>NC_064628.1:751958824-753208824 GCF_023864275.1 Schistocerca cancellata | reverse complement strand
TCAGTCAATATCGTCATGGACAGTGGACAGGAAATTGACAGTTGTCAAAGTTTCTTATGAAATATACTTTTGTAAATGTTCCATTTTGCTCTCCAAGAGAACAGTTTGTTTTGCTACTCAATGACAGTCAATTATTCAGCATTCACGTGGGAAAGAAGTATGTCAAAGTTAAATAAATCATTTATTCATTTATGTAATAAAGTGAACTAATACTTTACGTGTTTTAGTTTGATGAGTCTTATGCCAAATTAGTCATAGAACCCACAGCTATGGCTAGACGAAAGTAGTCTCGGCTGCTCACAACTGTATTCATTCTCATCTACCTCATGTTTCGCCAATGATTGTAATATAGCCTGTAGGTTGAGAGCGATACCATCCCGCCACTCACTGCTTGTATTTGGAAGAAATTTTAAGAGTTGATACTGGATTATAAGCATGTTGTTGAATGGAGTGCCTCAGCTGTCAAACGTGAATTGTCCTGAATAGTAATCACGTAACAACAACAACAACATGTTGTTCCTCCTCCTTCCATCCTCCCTTCCCACACTCACAAGTTTTTTGTCCCAGTACTGCGTGATGACTGGGAAAATAAACATTGCAAAAATAGAAATAAGTATTTCAATTATAATGGCCTCACATATACCCCATATGTTACACAACATTTCCCCTGTACTGAATACTACTGTTCACGTTCAAGATTTTTCATTAGTGTACAAAATTATTGATCTTTTTTCGCTGTTTTCGGCGTTCGTGTTATGTGCGTTTCCCTACTAATTTTTCTCAATTTCTGAAAATACTTTATTCTTCATCTTTCAAGAGGAATGAAAGTTCTTTTTGACTTTTTGAGTATTCTGTAACCTCAGAGCTTCGAACTTTGCCTTAAAACCAAAAAAAAATTACTTTTACCTCATGTTGTATGACAGTCATCCCACGACAAGACATTTATGAGATCTGTACTATTAACTCAAAGACGGAATTTTAGCGTATTACCTGCAGTATTTTGTGACAGATAAGGATTTCATGATAGTTGTCTTAATGCGGTGGCTGCTCATCCACAAGACAGAGAACACTTGGTATCCCAGTGACTAACCAAACAAGCTGACTCGGAAGCACAATGAATGTCTTCAACTGATAAAACTAATGCGACTTCCCTAAATTACGGAAATTAAATGTTTCCCGCCTATCAACTTTTGTTGAAGTGAATCGGCAATGTACTGATCTCGTAGTTTCATATTTTAAGAAACAGACCTAAATTTGAAAATCTGAATAGTTATTGACTGTCGTGTCTGACATCCATGTGGTGTTTGCATGAAATCCAAGCTCCGACCGCAAATTCCAACACTTTTCTTGGACTGTTATACACCAAAAAATTGATATGAAATGAGAGAAAGAGCAGGTGTTTTTACGAAGCACTAAATAAGAAGTAAGAGAACAGGTATCACTAAGAGTTGAATCTGTCTGCTCTTTCATGGGTAATTGCATCCGCCATCCGGTAGATGTTGCACTTATTCCCTTCCAGCAGCATAGCTTTTACTTTTTGAGATAGTTGATTCAGTATAACTACCAGTTATTCAAACGATGAGATATTCAATTCATTGGTCCAGATACCCTGTGATATGTCAAGCTATGTATGTTCCCTGAGAACCCGGTCGTTATCTTCGGCGTGTAACGAGAGTCGCGTACCGTGTAGTGCAGCATTCCCCGTATCCCGTTTAACACCCACAAATCCTCACTGCCTATTGCACTCAGATGACATCAACGTAAACGAGGTGCACATGGCGGTGCAATAGAGAATTTCTCGGCAAATTTGTACGAAAGTTAGGTCACACAACTGCCCAAAACTTGGAGTACTTAAGAACTGACAGTATATTTAGTCGAGAAAACGTCAAAAGCGGTACATAACAAGAGAATGCGTAATCTCTGGATGTATAAAATGTTGCAGTATCCAATGCAAGCAGTTAGAGAAGTTATTAAAACAAAGGTGATCGTTTAAAATATGTAACAAAATCGGAAAGAACTCGTCTACAGCAAGAAAAAACTGTTACAACGGAATATGGTGAACTTTAGCTATGACACCTGCTTACAAGCATCTGTGAAATGTCTCAAAAGTTTTGTTGGCAGTCAGTATCGCTTTTAGGCAAGAGATGTGTGAAGATCCTGGAGAGTCTTTCATGACAGCTGGTGGGATGTGGTTTATCTCCCTAACAGATCCGAGATATTTGCTATAGGATTTGTATTCGGAAATTTCACTGAATAGTTCATGCGGTCGTTACCGTCACCTGCGAGAAGTTCATCCACAAGACTAGCTTGATAGGGAATGGCACCTTCGACCTTGAAGAGTGAGTACGGACCAGTTATAGCCCAGATAAATCACATATGTTGTTCCAAGGACCTCTCAGCCATAAGAGATCCTCGAACCTCCAGTTAATGTAAAAATCCACCCAACCATAAAGCAGGAAACTATTCACACGGCACCCCACACCGCAAGCGCTGGACTTCCGGGATGGTGTTGTTTTTGAACCAGGTGCACGTTTCTCAGTAGACGTGTTTGTACTGTTATTACGCAAAATGAAGTAGGATTAATGTGTAATAAATTCACTCATTTTGCAAAAGGTTCAGATACACTGGTACTCAGATGCATAACTTGTCAGGAAAAAAAAACTCCTGAGAAAGTCTATCGTAAAATAATTGCTCTTGGTCGAGTTTTTACTCTCCTCTGAGGATCACGCCCTAGCCAATGACAGTTTCTTGTGCTATCAACGCAGTTGGGACAGTAGCAGACTGCCTATGAAAGTCAATGCAGTAGTCTGTTCTGAAAAACGGGATGAAAACGGCGTCTTTATCCATCACCTTTAAAACGAGCAATATAGTGAAATTGTTCACAACGGAAAGAGAAGTATGATGAGACATAATGGGAGGCTGGGTGAATTACTTGCATCATGACCAGTAACAATATAGCACGGCGGAATTCAAATACATCGATGACCAAAAGTGACCGTTAACCACAACATAACTGAATGCCTCCTGACGGCGTTGCTAGCACTTGACGCGTTAAGGAATGTATTCTACACTCCTGGAAATTGAAAAAAGAACACCGTGAATTCATTGTCCCAGGAAGGGGAAACTTTATTGACACATTCCTGGGGTCAGATACATCACATGATCACACTGACAGAACCACAGGCACATAGACACAGGCAACAGAGCATGCACAATGTCGGCACTAGTACAGTGTATATCCACCTTTCACAGCAATGCAGGCTGCTATTCTCCCATGGAGACGATCGTAGAGATGCTGGATGTAGTCCTGTGGAACGGCTTGCCATGCCATTTCCACCTGGCGCCTCAGTTGAACCAGCGTTCGTGCTGGACGTGCAGACCGCGTGAGACGACGCTTCATCCAGTCCCAAACATGCTCAATGGGGGACAGATCCGGAGATCTTGCTGGCCAGGGTAGTTGACTTACACCTTCTAGAGCACGTTGGGTGGCACGGGATACATGCGGACGTGCATTGTCCTGTTGGAACAGCAAGTTCCCTTGCCGGTCTAGGAATGGTAGAACGATGGGTTCGATGACGGTTTGGATGTACCGTGCACTATTCAGTGTCCCCTCGACGATCACCAGTGTGTACGGCCAGTGTAGGAGATCGCTCCCCACACCATGACTCCGGGTGTTGGCCCTGTGTGCCTCGGTCGTATGCAGTCCTGATTGTGGCGCTCACGTGCACGGCGCCAAACACGCATACGACCATCATTGGCACCAAGGCAGAAGCGACTCTCATCGCTGAAGACGACACGTCTCCATTCGTCCCTCCATTCACGCCTGTCGCGACACCACTGGAGGCGGGCTGCACGATGTTGGGGCGTGAGCGGAAGACGGCCTAACGGTGTGCGGGACCGTAGCCCAGCTTCATGGAGACGGTTGCGAATGGTCCTCGCCGATACCCCAGGAGCAACAGTGTCCCTAATTTTGCTGGGAAGTGGCGGTGCGGTCCCCTACGGCACTGCGTAGGATCCTACGGTCTTGGCGTGCATCCGTGCGTCGCTGCGGTCCGGTCCCAGGTCGACGGGCACGTGCACCTTCCGCCGACCACTGGCGACAACATCGATGTACTGTGGAGACCTCACGCCCCACGTGTTGAGCAATTCGGCGGTACGTCCACCCGGCATCCCGCATGCCCACTATACGCCCTCGCTCAAAGTCCGTCAATTGCACATACGGTTGACGTCCACGCTGTCGCGGCATGCTACCAGTGTTAAGGACTGCGATGGAGCTCCGTATGCCACGGCAAACTGGCTGACACTGACGGCGGCGGTGCACAAATGCTGCGCAGCTAGCGCCATTCGACGGCCAACACCGCGGTTCCTGGTGTGTCCGCTGTGCCGTGCGTGTGATCATTGCTTGTACAGCCCTCTCGCAGTGTCCGGAGCAAGTATGGTGGGTCTGACACACCGGTGTCAATGTGTTCTTTTTTCCATTTCCAGGAGTGTATATAAGCTGTATAGAGATGAGTGGGGGAAACGGTGAAGCTGGTTGGCTGTTCAAGTGCTGCTGTCGTGACCATCTATGGAACGTGGTTGAGGGTTGGTGAAAGAAAAAGTAGGCAACAAGGTGCCGGATGTCCACGTCTCATCCTCATCAAAGACCGTGTAGGTCGGAGAATGGCGCACTTGGTGAAGCAGGATGGGGGATGATTTGTGACAGGTGGACGACAGAATACAACTCAGATGCAGGCACACGTGTATTGCACCACACCGTTCGCCACACACTGTTGAACACGGGGTTCCGTAGCAGACGATCCGTACATATTTCAATATGAACCCAAACAGATTGTTATTCACGATTTAAGTGGGCACAAGATCTCTGAGACTGATCCACTGGATCGTTGATTAATTGAAACGTGTCACCTCGTAAGAAGAACCAGGTTTCTTATTACATCAATTCATTGGTCACGTCCAGATACGCCATCATACCGGCGAACCATTGCTCGTAACGCGCACCGCACCATGGACGATGTCGGTGGGAGAAGTATTAAGCTATGGGTTAGAATTATTTGTGCTTGCATGGGACCTCTCCTAGTAATTGAATGTTCCATGACAGCTGTGGACGAAGTGAACGTTATTGTGGACACCTACACATCTCTTTAATGTCTTCCCCAGCGGCGATGGCATTTTCCAGAAAGCTATGTCCGTGCCATCAGCCATAATCGTGCTACAGTGGTTTGAGGAACGTTGGAATGGACTCACGTTGATGTCTTGGCCACCAAACTCGCTTGATATGTTCCTGATGGAACACATATGTAACGTTTTCGAGCACCAGCTCCGTGCACACAAACCACTGACCGGTCATTTACGAGAAGTTCGTGACCTGTGCGCAGGCACCTGGTAACATGTACCTCAGGAAACCCAACAAGGACTAGTCAAACTCAGGCCGCACAGCATCGCTTCCATATAGCGTTGTATAGGTGTAACAACATGCTATTAAGCAGGTGGGCACAATGTTTTGGCTCACTAGTGCTGATTTTTTAAAATTCCTGACAAAGCGTATGGTATAGAAACAACATTATTGTAGACCTTCTCAAACACTTGAATTCAGAAACATTTGCGCTTCATCTATTTGCTGGTTCTGCTGATGAAGTCGATGTTGTTGTGGTCTTCAGTCCAGAGACTGGTTTGATGCAGCTCTCCATGCTACTCTACCCTGTGCAAGCGTCTTCATCTCCCAGTACCTACTGCAACCTACATCCTTCTGAATCTGTGTAGTGTATTCATCTCTTGGTCTCCCTCTACGATTTTTACCCTCCACGCTGCCCTGCAATACTAAACTGGTGATCCCTTGATGCCTCAGAACATGTCCTACCAACCGATCCCTTCTTCTAGTCAAGTTGTGCCACAAACTCCTCTTCTCCCCAATTATATTCAATACCTCCTCATTAGTTATGTGATCTACCCATCTAATCTTCAGCATTCTTCTGTAGCACCACATTTCGAAAGCTTCCATTCTGTTCTTGTCTAAACCATTTATCGTCCACGTTTCACTTCCATACATGGCTACACTCCATACAAATACTTTAAGGAAAGACTTCCTGACACTTAAATCTATACTAGATGTTAACAAATTTCTCTTCTTCAGAAACGCTTTCCTTGCCATTGCCAGTCTACTTTTTATATTCTCTCTACTTCGACCATCATCAGTTATTTTGCTCCCCAAATAGCAAAACTCCTTTACTACTTTAAGCATCTCATTTCCTAATCTAATACCCTCAGGATCACCCGATTTAATTCGACTACATTTCGTTATCCTCGTTTTGCTTTTGTTGATGTTCATCTTATATCCTCCTTTCAAGACACTGTGCATTCCGTTCAACTGCTCTTCCAAGTCCTTTGTTGTCTCTGACAGAATTACAATGTCATCAGCGAACCTCAAAGTTTTTATTTCTTCTCCATAGATTTTAATTCCTACTTCGAAATTTTCTTTTGTTTCCTTTACTGCTTGCTCAATATACAGATTGAATAACACTGGGGATAGGCTACAACCCTGTCTCATTCCCTTCCCAACCACTGCTTCTCTTTCATGCCCCTCCACTCTTATAACTGCCTTGTGGTTTCTGTACAAATTGTAAATATCCTTTCGCTCCCTGTCTTTTACCCCTGCCACCTTCAGAATTCGAAAGATAGTATTCCGGTCAACATTGTCAAAAGCTTTCTCTAAGTCTACAAATGCTAGAAACGTAGGTTTGTCTTCCCTTAATCTATTTTCTAAGGTAAGTCGTAGGGTCAGTGTTGCCTCACGTGTTCCAACATTTCTATGAAATCCAAACTGATCTTCCCCGAGGTTGGCTTCTACCTGTTTTTCCATTCGTCTGTAAAGGATTCGTGTTAGTATTTTGCAGCCGTATGAAGTCGCTAAGGAATTAAAATACTTTTCCATTCTTTTCTTCATTGATGTCAAATTGATAGACGCAAGTGTTCATTGCGTAAAATCGTGCTGTAAGGATATGTGGTGTCCCACCTCTAACTTCATGGGGCTAAGTGTTTAAAAAAATCAGCTTAAAACAAAATTCTCATACTATATTTTGCTGGGAAGAGTGAAGGATAGTTTGAAAGTAATATTAGTACTAATAAACATAACACTAAGAACAGAAATCACTTACTCTACCCTCAATGTAGCATTACTGTTGCACCAGCTGGAGCAAATTATGCTGGCTGAAAATTATTTGACAGTCTCACTTGAACTGGCATGTAGTGAAGGTTTCGAAAACAAATTGATCCCTTTTTGGCTTTACACGCGTTATCTTACTTAATTGAATTTTTCAGTAGATAAATGCATGCGAGTTGGTTGTATTAATAAAATTTGGTCGTAGGTTACGTTTTTGAAGGATCCAGTTATGTAAATGACTAGCAAGTAGCCTGTTTTTCGCAAAGAAAAACTGTCTTATTTATAACTCTACTAACATGTTCCACATCATAGCGAGTTGCTGAGATTGTCATCAACGGGACATGCAAAGAAACTAGACTAAATTTTCTAAAGTGGTAGAATATAAATGAAATTACGATTTGTGGGACAACCGTAATGTTCATTCGTAGTAACTACTAAGCTTTCCTCTTTCCATCTCTCTCTTTTTCCGAATGTTCTCTGGTTTTGAAGACTATGGTAATTTTAGATAAGCCCAACCTGTAACCGCTTTCCACCACCCGCGAAACCCATCTCCGTGTTTACAATACAATCCTACAATTTATCAACATAGCTCTACATCTACATGAACACTTTGTCAACCAATTTGAAGACTATGGGGGTGGGTACTTCCGCCTCTACTACTGATAAGGTCTTTCTTCCGATTCCAATCTCAATGGAGAATTGGAACAATGACTTCCTAAACGACTTTGTGCGAGCATTCATTGGTCTGATCTTGTCTTCACCAGAGAGAAATGTAGGTGGTTGTAGTATATTCCTACATTTATCGCTTAACGCTAGAGTTTGAAACTTTTAAGTAGGCCTTTGTCTGGTAGTTGGCGGCTTCCTTCAAGCGTCAAGCGTCTTTTTGGAGTTTTCCTCTCTTTCTGTATACGCTGATAGTCATATTAGGTACATCTTCCACACATGTGACAATTACTCCAGGGTGGATAGTACGAGTGTTTTTGGCAAACAATCTCCTTTGTAAAGAGTGTTTTTTTCCCAGTCTCCTGGAAAAGAATCGAGGTCTGCCACCTGCTCTATGTATGACTGAGACTTGGTAATGACTGAACTCCACATTGCTACAAATTGTTAGACGTGAGCATACCAGTAGACGGTGCGTCAGTTCATAGTATTTTTCAACTGATGACGGCACTGTAATTGCACACTGCAATCGCAGAAACGCTGTGTTATTTAAAATTGGCGATAGATGCTGTAACCAGTATTATTTATTAAACATGTAGGGTACTCGAAAACCATGTTCATGGCAGTCAGTGGATCACGACAGCCTTCCTCTCATCGTTTGGGTCAATGCTCTAGACTGCACAAGCGATGGAGGGCTGTACTGTATCTGAGGAGGACACGGCTGGTCGTGTGTGACGCTCCCGAGATTGGCCGAGGGGCAGCTGTGAGCCGGCAGGGGTAATTGCAGGCCGGAAGTCATCATCACGGCCCGGGGAGTGTCTTAATGATGCGGGACACCGCGCGCCGCACTAAAAAATCCTCTCACCACCAGCGGGCCCGGCCGCGCAGCGCGCTGGCGGAGAGCTCCAGGCGGCACCTGGAACCCCAGCTGGCTCCAGCAGCGAGCGGCGAACCTGCTGCCCGCCCAACAAGACGTTGACAGACGTTTCCTCGTAAACGTGGCCCAAGAGTTAACAGACCATCTTTTTAAGTTGCCAGTGTTTTCCCTCCCTCCATTTGCTAATCGGACAGGACAGCACAGAAAGTCATCGAGTGAAACAGATGTGATTCCTTGCGTTCCCCAAGGTAGTGTTATAAGCCGTCTGCTATTCCCATATCTATATAAACGATTTAGGAGACAATCTGAGCAGCCGACTTAGATTTTCTGCAGATAATGCCGTCGTTTATTGACTAGTAAAGACATCAGAAGATCAAAACAAATCGCAAAACGGTTTAGAAAAGATATATGTATAGTGCGAAAATTGGCAGTTGATCGTAAATAACGAAAAATCCACATGAGTGCTAAAAATAATTCGTTAAACTTCGGTTACACGATAAATCAGTCAAATCTGAAGGCCGTAAATTCAACTAAATACCTAGCAATTACAGTTACGGACAACTTAAATTGGAAGGAACACATAAAAAATTTTGTGGCGAAGGCTAATCAAAGACTGCGTTTTATTGGTAGGACACTTAGAAAATTTAACAGACCTACTAAGGAGACTGCCTATAATACGCTTTTCCGTCCTCTTTTAGCCTGCTACTGCACGTTGTGGGATGCTTACAATATAGGATAGACGAAGTAGATCGAGACAGTTCAAAGAAAGGTAGCACGTTTTGCAAGATCACGAAACAGGGGCGAGAGTGTCACTGAAATGATGCAGGAGTTGGGATGGACATAATTGAAACAAAGGCGGTTTTCGTTGCGGCAGAATCTTCCCACGAAATTTTAATCGTCAGTATTCTCCTCTGAACGCGAAAATATTTTGTTGACGCCGCCCTACACAGGGAGAAACGATCATCATAATAAAATAAGGGAAATCAGAACCCACACGAAAATATATAGGCGTCCGTTTTTTTTTTTTTTTCGCGAGCTGTACAAGACTGGAACAATAGAGAACCATTGTGAAGATGGTTTGATGAACCAGGCACTTAAATGTGATTTGCAGACTACCATGTAGATGTAGACGTAGATGTAGACATCAAAGCTGCTGTGTATTTATCGCTTGACTATTGTCGGAATTTGACCACTTTCACAAGCCACCTATTACCCAGAGAACACAAACCGTTATGAGTGTAGGTGTAGAATGTGGACAGTAAAGATATAGATGATAAAATGATTCGCATGGCAGCTACTTACTTATTTATATTCAGGACGATGTGGACAGGCCACGCCAACCGTATCCTAAGTAGAAATACGTAAGTAGCTATCCTACGAAAAATTTTATTATTTGTGCCTTTTTTATCCACGTTCTACACCTCTCACTCGTAACCAGTTTCGTTCTTTGTAGTAGGTGTCTCGTGAAAACGGACAAAACTGCAAGATGCGACGTACTTAAAACGTTTAGGTTAGCGAATGGCTAGCGGTGGTACAAAATAGCTTTCGCCATGCCTCGTATGGTCTCTTGTGCAGAATGAGTGTAGATGCAAATGTAGCTTTACGTAAGCCTACAAAGTTACTTAATGGTTTATTAAATCAATAAAAATATCACGGTTTCAGCAGTCTGAGAGTACCGAAGACGTGCGAGCTGACCGAAAACAAAAGAAGCTACATAAATATTAAATATAACTTCTTCTGGACTGCATCTGCATCACGTTATAATTGACAGCAAACTAATGTCGACAACAGTACATATACGTACATACTCCGCAATCCACCATACGGTGCGTGGCGGAGTGTACCTCGTACCACAACTAGCATCTTCTCTCCCTGTTCCACTCCCAAACAGAACGAGGGAAAAATGACTGCCGATATGCCTCTGTGCGAGCCCTAATCTCTCTTATCTTATCTTTGTGGTCTTTCCACGAAATATAAGTTGGCGGCAGTAAAATTCAGATACACATGCACACGTCACAAATACATGACGAACGAGGTAGAGAAAGTAAACGCTGACACATACCATAAAGGAGTTATCAGAGTGGCCCGGAAATCGGTAGATGTGACGTACATTGTAAGGCAAATAAATAATTTCAGTTTCAGAAAGAGTACGTCAATAACACGTTGGTCCACCTCTCGTCCTAACGCAAGCAATTATTCGGCTTGGCACTGATTGGTAGAGTTGTCAGACGTCCTCCCGAGGGATACCGCGCCTATTTCCGTCCAACTGGCGCGATAGATCGTCACAATCACGAGATGGGTGAACGACACTGCCCATCACACCCCAGACGTTCTCAGCTGGGGAGAGACCCAGCGACCTTGCCGGCCAAGGTGGGGTTTGGCAAGCACGAAGATAAGCAGTGTAAACTCTCGCCTTGTGCAGACTGGCATTATCTTGTTGAAATGTGTAAGCACAGGATGGCTTGCCATGAAGGGTAATGAAACGGGCCATAAAATATCGTCAACGCATCGCTGCGCCGTAAGGATGCCTGGAATGACAACCACTGAGGTCTTGCTATAAAGCGAAACAGCAGCCCGTGCCATCATTCCTATAAGCGAGCCGTATATCTTTGAAGGGCAGGCAAAACTGTAACTAACCACATACGTAGACAGTTTCAGTGGGCGGTGGTCACTGTGGCTAACCACGTAATATTTTCTCCCTTTACCGCTCAGGGGCCAGTAGTCTCTCTGCCAACCAGCTAATTGTTGCCTATAATGCCGCTAGATGGCAGTGCAGGTCTTCTGCGCGAATTTTTGCCGCGTATTCAGAACAATAGTTGATACTTCTTCATTGTTAGCACTTTTCTTGGAACAGCGTGCAGTATTCTCTGTAGCTATTTTTGGTAAGTAATTGCTTATATTTATGTGTTGAACACATGTAAGTCTACGTGTATTGTAACATTAAATTGAAACAGAATTTTCTATGTTTTAGCCCGCATCTCGTGGTCGTGCGGTAGCGTTCTCGCTTCCCACGCCCGGGTTCCCGGGTTCGATTCCCGGCGGGGTCAGGGATTTTTCTCTGCCAACATTTTTTCCATGTTTTACTGACAAATTCCTGTGTGGTTAGTGCTGCTAACTACCGCCCCTCTGCTCCAACCAGTATATTTTCTTCGTCTCCATCGAATATGTCTAGCCAAAAAGGAATAACTGAGGACGAATGTTACCGAATTTTATTTGAAGAAATACCTTCTAGTGACAGCAGTGTTGACAGTGATGGCACTGATAGAAATTACCCCACATTCACAACAAGCTGTTCAAGTTCTAGTCTTGGGTGCAGTTGTGTGGTTCTAAATTTAACCAGTGGTCTTCATGGAAAAAATCATATTATTTTAATGGACAATTATTTTACATCATATGATCCGTTCAAGGATCTAAAATCCAATGGTGTGTACGCTTGTGGAACAATAAATCCCAGAATGAAAAACATACCAAAACTCAAGGAGGAAAAGGAAATGGAAAGAGGGGAATTCGATTACAAAATAAGCAATGATGGCATAGTAATCTATAGATGGAAAGATAACAGGACAGTCAACTTGATTTCAACGTATCATTCACCATGAGATGTGTCCACAGTAAATTGAAAAAGGGAAGATGGAACAATAATCAATATCACTTGTCCAATTGTATTGAAAGACTACAATTCCAGTATGAACTATGTGGATAATTTTGATCGACTAAAGTCAGACTATGCTATTGACAGGAAAAGCAAGAAATGGTGGATGAGATTGTTTTTTCACTTTTTATACTGCAGTGTGACAAACGCGTTCATTACACACAAACAAATCGAAATGGACAGTTCTCCAATAAAGACTTCCTTCGAGAGGTGTACAAAATCTTGTTGGCTCCAAAAATAGTTTCAGTGGCAGCTAATTTTGCTTCTGTATCCCAAAATAGTATAGCAACCCAAATCAGATCACACAATCCATACGTAGACGAAAGTATTCGCCACGAAAGCAGTAAACATCAACCAATTCACTCATCATCTAGAAGATGCGCAGTTTGAAGTTCAAAGAAAAATCCAGTGCGAACAGTGTGGATGTGTTCAGTGTGCAAAGTACCTTTGTGTCTGAGAGCAGACAAGAATTGTTTCAAGAGATACCACGAAAATTAGAAGCTAGTTATTTCAAAGTTCAACCACCACATATCGAATTTGTATACTGTTATTGACATGCTCAATTTGTGACTCTCTTTCTCTTGAATAAATCATCCAGTTTGTCTGAAACTGTAGTCATTTGTCTGTACACGTACATTACTGCTACCGATTTCCGTCCCATTCGGATAATTCCTTCGCTGTGCGTCGTAGTTTCATCTTAGAGTGTACATCAGAATACTGAAGGGGAACATGTAAAGGGAGATGATAGACTAATAATCACGGGGGCCTCTAATGAGGTAGCAGGAGAAGAAATGTAAGACAGAATTACTGGAGAATACAGGCATGGTAGTAGAAAAGAAAGAGGAGAAGGAGTAATTGAATTGTACAATAAATTTCCGCTCAGCGAATATACTGTTCAGAAATCAGAAGACCCTCAAATGCTCTTGGAAAAGGCACCGAGACATGGGAAGTTTTAACATTCTATCGTCCGTCGTACGTACCTCCAATACGGGAATTTCTACTATAGTTCGTCCAGTAAATGAATGCTAGACGCTATTCGAGCGTGTTGCGCTGCCCTGGTCTTCGCACAAGATCAACTCCCGTCTTACTCATAAGCATACGTTGTGTAATGAATAGTTACTGATTCGCAATGATATTATTACACAGAACTGAAATGGAAGAATCTGCATCACTGCATAGACTTCTTTTGCTCGTCATTGCTATTTGATGAAAGCCACATAACGGTGCTAAGTTCCTCTGTGACCAAACTGCACAGGTCACCGGTCGCTAGGCTTACAAACTACTTAATCTAACTTAGGCTAAGGACAACACACACACACACACACATGCCCGCGGGAGGACTCCAACCTCCAACGGGTGACCCGCGCGAATCGTGGCAAAGCGCCCCAGACCACGCGGCTACCCCGCGCGACCCCACATAATGTCCTGGGCATAAGGCGTTTAACAGATCTAATAAATAGACAGTACGACTTCTCACGCTTCCAGGAGTTTTTCACTACAGGTGATATGACTATTCTACATCTCCATCTACTTATGTACTTAGCAAGCCAGTGTGCAGTGCATGGCAGAGGGTACATCGTAACTATAATGCCGATTTTGTGTCTTAGTCCATTCGTGGATTTATTGAGAAAGAAATTGTCATTATTCCTTTGCTGTGCGCTAAACTCTTTTATAGATTAGAAATTTCGAAAGATAACTGTTTACAGCTGTCACTTACTTGAAAAAATGCACCTCTTAGTCATCAGCTGTAGAAAAACACTTTCATTCTCTACCGGTTTCGTGTAAATAACCATCTTCATCGCTTTTCCTCCTGCGAAGATGGCTAGGAATAAACGTGTATTTGAACAACTGATGCTTCAGAGATGCATCTCTTATAGGTATTCTCGTGATTTCTACGGGAGACACACGCTGGTGTCGGCATAGTAACCGCACAGTCTTCTTCGAATACAGATTCTCTTCATTTATGCACGAGATTTCCTGAAAACTACGTCTTTCTTAGAAGTAATTCACAAAGCATTTCTGTTACATATTCCTATGGGATGCACAGACCTGTTACGGACCGAGCAGCACGTCCCTGAGGTCGTTCGATATCTGCTGTGGCGTGTGCTAGCTAGACACTTCAAATAAGGGAACACTATTTTAGATATGGCCGCAGTAAAGTCTCGTGTACGATTTGGATTAAAGATGCAGTGAATTTTCTCTTATACTGGTTTTATGTGATCGTCCCATTTCTAAGTGTAACAGTAAGTATTAATAAGCTACGACTTGCTCAGCATGTTCACCACTATTCTGTTAATTTGATGCTGTAGGCATTTTTATCTTCGTGACAGGTATTATCTTACATTCATTCGCATTTACAGAGAGCTTCCATTCACTACACAAATTGCAAATTTTGTCCAACTCTTCTGTATTTCTTTGGTATTGTATACTTTGCTATACACAACGACATTAACGAAGAAAATTATGGTGCTGCTGATCCTATCTGAGAAATTGTTTACGTATTAGGTGGGTTCGTAAGTTCAGAGCATTTTTGTTCTGCATGTTGGTAATCTGTTTGTCATGGCTTTACTTTCCGATTGTCATTCTTTAGTTGTGTTTGACTATTGCTATTTGAGTTTACACATTGTCATTTTGTCATTTGGAGATAGTGAGGGGAGCTGTCGACTCTAGAGAACGGAGTACCAAGTGGAGAAATTGGAACATTTCCGATATATGCTTCTGTTTGAGTTCAATAGAGGTGTCACGGCAGCGGAGGCAGCCACAAACATTTTCGTCGTGTACGGGAATAATGCCACTGGACACAGCACGGCAAGAAAATGATTTTCTCGTTTTAATTACGATAGTTTTTGGCGTTATTGATTTCACACGTTCAGGAAGACCTTCGGGGTTTGATGAAGATCCCTTAACCGCAAGTGGTGAACTGTGATCATTCCACCATGGTGTGACATATGCATGTAATAGGGAAGGTTCAAAAATCGGGCGTATGGGTCAAAATCACAAAAATCAGTGGGTGGCCATATGTGTACCGCTGCTTGCTCCTTATCAAAAAATATTTCAGTTGGCTCTGAACTCTATGGGACTTAACATCTCACAGCCACGCCCCAAGCAGGATTCGAACCTGCGACCGTAGCAGCAGCGCGGTTACGGACTGAAGCGCCTAGATCCGCTCGGACAAATCGGCCGTCGCTCCTCATCAACTGGCTAGTGAACATTACCGACAATTCCTATCCTGTATCGTTATTGGCGACGACAAATGGTTTCGTTTTGCTAACAGTAAAACAAGAAAGGTATGGTCGAGCCCGAACAAAGCAGCAACTCCCCGTACAGAGATCTGCCCGGTTCACAAAAGATAAGGTTATGCATCACGTGGAACAGCGGCGTTGTGATGTATTACGAACTGCTTCCCCGAGGTGTAACCATCACAGCTGACATTTATTGTCAACAACTGAGACGTCTTGAAAAAAATGGTTCAAATGGCTCTGAGCACTATGGGATTTAACTTCTGAGGTCATCAGTCCCCTAGAACCTAGAACTACTTAAACGTAACCAACCTAAGGACATCACACACATCCATGTCCGAGGCAGGATTCGAACCTGCGACCGCAGCGGGCGCGCGGTTCCGGACTGTAGCGTCTAGAACCGCTCGGCCACCTCGGCCAGCAGACGTCTTGCAGACGCAGTCGAACAACAACGACCAGGATAACTGCGTCTTTATTCGTTTCAGAGGTACACTAAAATGAACACATATACAATACATACAAAGAAAACTTTACAGTATTCACCCAGAGTTGGGCAACTGTGATAGCATTGGGTGCTGCAGACATTAAGGCCTTCATGTTACAGCTGGTTGGGCATGAATTACATTAGAAAAGATGCCGGGTTGTCTGCAATTCACAGCATTTGCATAGTGCTGTGTTGGCAGTTGGAAGTTCCATTTAAGCGACTTCGGTCCGTAGTCTGTTCAAGGACTTGCAGATGACCCACTTCTCCATTTGTCCAGGCGGCAGGGATTCTTGTGGTGTCATCCAGTTTAACAGGTTTTGGCATCTTTCTTTCCACTTGGTGAGTCGGGTAGCCGCAGGTGATCCTTCTAAGGGCTGTGATGTTGTTAGGAAACTCTTCCTGGACTTCAGTCTTGGCTTGGTAGCTTGATGTCCAAAGAGTGGATGTGAGATCACTGTATTTATGCCTCTCGATGTTAGCGGCGACCTCTCTTCTGATGTCACATGGAGTAATTCCAGAAGGACATTGCACTTTGTCCATGGGGGTTGGCCTTAGGCAGCCTGTATCAATCCTACAGCTGTCATTTGAGGCCACATCAACCTGCTTTGCATGTACTGAATTGTCCCATACTGGGCTAGCATACTCTCCTGCAGAATAGCATAAGGCAAGAGCTGTCGTTCTTAATGTTTGTGGATGCGTACCCTATTTCGATCCAGCCAGTTTCCGAAGAAGGCAGTTTCTGGAGGATAATTTCTGCTCCAGCTTCAGACAATGTTCCTTGTAGGTCAGCGTACGGTCGAGAGTGACACCCAAATACCTGGGGTGTGAACAATATCCTAGTGCAACTACATTCCAGAATATTTCAAGTTTCCTGTCAGCTTGTTTATGTTTCAGATGGAATGAACACACTTGCGTTTTCTTAGGATTGGGTGCGAGTTGATTCTTTTCATAGAAAGTACCAACCTATTGCAGCCCATGTGCAAGCATTATCTCTACATCTTCAAACCGATTGCCCTGGGCAGCAAGATCAAGGTCATCGGCATATATGAAGCTTTTGAATCCTTTAGGCTGTGGTTGATCGTTAGTGTACACATTGAATAAAATAGGCGACAGTACACTCCCTTGAGGAAGACCGTTCTTTTGAGTTCTCCATCGGCTGTGTTTTCCTTGGAAGACCACGAAAAAACGTCGACTCTGTAGGAGTGTTGCAATTATCCTCGTCATCGTCTAGTTGTTAGTCAGGTTGTAGATTTTGTGCAGTAACACTGTGTGAAATGATGCTAGTCCACGATAATGCTCGCCCGAATTCTGGTTGACTGTCAGAAAACACTGTACATGAGCTGAGGTGGGAAGTCGTTCTGCACTCACCTTATCTTGCGCCATCAGATTTTCATCCTTTCCCGTCTCTATCGAAGAACCTTCAAGGATCTTCCTTCTCGGATTAAAATCCTTCGAACACGGCTCGACGAGTTCTTCGCCTGAAAACCACGTGATTTTTATAATAGCGGACTGTTGTAAATGGCGAAGAAGACTGATGACTGAAGTCACTGTTATGTGTACCTCATGTGTTCATTTAACTAATGGAATAACGCTACGAACTTATGCACCAACCCAATATATTGAGAACATTAGAGATCCTATAACGCTTAATTAGTGCACTCCTCGGTGTCACTTTCGTTTAACTGTAACATTCGCCGTCGACTATAATGTACTGAGTTCTATTAGACAAATATTTATGGTGCTATTCACACGTTTCTGAAGATACTCGCTATGATAAGTTATAGGCGGATTCCTTTCTGAAATCTAGGAACATGGATGGATCAAATGGCTCCGAGCACTATGGGACTTAACATGCTCTAAAATACCAGAAAAGAACTTTACGTAAAAGAGTGCATAATATTTACAAAAACATGTGCTATTGCGTAGTTAAAGTACAGCCTTATATCAAGATTAACAGGTAGGTTCCATAGCGATACTCGCTATGATAAGTTATAGGCGGATTCCTTTCTGAAATCTAGGAACATGGATGGTCCAAATGGCTCTGAGCACTATGGGACTTAACATCTGAGGTCATCAGTCCCCTAGAACTTAGAACTAGTTAAACCTAACTAACCTAAGGCCCTTTCAGTTGAGGCACAAATCTTTCCCCTTTCTAGGCGGAGTTGAGCCAGAAACACAGAATGCCACAAAGACACAGTTTTGCTGTGAAATCTTACAGGACACTCGGAAGCAGTTACAGACAAGGGGTCGCTCGCATCTCGTGGTCGTGGGGTAGCGTTCTCGCTTCCCACGCTCGGGTTCCCGGGTTCGATTCCCGGCGGGGTCAGGGATTTTCTCTGTCTCGTGATGACTGGGTGTTGTGTGCTGTCCTTAGGTTAGTTAGGTTTAAGTAGTTCTAAGTTCTAGGGGACTTATGACCACAGCAGTTGAGTCCCATAGTGCTCAGAGCCATTTGAACAGACAAGGGGTCGGCACCTACAAATAACACAGGCTAAGAGTCAGGCTGGGAGCACATCCTACGAGAACTTGTTCACACTATGCTCACCACGAACTGTAGACATTCCGGCCGAACATCCGCTTGGGGTGGCTGCCAGAAGGACGAAGTAACCAACAGGCCCATGCCGTGCTTCTCACACAGGCACCTCAATTTGTACAAACATCTAGGCCAACACCAACTCCGGACTCCTCTCTCACTGCGAGGCTTGGCACAGTTTATATGAAATGCCTTCCCGGCAACCAGTAACCTCCGCAGGAGTTTCTCGATTTGCTAACAGCCCCAGCGTAACAGCACATCCCACATGTGCTCACGCCCGAGCCACAACTTCGCCAGTCTCACCGGCCGCCCCAAACGGACTGCCTCTCGCCGTCCCGCGCGCCCCAGCCGAAAACGCAAAGATGCTCATGCCCGGGGACGCACCAAAGATGACCAGCCGATCGCTGATGATCGACCAGCGATCTGGTTCACACCTGCAGAAAACAACATATCCAAGGCGCTCTTAAAAGAGGCCCAACATCTCCTAACACAAATCATCACAGAAGTGTTCAACAATATCATACAAACCGAAGACATTCCCGACCGGTGGAAAACAACTACGATTGTATTTTTGCACACAAAAGGTACCAAAGATGACATGAATAATTATACACCCATAAGACTGATGTCTAACCCATATATATATAGTTCACAAAAATAATAACAAGGCCACCTATCGCATCTGTCTCCCCACCCCCACACAGATCCTGTACGACCTCATTCCGTTCCCCCACCTCCTCCTTTTCCTCGAATGGATACGGATCCTCTACACCTCCTGTAAACTCGATCCTCCTCACCCGCTTGTCTCACCCATCCTCTCCCACCCCTGCCCGCTGCCGCACCTGTACCTCCACGTCCCACCTGCTCTCCATATCTCCACACTTCTTACCCTCTCCCAAGGTCGCTTCCGCCAGCTCCCCCTCCCTGATGATGCCCTCTTCCCCTCCATATACCCCTCCTACCAACTTTGATCCTCCCGCCCCCTTCCTGTGTTTTTTCCTTTGGGCACCCTCCCTCCCTTCTCTCTCCTTTTCCCTCCATCCCGCCCTTCCTCCAGCCCTCTTCCCCCGGGCTTCCCCTACCCCCCTCCTCCCTTCCTTCCGCCCCCTTTCTCCCCTGCCCTTGGCATCTCTGCTCTCCCCTCTCCCTCTCCCAACTCCCTCCTCCTCTCTTGGCAGGTCCCCGGACTTGTACATGCTCAGTGGACATTCATGCACCGGAGATCATAACCTCGTGTTTCTGTGTGTGACGTCTTTCATGCTCAATGTTCCAGTGTTATTCTTTTTGTGCTCCAACGTTCGCATGTGCCAATTATCGTCTCTGTGTGTGTCCGCATACCTGAACAATTTTATCTTGGACTCTATGCCCATGAACGGCTCCGTGAATTTTTCACAGTGTATGTCTCTGTCTATATATCCACCATGTTTCTTTCTATGATTGTCTTCATTTGTATCTTTTGTATTCTCGTTGGCCGAAGAGCGGCGTACTATGCCGCTGATGGCCTACCTGTAACAAGTATAAAAACAACAATAAGAAAAAAAACTAACAAGGCGATTAACAACAACACTAGACAAGAACCAACCCTCAGAAGAAGCAGGACTCAGCAAAGGATTTAGCACAGTAGACCATATTCATACCATTAACCAGATAATAGAAAAATCGGAAGATCACCATCTGAAAATACGAGTCTACCTTGCTTTCGTTGATTACAGAAAAGCATTCGATACCACCGAACACTCAAACATACTTTAAGCACTACGAAATCAAGAAGTAGCAGCAAAATATGTCCAATTACTAAGATACATTCAAAACAATAGATTCGCTGGAGCTAAAATCGAAAAGACAGACCATCCCTTCCGTGTGGAACGAGGAGTTAGACAAGGGGATCCCATCTCCACTAAACTATTTGCCTGCATACTGCAGGACATATTCAGGAAAGTAAAATGGAATAAGAATGACGGAATATCCCTCAACGGCAATAGACTAACAAATTTGAGGTTCGCTGACGACAGAGTCCTCTTCGCCAAAACTGCGAGGGAACTGCAATCAATGATCCAGGAGCATAACTCACAATGAATAAATCTAAAACGCAAGTAATGACAAATGGGTTAGAAACCACAATATATCTTGAAGGGAAACGAACTAATGTATGCTTCGCAATACATATTCCTGGGCCAAATAATTTCCTTACAACAAAATAGAAAAAGAAATAGAACGAAGAGTTTCCTTAGCTTGGAAAGCTTTCTGGGCCTTAACGTTTATAGTGGTAGGTTGTTGTTGTTGTGGTCTTCAGTCCTGAGACTGGTTTGATGCAGCTCTCCATGCTAATCTATCCTGTGCAAGCTCCTTCATCTCCCAGTACCTACTGCAACCTACATCCATCTGTTCTGAATCTGCTTAGTGTATTCATCTCTTGTCTCCCTCTATGAATTTTACCCTCCACGCTGCCCTCCAATACTAAATTGATGATCCGTTGATGCCTCAGAACATGTCCTACCAACCGATCCCTTCTTCTAGTCAAGTTGTGCCACAAACTTCTCCTCTCCCAAATGCTATTCAATACCTCCTCATTAGTTACGTGATCTACCCACCTAATCTTCAACATTCTTCTGAAGCACCACATTTCGAAAGCTTCTATTCTCTTCTTGTCCAAACTATTTATTGTCCATGTTTCACTTCCATACATGGCTACATTCCATACAAATACTTTCAGAAACTACTTCCTGACACTTAAATCTATACTCGATGTTAACAAATTTCTCTTCTTCAGAAACGCTTTCCTTGCCATTGCTAGTCTACATTTTATGTCCTCTCTACTTTGACCATCATCAGTTATTTTGCTCCCCAAATAGCAAAACTCCTTTACTACTTTAAGTGTCTCATTTCCTAATCTAATACCCTCAACATCACCCGACTTAATTCGACTACATTCCATTATCCTTGTTTTGCTTTTGTTGATGTTCATCTTATATCCTCCTTTCAAGACACTGTCCATTCCATTCAACTGCTCTTCCAAGTCCTTTGCTGTCTCTGACAGAATTACAATGTCATCGGCGAACCTCAAAGTTTTTATTTCTTCTCCCTGGATTTTAATACCTACTCCAAATTTTTCTTTTGTTTCTTTACTGCTTGCTCAATATACAGATTGAATAACATCGGGGAGAGGCTACAACCCTGTCTCACTCCCTTCCCAACCACTGCTTCCCTTTCATGCCCCTCGACTCTTATAACTGCCATCTGGTTTCTGTACAAATTGTAAATAGCATTTCGCTCCCTGTATTTTACCCCTGCCACATTTAGAATTTGAAAGAGAGTATTCTAGTCAACATTGTCAAAAGCTTTCTCTAAGTCTACAAATGCTAGAAACGTAGGTTTGCCTTTCCTTAATCTTTCTTCTAAGATAAGTCGTAAGGTCAGTATTGCCTCACGTGTTCCAGTATTTCTACAGAATCCAAACTGATCTTCCCCGAGGTCGGCTTCTACCTGTTTTTCCATTCGTCTGTAAATAATTCGTGTTAGTATTTTGCAGCTGTGAGTTATTAAACTAATAGTTCGGTAATTTTCACATCTGTCAACACCTGCTTTCTTTGGGATTGGAATTATTATATTCTTCTTGAAGTCTGAGGGTATTTCGCCTGTCTCGTACATCTTGGTCACCAGATGGTAGAGTTTTGTCAGGACTGGCTCTCCCAAGGCCGTCAGTAGTTCTAATGGAATGTTGTCTACTCCCAGGGCCTTGTTTTGACTAAGGTCTTTCAGTGCTCTGTCAAACTCTTCACGCAGTATCGTTTCTCCCATTTCATCTTCATCTACATCCTCTTCCATTTCCATAATATTGTCCTCAAGTACATCGCCCTTGTATAGACCCTCTATATACTTCTTCCACCTTTCTGCTTTCCCCTCTTTGCTTAGAACTGGGTTTCCATCTGAGCTCTTGATATTCATACAAGTGGCTCTCTTTTCTCCAAAGGTCTCTTTAATTTTCCTGTAGGCTGTATCTATCTCACCCCTAGTGAGATAAGCCTCCACATCCTTACATTTGTCCTATAGCTATGCCTGCTTAGTCATTTTGCACTTCCTGTCGATTTCATTTTTGAGACGTTTGTATTCCTTTTTGCCTGCTTCATTTACTGCATTTTTTTTATTTTCTCCTTTCATCAATTAAATACAATATTTCTTCTGTTACCCAAGGATTTCTACTAGCCCTCGTCTTTTTACCTACTTGATCCTCTGCTGCCTTCACTACTTCATCCCTCAGAGCTACCCATTCGTCTTCTACTGCATTTCTGTCCCCCATTCCTGTGAATTGTTCCCTTATGCTCTCCCTGAAACTCTGTACAACCTCTGGTTTAGTCAGTTTATCCAGGTCCCATCTCCTTAAATTCCCAACTCTTTGCAATTTCTTCAGTTTTAATCTACAGTCCATAGCCAATAGATTGTGGCCAGAGTCCACATCTGACCCTGGAAATGTCTTAAAATTTAAAACCTGGTTCCTAAATCTCTGTCTTACCATTATATAATCTATCTGATACCTTTTAGTATCTCCAGGGTTCTTCCATGTATACAACCTTCCTTCATGATTCTTAAACCAAGTGTTAGCTATGAGTAAGTTATGCTCTGTGCAAAATTCTAACAGACGGCTTCCTCTTTCATTTCTTAGCCCCAGTCCATCTTCACCTACTATGTTTCCTTCTCTCCCTTTTCCTACTACCGAATTCCAGTCACCCATGACTATTAAATTTTCGTCTCCCTTCACTACCTGAATAATTTCTTTTATCTCATCATACATTTCTTCAATTTCTTCGTCATCTGCAGAGCTAGTTGACATATAAACTTGTACCACTGTAGTAGGCATGGGCTTTGTGTCTATCTTGGCCACTATAATACGTTCACTATGCTGTTTGTAGTAGCTTACCCGCACTCCTATTTTTTTATTCATTATTAAACCTACTCCTGCATTACCCCTATTTGATTTTGCATTTATAACCCTGTATTCACCTGACCAGAAGTCTTGTTCCTCCTGCCACCGAACTTCACTAATTCCCACTATATCTAACTTTAACTTATCCATTTCCCTTTTTAAATTTTCTAACCTACCTGCCCGATTAAGGGATCTGACATTCCACGCTCCGATCCGTAGAATGCCAGTTTTCTTTCTCCTGATAACGACGTCCTCTTGAGTAGTCCCCGCCCGGAGATCCGAATGGGGGACTATTTTACCTCCGGAATATTTTACCCAAGAGGACGCCATCATCATTTAACCATACAGTAAAGCTGCATGCCCTGGGGAAAAATTACGGCTGTAGTTACCCCTTGCTTTCAGCCGTTCGCAGTACCACAACAGCAAGGCCGTTTTGGTTAATTTTACAAGGCCAGATCAGTCAATCAGCTAGACTGTTGCCCCTGCAACTATTGAAAAGGCTGCAGCCCCTGTTCAGGAACCACACATTTGTCTGGCTTCTCAACAGATACCCCTCCGTTGTGGTTGCACCTACAGTACAGCTATCTGTATCGTTGAGGCACACAAGTCTCCCCACCAACGGCAAGGTCCATGGTTCATGGGGGGGGGGGGGGGGAGTGATAGGTAGGACCCTGAATAGGAGGCTCAAAATGGAGCAACTCTAAACCTGCGTTTTTCCAATGTTATTATATGTCAGACATGGGCTCTCAAAGCCAAAGACAGAAACACTCTACAGGTGTGCCAAAGGAAAATGCAGAGGAAGATCCTTGACATCTCTCTGAAAGACAGAACATCAAACACCTCAGTACACAAGATGCCAGCAACAATAGACATAGCACAACAGGCTACGAAGAACAGATGGAAATGGGCGGCCACGTGGTGAGTCTGCGAGACGACAGATGGACAGCATGAGCTACCACATGGGACCCCTACATCGGAAAGAGACTCCCAGGAAAACCAAGACGCAAATGGTCGGACTTATTCAGAAAACAAGCAGGAAGACAGCGGACTAGTATAGCCAGAAACAGAAAGGAGTGGAAAGAACTAGAAATACAACTAAGTGATCAAGTGTAATTCAACGTGTAGCGTGCATCCTTTAATTCCTAGACAGTTTCACCAGTCTTGTTAATGAAAATTTGTGTTAGCTTCCAATACTTTATATTTCAAAACGCACAATGACGTAAAAAAGTCGCAACGCCAAGAAGGAGTAGGGCGACATAAACGGTAGTTGATAGGCGTGTTTCTGCAATTGAAAGATGACGTCTGTTAAATCAGATTTGCTTTAAATACACGCCGTAACGCGTGAGACTGGTAGTGATGGGTTGATGAATCACAAATGGATTTAAAGCGACAAAGACACCATTATCATCACCTCACTGAGTTTGAACGACGTCGTGTGATAAGGCTACGAAAAGCTGGATGTTCCTTCTGCGATACTGCAGAAAGACTTGGCAGGAATATGGGCACTGTACGTGACTGCTGGCAGCGGTGGTCACGAGAACGTAAGGTCGCAAGAAGACCGTGCACTGGATGGCCACATTCCTCTACCGAGATGGAAGAGCACTGTATTTGGAGTGCGGCCCTTGTGCATCGTGCTGCATCTACAGCAGTAATGTGAGCAGCGTTTATCACCACAGTGACAGTGATAGTGTTACAAATCGGTTACTTCAAGGACAGCTCCGAGCCAGACGCCCTCAAGCGTGCATTCCACTGACCACAAACCGCCGCCATTTGTGACTTCAGTGGTGTGAAGCGAGAAGAACTCGTTGGAGGGCTGGTGGGAGCTCTGTTGTGTTTTCTAATGCCAGCTGTTTCTACCTCGATACCAGTGGTGGCCGTGTGTTGGTTAGAAGGAGGCCATTTGAGGGCCTGCAACCAATCTGTCTTTGTGCTGAACACTCCGGACTTACACCTTGAGTTATGGTGTAGGGTGTCATTTCGTATGACAGCAAGATCACTCCGACGGTTATCCCACGCACCGTATCGTCAATGCAGTGATACAACCTGATGAGCTATCGTTAATGCCTGGCATTCCAGGATGTATTTTCCAACTGGACAACGCTCTCGCACATACCGCTGTTGTATCCCAACAAGCTCTGAAGAGTGTTGAACTATTGGACTTTAAAAATCATTCTTTTTCAGAAAAGGGTTTTTTTGCTACTACCACTCTGCATTTTATTTTTTCTCTACTCCAACCGTCTTCAGTTATTTTGTTGCCCAAGTATCAAAATTCATTTACTACTTTTAATGTCTCATTTCCTAATCTGATTGCCTCGGCATGACTTGATTTAATCCGCCTATATTCTTCAATTTGCTTTACTTTTGCTATTTTTAATTTTATAATCTTTTTCAAGACACTGTCCACTCCATGCAAGTCATCTTTCAAGCTCTTCGGCACCTCTGACGGAATTGCTATGCCATCAGCGAAAACTTCAAAGCTTTTATTTCTTCTCCCTGAACTTTACTCCACTTTCTGAAATTCTGTTTGGTTTCCTTCAGTGCTTGGTCAGTGTAAAGATAGAACAACATTGTGGAGAGTCTGGAACCCTATCTCACACCCTTCTCAATCATAGCTTCCCTGTCATGTTGCCCGACTATAACAAATGTGGTCTGGTTTCGGTCCATGTTGTAAATAACCATTCGCCCTCTGTATATTGCCCCTGCTACTAGCAAAATTTAAAAGAATGGAATCCATTCAACATTGTAAAAAACTGATATGATCTACAAATCTTGCAAACGTGGAAGATGAATTTGAACAACCAGGAAGCGCGGTATTAATGAGGAGTGAAAGCACTTTACGGCTACGTGACGTCATTCCCTGCGTTGGCCTCTAAAGTCGGATTCTGTGCCATGTGTAAGGTCAAGAGACATGTCAGACCAAGAAAAAGATTGAGTGGTTTCATCCGGAGAGATCTGGGAAAGATGGCTACAGTACGTTGTAAGGGGTTCATTAGAGGTTCATAACTATTCGCTAGCGCACTTGAGCAGATGTAATGTCGATGGATTGCTCACGCGCGGCCAGCGATTGGAATATCTTTGCTGCAACAGAGTCTCATGTTAGAGCAATGTTGGCAATAAGTCGAGTTTAGTAGCTCGCAGAGAGCAGTCGTGTTTTGTAGCTGGCACAGAGCACTTGAGGTCTGGAGTTCGGACAGGGTGGTGCAGCGGTTGACTTACATTGGGCCGGACGTGCAGAACGATGGCGGTGCCTGAGCGATATGGTATAAGGTAAAAGAAAAAAAAATATTGTTCTTTGCTGTCGCTCTCATACGTTAATTGTCACAACTGATTTAACCACAATTGTAATGTTAAATGCCCATGTAATTTCTTGTAGAAATGTTTCAACAATAACTCTTGTTCTGAAGAAAACTTTTGCCAGTCATTTATATGAGTTTAAAGATTTTACGAATTTATCCTGTGAATACTCATGTTGATTACGCAAAAGAAAATCAGTTGTTTTCCTACAAACGAAAATCTAGTGACCAGCATTGCACTGGGCTGTGCCAAAAATTTCGTGTAGGAGCAGATAAATATAGCGTTATCCGGCGACATGATTGTGAGGTAAGATTTTTTCAGTTTATTCAGGATGATTTCACAGGGCCATGACGCAGCGCTGCTGACGTCAAAGCTTATTAATCTCGATATGCAATCATTCTTTAATGGAAGATCACATGAAAATTTGAAATTTTGTTATTGGAAAGAAATTTCTCTATTGGGAACTTAAACGAGATTTTTCTGTTGGAAGGTTAAACTAAATGTGAATATTACAATTATATTTTTCTGCTGGGAGGTTACAAAGTGACTGGCGACAAAGAGCGGCTGAAAACAACCTATTGAGAGAGCAATCTTTAGCAACACGAGGCCCCCGAGCCTGACCGAGGAATTGTGATACTGACGATGACGATTGCTATCACCTTTTATTTCCAATGTTGCAATTTACTGTTTGTTGGTGTGCAGTAGAGTAATAATGTGTTAAAAAACGATTAAATACGATACTGAGAAGATTTTCTCGATTGCAACGCTTTTAAATTTCAATAGAATATTTGTTCCTAGGTACATGACCATGTTGTACCGTAGTAAAGCAATAATTTACAGAAGCAGAAGTTAGGACATTAGCTCGCCTAACACACGCGCACACACACACACACACACACACACACACACACACACACCAGCCGAAAACATAAACGCTCACACATATACAGCAATAACAGACGATCTCGCTACCATCAGAACTAAACAAAAGCACTTTCTGCACATCAAAACAAAATGCAGAAAACGGCGAGATGGCAGTGATTCTTCAAAACATAAAAAACGGGAATATATTTAGTATCAGTGAGAGTTCTGTGTGCTGAAATCTACATATGTGAAGATGAACGTGAAGAATAGCGTAAGAAACGCGAAACTGTGAGTAGTTATAATAATTAATACTCTTTAAAGTAGTAAGTTAAGAGATGAGTACCGTTCATGATCCTGACAAATCAAAATTGTTAGAAAAACTTTACTGACGCAGTAACCACTGAAGACGCTTTAGAATAAAGTGAAACACGTTTGGTTTTAATTATACTTTATCACGGTGGCTAAAGACGGGACGCCTTTACCTTGTATAACTGAGACTGTGGAGGAAAGATGTCGAAGAAAAATAGAAAGCAGCATGTATATAAGCGTGTGTATCAATAACGTCGATACTTTACAAAATTGTCGATATCTCGAATCACTAGTGAAGCAGAGCTTCAGCAGGAGACGCCACTTCTTTACTCACGCTGCGTCGGAAGTGACACGTCGCTTCACCTCGTTGGCCGTTTATCAGTTCGAGTGATTTCTTCTGCTTGAGTGCACATTTGTGTGATGAATGAGCCGAGCGGCTGTTGCCTCTCCCACTTCATACATCACCCACTATTATTTTCGTATTACTGTACGGCTTGCAGGTACGATGCCACATTTGTAATCCTCTTCTATATGGTAATGCGTCAGGTTCATTCATGGGAAAATTACTCAGCAATTTCTCCGGCATTGCCAGGGAACTACGTGCAAAAGAAAAACTGATTGTACTAGGGGCGACAAGCGCCTATCAGGCAGTGCCCTGTGGAATGAAAATGGAAAGAAATGTCATCCCAGATTGGTGCAGAAGCTTTGTACCTTTATTACCGAGAAATTCAAAAATTAAGCTTCTGTTGCATGTCAAAGGGGGAGAAAATGCTAGGATGTCTTTAGGAATGATTAACTGAAACTTAACTGATCGCATGAAAAAGAGCAAACGATCACTTGTCTATCGATGGGATAGACCACTGCCTTTTAGAAGGACTCGTCCATTCGCCGGGAGTGATTTACAGAATCTACTTGAAAACTTAAATCGTGATGATCTGCATTGGATCAATTTATATACTAATCTGACATACTAGTGTCGTACATATCAAACGTTCCAGCTTCGACGTAAATTCTTTTCACGAAATAATGAATATCCTGTTTTAGTTATTCTCAGTGATGCGGTCTACATTTTGGCTAAGGTTAGTCAACATTTGAATTACCTATGTTTTTTCTCCTTTATCTTTACTTCATGCAAGCCAAGATTATTAAACTAAATGAAGTTCACCTAAGGAATTCCAGATATCATTTACTATGAACTGATATGGGTTTTTCTTGACATGGAATGCTTCTGCTTAACTGTGTCACCCAGAAATATTACACAAAGCTACATAAAGAAACGGAAGTGCCCAAAGGAAAGTGTGTCAGAGATACTGGGTTGGATGTTCTGAGAGGTATTCAGTGTCTGCAGGTCTTCATTAATACATATCTTCCTTGCTAACAAATTACTCTCCACGGATAATGGACTCACAATCCAACCACGTTAGTCCACACTCTTGCAAACAATGTGAGTGACTCTTTATTCAGTTCCCTATTAACGTTTGACAACAATATACTTGCTCGGCATAGGGGATTGTTAACAATATGTATTGTTTTCAGTGTAAAGTTTTATTTGGTGTAATATTTTCATAATATCGGTAGTTAGAATTGTCACTCTGTTGACGTGGAAAGTATACTCAGAACTTTCCCACTTCTATTGTACGCTCAACGTGCGACGTAGTTTTGAATTAATGATCTTCGGAACGTAATACCTATAGAATACCCTATTTTAACTTTACACTTTCTACTCTTAGCTATATTTATCGTCTATTGTCATTTTCCATTTCCCTTTTGCTGCATTGCATGCTTCAATACCAAATCTATGGAATGATTATTTCCTTTCCCTACTTTGGTTTTTCTTCACCAAACCAAAGTTTCTAAAATTTGTATTTACAAGAACGAAGCTAATTGGTTACAACAGTATTTGTTGCGCTTAATTAATGCTGAAACCTTCAACACAACTCGGGCTTGTGAGAAGGTAAAGCACAGGCAGGACTAAAAGATAGGTCCATTACGCGGAAAGATTGGCGTTAGATATAGAGATGCGCAAATAACAGTACTGCAACTTCCAGATTCAGACGGTTCTTGTCATATCATAAGGAAAGGAACGTACGTTGATTACAAGAGAATATGATTGGGAGAAATTGGCTGTGTGCCCTTGTCCCCAATTATAATAAAATTTTTGTCTCCAAAGTCTGTCATCTTTTCTATAGTATTCTGTGAGGGAACATCGCACTCAGCGTTCTGGTCGTGGCAAATAATAAATCTTGGGCAAAAATTTTGGACCTTTCTATACTCGTAAGATAGGCATAATACCGATGTAACTGAACTATTATTTCGACAAAAGAAGGCATCTGCAGAGGATTTTTTTATTTCATTTAATAAAACGAATATTTATTATTTTCCAGCTGATATAGTTCGAAGGAAAAAGGGATATATAGGACAGCTAACAAAGTCACGATGCAAGGGTACTACACTCTCCATTTGCGTCCTACCCATAACATAGAAGATAGAAACAGAGTAGCTGAGTGTGCTGTAATCTTTGTAAATAACGCCGTGATTTCAGCTTAATTTAGAAATTCGGTTGTATGTTGATTACTGCTATTCACGATAGTAAAGTACACATGACGTCCCAATAACTTTCGAAGCTCCACAAGGCTGAGGCTGTTTTGTAAAGAAAAGTCGTGTAACATATCTGCCATCTTTATTTTTGACTCGTTTCATGTAGATCAGTAATAGATTCCTCCAATAATTCGATGTAAGAACAATACTGTATAATTTATAGCAAAAATAAGGGAGAACTAACAATCTAGAATCCTCATCTTACTCTTTCCTGTGGAATTTGGTATACCTCTTAAAACGACAATGTTGGAGCAGTTGCGATTTTCATTACATTAATTGTATTCATTCCTTACGTAATTTCCACCTGGTTGGTTTTCTGCCGATTCACTTTGGGCAGAGCGCCTTCGATGTGGTCTACTTCTCTTCACAAACAATGCCAATGCTGCCGACACCACAACGTCTTTTTTCGGTGTGCTCCGTTCATGCGATGCGGGGTCCGGTATGGTCATTTGCCTTTAGAATGTGCTGGGAAAGGCGGATTTCTGATGGGAGAACACTGCCGACGCTTTGCCGCTCGATCACTTTGCCCCCAGACATGGCCGTTGGAAGCTTAAAGCGTTAAGCTGTGCTTTCTTAGCGTTCTTTTGACCTGGTCGGATATTTCAAAATTCTCAGAAGAGAGGGGGATCTAGAAACGACGATTTGCTGTCGTATCACAGGTTAGCAACTAGCCACGAGCTTTGATTGACCGATGACAGTTTAGGCGCGCACATTTCTTGGGCGCACAAAGGGATGAAGTTCCAAAAACGGGAATTTCCTCATTTCTGATAATACAGAAACTTGCCTCGGACTTTTACTGGCCGATAATAGCTTTACCACGTTCGCTGGTTCCATGGGGACGCCAGGAGTTGAGAAAGAAACTGGACTCGTTCGCGGCCGTTGGGGTGGGACACTTATCCGGGACACTTAACGCGGAGACTGATTATGGACCCTCATTCTGTAAGTGGCCAAGGGCTGTCAAAAAATGGCACTTAAAATCCGATATGATATGTAAAATTAGTTTCGTGTTATTCCAATTTCACATAAGTAAATTATCTAAATGTAGCTGACCAATACATTTCTTTTCATATGAGTTACATGGCCTGCTGCAGCAGGGAAAAGAAAGGAACCCACGGAAAAATTCTTCTGTCGGAGCACAAAAAATGAGAATATGTCCTGTGATTGAAAATTGGAGTACCAGCTGCCTTATTTTACCTTCCACACCATTTTTAAAATTTTTCTCAAAAGTTTTGGCATGCGAAGACATTCGCCCTTTTTTATGCTGATGAAGGAGAAGACAGTGACAGTGGTAAAGCGACGGAAAAGTAATAAATACAGGAAGATAGTTGACAGTGGTTGTGTTATGGACACAGAAAAGGAGACAATGGCAGTGTGTGAGAAAGAGAGGGGCACAGTGGCAATGGAACATGGTTGAAAGTGACAAAACAATACTAGGAAAACAGTGAAGGGGACGGCGCTGGAGGGGGGGGGGGGGGGAAGGGAGGAAGGAAGAAAGAGAAAGAGAACGAGGACGTGGGTGAAATGATAATGAGAGTGTATCACAATGACGAAAGAGGAAGAGAGAGATGGTGGCAGTCACAAGAGACAGCAGCAGTAGAAAATAATGAATGAGATATTGGAAGTAAGAGAGAGGAAGATGGAGACAGTAACAGTGAGAAATATTGCAATTCCTTTATTACTCTGATAACCATGCAAAGTCCCTTTGGACATGCATGCATATCCAAAGGAACAAACACTGCGGCGACCACAGCCTTTACTAATGAGTTGGGCTGAATGAGTGAGTGAGAATGGGTAACTGGGAGTGGATGGATATGACTTACACAGATAAACTATTGGGGTTGGGTGAGTTACACTTAGGGGAACTCGTGGGAGTTTAAAGTGATACATACACTCCTGGAAATGGAAAAAAGAACACATTGACACCGGTGTGTCAGACCCACCATACTTGCTCCGGACACTGCGAGAGGGCTGTACAAGCAATGATCACACGCACGACACAGCGGACACACCAGGAACCGCTGTGTTGGCCGTCGAATGGCGCTAGCTGCGCAGCATTTGTGCACCGCCGCCGTCAGTGTCAGCCAGTTTGCCGTGGCATACGGAGCTCCATCGCAGTCTTTAACACTGTTAGCATGCCGCGACAGCGTGGACGTGAACCGTATGTGCAGTTGACGGACTTTGAGCGAGGGCGTATAGTGGGCATGCGGGAGGCCGGGTGGACGTACCGCCGAATTGCTCAACACGTGGGGCGTGAGGTCTCCACAGTACATCGATGTTGTCGCCAGTGGTCGGCGGAAGGTGCACGTGCTCGTCGACCTGGGACCGGACCGCAGCGACGCACGGATGCACGCCAAGACCGTAGGATCCTACGCAGTGCCGTAGGGGACCGCACCGCCACTTCCCAGCAAATTAGGGACACTGTTGCTCCTGGGGTATCGGCGAGGACCATTCGCAGCCGTCTCCATGAAGCTGGGCTACGGTCCCGCACACCGTTAGGCCGTCTTCCGCTCACGCCCCAACATCGTGCAGCCCGCCTCCAGTGGTGTCGCGACAGGCGTGAATGGAGGGACGAATGGAGACGTGTCGTCTTCAGCGATGAGAGTCGCCTCTGCCTTGGTGCCAATGATGGTCGTATGCGTGTTTGGCGCCGTGCACGTGAGCGCCACAATCAGGACTGCATACGACCGAGGCACACAGGGCCAACACCCGGCATCATGGTGTGGGGAGCGATCTCCTACACTGGCCGTACACCACTGGTGATCGTCGAGGGGACACTGAATAGTGCACGGTACATCCAAACCGTCATCGAACCCATCGTTCTACCATTCCTAGACCGGCAAGGGAACTTGCTGTTCCAACAGGACAATGCACGTCCGCATGTATCCCGTGCCACCCAACGTGCTCTAGAAGGTGTAAGTCAACTACCCTGGCCAGCAAGATCTCCAGATCTGTCCCCCATTGAGCATGTTTGGGACTGGATGAAGCGTCGTCTCACGCGGTCTGCACGTCCAGCACGAACGCTGGTCCAACTGAAGCGCCAGGTGGAAATGGCATGGCAAGCCGTTCCACAGGACTACATCCAGCATCTCTACGATCGTCTCCATGGGAGAATAGCAGCCTGCATTGCTGCGAAAGGTGGATATACACTGTACTAGTGCCGACATTGTGCATGCTCTGTTGCCTGTGTCTATGTGCCTGTGGTTCTGTCAGTGTGATCATGTGATGTATCTGACCCCAGGAATGTGCCAATAAAGTTTCCCCTTCCTGGGACAATGAATTCACGGTGTTCTTATTTCAATTTCCAGGAGTGTATATTAAAAAATCGTGAATAAGCTTGCATGCCAAAATTTTTGGGAACATTTTTAACGCTTTTGAGGAAAGTATAATGAAGCAGCTGGTACTCTGCTTTTCTGTCAAAGTCCTATAAATAAACTGGAACATACTTGCATTGTTCTGAGCACCGATAGGAACGCTTTTCCACGGGTAACATGGTGAAAACCATTATTAACGTAAAATTGGTTGATGTACGTTCTGGAGTGATCCCAGGAGGCAATCTCATTTCATTTCCCTAATATCTTGCGGCCCCCTCACAGCTGCGTAAAGCATATACCAAGCGAGGTGGCGTAGTGGTTAGCACACTGGACTGGCTTTCTGGAGGACGATGCTTCAAACCCGCGGCCGGTCATTCTGATATAGGTTTTCCGTGAGTTCCCTAAATCACTTCAGGCAAATGTCGGGATGGTTGCTATTAAAGGTCACGGCCGACTTTCTTGCCCATCTTTCCCTAATCCGACGAGGCCGAAGACCTCGCAGTTTGGTGCCGTCCTCCGAATCAACCAATCAACCAACTAAACCATAATTCGTGACATTTAATTTCTCCCCAAGTACATTGCTGGCATTCGAATTTAATTTTTAAATGTGCGTTTTATACATATGAGTTTATTAGAATCAATAAAACAAAAATATGCTACTGACTGAACTTTTCCATTAATTCCATATCTAGTGAATCTCTGCCAATGTTATTTTATTCAGTGATTTTGCTAGCCGCCGTATATTTTTTATTTACGAAGGCCTGCTAATATTTTTTCTTATTAATTCATTTCACTAAATCTTCATTGACGTATCTGAACAAATGGCGAACTATATGATTGCCGGTAGATCCAGTTAGCGTCAGAATCTGAATCCGAAAGCGTGTCGAAACTCACGACCGGTATCTTGCAGCTGTAACACTAGAAAATAGATGACAAATTCAGAGAGACCTGCCGAGTATCGATTCATGTTGTAGGGGTGGTCATTTACGCTCAAAATAAATAATTGTAACGTTTAGCTCATAAATAGGAGGGAAGTCCCCTTATTGCATGATTAGACGATTGCCGAACAATCATTGAAAGTAGTGACGCTCAGGAAATAATTGGAACTCCACGTGCCCATCGATTGAAAGTGGAGCTGTCACATAAAACTAACTGTAGGAAAGGCAGACGCCAGGCTGAGGTTCAACGGGAGAGTCCAAGGAAGCGTAGTACACCTATTAAAGTCTTCGCTTTCAGAACACTCGTTCGTCCGGTACTTGAGCACTGCTTGACAGTCTTAGAACTCTAGCAGATATAACTGATAAGAGGAGCTAGCAACATTCCGAAGGAAAGGAATATGCTGAGGCATAGGTTAGCTTAGCAATCTCGAAAACTTCACGAGATTCTCATCCACCTCCAGTAGCAAGTCCCCGAGAGGCGTTGTGCCTCACCTACTGGTTTGTTATCAAAATTTTGAAAGCGTTCGTTGCTGGAAGAGTCAACCCATCTGTTCGCTATTCCCAGATACAGTACCGAAGTTGCTCGAGCCGGGACTGGAGAAGGACTTTTGGCGAGCCTCTCTATAACGTCATCGCCTTTTCGGGAGATACAGTATGTGATCGTTCCAGTTTACGTTGTTGCATCCTCAACCTCACCTCACCTTGTGCCTTATTTCCCATGTTGTATTACATAAGTTATCGAAGAAAAAAGTCTGGATCGATGCACAAGGATCCAGCTTCTTTTCTTCCTATGTATGGGTCTAGTGTCTCCAGTATTGCAAACTCGTTCATGTTCCAGGAAGTCACTTGGCACCATGTGTAACTCTCAACAGACCTAAATTATTGTTTCCCATCAAATTTTAATCAACAAGAATTAGTCTGACGAAACATGCATTAGTCTGAAAATCAAATTTAAGAAAATCGCTCCTCTAAACTGCTCATTTTCGTTCAGGTTCACTAACGTCCCTTGTATTTTATACATAGCATTATGATGAGGTATCCACAATCATGATGTTTAATCGATCATACGGATAATTTGTATGACATGTTGCAGAGCTGTGGAACAAATCAAATGGCAGACTATTTAACAGCTACAAGCCACATAAAAGAGGCGTTGAGTGGCAGACATGTATAGTGAAAAAAAAGAAAAAAAAAAAGAAATTGCTAGATATTAAGTGCAGTGAAATGAAACTTAGTCGGACGGAAAGAAAGGTAAGTGAACTCTTTATTATACCAAAAGTAATCACCATAGCTGTTAATAGGTTTATATCTGTGTGAGACAAGACGATCAGTGTTTTCATGAAAAATGTTTGCGGCTGCCCATGGAACCATGATTGTACTCAGGCGTGCAATTCTTCGTCCGAAGCAGATTAAAAGCCGTGTCTCTCTTCAGGGCTAAAAAAATATGGAAACCGCTTTGTGAAAAATTGGGACGGTATCAAAAGTGGATACTCTAAAAGTTTTAAACAGCGACATTGTTTTGTCTCTTAACAAAAGATATGTATCGTGTGTTGATTTGGAGTCAGTTGACGTCTGGTAGCATAGAAGAAATGCGTAATTAATTTTAATCAGGCCATAACTACGATCATCACGCTCACTATTAAACTCACAAAAACAAGAAAAAAAGGAAAAATAGATTTCCAAAGTAAAATCTCTCACTGCAAATTAGGACACAAATTATAGACTTCAGCCACAGTCATATTCTAGAACTGAAGTCTCAAACGAATTTCCAATCAGTCAGTGTTCCCTAATAGTGCTTCAACAAACAAGTATTGTTTTTCACTAGTCGGCCGAAGTGGCCGAGTGGTTCTAGGCGATACAGTCTGGAATCGCGCGACCGCTACGGTCACAGGTTCGAATCCTGCCTCGGGCATGGATGTGTGTGATGTCCTTAGGTTAGTTAGGTTTAAGCAGTTCTAAGTTCTAGAGGACTGATGACCTCAGCAGTTAAGTCCCATAGTGCTCAGAGCCATTTGTTTTTCACTAATATTTAATTTGGCAGGGTGGTTTCAAGTCTGATTTACAGAGTCCAGTGCCCAACCAGCACTTAATCTGCATTTACATCTATAGCAACACCTCGCAATGCGCCTTATCGTGTGTGGCGGAGGGTACTTTATGTGCAACTGTCACCTCATATGTAGTTGATGTTGTAGCGAAAGGAACCAAACATTGTGTTGTATTGGCAGAATATTTAGAGTATGCAACAGATGTACTAAAGAGACTGTCTATATTACGTTTGTCCGTCCTGTACTATACAGTATGGAATCCTTAGCAGATGGGACTGACAGAGGACATGAAAAAAGTTCAAAAAGAGCAACACCTTTTGTATTATCGCGAAATAGAGGAGCCAGTGTCACAGATATGATATGCTATTTGGAGTGACAACCATTAAACAAATCCGTTTTCCGGGACGGCGCTATTTTTTCACGAAATTTCGATCTCCAACGTTCTCCTCCGAATGCGAAAATATTTTGTTGACACCCACCTATAGACAAGGAAATGATAATTGTAATAAAATAAGAGGTTTCAGAGCTCGCACGGAAAAAATTAAAGTGTTCGTTTCTCCGACGCACTGTTAGATCGTGGAACAGAAGAGAAATAATGTGAAAGTGGTTCTATGAATCTTCTACCAAGCACTTAAGTGTGAACTACGAAATAATCATTCAGATGTTAATATCATTATTGTGGAAGGCTTAAGTGCGCGTATTTCAGATGTTTCTTTCAAGTTCCAGCTAGTATCGAAGAGGGAATATCACAGTCGCAGAGCTTTTACACAAGCAGGTGGGCTCATCCTGTTAGAGGGTTCTGGACACTATTATAATTCAATTTTAATCCAAATGAAATTTTACTTTGATAGTGCACCTCGCAGTAAAATAGTTATGACACCGTTGTATCCCTAGCACGCGTCGCTGTCGTTAATATGAAAGCCTTAATCCTTCGGCAACAGGGACGAAAATTTTTCCGAAAGTAATCTTATATCGCTGACATTAATTTTTAAAACTGTCGGCTCTAAAAGCACGCGCGTGCATTTAGGGGACAACAACAAAACTTTTTGATTAAAGCCGAGGAGGCGCGCGCGCTAGCGCGGCCCTGGGAGGAGCGAGATGACATAGTGGAGGAACCGTAACAACTAAATTTTACTCTCTCTGCCAGAAAACTTTTACAGCCCCCATAAAAATAGCACAGGTGCGCGCAGCCTCGTCCCACAGGGGGGATGGGGTCCCACGCACGCACCGACGAGGGCCGGCACGGCGGCCTTCGCAGTGAAACAATGTTAACGGCGGCGGTCCGTGTTATTACGTCCGAGTGCGTCGCCTCATTAACTTCATTTGTCAGAACGCACCTGTTGTTCGCCGGCAGGCGGGAGTCTGTGGGAAATGAAGGCAGGTAGGTGACCTTCCGTAATCACCGCTACCCGCTTCCTTTCAGCCCTTCGCTTTCAACGTTAACTACGCCTCCACCACATGGACAGCTTCGTTCTTCCAGGTGGCCTGATAGAAAAGTGTATTCGCTCAAATTAATTGGCTCTATAATAAGGCACAGTGTTTCGGAATCATCAAAGCGTAGCACGACATCTTCGTAGCGAATGGAAACGTCGTCATCTTCGCTTCTTGTTATAGGTATACGCTTGCCGCAGCAGTGGGTGTTTTTTGTTCTTTCTGTTGTCCGTCTTCTTGGTTGATAGCTTTTAATTTCGAGAGGTAGTGAGTGACATTCTTGTAAGATTCCAGTTCCGGTCCATTCTGTCGTCTTCAACTTGTTGGTTATTGAGCTCTTTGATCTTCAAGCTGAAATGCTGTTGTTCTGTGTAAGTACTCCTACCTACATCAGTTTGAACCTGCTTAGTGTAGGCAAGCTTCTACAAGTTCATCAGCAACAAAGTTATCGTCATGAGTGCCCCAGGGAAGTGTGATAGGACCCTATTATTGTCTATATAGACAAATGATCTGGCGGACAGAGAGGGCAACAATCAGTAGTTGTTTGCAGGTGTGCGTATGGTAAGTTGTCGAAGTTGAATGACTGTAGGAGAAGAAAATATGACTTTGACAAAATTTCTATTTGGTGCGATGAATGGCTGTAGAAAAATGTAAGTCGTAGAAGATGACTAGGAAAAAACAAACAAACCCGTAGTATTCGGATAAATCATTAGTAGTGTCCTGGTTGACACGTTCACGTCGTTTAAATATCTGGGCGCAACGTTTCAAAGCATATGAAATGGAACGAGCGTGTGAGGATTATAGTAGGAAAGGTAAATAGTCGATTTCGGTTTATTGGGAGCATTCTAGGGAAGTGTGGTTCACCTGTAAAGGAGGCAGCATATATGACGCTAGTGCGCTCTATCTTGAGTACTGCTCGAGTGTTCGGGATCCGTACCAGATCTTTTACTCACGTTGTCCCATAAACAACATTCCTCTTATATCTTCAGTATTCTTTTGTAGAACCACATTTAAACTTTTTTATTCCATTCTTGTTTGACAAGCCTACATTCTAGAGAAACTCTCCTCGTAACTGAAATTTATGTTCGATGTTAACAAATTTCTCTTTTACAGAATCATTTCTTGCTAATTACAGTCTGCATTTTATATCGCTTGTACTTTGGTCAGCGTCAGTTACTTTACTACCCACATAAAATCCAGCTACTATTTTTACTGTATCATTTGCTAAAATGTCAGCATCACTTCCTTCAATTTTAATACATTCCATTATCGTTGTTTTACTTTTGTTGTTGCTCATCTTATAACCTCTTTTCAAGGCACTTTCTATTCCATTCAACTGAGCTGCCAAGACCTTTGCCGTATCTAACCGAATTGTATTGCCATTGTCAAAGCCGGCCGCTGTGGCAGAGCGGTTCTAGGCTCTTCAGTCCTGAACCACGCTGCTGCTACGGTCGCATGTTCGAATCCTGGCTCGGGCATGGATGTGTGTGTTGTCCTTAGGTTATTTAGGTTTAATTACTTCTAAGTCTAGGGGACTGACGACGTCAGATGTCAAGTCACACAGTGCTTAGAGCCATTTGAACCATTTTAACCACTGTCCAACATAAAAGTTATTAACAAGTTTTTTTTCTTGACCATTACCTGCAACAAGTATAGAAATATTCGTTTTGTAAATTCAGAAGACTTTTTCTTATTGCTCTGTATTCATTTATGTTCTAGAAGCGTTTCGCCTGTTACATTTTCAATGGATTTAATTGAAAATAATGCCATATTATTTTTATCAGAGATACTTAAGCGTTAAGGAACAGGTCACTTTATGATACCTACATTAATAATTTTCGCGCCGCGATCTTTTCGTTTTATTTTGTAAACAACTGCTGTGGAACACCACTATTGGTCCGGCACTAATTTCGGATTCTTCCTACGAGAACTGTGTATGGCGCCTGACGTAACTATTGTGATGCAAAAACAAATTCTGATGATTATCTGTTGGGCTGTTATTTTACTAATGTAAGTGTTGTTTTTGTTTTTAAAATATGGCTGTTCATCCAAAAAGGTTTTATCTTCGGGTTAAGTTTTTCTATAGGGAAGAGAGTTTCACCTTGGAAACTTTTCAGACTTCCACCTCTAACCAGCCCTCTATTACAAGTTTAATATATTTCCTTAACTCAGATTTTGACTGCTGAATGGTTTTTAACAATTAAACAGATCGTCCTTCAGCTCTCCCAACCTGAGAAAATTCAATCACATCCCAAGGTGTTCCTGCGGTTTCAAGTCCGCACTCTCGATAGGCCATTCCATTTCAGGATTGTAATTGCCTCACAGATACATTTTATGACAGGGTGTATCGTCATTCTGATATAGATAGTCATCGTCTTTGAACTGTTCTTCTACGGTAGGCAGCACACATTTTTGTAAAATTTGTTCTTATCATTCAGCATTTAGAATTTTTTAAGCAAAGAAAGGGGAACAATTCGCATCTATGAAAAAAAAAAGACCTGCCGTAAAATCATGTTCTCCATACATCCTCTTTTACACTACACATGATGGCAGGTAATATGATCGAGGCATTCGCCAAAGCCAAAACTTTAAGTCGGGTATGGTGTGATTCATCACTCCAGGTATCTCGTTTACCATCATCAACGGTCCGGTGGCGTCTTTGCGTCATCACAAGCGTCTCTATGAACTGACCACAGAAATATTTGGTTAATTGAAACTATATGGTTCAGAGAGATTTTCAAGTCTCATACGTCTACGATGTAGCCTATATATGCAGACTGAAACAACGAATGAATGTTTGTACACTATGTGATCAAAAGTATACGGACACCTGCTTGAAAATGACTTACAAGTTCGAGCAACCACCATCGGTAATTCTGGAATTCAGTATGGTGTTGGGCCACACTTAGCCTTGATGTCAGCTTCCATTCTCGTAGGCATACGTTCAGTCAGGTGCTGGAAGGTTTCTTGGGAAATGGCAACCTATTTTACACGTAGTGCTGCGCTGAGGAGAGGTATCGATGTCGGTCGTTGAGGCCTGGCTCGAAGTCGGCGTTCCAAAATATCCCAAAGGTGTTCTACAGGATTCAGTTCAGGACTCTGTGCAGGCTAGTACATTACAGGACCACTCCACCACAGGCTGTGCATTATCAACAGGTGCTCGATCATGTTGAATGATGCAATCGCCATCCCCGAATTGCTCTTCAACAGTGTTTAGCAAAAAATTCCTTAAAACATCAATGTAGGTCTGTGCTATGATAGTGCCACGCAAAACAACAAGAGGTGCAAGCCTCCTCCATGAAAAACACGACCACACTACAATACCACCGCCTCCGAATTTTACTGTAGGCACTATACTCGCTGGCAGATAACGTTCACCGCCATACCCACACCGTGCTATCGGATCGCCACATTGTGTACCGTGATTCGTCACTCCACATAACGTATTTCCCCTGTTCAATACTCCAATGTTTACGCTCCTTACACCAAGTGAGGCGTCGTTTGGCATTTACCGGCGTGATGTGTGGTTTATTAGCAGCCACTCGACTATGAAATCCATGTTTTCTCACCTCCCGCCTAACTGTCATAGTACTTGCAGTGGATTCTGATGCAGTTTGGAATTCCTGTGTGACGGTCTGGATAGATGTCTGCCTATTACACATTACGACTCTCTTCAACTGTCGGCAGTCTCTGTTAGTCAACAGACGAGGTAGGCCCGTAGCCTTTTGTGCTGTATTTGTCTCTTTACATTTCCACTTCACTATCATATCGGAAATAGTGGACCTAGGGTTGTTTAGGAGTGTGTAATTGTCACGTACAGACGTATGACACAAACGACAGTCACCTAACCACGTTAAAAGTCCGCGAGTGCCGCGGAGCGCCCCATTCTGCTCTCTCACGATGTCTAATGACTACCGAGGTCGCTGATATGTAGTACCTTGCAGTGGGTGGCAGAACAATGCACCTAATATTGAAAAACGTATGTTTTTGGGGTGTCTGGATACTTTTGATCACATAGTATACCAAGATCGGAATTCGAACGGAGGTCCACTGCCAACTAGGCAGACGTGCCAAACACTACACCATACTGGCAAAGTGGCTTTGCACAACTGCACGCCCTAGCCTAGCACTTTTCCCTCCTCAAACGAAATTCCCATTCACGCCTCAACTGCGGTTGTTTCTTCGCGTTTCCACTCAACAGTCGCATCACCAACAGTCGACTTGACAGCTTTAGAAAAACTGAAATGTCCCTAATGGATATGTTACTCATGTGACATCCAGTGACTAGTCCACGTTCGAACTCAGTGTGCTCTCCAAACCCAAACAGTCTGCTGGTACTGCTTTTCTGCTGACAACACAATAGTTCAAATGGTTCAAATGGCTCTGAGCACTATGGGACTTAACTTCTGATGTCATCAGTCCCCTAGAACTTAGAACTACTTAAACCTAACTAACCTAAGGACATCACACACATCCATGCCCGAGGCAGGATTCGAACCTGCGACCGTAGCGGTCGCGTGGTTCCAGACTATAGCGCCTAGAACCGCTCGGCCACCCCGGCCGGCCAACACAATAGTCCCCGTTTTCTTTTACACTGGTGTGTCTACCTCTCGTGAGATCTAGTAGTTAACTCCGCATCACATGTGTGTGTGTCGGATATTTTGATCAGATAGTGGAGATACTTCCGGTATTCTACGTTGAAACGCCAAGTTACATTATGTGTGTGGTATTGGACAAATTGAGCGCCTTCAGAAATTTGCAGAACTTAGGTTTTCTCCTTTATTGAATTCATGATCCTGGTTTAACTATGGAATTGATGGTAAAATCTCAACAGTTGAGAATATTTATTGCCTTGCGGTACATTAGATACGTTGTTTATGCCGAGACTCAGAATGCCTTCTTAGAAAAATGTGATAAGTGTGCAGTGGATCACCATCAAGCAGCTGCGTAACAAGTTGTAGATAACAGGAAATGTAGAAGCAGCGAAAAGCTGTCTAGAGAAAGTACTAACGCCAGAAAGCTGTGTATTCTTTGATGCCTACGATGCCTGTGTTGTGGCGTAGCAAGACAGCCACACCACTCTGAGGTAGCCGAAAGGCACGCTAACTAATGCAGACGGGCGTGAAGTCTGAAACAGGATAACTATTGAATGGTAGCAAGAAAAGTACGTAGTTGCTTTATACTTAACTTTTATTCTCTGATGAATACAGCGTTCTTCTTGAGACATTTATACTATAACTCTCAAAGTAGGTAAGGCTAATGGCGCCTTGCTAGGTCGTAGTCATGTGCTTAGCTGAAGGCTATTCTAACTGTCTCTCGGCAAATGAGAGGAAGGCCTCGTACGTCTAGTCGCTAGCAATGTCGTCCGTACAACTGGGGCGAGTGCTAGTCCGTCTTTCTAGACCTGCCATGTGGTGGCGCTAGGTCTGCAAGTACTGATGGCGGCGACACGCGGGTCCGACATGTACTAATGGACCGCGGCCGATTTAAGCTACCACCTAGCAAGTGTGGTGTCTGGCGGTGACACCACAGCCTGTGCAATGCCTATTTACACGGTCTAGTACTCAGGTTTTTAAGGAATTGGCGCTGATCGAGAATTTTTGTGTGAAGGCAATGGAAAACGTATAGCTCGCAGTCAGTGTCCCGTGTCATCCGTAAAGCAAATTGAGCAAGGACTCGGTAAGTGGTTTTGTTCTGACGAATCGTCGCTCCCATACTGATGGATGTATGAATGCACAGAATTTACATCTTTGAGCTAAGGAAAACCTAAAGCAGTTGCATGAGCACCCTTTGCACGCACTGAAACTGAGTGTATATTGCGCGAAGTCAAGTAGGCGGATCTTCATCACTTTCTTTCATGTCACTGTCAACAAGGAACGTTATGTACAACTATCACTATAAGATGTCAGGTACAGAAACTATGTTTTCCATAGTACAATACTGTGGCTTGAACAGTGAACATCAGAACACCTGACGAGCAGCTACAGTGGGACAATTCCAGTAACATCATGAGTTTTTCGTATCATCATCTTGATTAAAAAGTGTTTTGGAAGGGGTCTTGACCTCTTTGGCCTCTGAATTTATCTCCACCTGAGGAGGATACTTCAAGGAAGTACCAAAATACGTTCTAATTAATGTTTATTTCCAGACAAATAGTTCTGGTTAAACGACCATTTTCAGATCACGGATTAAGTTACATCACCACCTGAAGATGGCGGGCAGTTATCTCGCTGAAATATTGTGCGGTTTCTACAATATTATCCGGCGTAATTCCCGGGAACCTATCAAGCAAGTTACATCAAGTTTAAAGAATATTTCTTAGAGTAAAATACATAATGTTTTTTAGATTGGAGCATCTGCCACATATATGTATTATAAAATACGGTAGCTGCTACAACTAAGACTCAGTTAGGTATTTGACGATAAGGAACACTAGTCACATTCTAGGTAGTGTTAATCCGTGACTTGAAGACGATCTCCTATTCCCTGGAAATAAATAGTTACTAAAGCCGCTTTTATCACTCCACAATGGCTTTCTTAGAACATATTGAAGTTGTGGAGCATAAATTTTAAAAAATTGTTATCTAGTGGCAAGAGGTAGAAGGCACCGTATATAAGACTCGACTGATTTTCCCAAGTGATTTGTTATTTCCAGCTACACTGCCCCCGTTCTTGTCGGTCTGAGTCACCGGCTCCCGCAATGGACACAACTTTGCTGTCTGCGAAACGGCTTGGAGTGGAATGGCTGCCTCAGTGTCCTATGCATACACTGCTGTGTGTTGGCCTTGTACAGCCACGACGCCAAGATGCTCCGACGGTCGGCTCAATGGTCTTCGCCCCTCCCACCTCAGCGCCACTCGCCGAGAGCTGCAGGCGGGCTTCTGCATGCTTCTTCACCGTTGTGGTTCAGATCACGGGCGACAACGAGGGCCTGCAATCCGACATCCGAATCTGTGGCCCTCGCCTCGGGATGCTTCCAGCGTGTGTTAGGATCCAACAAGTGTGCCCGCGGTAGCGAGCCGGGTGCCGTGACGCATTGCTAGCTGTATTCCAAACGTTAGTGCCGCTACAGTTAGCGTTCTTTTTAACTCTGCAATGTTAAGGCTGATCTCTCCCGTCTTCAGTATACTCTGATCAGAAGTATGAGGAAACTCGTATGTAATGCTGAATTGACCACTACATGTCGCCAGAAGCGGACCTGCCAGTATGGAGGGAGGTAGGGAGTATTTTGTTGTCAGTAGAGAAGCAGTAACAGAAGAACCGACAGCAGTCGGCAAGGGGAGGTTAGAGCAGTCGAACGTAGTCCAGCCACTGTATGTCACCTAAGTAACAAATCACTAAGGGACATTCTAACCCTTCCAGAGCTGTCCAAGCAGACAGTGGGCAATGTAAATGTGAAGGGTAAACGTGAGGCAACAACCACAGCTTAAACAAAACAGGGCAGCCTTCTTGCATTGATGGCCACAGACTGTCTAGCATTACTGAAGATGGTTGCAAAAAATCGCATGAAATGAGCAGAAGGAATCACTCGTGAGTATCAAAGTGCTACCAGCAGTCCAGCTAGCGCAGTGACTGTGCGTAGGGAGTTAAAATTAATGGAATACAAAAGTCGAGTAGCTTTTCATAAGCCACGCGTTTCTGTAGCCAGTGCACTGCAACAGTTGACAAGGTGTAAAGATTGAAACCGGTGAATAAAGGATGATGGGGAGCGAGTGATTTGGAACGATGAATTACTCTTTATATAGCAGATTGAACGTATGTTGCATAATATTGCATTTATATGTAGTCCAAACTTAAAACGCTTTTTTGTCGAAATGCGTTTTCTTTCTTTCTCTTTTTTTTTAATGGTAACTTCAAACCTACTGAACCGATTGGCATGATTCTTTGTTTCCGACGAAGCTAACTAAATTGTCTAGGTGTTATACCACTCTTATTCCGATCCATGAATTATAAATATTTTTACTTGGCCGACGAAGTCGAAAAATCGATGACAAAAACCCTATTTTTTTAAATGGCCGACATTTTGTTTCCTATGGTCCAAATAACTTAAGCAAGTTACAACTCCTGAATAATCTTATATAATTCGCTAACGTCAACTCAATTTTGATTTCAGACCAGCCGGCTGACCTGTGACATACCGCTCTTGGAGGTCTACATCGAAATTTTGTTTCGTTCCGACGGCACTTCCGTCTTTGCTCTTCGACATTTCCAGTCGAAAAAATTCCAGCTTGAATAGGAACTATCAATAAACATTTTGATAAAATTTGACATTGATATCTATAACACTTCCCGAGAGAATAATTCTCAAAGAACGTGCTTTTTTCGGGCCAAATATAATAAACCTCCCCTTAAGAGAATTCTAAGTGTACTGCTTACAATAGCGGAACAATTTCAGATTTCAGCGTCCAATAGCACAACCTTTTGTTGTTTCGGCTGTTGAGGAAGAGAGGGCTACCATTCCTCTACAGATATTCACAAACATAACTGAAAGTGGCTCAACAGAGTTTAAGTCATCCTGAAGGCGAATGGTGGACGCACCCCACATTAATGTCAACGAATAATGTTTGGGTACTTTCGGTCAGACAATGTGCTAGTGGGAAAATAAACAATTTTGTCTGGTATTTACTCACTCGTGGTACTGCTTTCGGTCCTCTCTGGCCATCTTGGATTATAGTCTGGCGAAGACTTCAATCATTGAAGAAGCTAAATGGGAAGCTTGTCTAAGAAACGAACAGCAAACTTGACATACAGGGTGACGGAGTGAATTGAAAACGTAAGAGTTTCATAAGTCTGGGAGCTACATGACACTTGCACGGGGTGTTTCAAACATTTTGGGCTAAATAACAACAGGTGATAGTGGGTCCACAATCGATACATTGAGATCGGGAACCAGCTATCGAAAATGCATTTGTATCGTGTTCAAATAACTTAAGGGAATGCAGTTGGGTGACGACATCGACAGCCGCCGATATTTCTACAGGAGCACACCCTGCCATTTTCAAGGCAAAACTGCAGCAAGTAAGCGCTGTGCAAGAGAATTTAGAACCTCGGTCTTCAAAAAGACCCCGTAAAGATAGCACACACACACACACATACACACACACGTTATAAACGCTAGCAATATTACAAACCAAAGATGAAATTATTGATAGTGAAATCAAAAATCAACGGGTGAGGTAACATATCTGTCCCTCTGCTTTTCGACAAGTGAGAGAGCAGAATTCCATGCAGAATTCAAACAGAAAACCATTATCTCTATTTGTAAGGATACTTGCTAATTTAGTTTCAACGACTTTTTTAATAACAATATCCCAATAGCTGGAAGTGCATGCCAGAAGCTCCGTGTTGTTATATTCCTTAGGATGATTGGTGCCAAGACAATGCTCTGCAATGGCAGATTTGCTCACCTATTGTAAGCGTGTGTGCCGCTTAGACTCAGAACAACGCTTCTCCACATTTCCGATATTCTGACCGAGATATTACATGCCACAACTGAAAGGAATTAGGTAGACATCCACCTTATCCAAACCAATATCATCCTTTATGGAACCTAAATGAGCTGTGATCTTAGATGGTGGACGAAAAACACATTTCACATCATATTTCGGCATAATACAACCAATCCTGTGTATCTTCATATTTTCGCTGTCCCATAAAATTTGAATTTATGCGGCTGCACGCTCGAAATTTTATGGGACAACGAATTCTGTTCGAAATGCTCCCTGCGTTAGGTAAAGAGGTTGTAGACTTCGGTGCCACTTCGGTATTATCATCATTCACTCGGTGAGCAGTTGATCGATAGAGCAACGCATGTCTAATCTGTCTTTCGCTGTAACCATTCTGGCGAGTGGTGGCTTCGAGATGGGATATCGCAGTTGACAAACTCTCAGGCTCAGAGATGACATTGGCCCTGTGAACGAAGGTACGAAGTACCCTTTCACCTTGAGCCGGATGGTGACAAGTGTCAGCCTGCAGATGCAAGTGTGTGAGCAGGGTTCCCATAAACGGCATGTCCCAACTTTCCATCCACCTCCATCCTGACCAACACATCCACGAATGGAGGATAGCCATCATTTTCCACCTCTATCGTGGAATAAATTCAGATGTTGTAAAAAGCTGTTTAAATTCTCACTATCGAGAGGCCAAACAACGAAAGTATCGTTTACGTATCTGAAAAACCACGCAGTCTCGAAGCCTCCGACTTCAAGGCACGATCCTCGAAACCTTCCATAAACAAATTGGTAATAATACGTGCGAACGGGTTTCCCATTGCAACTCCATCTGTCAGCTCGCAGTACATACAGATGACTGAATAAAAAGTAAGTGTGAGGCAACCAATCTGGAAATAGGTTCGTTAAATCAGCACCAAACCTAACCTCAATCGACCGCAACGAATCAGACAGAGGAACAGGAGTGAAGTTGGAGACCACATGAAAACTACCTAGTATATGTGAGTCATTCGAATTCATTTTCAGTGTCCTTTTTTTCGTATATATAGAGGGTACCTGAATTCAATGCACCGGAATATTCATTTCACGATGGAGATGAAAATGGTGTTTGCCCTTCCTTGATGTGTTGGCCAGGAGGAAGGTGAATGGTAGCGTTGGGGCATGCTGTTTATATGAAGCCTTCTCACACTAATTTGTATCTGCAGGCTGCCACTTATCACCATCCAGCTCAACGTGAAGGGGTACTTCGTATTTTGGTCCACAGGGCCCATGTCATCTCATAATATGATGTGAATTTTTTTTTCACCACCATCTAAGATCTGGGTGCTTTCAGTGTCCGTAAAGGATATTCTTGGTCTGCGAAGGCGGATGTTTGTCGTATTCCATGCAGTTGTGGGATGTGTCCTATACTGGTCAGACTGTCAGGTCTCTGGAGGACCGACGTTTTTTTTTTTTTTGTCATCAGTCTACTGACTGGTTTGATGCGGCCTGTCACTAATTCCTTTCCTGTGCTTACCTCTTCATCTCAGAGTCACACTTGCAACCTACGTCCTCAATTATTTGCTTGACGTATTCCAATCTCTGTCTTCCTCTACAGTTTTTGCCCTCTACAGCTCCCTCTAGTACCATGGAAGTCATTCCCTCATGTCTTAGCAGATGTCCTATCATCCTGTCCCTTCTCCTTATCAGTGTTTTCCACATATTCCTTTCCTCTCCGATTCTGCGTAGAACCTCCTCATTCCTTACCTTATCAGCCCACCTAATTTTCAACATTCGTCTATAGCACCACATCTCAAATCCTTCGATTCTCTTCTGTTCCGGTTTTCCCACAGTCCATGTTTCACTACCATACAATGCTGTACTCCAGACGTACATCCTCAGAAATTTCTTCCTCAAATTAAAGCCGGTATTTGATATTAGTAGACTTCTCTTGGCCAGAAATGCCTTTTTTGCCATAGCGAGTCTGCTTTTGATGTCCTCCTTGCTCCGTCCGTCATTGGTTATTTTACTGCCTAGGTAGCAGAATTCCTTAACTTCATTGACTTCGTGACCATCAATCGTGATGTTAAGTTTCTCGCTGTTCTCATTTCCACTACTTCTCATTACCTTCGTCTTTCTCCGATTTACTCTCAAACCATACTGTGTACTCATTATACTGTTCATTCCGTTCAGCAGATCATTTAATTCTTCTTCACTTTCACTCAGGATAGCAATGTCATCAACGAATCGTATCACTGATATCCTTTCACCTTGTATTTTAATTCCACTCTTGAACCTTTCTTTTATTTCCATCATTGCTTCCTCGATGTACAGATTGAAGAGTAGGCGCGGAAGGCTACAGCCTTGTCTTACACCCTTCTTAATACGAGCACTTCGTTCTTGATCGTCCACTCTTATTATTCCCTCTTGGTTGTTGTACATATTGTATATGACCCGTCTCTCCCTATAGCTACCCCTACTTTTTTTCAGAATCTCGAACAGCTTGCACCATTTTATATTGTCGAACGCTTTTTCCAGGTCGACAAATCCTATGAAAGTGTCTTGATTTTTCTTTAGCCTTGCTTCCATTATTATCCGTAACGTCAGAATTGCCTCTCTCGTCCCTTTACTTTTCCTAAAGCCAAACTGATCGTCACCTAGCGCATTCTCAATTTTCCTTTCCATTCTTCTGTATATTATTCTTGTAAGCAGCTTCGATGCATGAGCTGTTAAGCTGATTGTGCGATAATTCTCGCACTTGTCAGCTCTTGCTGTCTTCGGAATTGTGTGGATGATGCTTTTCCGAAGTCAGATGGTATATCGCCAGACTCATATTTCTACACACCAACGTGAATAGTCGTTTTGTTGCCACTTCCCCCCAATGATTTTAGAAATTCTGATGGAATATTATCTATCCCTTCTGCCTTATCTGGCCGTAAGTCCTCCAAAGCTCTTTTAAATTCCGATTCTAATACTGGATCCCCTATCTCTTCTAAATCGACTCCTGTTTCTTCTTCTATCACATGAGACAAATCTTCACCCTCATAGAGGCTTTCAATGTATTCTTTCCACCTATCTGCTCTCTCCTCTGCATTTAATAGTGGAATTCCCGTTGCACTCTTAATGTTACTACCGTTGCTTCTAATGTCACCAAAGGTTGTTTTGACTTTCCTGTATGCTGAGTCTGTCCTTCCGACAATCATATCTTTTTCGATGTCTTCACATTTTTCCTGCAGCCATTTCGTCTTAGCTTCCCTGCACTTCCTATTTATTTCATTCCTCAGCGACTTGTATTTCTGTATTCCTGATTTTCCCGGAACATGTGGTCGTGCGGTAGCGTTCTCGCTTCCCACGCCCGGGTTCCCGGGTTCGATTCCCGGCGGGGTCAGGGATTTTCTCTGCCTCGTGATGGCTGGGTGTTGTGTGCTGTCCTTAGGTTAGTTAGGTTTAAGTAGTTCTAAGTTCTAGGGGACTTATGACCACAGCAGTTGAGTCCCATAGTGCTCAGAGCCATTTGAACCATTTTGAACCGGAACATGTTTGTACTTCCTCCTTTCATCAATCAACTGAAATATTTCTTCTGTTACCCATGGTTTCTTCGCAGCTACCTTCTTTGTACCTATGTTTTCCTTCCCAACTTCTGTGATGGCCCTTTTTAGAGATGTCCATTCCTCTTCAACTGTACTGCCTACTGCGCTATTCCTTATTGCTGTATCTACAGCGTTAGAGAACTTCAAGCGTATCTCGTCATTCCTTAGTACTTCCGTATCCCACTTCTTTGCGTATTGATTCTTCCTGACTAATGTCTTGAACTTCAGCCTACTCTTCATCACTGCTATATTGTGATCTGAGTCTATATCTGCTCCTCGGTACGCCTTACAATTCAGTATCTTATTTTGGAATCTCTGTCTGACAATGATGTAATCTAATTGAAATCTTCCCGTATCTCCCGGCCTTTTCCAAGTATACCTCCTCCTCTTGTGATTCTTGAACAGGGTATTCGCTATTACTAGCTGAAACTTGTTACAGAACTGAATTAGTCTTTCTCCTCTTTCATTCCTTGTCCCAAGCCCATATTCTCCTGTAACCTTTTCTTCTACTCCTTCCCCTACAACTGCATTCCAGTCGCCCATGACTATTAGGTTTTCGTCCCCCTTTACATACTGCATTACCCTTTCAATATCCTCATACACTTTCTTTATCTGTTCATCTTCAGCTTGCGACGTCGGCACGTATACCTGAACTATCGTTGTCGGTGTTGGTCTGCTGTCGATTCTGATTAGAACAACCCGGTCACTGAACTGTTCACAGTAACACACCCTCTGCCTTACCTTCCTATTCATAACGAATCCTACACCTGTTATACCATTTTCTGCTGCTGTTGGTATTACCCGATACTCATCTGACCAGAAATCCTTGTCTTCCTTCCACTTCACTTCACTGACTATATCTAGATTGAGCCTTTGCATTTCCATTTTCAGATTTGCTAGTTTCCCTACCACGTTCAAGCTTCTGACATTCCACGCCCCGACTCGTAGAACGTTATCCTTTCGTTGATTATTCAATCTTTTTCTCATGGTAACCTCCCCCTTGGCAGTCCCCTCCCGGAGATCCGAATGGGGGACTATTCCGGAATCTTTTGCCAATGGAGAGACATCATGACACTTCTTCAATTACAGGCCACATGTCCTGTGGATACACGTTACGTGTCTTTAATGCAATGGTTTCCGTTGCCTTCTGCATCCTCATGTCGTTGATCATTGCTGATTCTTCCGCCTTTAGGGGCAATTTCCAACCCCTAGGACAAGAGAGTGCCCTGAACCTCTACCCGCTCCTCCGCCCTCTTAGACAAGGCCGTTGTCAGAATGAGGCTGACTTCTTATGCCGGAAGTCTTCGGCCGCCAGTGCTGATTATTTATCAAAATTTAGGCAGAGGCGGGGATCCAACCCGCGACCGAAGACGTTTTGATTATGAATCAAAGACGCTACCCCTAGACCACGGGTACTGCAGGACCAATGTACTGAACGTAAGTGGCACACACGCCTATAACAACCGAGAAAATCCGCCATTGTCTTGACACCGGTCATCCTATAAAATATAACAACACGAAGATTGTGGCATGCACTTTCAGCTACTGGAATAATGTTACTAAGGAAGCTATTGATATTGAATTAACAAGTAACATTATAAATAGAGATAGTGTTTTTTGTTTGAATTCTGCATGGAGTCCTGCTCTCCTAAGTGTCAAAAAACGGAGGGACACAGCTTATGCTACCGCATCAGTTGATTATTAATTTCGCCATCGTTAGTGTCCGACGTCAGTCATCTTTGGTTTGTGATGGCGCTAGTGTTTACAGACTGTGTGTATGTGTGTGTCCGTGCGAGTGTGTATGTGTGTGTGTGTGTGTGTGTGTGTGTGTGTGTGTCTGTGTGTGTTATCTTTACGAAATTTCTGTGGAAACAGAGCTTTTACATTCTCTTACACAGCGCTTACTTGCTGTAGTTTTTCCTTGAAAGTGGTAGGGTATGCCCCCGTCGAAACTTCGGCGGTTATGGACAACGTCACTCGGCTGCTTTTCCGTACTTTCTGTACGCCGGGAGAAACTAAAGTATCATATTTACCGCGATTTGGACATACACAGCGTGCACCGTATAACAACGACGTAGCTCATACTAGTTGTTCAAAAAGACGACTGCCTGTCGCAGTGCATGTATCGCAATGGTGCATGCAGTTCTGCCAACTCTCGCAAAGATCTCGGTTGTCTTTCATACATTGGAACAGGAACTGGTTGACAAACAGCGTACAGATTTAACCACCAAACAAATGTACTCTACACAACTTAGTTTATAGCACATGTCTCACGCGAAGACCGCATGCATAGTGCCGACGCATGAACCTGCGCTGCAAGCACACCACTATCCATGTCCTTTGCACCAGAATGCTTATGATGTGTCCATGGTGAGGTGTGTTATAGTGTACAGGTGCATGACGAGTAATCATAGATGGAATGTTAATCTTCACGAGCGTTGGCAGACCTGTATTTAATGGTTCAAATGACTCTAAGCAGTGTGGGACTTAACATCTGAGGTCAGCAGTCCCCTAGACTTAGAACTACACTGCTGGCCAATCAAATTGTTACACCACGAAGATGACGTTCTACAGACGCGAAATTTAACCGACAGGAAGAAGCTGCTGTGATATGCAAATGATTAGCTTTACAGAGCATTCACGCAAGTATGGCGCCGGTGGCGACACCTACAACGTGCTGATATGAGGAAAATTTCCAACCTATTTCTCATACACAAACAGCAGTTGACCGGCGTTGCCTGGTGAAACGTTGTTGTGTTGCCTTGTGTAAGGAGGAGAAATGCGTACCATCACGTTTCCGACTTTGATAAATGTCGGATTGTAACCTATCGCGATTGCGGTTTATCGTATCGTGACATTGCTGCTCACATTGGTCGAGATCCAATGACTGTTAGCAGAATATGGAATCGGTGGGTTCAGGAGGGTAATACGGAACGCCGTGCTGGCTCCCAACGGCCTCGTATCACTAACAGTAGAGGTGACAAGCATCTTATCCGCATGGCTGTAACGGATCGTGCAGCCACGTCTCGGTTCCTGAGTCAACAGATGGGGACGTTTGCAAGACAACAACCTTCTGCTCGAACAGTTCGACGACGTTTCCAGCAGCATGGACTATGAGTTCGGGGACCATGGCTGCGGTTACCCTTGACGCTGCGTCACAGACAGGAGCGCTGCGATGGTGTGCACCTGGCTGCACGAATGGCAAATCGTCATTTTTTTCGGATGAATCCTGGCTCTGTTTACAGCACCATGATGGTCGGATACGTGTTTGGCGACATCGCGGTGAACGCACGCTGGAAGCGTGTATTCGTCATCAGCATACTGGCGTATCACCCGGCGTGATGTTATGGGTTGCCATTGGTTACACGTCTCGGTCACCTCTTGTTCGCATTATCGGCAATTTGAACAGTGGACGTTACATTTCAGATGTTTACGACCCATGGCTCTACCCTTCATTCGATTCCTGCGAGACCCTTCATTTCAGCAGGCTAATGCACGACCGCATGTTGCAGTTCCTGTACGGGCCTTTCTGGATACAGTAAATGTTCGACTGCTGCCCTGGCCAGCACATTCTCCAGATCTCTCACCAATCGAAAACATCTGGTCAATGGTGGCCGATCAACTGGCTCGTCACAATACGCCAGTCACTACTCTTGATGAACTGTGGTGTCGTGTTGAAGCTGCATGGGCAGCTGTACCTGTACACGCCATCCAAGTCTGTTTGACTCAATGCCCAGGCTTATCAAGGCCTTTATTACGGCCAGAGGTGGTTGTTCTGGGTACTGATTTCTCAGGATCTATGCACTCAAATTGCGTGAAAATGTAATCCCATGTCAGTTCTCGTATAATATATTTGTCCAATGAATACCCGTTTATCATCTGCATTTCTTCTTGGTGTAGCATTTTTAATGGCTAGTAGCGTACTTAAACCTAACTTACCTAAGGACACCACACGCATCCATGCCCGAGGCAGGATTCGAACCGCAGCAGACGCGTGGTTCCGGACTGAAGCGCCTAGAACCGCTAGGCCATAGCGGCCGGCAGACATGTATTTAATGCACGGAGCGCCACTAAAGCTGCACGAACACTTTTCCAACAGGCGTCATGCTGAGTGAAAGAAGTTTATCTCCGTGGACATCGACTTAACGAGAGACGGGCTGGTTCATGTCACAGAGTACTGCCCAAGGTTCCTTCCAAATATATGTCTGAACAGCGCAATTTGAGGAGATGGTGTCTGATCGTGTGACCACCCAGCAACAAGCACACTGTCATCTTGCCCGAGAAACACGCACTTCGAAGGAGACAATGTGGAGAGTGCTGGTGGGATAGGTATTACACCCCTATCAGGAAAACGTGTGTAAGCTCTGGGATAAATGGATTATGGTCCCCGTTTTCACTTCTGTCAGTGGATTATCCACCCCAGTGCTGTAGTGCCGAACTTCGTACAGTTTGTATTAGTTTGTATTCTTAACGGATGAGGCCTCATTTACCCGCGACGGTGATTTCAACGGTCGCAACGACCATGTCTGAAATCGGGACAATCCATATGCCAGAATGAGATATTCACTCTGCAGCGGAGTGTGCACTGTTATGAAACTTCCTGACAGATTGAAACTGTGTGCCGGATTGAGACTCGAACTCGGGACCTTTGCCATTCGCGGGCAAGTGCTCTACCATCTGAGCTACCAAGAACGACTCACAGCCCGCCTTCACAGCTTCAATTCTGCTAGTAACTCGTCTCCTACCTTAAAAACTTCACAGAAGCTCTTCTGCGAACCTTGCAGAACTAGCACTCCTGGAAGAAAGGATATTTCGGAGACATGGCTTAGCCACAGACTGGGGGATGTTTCCGCAATATCCTTTCTTCCAGGAGTGCTAGTTCTGCAAGATTAGCAGAAGAGCTTCTGTGAAGTTTGGAAGGTGGGAGACGAGGTACTGGCAGAACTGAAGCTGTGAAGGAGGGTTGTGAGTCGTGCTTGGGTAGCTGAGATGGTAGAACACTTGCCCGCGAAATGAAAAGGGCCCGAGTTCGAATCTCGATCCGGCACACAGTTTTAATCTGTCAGGAAGTTTCATAACAGTGCACACTCCGCTGCAGAATGAAAATTTTATTTGGAAACATCCCCCAATCTGTGACTAAGCCATGTCTCTCCAATATCCATTCTTCCAGGAGTGCTAGTTCTGCAAGGTTCGCAGAAGAGCTTCTGCGGAGTTTGGAAGGTAGGAGACGAGGTACTGGCAGAATTGAAGCTGTGAAGGCAGGTCGTGAGTCCTTCTTGGGTAGCTCAGATGGTAGAGCACTTTCCTGAAAAAGGCAAAGGTCCCGAGTTCGAGTCTCGGTCGGGCACACAGTTTTAACCTGTCAGGAAGGTTCAATCCACATACCACCCACACCGGTGGTCACCAGCAAGATTCTCTGTCAACGTAAGAACGAACATTGTCCGCTATCAGTTAATAGTTTCTTATTTGCTGCCTCCACGTCTGACTAGTGTTCACGCTAGACGTGCTGCCATAGTTCTTGGAAATGGTACCCCTTTTTGTCCGTGAAAGGATGTGGTATCAACGCGACGGTGAACCAGCCCACTTCGACGTTAATGTCAGCGAACAGCTGAACAACACTTACCCTTATCACTGTATTGTAAGGGGAGGTCCTCTCGCTTGGCCAGCGCGCTCTCCGAAACTCACACCTATGGACTTTTTCCTTTGGGGTTATGTCAAGACACTGATGCATGAAACCCCCGTAGAGAGGAATGAAGACCGGCTTGCTAAGTGTCAAGCACCAGAGCTCTTTGAGAGAGTGTGGCATAACTTCATGAGCCATTGCCATGCATGCATTGAGACTTTGAACAGTTCCTATGAGCTACGTTGTTGTTACGCGGTGTACACTATGTCCGTAACACAATAGATATGCATTTCTGCCAATTGATTCCTCGTCTCAATATAATCGATTGTGGACTCACTATCACCTGTTTGGTATGAGACACCCTGCATATTTTCGCCATACTCTGCTCCAAGTCAGCGATAACTTTGATACGTTTTTCATTAGTAGTACCGGAAACTTAGAAGAGTTGGTGAAAAGATGGCTGATAACTAATAAAACGAATTCGTCTGAAGTAATGAACAGCTTTATTTCGCGTAAACTGATCTCACCGAAGTGATGGTACCAGTGAGGTGTGGCGGTGGTGTGGAGGCGAGCGCACTTGCCGCAGCTGATGTTCGCGCCTGCAGCCTGTACCGGTCGCCAAAACGGAGCGCCTGATTGCGAATTCCCCGCGCTTGTTCGGCGCCTGCTTAATGGCGCGGAGCGGGCGTTGTTAAATTAGTGCGGCGGCATCCCGAATATATCACGGCTACGTGACGCAATCCCTTCTGTTCACACCGCGATGGCTATCTGGGAATTAAAAGCGGGGCCCGGCCTTTGTCTTAGCCAATGGGCGGGAACGCCCCGTGATAACGCCGCCTGCACTTAAGCCGGCTCCGGCCGTTTTACGAGCTCGCCGCCTCCCTTTATCAAATGCGAGGGGAGGGAAGCGAATTCCGCCGGTCGCCGCAGTTAAGAAACACTGCCGTACTTCTTATAATGTTCAGCACTGGTTTTTGTTTCACACATTGGCTGCCAAAATGATAACATTAGGTCCGCAACGTACGGATACACAGAGAGAAAACATTACAAAATGACTTCTAGTAACATAATGAAATAATAACAAATGGAACTATATGGTTCCAGAGACCTCATCAAGCCTCAAACGTCTATGATGTATATACGCAGACTAAAGAGACGAGTACAAATTTTGTGCCGGGATTCAACCCAGGTCTCGAGCTCAGTACGCAGACGTGCCTATCACCATGCCATTATGGTAGAGTGGCTTTGTAGAACTGCATGGAGTACCCTAGTACACCTTCCTCCTCGATCCAAATTCCCATTCACACCTCAGCCCACTCCTCCTAAACTCGAACAGCATTGGAGAGCATCACCAACTGTATTGGAGTAGCTTCCTTTGTCAGTAGTTTCACTTAATTAAACTACCCACGCCGGTGTTTCGTTAGATGCTCAGGTGTTAATCCAGTACTGTTGGAGATCCTCTGCGATGCCGATCTACATCTACATCTACATCCATACTCCGCAAGCCACCTGACGGTGTGTGGCGGAGGGTACCTTGAGTACCTCTATCGGTTCTCCCTTCTATTCCAGTCTCGTAATGTTCGTGGGGGAACACCATGTAGGCTGGAGTGTGAATGGGAATTTGAATCGAGAAGCCAGGCGTACTAGGGTAGTCCGTGAAGTTGTACAAAGCCATAGTGCCAGGATAACGTAGTGGTTAGCGCATCTCAACAGCCCCGGGTGTAACCTCCCAACAGAAAATAATTCCGTAACCACCCAACAGTAAAAACAATATAATTATTTATTTCATTCACATTCAGCGTAACCTTCCAACAATTTATTATTCCGTAACCAAGGAATAATAAAAATATGACTCACTTATAACCTTTCAATAATTGACTGTGAATTTAAACGGGTAAATTTTGGACGTCAGCAGTGCTGCGTCATGGCCCTGAAAATTCATTCTGAATATGTTGAAAAATCTTACCTCAATTAGGTCGCCGGATAACGCGTATATATCTGCTCCTACAAGAAATTTTTCTGGCACAGCCCAGTGCAATGCTGGCCGATAGATTTGTCATGTATAAAAAGAACAACTGAATTTTTCTTTACAATAATCAGGATGACCATGGATTGGAGAAATTAGTAAATTCTTTAAATTGAGATGAATGATCGTCAAAAGTTAATTTTTGTAAGAAAGATTATTATTAAGAGATTTTTTGAAAAACATTTACATGGGACTACATATGCGCGAGGCTGCTTTTACCTTATATTATATCGCTCAGGCTTCGCCATCGCTCCCCACGACCGGCCCAGCCAACTCCATACACACGACAGCTAGCTACTACTACTACAACTGCTACACAGTTCCTACTGCATACAACACTGCTCTTTGGTCTGAGATTCTCTTATAGCTTACATATCGCAAGCAGCGCGAGCATTCCATCGAAATTACATCTGCTCGAGTGCGCTAGCAACAAATTCCTTAATCATGGACCTCTTACACGGGTTCCAATCCTGCCCTTGTCACAAAATTTTCAATCGTCGCTTCCGTCTGAATAAGAAAATAATAAATTATAACAGTTTTCAATCGATACAATAGAATAATTCCTGATGCATCAGTTAAATTCGAAAGGAAAAGCGGAGGTACCGGTGGTGAGACCTTTAAGCGTGTCCTCGAGCCGCGTTTGTGTGTACTGATGGAGCACTTCCCGCAAAAGACTAACGTCTGATTCTGAAGGCAGTTTCAGTTTGTCAGGCACAGTCAGACATGTAACGTGTTCGGCGTTATCTGCCAGGCTGTCCAAGTCAGTGAATCCCTGATATTCACCGACGACCGAATAATTTTAGAAGACAATAAAAACGATCTCCAAATGATAATACACTTCACTGACCAAATTCGCAAGTGCTGCGTTGTACACTGCAAAGAAAGCTAGACAAACAAGTGCGGAAAGAATCAAAAATGAAATTTTATACCGTAATGGTTACACCTATTTTGAAAGTGTGCAGAGATATGGACAGCGGGCCGCGGTGGCCGAGCGGTTCTAGGCGCTTCAGTCCGGAACCACATGGCTGCTACGGTCGCAGGTTCGAATCCTGCCTCGGGCATGGATGTGTGTGATGTCCTTAGGTTAGTTAGGTTTAAGTAGTTCTAAGTTCAGGGGACTGATGACCACAGATGTTTAAGTCCTATAGTGCTTAGAGCCATTTGAGCCATTTGAGAGATATGGGCAATTGTATTGTATTGTATCGTATGTTAACCGGGGACCTAGAAACGACGGAGAGGCTCCGTCCCCGCCGCAGCCGCAGTGGTACGCAACCCCACGACGACTACCACAGTCCTCTTCAGCCCTCAGCCGCCCCACATCGAACCCAGGGTAATTGTGCGGTTCGGCCCCCGGTGGACCGCCCAGGGAACGTCTCACACCAGACGAGTGTAATCCCTATGCTTGCGTGGTAGAGTAATGGTGGTGTACGCGTACGTGGAGAACGTGTTTGCTCAGCAATTGCCGACATACTGTAACTGAGGCGGAATAAGAGGAACCAGCCCGCATTCGCCGAGGCAGATGGAAAGCCCGCCTAAAAACCATCCACAGACTGCCCGGTTCACCGGACCTCGACACAAATCCGCCGGGCGGATTCGTGCCGGGGACCAGGCGCTCCTTCCCGCCCGGAAAGCCGTGTGTTAGACCGCATGGCCAACTGGGCGGGCGATATGGGCAATAAGAAAACAAGCTGAAACACGTGTATACGCCATTGAAATGAAATTTACGAGAAGCACGAAAGGCTGTAGTCTGAGGGTTCAGATAAGAAATGAAAACATGAGGTGAACTGGAGATTTATTTAGTTAACGAATCAATGTCACAAAAAAAATTAAAGTGGCAAGAACATATTCTTAGGATGCCAATCGAAGGACTAACAAATTAAGCATTGAATTACGAACCATGAGGGAATACAGATGTGGGTGACCACGGAAGAGACGGCAGAGACAAATATGAAATGTTCGTACTTTAATAGCAGGTGTAACAACCAAAACGTTCAATGCAAGCATGCACACGTGCGTGTGTTGTGTTCCACTGGTACCGGACGTCAGTTTGTGGGCTAGAGTTCCACGCCTGCTGTACTTGGTCGTCAATATAGGTACGGTTAATGTTGTTTGTGGATGAAGCTGGTGTTGTCATCCGGTTATGTCCGATATGAGTTCGATTGGAGACAGATCTGGTGATCTAGCAGCCCAAGGCAACATTTCGACGACATGTAGAGCATCTTGGGATTCAACAGCGGTATGTGGACGAGCGTTAATCTGCTGTAAATCAACCTCTGGATTGCTGTTTATGAATGGCAGCACACATGTAGAGCATCTTGGGATTCAACAGCGGTATGTGGACGAGCGTTAATCTGCTGTAAATCAACCTCTGGATTGCTGTTTATGAATGGCAGCACACCAGAGAGAATCACAAGACTGACGTACAATTTTGCTGTCAGGGAGCGTGGGACAATAACGAGAGTGCTTCTACTGTCATACGAAATCGCACGCCACACCCTAACTCCGGATGTAGACCTAGTGTGTAGCATATAGACAGTAGTAGTAGTAGAAGGGTTTTGTGGGCGCACGACAACAAGGTCTTCAGCGCCCGTTCAGTATCATAGTGAGACGGGGGTCAAGAAAGAAACTCAGAACATTTACATCAAACGGAACACAAAACACGGGGAACAATCATGGAAAAATATGTGCTCACCCACACCGAAGCGTGGGATGAAGCAGGGCGTCAGCAGTAAAACATGGACAACACAGGAAGAAAAAGGTAGAGGGAGCTAAAACAATGGAGCAGATGGAAGTGGCTGGCTGACCGCAAGGAAAAAAGGGAGGAGTCAGCCACTCTGCAATACACTAAAACCGCCAGCCTAAAAGTTTAGGCCAGAGTCCAGACACATCACAAAACTTAAAAACCCTAGACACACACGTCTCATCGTTAGCTAAAACACAGGGCAGATCCCCATCAACTTGTGCTTCTGCCCTTGCATCACGGTATAAAACGCAGTCTGTTAAAATGTGCCGGACAGAGATGTGCACACCACAAGCATCACAAAACGGAGGATCCTCCCGCCGTAATAAATAGCTATGTGTCAGAGGACAGTGCCCGATCCGCAGACGTGTGAGCGCCACCTCTTCCCGCCTGAGCAGCCGGCAGGAGGAACGCCACGGTCGAGTGGTCGACTTTACCGACCGCAGTTTATTGGCCGTCACCGCCAGCCATTCGTCCTCCCACAACTCCATGCACTTCCTGTGGAGTGCAGCGATGACTGACTGCAAGGGGATAGGACACTGGACCACATCCTGCTCTCTGCAGGCCTCCTTGGCAGCCCGATCAGCCTGTTCATTGCCCCATATGCCGACATGACCAGGCACCCAGCAGAAGGATACCTCTTTACCCTGCCGTTGGAGCAAGTACAGTTGGTCATGTATCAGCTGGAGCATCTCTTCAGTCGGGTACAGGTTCTGCAGTGACTGTAAGGCACTAAGAGAATCGGAGCAGAGAAGAAATCGATCGCCCCGAACACGATGCATCTGCTCCAGTGCCCTCAGGATCGCGTGGAGCTCCGCTGCGAAAACGGTATATTCAGCAGGGAGGCGAATCCGGGTAACATGATCAGGGAACACCACAGAACAGCCAAGGAAAGTCTCCTGTTTGGAGCCATCAGTATAAACGACAGTGAAACCGTGATGCACATCTAAAATGTTAAAAAACAGAGATTGGAACGTAAAATCTGGTGTGCCAGCTTTCTTAAAATTAGTCAAATCTAAAATAAGTTTGGGTCTTCGGAGGAGCCAAGGTGGAGATCTGCTCCAACAGGTTGATTGCAGGCCATCAGCTGAATTCCTTCTAACCAACACGTGGCCATCACTGGCACCGTGGCAGAACCAGATTTCATCGGAAAACGCAGCGTAACTATACTCTGACCTCCTAGTGAGCTCTCGCTTGATACCACTGAAGTTGCAAATGGTGGTGGTTTGGAATCAGTTGAACCCATGCTACAATTGGTCTGGCCCGGAGCTGTCCTCGAAATCACTGATTTGTAACAGTGTGTCGCTGTGCTGACAACTGCTCCTCAAGCGCCTGCTGCATACGCAGCACATTGCGCCAGAGCCATCCATCGAACCCGACCATCTTCCCTCTCGGTAGTGCCACGTGCCCAGTCTTCTTGCGACCGTACATTCTCGTTTCCACGGCTGCCAGACACGATGGACAGTACCAATATTCCAGCAAAGTCTTTCTGCAGTATCGCAGAAGGAACATCCAGCTCCTCGTAGCCTTTGTTCAAACTCTGTGAGGTGCTGAGAGCGGCGCCATTGTTGCCTTGAAGGGATTCTTAATGTTGTGGACTGACAAGACAGCCAGTCCACAGTGACGGGTAACCGAAAGGCACGCGTTTACACACGCCGGCTGGCGTTATGTCTGAAACAGGATACGTAATGAATGCTGTAAAGAAAAGTACGTAGCTTCTGGAATATTTAACTTTAATCCATCATTTGTATACAGCATTCTTGATGATACAAGTGAGACTCTCTCCAGAAATGGTTAATGGCGCCTTGCTAGGTCGTAGCCATGGACTTAGCTGAAGGCTATTCTAACTATCTCTCGGCAAATGAGAGAAAGGCTTCGTCAGTGTAGTCGCTAGCAAAGTCTTCGTACAACTGGGGCGAGTGCTAGTACGTCTCTCAAGACCTGCCGTGTGGTGGTGCTCGGTCTGCGATCACTGACAGTGGCGACACGCGGGTCCGACATGACCTAATGGACCGCGGCCGGTTTAAAGCTACCACCTAGCAAGTGTGGTGTCTGGCGGTGACACCACACTTAACTAACGTCAACCCACCATGTCCATTCACAAAGGTAAGTCACGACCGTTACAGCTACAATTTGAAGCAAATCTGATGTTTTGTATCCCACCTGGATAGGCGGCGCGTGGATCTGCTCCTGTGAACTGCTTCTGTAATATAGGCCGAGAGTGAAGGAAGCGAATAGGAGCAGGAGACGTGAAGCACTTCGGTATGCATGTAGCTTTAACACTTTTAATAGAGTCAAAAACAGAATATCTAATGCATAAATAACTTTGGTTAGGATGAGCACGTAGGTGTGAGGCAGAAGTCAATGTCCAATCCTGTGAAATTGGGATGGCTGTTCTGTATAATCTCAAAGCTGACAAATACCCATTGCTGTCCAAACCTTAACTGAACGTAACTAATGCAAAGTCTCAATAGTAAGCTAGCCCATTCGGCGGTAGCCGAAGCGATATTTCCAGGCCGTCTGCTCTTGATGAAATGGACGAAATGAAGACGGCACTCCCTGAGCTCCACAGCGTTGGCCAGAGGGCGTTGTGGTCGGCGTAGTCAGTCATCTCTCGTAATGCTAACTTACGAGAACGTGCACCTAAGTTGTGGCATCGTAACTATCGACGCGCACATGATGTACCTCCTCGTAGTAGCTCTTCTAGCGCCACTCTTACGCAACTGGTGCGAAATTTGATTAGAGATCGTCTCTCAGATGTAGAAACACGCCTGTCAACTTTCATTTATGTCGCACAACTCCTTCTTAGTATTGCGATTTTTTCAGTGAGTATAGTTCATCTTGTTCAAGTTTTAGTAAAGTGATCTACTATTTAATGTGTCTAGCGTCATCTCGACCTCTTTTCGGAGTAAAACTAAGAACCCACCACTGTGTTGATGAGTGTTATTTTGTCTGGTACAACAGGATGGAGGAAAGTGCAGAAGCTGAGGACGAGCTCAGGTGTCAGGGAAGTGACTATAAGTCACACGCAGCTAATTGGTAACATATGTGACACACATTGATGCTCCATGGCAGAGTAGTTTCTACCTGTAGTCCCAAGACATTGAGAAAAGAACTTCAGTGGTTGGGCGTCCTCTTGTTGGGATTTCTATATCGTAAGGGAGTAAAATATAGCACAACTTGAAGCAAAAGACGGAGCCCGGGGCTGTAATCAGATCACAGCCACCGTCACAGCAACAGCCAGTCGTGGCTGGTCACTGGACTCAGTGATGAGTGAAAACCAGCCCGTGTCGTTAGACATACGCGTGCCAATGCCTCGCCAGACTCCAGGAATTCCCCAGTGCCCGGCGCACTGCCGATTACAACAGTAGGTCATTGTCTCTGTTGCAGATCGTTCGGCGTGACATACAAACACAGCTAACTACCGTAAAGTCACCAAGAAGCAGCTGCATTTACGCCAGACGGAACCATAGCGACATCTTCAAACAGCCTGTGACGGACAGCGCTGTGCTCATGACGCAGCCGGTTTTACCCCCGTCAAGCCAGACTCCCTGGCCCTCACCTGAGCATCTGGGCGCTCGGGAAAATCAACTGTTGGCCGTCGTCTTGGGAGTACGAGAAGGGGGTCCAGCCATCCCGGCCTCCGCCCAGCTGTCAACGGAGGACTTGTACGTTCTGTGACACTGTAGCATGAAGCAGCCAGAAGTGCATCCAGTTACCGCCAGAATGGAGCACAGTAATAAATAAGTTCTATTACCTACAAACTGCTTTCTCCTGCTGTACCTGCCACCATCTTTAGCAGAGAAACGTGACGCACAACCAGCCATCCTACCATCCCTTTATACTAAGCTTACAGTTTGAGGCTTGACAGGTCTCCAGACGTCCTAACAACTACCGTTCCACAGAAGTCAAAATCTAAATAGCTCTACAGTATTTCGAGATATTATTTCTCCTTGCATGTGATAGACTTAACAGTGTATTAGCTGTTTTTTTGCGTGTGCATCTAATAAAATTATCGATCTTATAAATGGTCACAGGTGCGGTATGAGCGGTGGCCAGTCCAGTGAAGGCGGGTAACGTCAGAGCATTCACAATTATCTGCCAGTGGCACGATTGAGGTTTCACACAACATTTAGACTGCTCTTCAGCTTCTGAACACTAACGGGGAACCAATGCATGATTCCAGTGGTAAATCAACTTGGCTGACGACCAAGAGACGCCTACCATCAACCAACCTACGAAAGGTCAACAAGGGGAGGATAAACAGGTTCCAAAAGACCGATAAATGTCTATGTATATTGGTCAAGTAGCCTACAAGGAATAGGCAACAAGCCGTTTGACCTACACATCCTAACACCACACAGTCCGCAATGACAGGAAATGGTGTAGTAGCAACAATTCTTATCCTACGTATATTAGTCACGTCTATGGAGAGCATAACCAAAAATTTTGGTAGACAACATCCAATTGCTTTCTCCAAAACTCTGAAGTAAGCCACGGCAGTAACACACAAAACTATATACTGAACGTTTTATCATTTGGAAGCCCCGATTAGCGGGAAAGTTATATCTCTGAAGAACCTAGACGCTTACATACCCAAATTCCTCACAACAATGCAAAGGGTAATTCACAGTGTCGACGTATCTCTGCCAGTAGTGTCGGTAAGGAGATATTGTAAAAGGACCACACAGGGAGATGCAGAAAGGAGGCTCCAACTAGTACGCGCATTTGCATTCAAATAACAGCGGAGGCCACGCTATGTTAAAATACACGGTGTACGATGCCTATTGGAGTCTTATATTTATTTACTCAGTGTCGTAAGTCCTCTAGTGCTTGCGTTATGGACATGGTAGCAAAGAATGCAATAACTAAACTAGATGCATTCACTGCACTGGTACACATAGCATTAAAGCTCAACAGAAGCACTTCCTATATGTTTTCACTGCCAAGGACTTCACAGCTCCATGGATAAAGCTTACCCTGAGTACATAATACAAGAAGAAATTAAGTATAAAATGTTTTGCAGTAACACCAATTACCAAAAGCTTCTACATCATACGAAAACAGGCAGTACTCAAACAGTTGATCAACAATACGTTCCCCATTGCTAGTGCCTGCACCTGGTCAGCCAACTCACTATGTTCAGCAATCAACAGCTGCCTCCACCAGCCCGGCAGTCCTTGTTTAGATCGACACTGAAGACGGGGCATGCAGCGCCGCCACGCGCCCCCCCTTCCCCCTCCCCCAACCACAACAATGGAGGACAGCCTTGCTGCCGATGACGACACATACACAGGACGTAGAACCCAGAAATGTGCATGTCGATAAGCAACAAGAAACGCAACACGTGCTGTGACAGGCTAATCAATACACCTACGAGTAAACAAACGAAAAACCTCGTAACTAATCGTATCTATACCTTCATACTTCATATTCTGCAATAACTTACTCCAGTCATACCTCTGGATGCTCACACTGTAGCGGAGAGTAGAGATTATTACGCATAGTGTTACTGCTCTGCTCTCTTCATTTCCTTTAAATGATAGCGAAAGTTGTCAAAAGCATACTGTAATAGAATGCTAGGTAACTTTGATCCAGCCTATATAATTTCTTGAATGTGGGTCAAGCCCGCACGGGATTTCCATCCCTCACCACGATGTCATTAGATGCGACATGAATGACGGCTCTGGAGGGTAGCTATACTTGTGAAGGAAAATATTCCTTACGATATTCTTGAACTTAAGTGCAACAACCAAGACATAAAAGCCAGAACAATTTCCACACTTACCTCACGATCCGATCTGAATATACTATCTATAGGCCTCATACCGCGCTCTTATCAGGTGCCGATATTACAAACGTTTGGCCGTCCACTGCTTGTGGTGGGAGACTTTAACGTCCATCACACATCATGGAGATACGAGTACGACGATTTTGACGTTTTATTTGTGTAATTTTTTTTTACACGTCTTTGGGCCAAATTGAGGAGCAAATTTCCAAGGTCATGGAACGTGTCAATACATGAAATTACACCGTAAAAGTAATAACAGATAAAAAACCCAAAAGAAGATAAGCCATAAGTCTAAGTAAACGCAGTCAACAATATAGCATAGGAATAAACTTACTTTTTTCAAGGAACTAGTAGACAGAATAGAAAGGGTGACCCACGAGCAAACTCTTCAATTCCGATTTGTAAGCGCGTGGATTACTGCTAAGAGTTTTGAATTCTTGTGATAGTTTATTAAAAATGGATGCAGCAGTACACTGAACACCTTTCTGCGCAAGAGTTAAGGAAGTGCGATCCAAATGCAGATTGGATTTCTGCCCAGCATTAGCTGGGGTGAAAACTGGCAATCCTTGGGAATTAGCTAATATTGTTAGCAAGAAACGATAGTAAAGAATGCATACATTGCGAGGCCAATGTCAGAATACCCAGACTAGTGAACAGGGATCGACAAGAGGTACGCAAACTTACGCTACTTATAGCCCGAACTGCCCGATTCTGAACCAAAAATATCCTTTGAGAATGGTAAGAGTTACTCAAAAATACATACCGTACGACATAAGAGAATGGAAATAAGCAAAGTAGACAACTTTTCGTGTCGAACGGTCACTTACTTCAGATACCGTTCGAATAGTAAAAATGGCAGTATTAAGTCTTTGAATAAGATCCTAAACGTGGGCTTTCCACGACAGTTTACTATTTATCTGAACACCTAGAAATTTAAAGTGTTCAGTTTCAGTAATCATATGCCCATTCTGTAAAAGCAAAACGTCGCGTTTTGTTGAATTGTGCATTAGAAACCGTAAAAACTGAGTCTTAATGCATGTCGTGTTACTAACTACAATCCTAGAAGGCGAAACCCTAGTGCTGCTGGGTAAGCCCACCTTTACATCATTAGACCTCATCTTCTCATCGCGTAATGTCGCATCACTAAGTGGGAAGTAAAAGCAGGTCCTTTGGGCTCCTATTACCCGCCATTTGTTCTCACTTTACCTGACACAGAGGATGAACTTTGCTGGATCTGTCTTCCACAGAGATGGAAAATCGAGAAAGCTGACTGGAATAAATACGTTGACAGATTAAAACTGAGCCTCCCACAATTAGAAACACCCGAACATCTAGTTTTCGACTACTTCAGACTAAAGAATTGCATTGTGAAGGTTGCAATTTCTCAACAGAAACCGTTTTGCATTACAAACAGCCACTTCTGTGTGGTGATTTGATTTGATTTATTGCTCATTTAGAGAGCTGTTGCCTTTCCGTTTACAACAGCTCCATTTTACAGATTTTGATGTAGATCACAAAAGATATTCTTTATTACAAGCAAAAATTATTGTTTTCAGCAATTAAAATGTAAGTAATAATAAATTATAAATACATTATAAATTGAAAGGAAAAACAACAAAAAATCATCAAATTTTAAGAAGATATGATGATGGTTAATAGGAAAGTCTTGTATAGAAGGAGAGGGAGAAAGGGAAATGTTATTGTTCGAGCCAGCTTGTTCTAAAGCCTCGGAACTACTTCGATCCTTGCAGTCCCAGTTAGCTACAGTTTAATTCATGGATTAATTTTTCTAAACGCTACTTACAAAAACACTATAACTATTATGTACATTATGGAAAGCGCAGTGGTTTGTAAGTAATTAATTAACCTTCAGTTCCTATACTGTGTGTCTTGAATTTTACCTATTATGTTGCTTATAAAATAAATGTTCAGTTACAAATGTTACATCCCAACAGCGTTATAATGATATGCCTGCTGTTTATACTTAAGTTATAACCGACTTACGGGGTTGATTGCATTAACTGTTTATTCCGATACAGTTTGATTATTCTAGATATTATGTAAAGTTCTCTCCGGTACGCGTTGGTGAAAGTGAATGCTGTCTGAATCAGTATGTGTTTCAGTGCTCCTGTCTGTTTGGTGTACGAATTGGAACACTGCTGTCTTACGTGCTTCGTGAGCGTTGACGTGTTCTGTTATACGGCCGTGTTTGTCTGTATTCGTCATGTAATGTCCTTCAGACATCATCAGCGATTTTATTTATTATTTTCCACTTGTTGCGTCTCCTATTGCCCGTATCATGTCATTGTTGCACTACTTTGGTGTTTAGTATGTTGCTCTGTGTCGCTGACAGTGAAAAAGTATGTGTTCTGGAGATACATGTGCCCCACGTGTACAAGAAGTACTCTGGCTGCGGCCTACGCAGTGTAAGTGCGGGTAAGAGCCGTGACCTGTCAGAACGTGAACCATACCCCGGCTGGAAGTGATATGGCTCAGTCTCAGACGTTCCTTGGTCTCCGGGAAGAAATGACTCACCCTACGGCCCTTATCGCTTAACTTCCGTTGCCTTTGCCAAGTATCCAACCGCCATTTAACGAGTTGGCGCTTCTCAGTAATGTCCTATCCTCGATTACCTTATCCTCAGCCAATACATTTCAGCCAGAAACCGAATGGTTATGTCGATATGGAAGGTCCCAAGCACGATACAGAGTGGTTCCACTGACGTGGTGTTGAAAGCTGCTGACACCCTTACCAGACCACTTCTCTGCCCTCACCGCACGATGTTCCGAATCGTCACCAGATGTTGCGCACCAAGATATTGTGTTTTCCATTGTCTGCGTATGTAATGTCGCGTATTGTTGGATTACTTTGTAGTGTCCCTTTGAGTGGCATACAAGTTGCTTTGTGTAGAGCCATCTGAAGTTTTTATGTTTGCATCACTGGCTGATGCTTGTGAGTAGCTGTGTTGACCGGTGTTCGAGTTGCACTTTTGAGTCCGCGGAGACCACCACCAGCAGGTCATCTGCGTATACTATCGCCCCGTTCGCACAGTTATCCCCATCCAGTTGATGGAGGAAGAATTTAAAGGCGATATCCCAAAAGATGAGGCCACAGATTGATAGTTGCGGGCAACCTTTGGTGATTCTTTTAATCACGCTCTGATTTCCCGCGCATCATTCAACCAACCTTTTTCTATAGTGGTCCGAGAGGCTATGGTAGAGGCTCTTAGGTACCTGCACCTCTCTGACTCTTGAAAACGTTGCGTGCCACCAGAGATTATCAAAGGCGCTCGAAATGTTTATAAAAATAGCAACTGTGTATTTGCTTCCTATGTTATTAACAGTGATTAGTACCTTATTTAGTGCGTCATCTATAGATTTTACCGCCCTGAAACCGACCTGGTGTTGGCTATGGCCAACAAGCTCCCTGTGCGTTTGGACCTTGGACAATATGTCAGTTAAGCATACAGGTCTACTCGTTTTTTGGATCTGAAGGATCCTTGTCCTCTGATTTTTTAAATTATGACGGCATTTACTGTTTTCCAGACAGAAGGTACCCGTCCCACCTGTAAGGCTTCGTTGAATAGATCCGTCAGGTATGGAACAGTCTGTGGAACGACAATTTTCATTGTCTCGGAATGGATACCATCTGGCTCAGGGGCTTTTTTGTCCCTTAGTTTGGCAATCGCAAGCATGACCTCCTCACTTACAAAGGGAATGATGACGGTACCATTTTCATAGCAAGAGTTCACTAAGGTTCGTTGTCCAGTATGAATCTGTTCATCCAACTGTTGCTCGTCGTCGGGGAGGAGTTTATTTAGCAGGAATTCCATCCCTCTGTTATGGTACCGTCATCTCGGCTCAGGGTTGCTAAGACTAGTGGCGTCTTCAGGAGCTCCGATTGCATTTTGTAGGGTTCTCCCCAGATGTTGGTTTGGAGCTCCTTATGGACGTGTGTGTTCCAATGTTCTCGTGTTTTTTGTAACTCTTGTTTGTAGCATTGTTTTGCTTCCCTGAACTGTGTGAGTCTGACATGTCTGTCCGTTCCTGTTGTCGTTCTTTCATACCATTTCCGTTTGTTTCTTGCTTCTTTGGGCAACCTTGTTAGTCTTCTAGTCCATGGGTTTGTATTCCGCCTGGACAGGCGCGCGTGGGTCTGCTCCTGTGAGCTGCTTCTGCAAAATAGGCCGAGAGTGAAGGACGCGAGTAGGAGCAGGAAAGGGTGAAGTACTTCAGTACTGCGTGTAAATTTAAAGCACATTTACTATAGGAAGATTGTTACTTAGCATTGGCTGAGATGGGCACGTAGGAGCGAAGCCGCACATCAATCAAAGCTGACATCGACTAGAAGTTACAAAGGCAAAATCTGTACTGGCTCGCCCACTATAAAAAAGAAAAAAATGTTGCTTGGTCGCCGGCCGGTGTGGCCGTGCGGTTCTAGACGCTTCAGTCTGGAACCGCGTGACTGCTACGGTCGCAGGTTCGAATCCTGCCTCGGGCATGGATATGTGTGATGTCCTTAGGTTAGTTAGGTTTAATTAGTTCTAAGTTCTAGGGGACTGATGACCACAGATGTTATTCCCATAGTGCTCAGAGCCATTTGAGCCATTTTTTTGTTGCTTGGTCGTCTGCTCGTGACCAGATGGACTGAATGTGGAGCGGCGCTCGTCGAGCTCCACAGCGTCGGCTAGAGGGCGCTGTGGTCGGTGTTGGTCGTCCGCTCTCGTAGTGTCAACCTAAGAACTTGTACCTACACCGTGGCATCGTAGCTATCGATACCACTCATGGTATGTTTAACTTTCGTCCTCTGTCAGCTGTCGGAATTGCAACCCTTTGTGCTTTCTGCAGTAAGTCAGTCACAATATATGCTTTATAATCCACTGGTGCCCGCCCGGCTAGCCATGCGGTTTAACGCGGTGCTTCCCGAGCGGGAAGACGTGCTGATCCCCGGCACGATCCACCGGCGGATTAGTGTCGAGGTCCGTTGTGCCGGCCAACCTGTGGAAGGTTTTTTAAGGCGGTTTTCCATATGTCTCGGCAAATGCGGGCTGGTTCCCCTTATTCCGCCTAAGTTACACTTTGTCGGCGACTGCTGCGCAAACACTGTCTTCACGTACGAGTACACCAGGATTACTCTACCACACAAACAATGGGGTCGCACTCGTCAGGTGTGAGACGTTACTGGGGGGTCCACTGCGGGCCGAACCGTACAGTAACCCTAGGTTCAGTGTCTGGCGGCGGTGGGGTGAGTGGACTGCTGTAGCCTATTGTGGATTTGTGTACCACTGAGGGCTGTGCCGGGTACGATGCTTCTCCATCGTTTCTAGGTCCCCAGTTCAATGCGTACATACATACATACATACATACATACATACATACATAATCCACTAACCCCTCAACTGCATGTAGATGGAAGCTCTCAATCATCTGTCTATGTTTTGCCCAGTCCGCCTTATAAAATAACAGTCGCTGATATCTGTCCTATGTAGGTGTGAATATGTGTTTGGTCGCTGTGAGTAGCGCCATCCATGACCTCTCACCCCATTATAAGTGTACTTGTTATGTCAATCCTGCTGCTGGCTCCCAATGGCGCCATGTAGGTGGGCGGCTGATAAGGACTGTTGACGATATATAGGTTGTGTTCATTTAGGAACTCATGGACTTGGTGGCTCCGTTTGTCCATTGTGTCAGAGTGCCATACTGTCGAACTAGCATTTATGTCTGCAGCTGTTAGTAAGTTTCTGTTACGGGCATATTCGACAATTTCTTAATGTAGCTGAGATATGGTTCAATATTGTGCGAGTAGTTCGCCTATAACGGCGCAATAATGCACTTGTACCCTTCGTGTAGTATTTCCATTGCTGCGACGCGCTATCTGTGTAACTTTAAAGTTTCGAATTGTGACAACGATCACTGCCTTCTCATTGGATGTACCTGTTACAATGATTGCTTGTGATCGAAACCTACTAGTCTGCGTTCCTGGTGCTGGGTTCCTGCAAGCAGACCAAGTCCGCGTGCACTTCATCCACTAGTTTAGGTACCGCCGAACTAACCAGTTTCTGGTTGTTTGCATTCAGTTCAAAAAACGTTCAAATGTGTGTGAATTTCTAAGGGACCAAACAGCTGAGGTCATCGGTCCCTAGCCGGCCGGGGTGGCCAAGCGGTTCTAGGCGCTTCAGTCTGGAACTGCGCAACCTCGCCCTGGTAGCTGGCGGTGAATGTCTTCAAATGCGCGGTCGAGGTATGTGGCATGCAGGTCGTCTTGGTATGTCATGGTCTTAGTAGACAAAGTTTTGATAATATAGTCTTTGTTAGAGATCAGTTTTTCATGTCACTGTATGTGGGGCATTCCAGACAGCGGGCTCTGTTGCAAGTACGGTTTCTGTACATACACTATGTGATCAAAAGTATCCGGACACCTGGCTGAAACTGACTTACAAGTTCGTGGCGCCCTCCATCGGTGATGCTGGAATTCAATATGGTGTTGTCCCACCCTTAGCCTTGATGACAGTTTCCAGTCTCGCAGGTACGTTAAATCACGTGCGAGAAGGTTTCTTGGGAAATGGCAGCCCATTCTTCACGGAGTGCTGTACTGAGAAGAGGTATCGATGTCGGTCGGTGAGGCTGAGCACGAAGTCGGCGTTCCAAAACATCCCACAGGTGTTCTATAGGATTCAGGTCATAACTCTGTGCAGGCCAGTCCATTACAGGGATGTTACTGTCGTGTAAGCACTCCGCCACAGGCCGTGCTTACGAACATGTGCTCGACAGTGCTGAAAGATGCAGTCGCCATCCCCAATTGCTCTTCAACAATGGGAAGCAAGTAGGTGCTTAAAATATCAATGTAGGCCTGTGCTGTGATAGTGCCACGCAAAAGAACGAGGGGTGCAAGCTCCCTCCGTGAAAAACACGACCACAGCATAACACCACAGTCTCAGAATTTTACTGTTGGCACTACACACGCTGGCACATGACGTTCACCGGGCACTCGTCATACCCACACCCTGCCATCGGGTTGCCACATTGTGTACCGTGATTCGTCACAGCACACAACATTTTTCCACTGTTCAATGGTCCAATGTTTACGCTCCTTTCACCAAGCGAGGCATCGTTTGGCATTTTCCGGCGTGATGTGTGGCTTATGAACAGCCGCTCGACCATGAAATCCAAGTTTTTTCACCTCCCGCCTAACTGTAATTGTACTAGCACTAGATCCTGATGCAGTCTGGAATTCCCGTGTGATGTTCTGGATTGATTTCTGCCTATTACACATTACGACCCTCATCAACTGCCGGCGGTCTCTGCAGTCAACAGACGAAGTCGGCCTGTACGGTTTTGTGCTGTACGTGTCCCTTCACGTTTCTACTTCACTATGAAATCGGAAACAGTGGACCTAGGGGTGTTTATGAGTGTGGAAATCTCGCGTACAGACGTATGACACAAGTGACACCCAGTCACCTGACCACGTTCGAAGTCCGTGAGTTCCGCGGATCGAAACATTAGACCTAGGGGTGTTTAGCAGTGTGTAAATCTCGCGTACAGACGTATGACACAAGTGACACCCAGTCACCTGACCACGTTCGAAGTCCGTGTGTTCCGTGGAGTGCCCCATTCTGCTCTTTCACGATGTCTAACGACTACTGAGGTCGCTGATATGGAGTACCTGGCAGTAGATGGCAACACAATGCATTTAATATGAAAAACGCATATTTTTTGGGGGGTGTCCGGATACTTTTGATCACATAGTGTTCATGGTATGCAACCTTTCCAGTACAATCGGTTTGGATGTGTCCCAGTTTGGCGCATTTGTAGCAGACTGCTGTATCTCACCTACAGCGGTTAACTGGATGTCCTAAGTCTACATCGACATCGACAGCGACATCTACATGTACAGGGATACTCTGCAAATCACATTTAAGTGCCTGGCAGAGGGTTTATTGAACCACTTCCACAATTCTCTATTATTCCAATCTCGTACAGCGCTCGGAAAGAACGAACACCTATATCTTTGAGTACGAGCACTGATTTCCTTATTTTATCATGGTTATCATTTCTCCCTATGCAGGTCGGTGTCAAAATATTTTCGCATTCGGAGGAGAAAGTTGGCGACTGGAATTTCGTGAGAAGATTCCGCTGCAACGAAAATTTGTTTTAATGGTGACCACTCCAATTCCTGTATCATTTCAGTCACACTCTCTCCCCTATTTTTCGATAATATTTTCTGCCCTCCTTTAAACTTTTTTGATGTATTCCGTCATTCCCACACCGCGTAGCAGTATTCTAAAATCTAAGTGTAAGCAGTCTCCTTAGTAGATGTGTTACATTTTCTACGTTTTCTGCCAATAAAACGCAGTCTTTGGTTAACCTTCCCCACAACATTTTCTATGTGTAACCCACAATTTGAGCTGTTCGTAATTGTAAGTCCTAGGTATTTAGATGGATTAACAGTCTTTAGAATGACTGATTTATAGTGTAACCGAAGATTAACGGATTCCTTTTAGCACTCACGTGGATGACTTCGCACTTTTCGTTATTTAGGGTCAATTGTCAATTTTCGCGCTATACAGATATCTATTCTATATCTATTTGCAATTTGTTTTGATTTTGTGGTGACTTTATTAGTCGACAAACGAAAGTGTCATCTGAAAGCAACTGGAGAGGGCTTCTCAGATTGTCTCCCAAATCGTTTATATAGATAGGGAACATCAAAGGGCCCATAACACCACCTTGGGGAACGTCAGAAATCACTTCTGTTTCACTCGATCACTTTCCGTTAATTATTACGAATTGTGACCTCTCTGACAGGATATCACGAATCCAGTCACATAACTGAGACGATATTCCATAAGCACGCAGTTTCAATCAAGCCGCTTGTGTGGCACAGTGCCAAAAGCCTTCCGAAAATCCAGAAATTCGCAATCAATCTAAAATTCCCTGTCAATAGCGCTCAACACTTCATGCGAGTAAGAGCTACTTGTGTTTCACAAGAACGATGTTTTCTTAATACATGTTGACTGTGTCAATGGACCGTTTTCTTTGAGGTAATTCATAATGTTCGAACACAATATATGTTCCAAAATCCATATCGACGTTAATGATATGGGCCTGTAATTTGGTGGATTACTCCCACTGTCTTTATTGAATACTGGTGTGACCTGTGCAACTTACCAGTCTTTGGATACGGATCTCCCGTTGAGCGAACGGTTGTGTACGATTGTTAAGTATGGAGCTACTGAATCAGCATACTCTGAAAGGAACGTAATTGGTGTACTGTCTGGACTAGAAGACTTGCATTTAGTAAGCGATTTAAGTTGATTCACTACTCCGACGATATTTACTTCTACGGTACTCATGTTGGCAGCTGTTCTTGATTCGAATTCTGGAATATTTACTTCGTCTTCTTTTGTGAAGGCATTTCGGAAGGCCGTGTTTAGTAACTCTGCTTTGGTGATACTGTCTTCGATAATATCTCCATTGCTATCGTGCAGGGGAGGCATTACTTGTGCCCTGACGCTAGCATACTTTACATACGCCCAGAATGTCTTTGGATTTTCTGTCAGGTTTCGAGACAATGTTTCGATGTGGAAACTATTATAAGCATCTCGCATTGAAGTCCACTCTAAATGTAGAGCTTTTGTAAAAGATCGTCAATCTTTGGGATTTGGCGTCTGTTTAAATTTGGCATGTTTGTTTTGTTGTTTCTGCAACAGTGTTCTGACACGTTTTGTGTACCAAGGACGATCAGCTCCGTCGTTTGTTAATTTATTTGGTATAAATGTCTCAATTTCTTTGACTTCAAGCCACATCTAGCCTACACTTACGTTGTTAATTTGGAAGGCGTGGAGATTGTCTCTCAGGAAGGCGTCAAGTAAACTTTTATATACTTTTTTGAATAGGTATACTTCTCGTTTATTTTTGGAGGATTCGGGGATTACAATATTAAATCTCGCTACGACAACCCTGTGTTCATTAATCTCTGCATCCGTTTTGATGCTCGTTATGAACTCAGGCTTATTTGTTGCTAAGGAGTCAAGTGTGTTTTTTCAACCGTTTACTATTCCCGTGGGCTCATGAACTAACTGCTCCAATTAATTGTGAGAGTATGCATTTAGCACAACTGCGGATGATGTTTTATGCGTACCTGCGGAATTCAACATGTATTTTGGCCAACATATCAAGGGTAAATTAAAGTCACCACCAACTACAATCGTATGTGTCAGGTACGTGTTTGAAATCAAACTCAAGTTTTCTTTGAATCTTTCAGCAATTGTATCATCTGAATTGAGAGGTCAGTAAAAGGATCCAATTCTTATTTTATTCCGGTTGCCAACAGTGACCTCTGTCTATACTAACTCACAGGAAGTACCTACTTCAGTTTCACGGAAAGATAAACTACTTCTAACAACAACAAAACACGTCACCGCCAACCGTGTTTAGCCTATCCTTTCGGAACACCGTTAGGTTCTTCGCAAAAATTTCGGCTGAGCTTATCTCCGGCCTTAGCCAGCTTTCAGTACCTGTAACGATTTGAGCATCAGAACTTTCCATTAGCGCTTGGAACTCTGGTACTTTTACAACACAGCTACGACAATTTATAACCGTTATACCGATGGTTCCTGTATCTACGTTCTTCCTGTGTTCGGTCAGTACCCTTTGTGATTGAAGCCTGGTTTGTGTTTTCCCGAGACTCTCGAATCTGAAAAACCACCCAGTCCACGCTACACAGCCCCTGCTACCCATGTAGCCGCCTCCTGCGTATTGTTGACTCCTGACCTATTCAGCGGAATCCGAAACCCAACCACGCTTTGGCGCAAGTCTAGGAATCTGCAGCCTACACGATCGCAGAACCGTCTGAGCCTCTGATTTAGACCCTTCACTCGGTTCTGTACCAGAGGTCCGCAATCAGTCCTGTCGACTATGCTGCAAATGGTGAGCTCTGCTTTCATTTTGTGAGCAAGACTGGCAGGTTTTAACATTTCTGTTTAGCCGATCGCAACCAGAGAGATTCTTTTCTGATCCAAAGTGACACACAGCACTGGTACCGACGTGAGCCACCACCTGCATCTGGCTGCACCCTGTGCTCTTCATGACATCCGGGAGGACCCTTTCCACGTCTGTAATGACTCCACCCAGTATGAACACTGGCTTTCTTACCCTTCTTGGTAGCCATGTCTGTAAGGGGCCAATAACGCGCCTAACGTTGAAGCTCCCAACTGTAAATAACCCCACCTTCTGTGGCTCAAATGGCTCAAATGGCTCTGAGCACTATGGGACTTAACATCTGTGGTCATCAGTCCCCGAGAACTTAGAACCACTTAAACCTAACTAACCTAAGGACATCACACACATCCATTCCCGTGGCAGGATTCGAACCTGCGACTGTAGCAGTCGCGTGGTTCTGGACTGCGCGCCTAGACCACCTTCTGTGATTGTCCGGATCTTGCAGGTTGATAGGTTTCCTCTGAAACAGGACAGACGACGGCATCTGGCTCAGCGAGAGGGTCAGCCACAGTCAGCACCTGGAACCTGTTTGCCGGACTGATGTGGGGAGACCTTAATAGGGCCCCCTGGGAAGTCTTTCACTGTCTGCTACGCCCTGGGGCGACCTCCCACTCGACCACAGGTGAGAGGTCATCCTCAATGCGAGCAGTAACTGGGATCGCCACCAGTGAGGACAGATCGGAGGGCTCGGACGTGCTGGACGTCCGTTGGGTCCCCACGGCCGGCCCACCACAACGGTGCCCATCCACTGCAGCTTCAAGCTGCGTAGCCGAAGCCGTCAGCGCCTGGAGCTGAGAGCGAAGTGTCACCAACTCGGCCCGCATCCGCACACAACAATCGCAGTCCCTACCCATACTAAAGCCCGTGGAATAAACGAACCATTGGCACGTGCTGCACTGTAGACTACATTCCATGCCCAGGCGTTTCAAGGCCGTTATAACGTCCAGAGGAGGTTGATCTGGGTACTGATTTCTCAGGATCTATGCACCCAAATTGCGTGAAAATGTAATCACATGTCAGTTCTAGTATAATACACAGGGCTATTACAAATGATTGAAGCGATTTCATAAATTCACTGTAGCTCCATTCATTGACATACGGTCACGAGACACTACAGATACGTAGAAAAACTCATAAAGTTTTGTTCGGCTAAAGCCGCACTTCAGGTTTCTGCCGCCAGAGCGCTCGAGAGCGCAGTGAGACAAAATGGCGACAGGAGGCGAGAATGCGTGTGTCGTGCTTGAAATGCACTCACATCAGTCAGTCATAACAGTGCAACGACACTTCAGGACGACGTTCAACAAAGATCCACCAACTGCTAACTCCATTCGGCGATGGTATGCGCAGTTTAAAGCTTCCGGATGCCTCTGTAAGGGGAAATCAACGGGTCGGCCTGCAGTGAGCGAAGAAACGGTTGAACGCGTGCGGGCAAGTTTCACGCGTAGCCCGCGGAAGTCGACGAATAAAGCAAGCAGGGAGCTAAACGTACCACAGCCGACGGTTTGGAAAATCTTACGGAAAAGGCTAAAGCAGAAGCCGTACCGTTTACAATTGCTACAAGCCATGACACCCGATGACAAATTCAACGCTTTGAATTTTCGCCGCGGTTCAACAGCTCATGGAAGAGGGTGCGTTCAGTGCGAAACTTGTTTTCAGTGACGAAGCAACATTTTTTCTTAATGGTGAAGTGAACAGACACAATGTGCGAATCTGGGCGGTAGAGAATCCTCACGCATTCATGCAGCAAATTCGCAGTTCACCGAAAGTTAACGTGTTTTCTGCAATCTCACGGTTTAAAGTTTACGGCCCCTTTTTCTTCTGCGAAAAAAACGTTACAGGACACGTGTATCTGGACATGCTGGAAAATTGGCTCATGCCACAACTGGAGACCGACAGCGCCGACTTCATCTTTCAACAGGATGGTGCTCCACCGCACTTCCATCATGATGTTCGGCATTTCTTAAACAGGAGATTGGAAAACCGATGGATCGGTCGTGGTGGAGATCACGATCAGCAATTCATGTCATGGCCTCCACGCTCTCCCGATTTAACCCCATGCGATTTCTTTCTGTGGGGTTGTGTGAAAGATTCAGTGTTTAAACCTCCTCTACCAAGAAACGTGCCAGAACTGCGAGCTCGCATCAACGATGCTTTCGAACTCATTGATGGGGACATGCTGCGCCGAGTGTGGGAGGAACTTGATTGTCGGCTTGATGTCTGCCGAATCACTAAAGGGGCACATATCGAACATTTGTGAATGCCTAAAAAAAAAACTTTTTGAGTTTTTGTATGTGTGTGCAAAGCATTGTGTAAATATCTCAAATAATAAAGTTATTGTAGAGCTGTGAAATCGCTTCAATCATTTGTAATAACCCTGTATTTGTCCAATGAATACCCGTTTATCATCTGCATTTCTTCTTGGTGCAGCAATTTTAATGGCCAGTAGTGTAATACGGGGTGGCGTCGCAGCCATGAGAGGACGCAGTCCGCCGACTGCGCAGGTTGCGCGGCGCGCCAAGTCGTCCCGTGCCGTCGTGCGCTTTGCTGCGCCGCGCTGTCCGATGGTTGCGCGGTGCGGTGCCGCTGCCTCTGCCGCCGCCTCACGACAAACGGTCCCCGATACGGCGGCCGGCCGGGCCGCATTCTCGCGCCGGCAGCCGAACCTTTGTTTTCCATTAGCCGGTACGGAACGGCCGCTGAGCCGGCCGCCTGCCGAAAAAGGCGAGCGGGCCAAATGAGCGGCTGATTATCGGTGCCGCGGCAGGCGCATCAGTTAGCGCGCGCCCGCGACGGGCCCGGCCACTTAGCCCGCTCCCAGTATTCGTTAACAATTAATCCAGCCGCTTTGGGCGCGCACCGCCGCCACCAAGACGCATTACGCTGCCCCGCACCTTAAACAGGCACTCGCCTGCCCAAAATATCCCAGATACGCCGGCTGCCGCCTTTCCCGTCCCGCCGTCCCTCATCTGCTCGCCCGGAGATTAATTACACAGCCCCCCGAGCAGGGGACCGCTCTCGGACACGGGACACTTGGCTGCGTGTTGACTTATCCCACCGTGAGAATTAATCACCCATTCGAAAAAGTCGCTTCGGCCGCAACATATGGTCGTCTCCCACATCTACCGGTTTCACATTTTACGCTACTGGCTCTTCTCAAGCTGCTTCGTACCTTAAGTTCACCCTTCAGTCCTACTAAATGGAGTCTCGATAAGAGTGTACAATCCTATTTTTGGAATAAAGCACAGAACACACTTCAAAAGTTGAAATACATCTTGGGTAAAATCGAACTGATCTGGTGAAGGAAAAATACCGACATCAGCCTCATGATAGCATTGAAATAATTCGCTGAAGACTAGTAAAAATTTGTGCTGGACCAGGTATCGAACTCGGATGCCCAGCCTTAAGTGAGAGGTCGTCTTAAACGGCCTTGGCTTCCCATCCAACCAAAATTTCCAACGCTATTTCCGTAAAGTCCTCCTGTCCACCATCCTTAATGTTCGTAACATACAGAAATTCAAAAAGAAAGGTCACATCCATAGTGATATGGAAACGACAGTGAAAATGCGATGACGTTTTTCACAGGTGTCTTGAGGAGTCTCTCTAATATGCCTGTTGATCGCGTCACGTCGCTCTTTTCTCTTCTGAGCACACAGTGGGCACGTAAAGATTCCTACAACAGTACTGGCTCTCGCCAAGTATGGGTGTGCACTGTGATGTTTCGCCTGATTTCATGCAACCCCACATAACATACCTGTCTTGCATTCCCTTCCTCACGACAATTCCCAGCCACACTCTCTAGGGGTAATGAGGACGCCCCAGCAGCATTTTCGATGGGATGTGTTTGATCACCCACCATACAGTCTGCACGTGGCGCCCTCTGACGTTCATATCTGCTCACATGAACGACTGGCTACGAAGAGAACATTTTCGCACAGACAGTGAACTGCAGACCAGTGTAGAGAAGTGACAGAAAGTACAAGCAGATGCTTTTTTGCGAGTAGGATATTGGAATGTTGGTACAGCGTTAGACCGAAGTGGCGTCTATGTAGAGAATCAGCTGGAAGGTATAGACAACCGTAACAAATGAAACATTCTTGATTTTCACTGTCCTTTCCATTTCGCGAACGATCTGACATTTCTTTCAGAATACCTTTGGTATATCATGAAATGCGGTCAAGTCCGTGTGATGTGTGTTCTTTTGTACACGTCCAACAGCAAAAACACCACACATACAACATTAAAAACTGACCGGGAAAATATTTCATGCACCATAACCCTTTGTTTACTGCCGGGACTTAGGTGTCCCGACAGAATCTTCGTGGGCGTATGTAACTAAACAGCCCGTAGGACTTGCAGTGGCCAAAAGGTTCGCTTTCATATAGTCTGTGCTTCCTTCACTGGATGTCAGTATAGTCTGCACGCCATTCCGAAGCCTATACATCAGGATGAAATATCAACAGCCGCATTGCAAATGGCTGTTTGGTGAATGAGACATCGCTGCAAGGTTACATAAATAAAATTAAGGTTTACAAATGAACTGAGGCGAGTGATAGTTTCTGCGTAGCTACTTTTAAACATCATAATGTTAATTTGGATAAAAGATTAATACTGTACCCCTGTAAACTTTTGACAATGTTGAATGGAATAATCTCTTTCAAATTCTGAGGCAGGGGTAAAATGAAGGGAGCGAAAGCCTACTCACACTTTGTACAGAAACCAGGTGGCAGTAATAAGAGTCGAGGGGTATGAAAGGGAAGCAGTGGTTGGGAAGGGAGTGAGACAGGGTTGTAGCCTGTCCCCGTTGTTATTCAATTTGTATATTGAGCAAGCAGTAAAGGAAACAAAAGAAAAATTCGGAATACGAATTAAAATCCATGGAGAAGAAATTAAAACTTTGAGGTTCGCCGATGACATTGTAATTCTGTCAGAGACAGCAAAGGACTTGGAATCGGCATTTGAACGGAAGGGACAGTCTCTTGAAAGGAGGATATAAGATGAACATCAGCAAAAGCAACACGAGAATCATGGAATGTAGTCGAATTAAATCGGGTGATGCTGCGGGAATTAGATTAGGAAATGAGACACTTAAAGTAGTAAATGAGTTTTCCTATTTGGGGAGAAAAGTAACTGATGATGATCGAAGTAGAGAGGATATAAAATGTATACTGGCGATGGCAAGGAAAGCGTTTCCGAATAAGAGAAATTTGTTAACATCGAGTATAGATATAAATGTCCGGAAGTCTTTTCTGAAAGTATTTGTATGGGGTGTAGCCATGTACGGAAGTGAAACGTGGGCGATAAATAGTTTAGACAAGAAGAGAATAGAAGCTTTCGAATTGTGGTGCTACAGAAGAATGCTGAAGATTAGATGGGTAGATTACATAACTAATGAGGAGGTATTGAATAGAATTGGAGAGAAGAGAAATTTGTGGCAGAGCTTGACTAGAAGAAGAGATCGGTTGGTAGTACATTTTCTGAGGCATCAAGGATGACCAATTTAGCATTGGAGGACGGCGTGGAGGGTAAAATCGAAGAGGGAGGCCAAGAGATGAGTACACTAAGCAGATTCAGGAGGATGTAGGTTGCAGTAAGTACTGGGAGATGAAGAAGCTTGTAAAGGATAGAGTAGCATGGAGAGCTGCATCAAACCAGTTTCTGGACTGAAGACCACAACAACAACAACCCCTGTAATACTCAATTACAAAATTTTAAAATGTTATTGTGACTTAGCAGTCCTGTCAGGTCCAGGGCAGTGACTTCACAAGATGAGATTACATTGCTTTTTGCTTGATTTGATTTGACGTTTATAGCCTCTTCTGCTTTCAGGACCTTTCGTAAAACCATATCCTTGGTGAGGACGATTTGACATTTTATTTTATAAATAAAATAGAAATAATGAGTGACTTGTAAAACAGTAATGAAATTAGTAAGATATTGTTTTTTGTTCCAGGCTATGCCTACCTATTACAGAAGAAGTCTTACAGACCTGTATAAATTGAATATGTTATTACTCACTAGAAAATTTCTCAGATAGTATTCACACACCATCTGAATGTAGTGATGACACCTATGATTAAATGTTGCGTAACAGTCTGCGGAATTATAATGCAAAATGTCTTCAGGTGTCTGCTAGTATTTCACAGAATATTTCAGAACCAGAACTAAGTGCTAATGAGGAAAGGCAGACAGTAAAGAATATCTGCAAATTGTATCTCTTGAGGTATGTGCAAGTAGTTCACAGAGTATGAATTAACAAACGTGCAGTTCACTTTCTTTCCAATTATCAAGGAAATGAAGTATGCACCATTTGCAGAACTTGGAAATACGGAACAACTATTGAAATGGGGCACTGATAGTTATACAAGAGTACAAACATGGGTGACGCAATTAAAACTGATATAGTGAGGTCAACTTATGAAACACATAGCGAAAAAAGTATTGATGCAGACTCTTCTATGCAACGGTGGAAATTACCCTTGTGAATTGTTATGTTTTATACTGTGAAATAAAAGGGACGCTCCCATTGACTGATTTCAAACGTAGAACTACACATGCTTCACATACATTTTTGCAGAGAAAATGCCCAAAGAATGTTGAAGGCCCAAAAAGGATCAATATTGTACACTTTCATTTCTAGGAGAAGGAAGACAGCAATTTCGGTGCCAAACGACACATTTTTTTGGAATACAGGACTTTAGTGGCCAACAACTGTCAGTTCAGGAGGCAGATGTGAACTTTACTCGTCTACGAAGATGGAATCTAGACGCCATTCAGACTATTCAGAGCATAAAATTTTTTGCTTCAATGAAAAAGGAAAGGATGATTATCACCAGAGGCAATACACCTAGCTGTATGATTCTTTTGGGACTTTCAGTTGCTTAGCGTACTACGCCTGCATAATTCTGTCGGGACTTAACAAATCCTCTGAACATTTTATGCCTTTTAATGGCATTGTATCATTTTTGGAATAAAATAATTTGTTATCAATTCAGTAACGGTTCATCAAGTACTAAAGTAATAATTTTGAACCCTGATTTTTATATTTTCTACAATTACAGTGAATAAAGGGTTAAGACAGGTAGCCCGACATGCATCGTCAGTACCTGTAAGTTAGGTTTCCTCTATGAAGCAGCGTCAATTATTTCCACGCCAGTTTTAATTTTCCCAAACGGTACTTTAGCTTTAGACTCGTCAGTACAAAATGATGTTACGTGCCGAAAATGGCATCGGACAGATGTCCGCAAGAGCTTTCTTAATAATCTCTTATTCTTTTTACAAAATTTCGAATGGTATTTTGCGTTATCTGGACCGATTTCAACAACGAAGGGCTAAGTTTGATCCTTTAATTCGGGAGTCATGCTCAGTTTTTCACGTTAAAACGTGACTGCACAAACTCCACGGAAAAAAAGTCATGTCATAAGACATAGCTGGCCAGTTTTGGTTCCCATGGCGCAACAGTGCGGGCGATTTGTTAGTGCTACGACAAATGGTGTCGTCTTGCCAAGACCACTTGTTTTAGAAATCCGTCCCCACATATTAGCATCAAAGGAACTCACTTATCACGGTACAATAACTTAAGATATTCACAATCAGTGCATTACCTGCAGCATGTTAGAAAAAGCGTGGCTCTAACTTCGCTCCAGACACGGGCTGTTGTGCGTACACCGGGTGTTGAAGCAATCGTATCAAGCGTTACCAATCAACCTGAACGAAAATGTCGCTCAATTGGAACTGTACCTTTTGATGGGGAAGTTCTACACATTGTAATCAGCTCGTGGTTCGTCAAAGAATGGCTGCGCACTTGCTGACGCCTCCTTATTAATAAATTCGTATTGTTTAGTTTTGCCAACGCGTTAACATCTACATTCTTTTACATTTAAAAAGGGACTAGGCTCGTTCCGGGCTGCTCCAGTAAACAAAGTAGTCATAAAGAGTCGTCTGACATTCTGAACACAATTGAATATGTATCCAATTAATCTTCAACATTCTTCTGCAACCCGACATTTCGAAACTTTATATTCTGTTTGTGGTGTCACCGCCAGACACCACACTTGCTAGGTGGTAGCTTAAATCGGCCGCGGTCCATTAGTACGTGTCGGACCCGCGTGTCGCCACTGTCAGCACTTGCAGACCTAGCGCCACCACATGGCAGGTCTAGAAAGACGGACTAGCACTCGCCCCAGTTGCACGATGACTTTGCTAGCGACTACACTGACGAAGCATCGCTCATTAGCCGAGCAGATAGTTAGAATAGCCTTCAGCTAAGTCCATGGCTACGACCTAGCAAGGCGCCATTAGCCTTACATAGCAATTGATAATTATCGTCTAAAGCATGTCTCAACAAACACGATGTATACCAAAATGGATGGATTAAAGTTAAGTATTCCCAAAGCAACGTACTTTTCTTGTTAGCATTCATTGAGCGTCCTGTTTCAGACTTAACGATATTCTGGGTGAGCTTATAGCGTGCCTATTCGGCCCCCTCAAAATAACACTGTGTCGGCCCCTCTGTCGACACATCACTGTTTCCGGCTGCTCTGTTCATCGCTCACGTTTCACTTCCATATAAAACTTATAAAACTACACTCCACACAAATACCTTCTAAACAGACTTCATAACACAAGAAGTTATATTTGATACTAAAATAGTTCTCTTTTCTAGAAACTGTTGTCTTGGCATTAGCAGTCTGCACCTTACTTCTACTGTCGTCCAAATAGCGAAACTCGTCTTCTGATTATGTCTGCTGTCGTGCTTTAATATCCTCAGCATCGTCTGAATTAATTTACTACGTAACATTACACTTGTTTCACAAATGTTGGTGTTAATTTCACAACCGCTTTGCTAGACGTTATGCATTCCGTTGATCTTTCAAGCTCTCTGGCGTCTCTGTCACAAATACAGTGTCGTCGACAAAATTTAAAATGTTTAGTTCTTCTCCTCGGATTTCCCTTTTCTAATTTCTCTCTAGTTTCTGTACTAGTTGTAGATAACCTTTCGCTTCCTGTGCTCTTTCTCTGTTACTTTCTTAACTTCAACCAGAGTATTAAAACAAAAAAAATTCAAAATCTTTCTCCAAATCTTCAAATCATATAAACTTTGGTTCTGTTTCTTCAGCCTATCTTCTAAGACAAGTCCTAAGTTCAGAACTGTTACGCGAGTTCCTACATTTCCCCTTAACCCAAACTTACTCTCTCCGATGTCAGTTCTACGAGTCTTTGTATCCTTAATTAGTATTTTGCAACCATGGTTTGTTAAACTCATTCATGTTGAGACCTGAGGGTGTGCGACGTATTTGATATTACTTGCTTACCTGCTGAAATGGTTTTATTACGACTGGCTCTCCCAAGTGTTAATAGTTCTGAGGGAATATCGTCCACTGCAGATATTTTGTTTCGACTTAAGTCTTCGAGGGCTCTGTCAAATTTTTCTTGCACTATCACTTCTCCTGTCTTCTATTTATCTACGATCTCTTCCCATTTTTGTAACTGCGCAGGATTCAACCAGATAACTTCTTTCACTCCCTTGTATAGACTTGTTACATATTCCTTCCACCTTCGCACTTTACCGCCTTTACGTGATACTGATTTGTCATGCGAGCTGTTAATACTCGTATATGTGTTTCTCCAATTGTCCCTTGATGCTTCTACTAGCGGCATTTGGCACTCCAATAGTCATGCATGCTTCTTCAGCTCTGTATTTCTCTTCTAGCCGTTCGTGATCTGCCATTTTGGCCTTTCTGCCAATTTCGTTTTTTATAGGCATGTATTTTCCTTTGCTCCTACTTCATTTGGTGCATTTCTTTTTGTGTGTGTGTTTTCTCCTTTCATGAATTAAATTCTGTTCCCTTGTGTTGTTCAAGGATTTCTACTAAGCCCTGTCATTTTTCCTATTGGATCCTCTGCTGCGTTTACTATTTCACCTCTCAAATCTACACATTCGTCTTCTATTGTGCTCATTTCCCCGTTTTTCAACAATCGATACCTGATGTTTCGCTTGAAACTCTCGACCTCTGGATCCTTCATTTTATGCAGGTGTAGTCCCCTTAATTTTCTATCTTTCTACAATTTATTTAGTTTCAGTGAACCTGTCGTAAACAATAAATTATAGTCAGAGTCACATTTACCCCCGAGAATGATTTATAGTTTAAAATCTGGTTTATAAATCTCTGCCTTCCTATCATGTAGAGTGAATGAAACCGTTCGGTTATTCCTAATCTTCTCCACGGTTACAACCTCCTTTCGTGATTCATACTTTTTTTATAACTATGGAAATGTGCTCTGTGCAAGATCCAACCAGGTGACTTCTTTCATTGCTTGCGTTTAGTGTACGTTCTCCAGCTATTTTTCCTTCGTTGTGTTCTATGTGAAATTTAACCATATGGCTTCTCTTTTCTTTCCTTTCCCACAGTCCACGCTCTCTTACTATCTTTCCTTCTCTTCATTTTCCTAATTTCGAATTTCAGTCTCCCATCACAGTTAAATTTTTGTCTCTCTTAAAGGATCTGAGTAATTTCCTTTATCAATCGTGTATACCTTCAATCTTCACATCATCTGCGAAGCTCATAGGCACATAAACTTCTAACACTGGGATAGGTGTCGGTTTTGCGGCCGTTTTGGCTGTGATAATGTCTATACTATGGCTTTTATAGTACCTTTTCTGCATTCGTATTTCCTTACCCACTATTAGACGATACTTCAGCATCACCTCTGATTTTGTGTTTATGGCCCAGTACTCACGTGGCTAGGAGTTCTGTCTTTTCTGCCACTGTGCTTCAGTAATTTTCACTAAATCTAACTTCTACACATCCATCTCTGTTTTCAAATTTTCTACCTTATCTACCCGATTACGGGATATAATATTCCACACCCTGATCTGTAAAACCCCAGACTTTTTTCGTGATTACAACATCCTCCTGAATAGTCCCTTCCCAGAAATCCGAATGGTAAGGTATTTCACTCCTGGGTGATTTTACTCGAGGATTCCGCCATCATTCCACCAGATAGTAGAGATACATGTCCTCATATAACGGCCGCAGCCTTACAGTCTTCTGCAGTACCAAAAAAGCGTAGAAAAGGCTGCTACTCATCCTCAGAAACCATATTTTAATCTGGTTTCTCTACAGATATTCCTCCTATATGGTTGCACATTCAGTGAAGCCATCTGCGTCGGCGTGCCTCGCAAGCCAGTTCAGCGTGGCAACGGACGTGGTTAGTAACTTATTCAGGTGATACTGCATTCCTTGTTAGATATAAATTTGCTGGTCACTCACTGTAGTGTAAGCTGGTTGGTCCCTAGTACCTAGCAATAGATGTTATGTTATTTGCAAGCGCAATTTACTGTGTGTACTGACTGCAGCGGAGTATTACGTATGATGTATTTCGTACTGTGTACAACAATATGGTTACTTTCTCACGGATTATATTTCCACAAGGATAAATTCCAAATTTGATTATAAGATGAGAAGTGCAACGTTTGAAGATGACTATCTCTACTGGAAACCGGTTACGTTCGTACAAAAACTAACAATTTTTACTGTATTTGAAAGAAATTTTTTTGCTCGAAACACTACTTTAAAATTATCTAAAATTCACAGCAATGGAATCAAAAGTGGAATGTCGTTACCCACAGATAAGAAAAGGCACCACACAAATCGAAACTTTACAGAGGCAATGAAGTGAGTGTTTGCTCGTTAGCTCATGTATTAATTTATTATGCCGAAAATACATCCGTGGAATTTGTTTACTTGTCAGTCCGTATAATGACGTGATACCATCTTTTTCTATCTTGCAACAATTTTTCTCTCTCTGAATATCTACAGTCCCTAATATAGTCGCTAATCAATATTTTTCAAAATGTTCTGCTCTTTATGTCTGTCTCCAGTTTTTCAGTTTCTCTGCTTCCACTGCCAACGAAAGAACTTTTGTACATTAAATTAATGTCTCTTACTCTATCAAGGATTTTTCTCATTCTCGTATAGTTCTTTTAAGGAACGTTGTGTCTTTTACTTTGTTTCCTATGTCTTTTTGTGTAACCGCATTGCGAATGGCGTCATCTTACTCTTCTGATGTTGAACTACACGTTGCCGTACCACTCCGAAGGCTTCATTTGTCAAACATATTACTGGAATACAAACAATTATTCGTAGCTGTTTCGTTTTGAAGTGGCCTTATTTGCCTGTACATGTCCGCTAATGGTATCAGCCTTGCTTCGGCTCTCTTGTCTCATGTAAATTATTTCAGTTTCATCTACTCATCGTCAATCAATTTGATTGCTGTTCAGATTTTACTTCTCCTACCACTTTCCTCTTGACTTTGTTTAGCTTTCACCCAGACTATACCCGACGCCTGGTCTCCACTGTACTCAACATTCTTCTGTGCGTGTTCATTCGACACAACAGGCTTCAGCATCCTGAAAACAATTTAGATTTAAGTTTCCCATAGTTTCCAGCAATCACTTAATGTCGGAAGCACAATTGCCGACTTCCTTGGTGACACCTATCCTGTACGAGATTACGCTCCCATGGAAACTAACTCGTTCGTGGAAGAGGCGTTAATATTAATCCTCTTTCTTTTTCTATTAAATCCTAAACATAATTCCTGCTCTTTCTTTTTCTAATTTTTGGGCAGAAAGGCTTCGTGGCCTGTGATCGTTTTCCAAACGTAAGAGTTGAGACAAACAAAACAGTAATTACAAACCTGATCTCTCGTGATGACAATTAGAGAAATGTTTCTTTGAGAAACGCCATCGGAGTTCTATAAAAGTCTATCTCTCTCGTTTTTCATAGTTTTTCCTCGCATCATCTTGTAGTAATAATCTCCATAACAAAATATTTGTCACCCCTTACAAGATCACACAGGTCGCTTTGAGGAGTGGTCTATGGTGTACGAGGGTAGTAAAAAATTATCAGCAATGTAGCTACAGCCGATAGCTATGGCCGAGCGGTACTATGCGCTTCAGTCCGGAACCACGCTGCTACTACAGTTGCAGGTTCGAATCCTGCCTCGGGCATGGATGTGTGTGATGTCCTTAGGTTAGTTAGGTTTAAGTAGTTGTAAGTCTAGGGGACTGATGACCTCAGAAGGTAAGTCCCATAGTGCTGAGAGCCATTTGAACCATTTCTTTTTGTAACTACACCTTTTACTGTAGTACATATAGAACACATACGTTAACAACATTTTTCAATGTAGTACTATTGATTCTCAACGTACTTGGTCACCGCTGCACAAGCTTTCTGCTGTCCTCAGAAAAGAATCTTATCAACTAGACAGCGAGCCACGCAAGCACCGCGTCCTTCTTTTCTTGGATACGAGATGACTGGGGGTTGGTGTTGTCCTCATCATTTCATCATCGTTCATGCAAATGGCAAGACTACACTAGAAAAGGTTGGGAATTTGTACGGGAGCTGATAACCATGCAATTGAGCGACCCACAAAACAAATATCATCATCATCATCATAATCATCATCATCATCATCTTGGATCCGAGGTAACTGGCGACCCCTTGGTGCCTCTTCCAGTGGACCCAACGAGTGGCAGTCGGAAGGAGCAAGATCAGGAGTATACGGAAAATGAGCCATTATTTCAAACTTGAGTTTTCGGAGCATTTCAGCAGTTCGGGTAAAAGTATATGGACGGACATTGTCGTGCAACAACACACCCTTCGTCAGGAGTCCTCGGCTTATGCTTCGAGCTGCAGGCTTTATCCTGTTAGTAAACAACTCACTGTAACGCGCACTGTTTACTGTTGTGCCACTCTCCTGATAAGATTCCAATACTGGACCTTGCGCGCCCAAAAAGTGGTAAACATCAGTTTTCCTGCGGATGGTTTGGTCTTGAACTTCTTCCTGTTGGGTGGTTGTGGATGTTTCCATTCCATACTCTACCGTTCACTCTGCGGCTCGTAATAATGGATCCATGTTTCGTCACCGTGATTATTCCGTCCAAGAAGCCGTCAAGATCGTTGATATATCGATATATCGATCTAAATGTTTCTGTCACATGTCCAAACACCTTTTTTATGTAATACAGTGAGTTGTTTCGGGTCCCATCTTGCACAGACGTTATAAAACCCGTCTCCCGTGGATGATTTAGTGAGCAGAACCATGACTTACTTCCAGACGATGTGCCACGTCATCAATAGCTATTCGTCTGCATAGCAGAACCATGTAACGTGCACACGCAATGCCGTCGTCATTTGTGTCCATGGACAGGGCGTCCTGCTCCTTCCTAATGCACAACATTTGGGCGACCGTTTTGGAATTTTGCAATCAATTCGTAGACACTCTTGTTGCGGAAAGGCACTGTTCCCCTATTATACCGAAAGTCTCTGATGGACTGCGATCCCCGATAGATCTTTCGACGACAAAGGCTGGATCATCGCTCGTTGTTCCTCTTCTAATGGGGCGGCCATGGTCCACCTGCAACAAAAAGAAGACAAATACAGGAATCAGAATCAAACTCTCATAGCAAGACCACAAAACATAAAAACGACGGTTTGTGTGGAATCTGCGCTGAAAGACAGATTGACGTTACAAGTGGCAGATAGGAGCTACCGTACATGAGCGGAGCGTGCTCGTACCATGGATGAAGTTCCCAGGTTCGTGGGGCTATCAATGCGGACTGTCGACGTGTCTACAAGAAACTGTGTACAACACACAGTAGTATAATGCGGCGTAACAACAGTGTTCGCAAAACGATCCTAACCGACCAGATTCCGGTACGAGTGTCACGCCTGGTCAGCATCAATTGGTTTCAAACCGGACAGGAATTACTGCTGTGAATGCAGACCCAACTCAATCAATTTCCAAGCAAACACCACGAAGGGAACTGCAGGTAATGGACAGTTGAAGTCGGGTGGTCGCTCGCAAAAGCCCATTGCACACAGCAACACGCTAAGCTGTACTTCGTCGTTGGAAATAGCTGGATATTGGCTGACAGGAGGCATGTAATTGTGAACCGATGAGTCACGAGTTGATGCGACGTGTTGAGTGCGACAACGGCTGAAAAAGGCGTTCAACCCTAAGTATTTGGAAGGTGTAGTTGAAACTGTAGGTGGTTGCGCGATGTTTTGCGAGTGTTTTTCGCACAAGTATTTGGCTACCAAGTTGACAACAGCCCATTGACAGGGCTGCACACATACGTCTGACGATCATTTAGCAACATTATCTCAAATGGATTGGCTTTCTAAATCTTCCGTTCTTAGTCCCTTAGAAAATGTCTTGGGCTATTTGGAATATTGGATTAAAATTAGCAGTCATCCTATCTGCAGGGTCTAGTAATGATCACTGAGTGGCTACAGGTCAATACGGCATACCTTAATCAACTGTGAATCGCCTTCCTCGTCAGCAGAGGCCATTTTCAAAGGTGGAAGGTGTGTAATGCGGTGTAAAGGAGCGTTTATACCTGTCCCCCTTGCAGTTAGTCGCCATAGCTTGCCCCACACGGAAACAAAGTCGTCCAGTGTTAACACAGGTGTGAATGGAATCTCGCACGCGCATGCTGAGGTTGTTGTTGTGTGGTCTTCAGTCCAGAGACTGGTTTGATGCAGCTCTCCATGCTACTCTATCCTGTGCAATCGTCTTCATCTCCCAGTACCTACTGCAACCAACATCCTTCTGAATCTGTTTAGTGTATTCATCTCTTGGTCTACCTCTTCGATTTTTTCCCTCCACGCTGCCCTCCAATACTAAATTGGTGATGCCTTGACGCCTCAGAATATGTCCTATAATCCGATCCCTCCTTCTAGTGCCACAAATTTCTCTTCTCCCCAGTTCTATTCAATACCTCCTCATTAGTTAGGTGATCTACCCATCTAATCTTCAGAATTCTTCTGTAGCACCACATTTCGAAAGTTTCTATTCTCTTCTTGTCCAAACTTTTTATCGTCCATGTTTCACTTCCGTACATGGCTACACTCCATACAAATACTTTCCGAAACGACTTCCTGACACCTAAATCTATACTCGATGTTAACACATTTCTTCTTCTTCAGAAACGCTTTCCTTGTCATCGGCAGTCTACATTTTTTATCCTCTCTACTTCGACCATCATCAAAGAGGCATGAAATCCACACGCGTATGGGGCAAGCCCATACGCACATGTGTAAACGCATCTTTACACTGTATTACGCAGCTTCCAGCTTTGAAAATGACCTCTGATAACGAGAAACCATTAAGGAGATAAAAGACACGGGATACCTCCTAGTATTGTGTGGGAACTCCTTTTTCTCGGCTTAGAGCTGCAACTGGACCTAACATGGACTCAACAAGTCATTTGGAGTCCCTTGTAGATATGCTGAGCCTTGCTGCCTCTATAGCCGTCTATAACTGCGAAAGTATTGCTGATGGATGATTTTGTACACGATCTGACCTCTTGACTGTATTACATAAATATTCGAAGGCCATGCAGGTCGGACGACCTGGCTGGCAAAATTATTCACTCGAAATGTCCACAATGTTCCTCGAACCATTCGCGAACAGCTGTGACCCAGTGACATGACGCATGGTCATCCATAAAAATTCTATCTTTGTCTGGGAACATGAAGTCCATGAGTGGATGCAAATGGTCTCCAAGTAGCCGAACATACGAGGTGCATTCAAGTTCTAAGGCCTCCGATTTTTTTTCTAATTAACTACTCACCCGAAACCGATGAAACTAGCGTTACTTCTCGACGTAATCGCCCTGCAGACGTACACATTTTTCACAACGCTGACGCCATGATTCCATGGCAGCGGCGAAGGCTTCTTTAGGAGTCTGTTTTGACCACTGGAAAATCGCTCAGGCAATAGCAGCACGGCTGGTGAATGTGCGGCCACGGAGAGTGTCTTTCATTGTTGGAAAAAGCCAAAAGTCACTAGGAGCCAGGTCAGGTGAGTAGGGAGCATGAGGAATCACTTCAAAGTTGTTATCACGAAGAAACTGTTGCGTAACGTTAGCTCGATGTGCCGGTGCGTTGTCTTGGTGAAACAGCACACACGCAGCCCTTCCCGGACGTTTTTGTTGCAGTGCAGGAAGGAATTTGTTCTTCAGAACATTTTCGTTGGATGCACCTGTTACCGTAGTGCCCTTTGGAATGCAATGGGTAAGGATTACGCCCTCGCTGTCCCAGAACATGGACACCATCATTTTTTCAGCACTGGCGGTTACCCGAAATTTTTTTGGTGACGGTGAATCTGTGTGCTTCCATTGAGCTGACTGGCGCTTTATTTCTGGATTGAAAAATGGCATCCACGTCTCATCCATTGTCACAACCAACGAAAAGAAAGTCCTATTCATGCTGTCGTTGCGCGTCAACATTGCTTGGCAACATGCCACACGGGCAGCTATGTCAGCATTCGCGGCACCCACCTGGATGACACTTATCGCATTTTCAGGTCGTCATGCAGGATTGTGTGCACAGAACCCACAGAAATGCCAACTCTGGAGGCGATCTGTTCAACAGTCATTCGGCGATCCCCCAAAACAATTCTATCCACTTTCTCGATCATGTCGTCAGACCGGCTTGTGCGAGCCCGAGGTTGTTTCGGTTTGTTGTCACACGATGTTCTGCCTTCATTAAACTGTCGCACCCACGAACGCACTTTCGACACATCCATAACTCCACCACCACATGTCTCCTTCAACTGTCGACGAATTTCAATTGGTTTCACACCACGCAAATTCAGAAAACGAATGATTGCACGCTGTTAAAGTAAGGAAAACGTCGCCATTTTAAATATTTAAAACAGTTCTCATTCTCGCCGCTGACGGTAAAATTCCATCTGACGTACGGTGCTGCCATCTCTGGGACGTATTGACAATGAACGCGGCCTCATTTTAAAACAATGCGCATGTTTCTATCTCTTTCCAGTCCGGAGAAAAAAAATCGGAGGCCTTAGAACTTGAATGCACCTCGTAGTAATTTCCAGACACTGATCTAGCCAGTTGTGGCAGAGGACCAAGACCATTCCATGTAAACACAGCCCACACCATTATGGAGCAACCATCAGTTCGCACGGTGTCCCTTGTTGTCAACTTGGCTCCATGGCTTCATGTGGTCTGCGTTTCACTCGAGTCCTACCATCAGCTCTTACCAACTGAAATCGTGACTCATCTGGCAGGACAGGGTCTTCCAGTCGTCTGGGGTCCAACCGATATGGTCACGATCCCAGGAGAGGTGCTACAGCCGATGTCGCAGGGTTAGAAGGAGCAATCACGTCGGTCGTCTGCTGCCATTGCCCATTAACGCCAGGTTTCTCTTCATTGTCCCAAGGAATACGTTCAGCGTACATTCCACATTGTTTTCTGCGGTTATTTAACGCAGTGGTGCTTGTCTGTTAACACTGACGACTCCAGGCAAACGCTGCTGCTCTCGGGCGTTAAGTGAAGGCCGTCGGCCACTGAGTTGTTCGTAGTGAGAGGCTAAGTCTAAATTTCGTATTCACGGTGCACTCTTGACACTTTGGATATCGGAATAGTGAATTTTCTAACGATCTCCGAAATGGAATGACCTGTGCGTCTAGCTCCAACTACCATTCCGCGTTCAAAGTCTGTTAATTCCCGTCGGGAGGCCATAATCACGCCAGAAACCTTTTCACATGAATCAGATCAGTTCAAATGACAGCTCCGCCAATGCACTGCCCTATTGTACCTTATGTACGCGATACTTCCCCATCTGTGTATGTACATATCGCTATCCCATGACTATTGTCACCTTTGTGTATTGCACACTTGTACGCTAAACATTTTTCAAAACGGTAGTTTTCCATAGTCGACATGTTACACCAGAGAGGTTCTGAGTACAAGCATTTTGATCTTTGGTTGTCAGTAGTGCTGTTGTTGCAATAGGCATTCTAAGTGAAGCTAGCGAAAGAGTCGGGTATTGGTTTTGCTACTGAGCGGATGGAAATGGCTTTCAGAGATCAGAGATAAAGATAGAAAGAAGGATGGACTGTGAACTATGATTTTGTAAAGTATAACCGTACAAGTGAAGAATTTTTTAGGTAAACTGTTGCTACATGGCTTGCCTGTGCGTAATTGTAATGTTTTTGATAAACAGAAAGTTTTAGTGGAATTTTTTCTTTATTGGCTTGGGACAGATAGTTCGTTGTTGAGACAACAGTGAGTAATGTTATCAGTTCATATGGTTTACCCTCAGATATTATAGATTTTGCCATTAAATACTTGGAAGAGTAAAATTTGTTATAGCGGATAAATATTTGTGTAATGATTGTAATAGTCAGATAATGAGTTTAAGTTTTTTGAAATACAATTTTTTTATGGTCAGATACTTTCAATCATTTAACAATTTAAAGTCCGGCACCGGCTCCTCACGAAATAATTTTATTTTCTGATTGTGTGCGTCACCGCATTGCACGGTGTGGATTACAGATGCAGAAAGTAAAAGCAAAACATGGTTTCTTTAGAACAGTTACATGTCCTAGCGTTACACTACCCAAGGCTTTCTCTCCTACTCAACTGCTGCGCTGTACTTTTTATATTCATCATTGACAGCATTGTCAAATTTCCAATTCCGCGGGCAAGCCACATGAAAATTTGTTAGGGCCAGTTACATTACAGTAAAGAAAATAAGATCATTTACAGCTAGGTTTCATTTTCCAAATTCATAATGACAGCCAGTTTAGGTAATTTTTATTTCACACTCCATTTCATATCGAGACAGCTGTTCTCACAGTGCAGTGTTACATTTGCGTGTGTTTTTTATTCAGGATTCGGAATTTTGTTCAGGAAGATTGTGTGTGTAAATTGTCAGGCCATATTTTTATTAGATTGGTGCCTAAGTCCGTAGCGGTTTTGTTCTGAATGTTGATATCCCCTTTTATTTATCGATTGTCATTTTTTTATTTGTAGTTCACTGTTGCTATTTGAATTTACATTTCGTCAATTTGTCATTTGAAGGTAGTGACTGGAGCTGTGGACGTTAGAAAATGCAGTGGCAATTGAAGAAATCGGAACATTTCCGACACATTTTTCTGTTTGAGTTCAGTGGAGGGGTGACAGCGACGGAGGCAGATACAAAAACATTTCTGCCTCCATCTCTGCTTGCTCGCCATCAACTGACTCGTGAACAACACCGACCATTCCTATCCTCTATCGTTACTGGTGATGAGAAATGCTACTTTTATGCTAACATAACGAAAACAAAGGAATGGATGAGCCCAAGCAAAGGAGCAACTCCCTATACAGAGATCACAATTCATCACATCTGCGAGTTCTCGAGTTCAGTGCCGTGGATCATTGTGAATTAATGCGTTCAAATGATCTTCATCGCACCCGGAAGACAATGTTATGCGTCTGGTGGAACGGTGACGGTGAATTGCTTCCCTGAGCTGTAACCATTACTGCTGACATTTATTGTCAACAACTGAGATGTCTTGCAGACGCAGTCCAACACCAATGACCAGGGAGACAGCATGAAGTGATGCTGATCCTCGATGACTCCCGCCCGCATTCTGTTGGACGGGCAAAAACACTATACAGGAGTTGGGTTAGCAAGTAATTCCGCACCCATCTTGTTCACCTGATCTTGCACTCTCAGATTTTCACCTTTTCCGCTCTCTATCGAATGCCGGCCGGGGTGGCCTAGCGGTTCTAGGCGCTACAGTCTGGAGCCCCGAGACCGCTACGGTCGCATGCTCGAATCCTGCCTCGGGCATCGATGTGTGTGATGTCCTTAGGTTAGTTAGGTTTAAGTAGTTCTACGTTCTAGGGGCCTGATGACCTCAGAAGTTAAGTCCCATAGTGCTCAGAGCCATTTGAAACATTTTTTTCCCTATCGAATAACCTTCAAGGAACTTCCTTCCGGATGAAAATACTCTTCGAATTTGCTCGACGCGTTCTTCGCCTCAAAACAACAATATTTCTACAGTCGCGGACTCGAAAAGTTTCCCCAGTTTTGGCACACTGTTGTAAATAGTGGAGAAGAATGTTATATTGATGACGAAAGTCTCTTTTGTGTTTATTAAAGTTATGGATCAACGCTACTGCCTTATGCACCAACCCTACTTGAACATTTTAGTTATTTATGCTTTCAAAATTCGGTTGGTAACTTTATGCAATTCTTTAATTCTGTTAACTGTGTGTGTTTGATTTGCAGTTCACGAATTGTGGCGTCCTGAATTGTAGCACTGTTCACTGTGCCGCACGAAACAGAGTTCCGCAGTACAGAATGAGATTTTCACTCTGCAGCGGAGTGTGCGCTGATATGAAACTTTCTGGCAGATTAAAACTGTGTGCTGGACCGAGACTCGAACTCGGGACATTTCCCTTTCGCGGGCAAGTGCTCTACCAACTGAGCTACCCAAGCACGACTCACGTCCCGTCCTCACAGCTTTACTTCCGCCAGTACTGGCACACAGTTTTAATCTGCCAGGAAGTTTCCGCAGTACAGTTTAATTAATATATGGTTTCCAATGAATTTGGTTGCAGTTAATTAAATTATGGCTTACAGTTTCAGACATTTGGCGACTCATCAGATACCGCTTACGTAATCACACTACCTGTATTGTTCATGATTGCTACACAGACACACAAGTTACAAAGACTATCACCCTATTTTATTCCTGTTTCGATTTACAACATTAAACTTAAAATAGTTAGATGTTTCGCAAAATAAAAAAAAACTGGGATCTAGTCGTATCACGAGGCGTTGCTAGTCAACTTCTGCTTCTGCCCGGTGTGGCGACCCTGTACCGCCTGCCAGTCACCTTGCTGCATCGCTAAGGCAAATCTGTGCTCCTCCCTCTCCCCTCCCCCCCCCCTCCTAATCACCATCTATGCCGGCCCCGCCGCGGTTCCGTTTAATTGCACTCGAAGCGAGCGCATCTGCAGCGTGGACGAGTTCCCGTAATGAGTTTCGGTCTCTCTGGCGGAAAGAAAAACTTAGTCGTGGGGAAGAAAAGCCCGCACGTAAAATAATAATTATTGTTATTGGTCCGCACGAATTCACTTCTCTAAATGCCGCCGGAACCCAGTCCGCCGTGCCTCCTCTAATCCCCGCCTCCTACCGTTTTAATTTAAAAGATAATCCTCCCTAAGTCCATACCGCCTCTGATGGAAAAAGTAAAAAGAAGTACGCGAATTTTATGGAACGGCTCTCGCATTCCAGGCTTAGTGTTCAACATCGGCTCATGCGTTTATTCAGATACGTAAGAAAAGTTCCAACATTTGGCTAAATTAAATAGTTGGTTTGTTCATTCTTCTTTAAGCTCCTCAGTCGTAAGGTTACATTTTTTTAATGAAAAGTTGATTGTGGTGGTCCATGCATTGTACTGGGACATATCCAGTATAAAATACCAAATTTAAAGAAATATTGCGATTCAACAGAATTTTAAGGCATGCAGCATACATGTTACATCAGGGCTTGCATATGCTCCTTTACCTAGAGAAGTAATTGCTATGATATAACATATTTATAAATTGGCAACTGAAATACACCAATATACTTATGTAACTACCACAAAGCCCTTATTTTCTCATTATATCTGAAAACACATTCAAAAAAATGTTCTTATATACTATTTTTACGGAATTCCAAAAGAAGAAAGTTGTTCATCGAGTCAGCCCGCATCAAAAACGACTCTTCTCGGTTTTATTCATTATGTCAGACAGGTGTACGACGTGGAACATCCTTGGTGTTGGTGACGGCACAGGCGTTTTTTTATTCTGGAAAGTATTGTATTTGGGACTGCAACATCTTTCTGATCACTCCATCTCTTCTTGTTCTTTCATTCTGTATTGTGAATGCGAAAGTATAGGTAGTTACTGATGTAGACGCAGTGCTACACAAAAAATTGTTATATTATTACGTGGAAATTAAGCAATAACTTATTCAATAACGTAGGCTATATTACAATACTGCAGCACAAAAAAAATGGCTCTGAGCACTATGGGACTCAACCACTGAGGTCATCAGTCCCCTAGAACTTAGAACTACTTAAAACTAACCAACCTAAGGACATCACACACATCCATGCCCGAGGCAGGATTCGAACCTGCGACCGTAGCGGTCACGCGGCTCCAAACTGAAGCGCCTAGAACAGCACGGCCACACCGGCTGGCACTGCAGCACATATTAAACACATTTCAGTTCCAAATTTACTAAAAGCAGTCAGAAATTACTTCTATTTCTCGAAGTTAAGATGCACTATGCTAAAAAGCTTTCTTATATGAGATGCTGAAAACTACCGCGATCTTGCACAAACTAAAAGAAGTGATGCACACAAATCACAAGATCTAAAGTTGAGCTATTCCCCTGCTGCCTATCTTTAAATTTTTCTCTCTTTATCCTGCCTTTAGCAGATCTCAGACGAGCTCAGTGCAATGCTTGTAAAACATAAATCACAATAATAGATTAGAAAACACTCTCATTCACCATTTAACCAAAAAACCTCGGCGCCTGCTTTGCAGTGGCACGTGTCATAATCATGAAAACAAATTAAGACTGCAGAGGCTGTATTTGTTTTAAGAGGGTCCCTAATAAGGATCAGTTCTATGACAATAGTTTGGTTCTGACATATAGATCAAGTCTGAGATTAATGAGTCACTTTTTTATACTTTAGGATCTCGACACAGACAGTATTATACTGGGAGAGAATAAATAAGTTACCGACAAAATGAACACAAAGTGTCGTAATATTGACAGAGAAATTGCTCCAGTGCAACGAGCACAAAGTCACCTAAAAATTGAAAAACATACCTCTCTGGAAATTGAGTTTAATGATCGGTGTTCCGCTAACAGTGTGGGTATCTGCGTCATCTAGGTGGAACATAGTTTGGGGAACCTTAACAGCTATCATAATCAGTGCAACTAGCAAACGTAAACAAGCCGCAGACCCACGAAACAATCAAATTAATTGGGCAACTAAAGTTGAATAGTAAATCCTGAAAACTGTTTACTACTCAGAAATGCTAATGTAAAATGAAACATCTACCCAAATCTAGCAAAACAATTACCAGTCAGCGCCGGAGAAAGACAGCCGACATGGTTGAAGAAGAAAGCTGTCATGACGACCTCTGGACTACGAATGCCTCACGAAAAGTGCCCAAAATTCTACTCCTCTGAACGTAGCTCCCGACTTTTTGAAAACGCGGAGGAGACCCAGCCACCGCCACAGTGATCAGCGAGAATTTCGCTTTATTTGAAAACATTGGAAGCCTAAAGAAATTTCCTATTTTTGGCTTACGAAACGCATCTTAACATGCAAGAGGTTGGTGTCAGCTGCTAGTCGTGTTCCACTCATTGGTCGAGACCTTCGCGCTTAAATACGGTGGTGGACAGACTCAACAACATTTGGAGGGAAAGGCAACGAAGATTCTCACAATGAAGGAGCAGCACCATAGTGGCCTACTCTTAGATCTGGAAACAGAGAGACGAATTCGTCACGCACGGTCACACTGTAGGGACTCGCAGTGACATAATAGTAGCTGTCTTCGAAGCAGGAAACCATGTTCGCAGCCAAAGTCAGGGACACGGTGTTATCACAATCTGCGAACTGCACTGCACCGAAGACCCACTTCTCTTCTCCTGTACCTGATTGAGTGACCTGCGGTGGTCAAGGTAGAAAAATGAGTGAGCATCTGAGTCCGCTCGTTTCTTAACAAGAAAATTTGAATCCCTCCTCATGAGTCATTAGTCTTGTACTCTCCTCAAGAATAGCTAAGGAATTGGCAGAAATATAAAGAAATATCGCTTAGTGATGTGTATCAGTCACGTGGCAAAGTAAACGCTACAATCAGGCAGAGCAAGTTTAACTGATTGTCTGAGATGCAAACAAACAAAAGTGGGATATAGTATAAATGCTACATAAAGACTGAGGTGGTCGAATCCGTTTTTAATTTCAGTTAAAATAAAAGATAGCTGCATGTATAGCCAAAATATTCACCATCAATATTACGGCTTTTTTCAGTGAAACATATATATAACATAGCAAAACTGTCTTTCCTCTTTGTGTGCACCCTACAGACAGTTTTCTATTGCGCTGGTTTAGAGCTTACCCTATTTAATTCTCTAATCGGTAGCTGATTAGGATCAGAAATTTTATGTGATTTATCTCTTGTATTATCCAAGAAAGGAAATGTTTGGAACAGTGTAAGCATGCCACGTTGGTGCCCGCGGCTACGTTCTTCCGGACGAGGTGTTTTGTTACCCTTATCTGACCTGTTTTGAAGCATCAAGCGCGAATTGCTAGGCACTGTGGAGCATTCTTGGTGCGCCACCATTACCTCAAAAATCTGTTTTGAAATGTTCGAATTCTTCTTGTAGATGGCCCGCTCATAGATCACAATCAAGCGATTGTGAAGCCTCGTCCACAAGATCTCTCCAATGAAGAGAGAGTGGCACTACGAAAACTACATGACAATGTATTAAGGATATGCCACTTCGTTAATACTACGTAAACCCTACAGTTCAAAGACGTACCGCTTGTTGAACGTTTCCGCATACCGTAAGGTCAGTAAGCATCCCACTTACTTGTTTCACAAGATGGCCAACCTCCTGAATGCGCCCGGCTTACCTAAATAAGTTGTGAGCAGTTTGAAAACCCATAGCACGGTTCCGTCGAGATTATATGCGCTTCCTAGGGTCCGCAAGAAGGATGTACCCCTGCATCCCCTAGTAAGTAAAGCTGTATCTCCTACACATTGCGTGGCTAAGAAATTAACTTCGCTCTGGAGTTATCTTCTTGGGGAGCGCCCTCTCCCCCTCCTCCCCCCCCCCCCCCTGCATCTAGAAGTAAGCAGTTTTTATCAAACCGCTGAAGACTATTGTTCATTAGCACCGATTTCCCGCTTAAATTTGACGCTGTATCATTATTTACCAAAAATCTACTAGCATAGCCCTTATCGTTGACTGTCAAACGTTTTAATGAGCAGACCAGGGGACACATGCGAAACTTTCGCACTTTACTACTTTTAAATAATGACACTACTTGGGAAAAAGGTACTCGGTGGCATAAGTGTATTTTGTGGGAGTGGAGAAACAATATTTTTAAAAATGAACCGAACGACGTGAAATAATAGTCACGAATTTATGATACGTCCTTGTAGATGCATTTCCATGCATTATTGCTTGTAATTTCCGACCTTTAACCGTTATATTTACATCTACCTGTTATTGAAGAGACGACTGGTTAAAAATACGAATATAAAATACAAAGAAGTAAATAAATGCGAAATGTATACGTTAGAACGTAGTATTCGCTTCTTACCTTGTATATAACTATGGCAACAATAAACTCTAACTGCATTTTGAGATTTTAAATGTATTTCGTACTTTATGTACGCACCTTAGGCTATAGTAGCGATATGTAAATCACAGTTTAAGGCGACAATGACAAATATGTTTGCAGTTTCAGAAAGTATATTCGTTTAGAGAAGTCAACTCGTACGAGGGCAAAGGTAATGGACTAGTGCAGCGGACGCAATTTTTATCTATGACAGTGCTGTATGCAAATAATCCATAATAAGTGCTGTATGCAAATAATCCATTTAATAATGTAACGTTCTGGTAAAAAAAAAACTTTATAAATTACTGTGCTGGAAAGCCTCTACGTTATTTGATTTTTAAACAGCTGATAAAAACTGAACGTACTCAGACATTTCTCTCTTTACTTATTTTGATCAACACTAAACTGACACACAATATTTTTAGCACAACGCAATCTGACTTTCAATAATCCCTACAAAAGAATGGCCCTGACTAACAATAACCTATACCTTTCATGAATCACTTACCTCACAAAAATCTTTGTTACTCGAACTACTACAGCGAGCGCCAATACTGCCAGCTAAATAAAAGATTCTAACTACTGAAGGCACTAACTACTGATAGGCATAATCAGTAAATGAAAGATTTTGATAGAGAACAAGCAATGTATTTACCTTAATAATGTTCAAAAAGGCATATATATCAGTTCATGATATCCGGTATTACAAATTTACTCTTTCTGATGGACACACATCCAGATCCTAGGCTCTCAAAATTCTGCCGTCTCTCTCCCCACATTCACAACTGCTGGCGGCTCACCTCCAACTACGCAACGCTACGCGCTGTTCACATCCATCTGCCCAACACTACAATAGAGAATATTCCAACAATGCCAACCGGCCACAGACTGCATACAGCAGTCAGTGATTGTCATACAGAGCGCTACATGGTGTTACCAACATAAAAACCTAAACAGCCTACCTACAATAAGTACATTAAAGGAAATGGTTCAAAAAATGGTTCAAATGGCTCTGAGCACTATGGGACTTAACATCTATGGTCATCAGTCCCCTAGAACTTAGAACTACTTAAACCTAACTAACCTAAGGACATCACACAACACCCAGTCATCACGAGGCAGAGAAAATCCCCGACCCCCCAGGGAATCAAACCCGGAAACTCGGGCGCGGGAAGCGAGAACGCTACCGCACGACTACGAGCTGCGGACTAAAGGAAATGAAATGGTATTCATAGTAAGATCATATGAAAAGGGGTTTCTTATTCATGATTAAGTTAGATACGTAAAATACACATACTAAGCCTGGCATCCACGATACCCTTTCGCCTAAGATAGTTAAAAAAATTTCTTTCATTAAAATTTTCCACAAATAGTAAGTTTTACCACAAAATCAATATTCGACGTCAGAAGCCGGTTAAAACACTTTTCTAACGATACTTCATTCATCTGTACGATTAATATGTGCTGAGAGAAACGGATGTTGACTTGATGAATAATGTATATGATTACAACTTTGTTTCTGCATATACGTCCCTCAAATTTTATTCCATAAAAAAATTTATGAACAAGCTGACGAGGTTTCCATGTAATGTCCCTCGTCCTCCAAGATGGCCAATTTCTTTATGTCACCTTTTGGAGGCATGTGGTGACACTTTCGTCAGTACAAAATGGTCCCATTGTGAAGAGAAACTTCTTCAATTCTTGAACCATCTGAATTCGATTCATGGGAAAATTCATTTTATCAGGGAGCTGAAAAAGAACGATACCTCCCTCTCGTGTGTAGGTTACTTCATCACAAAACCGATGACACCCTACGGCATGGTGATTTTCGCAAGCCGATACTTACAGGTCTGTAACTTAGATCAATCAGCTGTTATCATTCTGCTGAGACTAGTGTAAACACACTAGTACAGACGGCATATATAATTCCTGATAAGGACCATAGACGGGAATAACTAGAAAGTCGCAGGAAAGGTTTTGAAGATAATGTATTTCCACCACGAAAATCCACAAGGCTTTGTAATTCACACCAAAGATGCGAGTCGCACTTCAAAAAGTGGAAAGATTCGTTTCTATGGCCTTCACAATGTTCGTAGCGAATTTTTCTTCTAGAATAATTCGTATGCTCTCCAAACATAAAGTCAAGGCTATTTTTCAGCCTGCACCAAAGATAGCCACATTTGTTGGCTCTATGAAAAAAGACTTGATCCTCCTGAAGTTAGTCGTGTATAAAATTCCCTGTCTCATTTTTTCCATTTATTTTATTTCCTCCCCTTAGACCTACACGGGCAGTGTGATGACTGATAGCGGCTACAAATTGCCGTCTTTCAGCCAAACAATTTCAAAAACTTAAAGCATAGTAAAATTATTAATTAAAATGTTTCTACACAGAGTACGCGAAAGAACTTGCCCCGCTTCTAACAGCCGTGTACCGCAAGTCTCTAGAGGAACGGAAGGTTCCAAATGATTGGAAAAGAGCACAGGTAGTCCCAATCTTCAAGAAGGGTAGTCGAGCAGATGCGCAAAACTATAGGCCTATATCTCTGACGTCGATCTGTTGTAGAATTTTAGAACATGTTTTTTGCTCGAGTATCATGTCGTTTTTGGAAACCCGGAATCTACTCTGTAGGAATCAAGATGGATTCCGGAAACAGCGATCGTGTGAGACCGAACTCGCTTTATTTGTTCATGAGACCCAGAAAATATTAGATACAGGCTCCCCGGTAGATGCTGTTTTCCTTGACTTCCGGAAGGCGTTCGATACAGTTCCGCACTGTCGCCTGATAAACAAAGTAAGAGCCTACGGAATATCAGACCAGCTGTGTGGCTGGATTGAAGAGTTTTTAGCAAACAGAACACAGCAAGTTGTTATCAATGAAGAGACGTCTACAGACGTTAAAGTAACCTCTGGCGTGCCACAGGGGAGTGTTAAGGGACCATTGATTTTCACAATATACATAAATGACCTAGTAGATAGTGTCGGAAGTTCCATGCGGCTTTTCGCGGATGATGCTGTAGTATACAGAGAAGTTGCAGCATTAGAAAATTGTAGCGAAATGCAGGAAGATCTGCAGCGGATAGACACTTGGTGCAGAGAGTGGCAACTGACCTTTAACGTAGACAAAGGTAATGCATTGCGAATACATAGAAAGAAGGATCCTTTATTGTATGATTATATGATAGCGGAACATACACTGTTAGCAGTTACTTCTGTAAAATATATGGGAGTATGCGTGCGGAACGATTTGAAGTGGAATGATCATATAAAATTAATGTTGGTAAGGCGGGTACCAGGTTGAGATTCATTGGGAGAGTCCTTAGAAAATGTAGTCCATCAACAAAGGAGGTGGCTTACAAAACACTCGTTCGACCTATACTTGAGTATTGCTCATCAGTATGGGATCCGTACCAGATCGGGTTGACGGAGGAGATAGAGAAGATCCAAAGAAGAGCGGCGCGTTTCGTCACAGGGTTATTTGGTAACCGTGATAGCGTTACGGAGATGTTTAGCAAACTCAAGTGGCAGACTCTGCAAGAGAGGCGCTCTGCATCGCGGTGTAGCTTGCTCGCCAGGTTTCGAGAGAGTGCGTTTCTGGATGAGGTATCGAATATATTGCTTCCCCCTCTTATACCTCCCGAGGAGATCACGAATGTAAAATTAGAGAGATTCGAGCGCGCACGGAGGCTTTCAGACAGTCGTTCTTCCCGCGAACCATAGGCGACTGGAACAGAAAAGGAGGGTAATGACAGTGGCACGTAAAGTGCCCTGCACCACACACCGTTGGGTGGCTTGTGGAGTATAAATGTAGATGTAGATGTAAAACTGAATGTTTTCACATAATAAAATACAGATGGTAGATGCATTGGTTAAAAGATAAAGGGATGATTTTTGATTTTTTAAAAATATTTACACAGACCAGAACTGAGGTTATGAGTTTATGCAGACCTCTGGTTGTCACCCCGCGCGTAATTACCTTTCGAGGGGTAAAATGAAATTTTCTGAAGGATAAGAACAAAAACGTTCATTTGTGTTAAGATAAAAAAAATGGTTCAAATGGCTCTGAGCACTATGGGACAACAGCTGAGGTCATCAGTCCCATAGAACTTAGAACTACTGAAACCTAACTAACCTAAGGACGTCACACACATCCATGCCCGAGGCAGGGTTCGAGCATGCGACCGTAGCGGTCACGCGGTTCCAGACTGTAGCGCCTAGAACCGCTCGGCCACCCCGGCCGGCTGTTAAGATCACAAAACTATTTTATTTTTAAAAGATCATTATTATTATAACAGTTTCGCGTAACTATACTGATTACGTAAGTTATTAACAATTATTTTTTTCTACATACATGCATTAACACGTGACACACTGTGGTGGAAGTTATAGCTTGTGAAACGAGACTTCATATATCTTTCTCACATAGTTCACACACACACACACACACACACACTTTACACTTTGCACTGTGCTTTTATAACTGTAAAATTGACACAAATATACCACATATATTTAAATATCTCGCGAAAATACCTTCTCATAGTTGTAGGTAGTTTCTACAGCAGACCAGAAAGTGCTTCATTATTCACGTTATAACAGTAAAGCAAAGAACTGACGCACAACGCAACAGTAACTACACTCAGACTACACACGTCTTGGGATAGCTCTTAATACCGGGTCTGACCTCCTTTTTCCCGGCGTACTGCTGTAATCAGCATTGGCAGCTGAACACTTCCGGCATAAGAAGTCACCCTCACAGAGGTTCACGACACTTTCTTGTCCTTGGGGTGGCAAACTGCCCTAAAGGTGGAAGAATCAGCAATGATCAACGGCATGAGGATACAGAAGGCAATGCAAATTACTGCATTAAAGACACGTACTGTGTATCCACAGGACACGTGGCCTGTAACTGAAAAAGAGTAATGATGATCTCTCCATTGGCAAAAGATTCCGAAATAGTCCTCCATCCGGTTCTCCAGGAGGGGACTGTCAAGCGGTAGGTGACCATGAGAAAAAGATTGAATAACTAACGAAAGAATAGCGTTCTAAGAGTCGGGGCGTGGAATATCAGAAGCTTAAACGTGGTAGGGGAGCTATAAAATCTGAAAAGAGAAATGCAAAGGCTCAGACTAGACATAGTAGGGGTCAATGAAGTGAAATGGAACGAAAATAAGGATTTCTGGTCAGATGAGTACAGGGTAATATTAACAGCAGAAGGAAATGGCAAAACGGGAATAGGATTCGTTGTGAATAGGCAGGTAGGTATGACGTCCCCTCTCCCCTTTTGTTGTCGCTGTTGATGTTGAGCCGCTACTGCTACCGCTAGGTCGGTGGAATGGAGACGTGACAAGCAGTGATGGTTGTCCCCGTTGGATAACGTGGAACAGCATCTGAAAATCTCTAAAGAAAAGACTTCCTCGCGTAATGTATGAAAGTCCGTTTGCGAGTCCGCACAGTCTTCTCAGCGAAGCAAACTGCTGATTTTAACTGTCTGTTATGATTTTATGATGATTTGCTATGCCCGGTTAGTTAGTTATTGCAGTTTATGCTTATCCATTACGGATATTTTAGAACCGTGACTGTATATTAATGTAAATAAGTTATTCACAACTGCAACCAGTCACTTTTTTCAATAATAATGCTTTATTACATTAACCGGTTTTCGAACCCTTTCAGGTTCATCTTCAGATGATTTCGGGAGGATCCGGGAAGTTACATCATTACTGGTAGTAGCATAATGCTGGGTGCGGGTTCTATGGCAGAAAGATGGGTCACACTTCAATGTATCGTCATGACTATAGCTTATTAAAGTGTGACCCATCTTTCTGCCATAGAACCAGCACCCAGCATTATGCTACTACCAGTAATGATGTAACTTCCCGGATCCTCCCGAAATCATCTGAAGATGAACCTGAAAGGGTTCGAAAACCGGTTAATGTAATAAAGCATTATTATTGAAAAAAGTGACTGGTTGCAGTTGTGTATAACTTATTTACAGTTATTGCAGTATTGAGTGCATCATTCATCACCGGCGTCGTTTCACACCACTGTAGCGAGGAAAACTTCATTTTCGGTTCAGTATCACTGTTTTTGTTACGTTGCTAGGCAGAATTATTCACTACGACACGACGCAAATCCAGAGATAATCTATAATGCTATCGTGCTTTCGTGCGTCGTAATATTATTTCGGCAAAACACTCCTTTCAATGCTCAAAGTCCATCAAGACACTCTTTCAGTTAAAATTTTCACAGTTAATTAATTTTGATCATCAACTATCACACAGTTCAATAAATGATGGAGCCAACACGTGAGATTTCCATTAGTGACGAACAATTTTTATTGTTCCTTCTTAGCAGTTGGTTTTTAATCATCACACCACACGCACATCGATGGACCAGATCAATGACGATTCTTTTCAGTTCGGTGATCGTGGCAATTACGACAACTTTTACAATCGGCGTATTTGTATTATCTTCGTGTGGTGGTATTAATGTTTCCTACTCAAGGCTAATGAGGTATTGCAGTCTTCGATACTATGTCCATTCTTCGTTGTAACTGTTCACTTTGATGAAGGTTGAGTCTAACAATAATACCTCCAATAATTAAAGTTCATTAACTCGTTGTACACTATCAGTATATCACTTCAGTTCTACTCGAGTCAGAATAACAAGAACAAAGTCCGCGCATCTCTATCACTCAATAGTACTTTTTTCAATAGAAACGATCTAGTAGCGTTCCGTTTGTAGAACTATAACAAACGGTGCTCTCTCACGACTTGATAGCAAGCAAGCTAGCAAGTGACTAACATTTCCATGATCGAGCATTGTAGACTCATTGAATTTCCTTTTCGCAGCGTTTACAACTCTCTTTCACAATAAATGTTATCTCTGGCCGACACATTACTTTGGACTTAACTTTTGTCGTACTGATTTGCATTTATTACTGAGATGTTTGATAGCTAATTAAAAATAACCTTTCTTTCTTTCTACCTCTATATCATGACATACTCAATAATTATTGAAATTAGTGTTCATCAAAACTTTAAGGTGTTATATTATTGTCAAAGTTGTCATACCTGTCAGGATAACACTGTTCTCTACTTTAAATTATCATGACATTCTTATTTAGGTTTTCGGGTTTGTTGGGGTATTACATAGGAGAGAGAGTGTGTTACTGTGAACTTTTCATTGATATGCTGCTTCTTATCAGAATCGACATCAAACCAACACCGGCAGCCATACTTAAGGTATACATCACTACATCGCAAGCTGAAGATCAAGAGATAGAAAAAGTATATGAGCATATTGGAAGGCAGACACAATATGTAAAGGTAGATGAAAATCTAATGGTCATGGGGCAGAGGAAAGCAGTGGTAGGGGAAGGAGTAGAAGAAAAGATTACATAAGAATATGGGCTTGGAGCAAGGAGTGAGAGAGGAGAAAGACTAATTCAGTTCTGTGTTAAATTTCAGTTCGTAAAAGCGAAAGGAGATCACCGGAGGAGGTATACTTTCAAAAGGCCGGGTGATACGGGAAGATTTCAGTTGGATTATATCACGATTAATCAGAGATACCGAAATCAGATAATGGATTGTAAGGCATACCCAGGAGCAGATATAGAGTCAGATCACAATTTAGTAGTGTTGAAGAGTAGGCTGAAGTTTAAGACATTAGCCAAGAAAAATCACTTCGCAAAAAAGTCGATACAGAAGTAACAAGAAATGACGAGATACGCTTGAAGTTCTCTACGGCTATAGATAGAGCAATAAGGGATAGCTCTGTAGGCAGTACAGTTGTAGAGGAACGGACATCTCTAAAAAGTGCAATCACAGAAGTTGGAAAGAAAAACATAGGTACAAAGAAGGTAACTGCGAAGAAATCATGGGTGACAGAAGAAATACTTCAGCTGATCGATGAAAGAAGGCAGTACAAAAATGTTCAGGGAAATTCAGAAATACAGAAACTGAAGTCGCTAAAGGAATGAAATAAATAGGAAGTGCAGGGTAGCTAAGACGAAATGGCTACATGAAAATTGAGAAGAAATTGAAAAAGAAATGACTGTCGGAAAGGCTGAATCAGCATATAGGAAAGTGAAAATAACTTTCGTTGAAATTAAAAGCAAGGGTTGTAACGTTAAGCGTACAACAGGAATTCCAATGTTTTATGCAGAGAAGAGAGTGGATAGGTGGAAAGAGTACATTGAAAGCCCCTATGAGGGGGAAGATTTGTTTGATGTGATAGAAGAAGAAGCAGGAGTCGATTTAGGAGATCTAGAGAATCTAGGATTAAAATCAGGATTTAACTGAGTTTTGGAGGACCTGAGATCAAATAAGGCAGAAGGGATAAATGACAATTCATCAGAATTTCTAAAATCCTTGGGGGAAATGGCAACAAAATGACATTCTCGCTGGTGTATAGAATGTATGACTCTGGCGACATATCACCTGACTTTCGGAAAAATGTATTAGATGACGATAAGTTTGTCTCTAGGAGAGTTCAAGGCACCAGAGAGGCAATTCTGACCTTGCTGTTGATAATGCAAGCAAGACTGAAGAAAAATCAAACACCTTCAGAGGATTTTTAGACTCGGAAGAGGCGTTCGACAATGTAAAATGGTGCAAGATGTTCCAAATTCTGAGAAAAAACGAGTAAGCTTTAGGGAAACACGGGTACTATATAATATTTACAAGAACCAAGAGGGAATAATAAGAGTGGATGACCAAGAATGAAACGCTCGGATTTAAAAGGTGTAAGACAGGAATGTAGTCTTTCACCTCTATTGGTCAATCTCTACATCTAACAAGGGGAAGGCCTCAGACACGGCCAACTGATTCGGCTCAGATTTGGCAGGTAGGTTGTGTACAACCAAAAACGAAGGACTCTAAGATATTTTGGGCCAACAACCCAGCAATTCTGAGAAAATCACCCCTAAAGGTTATGACGAGTAATCGACTCAAAATTGGAGGGATCGATAGGTAATTGAAAATAGAGACTTTTTCATCATCAGATATGGGGCTCGCAAACGCAAACTTTTCCAGAAATCGAGGAAAGAAACTTTTACAACTGCCGCCCCTGTACCCACATGGTAAACGCCTTTAGCCGACAGCGCCGATAGCAACCAGTCAAGTCTGACGGGCACCTTGATAGACGAACTCGCTCCACCATCTCGTTCGGTTCCGGTAGCGGTGTCTCACATCTCACCATCGCTTGCCCATATGCGAACCTTTTTTGTGGAACACAGTTATTTACATATGGAACTACCGACTACCAGGACGGCAACGGCACGTGATATATATCACATCTTGACTCGACGACGGCCGAATAATGCCGTAGAGCGCCGCCAACCAACTGTTACGTGGTCAGTGGTATGGCATACAGTGCACCACCCACACCTTGATACGAGAACGCGCGCACTGTGGTATCAGGTGGTCAATGGGAAATACGTGACTCGTTCCAGGTTGCATACAATTCATATGGCTGACGAGCCACTGTGTCCGCAGTGCAATGTTATAGACACAGAGGAGCATCGCCTGATATGCGGGCCTTCGGCGGACGTATGGTGTTTGGTCAAAAAAATGAACGCCTTCCTCCTTGGAGTGGGGCCGCACGCAATAGAACCACGGATACTACTTCTCCCAGATAGGACATATTATCCGCGAACAAAGACAAACGCAGTGACTTGGATTCGAGGTTTGACTGTGCGTTATCTTTTCCGAGACGGCAGTGAGAATGTGCTCGACTTTTGGGCCATACTACAAGAACATCACTCACAGCTTATGAGACATCCTAGATATCGAACATATTACGCTAATTTTTTAGGGAGTGCCTTGCTTGATCCCCCACACAGTTAGGGTGTCCCGGGTAGGAGAATGTAATTATTGCCTATAAGTATCAGAGCACGAAAAGACCAGGACAGTGGAGAGGATCCACCACCACATGTGAAGACGTACCCGACACCAATGCGAGGTATAACGGGATTAGCGAGGTACGCACCCAATGAGGAATGTGGTTCGTTATTGTTTTGTACTGACAGGAGCAGGATATTTTTTTTCATTATTATGTAAAAAGAAAGTCCACTTATTTACGTTTCCCAGAAATGTTTTATTTTATACACGTCATCGTCTTATATATTTAAAAAAATGCAAGGAGCAGTTTATGTTTGTTATTGTTACACCATTATGTAAGAAAAGTCTACTTATTTACGTTTCCCAGAAATATTTTACTTTATAAAGGTCATCGTCTTATATATATATATATATATATATATATATATATATATATATATAAAAACAATGTTAAAGCAGTTTATGTTCGTTATTGTTACACGATTATGTAAAAAAAAAAGGTTGGCAGAGCACTTGCCCGCAAAAAAAAGCCCCGAGAAAAAAAAAGAGATGGTAGAGCACTTAAAAAAAATAGCGCAATGGCCAAGGTAAATGGCTGGGAATCGGAAAACCCGGGTTCGAATGTCGAAGAAAGCTGGCGGATGTTTTTCTTTTCGTTTGTATTTTTCCATATCTCAATTGATAGGAATAGGAACGGTTAATAAGGTAAGTAAATCAATAAGGAATGATAATAATAAGGTAGGCAAAATAATTTCCCATACGCCATGAGTTGGTAAAGTATTAAACTTTTAACCCTTGCCACCTGAAAACAACTCCGAGTTAGACTGCTGCGAATTCCTCACGAGGGACCACAGATAGCCAACCGCGCGACGCTTGTTTACAGCGAGGCACGGGACGGATTGCACGCGGGAGAGTTATGTTATCCCGGTTGCCTCTTCGTCATATCGTAGTTGTGAAACTGGAAGAGCCTTATAGAAGTGAATCACAAAGAGTTGTTTTCCGTCATTAGGCTGCCGCGAACCTCGCGGATAAATGTAGTGATTTTCCTATCGTTAATGCGCCGAATGAAATACGATTTGTGAATGAATACAGTGTTCCTCCGTAAGTAACATATGACGAGTACTGTATGTAGTTTGCAATAATTAGCTCGTCCGTTTATTCCGTAGTAACTAGTTATTGTTTGTTGTGTCATAACTTTCAGGGGCATAATCTGAATAATGGAGGATGTACACCCTTCGACTAGCGCTGTAATATATAGTTGGGAGCCTTTCACAGGCGATGGCAAGCGGAAAGTTACCGACGCTTTGATTTGGTTTGTAAAAGTGTTGCAAGACAGATGCATTGTCAATGCACTACCGGAAGCAGGCAGTTATGCTTCTCCGCGTTCCATATTTATAGGAGCGACTATCGTCGAGCGATTTTTGGAGCTGACGAACGAAATGACTTTTGTTGATACTGAAGTACTATACCATGAAGACGAAGCAGTAGGCGATGCAGTGGAAGATATCCCGACCAGTGAATTTCAAAATGGTCATAACACCTTGGAAATCTCCACGTCACTGGGAATATGTGCTTCATCTGTCCCCGATGAGTATTACGAACCGGTTACTAAACGATTGAACTACGGTGCTATACCACTTAAAGTAAAAGTAAAGGCGGTAGCGCTAGCGAAGAATCATCCGAATTGGAACTTACAAACACTGCAAAGAATGGAGCAACAACAGCCCTGAAAAGAGAGAAGAAATTTTGGGAAAGTGATATCGTTAAAGGAGGGACAAGGTATGACAAATGCCAGGCGATAAATAAGTGGACATACGACCGATTTGTCAGATTTCGTTGTCGTAACGAGAATGTAACAACGAGAATACTTCAGGAGTGGGCTGCAGGTGCAGCGCTTCAATATATGGCCAACAAGGATTTTACGTTTGCTGCATCAATATCTTGGGCAAGAAATTTCAAATCGGAGTATAAAATTCGTCAACGGTACGTCACTAAATACGTCTCTCATAAGGAGGTACAAAATGTGGAAGATATACAGGAAGTGGCGGCTCTTTTCAGCACGCAAACGGAGTCACTTATCACCGGTTTTAATCGTGATTACGTGATCAACACCGATCAAACAGGGTGCGAGTATCGGGTGAACATTCGACGCACGTTATCGCATAAGGGAGGAAAACGAACCCTTGTCGCAGTTGGTAGTAAAAACAAACTAACACATTTGTACACGGCGCATTATGCCTTCACAGCCTCTGGAAAAGTGTTGCCTAAGTTTTTCCTGTGTTTACAAGACACGAATGTTACATTTGGTCCTCGGGTTATAGAAGAGGTCAATCGTTTAACCGACTCATTGAAAAATGTTTACATTACCTTCTCCAAATCGGGGAAACTGACGCATGCGATTTACAGAACATTTCTTGAGAATGTTTTAAAACCATACGTTTCCCTTAACAAGTTTTGTCTAATCCTGAATTCCTGGAGTGGACAAATTAATACTACAGTATATGACACAATGTTTATAGATGGTGAGGGTCATCCGACGTCCACAGTAAAAGTAATACTGCGAAACTGCACACCTGTGATGTTTATTTCTATCGTCAAGTTAAAAACTTTATTTCCAGGCTTCAGAAATGCAGCGTGCTTCTGGAAACCCAGCGGGAATTGCACAACCGCACGGATGCTATAACTATTCACAGCATAATTCACAACCAACTTTCAGCACCGATTTTTCAGGCAATGATATCGTATGCGTGGTAGGCATCAAAATTAATTCCCGAAAAAGACAGATATTTAAATGTAAACCAAGTATGTTTTCGGCCGACTCTTCCGAAGGAACAGTGTAGCTGTCAAAAGATTGCATTCATTAGATGTTCTTGGTGCCGTAAGTATATTTGTTTCGAATGTTTATATGACAAGTACCTTCCATGTAGTTGTTCGAAGAAAAGTGAGGACACGTAACAGTGACTGGAAGAACCACTATAAGTAACCTGGAGTAGCATTTTAGTTGTTTAATGTCCCAAGAGGTTTGAGAAATTTATATGCCTACCTTATTATTATCATTCCTTATTGATTTATTTTCCTTATTAACCCTCATATCCCTATCAATTGAGATATGGAAAAATATAAACGAAAAGAAAAACATCCGGTAGGATTCTTCGAGAACCGAACCCGGGTTCTCCGATTCCCAACCAGTTACCTTAGCCGTTGCGCTATCCATGCCGACGGCGATATAGCGTCTATCATGTGGGTACGGAAGCAGCAGTTGAAAAAGTTTCTTACCTCGATTTCTGCAATAGTATGCGTTTTCGGCCCCCTTACCTGATGATGAAAAATGCGCGATATACAATTATCAATCGATCCCGCCAATTTTGAGTCGATTGCTCGTCAGAACCTTTAGGGGTGATTTTCTCAAAAACGCGTGGGCGTTGACCGAAAATATTTTAGATTCCTTCGTTTTAGGTTGTACACAAGCGACCTGCCAAATCTGAGCCGAATCGGTTGGCCGTGTCTGAGGCCTTCCCCTTGTAAGAAGCAATGATGGAAATAAAAGAAAGGTTCAGGACTAGAATGAAAGTAGAAGGTGAAAGGATATCAATGATACAATTCGCTGATGGCATTGCTATCCTGAGTGAAAGTGAAGAAGTGAATGGAATAATCATTCTAATGAGTACAGAACATGGACTGAGAGTAAATCGAAGAAAGACAAAACTAATGAGAAGTAGCAGAAATGAGAATAGCGAGAAACTTAACATCAGGATTGATGGCCACAAACTAGATGAGGTTAAAGAAATATGCTACCAAGGCAGCAACATATCCAGTGACGGACAGAGCAAGGAGGACATCAAAAGCAGACTTTCACTGGCAGAAAGGCCATTCCTAGCCAAGAGAAGTCTACTTGTATCAAACGTAGGCCTTAATTTGTGGAAGAAATTTGTGAGAATGTACGTTTGGAGCACAACATTGTATGGTAGTGAAACATGGACTGTGGAAAAACCAGAACAGAAGAGAATCGAAGGATTTAATATGTGGCGTTACAAACGAATTTTCAAATTTAGGTGGACTAGTATTCATAGCATATTCACAAACTTGTTATTGAGTGCAGAATATAATCACAAACATAAATTTTCCAGAAGTTGCCTCAGACAGAATAATTACTGATGTGGGTGCACTGCACATTGAATCTGCACTTAATAACAAGTTTTTGGGTATGCTACGAATACTTTGTTTCCAATAATTACTAAATAACTGATCTAAACTTGTAAATTTTGATGATCCTATTAACCAGTATTTATCAAAAACTGTAATGATATGCACAAAGAGTATTTTGCAACTGACATATTTATTATCGGCAAATTAGCTATCTGTTTTTGATAAACATATTACTTGGAATTCATACACATGGTAGGAATACGTTTCGGTGTGTATTTCGACTTTAATTAACTAAAATGTAATATGATTTTTTTTCGCAGGAAACCTGTTAAGTACTTCGGAATTCTTAAGGAAAGTATGTCCATGTCTACAGAAAATTGTAAAGCGTTATTTTCGTTATTTTTCCATGTGTGTGAATTAATCTTGTTACACACTTTTAATTGTCATTTCTTAAAATTTGTAATTTCTTAATGACAGTGATTGTTGAAAATCATACACTCCTGGAAATGGAAAAAAGAACACATTGACACCGGTGTGTCAGACCCACCATACTTGCTCCGGACACTGCGAGAGGGCTGTACAAGCAATGATCACACGCACGGCACAGCGGACACACCAGGAACCGCGGTGTTGGCCGTCGAATGGCGCTAGCTGCGTGGCATACGGAGCTCCATCGTAGTCTTTAACACTGGTAGCATGCCGCGACAGCGTGGACGTGAACCGTATGTGCAGTTGACGGACTTTGAGCGAGGGCGTATAGTGGGCATGCGGGAGGCCGGGTGGACGTACCGCCGAATTGCTCAACACGTGGGGCGTGAGGTCTCCACAGTACATCGATGTTGTCGCCAGTGGTCGGCGGAAGGTGCACGTGCCCGTCGACCTGGGACCGGACCGCAGCGACGCACGGATGCACGCCAAGACCGTAGGATCCTACGCAGTGCCGTAGGGGACCGCACCGCCACTTCCCAGCAAATTAGGGACACTGTTGCTCCTGGGGTATCGGCGAGGACCATTCGCAACCGTCTCCATGAAGCTGGGCTACGGTCCCGCACACCGTTAGGCCGTCTTCCGCTCACGCCCCAACATCGTGCAGCCCGCCTCCAGTGGTGTCGCGACAGGCGTGAATGGAGGGACGAATGGAGACGTGTCGTCTTCAGCGATGAGAGTCGCTTCTGCCTTGGTGCCAATGATGGTCGTATGCGTGTTTGGCGCCGTGCAGGTGAGCGCCACAATCAAGACTGCATACGACCGAGGCACACAGGGCCAACACCCGGCATCATGGTGTGGGGAGCGATCTAAACTGGCCGTACACCACTGGTGATCGTCGAGGGGACACTGAATAGTGCACGGTACATCCAAACCGTCATCGAACCCATCGTTCTACCATTCCTAGACCGGCAAGGGAACTTGCTGTTCCAACAGGACAATGCACGTCCGCATGTATCCCGTGCCACCCAACGTGCTCTAGAAGGTGTAAGTCAACTACCCTGGCCAGCAAGATCTCCGGATCTGTCCCCCATTGAGCATGTTTGGGACTGGATGAAGCGTCGTCTCACGCGGTCTGCACGTCCAGCACGAACGCTGGTCCAACTGAGGCGCCAGGTGGAAATGGCATGGCAAGCCGTTCCACAGGACTACATCCAGCATCTCTACGATCGTCTCCATGGGAGAATAGCAGCCTGCATTGCTGCGAAAGGTGGATATACACTGCACTAGTGCCGACATTGTGCATGCTCTGTTGCCTGTGTCTATGCGCCTGTGGTTCTGTCAGTGTGATCATGTGATGTATCTGACCCCAGGAATGTGTCAATAAAGTTTCCCCTTCCTGGGACAATGAATTCACGGTGTTCTTATTTCAATTTCCAGGAGTGTATAAATACCAGCAGTTTGCATCCAGCAGGGTGGCAGTTTCTTAACAACCACCAACAGCACAGCACACAGAATTTTGTTTACATATTTTTCGCCGCCGAACATCATCCTTGAAGATAAAGCAATTTTGTGAAAAATCTGTACCTGGAATTACTTTTGTATACTACAAGATTTGTTTTGCATGAACAGCAGCACATCAGAATAGGTCGAGAGTGTTTGCAGCGAAGCTACAGCTCAAGAATAAAGATTTACAAGTTATGTAAATTTCAGGAACATTTTTGGTTACAGCATTTCATCTCTATATTAATGAACATTTCTGCATTTTTTTCGATTCAGTCAATTTGTTAAGACAGTTGCATCTCAGCTGATGGAATCCCATTTTTTAAATTCATTGGGTTCACATTGCTGCTGTGGTCGCAGAACTTGGTATAGCTGCTGGCATAAAGTTTCAACTTTTGTAAGTCTGCAAATTTTTTTTTTTATCAGCATCCATGGTATGCACATCTCACACCACGCTGACTTTTTCGCTGAGGATTTACTAAAGGCAAATCAACCTTCGGTGAAATTAAAAGCAAGAGCTGTCACATTAAGCGTGCAGTGGGAATTCCACTATTAAATGCAGAGAGGAGAGTGAATAGGTGGAAAGAGTACAGTCAAGGCCTCTACCTGTGTGATGACGTAACAGAAGAAGAAACATGAGTTGAGAGGGAAGAGATAGGCGGTCAAGTATTTGAATCAGAATCTGAAGGAGCTTTCAGACGATTTAAGATCAAATGCAGAAGATATAGATAACATTACATCGGAATTTCTAAAATAATTGCAAAAGTGGCAGCAAGACTACTATTCAACCTGGTGTGTAGACTGTATGAGACTGTAGTCAAACCATTAGAATTTTTTAGGAACATCACCCACACAGTACAGACAGTAGCAAGTGCCGACAAGAGCAAGAATTATCGCACAACCAGCTTAACAGGTCATACAAGGTGCTGACAGGAATAATGTGCAGAAGACTGGGAAAAGAAAATTAAGATATGTTAGATGACGATCAGTTTGGCTTTAGGAAACGCAAAGGCACCAGAGAAGTAGTTGTGACGTTGCGGTTGATAATGAAAGAAGGCTGCGGAAAATTCAAGACACGTTCATTGGATCTGTCGACCTGGAAAAACAGTTCGACAATGTTAAACGGTGCAAGATGTTCGAAATCCTGAGAAAAATAGCGGTAAGCTATAGGGAGAGACTGATGTGTACAATATGTACAGACCAAAGGGGAAACAGTAAGACTGAAAGACCAAGAATTAAGCGTTCGGATTAAAAAGGGTTTAAGGCGGACGTGTAATCTTTCACCCCTACTGTCCAGTCTAATACATCGAAGAAGCAATGACGGAAATAAAAGAAATGTTGAAGAGCGATAATAAAATTCAGGGTGAAAGATTAGCTGGTGATACTGCTATCCTCCGTGAAATTTAAGATGAATTAAGAGATTTGTTACATGGAATAACAGGTCTAATGAGTACAGAACATAAATTAAAAGTAAATCGAGGAGAGACGAAAGTATCGACCACTAGCAGAAACGAGAACAACGAGAAATTTAACATCAGAATCTGGGATCAGAAAGTAGGTGAAGTCAAGGAGTTCTGCTACCTAAGCAAAGAAATAACCCATGATCGACGGAGCAAGGAGGGCATAAAAAGAACATTTGCACTGGCAAGAAGTGCATTCCTGGCCAAGAGAAATTTGCTAGTATCAAACATAGGTCTTTATTTGAGGAAGAAATTTCTGAGAACTTACGTTTAGAGTACTGCATTGTACTGAGATGTGGAACGTGGGAGAACCGGAACAGAAGAGAATCGAAGCCTTTCAGATGTGGTGCTACAAAAAAAAAAAGAATGTTTAAAATTAGTGGACTGATAAGGTAAGGAATAATGAGGTTCTCTGTAGAATCGGTGAGGAAAGGAATATATTAGAAACACTAACAAGAAGAAGAGACAGGATGATGAGGACATCTATTAAGACATCGCGGGATATCTTCTCCGGTACAAGAGGAAGCTGTAGAGGGTAAAAACTGTATAGGAATATAGAAATCGGAATACATGCAGCACGTAACTAAAGACGCAGGTTGCAATTGCTACTCTAAAGTTGACACAGGATAGGAATTCGTGGTGCGCCTCATCAAACCAAGCAAGACTGACGACTCAAAAAAAAAAAAAAAAGTTGATGGTGGTTGATGTAGATGGAGGTACAAGTTTATATCTGGTTGTACACAGATGTAATGGTCTCAGAAAGATAGGGAACCACAAGTGCAGACAGTCAGGGGTAAGGCTATCCTGGGATATGTAGGTTTTTGGGTGGTGTCTAATAAGGGTTTTATGAGGAGGAATGTTTGCGAGAGGTATTTTGGAGGCTGATGCATGAGGTTCCGAATCAAGAACTAGGCTATGGGTGGAGAGGATTGGTGAGGACAAGAGCTCTGACAAAGGAAGCGGAGGTGGGTTCTGTTAGGTGTGAGAGGACGAGTATGTATCTGGTCGGGTTCCAAAGTCGGTAAGGGGATTAACTTTGGGAGAGGACGTGGAAAGTGTGCAAATGTAGTGTTGGATAAATGTGTTGGTGTGGGCGCGGAAGAGTAATAGGGTCTGAGAGCAGAAGAGAAACTATACGGTGGTTGGTGTTAAGTCTGCAGGTAGTGTAAAAGGTGTTCAGTAAACGAATTTAATAACTTCGCAGAGGATTTGCGTGAAGGCAAGTACACACTGGTCCAGCCATTAGATTCGGCCGAATATTGGTTGTTAACGTAATGGGGTTCGGCCTCACATCCTCACACCAAGCGGTTGCAGCCAAGGGATTCGTCCACTTGGTACACCAGTTGGCTCTGATACGTCATCGGGGTAGCTTCAAAAATGGTTCAAATGGCTCTGAGCATTATGGGACTTAACTGCTGAGGTCATCAGTCCTCTAGAACTTAGAACTACTTAAACCTAACTAACCTAAGGACATCACACACGTCCATGACCGAGGCAGGGTTCGAACCTGCGACCGTACGGTCGCGCGGTTCCAGACTGTAGCGCCTAGAACCGCTCGGCCACTTCGGGCGGCCGAGGTAGCTTCCGTTTTCTTCTAGTTCTGAAGTAGGGTTTTAATTGAAATTTCAGAGGCCAATATTATGAGGAAGGAAGAGAATTTAGTAGTCGGCACTTGTGCAACATTTACTTCATTGCAAGAAGCTGGTAATAGGAAAAAAAGGAGAAGAAACGACACTGGTGGACGATTACTCTTTTAAACATAAGGGATCAGTGTAATGGAACAAACTTAACGTCTGTCATTAAAGGTGAATAGGAATATGGACTATTTAACACTTTTCTTCGTAAGAAACCTACAGATTTCGAGTTTTTATGATATTGTGTAGGCCTTAAAATTTCTAAAGGTGACATCTGTTTAGTAGAGCTGTACCTGCAGCAGAAAGATTAATGGTAACTCCATAATTCCAGCCTAATGTATACCTTCATCTGCAAGATTGTACCTGAAGATTGTTCAGCAATAATTCAAAGTCCAGACGATTATTTTAAAGTAAGGAAACAGATAATTTATTCTAGCGTTTCATGAAACAGAACAGTAATTGTATTAATTTGTAGTAATATTAAGGTTTCATTTACAAAAATTTAGCATCGTCGTGCGAACATTTATTTTTGTTGTTTCTAGTTATTGTGGTGAGAATGTTTGGACAAATGGTGCCAACTGTGAGAAATCTGTGTCAAATGACTTCAGTTTCGGAAAAAATTCATGATTTATCCAAGAGACAGAGATTCACAAACTGAGCGAGTGAATAATGCGTTGGTCCACCTCTCGCCCTTATGTCAGCAGGGTTTATTTTGAAGAGCCACTGGTTACACTATGATAAGATTTCTTTTTTTTTCCTTTCTTTATTGTCATTTCTTTACGCCGCTCTTCAGTTAACGGAGTTCATAAGAACGAAGATGAACTATGTACAAATTGTTTAAAATTCGTAAAAGACTATTTCCACGGATGATATACAGGGTGGTTAGAAACAATCTGAAAAGCTTGTAAACGAGTTGCGGGGTAGGTTGTGCTGAGAAATAATTGTTAAGAAAAAATTTCATATGTTGCGCCGTTTCCAGCATAATTGTATTGAAGTTAGACCATCAGGCAGCTGCGCACGCAGGTTCATGGGAGTCGTCAAATAAAATTACTGTCAGTTGTTCTTATAGCGTGGTTGATAGCGCACGAGACTGCCCAGTTTTTGGCTTGGGTTCGATAGTTACTAAAGTTCAATGCCCAATTTTTGTATCCCTCTCCTCTTTGGTTTTAGGAAACTAAACGAAGAACACTATTGGCGACACCGTCTCTTGCGGGCCGCCTTGAATTAGCTCGCGAACCGGCCTAACTGGCCAGCTTCAGTGCTAATTAACCCGAAAACAGTGAAACGTATCGAGTTGTTTCTTAACAACTAGTTTTCAGCATAACCCACCATGCAACAACTTTATAAGGTTTTCAGAGTACTTCTGACGACCATGTGTTCGTAAAAATGTTGTTCTACGGTTAAAAACAATTAACTGCGAGTAGGTTAAAGCAAATACTGCACTTAGGACGTAACTCTTTAATTCCTGATGCTGTAACTGCTCAGCCTTGTGATATATCATCAGCTGTAACTTTGCAGCTGTCGCTACTGTTGAATCTGTACGTTTAGCTGAAACAGCTGCCAATTACTCTCTAGTAAACTGTTATGTTCGAATACACTGCTTCTTCTGTAACCCCCCTTTAAACCAGGTAGACTACATGCGTTCATTCATCCATTCAATCACTCAAATACACCACAATTTCATGAATAAACTTACAGTAAAATTTAAACATACGGTAACTTAGGTAGAAACTGTAAGCATAATCTGAGAATTAAAACTTTTATGTACGGAGTTAATGTTACATGAAGGATTCTGGTAAAGACTGAATTTGGTTATTGTGATTTTCTACAGCGCAACCTGTAAGTTCAAATTTAAACATCGAAAGTAAACGTTGGCTATAAGATTTCCTAATCACTGCTCAGAATCCTTTAAGAAATGCGAATTTATCTACATCTATAAAGCTGCTCCACAAAGTTCGGCCTGAGAGAAAGTTATGACAGCAAATGTCTTTGTGAAATAGAGCTGCAATACCTTCCACTGTCATAAACTCTCGTTGTAATTCCTCCTATTATATTAAAATTCTTCCTACAGCGTAAAGTTAATTCTATATTTTCTGACAATTTGAACAGCAACTGTCACTATAATACAATCCTGGAAATGGAAAAAATAACACATTGACACCGGTGTGTCAGACCCACCATACTTGCTCCGGACACTGCGAGAGGGCTGTACAAGCAATGATCACACGCACGGCACAGCGGACACACCAGGAACCGCGGTGTTGGCCGTCGAATGGCGCTAGCTGCGCAGCATTTATGCACCGCCGCCGTCAGTGTCAGCCAATTTGCCGTGGCATACGGAGCTCCATCGCAGTCTTTAACACTGGTAGCATGCCGCGACAGCGTGGACGTGAACCGTATGTGCAGTTGACGGACTTTAAGCGATGGCGTATAGTGGGCATGCGGGAGGCCGGGTGGACGTATCGCCGAATTGCTCAACACGTGGGGCGTGAGGTCTCCACAGTACATCGATGTTGTCACCAGCGGTCGGCGGAAGGTGCACGTACCCGTCGACCTGGGACCGGACTGCAGCGACGCACGGATGCACGCCAAGACCGTAGGATCCTACGCAGTGCCGTAGGGGACCGCACCGCCACTTCCCAGCAAATTAGGGACACTGTTGCTCCTGGGGTATCGGCGTGGACCATTCGCAACCGTCTCCATGAAGCTGGGCTACGGTCCCGCACACCGTTAGGCCGTCTTCCGCTCACGCCCCAACATCGTGCAGCCCGCCTCCAGTGGTGTCGCGACAGGCGTGAATGGAGGGACGAATGGAGACGTGTCGTCTTCAGCGATGAGAGTCGCTTCTGCCTTGGTACCAATGATGGTCGTATGCGTGTTTGGCGCCGTGCAGGTGAGCGCCACAATCAGGACTGCATACGACCGAGGCACACAGGGCTAACACCCGGCATCATGGTGTGGGGAGCGATCTCCTACACTGGCCGTACACCACTGGTGATCGTCGAGGGGACACTGAATAGTGCACGGTACATCCAAACCGTCATCGAACCCATCGTTCTACCATTCCTAGACCGGCAAGGGAACTTGCTGTTCCAACAGGACAATGCACGTCCGCATGTATCCCGTGCCACCCAACGTGCTCTAGAAGGTGTAAGTCAACTCCCTGGCCAGCAAGATCTCCGGATCTGTCCCCCATTGAGCATGTTTGGGACTGGATGAAGCGTCGTCTCACGCGGTCTGCACGTCCAGCACGAACGCTGGTCCAACTGAGGCGCCAGGTGGAAATGGCATGGCAAGCCGTTCCACAGGACTACATCCAGCATCTCTACGATCGTCTCCATGGGAGAATAGCAGCCTGCATTGCTGCGAAAGGTGGATATACACTGTACTAGTGCCGACATTGTGCATGCTCTGTTGCCTGTGTCTATGTGCCTGTGGTTCTGTCAGTGTGATCATGTGATGTATCTGACCCCAGGAATGTGTCAATAAAGTTTCCCCTTCCTGGGACAATGAATTCACTGTGTTCTTATTTCAATTTCCAGGAGTGTATTTAACAGCAATGTTTGTGTCCCTGCTGCGACAGTTTGCTCTTCATCCTCAAAGTTTTCTTTATTATTTTGATTCGGTGTCCAGCGCTGTACTTCTTGCCTTGCTGATGTCACCGGTACTGCGCGGAAACGTGCATGACTTTTACTCCTCTCCTTTTGTGGTGGTAGTGGTGTTAAGTAAAAGTTTCAAACAACATAAAAGGGAACGAATAGCGCTTCTTGGCATTACAAAATACAGTAATTTAGTGTCAACAGTACATGCAAAACTGAATTTGTTAGGTTGCTAGTAAACACGTTTATTTTCACTTTGTCGAACTGCTGCTAACCCTTACAATTATTAATGGCCGAGCGGTTCAAGCCGCTTCAGTCTGGAACCGCGCGACCGCTACGCTACGGTCGCAGGTTTGAATCCTGCCTCGGGCATGGATGTGTGTGATGTCCTTGGGTTAGTTAGGTTTAAGTAGTTCTAAGTTCTAGGGGACTGATGACCTCAGATATTAAGTCCCATAGTGCTCAGAGCCATCTGAACCTTACAATTATCTGTTGCTTCTACCTTTGTTTCTAACACTATTAATGCTCGACCAAATTAATTCTTCACATTTTTTCCACCTATAGACCTCTTTATAATGTCGATTAGCTACGACACTTAAACTAAACTTATATGCTATCAACCATTAAAAGTAGTTTGAGTATCTTCTATTCTAACTTCTTTCTCGCAAATATTCACCAAGGAAACACCTCTGTCCTCTCTTTAGTTCTCGATCCTCTTTCGAAATAAATAACAAAAATAGCCGAAGACCCCATGGAACGTTCATCTAACTGTTCTGTAACAACACCATTATGCGCCGACACCACGACAGATTTCATCACAGAGCAGTATCTCCCTGGACCGATTTCACCCCTTTTTCATGTCGCTTTCTTGTCTTTCTGAAAAATTTTGCAGTTGATTTTAAAATAACTTCCCGATGAGCTACAGACATGAAATTTTAAGCATAGCTCATAACTGGATGACAATGCAATATCAACTCGCTTTGTTGTAAGTCTGTTCGGTAGGGATGGGGATGAGGGTAAAAAGAGTTTGGAAACGCCTGACATTTCAGCTGCCTTGCAAGACCGAGAGGTTGTGCGGGCACATCTACATACATACTCCGCTGGCCACCGAATGCTTCTGATGCATATTGTATTCTTGCATTGATCCACAGGAAAAGACACTGTTCTTCACAAATGACGGGAAGCGTACATGATTCATTAAAAGCAATGGAGAAATTAATGTCGCATAAATAAATCAAATGACATAGAACAGAAATAGTGTAGGTCTACTTACAACATTTACGAAGCTATTTCTGTTATGTAAATAGATATGTTTGGAAATAATTTAATTGAAATGACATAGAACTGAAATAGTGTAGGTCTACTTACAACATTTACGAAGCTATTTCTGTTATGTAAATAGATATATTTGGAAATAATTTAATTGAAATTTTCCATTTTTTTTCTCTCTCTACACAAGAGAGCAGTTGGACGGCTACAAACGCAATTTGTTCTATCCTAAAGCTCGAAAGTTGGTAGTTAAGCAAACGAGTTCTGAGTTGCACATTTTTTAGTTGGGCTTTCTCTTGATATTCGGAGGAAACTTATACACATTCCTGGATGTAGCTGTGGCGGAATGGAGAAACAAATGACTACGGCATTAGTGAATAGTCAATAGGAAGATCTCAGAGGGACTGGAATGACTTCAAAGAGGTCTCACCAAATAGTTGTAATAGATTTTAATAGCGTCTCTAATCTCCACCTACTGTAATGTCATGCAGGTCGGTAATATGTTCTAATTGTCTTTGATGTATTATTTTGCTGTTTTAAACATGTGAATTTATCAGTGAGTTTGCCATGCACTGAATAAATAAATAATTATAAGTTCTGGAAAACGTCGCCTGGAACTGGGGATTAGTAAAAACAAACAGTTTCAAATTACGCATTGTAAGAACGAAAAATGCCCTTACAGGAAGTACACTTACCAATAATTGAACCGCTACACAGAATTTCGCCGCGTTTTACATCAGACAGCATATTAAATCATTCTACACCAGTTAAAGTAGGTAAGATACAAGCGTCGTTATGTACTTATTCCTGAAGGTTGAATTATTGCACATCATTCGCTTGGATTTGTACCATGTGGATGTTACGATAAAACTGTATACAAAGCATACTACACAGTATCGCCTAATATTTATTAAAGTTTACGCGACGCCTGATGATTTCTCGTTATTCATATTGCGAAATATCTTGGCAATTAACGCGCCTTTGAAGCTTCCAGTGACAAGAATATTACGGAAATATCTGAGGAATATTGAACGAGATGCAGACTTTACAAACGAAGAACACGCTTATTTTGGCCGTGTGTGATAGGTACCTGTCGTTCCCAAGCAGCAAGTGTTTGACCAAAGCACAGGATGTATCAATAAAAATCATCCGATTTTTTAAAAAAAATTATAACTATTATGTTACTTGAGACATGTGCGTGAGCAAAGTACGTTTGGAAAGAACAAAGTCTCGAGTTTCACATGGTTTCCGCCAGGTAGCAGCAGTGTGCGCCCACTTCAGCTCTAGTGAAAATGGTGTCGGAACAACATGAAGCGTTTTGTGTTCTACGTTTGGCGCATTGAGGGCCAGTAGTAACTGTTACGCGTGATTTTCGTACTAGATATGGTGTGGATCCTCCAGCAGCACAGAGAATTAGACGATCTACATCTGCATGGATACTCTGTAAATCACATTTAAGTGCCTGCAGACGGTTCATCGAACCACCTTCACAATTCTCTATTATTCCAATCTCGTATAGCGCGCGGAAAAAATGAACAGTTTTCTGCACGAGCTCTGATTTCCCTTATTTTTTCGTGGTGTTCGTTCCTCCCTATATAGATCAATATCAAAAATATATTTAGTTAGTGACTGGAAATTCGTGAGAAGATTCCGTCGCAACGAAAAACGTCTTTCTCTTAATGATTTTCAGCCCAAATCCTGTATCATTTCTGTGACACTCTCTCCCATATTTCGTGATAATACAAAACGTGCTGCCCGTCAGTCCTATCTGGTATGGATCTAACACCGCCCAGCAGTATTCTAAAAGAGGACGAACAAGCGTAGTGTAGGCAGTCTCCTTAGTAAGTCTGTTACATTTTCTAAGTGTCCTGTCAATAAAACGCAGTCTTTGGTTAGCCTTCCCCACAACATTTGCTATGTGTTCCTTCCAATTTAAACCGAGCGAGGTGGCGCAGTGGTTAGCACACTGGTCTCGCATTCGGGAGGACGACGGTTCAATCCCGTCTCCGGCCATCCTGATTTAGGTTTTCCGTGATTTCCCTAAATCACTTCAGGCAAATGCCGGGATGGTTCCTTTGAAAGGGCACGGCCGATTTTCTTCCCCATCCTTCCCTCACCCGAGCTTGTGCTTCGTCTCTAATGACCTCGCTGTCGACGGGACGTTAAACACTAATCTCCTCCTCCTCCTCCTTCCAATTTAAGTTGTTCGTAATTGTAATACGTAGGTATTTAGTTGAATTTACGGCTTTTAGATTAGACTGATTTATCGTGTAACAGAAATTTAACGAGGTCCTTTTAGAACTCATGTGGATGACCTCACACTTTTCTTTATTTAGGGTCAACTGCCACTTTTCGCACCATTCCGATATTTCTTCTACATCTTTTTGCACTTTTTTTTATCTTATCATGACTTTATTAGTCGATAAACAACAGCGTCATCTGCAAACAACCGAAGACGGCTGCTCAGATTATCTCCCAAATCGTTTATATAGATAAAGAACAGCAAAGGGCCTATAACACTACCTAGGGGAACGCCTGAAATCACTTCCGTTTTACTCGATGACCTTCCGTCAGTTACTACTAACTGTGACCTCTCTGACAGAAAATCACAAATCCAGTTACATAACTGAGACGATATTCCATAAGCATGCAATTTCACTACGAGCCGCTTGTGTGGTACAGTGTCAAAAGCCTTCCGGTAATCCAGAAATACGGAACGATCTGAAATCTCTTGTCAATAGCACTCAAAACTTGGTATGAACAACTCCGAGAAACACGTTTTTTGTGTAAAGGCAGATGACCGGGCCGTCCCCGAAGGTCTGACACAGACGTCGAACGCAGCCGCCAGTTTCACAAGCAGTCCGCAGAAATCATCCGTTCGTCGTGCAGCTCGACAGTTCAACATGCCCACGATGTCCGTCTGGCGTGTTGCGTCGACGTTTATACACTCCTGGAAATGGAAAAAAGATCACATTGACACCGGTGTGTCAGACCCACCATACTTGCTCCGGACACTGCGAGAGGGCTCTACAAGCAATGATCACACGCACGGCACAGCGAACACACCAGGAACCGCGGTGTTGGCCGTCGAATGGCGCTAGCTGCGCAGCATTTGTGCAACGCCGCCGTCAGTGTCAGCCAGTTTGCCGTGGCATACGGAGCTCCATCGCAGTCTTTAACACTGGTAGCATGCCGCGACAGCGTGGACGTGAACCGTATGTGCAGTTGACGGACTTTGAGCGAGGGCGTATAGTGGGCATGCGGGAGGCGGGGTGAGGTCTCCACAGTACATCGATGTTGTCGCCAGTGGTCGGCGGAAGGTGCACGTGCCCGTCGACCTGGGACCGGACCGCAGCGACGCACGGATGCACGCCAAGACCGTAGGATCCTACGCAGTGCCGTAGGGGACCGCACCGCCACTTCCCAGCAAATTAGGGACACTGTTGCTCCTGGGGTATCGGCGAGGACCATTCGCAACCGTCTCCATGAAGCTGGGCTACGGTCCCGCACACCGTTAGGCCGTCTTCCGCTCACGCCCCAACATCGTGCAGCCCGCCTCCAGTGGTGTCGCGACAGGCGTGAATGGAGGGACGAATGGAGACGTGTCGTCTTCAGCGATGAGAGTCGCTTCTGCCTTGGTGCCAATGATGGTCGTATGCGTGTTTGGCGCCGTGCAGGTGAGCGCCACAATCAGGACTGCATACGACCGAGGCACACAGGGCCAACACCCGGCATCATGGTGTGGGGAGCGATCTCCTACACTGGCCGTACACCACTGGTGATCGTCGAGGGGACACTGAATAGTGCACGGTACATCCAAACCGTCATCGAACCCATCGTTCTACCATTCCTTGACCGGCAAGGGAACTTGCTGTTCCTACAGGACAATGCACGTCCGCATGTATCCCGTGCCAGCCAACGTGCTCTAGAAGGTGTAAGTCAACTACCCTGGCCAGCAAGATCTCCGGATCTGTCCCCCATTGAGCATGTTTGGGACTGGATGAAGCGTCGTCTCACGCGGTCTGCACGTCCAGCACGAACGCTGGTCCAACTGAGGCGCCAGGTGGAAATGGCATGGCAAGCCGTTCCACAGGACTACATCCAGCATCTCTACGATCGTCTCCATGGGAGAATAGCAGCCTGCATTGCTGCGAAAGGTGGATATACACTGTACTAGTGCCGACATTGTGCATGCTCCGTTGCCTGTGTCTATGTGCCTGTGGTTCTGTCAGTGTGATCATGTGATGTATCTGACCCCAGGAATGTGTCAATAAAGTTTCCCCTTCCTGGGACAATGAATTCACGGTGTTCTTATTTCAATTTCCAGGAGTGTATATGAAACCTTGTTAAATTCAGCTACTGCAAGCTCTTCGTGAAAGTGGCGGACAACAACTTTTAGAGTTCTGTAATTTCGTTCTTGGCAAGACGTAGGATGACAGGTTTCTTCCACACTTAGTGTTGAGTGACGAGGCAATATTCCATTTAAATGAAAATATGAACCGTCATATGTGAGAATATGGGGTACGGAACAACCACACAAAGTGGTACAACATGAGAGGGAGCCACCAAAATTTAATGTTTTTTGTGCAGTTTCAAGAGAAAAGGTGTAAGGTTCATTTTTCTTTGCAGAGAACACTGTTACAAGAAGCACATATCTCGATATGCTTGAGACCTTTCTTTTCCCGCAGTTTGTTTCGAACGACTTTTTTTACCAACAGGATGGGGCACCACCACACTGGCATCTGGGAATGCGGGAATTTTTAAATCAAAGGATTACTAAATGATGGATTGGTCGTACTGGACCAGATGATACAGCCTTACGTTGAACGCCTCCAAGGTCACATGACCTGACTGTAAATGATTATTTCTTGTGGAGGTTTATAACAACTCTGTTTATGTGCTTCCGTTACCAACAACAATGAATGAATTCAGACATCGCATAACAGCGGTAACCGAAAACATGCTCGCTGCAGTGTGGGAACAGTTCGAATACCGCCTGATGCCTGCCATGCATCTCTAGGGGGGCATATGGATCACGTATGAAAAGGAATGGGACAAATCATTTTGAATTTCCCGTTCACGAAAAAACAAAATTCGTTGTATATGTTTATTACACTACTGGCCATTAAATTTGCTACACCAAGAAGAAATGCAGATGATAAACGGGTATTCATTGGACAAATATATTATACTAGAACTGACATGTGATTACATTTAAACGCAGTTTGGGTGCATAGATCCTGAGAAATCAATACCCAGAACAACCACCTGAGGCCGTAATAACGGCCTTGATACGCCTGGGCATTGAGTCAAATAGAGCTTGGATGGCGTGTACAGGTACAGCTGCCCATGCAGCTTCAACACGATACCACAGTTCATCAAGAGTAGTGACTGTCGTATTGTCACGAGGCAGTTGCTCGGCCACCATTGACCAGACGTTTTCAGTTGGTGAGAGATCTGGAGAATGTGCTGGGTAGGGCAGCAGCCGAACATTTTCTGCATCCAGAAAGGCCCGTACAGGACCTGCAACATGCCGTCGTGCATTATCCTGCTGAAATTTAGGGTTTCGCAGGGATCGAATGAAGGGTAGAGCCACGTGTCGTAACACATCTGAAATGTAACGTCCACTGTTCAAAGGGCCGTCAATGCGAACAAGAGCTGACCGAGACGTGTAACCAATGGCACCCCATATCATCACGCCGGGTGATACTCCAGTATGGCGATAACGAATACACGCTTCCAACGTGCGTTCACCGCGATGTCGCCAAACACGGATGCGACCGTCATGATGCTTTAAACAGAACTTGGATTCATCTGAATAAATGATGTTGTGCCATTCGTGCACCCAGGAGCTCCTGTCTGTGATGCAGCGTCAAGGGTAACCGCAGCCATGGTCTCCGAGCTGATAGTCCAACTGTTCGTGCAGATGGTTATTGTCTTGCAAACGTCCCCATCTGTTGACTCAGGGATCGAGACGTGGCTGCACGATCCGTTACAGCCATGCGGATAAGATGGTTCAAACAGCTCTGAGCACTACGCGACTTAACTTCTGAGGTCATCAGCCGCCTAGAACTTATAACTAATTAAACCTAACTAACCTAAGGACATCACACACATCCGTGCCCGAGGCAGGATTCGAACCTGCGACCGTAGTGGCCGCTCGGCTCCACTGTAGCGCCTGGAACCGCACGGCCACTCCGGCCGGCTGCGGATAAGATGCCTGTCATCTAGACTGCTAGTGATACGAGGCCGTTGGGGTCCAGCACGGCGTTCCGTATTACCCTCCTGAACCCAGCGATTCCATATTCTGCTAACAGTCATTGGATCTCGACCAACGAGAGCAGCAATGTCGTTATACGATAAACCGGAATCCGACCTTTATCAAAGTCTGAAACGTGATGGTACGCATTTGTCCTCCTTACTCGAGGCATCGCAACAACGTTTCGCCAGGCAACGCCGGTCAACTGCTGTTTGTGTATGTCAGTACGTTGTAGGTGTCTCAACCGGCGCCAACCTTGTGTGAATGCTCTGAAAAGCTATTCATTTGCATATCACAGCATCTTCTTCCTGTCGGTTAAATTTCGCGTCTGTAGCACGTCATCTTCGTGGTGTAGCAATTTTAATTACCAGTAGTTTAGTTGCAGAAATATAAAAGTGCCAAATCGGATGATTCTTTTTGGTACACCCTTATAATCTGTGAAGGCTTGAACTGACTGCAGACTTCATACTTCTTTCAAGTTTCAAGTACTACTGATGCTGATTACGTATAATACACAAGGAATAAATATACACATCGCGGAAGAGATGAAATTATCGAAGTTACTTAAATGTGTTTGCAAGGTACTTACGTGTGTGTTTCTAACCTATTGAAGCCAGGCAGTTGGATTTCGTTTTCTCTGACTTGAGTAACAGTGAGTCCTAATACATGAAAGACAGCACATAGAAACGGTTACTTGAGTTATTAGTCGAAGAAAGACTTTCTGACACCACTTTTTGACACCTCTCAGAGCTCGAAGTCGTGGCCTGGCAATTGCCCGTGTGCCTCTGACGACAAGCTGTGCTGCTGCTGCTCCAGTGGAGTGCCAGAGAAGTGTCGTGTCTGCGCAGCTCGGCTCGCCGCAGCCGGGCTCCGTGTTTGCTCCTTCATCAACCGCCAATTGAGCCACAAAGCGGGCGAGCTGCGAGCCAATTAACCCTTCCAGCGACCTCCCCCGCGCCCCATTATGTAATCAAGTGCTCATCAGAAGGGGCTAATTAGCAATAAGTGGGGAGAGATTCCAGCCTCGAGGGGTGAGCAAAGCGCTCCGGCCTCAAGATTCTCCAGATATTTCTCTAGCCCGCCCGCCCTCCCCTCTCTTCGTTGCTCTCTAAATTTAGCGCCTCGGGGAGTGGAGCTGCTTTTCACATTACTATCGCGTGTTCTCCGCGAATATCTCCACAGAATCCACCCGCAAAAACGTAAAAACACCCTTGGTGTTGGAAATGATACTGAGCAGTCACTCGAATGATTTTTTCTTCACTTTTATTGTTTGGACAATCTCATAGATATCAATACAAAAATTTCGTTTTCCTAATTTCTTGTCAAAGGTATGGCTTCAAATGTACGAACAGAAAATACCTATTGCTCCAAACATCTTACTGACAGTGGACATCGCAAACTGTGTTGAATGAATTTCCATTCAAATGCCTGAATACTTAACGAAGTAACAGGTTTAATCTGTTTAATTTCCAAAATTTGTATTCAAATTTCATATTGAAACTCGAATTCAGAAATGCAGTACACAGTAACTATGTAAGTAGGCTGTTTATGTTTTCTTGGCAACATTACGTAGCGCTCTGTATGAAAATCACTGGCTGTGCTGTGTGCAGTCTGTGGCTAGTTTGCATTGTTGTCTGCCATTGTAGTGTTGGGCAGCTGGACGTGAACAGCGCGTAGCGTTGCGCAGTTGGAGGTGAGCCGCCAGCAGTGGTGGATGTGGGAAATGAGATGGCGGATTTTTGAGTACAGAATGGATGTCATGAACTGCTATATATATTATGACTATTAAGGTAAATACATTGTTTGTTCTCTATTAAAATCTTTCATTTGCTAACTATGCCTATCAGTAGTTAGTGCCTTCCGTAGTTTGAATCTTTTATTTAGCTGGCAGTAGTGGCGCTCGCTGTATTGCAGTAGTTCCGAGTAACGAAGATTTTTGTGAGGTAAGTGATTCCTGAAAGGTATAGGTTAATGTTAGTCAGGTCCATTGTTTTGTAGGGATTATTGAAAGTCAGATTGTGTGTGTCAGTTTAAGCACAGTCATGTATAATTGTTCTAAGGGGACGTTTCAACTACTGTCGTTGTATTTGTGGTCCCACGTTAGCCCCCAAATCTGAAAAAAAAACCTTCCACTTATGAGTATTTGTGATTTAATGTGTATCCAGCAAAACTTTTTCTTACTTTCATTGATGCGATGTAACAAAAATTAAATCTCACAGTGGAATCTACATCATATATATACAGGCTGATCCATTGATCGTGACCGGTGCCAATTATCCTTCCTCCCATAATGCCGCACCATACATTAACCCGCCAAGGTCGCTGATGTTCCAGTTGTGGCAGCCATCGTGGATTTTCCGTTGCCCAATAGTGCATATTATGCCGATTTACGTTACCACTGTTGGTGAATGACGCTTCGTCGCTAAATAGAACGCGTGCAAAAAATCTGTCATCGTCCCGTAATATCTCTTGTGCCCAGTGGTAGAACTGTACACGACGTTCAAAGTCGTCGCCATGCAATTACTAGTGCATAGAGATATGATACGGGTGCAATCGATGTTGATGTAGGATTCTCAACACCGACGTTATTAAGATTCCAGATTCTCGCGCAATTTGTCTGCTACCGATGCGCGGATTAGCCGCGACAGCAGCTAAAACACCTACTTGGGCATCATCATTTGTTGCAGGTCGTGGTTGACGTTGTACATGTGGCTTAACACTTCCTGTTTCCTTAAATAACGTAACTATCCGGCGAACGGTCTGGACACTTGGATGATGTCGTGCAGGATACCGAGCAGCATACATAGCACACGCCCGTTGGGCACTTTGATCACAATACCCATACATCAACACGATATCGACCTTTTCCGCAATTGGCAAACGGTCGATTTTAACACGGGTAATGTATCACAGAAGCAAATACCGTCCGCACTGGCGGAAATGTGATACCACGTCCTTATACGTTTGTGACTATTACAGCGCCATCTATCACAAAGCGAAAAACATCGTCCAACAAAAATTTTCATATTTCTTTACGTACTACACGAATATGTAATAAAAATGGGGGTTCCTATTTTTAAAAAAACGCAGTTGATATCTGTTTTACCTATGGCAGCGCCATCTAGCGGGCTAACCATAGCACCATCTGGTTTTCCCCTTCAACCTAGACGAGTTTCGTTCTTTGTAGTTTTTTCGTTTGATGCTTATTTCGTGAGATATTTGGCCTGGTCACTATCAATGGACCACCCTATATATATATATATATATATATATATATATATATATATATATATATATATATATATATGTGTGTGTGTGTGTGTGTGTGTGTGTGTGTGTGTGTGTGTGTGTGTGTGTGTTTTATCTATCCATCTTCTTGAATCGACAAAGTTCCAAACACCATATTCCAAGAATGTATTGCATATTTTCGTTAGCTTATGGTTATATAAAGGAAGCAGAAAACGAAGTGAAGATTTCATCACAGTAAAGCTGATCTGTTGTAGCTCTATGCACAATTCCTGAGACCAAAACATCGAAATATAGGAGTCATCATAGTAAAGTTGGACTGTCAGAGCTTTCCGCACAGTTTTGCGATCAAGACAGATAAATGTATAGTAGTGGCTATCACCTAAGTATAGACGATCTGACGAACTCTGAGAAGGTACAGAAATGAGGAAATGTAGGTGGGTCGTCATAATAAAGATGGTCTGTCGTATCTGTAAGCACAATTACTGAGGCGAAGACTGACAAAGTAGTGGCTGTAGTGGCGGTATCATAGCAAAACTGATCTGTTGTAGTTCTGGACACAGTTCTTGTGAACAAGACGGCCAAATATGTAGTTGTAGTTAGGTTACCGTCGTTAAACTGGCCTCTCATAGCTCTGGGAACACTTACTGGGACGAGCTTTGCCAAATACATGAATTTACAAGAACATCTGGACATATTAAACGAAAAATACTCAGAAATATGCAATGAAATGCAGTCTGAAGAAAAGTGAGACTATTGTGGGACATACAGGAGATAGAGAAAGGAAAGCACAACTTAATTTAAAGGGTAGATAACTGAAATTGAGGACAACTTTAAGGAATTTTTAAGTGGGATAATGCAGAATGGAAGGATGGAGGTAGATGTTAGCGAAAGGGAGCACCATTCTTAAAAAAATCAGCTGTTACGCCATCTCTCCCTGGAGTTTTGTTGTATTTTTTAGTATTTTGATTGAGTCAGTTGTCTCTTTCATTGTCGGCGGTTCCACAAAGGGATCTATGGTCTGATAATAGTGTTCTTGCTCCATTTCTGCACTCCTGTCTTCAACATTTTGAAGCTCCTGACAATATTCTCTCCAAATGTCCATGCCTTTGGATCTTCCCAGAAATGTATTGCACTTTTAGCTTTAATGCCATACATCCGTGGTGTGTATCTCTTTCTCAAAAATCTGACTGATCTGTAAAAGCCTCTTGCATTTCCTGCACTTCTATCCTCCTCTGCTTTTTGATTATACGGTCCACATGTTCTCTCTTTTTATTTCTGAGAAGACTTTTAGTTTCTCTGTTAAAGTTTTCATATGCTTCTTTACCTTTTTTTTTCCTAGCCGGCCGAAGTGGCCGAGCGGTTCTAGGCGCTACAGTCTGGAAAAGCGCGGCCGCTACGGTCGCAGGTTCGAATCCTGCCTCGGGCATGGATGTGTGTGATATCCTTAGGTTAGTTAGGTTGAAGTAGTTCTAAGTTCTAGGGGACTGATGACCTCATCAGTTAAGTCCCATACTGCTCAGAGCCATTTGAACCATTTGTAGGTTTTTTTTGCTCACATTCTTCTGAAAACCATGGATTTCCCTTCCTTCTTTTTCTTATTCATCATACTTCTGGTGCATTTCTTCCACATTTGTTTTTATCATTTGCCAATGTTCTTCTATGTCAAGGTTATCTTCCATTGTTAGAACATCAAATTTGTTTTGCACCTTAATGACAAACTCCTGTGCTTTGCCGTTATCCTTTTATCTGTCTATGTCAGTTTTTTCGTCTTTGATTCTCTCCCCCCCCCCTTGGATTTTTTATGGCTATTCTTTGGCATACCTCTGCTACGACTAGATAATCGTCTGTTCCCGCCTCGGCCCCCTTATGGTTTTTGTTGTGTCTAGACAAGAGTCTAGACACTGGGTGAGGTTACCGATAGGCACGCGTACACACACGCCGGCTGGCGTGAGTTCAGGAACAGGATACTTGATGAATGCTATAGAGAAAAATATGCAGCTCCTTGAATACTTAACTTTAATTCATCCTTGTGGTACATCGCTATTGACGATACAAATGAGTCTCTCCAGATACGGTTAATTACAATCACTGTAAGGCTAATGGCGCCTTGCTAGGTCGTAGTCATGGACTTAGCTAAGGCTATTCTAACTGTCTCTCGGCAAATGAGAGGAAGGCTTCGTACGTCTAGTCGCTAGCAATGTCGTCCGTACAACTGGGGCGAGTGCTAGTCCGCATCTCTAGACCTGCCATGTGGTGGCGCTAGGTCTGCAAGTGCTGACAGTGGCGACACGCGGGTCCGACACGTACTAATGGACCGCGGCCGATTTAAGCTACCACCTAGCAAGTGTGGTGTCTGGCGGTGACACCACAGTTTTCACATTCATTATATTGCTTTTACGTCTTTGATCTACCAGGACAATGTGGTCTATTTGGTGGTTTGTTCTTCCAGATGATGATACCCAAGCTACCTTATGAAGTCCTTCCGAGGAAAGTGTGTGCTCACAGTCCCCTAGGTTATGAGCCTCACTCCATTACTTGCAACAAGTAGGCTTTTAGTCCCAGCTATTTCTTGCAAGATGATCTCCCTTCCAACTTCAGCATCGCTATCTCTCAAAATGACCTCCACATCATATCCTTGTGTCTTACTAATCACCTCTTCGAGAATTCATAAAAACTGTCTTTCTTTTCCTAGGTGGGAGCATATAGTGTAACTATTGTTATATTTGCGAGTCTAGCTTTTAGTTTAATGATAGCTATCATCAATCGGTTGGAAGTCAATTACTGCCTCTGCTAAGCTTTTGATGACCATAAAACCTAATCCCTTCGGGAACTTTCCATTTTCCGATCCACTGTACAACAGAATGCACCTGTTCGTTACCAGTTTTCCTGTTTCTGGATATCTAATTTCTTGCAGTGCTCTAAGATCCATTTCAAATCTGTCGAGTTCTTCTGATAGAATACTGAGAGTTCCAGATGTTGCCAAAGTCATAATGATCCACGTCCCAAATCGCAAGTCCTTGTTCGTAAGCTGTTTTCTATATTCCTCGTTCCTACTTTCCTCCGGGGTATTTTCTTGATGTTTCATAACAAATTCTTTTTTATGGGACGAGTTGTTGACCCAGTACCCAACTCCCAACCTCTAGGACCAGTCCCGTTATTTTTTCACGGTGAGAATTTTATTTCTTCAGTACTCTCCGACTCTATTGGCGGCAGAACCAGCTAGCTTTCCCCAATTTGAATGGGGACGCGCCCGATGGGGGTAAGGCAAATCCCCATACAGACGTAAAAGGTACACAATTCATTAATTTATTTTTTGTCTGTTGCAGTTAACAATGTGGTATATTCAGTCCAAGTTCCCCACCCGGAACGTCTAGCGTGTTAGCGTGACATTTCCGGGATCCAGGGAGGTGACCCTGCCACTGATCGAGTGCGTCTCGCCGATTGACGAGAAGAGTTGGCGAACCACCCAGCCTGGATGTGGTTTTTAGGAGGTTTCCTACATCCAGTTAGGTAAATTCTGGAGTGGTACCCACGTCCCACCTCAGATACCCACTGGGCAAATATTTAGAAAACGCTGTCACAGTTGTACATGAGATTTACAGTTGAAGCAGACTGATGGTGTACACGTATTCCATTCCAGGGAATGTGGTAACGTCAGCAAGGGTGAAGAAGCAGAAGAAGAAATTCTGTCCAGACACGCATTGCTTTCATTCACAAAGTGATATCGTTTATTGCTTTATTGCTGAGCAATGCAAAACGGCAACAAACAGGGAAACAAACTTGAAATATTCTTTAGATTTTAGTCGCTTTGGTCACTTGGTATAAAGAGAGAGGCTCTACCTAGTAGCTGAGAGCACCAAGAAGCGTCTCCGTACCAAAAAGTGTTAGGTCTAACCCCTCTGTTGGCCAAAACAGTCCTGTCCCATAATCTTCATACGTCTCTGACCCCTTGTCACATCAGTGTCCCCCATTTTGTATCCCGCCTGGAGCGTGGCGCGTGGGTCTGCTCCTGAAAACTGAAAGGTTGGCCTAATGACGAAAGCGAGTAGGAGCAGGAAAAGGTGAAAATCTCTCGGTACTGTAGTGTGAATTATAGATGTTTACTATAGGCAAAAACTCGTTAATAAATGGTTACATAACTTTGCAGCGAGGTGCGAAGCCTTAGACCCGTCGTAAGTAGTACGTAGTCCCAATAGCAAGCCAACACCCTCTGAAGTTGAAGCGATATTTCCAGGCCGTCTGCTCTTGATGAAATGGCTGAATCTGGAGCGGAGCTCGTAGAGCTCCACAGCTCCGGCTAGAGGGCGCTGTCGTCGGTGTCTGTCGTAGTACCAACTTAAGAACTTGCACGGGCGCCGTGGCATCGTAGTTATCGATAGCACACTCCAATCTTTATCCTTCTCCTCCTTCTTCTTCATCTTCTCCTTACCACTCTTCCACTGGTATTAAATTTCTCCTCAAGAAAAGTTACGCCCAGTACACGGGTCTGTGGCTGCTTAATCCTAGTTACTCCACTGCGTGCACCCTACACATGAAAAATTAAGGCCTAATGTCGTTCATAGGTTTCACGCTTCAACACCTTCAAATACTCACCCACTCCTTTCGTTTGTAGGCGTATTTTACCCCGACAGCTTTTATTCTGCTTCCGGCCGGAGTGGCCAAGCGGTTCTAAGCGCTACAGTCTGGATCGGAGCGGCCGCTATGGTCGCAGGTTTGAATCCTGCCTCGGACATGGATGTGTGTGATGTCCTTAGGTTAGTTAGGTTTAAGTAGTTCTAAGTTCTAGGGGACTGATGATCTCAGCAGTTAAGTCCCATTATTCTGATAGTAATTGTACTATATCAAATTATATCGCTTACTTAAACGATGTGATGAAAAGTATGTAATGTATATCATTGGACTTAAAATGTTAAAGTCGTTGGAGTATTTTCTATCTTCTTCGCAAAAGAGAGAGAGAGAGAGAGAGAGAGAGAGAGAGAGAGAGAGAGAGAGAGAGAGAGAGAGGGAGAGGCTGACCAAGAGGCCTTCTTACACTTGATTCCCTCACCTTCTGCTCTTTAGATGCAGGTATGGAAGACGTAATTTTGAGTTATACTCTAAGACAAAAGTACGACGTACCACGAACAAATTATCCTAATGGAATGAAAATCGGTAGATCTGATGCACATATACATACAAACATAAATACATTCGAAAAATAACTGGAATTTTGTATAAAATGGATGATTCATTCTAGACACAGAGCTTCTGAAAGTAACAGGTCGATAAAGAGTTGGTCCACTTCTGGCCCTCATGCAAGTAGTTATTCGACTTGTAATTGACTGATACAGTTATTGGATGTACTCCTGAGAGATATAGTGCAAAGTTCTGTCCAATTGGTATGTTAGCTCGTAAGAATCCCGACCTGTTTGGGAGACGCTGCCTATAATGCTCCAAACGTTCTCAATTAAGGAGAGCTACCTAGCTGGCCAAGGCAGGGTTCTGAAAGCACGAAGACAAGCAGTACAAACCCTCGGCACGTACAGGCGGGCACTATCTTGCTGAAATGTAACCCCAGGACGGCTTACCATGAAGAGCAACAAAACGAGGCGTAGAATATCGTCGACGAACCGCCGTGCCCTAAGGATGCCGCGGATGACAACCAAAGGGTCTTGCTATGAAAATAAAAGGCACCCGAAACCACCACTCCAGGTTGTCGGGCTATGTGAGGCGCGGCGATAGGTTGGCACCCCACCGCTGTCCGGGGCTTCTGCAAACACGTCTTAGCTGGCCATCGGAGCACAGTTCGAAACGCAACATCACTAAGGACAATTGTTCTCCAGTGAATAAGATTCCAGGCTGAAGACGTGGCCGGAGACACCCCTGACAATGGTGACATACCAACCTGACTGACACCCGACATGCAGGACTGTTGCCCTGGGGTGCCATTTCTTTTCATAGCAGTAGGCCCTTGGCTGCCATGCGCAACACCCTTACAACCAGAGGTACGTCGACGGTAGTCCACGCCCCGTTTTGTTACCCATCATGGCAAGTCATTCTGGGCTTACATTTCAGCAAGATAATGGCCGCCCGCAAACCGAATGGATTTCTACTGTTTGTCTACGTGCTTGCCAAACCCTGTCTTGCCCAGCAAGATCGCTAAATCTATCCCTAATTTAGAACGTTTGGAGCTTATGGGCAGGGCCGTCCAAAAGCTCGCAGTTCGAAACGCAACATCACTAAGGACAATTGTTCTCCAGTGAATAAGATTCCAGGCTGAAGACGTGGCCGGAGACACCCCTGACAGTGGTGACATACCAACCTGACTGACACCCGACATGCAGGACTGTTGCCCTGGGGTGCCATTTCTTTTCATAGCAGTAGGCCCTTGGCTGCCATGCGCAACACCCTTACAACCAGAGGTACGTCGACGGTAGTCCACGCCCCGTTTTGTTACCCATCATGGCAAGTCATTCTGGGCTTACATTTCAGCAAGATAATGGCCGCCCGCAAACCGAATGGATTTCTACTGTTTGTCTACGTGCTTGCCAAACCCTGTCTTGCCCAGCAAGATCGCTAAATCTATCCCTAATTTAGAACGTTTGGAGCTTATGGGCAGGGCCGTCCAAAAGCTCGCAGTTCGAAACGCAACATCACTAAGGACAATTGTTGTCCAGTGAATAAGATTCCAGGCTGAAGACGTGGCCGGAGACACCCCTGACAGTGGTGACATATCAACCTGACTGACACCCGACATGCAGGACTGTTGCCCTGGGGTGCCATTTCTTTTCATAGCAGTAGGCCCTTGGCTGTCATCCGCAACACCCTTACAACCAGAGGTACGTCGACGGTAGTCCACGCCCCGTTTCGTTACCCATCATGGCAAGTCATTCTGGGTTTACATTTCAGCAAGATAATGGCCGCCCGCAAACCGAATGGATTTCTACTGTTTGTCTACGTGCTTGCCAAACCCTGTCTTGCACAGCAAGATCACTAAATCTATCCCTAATTTAGAACGTTTGGAGCTTATGGGCAGGGCCGTCCAAAAGCTCGGGATTTTGACGATCTAACGCGCCAATTGGACAGGAGGACATCCAGCAGCCTTATCAATCTAAGCCAGGAAGAATAACCGTTTACATAAGTGCCAGACGTTGACCAACGCGTTATTGACTTGTTCAATGTGTGAGAGTTTTTCTCTTGAGTAAATCATCAACTTTTTCTGCTTATCTGTACATGTACATCATATCTACCGATTTTCGTGTCATTCAGGTAATTCCTTCATGGTGTGCCGTTCCTTTTTTCCCCTACAGTGTAATTGCGAATAATGAATTTTCTAATGAATTAAATGACGTGTTGCATATATTCCATATGTATCAGTAACTATCTATATTAGCAAATTTTATGTTCCAGCTGATAAATTCAGCTGGGAATCGAAAGTTCGGTGATGCGACGATTACACGCCATCCGCGGGCTATCAGATGCATATTTGCATCCTCTGTTTCAGAACCTGCTGTCTAATATTGTTTGTAATACGAAGTCAAATTAATTTTATTGTCATTATATTTCATGGCACTGTGCTGTATTTTAAGGCGGCCAACTGCCACCCAACTTACTGCTCTCCTATAGCGATTTTTGCGCTTCGGTTCGTCAGAATGGAAAACTCGAAGGTAACACAGCGCATAATGCGGCCAAGTGGGAAATTTTGTTTCAATCTACTATGAAATTTCGATTGAAAGTGGGCACTTTTATTTCTACCTTAGCGTTTGTGATATGTCCTGTTTCAGAACAATTAACGTTCTATCTTGAGTCTAGAACTTACTTTCATGGAGGCATAAAAGTTTTCTCACCGTCGTAATACCGAGCGAGGTGGCGCAGTGGTTAGCACACTGAACTCGCATTCGCGACGGCGACGGTTCAAACCCGCCTCCGGCCATCCTGTTTAGGTTCTCCGCGATTTCCCAAAACCGCTTCAGGCAAATGCCGGGATGATTTCTTTGAAAGAGCACAGCTGACTTCCTTTCCCATCCTTCCGTAATCCGATGGGACCGATGACCTCGCTGTTTGGTCCCCTTCCACAAACAAACAGACCAACCGACCACCAATCGTACGGCGCCATGATGTAAGGACGATACTGGAGAAACGAACGTTTCCACCACTGCCACAGTGGCCTTCTTATGGGTCCACTGTTATCGCAGCCGAAACATTGGTTTCTCCAGTACTTTTTTCTTTTTTTTAAGACTCGATACGATACTCAGAAAACTTTTATGTCAACTGACACTGGCCGCGAAAGCCCATGCAGTTCTATTACTTTACGGGCTGTATCACTTAATTCATATGTGAGTGTAGTTCGGCTGCCATTACTCCAAACATACCAGACTTACCCCTCGCCCATAACATCCCCCTGCCAATCCCCTCCACATCACTGAGGCAAAATCTGTTTTAATAATTATCTAATCACGTTCGCTGTCTTTCTTCAACATATATCCCTAGAAAACACCAAGGATGACATGAACTTTCGGAAAATTTAACATAATATTATCTTCAAGAGGTAATACCTGGAAGAGAAGTTGAACGGAATGGACAGTGTCTTGGAAGGCGAATATCAGATGAACATCAACAAAAGCTACGCAGCTCGTGGTCGTGCGGTAGCGTTCTCGCTTCCCACGCCCGGGTTCGATTCCCGGCGGGGTCAGGGATTTTCTCTGCCTCGTGATGACTGGGTGTTGTGTGCTGTCCTTAGGTTAGTTAGGTTTAAGGAGTTCTAAGTTCTAGGGGACTGATGACCATAGCAGTTAAGTCCCATAGTGCTCAGAGCCATTTTTTTGAACATCAACAAAAACAAAAGGAGGATAATGGAATGTAGTCTAATTAAATCAGATGATGCTAAGGGAATTATATTAGGAAATGAGACACTTAAAGTAGTAGATGAGTTCTGCTATTTGGGGAGCAAAATAACTGATGATTGTCGGAGTAGAGGGGAAATAAAATGTAGACTAGCAATGGCAAGAAAAGCGTTTCTGAAGAAGAGAAATTTGTTGATATCGAGGATAGATTTAAGTGTCAGGAAGTCTTTTCTAAAAGTATTTGTATGGAGTGTAGCCATGTGTGGATGTGAAACAGGGACGATAAATAATTCAGACAAGAAGAGAATAGAAGCTTTTGAAATGTGGTGCTACAGGAGAATGCTGAAGATTAGATGGATAGACCACATAACTAATGAAGAGGTACTGAATAGAATCGGGGAGAAGAGGAAATTGAGGCACAACTAGACGAGAAGAAGGGATCGGTTGGTAGAACATATTCTGAGGCATCAAGGGATCACCAATTTAGTATTGGAGGGCAGCATGGAGGGTAAAAATCGTAGAGGGAGACCAAGAGATGAATACGCTAAACAGATTCAGAACGATGTAGGTTGCAGTAGGTACTGGGAGATGAAGAAGCTTGCACAGGATAGAGTGGCATGGAGAGCTGCATCAAACCAGTCTCTAGACTGAAGACTATAACAATAACAACATTACCTTCAAATATGAAACATTGTACGTTATATTCGAAAGTTTACAACGATTTACGATCAGTCGAAACAGCGGTATTCGAGATGTACGTACACTCTTTTACTGTACCTTCAGTAGTGTCCTCTATTCCACAGCGCAGCCCAAATTCAGGTAGACCTCTCGGTGTTGTCAGTCTGGAGACCGGTAGAGCAACATCCACTTCCCACTGGGGGACGACCGGTGCGGTAGCCTGTTATCTCCCTGCAGCGAGCAGCTTTGTGTAGTGTGGGCGGGTTTCGCACCATCTGTCCCATCCTCAGGAGGGAGGGCGGGGCGCTGGCTAGTATGCGGCCAGTGCTGGCGGCGCCCAGTAATCGCCCCGCTTCACGGCCTATCGATTATCGCATTAACACGCGGCGTCGGTAGCTCAGCGCGGCGCACAAGTGCCAATAAAGCTCGCCCGCTATGTGAGCCGCGCCCTGTCCGGAGACACGAGAGGGTTGGGTTAGGGAGCGCTGGCGCAACAGATGGCCGCCGCCTCCACCCAACACCCCAACACCCCAGCATCCTCTCAAAGTACCACCTAAAAGTCCCGTCTCGCCTGCGAAGTCTTGGGTATTCCCTCCTAGCTCTTATTAGTTTTCCCTTCAGCTCGTCTAATATCTTGTTTTAATTCAGAAACTACATCTGCACCCGTAGATGTACTCTCCAAGAAACCGTACGCTGCGCAGGGGAAAATAAAAATGGTACCGGGATCATTAGTCCTTCTGTCTCTATTGGGTACTATTGAAACACTCCTTTTTAGGATTCCGTGCGTCAATCTGGAAAAAAAACGGAACCCTTACTGGGTAGCTTTGTTGTCCGTCTGTCCGTCCATCCGAATGTTAAGAACCCTTTTTCTCAGGTACGAGCAAACGTATCGATTTCATATGTACGTCACATACTAACGTCTACGGTTTCTTGGCGGTGTAGAAAGGTTACGTTCCTAAGGCAATGGAATCAAAAGATACGGACATTTATGTCACATATTTTCATATTGTGAAACTCACTCATCAGGACCTTTAGGGTGCTTTCCGTTGGCCTAGAGTCATGAAATTTAGAACGAAGCTTAGCTTCACAGAAGAAGTAAAGTAAAATATCCGGAAATTGTTAAATTATAATTATACAACACGAGAAAATATTCTTTATTGTTTTTATCCACCTGCCCCTTTGCCTGTCCGTCCGTTAAGACTCTTTTTCCCTGGATGGATTTCGCAAATCAGATTCAAATTTGTATCACATACTAAGGTCAATGGTACCTTGACATTGTAAAAATGTTAATTTTCTAGGTCATTTCAGTCAAAATATACGGCCATTAACGTCACATTTCTTGACACTTGAAAACTCACTCGTCAGATTCTGTAGGGTAGTACCCGGTAAGCTATCCTTATGAAATTTGGCAATAAGTAAAGGAAAATATCCAGATTTGGTAATTTGTATCTGTATCACACGAAAAATTATTTCTTTCATCATCTGCGTTCGACTTCAAACTTTAAACATTCTTGAAAATCTTGGAATCCCTGAGACCAATATCATGCTGCATTAATGTCGATAATAGCCAAAAATAGTCAGTATCCTCGATTCGCAGAATTGATAAGCTGTCTGAATACATAATTAAGTTTGTACGGAACCCTCAATGCGCTTCAGCCCGGAACCACATGGCTGGTACGGTCGCAGGTTTGAATCCTGCCTCGCGCATGATTGTGTGTATTGCCCATAGGTTAGTTAGGTTTACGTAGTTCTGAGTCTAGGAGCTGATGACCTCAGATGTTAAGTCCCATAGTGCTCAGAGCCATTTGAACCATTTGAACCCTCAATTTGCCAGTTCTACTTGCACCTGGCCAACTTTTTGGAACCAAACTATGTAAAATTTGTGACTCAGGTAAAGTGCCCTGATTTCGACAGAAGAATAATCATTACTTCGGCTGAACAGCAATACTCAGGGGTAAAAGTTGCTATCGCCATGCAACGGAGAAAAAACGGGCACCTTAAGGAATATTTGGACGAATGCATCATCAAGATCTATCTACATAGCACTGCCTACGAGTGTGTCTATGACCATCTTTGTAGGCAGGCGATGTGCAATGAGAACGTGAAAACTCATCTTGTAAGCCTACCTATTTACAAAAATAACAAAAAATGGCTCAGAGCACTATGGGACTTAACTTCTGAGTTCATCAGTCCCCTAGAACTTAGAACTACTTAAACGTAACTAACCTAAGGACATCCCACACATCCATGCCCGAAGCAGGATTCGAACCCATGACCATAGCGGTGGGCGGTTCCAGTCCGTAGCGCCTAGAACCGCTCGTCCACTCCGGCCGGCACAAAAATAACGATCTGGAACAGAACGAAGTCTCGTAGTCTCGCCAATACCGACTCACCTTACTGGCTGTACTATACGTGCAAAGAATTAAATATATTTCTGCGAATGGCAACTAGTTTTTTAAATAATAATCCCGCTGAAGGCAGAATGTACAAGATAAATTGTTCTCGCATTACATACTGTCGCACGTAAAATTAGAAACTCAAATGAGAACAGTTTAGAAATCGAATTTTATGAATGACTGTGGAATGAGAATATGTCAAAAGTACGGTAAAACTGTTTCATCTGCATCTACATCTACATCTACAGGGATACTCTGCAAATCACATTCAACTGCCTGGCAGAGGGTTCATCGACTCACCTTCACAATTCTCTATTGTTCCAACGTCGTATAGCGCGCGGAAAGAACGAATACCTATATCTTTCCGTACCAGCTCTGATTTCCCTTATTTTATCGTGGTGATCGTTTCTCCCTATGTAGGTCAGTGTCAACAAAATATTTTCGCATTCGGAGGAGAAAGTTGCTGATCGGAATTTCGTGAGGAGATTCTGTCGTAACGAAAAACGCCTTTCTTTTAACGATGTCCAGCCCAAATTGTGTATCATTTCTGTGACACTCTCTCCCATATTTCGCTGTGATACAAAACGTACTGCCTTTCTTTGAACTTTTTCGATGTACTCCGTCAGTCCTATCTGGTAAGGATCCCACACCGCGCAGCAGTGTTCAAAAAGGGGACGGACAAACGTAGTGTAGGCAGTCTCCTTAGTAGATTTGTTACATTTTCTAAGTGTCCTGCCAATAAAACGCAGTCTTTGGTTAACCTTCCCCACAACATTTTCTATGTGTTCCTTCCAATTTAAGTTGTTCGTAATTGTAATACCTAGGTATTTAGTTGAATTTACGACTTTTATATCATACTGATTTACGGTGTAGCCGAAGTTTAACGAATTCCTTTTAGCGCTCATGTGGATGACATCACACTTTTCGTTATTTAGGGTCAACTGCCAATTTTCGCAGCATTCAGATATCTTTTCAAAATTGTTTTGCAGTTTATTTTGATCTTCTGCTGACTTTATTAGTCGATAAACGACAGCGTAATTTGCAAACAACCTAAGACGACTGCTCAGATTGACTCCCAAATCGTTTATATAGATAATAAAATTGCTATTAATAATTACCTTAATAAGCAATGATAGCAATAAAATTACATTTGTCCTATGCTGGGTCTCGTGGAGTACAAATACACGAAACATGATAATCATAACAACAGGAAACTCCATGCGCTGTAGAATACTCGGAGCAATATTAAAATAACGGCAGAGTAGTGAATACCATAGCCTAGTCTGACGGACGGACGGACGGTACCGATACTGTTCAATGAACATGAAGCAAGTCTATGACTTTGAAGAGCAAGTATTAAGTGTGGGATGATGAAAGGTACATCTATAGCCTTGAAAGCGTTGTGAACAAGATATTATGCCAACCTTTGCTAGTATAGTCACGATTTCACCGTAAGTCTGATAGGTTACAGCATGGAAGTGACCGTCGAACCGTAACATTGCATCGGCACAGTCAGGGTTCTCACGATTGAAATGCTCTCAGTTATTCCAGAAAAGCAAGCCAGCGCGACCAAAAACAGGAAACAGAGTGAACCTTTGTCAGGCTTTCGCAGGGACATACTGCCACCGAACTGTCCCACGCAGACATGTGATTTATCTGTCAACTATACTTCCAAATGTACTGACTACAAATATACATTATGTGATCAAAAGTATCCGGACACTTTGCTGAAAATGACTTACTAGTTCGTGGTGCCCTCCATCGGTACTGCTGGAATTCAATATGGTGTTGGCCCCCTTTAGCCTTGTTGACAGATTCCCCTCTCGCAGGCATACTTTCAGTCAGGTGCTAGAAGGTTTCTTGGGGAATTGCAGCCCATTCCTTACTGAGTGCTGCACTGAGGAGGGGTATCGATGTCGATCGGTGAGGCCTGGAACGAACTCGGCGTTCCAAAACATCTCAAATGTGTTCTATAGAAATCAGGTCAGGTGTGTGTAGGCCAGTCCGTTACAGTGATGTTATTGTCGTGTAAGCACTCCACCATAGGCCGTGCATTATGAACAGGTGCTCGATCGTGTTGAAAGATGCAATCGCCATCCCCGAATTGCCCTTCAACAGTGAAAAGCAAGTAGGTGCTTAAAATATCAATGCAGGCCTGTGCTGCGATAGTTCCATGCAAAACAACAAGGGGTGCAAGTACCTTCCATGAAAAACACGACCACACCATAACACCACCGCCTCCGAATTTTACTGTTGGTACTACACATGCTGGCATGCTGGCAGATTGCGTTCACCCTGCATTCGCCATACCCATACCCTGCCATCGGATCGCCACATTGTGTACCGTGATTCGTAACTCCACACAATATTTTTCCACTGTTCAATCGTCCAATGTTTACGCTACTTGCACCAAGCGAGGGGTCCTTTGGTATTTACCGGCGTTATGTGTGGCTTACGAACTGCCGCTCGACCATGAAATCCAAGTTTTCTCACCTCCCGCCCAACTGCCATAGTACTTGCAGTGGATCCTGATGCAGTTTAGGATTCCTGTGTGGTCTCGATTGAAGTCTGTCTATTAGACATTACCACCCTCTTCAACTGTCGGCGGTCTCTGCCAGTCAACAGACGAGGTCGGCCTGTACGCTTTTGTGCTGTACGTGTCCCTTCACGTTTCCACTTCACTATCACATTGGAAAAAGTGGATCTATGGATGTTTAGGAGTGTGGAAATCTTGCGTACAGACGTATGACACAAGTGACACCCATTCACCTGACAACGTTTGAAGTCCGTGTGTTCCGCGGCGCGCCCCAGTCTGCTCTCTCACGATGTCTAATGAGTACTGAGGTCACTGATATGGAGCACCTGGCAGTAGATGGCAGCACAATGCACCTAATATGATAAAGGTATGTTTTTGGGGGTGTCCAGATACTTTTGATCACATAGGGTATCTTCAATTTGCCAGTGAAAGTCTTTTGTACGCTTAGCAGTTGAGAACCAGGACACAGAATGCCTTTAAACTACTTTAGCGATTCACAAACCGAATGAAAGGAACTTTCAATCGACGGCTTTCACGCAGAAAGGAAGTTTTTTGATAAGTGTCATGGACATTACACAGAATGTTTACTGTAGAAAGTAGTACGCATCTTGAGAGTTATTCCATTGTGAGCTCTTAGGATTTTGAATGTATGATACTCTTCTTCCAGCGGCTGCTACTGTTTGTTGAGTTTTTCTGTAACACTCTCAACCTGACTAGGCCGATCAGTGCTGTATCACTCCACAGTTTTTTATATCGTCTGCTTTTTCTGCCAATTCTGTTTCCTAAGGCTCCCGGACTGACGAACCTTACTCATGACTTCGGTGGACTATGGTTTTGTAAATGAACATTGGTGCATGACAAACATTTGTTAGATTAATTCAGATAGGTATTCCTGATACTTACCTTACAAACGACTACATCTGGGTAGTTATTCCACCTTAAACTAGTTCGCATACTCCTATGTACTTCACAGTTTGACTGATATCAGTGAGAAATGGCGGGTATAGTGGTCGAATAGCCACAAAGGTTAAGAAAAATTAATTTTATTACATTGTTTTTCACAATAATTTATCGTACGGCTGGATAAAGTGTAATCGGTTTACTTGCCGCGTCACATTCGCATGAAATCCCGAACGTTTGACTATCATCGCAATTTGAAGCTAAATCTGACACCATGACGTAATCCAGCCAATCAGATGCCGTCATCGGGCATAAAACTGGCAGCCTTGCCAATTTGAAGACAGGCACATTTATGTGCCGACCATAAGGCTTTTGTATTTGTGGATTTTTCAAAATATTTATCATACGTGTAGTTCTGGACTACACTCCTGGAAATTGAAATAAGAACACCGTGAATTCATTGTCCCAGGAAGGGGAAACTTTATTGACACATTCCTGGGGTCAGATACATCACATGATCACACTGACAGAACCACAGGCACATAGACACAGGCAAAAGAGCATGCACAATGTCGGCACTAGTACAGTGTATATCCACCTTTCGCAGCAATGCAGGCTGCTATTCTCCCATGGAGACGATCGTAGAGATGCTGGATGTAGTCCTGTGGAACGGCTTGCCATCCCATTTCCACCTGACGCCTCAGTTGGACCAGCGTTCGTGCTGTACGTGCAGACCGCGTGAGACGACGCTTCATCCAGTCCCAAACATGCTCAATGGGGGACAGATCCGGAGATCTTGCTGGCCAGGGTAGTTGACTTACACCTTCTAGAGCACGTTGGGTGGCACGGGATACATGCGGACGTGCATTGTCCTGTTGGAACAGCAAGTTCCCTTGCCGGTCTAGGAATGGTAGAACGATGGGTTCGATGACGGTTTGGATGTACCGTGCACTATTCAGTGTCCCCTCGACGATCACCAGTGGTGTACGGCCAGTGTAGGAGATCGCTCCCCACACCATGATGCCGGGTGTTGGCCCTGTGCGCCTCGGTCGTATGCAGTCCTGATTGTGGCACTCACCGGCACGGCGTCAAACACGCATACGACCATCATTGGCACCAAGGCAGAAGCGACTCTCATCGCTGAAGACGACACGTCTCCATTCGTCCCTCCATTCACGCCTGTCGCGACACCACTGGAGGCGGGCTGCACGATGTTGGGGCGTGAGCGGAAGACGGCCTAACGGTGTGCGGGACCGTAGCCCAGCTTCATGGAGACGGTTGCGAATGGTCCTCGCCGATACCCCAGGAGCAACAGTGTCCCTAATTTGCTGGGAAGTGGCGGTGCGGTCCCTTACGGCACTGCGTAGGATTCTACGGTCTTGGCGTGCATCCGTGTGTCGCTGCGGTCCGGTCCCAGGTCGACGGGCACGTGCACCTTCCGCCGACCACTGGCGACAACATCGATGTACTGTGGAGACCTCACGCCCCACGTGTTGAGCAATTCGGCGGTACGTCCACCCGGCCTCCCGCATGCCCACTATACGCCCTCGCTCAAAGTCCGTCAACTGCACATACGGTTCACGTCCACGCTGTCGCGGCATGCTACCAGTGTTAAAGACTGCGATGGAGCTCCGTATGCCACGGCAAACTGGCTGACACTGACGGCGGCGGTGCACAAATGCTGCGCAGCTAGCGCCATTCGACGGCCAACACCGCGGTTCCTGGTGTGTCCGCTTTGCCGTGCGTGTGATCATTGCTTGTACAGCCCTCTCGCAGTGTCCGGAGCAAGTATGGTGGGTCTGACACACCGGTGTCAATGTGTTCTTTTTTCCATTTCCAGGAGTGTATGTCAATTACTAGAAGCAATTTGTTGCAACTCTCAAAAAATATCGAGAAAATCGACTTTGAAGTTTTCCATCCATCTTAAATATGCTAAAGCGAGGTCAATTTTTCTCCAGAGCTCGAGTGTTTGTGTAGTAGAATGTTGGCCTACAAAATATGTGGCACGGGTTCGAGTCCCTGAACGTTTCCATGAAGCGCAATATACACTCGGTTGAAGAAGAACTTCATTTGTAATTTTTTGAGGTTAGAGAGTCTGTTATGAAAGAACGGTAATTAAGAATTTTTATTCGCGATGAAAACCGAATTTTTGTGACCGGAGTATAATAACAAACACGAAGACCTGAATTTATATAAAAAAGCAATTAGATATGTGATTAGCAAATGTTTGATGACTTTTATGTTCAAATGACTTATTTATTCGAACTGGAAAGAAAAAAACGGATAAATTATTAATGAGATTCGAACTAGCGATTACCAGTCTCGACGAACTTGACTTTTTACCACCTTTATGTACTATAAACTTAAAGTAAATAATGCACCTCTGTTTAAAAATGAACGTCAGTCGAGGATCGAACATATAACACCTCCGGTGCAGGTGGGAGTTCTAGCAAACAGCCAAGCCTTCAGAGCCAGTTTTCTCGGGAATTTCTGAGAGTTGCAAACTATTTTGGGAAATTATTATTTCCGTTGTGAACTCCACATACCATAAATGTAAATAATTACAAAAATCGGACTGCCCTGTAGTCACCTTGTTAGCCTCTGACGGTCATGATGGAGGCAGTAATCGATAGCTCGGGATTTCATCCGAATCTGACCCTGGAAGCAAACCGAAAACTTTTTATCCAAGGATTTCATCGCAGAAAGACTTTGTAGCTACCTAAATAATGTGGGTCCCTAGGCACTGAATCCACATGTGGCCTCTGTTTATTTACTGTCACTCATGGCTTTGTCACAGTACGACTCCGTTACAAGCTAGAAAATTAACAAAACACACGTAATTGCAGACAGTTCTGACATTTCGCATAATAGTGGAAGGACGTACGGCTTACAGAAAATCAAGACACGTTCATAGGATTTTCGGATCTAGAAAAAGCATTAGATAGTATAAAACAGTGCAAGAAGTTCGAAATTCCGAGGAAAATGGGAATAAGCTACAGAGAAAGAGGGTAATATACAGAGTGTACAAGAATCAAGAGAGATCACTAAGAATCGAAGACCATTATCTGTGTACTCGGATTTAACTCTTTCAGTAAACGCAAAAAAATTACCCTAGAGGGCTATGAACAATAGTTTACGTATTTCACATTTGATCCAGTTGTAACACTTCAATATTATTATTGTGATACGTTTCCTATAGTAGGTTTGTAACAATTCCCCTTAACAACAGCAAAATATTAACATTAAATGTAGTCACCGCAGCTAGCCGTTATCCCATTACAGTATACAAGACCGATAGTTGGTGGTTCAACTTTTGTATAACCCTCTTTTAATGTTCATGCTGTCTCTCGAAATAGGCTAGCCGTTATCCCATTACAGTATACAAGGCCGATAGTTGGTGGTTCAACTTTTGTATAACCCTGTTTTAATGTTCATGGTATCTCTTGAAACAGTTCTTGCCTGCTCTCAGGCAGAGAGGTACTTTGCACACTGAACACATCCACCCAGTTAGGAGCAATGTTTTCCTTGAAATGCAAACTGCTATATAGTGAGAAGATGGTAGTGTTACTAAATTGTGGATGAATTCAATGCTACTAGCTGCGACGTTCAACAGTGGTGTTGCTAAAACGCTAGCAGTGTTGCTGGATAAGTATACAATACTTGATGGTAACTTCACAGGAACTGTGAAAAGATACAGAACTGCAAATAGCACAAAGTGCATTCAGTTTCAGGGCTCTACATTCGGAAACTTGATGTAAAAGGGGCGATCTAAAACTTGCAGCATATATGCTACGCAGTACGACACCAATGTAGGAATATGAACACCGATATGCAGGCAAGGCGTCAGTGTGGCCTATGAATGGAAACATTTTGAAACATTTTGATCGCCCCTCATATGCCAGCTACGAAGTGCGTGGTGAACAACCTTACTGAGTGGTGCCCTAAATGAGCGGATTCTATGGAAAGTTTTGGTGAATTATTACAAATGTTTCCAGCTAAAACACTTCTCTTTCAATGGAGGTATAAATTGCTCAGGATTTCAATGCACGTTGCACACTGGTGCGCAGTATAAACAAAGTAGCACCAATGCCATATTTCTGTTTGTTTGTGTATATAATTATATTAAGAAAATTAAGTGAAGCCATGTACCTCCTTAATGAGTAAATTATCGTCTCTACACGATGTTTCTTTCCCTTTATGAAACCGATCATACGGTGGTCTATCCTTGTAGTTGTTAAGATGAAGTGGGTGTAGCAACCCAAACTCCAAGAATTTGTGATATCTGATAGATCAATTGGCAGCAGTGATAGATAAGAAAAGGAAGGAAATCGTAATGTCAAAATGGTTTCTGATACAGTAAGAGCTTTGGTTGTTGATCTCCCGGATTGTAGCGAATAACATGTAATGACGCTGATCTCACATCTGAATGACTTGTGTTTTCAGCTTGAATATGTATTTTCAGATACCTCATTCCAACCCAACAGCAAATTTTGCAAAAAAAAAATTCCCGCCTGGGTTGGCGATTTTATCCACTCAGGGACTGGGTGTTGTGTTGTCCTCATCATCATTTCAACATCATCGGTGGAAGGCAACGGGAAAACACCACTGGAATCACTTCCCTAGACGCTCACGCAGTGGACCTCTCTGACAAGGCTTCCGGCGTGACAAGACCCTGCCATAATGGAGAACACAAAGATTTTTATTGAATATTTAACACACAGCGAGTGTAGTAACAGCGTGTCTGAACTACCCCCAGACAAAAGCAAACTCAAATTCAGTCTTCATTTTAGCTGATGCTGCATGTGAAAAGCAGGAACTTTGGTAAACATAAAGCTACTGATATTTTCTATATTTCCCAGACATACTCATGAGTCCTGAACTGTTGGCGTGTGACACCACAAATCTCATTAGTGCCTTCAAACAGGATAACGTAAACCAGAAACGCATTTATAACTTACACGCCAGTATACATATGTCTGTCACTTACATCAAGAGCATTTATGGGGACTGTTAGAATCATAGTGCTTACGTTTTCTTCATTATTGACAAAACGAAGTGTTTGAAATGGTTCAAATGGCTCTGAACACTATGGGACTAAACTTCTGAGGTCATAAGTCCCCTAGAACTTAGAACTACTTAAACCTAACTAACGTAAAGACATCACACACATCCATGCCCGAGACAGGATTCGAACCAGCGTCCGTAGCGGTCGCGCGGTTCCAGACTGTAGCGCCTAGAACCGCTCGGCCACCCCGAGGTGTTTGAAAGATGCAAGGTGTAGACATGGCTTTGATGACTTCCTGTATGATTATTAACAAGCATCAGAGCTCACTTTGTACAAAATGATGGGGAACTTTATCAGAGCACTGAGCGTTCAACGCAATACTTCTGGTAGCGATCTCAGAAACATTCATTCAGGTGTTGAAAATAAGCAAATCTGATTAAAGAAAATCAGCTTTGAAAGCCGCACATTTACAGACATCAGGAATGCTGCAAAAAACTCATTCAGTAAAGCAATAATAATTTGATGCTAAACCAGAAGTCAAAACACGTTAATTGATTGTGTAAATCAGTTCAGTAAGTGAACATTTATTCAAATTACAAGATGAAAGTAAGTACATGAGAGAAAATACTCGAAGCTGATAATCATAGCCGGCCGGGTGGCCGAGCGATTCTAGGCGCTACAGTCTGGGACCGCGTGACCGCTACGGTCGAAGGTTCGAATCCTGCATCGGCATGGATGTGCGTGATGTCCTTAGGTTAGTTAGGTTTAATTAGTTCTAAGTTCTAGGGGACTGATGACCTCAGAAGTTTAGTCCCATAGTGCTCAGAGCCATTTGAACCATTTTCATAATCATACAGTAATCTCTTTCCTCTTAGTTGATCATGTACATGAGGAAAAACCAAAGAGAAAATGTGCTTGTGATAATCAAAGTTCTTGTCGTAGTCTACGTTTTCTGCTTCGAGATCGCTCGTACGCTAGGACGTGACCTGCATGCAAGAATCTTGCGCTTCTCTGTACCACGCAAGACGGCCGGCACAAGAGGTGCGAGCGGACAGAGCGAGTCGCAGAGGTGGATCCGACTTCTGGTTTAATAAACACGCCGCAGACGCCCGCCTCCACCACCCGCGCCGTCCCCGCCGCCGCCTTATCCTCCGGTTATTAAACAGTCGGAGTCCCACCCCCCATCGCATCCTTCTCCCCCGCCCGCGGGCCTAAATTAATGTCGACGCCCTTTCCCGCTGCCGCCGCCTCGGTTCGGCCCGCCCCTTTCCTTTCATATCATCACAAACTTGCGAAATGCCTCCTCGCCGCCGGCGCCGCTGTGTATCTTGTCCAAGTTCGAGACGACGCCGGCATATATTTGGTTAGGCCGAGATTAATGTAAGTGCGCAAGTTGCCGCCGGACTCATTTTTATTCAGCGCCGGCGTCGGCGGCGCCTCGGGCGCAGACTGCGGTAATCTTAGCCCGCGCCGGCGGTCTTAATCCCGCCTGATTGCCGGCGACCTCCGAGCCGAGCTGCGGGCTGGGCGCCGCCGTCTAATTCCTGGCTTCGATCTCCGAGACCGCAGCCAGCTTATTGCCGGATCGCAATTACGCCTTCTGGCGCGACCTCGTCCTGCTGACGTCATCCTCGAATCTCCGTGCTCTCCTCCAGCTTCCTAGAAGACGGCTTTCGTCGCGACCAAGCGCAGAAGCGGTAGGCGTCTGTAGACGTGTTCTCCATGGTATGAAGTCAAACACTTGCTTTTATTTTTATCGAAACACGATTAGTCTGAGCCTGGTTTATTCCAACACAACGATTGAGGGGGCGGGGGGGGGGGGGGAGGCCCGATGAAATTCTCGTAGCTGTGGTTCGAGTCAGGTAAATACCGGGTGATCAAAAAGTAAGTATAAATTTGAAAACTGAATAAATCACGGAATATTGTAGATAGAGAGGTACAAATTGACACACATGCTTGGAATGACATGGGGTTTTATTAGAACCAAAAAAATACAAACGTTCATAAATCTCCGACAGATGGCGCTTCATCTGATCAGAATAGCAATAATTAGCATAACAAAGTAAGACAAAGCAAAGATGATGTTCTTTACAGGAAATGCCCAATATGTCCACCATCATTCCTCAATAATAGCTGTAGTCGAGGAATAGTGTTGTGAACAGCACTGTAAAGCATGTCCGGAGTTATGGTGAGGCATTGGCGTCGGATGTTGTCTTTCAGCATCCCTAGAGCTGTCGGTCGATCACGATACACTTGCGACTTCAGGTAACCCTAAAGCCAATAATCCCCCGGACTGAGGTCTGGGGACCTGGGAGGCCAAACATGACGAAAGTGGCGGCTGAGCACACGATCATCTACAAACGACGCGCGCAAGAGACCTTTCACGCGTCTAGCAATATGGGGTGGAGCGCCATCCTGCATAAACATCGCACGTTCCAGCAGGTGTTTATCAGCGAGGCGGCGGTGATGCGATTCTGTTACATATCGGCGTACCTCTCACCCGTCTCGGTAGCAGTTTTGCTGTCCAGTGCCATTTTTTGGGCATTTTGTGAACTTTTTTTTTTAGTTCTAATAAAACCTCATGTCATTCCAAGCATGTGTGTCAATTTTTACCTCTCTATCTGCATTATTACGTGGTTTATTAAGTTTTTAAATTTATACTGACTTTTTGATCACCCTGTATTTCTAAAGGACATTAGGGACGAATTCGACACTGTAAAACTGGGATTTTGATCTGGTTTTCACTAATAAATACACTGATTCTTGAGGAAGGTTTTCGTATATAAGTTGTAAATATTTCATACAACTTATCCGAATTATGATAAATTAAAACTATGTTGTGAAAACTATGCCACTGACACCTGGCGAACAGCTGCCATACCTGGAAAAGCATCATTCACTAGAGAGTGCAGCTTGGTTTTGTAGTCTAGCGACAGAGCATGTGTGTGCAAACCAAAAGGTCTGTCATAGAATCTCAGCTGAACACAGTTTTTCAACCTTGCGTTCTCCTTTCAGTGACGTGGAGATTCGCCGGAATTGAAACATGGCTCGCATTCTACGTAAAAATTTAACCTTCAAAAATGGCTCTGAGCACTATGGGACTTAACTTCTGAGGTCATCAGTCACCTAGACTTAGAACTACTTAAACCTAACTAACCTAAGGACATCACACACATCCATGCCCGAGGCAGGATTCGAACCTGCGACCGCAGCGGTCGTGCGGTTCCAGACTGTAGCGCCTTTAACCGCTCGGCCACTCCGGCCGGCAGTACCGTAATAAATCAAACCAACAAAGAAAAGATAACCACCTCATTATCAGGTTCTGATGTGAGGTTTATAATTTGAAATAATCAAATTTGTTAACCAATAGTTACCCTGAAATCTTTTGACGACAATTACATAGTTAAAAACGTGCAAATCCAAAATGTGTTTGCTACGAAGTTAAACGTTTCTCGATAAACTAGTTCAGCAACTTTGCTTCGTTTGCATACAGTACGTTCTTTCAACAGCGTAGCAGGTCACTCAACTACCAACTTTCTGCTTTCGTTGAGTCATTCCTGTATATGGGCACGATTCTTTTCTTGGCACCCGGAAGAAGTCTGTCATAAAGAGTCCATGACAATGAATTGCTGCAATTAATCTCAACAACGCATCGCAGAGCGTACTTAGCTACCTAAGAGGTGCGCTGTAACCTTAGCCAGACATGTAGCTCATGCAAGTTTTTCCTTATTTTTCTGTTTGTTGTGCCATCTCAGCCAACCTCTGATACGTATTGAATTAGACACACACACACACACACACACACACACACACACACACACAAGATTCGCATGTACTATCTACGTTGCTTGTAAACATATTACTTACATTGGTATGTACTCCCATCGTGCCCATGAGATGTCACTCAAAACACCAGTTCAAATGGGGATACACAACCTTCATGCCTCCAGGCGCATCACTTAAATTATATGAAACTGATGATAATAATTTACTTTACGTCTTCATTGAGTTTCATTAATGACGCTACGCAGTGGCCCGTAAACAGGGCATCTGGCCGCAGATACATACACGCGAAGCCGAGCCGAGTCGCTAGTTCACTTATAAAACCCTTATCCCATTGCCAAGTGGAGTACTTAAGGTACTGACATATGCTGAACACAGACTTGCAATACTTCACTTGATAAAGATCACACGGCCGAAATTACAAAAGTGGGCTATTCTTTATTGATTTTTAATTTTATGATTTTATTGGTCCTCTTTTTTCAGTCATTTCCTGGTTATTATTTTCAATAATGGAATGTTCTCCTTCTATCAAATTGCCCAATATCTTTCCATTCGTTCTGATCTTTTCTGTATTTCTCCATGTGTAAATATCCTTTTCACTGTTAATCACTTTCTACTTTTGGCTCAAAAGTTATTTGCCTGTTTTCAGTTTTCTGACGTTTCCTGTTTTGTTTTGAAGATCATTCAGGATGATTCCTAGTTCTTCCACACCTTGTCTCATTTCCTTGGCCTACCCTACATGATGCTCCGGACTCCAGAATTTCTCTATAATTACTCTAGTTAATCTGGTTTCTGGTCTCCTCATGATGTGTCCAAAGGAAGAAATCCCTTTGTTGCGTATAGTATCTGTAATAGGCTTCAGTTCCCTGTACACCACTTTATTCGGCACTATCTTTCAGTGTCGCTTTTTTTTATTCATAAATATTGTAGCTACTCTGCTCTCTACTTTAGGTATCTTGTCAACTCTGTTTCTCTGAATGACTCTAAAACTGTGTTCATTTACGTATGTTTGGTGCAACTGTTACATCGTTCCTCGAAAAATATCAATCACAGTTGTGGATGTCCCGTCTCCACAGAGAAAAGAGAATAACGTAAAAGACTTATACCGGTAGCTAACTTCGCAGTTTATGATAGAAGATGCTTCTAAAAGACCTATCCTATTTCAAAAGACTACATCTCTTTATCAAAGAAGATATAAATATGACGTGAGTTTTAGCTCATCCTTCCGACTATAAGGTTTCTACTTTTAAAATAACTACTCAGCTTTGCAAACTTACGTCTTTTACAATACTCAGCTCGAATTAGTCCCGTATTTACTCACATATATCTTTAGCTATCGCATTCACTGCTGTTGTTACGTGGCGTCGCAGTTCCTCAAGGTTGTTGGAATGGGAGCCACGTAGAGGGAGTCTTTCACTAACTCGCACAAAAAATCACATATCGTGAGATCCGTCGACCCTGAAGGGCAGTGGGTCACTCCTATGGTTGAACGCTTTTTACGCTATAGGAGATGCAGTGCCGACTTCTTAAAGAAAATTGTACCTAACAGTTGCAACTGAATTTCAGCTGTTGAAACTGAGAATGTAAACCCCCTCTTCCTGATTTACTGTCACCACCTCAATTCGACGCACATAGGAACTTGCAAGCGAACGATCTAGCTGCGCTGAGGAGACCCCTACCGGCAACTACAGGAATCAGCAGCTGAAAACTGGCGTCAAGGTAAATTTTAAGTTCCGATGTACTAGTTAAAACTCAACGTATTTTTGCTGTCTTCGTTCATGTAGCAGATCCACCCTTGTGAAATCGGTTGAATCTATTTTAAACAACTTGTATTAATACAAAATTGTTGAGGCTTTCGTGGCCACTTGTTGACAAACTGCCTATTGGCTTCTGTCTCGGGTTCTTCGGCCGACGTTCATCTAATGATTTTTCTGACGTTTCGCCAGCACGAGTGGCTGGCATTGTCAAAGCTTCACCCTCCATTGCCGGCAATGGAGGGTGAAGCTTTGACAATGCCAGCCACTCGTGCTGGCGAAACGTCAGAAAAATCATTAGATGAACGTCGGCCGAAGAACCCGAGACAGAAGCCAATAGGCAGTTTGTCAACTTGTATTAACTTTCAGTACAAAAATTGCATAACTGTCAGAACAGTACCGATTCATACCTGAGGCGTTTCGGAATAAAATACCTAACTTAAGGCGTACTGTCTCACGAAGTACTATCCCCCCTCCGACCTCCTGGCGCGTCACCAGTATCATCTCCTCTACTTCAACATTCGCTCCCTCCCTGCCAACAAATACCTCTTCATGCATACCGTATCCCAGCACCAGGTTCACTCCTTCATCCTTAATGAAACCTTCCTCCAACCTCACCATGTTGTTCGCACCTCTCCCTATCTCCTTCATTGCACTGACAATCCCATTCCCCTCGCTCGAGGTGGAGTCGCTATTGGCCACCTCAAGCATCTCCCTGTCTGGCCACAACCCCTTTTCAAGGACCTAACTGAAGACTTTCTCCTCAACATCTTTTTTCCCTCCCTCATCACCACCTGTGCCTCGTTATGACTGGCGTAGTGCAGCAACTCGAAGTCTCATTGGACTCAACAAGTTGATGGAAGTCCCCCTTCAGAAATATTGAGCCAGTGTTGCCGTTGCAGACTTTTGTGCATGAACTGATCTCTCGATTATGTCCCATAAGTGTTCGATGAGATTCATGTCGGGTGATCTGGGAGGGCAAATAATTCGCTCGAATTGTCCAGAATGTCCTGCAAAATTGTGACATGGCCCATTATCGTCCACAAAATTTCCACTGTTGCTTGGCTGAAAATGGTCTCCAAACAGCGAACATAACCATTTCTACTCAACGTTCAGTTCAGTTGCACCAGATGACCCAGTCCGTTCCATGGAACCACTACCCATACCCTCAAGGAGCCATCATCAGCTTGTGCCTTGTTGGAAACATGAGTCCATGGCTTCGTGGAGTCTGCACCACACTCGAGTCCTACCATCAGCTCTTACCAACTGAAATTGGGTCTCATCTGATCGGGCCATGGTTTTCCAGTCGTCTAGGGTTCAACTGGCATGGTTACGCGCTCAGGTAACGCCTGAAATGTGATATGCTCGGCACACTCTTGACACTGCGGATATCGTAATATCGTAATGTTGAATTCCCTAACGATTTCCGGAATGATATGTACCATGCGTATGGATCCAACTACTATTCAGCCTTCAATGTCTGTTAATTCCCTTAGTGTAACAGTAATCAAGTCGCAAACTTTTTCACTTGAATCAAAAATGGCTCTGAGCACTATGGGACTCAACATCTTAGGTCATTAGCCCCTTAGACTTAGAACTACTTAAACCTAACTAACCTAAGGACATCACACACACCCATGCCCGAGGCAGGATTCGAACCTGCGACCGTAGCAGTCCCGCGGTTCCGGACTGCAGCGCCAGAACCGCTAGACCACCGCGGCCGGCGCTTTTCACTTGAATCACCTGAGTGCAAAGGATAGCTCCGCCAAAGCCATATACAGGGTGTAAATTTTAAGTTGATAAACCAGAATAACTTCAAAAATAAGCTTCCTACACAAAAATGTGTAGAATCCAAAGTTGATTATTTTCGAGGGGGACATCTGCTGGTGCTAAAATTAGCCCGCCACCCCAGCCCCCTGGGGGCTGGGGCCGGAGGCAGCTTTAAAATTTAAAATGGGAGCCCCCTTTTTAATTGCAGAATCAGATTATACATAAAAAACTACGTACAATTTGTCTTAAGCATTTGTTTTGATTCTTGGTAGTTGGCGCTGTAATTCAAGAAAATCCATGTTCTCAGTTTTGCGTGGAAAATGGTACGGATAAAAAAAAAATAGTTGTTTACTTCGTAAATTTTGATTCGCTGAAACTAAAACTCTCACTCTCCCCCCATAGGGTGGGATTTGAGAGAGAGGAAGTAGAGTTTTACAGATGTTGACAGGAATTAGAGTTTTACAAATTTTGACCCAAATATTTGGGTCAACATTTGTAAAACTCTAATTGCTCTCTCTCAAACCCCACCCTATGGGGAGAGAGAGAGAGAGTTTTAGTTTTAGCGAGTCAAAATTTACAAAGTAAATAAGTATTTTCTATTTATCCGTAACCATTTTTCACGCAAAAACGAGAACGTGGGTTTTCTTGAATTACGGTGCCCATGAGCAAGAATCAAAACAAATGTTTGACAAAATGTACGTAGTTTTTTATGTAGAATCTGATTCTGCAATAAAAAGTGGGATTTCCCATTTCAAATTTTAAGGTTGCCTCCCGCCCCACCCTCAGGAGAGTGGGGTGGCGGACTAGTTGTTTTAGCACCAGCAGATGTCCCCCTCGAAAATAATCAACTTTGGATTCTACACATTTTTTCGTGTGAAGCTTACTTTTCGAGTTATTCTGGTTTGTCAACTAAAAATTTACGCCCTGCATATCGATATCTCATGACTTTTGTCACTTCATTGTCAAGTGTATAGCACAATGCCCATGAATTCCGGCTTCGCATCACATCCTGGTCCTCATGGCTGGTTCAAATGGCTCGGAGCACTATGGGACTTAACATCTATGGTCATCAGTCACCTAGAACTTAGAACTACTTAAACCTAACTAACCTAAGGACATCACACAACACCCAGTCATCACGAGGCAGAGAAAATCCCTGACCCCGCCGGGAATCGAACCCGGGAACCCGGGCGTGGGAAGCGAGAACGCTACCGCACGACCACGAGCTGCGGACTTGGTCCTCATAGTTGAGTATTTGACGCTAATTACTCAGATACTTTGCAATTTGTTTCTCATCACGTTCTCTAAGCAAAAATGTTTTCCTATTTTTCTTCACATTCCTGGTAGACCTATAAGTATTTATTCTATTACAGCCTTCTGATTACCGATGCACTTCTCTGCATTAACCGCTTGGAAAATTTCTGTAAATTTCCTGGAACTCCAAGACATCACCTCCACGTCTTAGTTAATGTGTGCCGACTGTACCATTTGTTATGGATGAAATATTTTTATGGTGGCATTCAGCGCTCACAGATGCAGTATTGATAAGTACTCATAAGCACTCCAGTCCACATCAGTAAAAGCGATGTGCAGCGTATGTGACATCGATTCATTAGCAGTGCTAATGCGATAACGTTCGCTCAATACAGACCGCGAATAGCCTGTAACGCCGGCGAACAGCTGGGGTCACCAGCGCCATGATAGAAAATTAACACAAAGACTGGGGCATCATTCACTTAACTACAAAGTGATTCATCGGCGGCGGCGAACTGCCGACCGGGGGCGTGTGACGAAGGCGCTAATGAATGCCTGAGAGGCGTGTCGCAGCCGCCCGGGCGCCTCGAGAGCGCGGGCTGTTAATGGACTCCTCTGGCGGTCGCAGCCGCTGCCCCGGGCGCTGCCAGATGCCCCAGGGCCGCGGCTCTCCAGTGCCAACTGGACCGATCTGCATGCAGACGCAATTAGAGAATTGCGACAAAAAAGGTCGAGAGCGAGCGGCAACGTGGGCGGACGAGCACGGCGATAATCCCGGGCCGCATTTGCATGACACAGGAGCTGCGCTTGCATAAATTAGAGGCCGGATAATAAGGAGGGCCGCGCTCGGCCTGAATGGAGGCGCGCCTGCCCACCGAGGGCGCGGTACATGTGTTGCCGGCTTTTTTGTTTCACAGCTGGTAGCGCCGCGCGCAGCGGGGTTCTCCAGCGCTGCTGCTTGCTACGAGGATGGCACCTGGCCAGCTGTTGTCGAGGGTTTGGGGTGGGTGGGGTGGGATGGGGTGGGGTGGGGGGAAGGTCAGAGGGTTCAGCCTTCTGCATCGGACGAGTCGATCCACTACATCACAAACATTAAAAAGTGAATTGTAGTCTTCTGTACTTCCAGTCTCATTTAGCCTTATGTCTAGCAGTGCGAAGTGCTCCAAACTTCTCCTGCAATATAGATGAGGCATTAATTGCATTCTCCTTATCATCAAGGAGCTCCTTCGGAAGGCCAGATAGGACATTTCCGAACTATTTCGCTCGAGCTCTTTCTCTCTTGATGATTTTTCTCCTTTTCACAGTTTCCCTTTCAACGTCAGCAGTGTTTCACTTCACATCTGGAAAGTAAACGACTGTGCTCCAGTGGCAACAAACAGGGAAGATATTTGAATATCATCAGAGTCATGTAAACTGCAGAGCATCACAAAGTTATACACTCCTGGAAATGGAAAAAAGAACACATTGACACCGGTGTGTCAGACCCACCATACTTGCTCCGGACACTGCGAGAGGGCTGTACAAGCAATGATCACACGCACGGCACAGCGGACACATCAGGAACCGCGGTGTTGGCCGTCGAATGGCGCTAGCTGCGCAGCATTTGTGCACCGCCGCCGTCAGTGTCAGCCAGTTTGCCGTGGCATACGGAGCTCCATCGCAGTCTTTAACACTGGTAGCATGCCGCGACAGCGTGGACGTGAACCGTATGTGCAGTTGACGCACTTTGAGCCAGGGCGTATAGTGGGCATGCGGGAGGCCGGGTGGACGTACCGCCGAATTGCTCAACACGTGGGGCGTGAGGTCTCCACAGTACATCGATGTTGTCGCCAGTGGTCGGCGGAAGGTGCACGTGCCCGTCGACCTGGGACCGGACCGCAGAGACGCACGGATGCACACCAAGACCGTAGGATCCTACGCAGTGCCGTAGGGAACCGCACCGCCACTTCCCAGCAAATTAGGGATACTGTTGCTCCTGGGGTATCGGCGAGGACCATTCGCAAACGTCTCCATGAAGCTGGGCTACGGTCCCGCACACCGTTAGGCCGTCTTCCGCTCACGCCCCAACATCGTGCAGCCCGCCTCCAGTAGAGTCGCGACAGGCGTGAATGGAGGGACGAATGGAGACGTGTCGTCTTCAGCGATGAGAGTCGCTTCTGCCTTGGTGCCAATGATGGTCGTATGCGTGTTTGGCGCCGTGCAGGTGAGCGCCACAATCAGGACTGCATACGACCAAGGCACACAGGGCCAACACCCGGCATCATGGTGTGGGGAGCGATCTCCTACACTGGCCGTACACCACTGGTGATCGTCGAGGGGACACTGAATAGTGCACGGTACATCCAAACCGTCATCGAACCCATCGTTCTACCATTCCTAGACCGGCAAGGGAACTTGATGTTCCAACAGGACAATGCACGTCCGCACGTATCCCGTGCCACCCAACGTGCTCTAGAAGGTGTAAGTCAACTACCCTGGCCAGCAAGATCTCCGGATCTGTCCCCCATTGAGCATGTTTGGGACTGGATGAAGCGTCGTCTCACGCGGTCTGCACGTCCAGCACGAACGCTGGTCCAACTGAGGCGCCAGGTGGAAATGGCATGGCAAGCCGTTCCACAGGACTACATCCAGCATCTCTACGATCGTCTCCATGGGAGAATAGCAGCCTGCATTGCTGCGAAAGGTGGATATACACTGTACTAGTGCCGACATTGTGCATGCTCTGTTGCCTGTGTCTATGTGCCTGTGGTTCTGTCAGTGTGATCATGTGATGTATCTGACCCCAGGAATGTGTCAATAAAGTTTCCCCTTCCTGGGACAATGAATTCACGGTGTTCTTATTTCAATTTCCAGGAGTTTATATATATATATATATATATATATATATATATATATATATATATATATATTTTCATTGTTGCCCTTATGGACAGTGTTTGAACTCGAAAATCACATGATGACACAATTTTCACTTCTTTCCTTTCTTCCTCTTCTCTTCCCAAAATCTCTTCATCCTTTGGCTGTGCTCCTGTTTCCTTCGCTCTGTCCATAATGTTCCTGTCTTCTTTCTCTCCTTTACAATAAATTTTGCACTCCTAACTTTGTTTCTGAAGTATTTCCTGTCTCCTATCATTTGCCTGTTGATCCCTATCTGCCTTAAGTCTTCGTCTATTTCATGATACCAATTTGTTTTCTTGCTTGAGCTGTTTACTACATCAAAAATTTTCTTTGTAAGTCGGTTGTTGCCCATTCTCTGTATGTGCCCATAGAAAGTTAATCTGCGTTTTCTGATCGCGTCTGTTAGTCTGTCAGTGTGCTGGTACAGCTCTTTGGTAGGTCGCTTCATCCATATGCCATCTCTGTGAATTGGTTCAAATATTTTTCTGAGAATTTTGCGTTCTATTTTTTCTGTGTCTGATGCCTGATGCTCCAATTGTGGTTGTTTCTGACGCGTACAATGCTTCTGGTAATACAACTGTTTTGTAGTGCCTAAGTTTGGCCTGCCTCGATATGCTTTTCTTATTATAATGTGACCATGTGAGTTTGTATGCCTTCTGGAGTTTCTTCGTTCGTTCCATGTTAGCCGCCTTGTTTGATCCTCCCATTTGTATGTACTCCCCTAAATACTTAAATTTTTCGACTCTTTCTACGGATCCATATACAGTATGCATGGTGTGTACATTGTTGGTCTGTCGTTCCATATATTGTGTCTTCTCGTAAGATACCTGCAGACCTGTTTTGGCAGCTATTTCATGCAAGCATTCCAGTGCTTCCTTTGCCTCCTGTGTATTATTGCTGAGTATGGCTATATCGTCTGCAAATGCCAGACATTTTATGATTGTTTTGGTTTCACGTGTTCTTCCCAGCTGTATTCCTTTAACTTGTTCCTCCCACTGCTTGATAATTTTGTCTAACACCATGTTGAACAGGATTGGTGAGAGCCCGTCTCCTTGTCGGACACCTGTGTGTATGTAGAAGGGTTCCGAAATTTCTCCCATGAACTTAATCTTGGAGGTAGTGGCTGTAAGCGTATGTTGTATAAGTGCCCTGGTTTTTCTGTCGATACCATATTCTTCCAGCACGTCAAACAGTGTCTGTCTGTCTATGGAATCATATGCTTTTTTAAAGTCCACAAAGGTAACTACAGTGTTTCTTGCCTGTCTGACTTTCAAAAGTGTTCTCAAGTTCCAGATCTGTTCGATGCATGATCTCCCTTTTCTGAAGCCTGCCTGGTAGTCCCCAATTTGCAGATCTGCTTGTGGTTCTAGTCTGTTTAATAGCACCTTAGAGAAAATTTTGTATGTAACTGGTACTAGCGAAATGCCTCTATATATATATATATTGAAACACGTATGTAACATAGCAGCGATGGCGAGGCATTGTAGCATCTGTGACCAGAGAGTATGCGCTTGACCGCGCGAGTGTTGCGAGCGGTTCTCAGTCTGTCGGTCAGTCGTTGCGAGTCTGTAGCTCTGTCTAGTTGAGGGCAGTACTCAGTCAGTAGTCGTTGAGAGCAGTTCAGTGGTAGTCGTCGTGGAGTACGCTAGTAGACGTCATGCAGAGCAGTCTGTGGGCAACACTGGTCAAGATGCTGAATGAGGTATATTGCTAATTAAGCTAATCATCAGATAATGTAAAGTTTATTTATTGTAATTAATTTCCAACAAGCGCCCCAATAATAATTTTGATTTCAAAGCATTTTACAAAAAAAAAAGGTTTCATTCCACTTCCCTTAAAGACAAATTTCAGTTAAATTACAAAAAAAAAGGAATATTATCATTTGCAATGCAGTTCCTCCAAGCAGTGCGGAACAATAAGAGCAGAAATCTGGTTAGCAGTTACAATGAGGTAAGAATTTAATTCTGATTTATGCACAGGGCCAAAGACCGATATTTCGGTTTAATTGAATTATCATTATCACTGAAGTTTCATTAGTACTGAATTGTTTTTCATTTTTTATTTGTGAGTCAGATTGCTAATTTTTGTTTAATGGTCATTGTCATTGAATTTATTTGCTGGGAGGTTACGTTAGGTTGTATTCTTGTTAACATTCAAATTATAGTCTTTCAACATTTTGTGGGAAAGTTTCACTTGGCTCCATTTATATTAAATAATTGTCCTTTAAATTTTTGTGTAGAAGGTTACACTTGGCGACACCCAGTCCAGGATCGTATTTCGTTGAGAGTCTTTTGAAAAACAGTCAGATATCTGCTCTTATTTGCTTAGATATAATTAGGATTTGGCGCAACGCTTTTATTAACTTGTGACTTTCTTTCTACAGGTCAACGGCAATTCGTTGCTCTGTTGTATTTGTGTGTTGTTTTTGCATTTGTGCTTATTGTTTTGTGAATATTTGTGAATATTGTAAAAATGCCGCGAAAGACTGTGAATAGTGTATCGCGAGGTATTACGAACGAAATTACCGGCTCAAACGACTTTACCGATAGGACATGTGACACGCAGTGTAATGATGACAATCCTGCGTTCACTAACAATCAGTGCATTACAACCACTAATGATGACCTTTATCTTAATGAGGAACAAACGAACTCAATTGTCTCGTCTGTTAATTTGACGAGAATTGATGACGCGGAGCGGTCTATAGTAATGAGTGCTGCCCAGCTTAACACACCCGATTTGGAAAACTCAAGTAACGTTCAGACGAATTCTTCTAATGAAAATGAACAGGATACACAAAGTACGACGGATCCATTTTATTCCGAAATAGTGACCGACAGTGTACATCCGACTGATAATCCTTTTGGTAAATTACAGAATGACCAAATGGTCACACAATGCGCGACAATTGCAGGTACACCACTAAACAGTGCTGAGAATAGAAATGCTAATTTTGTGTCGGATCCACTTAAGGCATTGTTGCTACAAATTCTTGAAAAACTAGACAGACTTAGTGAACAGTACGAACAGCGGGAGGAAATGATGGATAATTATTTCAAACAATTTAATGAAAGTGTCGACAACCATTACAAACAACTTAGCGAAACGATTGATGAGAGTTTCAAACTAACGAGCGAAAAACTAGACAACCTTAACGAACAGAGCATACAAGTTAGTGAACAGAATACAGCTGTTACCGTGCAATGCCAGGACATTAGAGGACAATTACGTGTGGATACTAAGACTTGTGCTAATAACAGTAATGAAGAAGTTGGCACTGTTGCACAAGAATTAAGTAGCACACGTGTAGACACAACAGAATCACATAAAGACAAAATTAATGCAGTCACCGAACAATGCCCTAAAAACGCAGTACAGATTCGCGACGAAATTAATTTAGAGTCAGTGGAAGTTTCACACACTCCGAATACGGAAGTTGACGAGAAATTTGCACGACACAACAACCAAATTGACGAAAGTATTACAGTAACAGAATTAACAATTATTTCAGTCACTAACACATCACAGCAGACGCCACTTTATGAACAATTGTCAGACTCGCGCAACGCGTGTAATTTGGGTAATCTACAGAGATTATGCGACTTAAAATCCGAAAAGCTACGCGACCTAAAATCTGAAATGACACAGACAAATAGATTTTCACACAAACGTGAACGTGTTGTCAAATTCAGTGACGAAAACGTTGATTACGAACAATTTTTATCCGTAAGAAAAACTAAGGAATTTAATAATGACAGAGCACAGGTACACGATTTGAACTGGATACGTCGATTTATTTTTGTACTTTCAACAGCATTGCCTATAATGCAGAAATCAGAATTGGCAAGAATGCAGCAATTTTGGTTTGGATTTTTACCGCCATTGCCTGCAACGGAAAAGCTGAAATGTATTTGCAGCGCATAATTAACCTCAGGGGATTCATTACACTTTAATGAATATGTGCCGTAGCGAGCATAGGGCCCCGAGCTGTAGTAGTGCTGTTTCATCTTTAGTTTTCTGCACTGCTGCCTTCTCTTCTACTATCCTTTATATCTATCAAAACCGCTCTTTAACTATTGCTCTATTTAGAATTAAGAATATGTAAAGAAAATCGGATAAGACAAGTTATACCGAAAGTGACAATTTTTATTAGGCACTCCACAACTACCAGCGTAATTTTAATAACTGAGAAAATTTTAATCATCAGTACGTTTAAAATTATCAGTAACAGTAAACACATTTTTGGTAACAATAGACATTTTTCTCCACAACAGCATGAAAGTCAGCCGCTTAGCATATGTAACCAACAATGCAGTCTACAAGGTCAACCAGGCTTTAATGTTCCGCCGCGTGCACGTATAGTCCCAGCTACAACAAATAGTAACGCATAGCCACGAGGAAATAACTACGTACAGAAAAAACAGTATTTCAATCTCTATCGCAATGCGCCGTATGGAAATGACTATCACGACATACGTAAAATTAATTAGTACAATTTTCAGCGTACATTCAATAACACGTCAGATAGAATATGATTAAATACAGTACAGGTTGCATATTCCAATAATGTAAGCAATACTTTTGACACACAGAATCTTGTCCACGAAAATGTTATTTGAAATACGCTTTGTTGAATGCACCACTTTTATCGCACCCAGATCTTACCAGAAATTTTTCCATTGCCACCGACAGTTCCAACACAGCTTTAGGCGTACATATTTTTCAGGAAATTGAAGAAGATGGTTCTACAGTAATTAAAAACATCGCATTTGCAAGCCGCATTCTATCACCTGCTGAACGAAATTATTCCGTTACTGAACTTGAAACATTATGTGTTGTTTGGGCTTTTACGAGATTTCGGCACTTTCTTTATGGAAGACACACTACAGTTTACACAGACCACAGAGCGATACAATTTTTACTTTCAGCTAAATTCACTCACGACAGGTTAAGCAGATGGAAGCTTTATTTACAGGAATTTAATTTCACAATTGTTCATATTCCCGGCACACAAAATGTTATAGCAGACGCACTATCGCGTTCTCTCGGCAACAATCAGCAAGACGTAGCAACCAACTTCTGCAAAACAAATTTCAGTGTCATGTACATTCAACAAGTTGCATTTGAAAATTTTATCTCATCGTCATTACAGGACATAGCAAAGGAGCAAAGTAAAGACAATGTGTGGAGAGAAATTAAACAGCTTTGGCAAGATAAGAATAATGTTACGATTAGACAACATTACACTGTACGCAATAACATTCTATTTCGCCGCTCTCACCCTGACAGCAACAATTGGTCATTATGCATCCCTGACGAACTTGTTAACAAACTAATCTGGTACACTCATTTAAGTTACGCACATTACGGAGCACGAAAATGTTTTCTTATACTGAGACAGAACTGTTATTTTAACAACATGGAGAAACGTATACGACGAGTTTTAGCGTCATGTAAAATTTGCCAGAAAGCTAAATCAGACACCACTTCACATATTCCTCCTTTATATCCCATTGTACCTGTTAAATTAAGACACATGGCCGCAGTAGATATTTTTGGTCCGATTCCGAGAACTGACAGAGGTTTTTGCTACATCTTTGTCGCTGTTGAGCTCACTTCAAAATTTGTTACTTTCACTCCGTTACGCAAAGCTACTGCTAAAACTGTTTCGAAAGCATTTGTAAAACATTTTCTATTTCATGTAGGGCATGTGATGAAAGTAATTTCTGACAATGGATCTCAATTCCGTAGTAGCATATGGACACGCATGTTACGAGCCAGAAACATTTCTCCGATCTATATATCCAAGTACCACGCTTCTTCGAACCCCTGTGAAAGATTAATGAAAGAAATTGGTAAGCTGTGCCGAATATACTGCCACAAAAGACATATTGATTGGGATACACACATACTCTCATTCCAAGATGTAATTAATTCCATTCCAAATGAATCCACTATGCTATCTCCGTCTGTTATACTGAAAAATGTTGAACCACCAAACAAAATTAAAGAATTTGTACATTTTCCTACATCTCGTCGCTTACGACACCACGAAATAATTGACATTGCGCTGAACAACATCAAACGTGCCGCAGAGCGCCGGAGAAGACAGCAAAAACAGGTTTGTACACGCCGCGACTTTCACGTTGGACAGAAAATATTAGTACGTACACACTATTTATCCAGCAAATTAAAAGGTAAGTGCAGTAAATTTGAACTTCTATACGCAGGTCCATATCGGATTCGCAGCATCCCTCACCACAATGTTGTACACGTCGAAACTTTGAGAACCAGAAAATCGAAAGGCAATCACCATATCTCAAACATTAAACCGTTCATTGAATGAAATCACTTTATGATGTAACATGCTATGATGCCATTCACTTATGCAATTATATGATTACCTACTGATGAGTGTCGTATTTTTTCTTGGCAAGTGCCCGGCAAGGTAAGGTTAGCAGGTCGCTTTTCTTGTCGTTACACGTCAGACCGTGCACATTTTCCATTTTTTTGTATGTATGATTGTTTTTCTGTTTTGTTAGTATGCATTATGAAATAGTTAAGATATAACACACACCAGTTGACTTTGACATTTTTGCCTTACATTTTTGCCTTTGAACACTGTCTGTGCTTTCGACATATTACGTTTTCTGTCATGTTAGGCTGTATGCTTAAGTATGTTACCGTTAATCAGTAATTATTTAGTGGGTATATGATTTAAATGCAAGACGTTAATTTCTGTTCATCATTTTCAGAAAGAAATAACGTGTAAAGAAAATAAATTAAACGGAAATGGGAATTTCACCTACGGAATAAACGATAGAAGATGCAATAACTTTATGAGGAAGAGTAAATGGATCAGGATTAACAAGCATTAACAAGAATATACAATACACATCGCAGAATAGCAGTCTTAACTAATTTTTTCTTTCAGAATACAAGGCGATTGATGCAGGCTGTCAGACAGAACTACACATCTTAGTTTTAGTGATGAAATATGTTAGAGATAAGGAATAGTTGTGTAATGAGTAATGAAGTGATTTTTTGCAGATGATAATGAGTGATGATGAATAATGATGAAGAGTGTGCTACTATGGATAATGAGGTTTTTCTTTACAGGTGATGATAATGATGGAGTTATGAATAATGAAGTGATGAATAATGAAGTTTTTTCTTTACAGATGAGGATAATGTTGAAGTTATGTATTTATGCTACGTAGTTATTTAAGTATTTGTTGCAGTTTGTTTTGACAGCAGGTGTTATATTGCATAGTAGGATGACGGAAAGTTTTGGAAAGGACAGCTATGAAGCACATTTTATACACATTTCACTACTTGTTAATTCGAAGTTCACTACTTTTCAGCATAGTGTGCGTTTCTTCTTTCAGGTCAATAATCCATTTTGTATTTTTTCCAGGAGAAGTTTTTCATGATACTTACTAAACCTGTTACTTATTATACCTGTTCTAGTACTTGCATTTTTTTTTTAACCCATTTGTGTTTATCATTTATAAATGTGATCACATATACTGCCTTGTTACATAACCTTGCTACAGCTGACTCATGACGAATGACGTTACACAGGAACAACCCACTACCAATTTTTTTTTCTCTCTTCTTGCTTTCTCTTATAATTACCAAACGCAATGCATTGCTAACAAAAAAATGTATTATCAGTCCCAAATAGTGATACCAGTTTGAGAAAGTTCTAAATAATACTGATCAACTCTGAATAGTATGTCACTTCAGTAATGACTTCGTAATGATACAAAAAAATATATGTATAAAATAATGCTTTGTGACTGGCTAATAACTGCCACGGTTTATTGTAATGAGACTACTTATAATGCCCATGATTATTAATGCTATGACTGTAATTAGCTGATTTTTTAATAATGACTTCGTAATGATCTGAATGTCACTCAATGAATTGTTATTACTTCTTAATGATCTGAATAATACTGAATGAGGAACAATGTTCTATACTATTCGATACTTGATGGCCACTGAGTGCCAATAATTAATGTCACTCAATGAATTAGGTTATTAATTATGCCATTAATTAGCTCTTGTTTTCAATGTTGATACTTTGTAACTGGAAAAGAATATGATTCTTACTATATTGAACTGACAAATGATTAACTATGCATTATAATTGGGAAAGAATGTGATTGTTTAATAATGCTTTGTAATTAGGAAAAGGCTAATGATTATTACTATTGAAATGACAAATAATTAATTAACGATGCCTTACTTTGTAACTGAAAAAGAATGCGATTGCTTCATAATGCTTTGTAAATAGGAAAAGGCTAATGATCATTACTATTGAAATGACAAATAATTAATTAATGATGCCATACTTTGTAACTGGAAAAGAATGCGATTATTTAATAATGCTTTGTAACTAGGAAAAGAAGGTTACTGATTCTATGTAAAACAATTAATGAACATTTTTCTGTAATACTACATTCATGGTACAGAAATGTTCAACACTGGGCTATGAATGCCCCAAATGAAAACTGTAATTGTCAATATTATGTGACTTAATGTCCTTCACCTCATGAGCTAACTACCCTGAATTACTGCAATGTCCATTTGTCCTGTCTATCCTAGTGATCATGGAGCACTACCTTTGGGTTTGCACTACTTCTACGTTGGTGTGCCTTGTAAAGCGTGGTGTTGACACGACATGCTGTCCACCACCATGAGCGATGAAGACGTTATTATGGTCCCACTGTTTGGTGTACCTAATGTACTGCCAAAATGAGAACATGAAATATTACTACGAGAGTTCAGTGTCTTGGGTACACTGATGAATTCTGATGGGAAAAGAACTGCAAATTGTGTCACTTGGTGTTGTACTTCTGTGGAAAGATATGGACTTTCAGAACAGCTGTGTGCAATCTAAAGTGCTACAACCATGATGCAATCCTTCCCTTTCCTATCCTAATTCTTGTCACATAGTGAAAATAATTTTTTGCTAACATTATTTATGTTCATGACTATACATTTTTTTGATTCGCTGAACTCCAGTACGAGTACAGTTATGTCACTTGTCGATATGATTTTTGCCATTATGTTTATTTATTGCAAAAATACCTAAGACATTTTTTCGATTTGTTCTCAAGTACAGTATGTGCACTCTTGTCTTTTATATTGTATATACATTTTTTTATTTATTATTTTATTTTAATGATATGTTCTGAACTACAGTGCATGTGCACTTATGTTGTGTGTTAATATGTTTTCTACTGAACTTCAGTGCCTGTGCACTTTTCTCATTTTTCAATATGATTTGTACTATTCTGTATATTCAATACTTCAATGCGTATGCACTTATGTCATTTGTTACTAATTGTATATACATTTCATCATTTACTGATATGTTCTCAACTGCAGTGCATGTGCACTCATGTCACTTGTCAACATAATATTTTTTGCCAGTCTGTTTATTTGTTCTGAATATGCTAAAGAATTTTTCAGTGCCTGTGCACTTTATCTGTCAAATAATTTGTATATACATTTTTCTGATTTGCTACTATGTTTTGTACTCACATTTTGTCTTTGTCTGATATATTTTGTACTTAGTGCGTGTGCACAACATTTAATTCATGTACTACATCTAAATATTCTGTAAGTTGTAGAAGTTTGTTAATTAAAGAAAAATTTTGCCGCGCTTGGCAAGTCCAAATGACTCACCATCGCTGCCAAATTTTTGCCCCCCAGTGGAGGGTTATGAAACACGTATGTAACATAGCAGCGATGGCGAGGCATTGTAGCATCTGTGACCAGAGAGTATGCGCTTGACCGCGCGAGTGTTGCGAGCGGTTCTCAGTCTGTCGGTCAGTCGTTGCGAGTCTGTAGCTCTGTCTAGTTGAGGGCAGTACTCAGTCAGTAGTCGTTGAGAGCAGTTCAGTGGTAGTCGTCGTGGAGTACGCTAGTAGACGTCATGCAGAGCAGTCTGTGGGCAACACTGGTCAAGATGCTGAATGAGGTATATTGCTAATTAAGCTAATCATCAGATAATGTAAAGTTTATTTATTGTAATTAATTTCCAACAAGCGCCCCAATAATAATTTTGATTTCAAAGCATTTTACAAAAAAAAAAAGGTTTCATTCCACTTCCCTTAAAGACAAATTTCAGTTAAATTACAAAAAAAAAGGAATATTATCATTTGCAATGCAGTTCCTCCAAGCAGTGCGGAACAATAAGAGCAGAAATCTGGTTAGCAGTTACAATGAGGTAAGAATTTAATTCTGATTTATGCACAGGGCCAAAGACCGATATTTCGGTTTAATTGAATTATCATTATCACTGAAGTTTCATTAGTACTGAATTGTTTTTCATTTTTTATTTGTGAGTCAGATTGCTAATTTTTGTTTAATGGTCATTGTCATTGAATTTATTTGCTGGGAGGTTACGTTAGGTTGTATTCTTGTTAACATTCAAATTATAGTCTTTCAACATTTTGTGGGAAAGTTTCACTTGGCTCCATTTATATTAAATAATTGTCCTTTAAATTTTTGTGTAGAAGGTTACAATATATGTGTGTGTGTGTGTGTGTGTGTGTGTGTGCGTCAGGTAATTAAAAGCGTAGTACAATCTCATGGAAGTTTATGATACAGTAGTATGTCCCAGTTTGTCACAAATATCAGTGTTAATATGTGCAAATAACGTCGTTTCTTTTTGTTCGTATGAAGACAAGAGCCGGCCGGAGTGGCCGAGCGGTTCTTGGCGCTTCAGCCTGGAACCGCGCGACCGCTACGGTCGCAGGTTCGAATCCTGCCTCGAGCATGGATGTGTGTGATGTCCTTAGGTTAGTTAGGTTTAAGTAGTTCCAAGTTCTAGGGGCCTGATGACCTCAACAGTTAAGTCCCATGGTGCTCAGAGCCATTTAACCCATTTGAAGACAATACTGGATTTTAGGACACCTGAGTTTATTGCTTGGAGTTGAATAGGTGTTAGCCTACGAAGTGCTTCCCAAGTTACCAACTAGTTTTTCCTGCTCATGGTTTGTGGTTCGTGGTTCATGGTTCACATTCCTAGTTGCAGGCCGCCTGTCTAACGGCTTCCATGGGCAACAAAAATTCTATTTCCAATATTTCAAGTACTAAAATGCTGTCATAAACTTCTCGTGAATAGGTATAATCTTATGTCATAAGTCTGATACAGTTAAACAAGTGTTGCAGCTAGAAGTTGTGTATAAATCTTGACACAGCGTAACTCGCCGCACGCAAACCCTGAACTAAATTCGTACAGCATTTGAGAATGAGAGCACTTAGTGATTGCAACTAACCGTACACACAGTTTCAAACATTTTCTAAACTATTTATCATTGACAACGCCTAGACAATTGTAATTCGTGGTTGCTATATTTTCGTTATTCATGCAGTAAAACGCCTGGCTTGAGGTTTTAATTTATTAATTCCTTATTACCAAATCTACTCGCAATATGTTTTGCAGAAAGAACCCACATATTCCAATGATTGAACCTGCAAGGCTATATCATTGTACGACATATATTTCAAGAGATATGACGTCATAAACAGTGAGATGCGTGAAAAAGAGTCGTATCGAGTTCAGAAGTTCATTTGGCGTGTAAGGTGGGTTAATCACGTCACATTGGCAGCAAATTTCACAACGATTCCACCCAGTGCCATCGTGGACGTGCCACACTATGGGAAGTTCGTCACATCCTCTCTTTACCACATTTCACCCCTCACGCCTCTGCGATGGAGGTCAGAATCGCGACGCCCAGCGTTGAAATTATGATGTTTTCTTGTCAGTGGCAAAGTAAAACATTCCAGAAGCACCACCGCTGAGAATCGGCACGAAAAGGCCGCAGGAGGTGGCATGAACGGCGTCAGTGAAAACACCTCTTTCCCTGGGGCATTGATTCCCACACATTTCACTGTCGAAAAGGACAGTTCGCAGTGCAGTGAGCTACAGGAAGACGTTCTTCACAATCTCTGTCATTACTGACACCATCGGGCTTTTCAACCCCTCTCTAATGATTCGATGAACTCTCTGCCAGGCACTTAAATGTGATTTGCAGAGAATCCATGTAGATGTAATGGTACTGCGAGTCTGCATCCCCATCGAACACGACCGCATCCGGTTGGAGCGCAGCGCGATGGCAATTTTTTGTCTCGCGTACAGGTTGGAACCACCAGGGGCCGTTCCAATCCATTCGACGAAATTTGAAAGTAATCCGAATCAGAAAATGGTGCTTATGCTTTTTCAGCAGTCCTACCTTGTGTCGTCCTGAGGTGTGATCATGAGGGACGCGACATTCAGATTTGCGTGAATGAAACGGTAAAGGGTCCTCTAGTAGCCTCCCATCGTTCGCCAAAACCCTCGGTGGCAGCCGTCAACCTTTACTGAGAATTTTAAAAATGCACCTGTACATACAAAAATCGAGAGTGCCATGAACCTGCAGTCAGTGTTCGTAGCTGCTTTCGCGCCGCCGCCGGCCGCTGTTGCCAAGCGGTTCTAGGCGCTTCAGTCCGGAACAGCGCGACTGCTACGGTCGCAGGTTCGGATCCTGCCTCTTGCATGGATGTGTGTGATGTCCTTAGGTTAGTTAGGTTTAAGTAGTTCTAAGTTCTAGGGGACTGATGACCTCAGATATTAAGTCCCATAGTGCTCAGAGCCATTTGAACCTTACACTCCACATGAACTTCTGGGCTGTGATATTTTTTTCGCAAGTGTCGTCACCTTGCTATTTGAAGCGCCGTCGATCACGAGGATGACGTCGCAGGGTGTCATTCTTTTGCACCGTTACAGAGAGATTCTGTAAAGAACTTCGATCCAAATTTCAAACTTAAGCGTCGTGAAGGATGGGAATTACGGGGCTCCAAAAAGTTATCCTTCAATTCTGCATTTCAGTATAGTTGTGAACTTATTTGATACTATTATTCCAACAAAATGGGAATAGTGATTACGCAGACAGATGTGCATATGTTGAGAACGGTTACGTAATAGAGAAGATTTTTTTAAATAAGAACGAAATTAACTCAGAAATTTCTAAAGAACAATATCTTGGTAAAACTGGATATAGAGTGAATTTACTCTCGTCAGCTCAGTGAGAATTGAGCTCACTGGTTTACCCTGACTAAACTAACATAGTGCTACATTTTGAGTAACAAAGGATGTTTGATAACCGAAATGATGGAGAAAATATATATATATATATATATATATATATATATATATATATATATATATATATATATATATATATTGGAGAAGATGGCTAACATACCCCAGTACCTTCACTGTTGTGTTATTAGTAGTATATGTGATATTTATCTGTAAGAGCTGTTTCGTTTTTTTCTGTTCTATGAGACACAATAGCAGGGGCTGAAGTAATTTAGAACTATTGATCAAGATAGATATGTAGCTATTTTATCCATATTTGATCTTGTGAACTCTGCAGCCGTTAATGATAGCTACTAATGACACCACCAGCCACCAACAATTTTAAAAGTGATTTATTTCCGTTACATATTTGGTTTCGGGTTACCACGTCCATCTTCAGATGCCTGATATTTTCAGTTACGTTGAGGATTTTTTGGGCTTCCATGCTTATCTTCACACACCTAATATTGTCAGTTACATCAATGTATGGCACTGAAATATAACATTTTAAAAAGTATTTTGGCTGGTTGCGTCATTCAACGACTATTAATACGTAGCCGGCTTTCGTTGTCATTGATCATATGTATGACTACCAAGGATTGATAGAAATAGTTGCGTCAGATCACGCTTGTGCGACATCATAAATGTAATGCAAACCATAGAGCTAATTGGGTGCTCCATAACACCAGTGCCAGGCTTGAAGAGAACAGATTACATGCCAAAAATTACCCTCTTAACAGATGACACAAGTGTTACTGTGAAAGATTTGGAATGTAAAGTATATAATTTAAAAAAATTCTGTTTGTACGAGGGTTGGAATTTGAACAGTAGCAACTATTTATTTACAACCGATACAAAACAGTTACATGTTTGCACCTGTTACTGTCCTTCAATGTAGTCACCAGTGTTCTGTAGAACCCATTGCCAGTGATGTGGAAGGCGTAGTATACCGTTAGCAGAGCCTGTTCTGTTGAAGGTGCGAATGGAGCAGTCTACTGCCTGCCGAATCTCTGGAACAATTCTGAAGCGGATGCCACGAAATGGTTCCTTCATCCTCAGAATCAATTCAAAGTCATAAGGACTTAAGTTCGGGGAGTATGGCGGATGGTACAGTACTCCCCAGTTCCATCGACTAAACAGAGCAGCCACAGCTTGTGCTGTATGCGGCCGCACATTGTCGTACAAAATGATGGGAGGGCTGCGCAGAAAACGTCGCCGCTTCTTTCGCAAAGCTGGTCGCAGGTGATGCTCCAAAAACGAACAGTGATACGACTTAAGTCCTTGTGACTGGGGACAACTACTATATGGAAAGGAAATAAGTAAACATAAAAGAAAAATAGCCTAGATTAGCTTTTTGATTGAGCACTTGAAGTTCGTGGAGTCGTGACACCTGCTCCGTTCACCGCCACCACCTACAATCATGGTATGAGGTCTGAACATAGTAAAAAACTGACCGAAACGGGTAACTACAGAACCAAAACTTTCTGGCGGTCGAGAATGTTTGTGTTTATATTAAAGTACTCTGAGGTAGAGCAAGAATATCCTTTGCTAGATTCTGAGAGTTAAGAAAAGACCCAGGTGGTGATCTAACAGAAGGTGAGAACACAGCATCTGAAAATATCCAGATGGAATACAGATGAGCATAGCTGAAGAATATATGCAATGGAAAGGGCTATAGTAACCCTGTGTCGAGCAGTTTATGTCGAATGGCTGATGACGTTGATTAGCTGCCGAAACAGTGAACCACATTTCAAACTCTCGGGACTTCAAATTTCAAAAGTTAATCTAGAGTCATAAATACATTTTTACAAATAAATATAAATTACTTAATCTTATAAGATATGATAGTGTTGTTGTTGTGGGTCTCAGCATTGATCCGGAACTAACCCATAAAACGTATCGAAATTTCTACGTTTATCCTCCTTGTCTTCTTCAAGTGATGATGCTGGTGAAAACTCGATCAGGTCGTTATTAATCAACGCGAAATAAAACTGGTCTTTAACAGAAAGGTGTTTGTCGTACTGCGTACGAGCACATAATATGCTATAGAGCTCGAACTTTCACTTTTAGAGATAGACACGACAAAAACTGCAGTCATACATAGTTTAAGAGCAATTATGGAAAAATTAGCTATTGTCCAAATACAGAACAAAAAGCAGAAAACGTAAACACTGTGATACTTGCTACTTCTCGCATTGGTTACCATGGAAGCTGTCTATTTTAACCGGCCTGAGTGGCCCAGTGGTTCTAGGCGCTACAGTCTGGAACCGCGCGTCCGCTACGGTCGCAGGTTCGAATCCTGCCTAGGGCATGGATGTGTGTGATGTCCTTAGGTTAGTTAGGTTTAAGTAGTTCTAAGTTCTAGGGTACTGGTGACCTCTGAAGTTAAGTCCCATAGTGCTCATAGCCATTTGAACCATTTTTGTCTAATTTAGCGTAAAAGCTTGAAATGGTCAATGGATATTAGCTGATCACTATTTTGGATTGGCGGTGAACGTTATAACGTTTTCTTTTTAGAGACAGAGGAGTTCGTTTTGTTGGATATCAGTCTCTTCATCTAGAACGGTTTCAGTCAGTTGATTTGCTCATTTCCGTACATGTAGCTCGATTAAATTCATTGTATTTTCTCTTCTAAAGTAAGTGTTGTGTAAATAACGTTTACGTGTGTGCTCCTGAAACGTCAGTCGCAAGCTATTATTTTTTTATTTTTCTAATAAAAATATAACATTAAAATGCTCAAGAATTTCTCCGTTACATTTAAACATTTGAACACAAATTCATAATAAATAACGAAACGTATTATACAAAATTCTAAACTGTAAATAAATTACTATAAAAGTAACATTTATAGCACTCGGTGTAAAAAAAGTGACGTTTGTTGTTCAGTAATAACGCTGTACGTGGCTCAAGAAGGAATTCAATACGCAGCCACAGAAATCTATAATCGCTCACCCAAGAACATTAAATGTCTGATGGGAATCAAAGAAAATTTTGAACCTAGTTTCAAATTATTTGTTTCTCGACAACTTTTTCCTTTCACTAGATGAATATTTAATTGAAGTAGGTAGCATATGTAGCTAAAGAAAACTAAATTGAAGGACTAATAAATATTTCTCATTTTGTTTAAGACAGTCTGACGTCGAGGTAGCTTACTCAAACGTCATATATACATAGCCTGCAAAATGACTCGATCGTCAGTATTTCGAAAAAAATCGTGCCGATGATCTATGGATCATGTAACTAATTAGCACTGAGACCTCTAACAACTCGTGTTACAGTAAATAATTTTTTTTTTGACAAATCGCAGAAATTTATGGTGCAAGAAATTTACAGTTGATTTTAACAGTATGGGATATGAATTTAATTTTATTTTCTTTGAGCAGTTTTGTCGTCTTCAGAATTGACTTTGCCTTAGGGAGGTACACATTTATTTACGGTATCTGCAACGTAATTGAAATACCTTAGCATGACTGTTACTGTGTTACCTGTACTACGAGCAGAATTAGGTCAAAGTTTAAAGAGAGTTTTGTACTTCCGTAACTTCAGAAATAGTTCTGGACAACCTCACCTACTACAAAGATTAAAAAAAAAATTATTGCGTTTGTTCGTGTCACAGCGTCCATAAATGGATACGTAAATCCCCGTGCGGGCCTTAATGTTGACAAGGTTATTACGGGAATGGTCTACGAACGGACGTGCAATTACTGCGTTGTACGTGACGGTGACGATGTTTAATGGCGTCTTCGTAAATTTGTCGGAGAACAATAAGCCATATGTCTCCTGTCACTGAAACCTGTAGCACGTTCCCAACATGGTTATTATTGAAACGAAGAGTCTCATAGCCTCTTATGGCAACAGAAAATAACATTTATTGGACGAGAACTTGCTGATATTCCGTACAATGGTAGTGTGTTAGTTTCTCACTATTACCCGCAGCACAAAGATAGGAACAGTCTTAACGTGGTCAAAGGGAATCATCTGTCCGAAAATCACGTCTGACTTAACTGCTCCTTTTCTTCTGGGTTTCATTACCGGATTAGATTAAAATATTTACAGAAGGAGCGGGAGAAGTCCCGTCAACAACACAGTCCTACTGCATAATAAGTAGTATACGTCATGCACAAGTCACATCGTATAAGTATTTAAAGGGTAATACCAAGAATCGATATGAAATGAGACCATCACGCAAAATCAGTGTTAAAGAAAGCAAACGGATGATTTGGATTTGTCGGAAAGGTCAGGGAAAGGATGATGCGTCTGTAGCAAGCCACTAGTGCGTTTAGATTGTTCCACGGCTTAGGGTCCTTATCACCTCGGTATGAAAACCGAAAGATTTCGGAGATCGCAAATGATTGGTATACCTGAATGACTGCGGAATTTAAATGGGAATCCTTGTAGTACTCGCGAAGTCTTTTTTCGTTAAAGTTAGACAATCTATATTCGAAGAAAACTGGGCAACAATTCTGTTGTTGCCATTGTATATATAGCGTAGTGGTCATAAGATAAGAGAGATCATCCCTCGCTTAATACATGACTGGAATAGGAAAGAAAATGTAGATGCAGAACCTCCAGCTCAATTTCAATCCGTCCTCGCAGTGTAGGGTGCTCAGTCGACAACGCCAGCCATTCCTACGGCCGAAACTCATAATTCAACATTCATCTACCGAAGAACCTGAAAACAACGTCAACGTGCACCAATTTACGTTTTAATAGAACACTCTGTAACCATGACTTTGAAAGTGACCGAAGCTGACAGCATCACGTAATTAGAAATACTGTGTTTAAGTGGCAAGGTTGTTAGAATATTAATCATACTGCGATGTTAAAGTGAAACGATGGACACTGTCTTTGCATTCAATTAAGGCATTCAGCTATCAGATAGGTTTCGCAGCTCTTATAGAGGAAATGCCCCACTATGAGGATAAAACATGTGCTAATGAAGCTTCAGAAAAGAACTACTACTTTTGTAAGGGCTTACCGATAAAAACTTCGGAGGTGGTACAGACATTCAGCTCAAATAAAGACGTTTTGTGGCATATCAAGTGCGTTATCTTCTTCGTTGACACATTTTCTGCATTCAGAAGCTGAAACCTCATCATTAAGTGCTCTAAAAATACAACCAATAGCCAGCCGCAGTGACCGAGCAGCTCTAGGCGCTTCAGTCTTGAATCGCGCGACCGCTGCGGTCGCAAGTTCGAATCCTACGTCGGGCATTGGTGTTAGGTTTACGTAGTTCTAAGTTCTAGGGGACTGATGACCTCAGATGGTAAGTCCCATAGTGCTCAGAGCACTTTGAACCACAAACAATAACCACCATTCCTAGACAGTTTACTTCCAGAATGACTCCTACGACGCAATATCGAAACAAAGATTGCTTTTTTCCGTATTTCAGCCTGTGGAAAGCAGCTACTATTGTTCTGCGTTCGTTTAGCTGTATTCATGTTACCCTCTCATATTTCACTATTGTCGGCACTTCAGCAATGCTGATAGATTTCGCAGTTTACGTACGATACCCTTACTACCCAGTAGTTGCATTTGGATTTTTTTCCGTGTCAGTTTTCAGTTCTAGAGGATAATCCGCTGTTAACCGGTCTGCTGGAGAATTGCAGTTCATTTCTGTGGTCTACGGGAAGATTTAAACAGTTCCGCTAACGGCGTACGGCGAGCAAAGCGGCTACAGCTATCCCTAACAAAATTCCAAGAATGCATGGCAAGGTGTCAGTAACACAGCACCTTTGATACTTGAAGTGTGAAGAAAACACGGCGACGTAAAGACCGGGACGCCTAGGTTCAGCGCCAAACCACGGCAGTGAATCTAGGAAAAATTAGTTAGTAGAGATTAACTAGTAGAGATGAGAATACACTGAAATGACAAGAATCACTGGGTACTTCCTAATATCGTGTCGGACTTCCTTTTTCGCAACGCAGTGCAGCAACTCGACGTGCCATGGTCTCAGCAAGTAGTTGGAAGTGCCCCTCTGAAATATTGGTGTTACCGGAGCAGAATTTTGAGTACGACTTGACCTCTCGACTACGTCCCGTAAGTGTTCGGTGGAATTCGTGTCGGACGATCTGGGTGACCTGGGTGGCCAAGTCGGTTGCTCAAATTGACCAGAATGTTCTTCAAAACAGTCGCGAACAATTGTGGTCTGGTGACATGGTGCATTGTCATCCATAAAAATTCAATCGTTGTTTGTGGACATGAAGACGATGAATAGCTGCAGATGGTTTACAAGTAAGAGAGCATAACCATTTCCAGTCAATGGTCGGTTCAGTTGGGCCATAACTTGGAACCTATGCATTCCTGAACTTATGCTCCTAAGCTACACGTTCGGTTCAGTTCGTACCGGGATTGAATTTTTGCAAAAGAAACTACTGTCGTTATTACTCGAACAACTATGAAACTGTCTAGAATAATGTTTTTCGTTCTAACAATAATTTTATTCGTAGCGCTTGGCAATTGTGTTTTTCGAGTATACGTCAAGATGTTCTATAGTGTTCGTTTATCCTTTGTCGCTGCCTTCCGGACCACGGTAGTGTTGTGGCGCGCATTTTCTTTCTTTTTTTTTTCCAAAGCTGGAATTACTGTCCGCGTCTGATTTGGCCGCTTTTAATGCTTTTCCGCATAGCCAAACCTGTCTTCAATGGGGAGGGAGCGGGCGGGGGGGGGGGGCATTTTGTGGATGTTCAAGAGAATCAACGGAAGGGGACTGTGATTCTGAATAACATTCCAGTCGAAACTTTAGCCGAGGTATATCAGAGCCTCTACGAACCATGCTGTGAGTGTTTAAAGAGAAGGATTTTATAATGGATACGTAATAAGTTTATGATGGATACCTAATAAATTTTTTTAACATCATTTAATATTTAATTTCGAGGTGTTTTCTATAGTGTATTCTCCTTATTTTTATACGAGTGTGTTTCACTATTTTCGCCATACACTGTGTATCTGCTGCTCTTGAAGACTTGCCACGGGATGCTCACGGTTTTCATAAACACGTGAAGTAGCCAAGTGGCACGCCTCGTACTTGCAATTAATGTGTAGGCTTCCGTGTAATAACGTGAATATTGGAGAAGACAAGTTTGTAACTGCAGAGGGCCACGGTATAAATATAAATTTGCGTGTTACACAACAAACTTCAGATTTATAGCAAAATTGTAAGTGAACGGAAAGAATGACTTTTTGTCGTGGAAGAATGAGAGTGACTAAACTGTTAACAATTTATTTTCGTTATATGCAATCCTAAAATGCTTCACAAAGCCATGGTAAAACGTTACGTATCAGTGTGATCATTTCTGCTTTCATCTTACGGTTCTGATGACGACCTGTGTGCACCAATACTGGCTAGCGTTTTGAATCTTCCCGTGGTGGTTTCAAATGAATATCAAATGTTAAAAATGATCTCTCATCACGTCCTTGGTACCAACATCGCAAATTCAGCAGAACCTTTATAGTGACAATGGCATGATTTCGATTCAGTCAGGGGAGATTTCGGCAAAAACCCTGCCGTCTCGGCATGATTGCGTATTCTTCATTTGAACACAGTGACGAGGAAGATATTGACCACATTTTCCTAACCTGCCAAAGAAGATGCAAAGAAAATACAGTACTAATGCAGCGTCTGATGTCCTCTGGCAATATTTTATCAACGGACGTTCAAACTCATTTAGCGACAGAAAACATGAAAGTGTATAAACTCCTGTACGATTTTATAGCAGAAGGACAAGTAAGATTACAGGAAAGGCTATTTTACTCAGTATTATACATTATAATGTTGTAAATGAATCAGTATGATTTTTTCTGAGGGGACGTTCATGAAATTTAGCGAAAATGTAAATTTTCATTTAATTTTTTTTATTTATAAGTATAACTCATGGAAAATGATGAAATTGCATGCTAACTCCCTTAAAAATAGATGTGTGATGGAACCCTCCAGCCACGCCCACCTTTTGAATAAACACTTCAGTACTAGCTCTGAGAACAATGACTCCGTGTAAACATAGGCTTCCGCAGCCATTCTCATTTTCAACAAAAATTTTCTGGGTTTGTGACCGCATTCTCAGTATATATATATACTACCGACGTTTCCGTCCCTGTTGCAACTATTTCAGGTGGTTCAAATGGCTCTGAGCACTATGAGACTTAACATCTGAGGTCATAAGTCCCCTAGAACTTAGAACTACTTAAACCTAACTAATCTAAGGACATCACACACATCCATGCCCGAGGCAGGATTGGAACCTGTGACCGTAGCGGTCGCGCCGTTCCAGACTGACGCGCCTATAACCGCTCGGCCACACCGGCCGGCTATTTCAGGTGGAAAGGGGAATTTTACGAACAGACAGATGGTGTAGATATGGCCTCCCCTCTCTCACCTATTGCAGCAGACATCTTTATGGAAGCATTTGAAGCAAGAGCACTCCAGTCCGCACCATTACGCGTAGAATTGTTGGCTCCGATATGTTGACGATACTTTCATTGTCTGGCCACATGGAGAGGAAGAGCTACAAAATTTCCACCAACAGCTCAACCAGCGGCACAGCAGAATCCAATTCACTATGGAAACAGAAAAGAATGGGGTGCTACGTTTCCTCGACGTGGAAGTTTACACAAAGCCTGATGGTAAACTGGGCCATAGAGTACACAAGAAGCCAACCAATACTGACACATACCGGCATGCCTCTTCCCATTGCCACCCTATGCAGAAGAAATTCGCCCTGCACACTTTAACCAAGAGAGCGCACAGGCTCAGCGGTGAGCAACATCTAAAGAGTGAACTACAAAACCTCAAGTCCATTTTTTGTGCCAATAGTTATGGATTGAAAGTAATAAATAAAGCTATGGTGACAAAGAGTGAAGCCAATAGAGGAGAGCAAATGGAAACAGAAGTCATCGCTCTATTACCATACGTTCAAGGTGTCACTGGACGGGTCGTCAAAATTCACCGCCGAGCAGGCATCAAACCGATTTTCCGAAGCAGCAACAGAATAAAAGATGTTCTTCACACAATGAAAGATACAGTTGACAAATGAGATGCCACCGGAGTTTACAAAATCAGGTGCGAATGTGGATTAGTCTATGTAGGCGAGACGGGGCGACCCATCAGCACACGGATATCTGAACACGAAAGATATATCCGACTAATAACGCACACCAAGTCAGCGGTGGCTGAACATCAGGATGAGTTCGGGAAACATTTATTTTGGTGAAGCACGCGTACTGGCGAAACAGCATCTTACTTTCAGGAGGAAGATTAGAGAGACAATAGAAATAGCCAAGCGACCGGTCGACATGAACAGAGAGGACGGGTACCACTTCCGACGTCTTGGCTGCCAGCAATAACTGCGCTATGGGACGATAGCTCACCTTAAGGGACATATGGAGGCTCGCGGGAGACCACAGCGGCTACAGGTAGATAGAGCACTGGCACACCTCGGCCGGCGCTAGAAAGCAGGAAAACAACGCCACGTCACAGCTGCCGCCTGGTCTTCCCTTCGCCGATTTCCACCAGTCGCAAGCAGTAATGCAAACATCAATCAAAACGTCGGGATTTCACCAATGAAAAGAAATAATAAAAGCACCAATGAAGACTTCTGACATCCCTCCCCCTCATCCTAAAAAGCCTGACAGAATTAGACAACAGCCATGCTTGCAAGTATACAAGAATCAAAGTTTTCTCATTAAGCAGTAAACAAATACACCCTGAAGAAGGTACCTTGCAACAGAGACCGAAACGTCAGTTTTAAATATATTGACAATGCGGTTACAAAAGCAGAAAAATTTTATTGAACGACTCTGTAGATTACTTTCAAACCGACTTGTACGGGATAATTCTAGACAGCAGTGACATACAGTCTTCGGTTTTATAGATTGTGTTCGATTTTGTTGCTCATCTTAGAAAGAATAACGAATCAGCTCCTTTGTTTACAAAGAAATAGTTCTTATTTTGCCATTTTCATTTGCTGCAGTTGTAGGAATTGCAACTTATGATGCAGTCCTTGTACTATGCAGTCCTTCTATTAGAGATGGACTTCAAGATAGGAAATTTCACTGAAGACTTCTTGAGAAACATAGATTTACAACGCCTCTCTGCATCTGTAAAGTCAGTTAAAGACCTGGTGAAGGAAAGAAGGCAGAAAACAGGAAACCAGAAAAGATGACGTGAAGGGAAAGAAAACCCTCAGTACAAATCTGGGGCCTTCTCAAGAAGTGATGTAAGGGAAAATGTCACGTTGAAAACTGAATTTCTGAAAATAGCGTTTTTTAAGGTTTATGTCCTTTTTCCCAGAATGTATAAACGCTAGAATTATCAAATTTTGTAAGCTTATTTCTATAAACCCAACAAATATTGACTCAAGAGTAAATTTTGAAATTCTAAGCGTAAGCAGGGTGCTTGGAATTTACATACATTTTATATTGTAGTTATAGAATTATAATTAAAAATTATTGAAATTATCTTTTTCTATATATTTAAGAAACCTTATGAGAGAAGCTTACTATATGTAAGGACATTAAAGGGTTCAAATGGCTCTCAGCACTATGGGACTCAACTTCTGAGGTCATTAGTCCCCTAGAACTTAGAACTAACTAAACCTAACTAACCTAAGGACATCACACACATCCATGCCCGAGGCAGGATTCGAACCTGCGACCGTAGCGGTCTCGCGGTTCCAGACTGCAGCGCCTAGAACCGCACGGCCACTTGGGTCGGCGCAAGGACATTAAAGAGAGAAAATTTTGTAGAAATCGCTTGAATAGCTTCTCAAAAAAACGTACAATTTTAATTTCTTGAAACTAAAACTTTTAAATTCAATAAAAAATAAGTATATATAATACAAGGAACTTAACCGTAAATGCGTTCATTTCATGTAAAGCATGGTGCAAAATTTCGTTGTCGTATCTTCAAAATTGTTGATTCCATGGTGGTGTTATTGTTAAACTTAATTGTTTTTGTAGGTTGATTTAAAGTCTTTAATTGCTTACTCTTTTAAAGTGTGTGTTTTCCTCGAAAGTCATCCCTTAAATAAATGTAACTGATAACTGCTGTTTTTAACGATTTCAGGCTGTAACGCATTCAAACTTTAAAAAGTCATTTGAGATTGCCTGATGACTAAAAGCCACTAACAAAAAAAAGATTAAAATTAACAGCTTTGTAGCTATTTACTGAAAGAGATTATCTCACAGATACTGAGCAGGAATCCCTTTTTTGTGTACCTGTTATGCCGGTAGAATTTTATGCATTCGTATCAGGCAGCTTGTCGCAGAACGTGGATTCAAACCTCAGATGACAGAGATCCACTACTGTCTGTAAAAAGTGAAACATTCAGAAGCAAAGGTCTGTAACACGCCACGATAAGAGCGCGTGTGAAACAGCGGGACCTTAATAAACGATTTTAATAACAGAGAATTGATGTTCACATAAACCCAACAGAGCCCTCTTTTGCATTACTGGACAGGTTAGTGTTACGCAACGGTCAGTCGGTGCGGAGTCGTCAGGCGAAATGGAAACTTGTAACCAAGCGGTGCTATGCATTTTCGACATCACAGGGTGGATAAAGGCATCTCAATGCGCTCGAACGGTGCAGAATGATAGGTCTCCGGAAGGCGGATCTGTCGTTACGTGACACTGCGGCTCAAACAGTGCACACTACTTTAGCAGCGAGGCGTATTTGGAACCAGAGGAGAGAAAAGGGCCGAACACAGCGCCGACAGGGTACTGGACGATATGATGTGACCACATCGCGAGATGACCGCCGTCTTGTCCACTTGGCCGTAACGGTCAGAACAGCTTCGTCCACAGTGTTGGCGTGACGTTTGAGCACTACAGTGGGTGTGGACATGTCAGCGTCGATGGTTCTTCACTGTCTTCTGAGGCATGAACTGGTGGCAAGCAAGCAAGTCCATCGGCTTCCACTGACCAGGACCCACCGACGCCGTGGACTGAAATGGGCACGTGAATGCAGACACTATCGTATTGAGTGGCAAAATGCAGTATGTTCGGAGGGGTCCCGCTTCAGCTTGTCCTATAGTGATGGCCACATACGCGTTCGACGACGCCATGGTGCATGCAGTCAGGCAAAGTGTATCGTTGAGCGTCATAGCGGACAAACGCCAAGTGTGATGGTTTGGGGCACCGTTGTCTGTAACACGCGAACTCACCTCCTACATCCTGAGGGCAATCTGAACAGCTACCGCTGCATCAGGGGCGTTTTATAGCTCGAGGCACTGTTCCTCCTGCAGTCCGTTCCACACGCCATATTTCAACCCGGCCACAAGTGGAGAGAAATGTAAAAGACTTCTTCAGAGGACAACGGGTACCATTGTTTTCTAGGCCTGCCCGTACGCCTGATATGTCGCCCACCGAAAATGTCTGCGATAAGGTCAGTGAGCAAGTTGTTCGTTCAGGTACCCCTGTAGCCACAGTGGTTGCTTTGTGGACGCGTCTACAAAGTGCGTAGTACAGTATTCCCCAGCAGCGCGTTCATGTCCACTTTGGTTCCAAACCATGAGGTTTAGCGGCTCTGATTGCAGCACACGGTGGCGCTACTCCGTACTGAATTTCCACAGTCACAGTGAATGTACAGTTCTGTAATGCTAATCAGTTGTGTAGTGCTTTGTTGCTAATCGATAAAATCAATTTCCGAGCTTGCAGCATGCTGCAGAGCCATATACCGCTTTGGTTACTGCAGGGTCAGTTTCTGTACGTGGGCTACAGTCTGTATTTGTCACAGAGCACAGATGGTTTGAAAATGAACGCAGGTGTCCGAAACTAGTCACCATCAAGAAATAAAAAATAAATACCTCTCAGTGTGTTGTGTACATAGTTCCGCGTAGTCGGCGCATACACAACTTTCCCACTAGAGCGCGCCCCGCTAAGCACAACAGCGCAGGCGCAGCGCTCGTCCGTCTCTGCACTACGAGATGGCGCTGCCTTAGAGACGGACCAAATTCTGCTTCCGCCGATCCGCGTATTAATATGTAACGCAGCCAATGAGATTGTTGCTAAAGTAGAAACTTTTCTCCTCGCGGATCACACGCGCGCAATGATACCTGAACGCACGAGGTATTATAACGAGCGTACAGACCTCTGATTAGTCAGTCTGCATTTGTCTGCACCAGTCTGTACCAGTCTGCATTAGTCTGTACCAGTCTATAGTCAAGTTTCAGTCTGCACCTAATAAGATCATCACATTTCTGTACATTGCCATGATACTTTTTCAAGTGTCAGAGATATGTGAGAATAAGATTAACGTACCAAGACCAAAGCAACTTCGGCTTGTCAGTTGTAAATAGCATCCAGAATCAAGTTACGTAATGTCTATGCTTTTTTATTACTTTAATAAATGTGTGTGAAAATTAATCAAGTTCTGTTTAAAGTTGGTCACCATCAATCTGCTACACTAAGTGAGCAAGTGGCATTTCTATTGTCTGACCAAATGGCAGAAGATAAACACGCCACAATAAGAACACGAGACATATTGCTGACACTCGCCTACTTCATTAGAGCGACAAGTCAAATAATCTGATGGTATGTGTACTGAAGGTCTTACAGTACGCACACCACACAGTGCAAATTACGATAGAACTATAAACAGTTTATTTCAAGGAATAAATTTCATTGTGTTCATATGTTTCACTTTTTCCGAACTGTACGAGGTGCATTCATGTTCTAAGGCCTCCGACTTTTTTTTCTAATTAACTACTCACCCGAAATCGATGAAACTGGCGTTACTTCTCGACGTAATCGCCCTGCAGACGTACACATTTTTCACAAGGCTGACGCCATGATTCCAAGGCAGCGGCGAAGGCTTCTTTAGGAGTCTGTTTTGACCACTGGAAAATCGCTGAGGCAACAGCAGCACGGCTGGTGAATGTGCGGCCACGGAGAGTGTCTTTCATTGTTGGAAAAAGCCAAACGTCACTAGGAGCCAGGTCAGGTGAGTAGGGAGCATGAGGAATCACTTCAAAGTTGTTATCACGAAGAAACTGTTGCGTAACTTTAGCTCGATGTGCGGGTGCATTATCTTGGTGAAACAGCACATGCGCAGCCCTTCCCGGACGTTTTTGTTGCAGTGCAGGAAGGAATTAGTTCTTCAAAACGTTTTCGTAGGTTGCACCTGTTATCGTAGTGCCCTTTGGAACGCAATGGGTAACGATTACGCACTCGCTGTCCCAGAACATGGACACCATCATTTTTTCAGCACTGGCGGTTACCCGAAATTTTTTTGGTGGCGGTGAATCTGTGTGCTTCCATTGAGTTGACTGGCGCTTTGTTTCTGGATTGAAAAATGGCATCCACGTCTCATCCATTGTCACAAACGACGAAAAGAAAGTCCCATTCATGCTGTCGTTGCACGTCAACATTGCTTGGCAACATGCCACATGGGCAGCAATGTGGTCGTCCGTCAGCATTCGTGGCACCCACCTGGATGACACTTTTCGCATTTTCAGGTCGTCATGCAGGATTGTGTGCACAGAACCCACAGAAATGCCAACTCTGGAGGCGATCTGTTCAACAGTCATTCGGCGATTCCCCAAAACAATTCTCTCCACTTTCTCGATCATGTCGTCAGACCGGCTTGAGCGAGCCCGAGGTTGTTTCGGTTTGTTGTCACAAGATGTTCTGCCTTCATTAAACTGTCGCACCCACGAACGCACTTTCGACACATCCATAACTCCATCACCACGTGTCTCCTTCAACTGTCGATGAATTTCAATTGGTTTCACACCACGCAAATTCAGAAAACGAATGACTGCACGCTGTTCAAGTAAGGAAAACGTCGCCCTTTTAAGTATTTAAAACAGTTCTCATTCTCGTCGCTGGTGGTAAAATTCCATCTGCCGTACGGTGCTGCCATCTCTGGGACGTATTGACAATGAATGCGGCCTCATTTTAAAATAATGCGCATGTTTCTATCTCTTTCCAGTCCGGAGAAAAAAAATCGGAGGCCTTAGAACTTGAATGCATCTCGTACTGTAGAATGAAGACGACCGTTGTGTTCACCTCTCTGATTCCCGCCACTCTCGCGTCCTTAGCTTTGAAGACAGTTTAGTCAATGGAGACTAGAAAGCGCCCACGTGAGAAACCGGCAGCTCTGCGCCCTGGCCGCCTACAGCGATGGGAGGGAGGGAGGGAGTGACTTGTTGCAAGCGCGCTTTGTGGGGCACGGCCTCGGCAGTAATTCGCCATTCCGGGGAGCCGCCCGCCAGCACCACGACTTATCATAGCGAGCGGAGCGGGAGATCATTAGTCCGTGCTTCATTCGGCGCGATTCAAGCCCCAGTTGCGTTTCATTTATGAATTATGGAAGCATTGTCGGCGGCGTAATTATCCGGAATTATGCAAATAGTTGCCGGTGTAATTACTGCAACGGCGGCAGGCGGTCGGGGTGTAGGAGCAAGAGAGAACGGAAGGCGGATGGGGGCGCGAGAGGGGAGGGATGTAGGTGTGGGTGGGGAAAGCGTACTGCGCCGTAATCAGCGCGGCAGCTGCGTAATTACCGGCAACTGGCGCTGCTCTGCCCTCTGTTCTCTGACGGAGGTTCCGCCGTATGGAGACAGGCGCGGGACCCAGTTACTCCAGCAAAGCACCGCAGAGGTAACGAGAATCTGCCAGAGGGCGCTTAAACATTTACAGATTCAGCTAAGGTTAAGATCATCGTTGCGCCGAAACTCGAATAAAACCTAAAATTTTTGTTGAATTCCTAAGGACCCAGTTTCGGCTTAGTACTGATTATGTAGTACCTGCGTACAAGTACACCAGGTAAAAGAGTCACTCTATCGTGTGTGTGTGTGTCCCCCTACACCATTTAAAAATGTTATATTAAAAAAGACAAGAAGCTCCTGCCGTGACAGATTTCTACGTTAGACGTAGGGGAAAGTTTGGTAAAGTGGCCGTCCTAAGGGAAATGTTTTTCTCTTCATCTACGTCTACATCTACATCTACATCCATACTCCGCAAGCCAACTGACGGTGTGTGGCGGAGGGTAGATCGAGTACCTCAATCGGTCCTCCCTTCTATTCCAGTCTCGTATTGTTCGTGGAAAGAAGGATTGTCGGTATGCTTCTGTGTGGGCTCTAATCTCTCTGATTTTATCCTCATGGTTTCTTCGCGAGATATATCGTAGGAGGGAGCAATGTACTGCTTGACTCCTCGGTGTAGGTATGTTCTCGAAACTACAACAAAAGCCCGTACCGAGCTACTGAGCGTCTCTCCTGCAGAGTCTTCCACTGGATTTTATCTATCATCTCCGTAACGCTTTCGCAATTACTAAATGATCCTGTAACGAAGCGCGCTGCTCTCCATTGGATCTTCTCTATCTCTTCTATCAACCCTATCTGGTACGGATCCCACACCGCTGAGCAGTATTCAAGCAGTGGACGAACAAGCGTACTGTAACCTACTTCCTTTGTTTTCGGATTGCATTTCCTTAGGATTCTTCCAATGAATCTCAGTCTGGAATCTGCTTTACCGACGATTAATTTTATATCATCATTCAATTTTAAATCACTCGTAATGCATACTCCCAGATAATTTATGGAATTAACTGCTTCCAGTTGCTGACCTGCTATATTGTAGCTAAATGATAAGGGATCTATGTTTCTATGTATTGGCAGCACATTACACTTGTCTACATTGAGATTCAATTGCCATTCCCTGCACCATGCTTCAATTCGCTGCAGATCCTCCTGCATTTCAGTACAATTTTCCAATGTTACAACCTATCGATATACCACAGCATCAGCCGCAAAAAGCCTCAGTGAACTTCCGATGTCATCCACAAGGTCATTTATGTATATTGTGAATAGCAACGGTCCTACGACACTCCCCTGCGGCACACCTGAAATCACTCTTACTTCGGAAGACTTCTCTCCTTTGAGAATGACATGCTGCTTTCTGTTATTTAGGAACTCTTCAATCCAATCACGCAATTGGTCTGATAGTCCATATGCTCTTACTTTGTTCATTAAACGATTGTGGGGAACTGTATCGATCGCCTTGCGGAAGTCAAGAAACATGGCATCTACCTGGGAACCCGTGTCAATGGCCCTCTGAGTCTCGTGGACTAATGAGTAGTGTATGGTTGGCCCTGAAAACGACTGTTCATATATAGGTTCTGTTCCATACTTGTTGCTGTGTTACAGCATCTTCGTGGAAGAATTACCCGCTATTAACCGTTGCCTAGGAACAGACCCCCTATAGTACCCACCATTTTCGGTGGGGGGAGGGCCTTTTTCCTAGATCCCTAGGATTCTGAGGACTGGAAAATTACCAAAGATTTTCCAACAGGATAATTGTCATCCTAAGACCAGACACAGACGAAACTTATGCTTCTCATTACCGACCAGCAACACTAGCCAGCATGCCCTATAAACTACTAGAAAGCTTATTCTAAATCGCGTTCAAGAGGGCGTTGATCAAATCCCCCCAGTCGAATAGGGTGGCTCTGGGAAACATCGAAGATACTGCGACTAGGTATTTAACATTGATAACTAGTAGAAGCTGGATTTCAATAAGGTCTCAATCAACTGCAGTTTTCGTGTATCTTGCGGCAGCATATAACTCTGTTTGAAGGGAGGGACTGGTGTTCAAGTTTACAGAAAGCTGGCCTTTCTAGTTAACAACATGCTTTCTGACATGTACTTTACGGTGTACCTGTAAGGACAAGCTAGTAGATGGATAACTCAAAATAATGGCCTCCCTCAGGGATCAGTTCTCACCCTCGTCCTGTTTATCACGTATACCCATGATATGTCAGACGCGGACTCCATATTAAGCCAGTATGTAGATGACCTGTCATTATTCTTCCAGAGTAATTACGTTATGCACTGCGAGAGTGTGTTTACAAGTAGTACAATGAAACTGAATGATTACTTCCATAAATGGACACTTCAGCCTAACCCAATTAAAACTGAGGCTACCGCATTTCACTTAAGTTATAAAGAAGCCCAAAGGAAGTTAAATGTGACAGTCGATGAAATCGAGGTACTGTATAACTACAATCCAGTATATCTGGGAACTACTCTGGAATAGGCCCTTTACGTTCAAACAACATTGCATCAAGTTATCTAAAGAATTCGGCTCAAGAGTAAGTCTACTTCGCAAGATTGCCGAAAGCAGCTGGGGTGCGGAAGACAATATTCTACACGCTACTGAACTCGCTCTGCTGCGTTCCAGTGAGGAAAAACATTGCACACACAACGAAGATTGATGTGAAGCTTAATGAAGCTATGAGATTTATCAATGGTACTGACAGATCTACTCGTTCTCAATGATTGCCTGTCTTAACTAATAAGTCTAAGGAGGAAATCAGCTGAGATAAACTTGTTCAAAACGATTACTTCTCATAAGAACTCACCCTTGTATGATGCCCTACAAGACCCACCAACAACCTGTCTGAAATCACGCAAACCACCATGGGTTGATTTTGAAATTATCGGTTCTTTTGATGTGACCTCTAAATAGCGACAACATTGGAACGAAAATTCATACAGCAACGCTCACCTTGTTCAAGATCCAGCAAAAAAGGTCGAGAGATTCGAAGTGCCACGCCAAGCCTGGTCGAGGCTGAGTCGCGTTAGGACTGGCCAAGGCATATGTGGCTACACCATGAAGAAGCGGGGTTTGCGTCCACTACTGACTGCGACTACGGAGCGGAGGAGCGGAAAATAGACCACATCGTTAAGGAGTGCCCACTTCGAGCATCTGATGGTGATCTGAGGACTTAACGTCAAGTGACTCAAAGTGCTCTTGTCTGATTGTCATATTTGGAGATTTCCATTTTATTGTAGATACTTTTGTGTACATCTAAAACAATACGATAAGTACATAAGTAAATCTCACCTCAGAAATGCATATGAAACACATCTCTTTAAACTGTACATATTCTGAAACTGTAAACAGTTGTATTATTATTCAAATCCTCCTTTTGTAGTAGAAAAGTGAGCTTAAGTGAAAGTCTGCAAAATGCCCACTTTGCCAGGTAGTTAGCATTAAAGTGGCCAGAGACAGTGCAAAGGAAAAATAAGGATGAAATGAAAATTTTGGTACACTGCGGATTGGGAGATGTTGTCAGGTGAAGAAGATACACATTTACAGAACGAAATATGTTTGAGAAAAATACTCATTTTAATCATTTACCAAATTATGCAAAATTTTAATAGATTTTAAGTCTCAAAGTTCACAGCAACATTTGTCACATGTTCAAAGGTAATTTAGCTTTAGGAGTCAAGTATTAATACTGTATTCAAACGTAAATATGTCGTCATCCTGCTCAAGACTAACACATTCGTCATGAGCCCACAACTTGTAGTCGGCCGGAGTGGCCAAGCGGTTCTAGGCTCTACAGTCTGGAACCGCGCGACCGCTACGGTCACAGGTTCGAATCCTTCCTCGGGCACGGATGTGTGTGATGTCCTTAGGTTACTTAGGTTTAAGTAGTTCTAAGTTCTAGGGGACTGATGACGTCAGAAGTTAAGTCCCATAGTGCTCAGAGCCATTTGAACCACAACTTGTAATCAAAGCATCGAATCCAGCCTTCATGGTCATAGTCAGAGAAAGTTTTGTTACAATACAGACATTCAGGTCCTAATCTTCTGTATCACCACCACACTGCGTCTTTGCTTTCTCGTTGTTGATTTCAGCACCAAACATCTCGAAAAGTACTTTACAGATTTACTTCAGAAAATGTTCTTGGATTTAAAGTGATAACAGTTCTCCATGAGGCTTCCATATCAACAAGGCACGAGAACAATCACTTTGTGCGCAGATATTGTACGTCTCGGGCAACGATAGACAATTCAGCTAGGGCTTATTAACAGAAATTAGTTCCTCACCAAGTTGATAATACACTACAGCCTTAGTATACTTATTTCATGACATAGTACTGCTTTGAAATAAGATAAATCTATTACAAAAAATATGTACAGGCGACTAGCCACTATACCCACTGGAAGTCATTACGCTAAACGTTGTCTGAGCACCTAAGCTAGGCAGTTCATAACCATGTGGTTTTGAAAGCGAAAACACGTTTTACCAGCAACGTAGCAATTAAATGGCACAATATATTTCTATATTTCTATGCATGCAAATGAAATTATTACTTATCTAACAACGGACACATAGGAAACACAAAATATTTAACTGCACACGTGTGCGCGCAGATGTCGCCATGAAACTTGCGGACAACACCGAACACTTCTCTTTGAACAGTCTTAAGTGCTTGTTACTTGACCGCAGCGCTATCCCAGAGAGTAAAAGGAAGTAGCCCACCACTTTACCTGTCCTGACGAGTGAAACCTTACCCTACTAGGCGCTCTGTTTATCATTTGCAGAAGAATGCACGTGAAAAGCTACGTTGAATGAACGCTAAGGTAAGTTTTAACAAACAGTTCTTTACTCCTTCCTAGACAAAAAAGTGAAGGCTCGCTTACCTTATTTCATCTACAGCTGTCTCGATATCCCTATCGAGTTTCTTCCCAGTAGGCCGCGTCTTCTAAAAGGCAGTTGAAAGAGTGAAACTTGGAGTGGCTTTTGGGAATGCCAGTACGACGCTACAATAATTTCTCAGTACCTGAAATTCCACCCACTTTATTAATACAAACCAACAAGGGGAAAATCTCCTAATAACATGTAATCCTAAAAGAGGGTAAGTCTAAACTCATTGATCACAGTAAACGATCGCGGGATCTTATTGTAACACTTCGATCACCACAACATTTACAAAATAATGCACAGCAGCTGTTTCCATGTTTCTTCAATTCAGGCTACCGCTCCATTAGTCAAAATTAAACTTTAAATCATGTTCTTAAGTAAAATGAAGTACCCCTCATCAATACGTGTTCACGTCACAGACAGCAGGGATATACTGCCTTAGTACAGGGTGTATATAAATGAATATCGGGGTTTTAACTCTTTATAATATTTATTATATTAAACTTACAGATGTAAATGATATGTCAAACGAAAGAGCAACTCAAACAGTTTCACTAAGAACCTTATAAATGTTCAATGTGAGCACCATTTGTCACACGACACACATCAGGTCTATAGCCGAGTTCTTCCAAAAGGTTGATAAGTGTGTCTTCAGTGATTGTACCAACAGCTGCTTCAATCCGGTTTATTAATTCAGGGAGGTCTGCTGGTAGCGGAGGCATGTACACACGATCCTTGATGAAGCCCCAAAGGAAAAATTCGCATGACGTTAGGTAGGGTGAACGTGGAGGCCATGCAAAGCAAGTACTGTCATTGGGCACCTTGCGGCCTATCCAGCGCTTGGGTACAGTGAAGTTCAACCAATCGTGTACTTCGCTATGCCAGTGAGGTCGCGCACCATCTTGATGGAAAATGAAGTTCTCTGGCTCATCTTCTTCCAACTGAGGGACGAGACATTGCTCTAGTGTATCAACGTAAGAAGTTCCAGTTACAGTAGGTTCGCCAAAAAAGAAAGGCCCATAAACTTTCCGCCAGGCTACGGCACAAAAAACAGTCATTTTAGGGGAATCTCGTTGCATTTGTACCACCTCGTGAGGATTTTCTGAGCCCCAGATGCGCACACTGTGAGTGTTAACATGTCCACTAAGGTGAGAGGTCGATTCATCACTGAAGACTACATGATCCAGAAGATCTTCATCGTCATGAAACAATATTTCGTTTTCAAAGTAGGCACGTAATCCATGGTCTGCCGGCTTTAGAGCCTCTAACAACTTTAAACGGCAAGGACGTAGTTGTACGGGTTGTCTTAAAACTTTCCAAACAGTCGACATGGGAACTTGTAATTCACAACTAGCCTTCCGGACTGGTTTCTTTGGGCTACGAGTGAACGACTGTCTCACTCGCTCAACAGTCTCTTCACTGACTCTTGGTCGTCCTGTGCTCTTCCCTTTACAAAGGCAGCCGGTATCTTCAAATTCATGATACCATCTACGAATGTTATTATCACTTGGAGGATCCAACCGAACTTCAATAGGAACGCACGTTGCACAGTCTCTACTGATTCGGTCTTTGCAAACTGAAAAACACAAAACGCTTTCTGTTCACTAGTCGTCATCTTCGCTACTACCGCTGTCTAGAGGATTGCGACAGCGCACTGGTGCCAATCACAACTGTTTGAGTTGCTCTTTCATCTGACATATCATTTATAACTGTAAGTTTAATGTAACTAATATTATAAATGATTTATGAACACCCTGTATTTTACACTGAGATGGCAAAAGTTATAAGATAGCGATATGCACATATACAATAGCTTTAGTATCGCGTACACAAGGTATAAAAGAGCGAAGCTCTCATTTGTACTAAGGTGATTCGTGTGGAAAGGTTTCAGTCGTCATTATGGCCACATGACGAGAGTTGACAGACTTTGAACGCAGAATGGTAATTCGAGCTACACGCACGAGACATTCCATTTCGGAAATCGTTTGGGAATTCAATATTCCGAGATCCACAGTTTCAAGAGTATGCCGAGGAAACCAAATTTCAGGCATTAACTCTCACCTCGTGCAACGCAGTGGTCAAGGGCGTTCACTTAATGATCGAGGGCAACGGCGAATGCGTAAAGTTGTCAGTGTTAACAGATAGAAACCACTGCTTTATACATCCACAGAAATCAATGTGAGACTACGACGATCGTATTCGTTAGGACAGGGCGGCGAAATTCGGTGTTAATGGGCTATGTCAGCAGACGGCCGACGGGAGAATCTTTGGTAACAACATGACATCGCCCGAAGTCTGGGCTCGTGGTCATGTCGGTTGGACCCTAGACGACTGTAAGACTGTAGCCTGGTCATCGATGCCTTATTTCAGTTCGTAAGAGTTGATGGTAGGGTTCGAGTGTGGCGCAGCCCTCATAAAGCCATGGACACAAGTTGTCAACAAGGCACTGTACAAGCTGGTGGCGGCTGTGTATATATGGAATGGACTGGGTCCTCTGGTCCAACTGACCAGATCATTGACTAGAAATGACCACTGGCAGCCGTACGTGGACTTCGTGTTCCCAAACGACGATTTCATGTTGAAAGTTTACCGTCTTACCTCCTTGCCTAGCGACGCCAGATGAAAGTTGATGCGATGTTGTTGTTGTGGTCTTCAGTCCTGAGACTGGCTTGATGCAGCTCTCCATGCTACTCTATCCTGTGCAAGCTTCTTCATCTCCCAGTACCTACTGCAACCTACATCCTTCTGAATCTGTTTAATGTATTCATCTCTTGGTCTCCCTCTACGATTTTTACCCTCCACGCTGCCCTCCAATACTAAATTGGTGATCCCTTGATGCCTCAGAACATGTCCTACCAACCGATCCCTTCTTCTAGTTAAGTTGTGCCACAAACTTCTCTTCTCCCCTATCCCATTCAATACCTCCTCATTAGTTATATGATCTACCCATCTAATCTTCAGCATTCTTCTGTAGCACCACATTTCGAAAGCTTCTCTTCTTGTCCAAACTAGCTATCGTCCATATTTCACTTCCATACATGGCTACGCTCCATACAAATACTTCCAGAAACGACTTCCTGACACTTAAATCTATACTCGATGTTAACAAATTTCTCTTCTTCACAAACGCTTTCCTTGCCATTGCCAGTCTACATTTTATATCCTCTCTACTTCGACCATCGTCAGTTATTTTGCTCACCAAATAGCAAAACTCCTTTACCACTTTAAGTGTCTCATTTCCTAATCTAATTCCCTCAGCATCACCCGACTTAATTCGACTACATTCCATTATCCTCGTTTTGCTTTTGTTGATGTTCATCTTATACCCTCCTTTCAAGACATTGTCCATTCCGTTCAACTGCTCTTCCAAGTCCTTTGCTGACTCTGACAGAATTACAGTGTCATCGGCGAACCTTAAAGTTTTTATTTCTTCTCCATGGATTTTAATACCTACTCCGAATTTTTCTTTTGTTTCCTTCACTGCTTGCTCAATATACAGATTGAATAACATCGGGGATAAGCTACAACCCTGTCTCACTCCCTTCCCAACCACTGCTTCCCTTTTGTGCCGCTCGACTCTTATAACTGCCATCTGCTTTCTGTACAAATTGTAAATAGCCTTTCGCTCCCTGTATTTTACCCCTGCCACCTTCAGAATTTGATTTTCCGTGATTTCCCTAAATCGCTTCAGGCAAATGCCGGCATGGTTCCTTTGAAAGGGCACGGCCGATTTCCTTCCCCATTCTTCCCTCACCCGAGCTTTCGCTCCGTCTCTAATGGCCTCGTTGTCGACGGGACGTTAAACACTAATCTCCTCCTCCTCCCTTCAGAATTTGAAAGAGAGTATTCCAGTCAACATTGTCAAAAGCTTTCTCTAAATCTACAAATGCTAGAAACGTAGGTTTGCCTTTCCTTAATCTAGCTTCTAAGATAAGTCGTAGGGTCAGTATTGCCTCACGTGTTCCAACATTTCTACGGAATCCAAACTGATCTTCCCCGAGGTCAGCTTCTACCAGTTTTTCCATTCGTCTGTAGAGAATACGCGTTAGTATTTTGCATCCGTGACTTATTAAACTGATTACTCGGTAATTTTCACATCTGTCAGCACCTGCTTTCTTTGGGATTGGAATTACTATATTCTTCTTGAAGTCTGAGGGTATTTCGCCTGTCCCATACATCTTGCTCACCAGATGGTAGAGTTTTCTCAGGACTGGATCTCCCAAGACCGTCAGTAGTTCTAACGGAATGTTGTCTACTCCTGGGGCCTTGTTTCGACTTAGGTCTTTCAGTGCTCTGTCAAACTCTTCACGCAGTATCGTATCTCCCATTTCATCTTCATCTACATCCTCTTCCATTTCCATAATATTGCCCTCAAGTACATTGCCCTTGTATAGGCCCTCTATATACTCCCCCACATTTCTGCTTTCCCTTCTTTGCTTAGAACTGGGTTTCCATCTGAGCTCTTGATATTCATACAAGTGGTTCTCTGTTCTCCAAAAGTCTCTTTAATTTTCCTGTAGGCAGTATCTATCTTACCCCTAGGGAGATAAGCCTCTACATCCTTACATTTGTCCTCTAGCCATCCCTGCTTAGCCATTTTGCACTTCCTGTGGATCTCGTTTTTGAGACTTTTGTATTCCTTTTTGCCTGCTTCATTTACTGCATTTTTATATTTTCTCCTTTCATCCATTAAATTCAGTATTTCTTCTGTTACCCAAGGATTGATGCGATAAAGCCCTGAATCAAAATTGCGCAACGTATAACTGGGGAGAGGAGCTTGAGAGCGCTACCTAGAGAGCGTGTCCTTTCTGTACGATACTAGGCAAGGGGTTGGAGGGCTCACACGCTGATGTGTGGGTCCCTGCATTCTATAGCTTTTATTTTAAATAAATTCCTTTAACTTGACTTCTTTGTGATTTTTAAGGTATGTTAAAGATTGATGACAGTTGATTACCTATTTATTTTGAACATTATCACTCGACATCACAGCGATAGCTGCAATTGTTTCAGTTTACAGATATTACAATTTTACATCTTATAGCTCGGGTATATTATATACTAATCTGCACGCACATTTCTACGGGCAAGACGGAATTGCGTTGGCCAAATGTATGCCACGGAAGCCTCCCAATATTTTACATAGGACATCCACTACGTGAGGAGGATAACAGGCAAACTGGGGACCAGATACATTAACACAGAGGATCAAATTTCCTAATGTAACGAGATCATTCATTTCCTTACACAATCCGAAGCTGGAAATAAAAGAATTAGTACAAATATTCAAATACCTCTCTTCCATGCGTGAACATTGAGACAGACGCACTGAGGGCACGTCTGCTCACTTACCCGTCTTCTGTAGCACTCCTAGAATATGGCGGGCACCCGGAGGTCTTCCTGGGCCCCGGTGGAGGGGGTGGTCGAACCACTTGGCCGTGACCAACCTCTCCACCCCAAATCTTGTGACACTGGAAAGTCTTTGACTTTTACCTGCCTGTGCTGTCTCTCTGATCCCCTAACCAGGAGTAAGGTTGGCACTACCATACTACAGAACTACTTCCCAACAAAGATTTGGCCACGCTTTACGGAAAGGTGTGAGGAGGATTAGGAAAGTTCATGTGCAGATTCACATCCACGTACAAGACATGCATAATACACGACACATATAAATACGTATTATGAAGCCTGACACATTTCTTTCCACCCGTCCACATGGGTTCTGTTGCACCCGCGGCCGGCCGCGTCGTGTAATAAAATTGGCTGCGGAGCCGCCTCTGTTTCATTTTCCGGTGCGAGCGAGCAGCGAAACCTGCTACTTATAGAGCGGAAACTACTGTACCATTTCAATGTCACCAGGCCACAATTTTTCGCGATTGGTTTAAAGAACACTCTGGACAATTCAAACGAATGGTTTGGCCATCCAGATCACCATACGTGAATCCCATCGGAGGTTTAGGGGACATAATCGAGAAGTCAGTTCACACACAAAATCTTGCACAAGTAACGCTTCCGCAATTATGAACAGCTAGAGAGTGATTATGGCTGAATATTTCTGCAGGGCACTTCCAGCGACTTGTTGAGTCCCTGTCACTTCGAGATGCTGCACGGTGCCAGGCAAAAGGAGGTCCGACATGATACTTGGAGGTATCCTATGGCTTCTGACACCTCAGTGTACTGTTTCCCTCCTGCTTTCGTAATTCGTCAGCAACTTTGCCAAAGTCTGTACCATTAAACTAACTCATTTGTTAACTTCTGCGGGTCAATTTTAATAATTTAAATTGTAGTTGAGTGGACGTCAGTATGGATGAAGTCTACAGTGATGTCACACTGCTTTCTTCACCAGTTAAACATTAAATATTAATTTAATTTCATCCACATTTTGCAGTTTCAAACGTGACTGTATTCAATACACTGGAGATATGAGTTGAAAACGCCTTCAGTCACAACTTTTCGTGTTTTATTAAATACACGATGCATTTCGGACTCTGTGGGTCCATCATCAGGTGTAATTTGTCTTAATACACATTTTATTTCTTCTCTTGAACGAGGTGAAATGCATATTCCTGTCACGAAAAGGTTTAATGTTAGGTTATGAATTTCATAAGTTGTACGCATAAAATATGTGCGAAATAGTGGAAAAGATGAACAGTGTAAACTTACCACATAATCCAAGAAAAGCGACGTTTTAACACCAGCAAACATTCTTTTCTCCGTCGTTTTCGTACATGTCACTTCATTCAAGAGGCACATTTGCACACACATGTTTGTAAACACTTCACGGATGTTTTTTTTGTACACGTTCTCAGAGATGAATTTATTCGTAGTGCTAAAGATGTAACTATTAAAAAATTGACTTTAGAATGGGTCTTTAAAACTACTTACAAAATTAAGACAACAAACAGACACAGTGTGAAAGAAGAGAAAATATTCGCCAGTATCCCATACCTGGGCCCCACATCACAAAAAATTTCTAACCTTTTCAGAAAAACAAATATAACAGTTGCATTCACAACTAATAATAAGTTATGAAACTTATTCGTCCATAACGTAAAATCAAAATACGCAAACATACAACAACAGCGGAGTGTACAAAGTATCATGCCCCAGTTGTCCTGCCTTCTATATAGATAAAACAGGCAGAATCTTCAAAACCCATTTTCAAGAACATGTAAATGCTTTCAGCCTCAACCATTTCGAAAAATCAGTCATTGCTCAACATATGTTGGAAACGAAACATGCCATCAACAGTCTAGAAAACAATTTGGTAGTACTACATAACGAAACCAATGGTAAGACCCTAAATCTGTTACAACAACTGGAGATGTACCTCCAAAAAATAAAAAAAAGCAGAATCTATGTTAAATGAATATACAGAGTTCGCAAGTCATAGTTGTTTCAGTAGTTTTAAAGATCTATTCTTAAGTCAATTGTTTAATAGTTATATCTTTCCCACTACGAATTAATTCATCTTTGACAACACCATGTACAAAAAACATCTGAGAAGTGTTTGTAAACATGTGTATGCAAATGTGACTATTGAATGAGGTGTACGAAAACGATGGAGAAAAGAATGTTTTCTGGTGCTAAAACGTCAAAAACGCTTTTCTTGCATTATATGGTAAGTTTACAGCATCTTTCCCACTATTTTGCACATATTTTTCGCGTTCGACCTACGAAATCCATTTCGTGACAGGAATATGCATTTCACCTCATTCAAGAGAAGAAATGAAACATGTATTAAGAAAAATTACACCTGACGATGGACCCACAGGGTCCGAAATGCATCGCGTAGTTAATAAAACACGAAATAGTTGTGACTGAAAGCGTTTTTTAATTCATGCCTCCAGTGTATTAAATATTAATACTAGACGTTATGCATCCTAGCCCCAAATATAGAATTTTCCACGACTTGTCGTCATTCATGGACAACTTATCCCGCACGATATAATCAGTCATAGACCGCAAAGTGTCGTAAACACCACAAACCCACAGGATACATGAGTCTAATACCGTCTAAAATCGCCTGTAGCCTTGATAATGGCCTCAGTTTGATGGTAAAGTCTGCTTTCCGCAGCGCTGCGGCGAGGACGTCTTGTTTACGTCCCGTCCGCGCGGTCGCGTGTGCCCGTCGTTGTTTACTACTGCGTTGTCGCTAGTTTAGAGTCCATCACTACCGACGCAACATGGCACATTCATACAGACAAACCACCATCAAGATCAGTTTTCAACCCGATCATGTACGACCGCGATCTTTTGAAGTGGAACGTTTTCTACGTGACGACGTTAAAATTGAACCGCGAGACATAATTGGTATCCATCTCTCTATCACGAGCAGTGTTGTCTATGTCAAGCTAGTAAGTGACGAGGTGTGCAACAGAATCGTGCGCGCACATGCGAACGATCTTAAATTCAAACACTCTGATGGCCATATTGGGGCGGTCTGTATCGATCACGCGGGGCTTGGCCTCCGTACGATACGCGTCTTCGAACTCCCTTTCGAAGTACCATCGGACGTAGTCACCGCGGCTTTCCAGCCCTACGGCAGAGTGATCAGCCATATGGCCGAAAAATGGACCACCTTTACAACGTACCCCGTTCTTAACGGGGTGCGACAGATAAAAATTGAACTGACCAAACATGTTCCGTCATATCTTGTCATCGGCGGATGTAGGGCGATCATTATGTATGACGGTCAGCCACGCACTTGCTCTGGTTGTGGCCAAGAAGGGCACGTCCGGTCGGATTGTCTCCGACGACGGCTTACTCAAATCCCGACAGGTGAATCTATGACTCCGTCTACGGTGACGACACTTCCTCTCAATTACGCAGAAGTTACACGGGCAGCAACCCTTTCTGATGCTGCCCACGTTAGTCCGATAGCCGCCCCCGATAGCGAGACCGTGATGGCTTCTGCAGTACAGGATCCGGCCTCTACAACGGCGCCCCCACCTGAAGATAATCACCGACCGACCTTGCAAGAAGGCGTGGATGCTAGGATGGACATTGACCCACGGGTTGTGCCGACAGCGGCTTTTCTTCCAGACACCGGAGCAGCTGAAGAAAATCACCCACATTCAGATACTGAAACACACGTCCGTAAACAGCGTTCCCCGCGAAAACACAAGAGACGGCGGCGTGCTCCATCGGACGATTGTTTGCAGCGATCGTCTGACATGGACTGTGGAAATTCCGACGACGGTACCGACGGTACAGAGGCCGCTGTAACATCAAACTCAACAGATCGCCGTGGTGATGGCTCCAGTCCCTCCGACCCCACAGAACAACAGGATCACAAGCAGACAGCCGCTGCCGATTCCCAGCCAGCAGAGCCGATGGATTCAGCGCCGAGTGCCGCAGCAGCCACTAACAGCCACCAACAGCCGATGGTATTTCATAGCGACTGGGCGGACGACTGTGAGGAACACTCCTTGCCCATCGTGTCGGACGACACGGGGGGAACTTTACCCCACCAATGTTGATCCTTTCCCGCCATCATTTACAGTGACGAGACAGCCTTACAAGGGTATTGATGGCCAACACGGATGCTATGGATAGACCTCAAACTTATCGCGTTGCAACTATAAACATCAACACTATACGGACGCGCGCTAAGTTATCCTTGCTTCAGGATATGTTGAACTCTGCTTCCATCGACATAGCCCTTCTCCAGGAAGTGTACGTCGACGACTTCCCAGGCATGTACGGTTACGATGCTTGCGTCTCTCCAGCTTCCCCAACAGGCAGCGGTGTCGCTGTACTTCTTCGGGAAGGGATAGTGGCGGACGATATCCTGTTTCTGCCTGGGGCAAGAGGAATGGCACTCACAGTACTGGGTGTTCGCCTTATCAACATCTACGCACCTTCCAGGACGGACAAACGTCGCGAACGTTCACGATTCTTTGCGGAAGACGTCGCCCCGCTCTTCCAAGGCCGCCACGACCATCTGGTGTTTGGAGGTGACTACAATTGCGTACTGGCGCCCAGAGACCAACTCCCACGACATAATCCGTGCCCGGAACTCGAGACGCTAATTCGAGAACTGCAGATGGTGGACACTTGGGAACATCTTCACGGCCATCGACCGGGATTCACGCACTTCACGAGTCACTCTTCCAGTCGTATCGATCGGATTTATGTCTCACGCTCTCTCGCCGCTGGAACACAGGATGCGGAACTGTGGCCTGCAGCATTCTCGGACCACACAGCTTACATTTGTGCAGTCACCCTGCGGCGGCAACAAGTGTGGAGAAGCCGCAGCCCGTGGAAATTAAACATCGCTCACCTGTCGTACCCGGATTGCCGCCAAGCCGTTGAGGATACGTGGCATTCGTGTGAAAATCGCCTCCGTGCATATCCCACAACGATCCGCTGGTGGTTGGACTGCGCCAAACCGGCACTGAGGCGAACGTTGATAACCTACGGTCGCGACCACGCTACTTGGCGAAGACATACACTCGACTTTTACTTCCGGGTCCTGCGCGACTGCGACGCTATGGCGCCGTCTCCGGAACGACAAACGGCGGTCCACCGTGCTAAGGCTCAGATCCTCGCTCATATGCGACGCCACCTAGAGGGGATAGTCATCCGCTCGAGGACGCAGGATCGGATACCGAGCGAACGCCCGTCAATGTTCCACGTCCTTCGTGAACGTAAACGACGCCAACGAGCGCTGATACGCTTCATCGACACGGAGGACGGTCGTCGCCTCACCACGCAACAAGACATAAACACAGCATTCTACAATCATTATTCCCAACTCTATTCCGCTCAGACCCCTGATCTGACAGCACTGGAGGACGTCTCTCAGACGATTTACGGCACCGTCACCCCGGTAATGGAAGAGGCCTTGATGGACGAAATTACAGAAGAAGAAGTGATCGACGCCATTAGAAAAGGAGCTGTCAACAAGTCACCGGGTCCTGATGGCCTCCCCTTGGAATTTTACCGGACTTTTCAATATTTATTAGCCTCCCGACGGACGGACATCTGTCGCGAACTACTATCCCCGGACGTGCCGCTCCCTGCGGCCCTTGTGGAAGGGATGATAATTCCTATTCACAAACCGTCCGGTGGCTCACGTCTGCAGGACTACCGCCCGTTGACGCTATTGAACTGCGACTTTAAGATCTTTTCTCGACTGTTGGCGGCGCGGATACGCCAGACCTTACGAAATGTTATCTCACCCGATCAAACGTCATTAGGAGGCGACAATAATATTCAAACAGCACTCAGTGAATATCGTGACTTGATCTCACTGGCGAGGGCATGTCGTCTGAAGGGTGCACTGGCGGCAATCGATTTTAGTCAGGCTTTCGACCGAGTGGACCACGACTATTTGGAAGCGGTCCTCCAACATATGCGGTACCCACAGCCATTCGTCACTGTCGTCATGCGACTACTCCGTGGCGCGACATCCAAGGTGATCGTCAACGGCCGACCTTCGCAGCCCCTCACCATTTCTCGATCGATACGCCAAGGCTGCCCTTTGTCCACTTTACTTTACGCTGTGGCCATGGAACCTCTCCTCTGCGGCCTGCGCCAACGACTAACGGGTATGACGTTACGAGGCCACACTTTCCGATGTAAAGCGTACGCTGACGACCTGGTGATTGTCATCCGCAACGGTGACGACACCGCTAGCGCACTGAATTGGATAGAGAAATAAGGCATGGCCACTGGTAGTCGTATCAACGTCGCAAAATCGGTGGCGATGAACATCGGGGCCGGATTGTCTGAGAACAGTGTCACCCCTTTCCAGCTCAGAGATAGTTTGAAATGTCTCGGCATTGATTTTACAGACGATATACGACGGACCGCTGCTCACAACTATCGACGGCTTTTACGAAATGTTCGGACTGGAATTGCCAACAACCGCCTACGAGCCCTGGACATCGTCCAAAGGACCCAGTATGTTAACACACATTTAGCGTCACGCATTCCGCACATCGCCCAGATATTACCTATACCGGTGATGTTAGCTCGTCGTATACTTGCGGCTTTTGGGTCCTTCGTGAGTTCAGGAACGCTTTTCAAGATCAAATATGAGACTCTCACCCTTCCCCCGGATCGGGGAGGGCTTGGCCTTTATCACTTTCATGACAGAGCGGTCGCCCTATTTGTGAGCACATTAGTCAAACTATGGCACCGCCGTCCGGACAGTTTGACCAGTTTGTTAATAGAAGAACTAGCACCGCCCTCACTGTTGCCGCCTGTGCCGATACACCACGTCCCCTCCTCGCTCTTCTACATCGGTGTCTTTTACCTCGAACTCAGTTACGTTTGGCTTGCCTTACCAGCGACTCACCTGGCGACGGCAAAGGTGGTTTATAGGGTCCTGCAACGTGGACGACCCGATAACGTCGTGGAAAGGAAGCACCCGAACGTCAACTGGCGAGTAGTGTGGAGGACAATTCACCACGTAACACTGGACAATGACGTCACGGCGATGTGGTATATCACTGCCAACGGTAAGCAGGTGACCAAATCAAGGCTACATGCGATCCACATGGTCGACTCACCCACGTGCACGAGCTGCGGCGTTCAAGACAACGATGAACACCGTCTTAGCTGTGGCGAGTCTACGGCAGTGTGGCACTTAGTGAGGCAAATGTCAGCATACTTCCTTCGGGTAACGCCGAATCATATCGACCCCAAGACTATCCTATTCCCGGATGAGATGTATTACCCACGCACTAAAACTAATGCTATGACGTGGCTTCGTGGACATGCAGTGCATTATTTGTTTCAAGACGGCACTAAGGACACTTTAGACTTTTGGAACTATTTGCAGGAACGACATTGCAAGATCCTCCGTAACCCAAAGTATCGACAATATTTTTCCAATTTTTTGTGGAGTGCGTTCCACGACCCTCCACGTAGCTGGAACATCACGGGTAAGAGAAGTTAAGATTACAAGACGATGATAGAACACTACACGGTACAACGTGGGATCTACTTTCATCATTACGAGAAGTCATACCTGGATGATACAGCAGATGGAGAGGTTCGTTGTGAACCCTCACACTCTGTAGCAGTATTTGCCCCATTTCCTCTTTTTGTCCCCAGTGCGAAAAGGTCTTTGCAGTTTTTGTTTTTCCATCCAGTGCAAGATGTAGCACTGGTTAATGGTGGTAAGGATTCCACCCTTCAGTTTTGTTTCATGGTTTCCTTCGCCCCGCACTTTGCTCTCTTTCTTTATGCCTTTTTCTACAACTATTAGCATGGTTTTAGTTATGTGAGTCCCCAACTCGGCCCAACGAGTGCACTTACTAGTTTTCAGTTCCTCACTGTTAAAAAAAAATACAAAAAAAATTTTAAAAAATTAAAATTAAAAAAAATTAAAATTAAATAACTGAATAAATAAACTATAACAAAATCACAATAATACACCAACTGCATCCTTTGTACCACATATCCCCAGGATAAAAAATAAAATAAAAAATAAAAAAAATAAAAAAAGATGGTAGAGCACTCGCTTAGCATGTGAGAGGTACCGGGATCGGAAAAAAAGTAGTTCTAAATTCTAGGGAAAAAAAAAGATGGTAAGGATGGACTACAGGTATGCGTCATCCAGCTGAAGTCATTCATTGATGATCAGGTCCCCTAGAGTCACCAAACGCGGGGATGCTGACTGCTATTTTCTTCCCGTCATTCCAACTCGTTTCCGAAACAGGAAACCGGGAATATATGTGCTCCAGCTCTCTGAATACAGCTGTTGTCAACAAAGAAGACGGGAGAGTCCGCAGCACTCTAATCACAAAGATTAGTTGTACAATGCTAAATACTCTCTTCCATGTTGTGAGGTATATATGTTATTTGGGGGCTGGCCGCTGTGGCCGAGCGGTTCTAGGCGCTTCAGTCCGGAACCACGCTGCTGCTACGGTTGCAGGTTCAAACCCTACCTCGGGCATGGATGTGTGATGTCCTTAGGTTAGTTAGTTTTAAGTAGTTCTAAGTCTAGGGGACTGATGACTTCAGATGTTAAGTCCCATAGTGCTTAGAGCCATTTGAACCATTTGTTATTTGGGTCACTCTGTAAATTCTGTTTCTTACGTAATTATCAATATTCATAGCTAATACAGAGCAAAACCATTAGCCGAGTAATATTTGCCTACTGCTAAAATCTCCCTGAGATCAACAGCAAAGTTACACGCATTCTTAGCTCAGTAGAGTAGCAGCCGTATTTGAAGAACTGCCAGGAATCATTTTTTTGTAAGTGCGATATGTGACTGACGGGATTAGAGTATGAATATTTTTGATGGAATTATGAAGGGAGAAGCTAAGGAAATTATTTGTGAGTTTTTTTGGAATTTCGAGAGATTGAGATAAGTACACAAGGGCGTATTGTTTTGTGTTACTGGGGTTGTGGTAACGAAGCACAGGTAGTAGATTGTTATATGGATTGCTCTGATAGGGAGATGAAATTCGCCTCGCTTAAAGTTATTTCTTATTTCATGTTATGCAAATAGTACTGCGAACATTCAGCAGATTTTTAAGGCATTATTTATGAATATAGAGTTTCGATTGAATTTTGTCATTTCTTACCAGTTAAAATTCCCGCCCTTCATTCGGTTTGTTATGTACGTACGCACATTTCAGTTCGTGGTGCAGAATTCTGAATGGAATTTTTAATTGTGGCTTGTTGTTGTATGCTGTGCGCAGCTTTCGAGAAATATTTGTCAGGACAAGAGGTAAGTAAAGAATGCAGTTTAGAATCAGGAATTTCTTTCTAAGTGTTTTTCAGAAGTAAGGCTACATTCAGGGTAGCAGTGCATATTCATAGAAACAGTTAGTTTCACTTTGTAGACAGTGTTGAGCAAATCATATTAAGTCTTTGCATACTTCAGTATATACAGAGTTTTGCGTAGCACATGGGTATAACTTGTTTCGTAACAATTTTAGAGAACGTTTTGTAAACAGTTTTAGAAAGATTTACTTAGATAGACAGAAGCAGACAAGAGGTTAAGTTACAATGTACTTAACATTGCCAGAATGAGATTTTCACTCTACAGCGGAGCGTGCGCTGATATGAAACTTCCTGGCAGATTAAAACTGTGTGCCGGAACGTGACTCGAACTCAGGAACTTTGCCTTTCGCGGGCAAGTGCTCTACCATCTGAGCTACCCAAGCACGACTCCCCACAACTTCAGTTCTGCCAGTACCTCGTCTCCTACATTCCAAACTTCACAGAAACTCTTCTGCGAACCTTGCAGTAATAGCACTCCTGGAAGAAACGATATTGCGGAGACATGGTTTAGCCACAGCCCGCGAAAGACAAAGGTCCCGAGTTGGAGTCCCGGGCCGTCACACAGTTTTAATCTGCCAGGAAGTACTTAACATTGGTTTGCAGAGCATTTATACAGATGAAGACACAGAAAGAACGACATACTTGTTCACCGAGGTTTTGGTTCAGGGTAATGTGAATGAATGGGCCCATGTTATCCTATGGAAAACATCCTAGAAAGTTCAGAGAACCACCTCTGGCCTGAACCACAAGGGAGAGATGAATTGGTTAACTGGGATGTGGAATCACAGAGTGAAGAACCCTCACAGAGTTCAAATGGTAATAATAATTATCAATAAAAAGAAAGATTCCATTCCGATATGCAGTTTTAAGCTATCATCAAGTTTAATGAATTTTATGTTGCAGTTCTCGTTTTTTACGATACCTCTTACAGAGAAAGAGAAAGACTATAGACATTACTATTAAGTTACGCTAAAAGATCACAAGTACCCGAACACCTCATTGTAATGAGCAGTTGACCACTAGTTGTCGTAATAGGCAGTCCTATCAGTATAAAACGATGCAGAGACAGTAAAGAAGCAATTTCAGCAGGATGGGTCGGTCACGAGAGCTCTTTGAACGTGGACCAGTCATTAGATGTCAACTGAGTAACGAATCCATCAGGGACATCTCATTCCTTCTAAGACTGCCTAAGTCGGCTGTTGGCGATGTGATTGTAAACTGGGAACGTGAATGAACCAACAGAACTAAACCGAGACCGGCTAGGTAGTTGCACATTCCTTTGATCATTTGAACGATTCTATTATCGGCATGAAATTAAAGAACAGAAGCAGTTGACATCACAGTTCTTCTCAAATTGCGATCGATTACTTATGACGAATTTCATTACCAAATACACGTATTGCGACTGTGCAGTTAAAATGACAAGCTTCTTCAAAAGTTACCTACATACATCCGTCGGTAAACACCTGATATTATCCTTCCTGCTCGCTTAAGTGCAACCAACACATTCTTTCTAAGTGGAGAGTTACCCCAGAAAATTATTCAATAAGACAGTACTGAATGGTAGTATGCAAAAAATGTCAGGAGATTGATTCGTTTGTTTCCTAGTACGAAAAGCAAAAGTAACTGAAATTAATTCCTTGAGAAGCTCAGTAATATGCTTCTTCCAGTTCAAGTGTTCATCAATGTGTACAATCTCGCATACTGACGGACAGGTACAATCGAGTTATGGAAAGGGTGGTTGGAAATATCGAATGAAATGAACCGAAGGAATCACTCATGAGTTTCAGAATGCTAGCAGTACTCCAGCTAGAGCAATGACTGTGGATGTAGTTTTAGAAAGAATGGTACAGAATAGTCGAGGAACCACTCACGAGGAACCATGTCAGTAGTCAATGCTAGGCGGCGCTTGTGGTAGTGGAAAGAGTGACGCCAGTGGACAGTGGATGACTGGGAACGAGTGGTTTAGAGTGATGAAACAGACGATATCCTGTGAACTGAAGTTTTGGATTTGGTGAGTCCCTGAAAAACGTTACCTGGCACGATGCGTAATATTGACAGTGAACTTCGGAAGAAGGAGGTGGGTGGTTGTCGCGGTTAGGATGTGGTCTCTTATTGCGCTTAAGATGTCGTTAAGTACAGAAGGACATGAACACACTTTACAGCATTCTGTACCGCGTACAGTAGGGGAACGGATAGGAGACGATAATCGTTTGTATCAGCGTGACATGACGTAACCCTGTCATAAGGCACCGTCTATCGGGCAATGGTTTATGGACAATAATATTCCTGAAATGGGCTGGCCTATCCAGAATCCCGAATCTAATGAAAAACCTTTGAGATGAATTAGAAGGTCTACTTCGCTAGGGACTCTACCGTCTAATGTTACTATAATCTCTGATTAGGGCTCTTGAGGAAGAACAGCCTACCATTCCTCCACAGAGGTTTCGATACCTCATTGTAAGTGACCCGAGCAGAGTTCAAGGCGCCGTAAAAGCTAAGGGTGGACAGACCTCATATTAATGACCACTAAAAGGTGTCCGCATACTTTGATCAGAAAGTGTCCACAAAATCTGGCTGTTCTGTCATAAGGGCTACGTTCCAGCAGCGAACTGTTGCTGTATAGAAGCTGTTGCCGAGAGCCTCCGTATTCGGCGACTCGCTGGTGTGGACCACAACTTGGAAATTCGCGTTGCGCAGACAGAGATAACCACCCAGGCGCATTGCACATGCGCGGTCCGCAGTTGGCGACGATACGCTGTTACCAACTTGGCCGCTGCTCCGGGTCGTACCCAACTTGTTAGCGGCCACGCGATAATTATCCGGCGGGCAGCATCCGCGGCGAAGAGCGGCGGAGGCGGTGGGGGCGGCAGCGGGGGTGGCTGTGGGGGCAGCTGGGGGGGATTAAAAGTTAGCGCCGCGTCTAATTTCCCTTGTGATCCTTGGGCGTGCGGCTGCGCGGGCGCTGGCTTTGAATAATCATGCAGCCACGTCCTCGGTGGAACGCCACAGAGCGTATTAACATACAGAGGAGTACCCCGCACAGTGAAGACGTGGCGGAGTGCACAAGTCACGTGACCTTCAGGATACCTGCGGCAATCCAGGATGTGGCAGTCCCTACCACTCCTTAACTGGGTAAATTCTTCAGCAGTTGGTTTGAACCAGACCTAGTTTGTCTGTCTGACCCATCGTTAAATCTTTCAGCTTCAGAAAAGATGAAGCAGGGACATTAAAGAATATACAGAAAGATTTTCTTGAACACAGCGTGTTTCCGTGTACCGTAAACAAAACCTACCAGTGTAAACTGTGTACGAAGCTTTATACCTGAAAGTAAACTCTGTCCGAACAGGCCTCTGAAGGCACAACGGTACCAACCGACCCCCTAGCCATCCTCAGCCAATATGCGTCACTGGATGCGGATACGGAGGGGCATGTGATCAGCATACCGCTCTCCCAGCCGTTGTCAGTTTTCAAGACCGAAACCGCTACTTCTCGATCAAGAAGCTTCTCAGTTCATTTCAGAAAGGCTGAGTGCATCCCGATTGTCAACAGCGCTCAGCAGACCCGGACTGTCACCCATCCAAGTGCTAGCCCAGCTCGGCAGCGCTTAACTTCGGTGATCTGACGGGAACCGGTATTACCACTGCGCCAAGGGCGTTGGCAATCCTTATACTTAGTACCTGATAAAAAGAGAGAAAAAAGAAAGAAAGAAAACAATTCATAAAGAATTTCACCACTATTCGTGTGAACAGTTAGTCACTTGTTGTACACATACAGTAGGAGTATCTTTGGAATGAGTGTAGCACACTGCACATGTCACCAACATCAAACCCGCGTCTGGCCATCTTCATTTAGGTTATTCTTCATTTCCCTAAATCACTTCAGGAAAATACCGGGATGGTTCTTTTGAAAGGGCACGGTCGACTTCCTTCCCCATTCTTCCCTAATCCGACGACACCGATGACCTCGCTGTTTGGTCCCTTCCACCACATCAATCAACCAACCAATGTCACCAACATCGAACAGAAATCATCACATTGCATGAGTATTTTATTGTTTTTTACATCTCTCGTTGAGACCGTAACTTTAATTTTACATGCGCTTTGAGAACGAATGCCATCTTTCTGAAATCCAGAACGCAGAAGGACCCCGAGGAGGAGCTTTTGTTTTTGTCGTTTGTGGCTGAGTAATAGGAAATATGAGCCAGCTCCTAAATAGGCATAAAATCAATTCGGTCTTCAAGGCACTCCGACAAAAATTCGATGACTCATGAGCCCTGTGAAAGAAGGCACAGGCCTCAGAATGTCAGGAGTAATAGAATACCGTGTGGATGTGAACAGTTTTATGTCGGAAAGACTACACGTCCTATAGAACGGTGGTGTGTAGAACACGATGGACGCTTTCGCCTTCGGTACCCCGAGAAATCAACAGTAGCAGAGCAGCTCTAGAAAAATGACATCGTATTGCATTCGAAGAGACGTCTGTTGCTACACGAACTAATAGTTTCTCAGATAATATAGTAAGGGAATCGATCGAGATCAAAAATTGTGACAACACCCTCTACAAAACTGGCGGCCTGCAGTTAAGCACGGTTTGGGACTCGGCCATCGGAAGGTTGAAGCAGGCCTTATATGGCGCTGGAGAGCGCACCATAAACGCCACGGAAGGCAAAGCTCCTCGCCTGTGTAAGAAAGGTAGCAACAACGAAAAGACAGTCACCACTTGACAATGGCCGAGGAGTACCAGACCGAAATGTCTTGAATTTTAAACCACTTGACGCGCTGGCAACTCGACAGAACTTTTTCTTTACAGGTGCTTGCCCATTTTTAAACACTTTTTTATTAGTAACAGTAATGTTCCCAAATTTCTGCTGGTATAGGTGCAAACTAATTCCTCAACGGAGAAAAAACTGCCTTTCGCAGGTATATTTAAGGCCCGGTTGTAGTTATGGTTCAATTAAGAACTGCTTTATGTGTTGTGTAATATCAAGACTTAGAGCAGGGTAATGCATGAAACCGTGAGGCTAGCTTGTGTGACTGAAAGGCCATGTATTTACGAGCCGAGTTCTAGATAAATCCTGGCAGTGTAGGAGTATACCACCACTTAATCAACTGAATGCGTAGCCAATTCCAACAATCTACAGCTGCAGATAAGATATATATAAGACAGCCCGATTCATTATCTCCGGATTATGCAGATCTCCATGCCACTGCGCTCATTGTAAAATGGTAAAAACGGGAAACCAGAATACCAGTACCCATGAATGGAGAACAACTATGCGGCACGTTATTTTATAACATAAATTCTTTGAGAAAGAACGTGCATTACTTTAAAGTAAAAACCGGAGATTTTCCTCTCTGAACATATTTCAGAATGCGATATGGCTAATTCCTTAACGCTTCCAAATTTGATTTTTGTCGTGACACTCTCACTTTGACTTACCGGGTAGCCATTTCGAAACGCCACGTCGCAGTACAAAATCTAAAGAATAGCAATGACTATCCATTATTTTCCAAGAGAAAAAAAATTGCGTCATGCGACCTGTGACACTTGTCGCAGTGCCTTTGCATTTTTTACTCCGAATGTTCTAACTCAAGTTCATTCCAGATGTCGAATGCAAATTATTACTATAGCTATGAAACGTGGGTACAGAACCACGGTACTTTAGAACGAGATATGTGTATAGTAGAGATCTAATGATTTTTAACACATCCGCTTACGGGCGAATCTTCCCTACATCAGAATCAAGTGACTCTTGAAATCTGTGTATGTTGGCGACAAAAGTTTTATTCTGCGCGTTTGAATGTTCAGCTGCATAGATATTGCTTGCTACTCTATACTTTCTGGAATTTAGATAACAAAGATAAAACAAATTAGGAATAAAATAGTTTATTCTATAGTACCAAAATACCATTACAAATCAATGGATGTAAAGAACAACAGCTTTGGCAATTGCTCAACATAAAAAGTTATATGCATATGCCACGGCAATATGACTGAAGAAAGACGTTAATGTTATCAGCAAGATCTTGGACACGTGCAAAAAACTGATGTAAGCCGATAGTAGCCAGATTACCTCATATACGCCACCAGCCGCTAGAGGTAACCGATTTGTAAAATACATTTTGCGATCTGTAATGTGTTGAAGACGGGCATATACGCGGAGCTAATACGGTAGTAGAATGGAAAATATAAAAAGTGCACTTCACTTAGCAGTTAATGTCGACGTACATATACATTAACATGACATGTTTTCCAAACCACCTATTGTGTATCTATAAGTTTTCCGAGGTACAGAGAAAACACCACTTTCAAAATCCTGTAAAAATGAAGGTGCCCCTCCTAACAAGAGTTTCATGAATATGTCAAAGTATAAAAGACCGTTGTTGTTTTTATACGGGCCAGTAACCTGTGTTCACAATTTTTTTTGTGTCATCTTATTTACGTCATATCCACTGTCTTCCAGGTTATGTTCCGTAAACTCCTGAGATCTCTTTCGGTATTCTTTTCTGGCTATAATTTTCACTTACACAGTGTGATTCAATAATAGCTCTAGTAGCTTTGGAGACAGGTTACCTATATCAAAACCAGAAAAAGATCCATGTAAATATTTCCCCGAAAGTCCTTTGTTTTCGAGTTATTAACGAAAATTTACACACGAGGCTACGTTTAGAAGAGATGGAACAACAAATTTCTAAAACCAGTACATATGGGCCGATCTAAATCCAGGTGCTACAGTTCGGGCAGACACCAAGATCAAACATAAAATTTAGATTAATGCTTAGGACTGAAAATTTATGTAACTGTCTGGTAGATCCTTACATTTCCCAGCACACCTCACAGGTATTGTCTGCAGGGAAAACGCCCAGCAAGACTTGTTGGTAGATGTAGCTCTACAAATAAAGAGAAACTTGTGGTTAATACGTAATGGGGCTTCAGGGAATTTAGTCTCGTTCGAGATGCACCGACTGTTATTTATCATGAGGGATTGATACGTAGAGGATGACCAGTTCCACGGCCATCAAAATTTCGCGACCTCAGTCTTTCGGATTCTTGTCTCTGGGAATCTTGAGCAATTGCTTAATACATCACACTACCAAGGTGCTGAAACTTTCCACCGAAGTATCGTAGCAGCCTGCGGAACTATCCGATACGGTGCAGAGCAATTTAAAGGGCGTGACAGTGCGTGATTCGATGAGTGCATCCGTATGTGGAGCAAGAGGAGGAAATTTTGAACCTTTATTATGATCTTCTGAGTTGATGACACTTTCAACCTGACAGTTTGTAATTGAAGTGACCACATGAATTTTCATTAAAGTTTAATCAAGTTTCATTCATGAAATAAGGATTCTTAGGCGTCTGTTTATACGATTTTTTCCTTGTTTTGGTCTAAGGAAACCCTCCCAAAGTTTGTAAGATTATATTTTAATTCCCGGTAGATTCTCTAGCTGTAAGTTATGCATCTATGTAGATACTGTAATATAATGCTAACCTGTTGTTGTTGTTGTTGTTGTTGTTGTTGTTGTTGTGGTCTTCAGTCCTGAGACTAGTTTGATGCAGCTCTCCATACTACTCTATCCTGTGCAAGCTGCTTCATCTCCCAGTACGTACTGCAGCCTACATCCTTCTGAATCTGCTTAGTGTATTCATCTCTTGGTCTCCCTCTACGATCTTTACCCTCCACGTTGCCCTCCAATACTAAATTGGTGATCCCTTGATGCCTCAGAACATGTCCTACCAACCGATCCCTTCTTCTAGTCAAGTTATGCCACAAACTCCTCTTCTCCCCAATTTTATTCAATGCCTCCACATTAGTTATGTGATGTACCCATCTAATCTTCAGCATTCTTCTGTGGCACCACATTTCGAAAGCTTCTATTCTCTTTTTGTCCGAACTAGTTATCGTCCATGTTTCACTTCCATACGTCGCTACACTCCATACAAATACTTTCAGAAACGACTTCCTGTCACTTAATGTACTCGATGTTAACAAATTTCTCTTCTTCAGAAACGCTTTACTTGCCATTGCCAGTCTACATTTTATATCCTCTCTACTTCGACCATCATCAGTTATTTTGCCCCCCAAATAGCAAAACTCCGTTACTACTTTAAGTATCTCATTCCCTAACCTAATTCCCTTAGCATCATCCGAGTTAACTCGACTACATTCCACTACCCTCGTTTTGCTTTTGTTGATGTTCATTTTATATCCTCCTTTCAAGACACTGTCCATTCCGTTCAACTGCTCTTCCAAGTCCTTTGCCAACCTATAGTACTGATTCTCTTTGTTGTAATATTTCTTTGCGGACATCTCTTATTTGCTATACGTCGGTGAGGTATGCCTAACTAAACCGAAGCCAAATGGTCAGAAAATCTTAAACACTATAACGGAGAGTCTCATCATCGTTAATATTGTCAGATCGTGATAATTACACTGCCAGCCAAATAAAAAATGTGAGCCACCATGTGGGCTGAGATGAAGCAAAATAAAACTTCTCACACTAACAGCGTATGTGACGTTATTTGAGTCGTTACGACATCGAGCCGAACTGACAATGAACTTGGCCGTATAAGCCCATTTATCAGTACGATGTTGCGCCCCATTTGCCCTGGAAGCACTGATTCGATTTGAAAGAGCCGTTGTAACCTCTCCTACGGCAACCTGGCCCACAACTGTTGTAATTGGTCCTTGATATTCCGAATACTGGAATTTGGACATAGTAGACGTCCGATCTGGTGTCACACAGAATTATCGAGAACATATCCGGAGCTTGCTGGTCACAGGAATACCTCAGCGTCATGCAGACAGTGCACGTGCCATATACAGACGAGCATGCTCAAAATGGTTCAAATGGCTCTGAGCACTATGGGGCTTAACGTCTGAGGTCATCAGTCCCCTAGAACTTAGAACTACTTAAACCTAACTAACCTAAGGACATCACACACATCCATGCCCGAGGCAGGATTCGAACCTGCTATCGTAGCAGCCGCGTGGTTCCGGACTGAAGTGGACGAGCATGCTCTTGTTGAAATGACACAACGATACTGTCGCGTAGGAAGTAACACATGAGGATGCACGATGTCCATGAGGTAAGAATGTTCCGTGAATCACTACCAGCTGTGACCTGATGTCATAACCGATGGCTACCCACAACCTGACCTCAGGAGTAACACTGCTATAAATCACTGAAACATTGATTGGACGGGATCTCTTCCCAGGTAGCCACCTTACTCGCTGACGATGGTCATCCGGAGTAGTGCAGAATAGCGATCCACCGCTCAACGCTGTACGACGTCACTAATCAACAGTCCAAACGCAGGTGTTTGTATTGTGGTATTAACAGTAGGCTACGTGTAGGACGGTGATTCCCTAGTGCTGGCTGTAGTCGGACCAATAGTGCAGGATGACACAGAATGTTGGAGGGAGTCCATTACTTGCGTAGATTTGAAGAGGTTACAATATGGTTGGAACACAATACGGCGACTTCCCCTGTGTTGGGCAGATGTGATCGACAGGAACCATGATGATTATGGCTGCTCTCTCGCTCTTGTGCAGTACAACATCAGACCACTGTCACATCCTAATGCCCCACCAAGCAGCCACACTCGCACGTCATCTAGACGCAAGATGCACAAGTGTAAACGCATCTTAAGAAATACCTGATTGTATCCAGCGGAGTTCAAGCTACCGTAAAGGCGAAGGATGCACACCCCATTTTAATACCCGTAGTTCTGTTCGGATAGTGCTTATGACATTCCTTTCTTCCTTATTTTGAAGTTTTAATGGCTAGCTGTGTATGTGAGCTATCCGGTACTTAAAGTGTGATTTGTGACGAAATGGAAACTACTGTGAAAATAAAAAAAAGTTCGTAACACTTTGCCACACCTTCGAGCTACTTCTCTACATAGTGGCCACTACGCCTTAGACATTTCTCGTAATCTGCCATAGTCTTGTGTCAACTTCCCAATCCTCGTCATAGAAGGCATTGGCCTGTGCTTCCCGCCACTTCTCTACTCTGGTCTGCAGTTCGTTGTCTGTGCCAAAATTTTGTCTTCGTAGCCAAGGGGTTGATCTGCTCAGAGATGAACGTTACAGGTAGGAATGTCAAGCTAAATTGCTCGGGTTCGATTCCCGGCTACGTCAGAGATTTTCTCTGCTCAGGAACTGGGTGCTGTGTTGCATTCATCATCATCATCTCATCTACATCGACACGAAAATCGCCGAAGTGGCGTCAACTCAAAAGACCTGCACTAGGCGAACGGTCTACCCCAAGGGAGGCCCTCGCCACACGGCAGGTCATTTCATTATAGGGAGCCATGTCCAGGTTGTATAGTGGGTGATCAAATACTTCCCATAGAACCTGCTGCAGAGGCGTCCTCATTGCCACTGCAGTGTTCGGCCGAGAATTATCATAAAGAAGGAAATGCATGACAGGTACGTAGTTTGCAACTTAAATAGTTGCAACACTGCTGTGTAGACACTATGTAATGAAATCTACTATTGTCGCTGATAGCGCACGTTGTTGACATACCTACCTTACCTCCGAGCAAATGGATTCGCCCGTCCCACGTCACCGGCGTGCGCACAATCGAGGGAAACACAATCACTTGTGAGCGAGCGGTCTAACAAAACGGTGTCACTATGTTTTCGAAACGGAGTTGGATCGAGATTGAATGTGCCAGAGGTCGTACAGCACGACAGTGTCATCAAGGTCTTAAAGAGGCGTGCGGGGAATCCGCATTGCCTTACAGAACAGTGGCACATTGGGTAAAAGCCTTAAACTAAGGTTGGCAAACTGTGGCAGACATGTATCGGGCACGTCCTCCTAGTGTCTCTGAAGCAGAAGTGCATGCTGCTGCCGCATTGGTGGACAGTGATCGACGTCATACGATTTATGAGCTCGCCCACGAAACCGGATTAGAGCATACGACTGTGCTTCGCAATCTGAAGGAAAGCCTGGGCATTCGAAAAATTGCATCACGATGGGTTCCGCATTAATTTACGAAAATGCAGAAATGGATCCGTTACGACGCTGCCCAGATGCACTTGGAGCGCGAAGGAGAGGCTTTCTTATGCCGTATCGTAACACTGGATGAGACGGGGGCCACATCCTACGAGCCAAAACTGATACGCCAATCCAACGAATGGCGTCATTATGGGTCGCCGCGAAAGTCGAAAGTGCGTCAGAGCCCCAGAGTGGTGAAAGTAATGATGATTCTCCTGTACGACTGCGATGGAATTATACAAACGCATTACATTCCCCCACGGCAGACCGACAATGCACAGTATTACTGTTCATTTTTGGAGCATCCTTTGCTACCAGTTTTGCGAAGGAAGCGGTGACACTTTCTGAACAACCCTTTCATCATTTTGCACGACAATGCGAGGGTGTATACAGCGCAAGCTGTGGCTGCCCTGTTTGGTCGATGCGACAGGGAAGTACTGTACCATTCACCATACTCCGGATATAAGTCCGTGTGATTTTGATTTGAATCCGAAGATGAAGAAACCACTTCGTGGCATTCGCTTCAGAACTGTTCCAGAGTTTCGGCCGGCCGGAGTGGCCGTGCGGTTCTACGCGCTACAGTCTGGAACCGGGCTACCTCTACGGTCGCAGGTTCGAATGCTGCCTCGGGCATGGATGTGTGTGATGTCCTTAGGTTAGTTAGGTTTAATTAGTTCTAAGTTCTAGGTGACTGAAACTTCCTGGCAGATTAAAACTGTGTGCCCGACCGAGACTCGAACTCGGGACCATTGCCTTTCGCGGTCAGGTGCTCCACCATCTGAGCTACCGTAGCACGACTCACGCCCGGTACTCACAGCTTTACTTCTGCCAGTATCTCGTCTCCTACATTCCAAACTTTACAGAAGCTCTCCTGCCACACAGTTTTAATCTGCCAGGAAGTTTCATATCAGCGCACACTCCGGTGCAGAGTGAAAATTTCATTCTGGGATTCTAGGCGACTGTTGACCTCAGAAATTAAGTCGCATAGTGCTCAGAGTCATTTGAACCAGAGATTCAACAGGCTCCATTCGCACTATCAACAGACTAGCTCTGCTAACGGTATTCTACGCCTTCCACATCGCTGGCAACGGGCTCTGCACAATTCTCGTGAGTACTTTGAAGGACAGTAACAGGCGGAAACATGTAAATCTTTGGTATCGGTTGTGAATAAATAGTTGCCACTATTTAAGTTCCAACCCACGCAAGTTATATAGGCTTGCATGAAATCAGGTGCAATCTCTCACTGGGCACCCATGATTGGCGGGACGCATGTTCTAGGCAGCTTTACATGCTCGTTGTGTGCTCGGAGCTGAAAAGGGCGACCTGACGCGCTTGACTGGGATACTAGAGACTCTGCCCAACACATTTCTACATCTATATCTACATCCACACTCCGCAAGCCACCAGACGGTGTGTGGCGGAGGGTACCTTCAGTACCTCTATCGGTTGTCCCTTCTATTCCAGTCTCGTATTGTTCGTGGAAAGAAGGATTGTCGGTATGCCTCTGTGTGGGCTCTAATCTCTCTGATTTTATCCTCATGGTCTCTTCGCGAGATATACGTAGGAGGGAGCAATATACTGCTTGACTCTTCGGTGAAGGTATGTTCTCGAAACTTTGACAAAAGCCCGTACCGGGCTACTGAGCGTCTCTCCTGCAGAGTCTTCCACTGTATCTATCATCTCCGTAACGCTTTCGCGATTACTAAATGATCCTGTAACGAAGCGCGCTGCTCTCCGTTGGATCTTCTCTATCTCTTCTATCAACCCTATCTGGTACGGATCCCACACTGCTGAGCAGTATTCAAGCAGTGGGCGAACAAGCGTACTGTAACCTACTTCCTTTGTTTTCGGATTGCATTTCCTTAGGATTCTTCCAATGAATCTCAGTCTGGCATCTGCTTTACCGACGATTAATTTTATATCATCATTCAATTTTAAATCACTCGTAATGCATACTCCCAGATAATTTATGGAAGTAACTGCTTCCAGTTGCTGACCTGCTATATTGTAGCTAAATGATAAGGGATCTATCTTTCTATGTATTGGCAGCAAATTACACTTGTCTACATTGAGATTCAATTGCCATTCCCTGCACCATGCGTCAATTCGCTGCAGATCCTCCTGCATTTCAGTACAATTTTCCATTGTTGCAACCTCTCGATACACCACAGCATCATCTGCAAAAAGCCTCAGTGAACTTCCGATGTCATCCACCAGGTCATTTATGTATATTGTGAATAGCAACGGTCCTATGACACTCCCCTGCGGCACACCTGAAATCACTCTTACTTCGGAAGACTTCTCTCCATTGAGAATAACATGCTGCGTCCTGTTATGTAGGAACTCCTCAATCCAATCACACAATTGGTCTGATAGTCCATATGCTCTTACTTTGTTCATTTAACGACTGTGGGGAACTGTATCGAACGCCTTGCGGAAGTCAAGAAACACGGCATCTACCTGTGAACCCGTGTCTATGGCCCTCTGAGTCTCGTGGACGAATAGCGCGAGCTGGGTTTCACATGACCGTCTTTTTCGAAACCCATGCTGATTCCTACAGAGTAGATTTCTAGTCTCCAGAAAGGTCATTATACTCGAACACAATACGTGTTCCAAAATTCTACAACTGATTTGTGGAAAGCTTCATCGGATTTGCGTTGTAGTTTCCATTTAGTGATGTATCGAGCCTTACTTTCCGAACAGCCCTAGTGTTTGTAATAATTGAAGTGTAGTTACTACGAAGAGACTGTTCTGTGAATATAGAATATAGAATATTGTATCTGTATGGGTCTTGGACAATTTGGTCTATGTGCCTGTCCTTTTTCGGTACGATATTTGGTCGCCTTGCAGTGTTTACAAACAGCGCAGTTCGCTGCAGACGCCGGCGTCGCGTCAGGTTCCGCCGACTTGAGCGGAGCGGCGCGCGCGCCTCCCCGCGTTACAACGTCATCTGTCAGTGTCTGTAACACTTCGCTGCCCGATTATTTCTGCTCATCGCCGCGGCGCTAATCTGCCGCCCGCCTCCCCGGCGCCCGTCGTGCCTGCATTCGTACAAATCTAATTTGGCGGGGGTGCCGGCGCCGTGATTGTCAACTCGCTTATAATTACAACAGCGGCGCGTCACGCCGGCTGGGGAGGCGACGCCGTGCCGCGGACTGCAAGTTAATTACTTTCTGCCCGCCGCCGCGCCGCCAGCAGATGGCGTGCATATTTCACGCCGTCACTCGCGTTGTTTCACTCCTTTTATGCAGGGTTCTTGTGCTGCGGAATCTGCTCATTACCACTAGTGGCTTACATCTGAATCGTGAATCAAACTAGCAAGTACATATACAATTACCAACGCCAAAAGTCCATAAATAAATCATGTACAATTATCTCTTAGTACTAAAAATAATAAATAAAAATGAAACAGTTAACCGTTAAACAGAAAAATTATGTAAACAACTTGCCCGTGGCTGCCAGAGGAAACATCCAACCCACACACAGTTCTGTCTTCCTCAGGTACTGACATGCAAATCTGTTCTGGATCACATTGCAGCAGTATATTAATTAGTAAAGCCAAGTCATTACCTCTTTAGGCTAGCACTTAGTTTATCAATGGAATTCTAGGTATATGAGCCTATGTTACTAAATATTATGGAAACTATATTGCCGGCCGGTGTGGCCGAGCGGTTCTTGGTTCCCCAGTCTAGAACCGCGCTACCGCTACGGTCGCAGGTTCGAATCCTGCCTCGGGCATATATGTGTGTGATGTCCTTAGGTTAGTTAGGTTTAAGTAGTTCTAAGTTCTCGGGGACTGATGACCTCAGATGTTAAGTCCCATAGTGCTAAGAGCCATTTGAACCATTTTTTGGCCCGCATCTCGTGGTCGTGCGGTAGCGTTCTCGCTTCCCACGCCCGGGTTCCCGGGTTCGATTCCCGGCGGGGTCAGGGATTTTCTCTGCCTCGTGATGGCTGGGTGTTGTGTGCTGTCCTTAGGTTAGTTAGGTTTAAGTAGTTCTAAGTTCTAGGGGACTTATGACCACAACAGTTGAGTCCCATAGTGCTCAGAGCCATTTTTTTTGAACCATTTTTTGAAAATATATTGAAAGACGCTTAAAGGAAGACTTCTTGTTGCTTTGTTGTGGTTATGTAGTGCCTCGCTGCCCACTTGCCCCTGCACCATGCCATGCTGTCTACGTCAGGAGGAGGAAGATACGGTAACTGGGGAAGAGCCACATTTACGTACATGGCAATGCTGCTGCACTACATATAACTTCATCTCATATTTCACACTGCTCAACAGCACAGACCACAAAAAATTTCACTGTTTATTAATTATGTTTGGCACGCTGAAAACAAAATATAATTTTCGTATGGTACTTAACATTGGCATACAGAAAGACACAGACAGTTTCACAGACTTTCGCACTCATGTTGCTACATAATCCTGCATTATTTGGTTTCAAAATCGAAAAAGCCTTTCATACACATATGTTGACTGGAATAGTTTATCACGTTTGAAGCCTCGTTATCTGAGATGTGGAGATTCTCCCTAAGGAGGCTTTTTAAATTGTCAACTTGAAACGTCCCCTTAGAACAATTATACATGACTGTGCTTAAACTGACACAATATTTTTAGCGCAACGCAATCTGACTTTCAAAAATCCCTACAAAAGAATGGCCCTGACTAACATTAACCTATACCTTTCGCAAATCACTTACCTCACCAAAAATCTTCATTACTCGAACTACTGCAATACAGCGAGCGCCACTACTGCCAGCTAAATAAAAGATTCAAACTACTGATAGGTATAGTTAGCAAATGAAAGATTTTGATAGAGAACAAACAATGCAGTTACCTTAAAAGTGTTCGAAAGTCATAATATATATAGCAATTCATGACATCCATTCTTACAAATTTCAAAACTCCGCCATTTCTCTCCCCACATCCACCACTGCTGGCAGCTCACCTCCGACTGCGCAACGCTACGCGCTGTTCACATCCAGCTGCCCAACACAACAATGGCAGACAACAATGCAAACTAGCCACAGACTGCACACAGCACAGCCAGTGATTTTCATACAGAGCGCTACGAGGCGTTACCAATATAAAAACCTAAACAGCCTACTTACAAACTCCAGGGCTTCTTCTTCAGATGGCTCCATAAACATATTCACCACCAACGTTGGTAGATAGCAGCCCTTCGCCACTCCATCTATTTGTTCATAGTAATTTCCATAAAATAGAAAGTAGGTTGATATAAGCACAAATTCAAATATTTCTTTCGTTAGCGCTGGCCTTCCTTCTACGAGCCTTAGTGAGTCTCTTAGAGGTGGCCTTCTAAAGAGAGACACGATGTCAAAGCTAACTTATGAAGTTTTCTTGGCCCATTTGGAAGTTCTGGAACTGCTATATGAAATGCGCCAAATTTCTTATGTGATGCTGTCATTTACCCACACAAGAGCCGAGCATCACTGTCAGGTGTTTTTATAATTCATACGGTATGCGCTACTGTTGCTAACAATTGGGCAGGTTGGATGCTTTCCTTGTGGAATTTAGATAAACCACAAAGTCTGGATGGCAAAGCTCTAGGTGGTCGAAATCTCTTCACCATCTTCTCGTCTTGGGATGTGTCGGAACAGATTGACGGTCTTTCTCTACACTCGGTTGGCAGGATTGTCTTCTATCCTGTATGCCTCCTCCTGTAATAGGTCGTACATTTCTTGATTGTGTACTTGGCGTGGTAGCAAGACCCTAGAATTTCCTTTGTCTGACTGTCTCAGAATCTTCGGAGAGGCATTTATAGCGCTTTCCCTCTTCCTTGGAGATGTTTGACTTCGGTGGAACAGCCCTGGTAAGTGTATAGCATGTCCTACGTCGCATTTCTCTGCAAGAGCAACCTGTCCCACCAGATGATAAATTCCGCTGTTGGTAGGCTCATCGGTGTCAATGCGAAATTTAGCCTCTATCCTAGTATGACTAAGATAGCATCGTCAACTACAGTTGATTACAGTTTTCCGAGATTATTCTTGTGATAGTTTATCCGCAAGGCGTTCGTAGTTATCGGATTCTCTGAAAGTGGCAAACAGCCATGCTCTGTTGTCTTGAGTCCAACTGAAAGCGCCTGTCCACGGCCAGGAGTCAGGGGAGAGTGTTGACGCCAAGTCTAGATGGAGCATGAAGCGTTGTCTCGAGGATTCGTCGTGCCTGTTTCGAGTGTGGCGTGTCCTCTCCGTGACCAAGGGCAGGCTGGGTTTTTTGGTGATCTGTTTGGTGACTAGTTTTCTGATATGTTGAACGACCTTCGCAAAATATTTTATAATTACATGATTTCGGCAACCCAGCTGAAAGACAAGCGAGTCCAAAAGACGATCATCCGTCTTCGAAAGCTCGTCAAGCATCATAATTTTCTTGTTCACCTCTTCCCATAAAGGTATTTGACGAGAGATTATAGATTTTCTCGGCGTAGGAGTATTTTGAATATTTCTCGGTTATTCGCCGGGCGGCCTCGTCCAGAAGGCGCGACATTTTGGCAAGACAATTTCTTGTCATCTTCAGGCATACCTTATGAACTGATACTAGTTTTGGTGAACCTGCTAGAACAGGTCTGGTAGGATCCAAAATTCAAGTTACGGGTGCAAACTATTGGATAGTAGGTATAGGATATGTGGGATATGCTGGACATTCTCAGTACTTACTGTTGTGGGTTGGCAGGAGAGCCAACACCGTGTTACTAGAGGAAGCCGAAAGGCACGTGTTTTAGCTCACCCAGGCTGGCTGAGGTCTGGAACAGGACAAGGAAATTAGAATTTTGAAAAAACGGACGTAGCTGGTGGAATACTTAACTTTAATCCACAAATGGTGAACGTCGCTCTTGACGGTACATTATGCACAGTACCAATAGTAACTGGTAATGGCGCCTTGCTAGGTCGTAGCAAATGACGTAGCTGAAGGCTATGCTAACTATCGTCTCGGCAAATGAGAGCGTATTTTGTCAGTGAACCATCGCTAGCAAAGTCGGTTGTACAACTGGGGCGAGTGCTAGGAAGCCTCTCTAGACCTGCCGTGTGGCGGCGCTCGGTCTGCAATCACTGATAGTGGCGACACCCGGGTCCGACGTATACTAACGGACCGCGGCCGATTTAAAGGCTACCACCTAGCAAGTGTGGTGTCTGGCGGTGACACCACACTTACGACGGCACAAGAACGTAGGGCTATGAATATTATGCTTCCATCGTAAAATCGTGGTTCATATTTCGCTCCAAATTTGCTGGTGTATACAGCAAACATTCTCATTTCTTTCGATTTCCTTTCATTGATGCATGGAAGGAAACAAGTAATTGTTGGTAGCTAGAGACATTAAAAATTGTTGACTTAGAGGTATGGTAGACTGGAAAACAACCTGCGTCTACAGTGAGTTGATAAAAGCAGTCGGATACCTCCTAATATAGTGTTGGACCTCCTTTTGCCTGGAGTAGTGCAGCAGATTGATGTGGCATGAACTCAACAATTAGATGCAAATTCTCGGTGCAGTTTTTTGTGCACGAACTGACCTCTTGATTACGTCCCATTAATCTTCGATGGGATTAGTGTCAAGCGATCTGGGAGGGCCAAATCATTCGCTCCAATTTTGCGGAATGTTCTTCAAGCCAATCGCGAACATCTGTGGCCCAGTGACAACTGCATAGTTGTTTAGGAACATGAAGTCCAATAATAGCTGCAAATGGTCTCCAAGTAGCCGAACATAATCATCTCCACTCAGAGATCGGTTCATTTGGACCAGAGGAGGCAGACCATTCCGTACCGAACAGCACAGTGTCTTGTATGTTGAGTCCATGGCTTCGTGGGTCTGCGCCTCACTCGAACCTTCCATGAGCTCTTACTGACTGAAATCGGTAGTAATCTGGTTAGTCCAGGGTTTTACAATCGTGTAGGATCCAGCCGATATCAAGAGGAGTTACAAGCCATGACGTGCTACAGCAAAGGTACTCCCGTACTTCGTCTGCTGCTACAGCCCATTAACGCAAATTTTCGCCGCACTGTCCTAACGCATACGTTTGTCGCACGTCCCCACTGTGGTTATTTCACTCACTGTTGCTTATCTGTTAGCACTGACAACTAACTCTAAGCAAACGCCTCGGTCGTTAAGTAAAAGTCGTCGGCCACTGCGTTGCTTGGTGAGAGGATATTGCCTGAAATATAGTATTCTCAGCACGCTCTTGACACTGTGAACCTGGGAATACTGAATTCCCTAACTATTTCCGAAATGGAATACCCCACGCGTGTAGCTCCAGTTCCGCTTTGAAAGTCTGTTAATTCCAGTCATGCGGCCATAATCGCGTCGGAAACTTTCTCACGTTTATGAAATGACAGAGTAAATGACAGCTCTGCCAATGGTCTGCTGTTTTATATCTTGTGTACGAGGTACTACTGCCATTTGTCTATGGACATATCTCTACGCCATGGCTTCTGTCACCTCGATGTATTTCGCTCGTCATTTGAAAATATAGACAAAAAACTTTCTCACTGCTTTCGATTTACTTTTATTGATGCACAATAGGGAACAAAGAATTATTGCCAGCTAGAGGCTTTAAAAAAACTTGTTGGCGGAGATGTACTCCGGGTGGGAAACATAATCTACGCAAACTATTTAGCTCTGTCGTAGCGTAAGTGAAGTTATTATCGTCAGAAACATTTATAAAACTGCAGCAGGAATTGTCATTAAGAGTCTTAATGTGAGAAGAGTAGAAATTTAGCAGGTATTCTTCCGGAACTGTGTACTGTTTATGAAACTGAAACTGCATACAAACACAGAACAAAATTTCCTGTCTATATCATCACTGTGAGTCGCCTACAAGTGGCAGTTGACCTTCAATAACGAAAAGTGTGACGTCATCCACATGAGTGCTAAAAGCAACGCGTTAAACTTCCGTTACACGATAAATCGGTCTAATCTAAAAGCCGCAAATTCAACTAAATACCTAGGTATTACAATTACGAACAATTTAAATTGGAAGGAACACATAGAAAATGTAGTGGGGAAGGCTAACCAAAGACTGCGTTTTATTGGCAGGACACTTAGAAGATGTAACAGACCTATTAAGGAGACTGCCTCCACTACGCTTGTCCGTCCTCTTTTAGAATACCGTTGCGCGGTGTGGGATCCTTACCAGATAGGACTGACTGAGTACACCGGAAAAGTTCAAAGAAAGGCAGCACGTTTTGTATTAGCGCGAAATATGGGAGAGAGTGTCACAGAAATGATACAGGATTTGCGATGGACATCATTAAAAGAAAGGCGTTTTTCGTTGCGACGGAATTTTCTCGCGGAATTCCAATCACCGACTTCTCCTCCGAATGCGAAAATATTTTGTTGACACCGTCCTACATAGGGGGAAATGATCACCACGATAAAATAAGGGAAATCAGAGCTCGTACGGAAAGATATACGTGTTCGTTCTTCCCGCGCGCTATACGAGATTAGAATAATAGAGAACTGTGAAGGTGGTTCGATGAACCCTCTGCCATTCACTTAAATGTGATTTGCAGAGTATCTATGTAGATGTAGATGTAGGTACGCCTACATCTCCTTATTAACGTTTCCAACTTCAAGTCAGAAAATATCTAGTATTGCACTGTATAAACGCGTCACTGTGCGTCCAACGTCAAATGGGCAGAGCGGCAGCGATTTTTGAGAGTACACGCGATGGCGCCAAGGCACTCATGAATAACATTTCAGTGCAGGATGAGAAGAGAGGGAGCACGCGGGAAAGAGAGAGCCGATGAAAAGAGAAACTATATATATATATATATATACGTAGATATATATGAGCCTGTGTATGTGTGCACGTAATTGGAAGGGGGGTGGCAGCAGTGAATACGTTGGTCATTATTGTCGACAACTCATTCAGCCGTGCTGAGGGAGAGAAAAGGGTTGAAGGAATAATTACCGTCATACGGCAAGTGTAGGATGGTAAGGGGTGAGGGGTGAGGTGTAGGGGGTGGCTGGCTCCATTAGGAGGTCGCGTCACGCCGCCGCTGCAATTTTCGCGCTGCTGATGGCTTCGAATGCCTGGGGAAAAAAGATGGCATTAACGCCGCCCGCCATGGCGTTCCAATGCACGCCGAATTCCGCCGGGTCGCGCGAATTTTCCTCTCGAGGGTGCCTGCTGAGCACCATTCACGTGGCACTGAGGCGGCATTAAACACAAGCGTACTTAAAGCCAGCACCACCGTTGCTTGGTTGGAGGTGGTAGGTCGCACACTGTCAATGTTAAATGATTGTCGAACTGGATACACCATTATCTCCGAAAGTATTTAAATGGTTAACTGTCATTATTAAAACGTCTCATAATTTACCTCCATCACTACAATGTATACATTCAAGCTTCTGCTGTTTGATGAAAGATCTCTTTTCCTCAAAATATACCACACATACTCCACACATATCATAAAAATGGATGTACATATGTAAGTGTGCTGTCACCGCCAGACACCACACTTGCTAGGTGGTAGCCTTTAAATCGGCCGCGGTCCGTTAGTATACGTCGGACCCGCGTGTCGCCACTATCAGTGATTGCAGACCGAGCGCCGCCACACGGCAGGTCTAGAGAGACTTCCTAGCACTCGCCCAGTTGTACAACCGACTTTGCTAGCGATGGTTCACTGACAAAATACGCTCTCATTTGCCGAGACGATAGCATAGGCTTCAGCTACGTCATTTGCTATGACCTAGCAAGGCGCCATTACCAGTTACTATTGATATTGAATTATGTACAGTCAAGAGCGACGCTCATCATTAATGGATTAAAGTTAAGTATTCCACCTGCTACGTCCGTTTTTCTAAAGTCTAATTTCCTTGTCCTGTTCCAGACCTCACGCCAGCCTGCGTGAGCTAAAACGCGTGCCTTTCGGCTTCCTCTCACACCCGGTGTTGGCCCTCCTGCCAACCCACAACAGTAAGTATCTTCACATGTATGTATGCTCCATATCTCCTGAACTACTGGACACAAGCACCTGATTTGAGTTGCCTTCTGTTGAGGGGTTATGAGAGTGGACTTGCACGATGACACAAAACTTCTTCCGGGACGGGAATTAGGAACCTTGTCAAAATACGGACCCACTTAACAGAGGTTGAGGCAGATAACACAAGGAAACGGTTCTGCTTAATATGCTGTTTTTCGAATGAAAAGATTCTTTTTAAAAAAATTACCCTTATTTTTTACCTTCCCATATACTTGATAATATTTACGCTATAGAATCTATCTTAGAAATAAAGTCCCGTTTGTCGGCACAATTAAACTAGATTTTATGAAGTCAACTCTAAGAAACTGCTGTGCACAGTTCACATCTGGATTTATATCCGAAACAGCTCCACATCGACATGAATTTCCAAAACTGCAAATCAAAGACTCATTATCGGAGAACACTGTCGAGGCGGGTAATACGGTCACGGCACTACACACAAATAAAAACGGATATCGACTATAGCAGCTATCGATCTCACAAAAAAAGATTAATACTTCTCAAAAATCTAAATACTTTGCTAGAAAACTGAATCATCGCGTCTACTTCATAGCAAGTCAGCATGTCTTGTTCATATCAAGTCACCAGTTGAAACGGAATGGCGAGATCTGACAAAAAGACCAAAGAACATAAGTAAGGACACACGTAACATCAATAACCAAATTTCGACAATTACTCTATTGGAGATGGAAACGGCGTCCCAGAATATGGAAAACGGAAAAGACGCCTGTTTTGACAATATCTGTTTTGGACAAGCGTAGTACTTACTAACTAACCCCACTTTTTACCAACAGCTTCACCTCACCGAAAACCCTACATGTATGGGAAAAATTTGGTGTCAAAGTGACTCCTAAAACAAGTAAAGCCGGTTCTAGGAGCTTCAGTCTGGAACCGCGCGACCGCTACGGTCGCACGTTCGAATCCTGCCTCAGGCATGGATGTGTGTGATGTCCTTAGGCTATGTTTAAGTAGGTCTAAGTTCTAGGGGACTGATGCCCTCAGATGTTAAGTCCCAAGGTGCTCAGAGCTATTTGAACCATTTTTTGGAAACAAGGGAAACATTCAGATCCGAAACGATATTGACCTATCTTCCTTTATGGTCACCTTTAAAAACTCCTGGTAGGAATTAATCCAAACAGACTAGCGACAACTGCAGTGTGTAACCTGATCCATCTGCAGTATAGACTACATAGACGGCAGATAGGGCGCGTACACTTGTACATCACAAAGAGAATGGGTATGATGAAATGTGATGGGAGTTTCCTTGTGCATCTAACTGCTGTACATGACACAGATCATACCGTACACATACAGATATACTGCTTGAATACCGGTTCCTTTTTTATATAATTTCGGGGAACAAAGGAAAATGGAGATTACAACGTAACGGCATATCTCGGGGCACGGTATTAGTGCCTCATGTCTTAAATATACACAGAGGTGACCAGCCCACTGAATCGGCAACCAGGTCTTTTACGGATACAGGCGGCCTAGGGCTTTTTGCTCACGCAACAACTTTTGAAGAAATTTTAAATAAATTACACACTTATCTCAACACCTAGGATACAAAACAAACTCACCAAAAGTCAGTTAACTAGCCTAACTTCTAGTTTTTTTGTATTATTCTTCTAGTTTGTTTCGTAGTTGGATTTTTGTTTTATTTTATATTGTATTTGTACAGCTATAGTGGTACACATATTTTCAAGTGGTCCTAATACGAAATAAATAAATACACTTTACAATCTTAACTGAATTTTCCCTTGGTGCTTCAAAGACATAATAACCATACTACATAGGAAACACTTCCTACTGTTCTGCAAAATTATATTTACCGGATTTCGTCTCCTTAGACCACTGTCATGTGACAACTGAATGTCACAAACACAGAGAAAATGACGTGCAACTTACATAGAGTAGAAATATAGCTGGAGTGAACACTGCGTTCTGTGCATATTGTCAACATTAAGCTGGAACTGTCATGTGATCTCGAGACGACGATGTTTAAGGCCAATTCACATCGGCCATCATGTCAAGTCACGTCAAATCAGACCAAAATGCATTTCAAATGGTTGCGTTCACACAGGCCGTCAACGGACCGTCACGGCAAGTCACGTCACGGCACGTCAAGGTTACTCGGTACCATCTTTGCTAACATCGTAAGTTAATTTATCTTCACCGCGCTGTCAGAGTTTAGTAGTGTGTTTTGTGCTTTTGTATATTCGAACGCTTCATTTTATTTTTTGGTTCATTTTCGTGGCAGACGGCAAATGTTCCATGGCGATTTAGATATTTTTTCCATTGAGTTTTCTTGGGCAAACTAGGTCAGATATCTGAAATTATTTAGGTTTTACAAAACAGAACAGAGCTGACATTCATAATCTATATAAAAGGACATAAGTTGACGAAGCAATCCCCATTTTAACATTTTAAGTGAAAAGGTTAGCTTTAACTTGCGTAAAAAAAAACAAAAAAAATTAATGCATCAGGTGAACAGGTTCCATTATATATATGGTGGTCCATTAATCGTGACCGGCCCAAATATCTCAGGAAATAAGCATCAAACGAAAAAACTACAACGAACGAAACTTGTCTAGCTCGAAGGGCGAAACCAGATGGCGCTATGGTTGGCCCGTTAGATGGCGCTACCATAGGTCAAACGGATATCAACTGCGTTTTTTTTTAAATAGGAACCCACATTTTGTAATACATATTCGTGTAATACGTTGTAAGACGTATATATTTCCATTGTCTATCGTCAAACCACTATTTATGAAAGATGTTTATATTTTATTAATAGGATTAAGTAGGAATAATTAATATTTGTCATGTAGGAAATAATTGTGGTAGCAGGGAATGTCTGCACCAAAGTACTGTTGGCAGGAGAGACCGCACATTGATATAATTTTAAAAAGGGCGGCAGATACCACGTATGGATACATTTTAAGAAAAGAGCGGGAAAGACCGCGCATTGATACATTTGGTAATGGTAGCAGGGATTGTCTGCACCAGAAAGCATTGTTGGCGGGAGAGATCGCACTTTAGCGTTCGTAGGAAGTCAGTAGTAAGCGACATGTGAAGCGAGTCGGTAGCAGGTCTGAAGCAAAAAGTTGAGAGGAGCGGTGTGCCTGCCAGCCATCAGCTATGATTTACAAGAGATTATAAACGGATGTACAGAGACATAAGCTAACTATTATCATAAGACGAACTAATATTTTTGAATTATTTTTTTGAGAAACTCAAGACTACTGAATGTATGTTTGCGCAATGCTAGTTGTAAGATTATTGTAAAAAGTAAGTCCCATTTCAACGTTTGTAAAATCATTTCATTCAGAATATAATTAATTTTTGCCAGCAATATTGCGTTACTGATTACAATCCATCCCAAAAACCATCAACGTAAAACTTTTATTGTTGTCAAGAAAAAGTTTAACCATGAATTACGTAACTTCAGTCAAATTAATTAAAGAATGACGCCAGCTTTGGTAATAAATACAACCACTTATTATGACAGCCCACCAGCAGTATACTAACAAAGAGTAAGTATATTCATGACGCAGTTCGATGTAGCAGTCAGATGGCGATCCAGTAAAAGTAAAAAGGTAAGGAACAGTTTTGGGTTATTGCAGGTAACGACTGAGGGCCACGACGACGACACGTTCTATGTGTCGTCGAAATAATCAGAAACTAACTTTTAATAAGCAGCATTTAAATTTGTATGTGAAGATTGAGAAAGAGAATTAATTTCAAAGGGAAGATTTCATTTGTTATTATTAAGCAAGAGATAGAAATCATGAGGGAAGGTTTCATAGGTTATTGTAGAAGGGAAGGTTACGTAACAACAGAGATATAGAGGAGACGGGAAGGTTTCAACGTAAAGAAATATGAATGTTTTGGTTGGACCACTTTTTTCGCTTTGTGATAGATGACGCTGTAATAATCAAAAACATATGGCTCACAATTTTAGACGAACAGTTGGTAACAGGTAGGTTTTTTAAATTAAAATACAGAACGTAGGTAGGATTGAACATTTTATTTCGGTTGTTCCAATGTGCTACATGTACCTTTGTGAACTTATCATTTCTGAGAAGGCATGCTGTTACAGCGTGATTACCTGTAAATACCGTATTAAATCAATAAATGCTCAAAATGATGTCCGTCAACCTCAATGCATTTGGCAATACGTGTAACGACATTCCTCTCAACAGCGAGTAGTTCGCTTTCCGTAATGCTCGCTCATGCATTGACAATGCGCTGTCGTATGTTGTCAGGCGTTGTCGGTGCATCACGTTAGCAAATATCCTTCAACTTTCCCCACAGAAAGAAATCCAGGACGTCAGATCTGGTGAACGTGCGGTCCATGATATGGTGCTTCGACGACCAATCCACCTGTCATGAAATATGCTATTCAATACCGCTTCAACCGCTCGCGAGCTATGTGCCGGACATCCATCATGTTGGAAGTACATCGCCTTTCTGTCATGCAGTGAAACATCTTGTAGTAACATCGGTAGAACATTACGTAGGAAATCAGCATACATTGCACCATTTACATTGCCATCGATAAAATGGGGGCCAATTATCCTTCCTCCCATAATGCCGCACCATACATTCATCCGCCAAGGTCACTGATGTTCCACTTGCAGCAGCCATCGTGGATTTTCTGTTGCCCAATAGTGAATATTATGCCGGTTTACGTTACCGCTCTTGGTGAATGACGCTTCGTCGCAAAATAGAACGCGTGCAAAAAATCTGTCATCGTCCCGTAATTTCTCTTCTACCCAGTGGCAGAACTCTACACGACGTTCAAAGTCGTCGCCATGCAATTCCTGGTGCATAGAAATATGGTACGGGTGCAATAAATGTTGATGTAGCATTCTCTACACCAACGTTTTCGAGATTCCCGATTCTCGCGCAATTTGTCTGCTACTGGTGTCCGGATTAGCCGCGACAGCAGCTAAAACACGTACTTGGGCATCATCATTTGTTGCAGGTCGTGGTTGACGTTTCACATGTGGCTGAACACTTCCTGTTTCCTTAAATAACGTAACTATTCGGCGAACGGTCCGGACACTTGGATGATGTCGTCCAGGATACCGAGCAGCATACGTAGCACACGCTCGTTGGGCATTTTTTTGATCACAATAGCCATACATCAACACGATATCAACCTTTTCCGCAATTGGTAAACGGTCCATTGTAACACGGGTAATGTATCACGAAGAAAATACCGCCCGCACTCGCGGAATGGTACATGATACCATGTACTTATATGTTTGTGACTATTACAGCGCCATCTATCACAAAGCGAAAACTCTGGTCCAACTAAAACATTCACAGAGGTGACTCACCAAAAGTCAGTCAACTAGTCTAACTTCTCGTTTTTTATATTCTTCTTCTTTGATAGTGTGTGTGTCTGTTTATATTTATGTACTTTCCCTAGAATATAAATCTCGATATTTTGAAATATTGCTACACTTTTCAGTACTTTACAAAACAGAACATACGTTATGAATTTTGCTTTGGCTATTAATAAACTTTGTCTTTGTTAGTTCCTCAATTCCGATACTACAACCACATATTTCTTATCACAGACGGTAACTCGTAATGTGACTTTCGTCGTTCGGCACTGGGCCAAACGAATTGACGTGACGTGACGTGACGGACAGTGTGAATACACACTGACGTGATGGTGTCGTGTCGTGACGATCGCCCATTTTGCGCTCGAAAACTAGGAGCTTAATTTGTTTCATGAAGGGAATCTCTCTGTAGTAACAATATAATGACATTCAAAATTTATAGGACGTATTGCAACAAATCTACGACGGCTCGAGATCATGTGACCATGGTGGCAATGTATGTTGGCAATACAAAATCCGTTCTCCGCATCTGACTGCTCACTTCAGAGATATTTCTGATCTATGGCTACTTATACAGATTTTATTTACACAGAAAATACAAAGATGATGACAAGTAGACTGTTTACGGATGAAAGTAGCTTACGCAACACAAAAGCCGTCACAGTAATTAAAAAAGGAAATCACGTTCTTTATGAGGAGATTTGTTAAACAAATGTTGAAAATTAAAGATGAATTTAGCTAAATCTTACTAATTTCACGAAATCTTAATTTAATACAGGGGAAGAAGAAAACTGAGTTTGCTCATGTAATACAAAGTTGGCATTCTGAGACATACGTTGTTGATTTCCATTATTTCCAGTAGGATCATCTTCCTGCTTTTTTTAACAGAATGTTGAACTTTACATTTTACATCATATGAGTGGTTTTCTGTTAAAAGATGACCATTAAAGGCTGAATCTTCCTCAATTTACAGCTTCTCTCAGCTTCAGAGAACCTAATTGCCATACCCCTACCTGACTAGCGAACATATACTTTCCTTCTGCGCTTGCATGTCATTTTAAGCACACTGCTATCTGACAAGGGTTGCAGTTTACCTTTACTATTAAATAAAACTATGTTGTTTTCATTATAAAACGTACATATGTAGCTGTCAGAATATCATTTTTTAGCCAGGGTGTATGAAATTTTGCCTCGTGTTCAAGGATCGCTCCTTGAATCCAATCCGTGACGGACTCCCAATTTAATGCAGCCATCTTCATTGGGTAGTGATCAAAAATAACACCCAACGATCGATGGTGGGCAACCGCTACAGCCCAGGGAACCTCAAGCGCGACAAACGTCCCCTTTAAAAAATTATACACTCCTGGAAATTGAAACAAGAACACCGTGAATTCATTGTCCCAGGAAGGGGAAACTTTATTGACACATTCCTGGGGTCAGATACATCACATGATCACACTGACAGAACCACAGGCACATAGACACAGGCAACAGAGCATGCACAATGTCGGCACTAGTACAGTGTATATCCACCTTTCGCAGCAATGCAGGCTGCTATTCTCCCATGGAGACGATCGTAGAGATGCTGGATGTAGTCCTGTGGAACGGCTTGCCATGCCATTTCCACCTGGCGCCTCAGTTGGACCAGCGTTCGTGCTGGACGTGCAGACCGCGTGAGACGACGCTTCATCCAGTCCCAAACATGCTCAATGGGGAACAGATCCGGAGATCTTGCTGGCCAGGGTAGTTGACTTACACCTTCTAGAGCACGTTGGGTGGCACGGGATACATGCGGACGTGCATTGTCCTGTTGGAACAGCAAGTTCCCTTGCCGGTCTAGGAATGGTAGAACGATGGGTTCGATGACGGTTTGGATGTACCGTGCACTATTCAGTGTCCCCTCGACGATCACCAGTGGTGTACGGCCAGTGTAGGAGATCGCTCCCCACACCATGATGCCGGGTGTTGGCCCTGTGTGCCTCGGTCGTATGCAGTCCTGATTGTGGCGCTCACCTGCACGGCGCCAAACACGCATACGACCATCATTGGCACCAAGGCAGAAGCGACTCTCATCGCTGAAGATGACACGTCTCCATTCGTCCCTCCATTCACGCCTGTCGCGACACCGCTGGAGGCGGGCTGCACGATGTTGGGGCGTGAGCGGAAGACGGCCTAACGGTGTGCGGGACCGTAGCCCAGCTTCATGGAGACGGTTGCGAATGGTCCTCGCCGATACCCCAGGAGCAACAGTATCCCTAATTTGCTGGGAAGTGGCGGTGCGGTCCCCTACGGCACTGCGTAGGATCCTACGGTCTTGGCGTGCATCCGTGCGTCGCTGCGGTCCGGTCCCAGGTCGACGGGCACGTGCACCTTCCGCCGACCACTGGCGACAACATCGATGTACTGTGGAGACCTCACGCCCCACGTGTTGAGCAATTCGGCGGTACGTCCACCCGGCCTCCCGCATGCCCACTATACGCCCTCGCTCAAAGTCCGTCAACTGCACATACGGTTCACGTCCACGCTGTCGCGGCATGCTACCAGTGTTAAAGACTGCGATGGAGCTCCGTATGCCACGGCAAACACCGCGGTTCCTGGTGTGTCCGCTGTGCCGTGCGTGTGATCATTGCTTGTACAGCCCTCTCGCAGTGTCCGGAGCAAGTATGGTGGGTCTGACACACCGGTGTCAATGTGTTCTTTTTTCCATTTCCAGGAGTGTACATGACTGTGCTTAAACTGACACACAATATTTTTTAGCGCAACGCAATCTGACTTTCAGTAATCCCTACAAAAGAATGGCCCTGACTAACATTAACCTATACCTTTCACAAATCACTTACCTCACCCAAATCTTCGTTACTCAAGCTACTGCAATACAGCGAGCGCCACTATTGCCAGCTAAATAAAAGATTCAGACTACTGAAGGCCCTAACTACTGATAGGCATAGTTAGCAAATGAAAGATTTTGATAGAGAACAAACAATGTATTTACCTTAATAGTCATCAAAAGTCGTAATATATATATATATATATATATATGCTATCAAAACTCCGCCATCTCACTCCCCACATCCACCACTTTTGGCGGCTCACCTCCAACTGCGCAACGCTATGCGCTGTTAACATCCAGCTGCCCAACACTACAATGGCATACAACAATGCAAACTAGCCACAGACTGCACACAGCACAGCCAGTGATTTTCAGACAAAGCGCTACGTGGCGTTACCAATAAGAAAAGCTAAACAGCCTACTTACAAATGCAGCCATCTTCATTGGGTAGTGATCAAAAATAACACCCAACGATCGATGGTGGGCAACCGCTACAGCCCAGGGAACCTCAAGCGCGACACATCCCCGAAAACTGAGCAACCGACATTTACGGTCATTAACCTGTGCTCCCGTAAGACGAAAAAATGCATTTAGAAAATCCTCGAGTACCGGTATGTCTTCATTAGTACGAAGAACTACCATAACGTGATCGTCATACGCGCGGATGATAACCCTTGCTCCCAATAACGACGAGCCACCCAATCAAGCAGCTATGGACCGCATTTAGGACTGCAGAAACAGCACGAACAATAGAGAGGGGACTCCATTACAGGGAACCTCGACTCACTTCTATGAGGCGAGTAAGATTACCATTCACGTCAATAAGCGCCTGAATACCAGTCGCTAGACTACGGGCATAGGGGTAGCATAACAAGTCCAACAGAAGACAAGAGTTCTTACAGGAACTGCTGCAGCCTTCATTGCTGCTAGATTGAGAAGATAGCAAGACTTAGAACTTATCAGCGTGGCCAGTTTATTTGTACACGTTGCGATCGGCGTGGACCTAGAATCTGCGTCGGCTGACCGCCGCCCGTGTTTTATGTACATAATGTATCATTTTATCGTTTTCACTGTCTAGTCTTCATCTTTTCCTAGGCGTGGTGTGTCGTCTTCCGGAGCCTTGGCTTTGCTCTGCCGCTATTGGTCCGTTTGCTTTTAAATTTCGGAGGGAGCTGCGTTCTGGGGAGAGACCTGCTGACGACGAGAGTATCGAGTGCTGGTGCCGGAGTGAGACGGGGAGTTTAGTTTCCGGTTGTGTGGCAGCGCAATGTTGCGGGTAAGGTGGTATAAATTCCTGTGAACGCACGTGATTGCCATAAGGATGTGTACTCGGGACGGCGGCAATAGTTCTGGACGGGCTGTGTGATAAGGAAGCTCGGCGTGGTAACTGTTGACGCGGCGTGTCCGCGTTGCTATGGCGGAACTGGGTGATTGACATAACTCGAGTTGGTGCTAGTTGCAACCTGTCGCCGAATGCTTGTCTGCCTTCTGGACTAACGGTGAGAATTTCTTGACTGGATGTGTCTCACTCAATTTCTGCCCGAGTCGTCGGGTGTGTTTTGCTCTAAGGTCGTGTGCCATGGTGATTCGCAATTTTAGTAGGCTCAGGCGTGCCCGAAATCCCGGTTCAATGATCTGCTGTTATACTGTCAAGTGTAACTACCACTAGAAAAGAGTGTTAACTCTCTGTGCCTTAATAACTGAACCTAGAATATTATCTGTGGTTGAAATTTTATTCTGACCCAAGTGCAATAACGATCTTGTATTTTACAAGTTGAGTGGTATTATTATTATTTAGTACTGGCCGTCACATTTATTAAGTCGAAGATTTACGAAGGCCAGTGGGCGTCATTAACAGTTCCTGCCTAGGTAGGCGTTATATTTTGAACCATGTGTTTCAATGTTTAGTAATTTTTATTTTATGTGTTATAGAGAGTTTCTGTCATGCCCTATTTGGACGATTCGCCACGTTGGTGAAGTTTCTACTTGTTCTGCTGGTCTGTGCCATATTGCTAAAGCAGGCAGTCCTAGGACAGCCGACTGTAAATTTTTCCTAGTGGTGAGGAGCACGGGCTGGTTTTAAGTGCTAACTCACTATCTTCAACCATTCTCAAATATTTATTACTACTGATATTCAGGCCCCTCAGGCCTAGTGGCGACGACACTACCCCTTTTTGGTTATTAATTTTTATGTTGTTAGCTTCATTTTTAAAAAAAAACCTTTGGTATATGAATTTGTTCAAATGGTTCAAATGGGTCTGAGCACTAAACATGTGGTCATCAGTCCCCTAGAACGTAGAACTACTTAAACCTAACTAACCTAAGGACATCACACACATCCATGCCCGAGGCAGGATTGGAACCTGCGACCGTAGCGGTCACGCGGTTCCAGACTGAAGCGCCTAGAACCGCACGGCCACACCGGCCGGCTTATGAATTTGTCCTTTGGTCTTTACTGCTCCTTTGGACGAAGTAAATTAACTGTTGGTTTTGGCTTCTTGTAGCATCATCAAAACAGCATTTGTGGTTATATTTGATTGGCCCTTCTGGCTGAATGATTAAAGTCGTCCCTTTCAGCAGCTTATTGTATTGGTCAATAATTAATCAAAGGTGTTGGGTTCTTCAGACCGTGATTATCTCCTTATGTTGAATCTTAAAGTTGTCATTCTGACATTACAGTTGTGAATGTTCAGCGGCCCTTCAGGCCTGGAGTCTAAAAAATTTTACGGTGGGTATATATATTGTACCAGTGCCCGTGTGGGGTTGCTAGTCCCCCATCGAGTGCCTCTCCAGGTGGCGGATAGGGGAAAGCCTCCCAGATGTGGGTGGCACCGGGGAAATGAAATACCCGGGGGTGGACCAAAACTAGCAGCGTGGTGGCGTCTGTACTCTAGTGGAGCGGCCTAGCAAAGGCACCTGTACCCCATGTCAGGGGCGGCCTGGAAATTATATCGCCAATCCGTTCTGAAGCAAGCGTGGCGATTATGCTTCTCACCTTCGAGTTATGTTGTGTGACATTAATGTTAAATTTTCCGGAGTAATAGCCCCACAGTCGGATCTCCGGGTGGGAGCAACTTTGATGTCCCAAACACCAAGTGGTGCCGAGAAGAAGGTACAGACTCTTCAAGTCTGTACATATAACTGTCGCTCTCTAGTAGCGCCGGGTGTTGACATCCTCAAACTGGCAGGAGAGGTAACAATAAATCACTTGGCAAAAGTATTTACTTCCTGCCTGCACTATGCTTCAATCCCACTATTGTGGAACAACGCTAAGATTATTTTGATACACAAGAAAGGAAGTATTCACAATATTAAAAACTACCGTCCTATCAGCTTGCTCTCAATTTTGTACAAAATTTTCACAAAGATCTTGTTAAACTGAATTAGTTCCACCCTAGATTCAGCCCAACCTATAGAACAAGCTGGATTCCGAAGCAATTTTAGCACTATCGACCACATTCTGACCGTTAGTGAAGTGATAAACAGAGCGAATGAATACCAACTGCCTCTCTGCATTGCCTTTGTTGACTTTGAAAAGGCATTTGACTCCGTTAGCCATGTAGCTGTCCTCCAAGCTTTGAGTGAGCAAGGAGTGGGAGCAGCATACATTGAAGTGCTCAGGAAAATCTACGAGAATTCTTCAGCTTATGTTAACATCGGCGAATCAACTCAAAAATTCCGCATCATGAGGAGTGTCAAGCAAGGCGATCCCATCTCCCCAAAACTGTTCTCTGCTGTATTGGAAATGGCTATGTCAAAGCTGAGCTGGGAAGGTAAGGGAATTAGAATTAATGGAAGAAGGCTTACCAACTTGAGATTTGCTGATGATATTGCCTTACTGGCCAAAGACCTCGCAGAGCTCCAAAACTTAGTTACAGATCTTGCATCGGAATGTCAGCTGGTTGGCTTGAACATGAACCTTTCCAAAACAAAAGTAATATCCAACAAATGGGTCCCAGCTGGAGATGTGAAAGTCAAGGACAGTCTACTAGAAGAGGTCAGCGAATATGTCCACCTTGGCCAGATTATAAATATGAAGGGAGACATAAGGCCAGAAATCTATCGACGCATCAAGCTTGGCTGGCAAGCATTTGGGAAGAATTCAAAAGTATTCAGATCAAAAATGCCAGTAAATCTGAAGAAAGCAGTATTTGACCAATGCATTCTTCCTGTGATGACGTATGGCTGCGAGACATGGACACTGAACTCATTTACAAAAGGGAAACTTAGGACAGCACAGAGAGCCATGGAGAGATCAATGCTGGGCTATACTAGAAAGGACAGGAAAAGGGCAGATGACATCCGGTCTGTGACGAAGGTTAACGACATCTTAGAGACAGTAGGTTCCTTGAAATGGCAGTGGGCTGGCCACCTCGCAAGAAGAAAAGACAACACATGGACGAAGCTAGTACTGGAGTGGAGTCCGAGAGAGCACCGGAGGCCTAGAGGAAGACCACCAGACAGATGGGACAAAGACATCAAGAAGATCGCTGGTAACACTTGGCAGAGAACTGCCCAAGACCGTCCCACTTGGAGAAGACTTCTGAAACCCTACCTGAATCCACGACTCGAAGAGGCCACATCATCTAATGATTGAATTGGCTGATGATGATGATTGTACCAGTGAACAAGTTTTTTTAATGTTTAATAAAATTAAATTGTGTTTGAAACTGTAACCTCATTTAGGTCTACGCTTTCACTCCCTGTAGCCTTTGAGCTCTGCTTAGATTACGTTTTGGTTAAGTTTTCCCATACCACGACGTATCAGTTATCCCAAACCACGTTTCACTTAGAAATTTTCGACTGAGATCACGGTGCTTTATCTCAAATTAATACATTCACCATTCTCCATCATTACCGATAGTGCGAAACATCACGGAAACACCTTGTATATGAACGATTTTTACTCAGTGGTGCAAATAAGGACAGAGTGCAACTGTCACTCATTCGCTATCACGTGGCGCACAGGGACTAATAGCAGTCAGCATATCGCACATTTTGTCCACTCTGCAGCAGCGGACAGACTCTGCCACCGCACTGTGATCCGCCTCCGAGCCGCCTCCTTTGTACTTCCGCCAGACCGCCCCACCCCTGCTCGCTTCTCCCGTCTCCCTTAACTGGTAATTAACCGCAGTGCTCGAGCGAATGGCGCAACATTTCCAGCCAGATTTGACACGGATCTCGCTCTGGTGAACTTGAAGAGGAAGCGAGTCGGGAGGCCGGTAATCGCGCTTTCCAGGCGCACGCAGCAACTGGTTCTGGTTCTGTTCCTGGCCCCGGCTTTATCAGCGCGCGGAACTCTGCCTGCCGACTGCTAGTGGGACGGGAGGGGGGGGAGCGGAATTGAAGCCTCGCCGGTAATAAGGCTGAGGCGCGCCGCGCGTCGCGAATAATGCGCTTGTTAGCGGCGCCAGGCACCGGTTCCCACCCCCGCTTCCCCCCCTGTCACCGAGTTCTCGTCCGGTAATTAAGCAGGCGGCGTGGGCGGGCCCGCGCAGCGCGCTGGGCCAGGCACGCGCTCTGCATCTGCAGCCCGGCGACGCAGCGGACCCCGGCCGTGCGGCGCGAGTCGGGCTACGAGAGCTGGCACTTTACACCTGTCGACGGATGAATGAGCTGCCACATACCAAATAGATACTCATGTGCACAACTTGAGGGCAAAAGTACACTACTGGCCATTAAAATTGGTAAACCAAGAAGATGACGTGCTAAAGACGCGAAATTTAACCGACAGGAAGAAGACGCTGCGATATGCAAATGATTAGCTTTTCAGAGCATTCACACAAGGTTGGCGCCGGTGGCGACACCTACAACGTGCTGACAGAAGGAATGGTTCCAACCGATTTCTCATACACAAACAGCAGTTGACCGGCGTTGCCTGGTAAAACGTTGTTGTGATGCCTCGTGTAAGGAGGAGAAATGCCTACCATCACGTTTCCGACTCTGATAAAGGTCGGATTGCAGCCTATCGCGATTGCGGTTTATCGTATTGCGACATTGCTGCTAGCGTTGGTGGAGAACCAATGACTGTTAGCAGAATATGGAATCGGTGGGTTCAGGAGGGTAATACGGAACGCCGTGCTGGACCCCAACGGCCTCGTATCACTAGCAGTCGAGATGACAGGCATCTTATCCGCATGGCTGTAACGGATCGTGCAGCCACGTCTCGATCCCTGAGTCAACAGATGGGGACGTTTGCAAGACAACAACCATCTGCACGAACAGTTCGACGAACAGCATGGACTATCAGCTCGGAGGCCATGGCTGCGGTTACCCTTGACGCTGCATCACAGAAGGAGCACCTGCGATGGTGTACTCAACGACGAACCTGGGTGCACGAATGGCAAAACGTCATTTTTTCGGATGAATCCATGTTCTGTTTATAGCATCAAGATAATCGCATCCGTGTTTGGCGACATCGCGGTGAACGCACATTGGAAGCGTTTATTCGTCATCGCCATACTGGCGTATCACCCGGCGCGATGGTATCGGATGCCATTGGTTACACGTCTCCGTCATCTCTTGTTCGCATTGACGGCACTTTGAGCAGTGGACGTTACATATCAAATGTGGGACGGCCCGTGACTCTACCCCTCATTCGATTCCTGCGAAACCCTACATTTCAGCAGGATAATGCACCACCGCATGTTGCAGGTCCTCTACGGGCCTTTCTGGATACAGATAATGTTCGACTGCTGCCCTGGCCAGCACTTTCTCCCGATCTCTCACCAACTGAAAACGTCTGGTCAATGGCGGCCGAGCAACTGGCTCGTCACAATACGTCAGTCACTACTCTTGATGAACTGTGGCATCGTGTTGAAGCTGCATGGGAAACTGTACCTGTACACGCCATCCAAGCTCTGTTTGACTCAATGCCCAGGCGTACCAAGGCCGTTATTACGGCCAGAGGTGGTTGTGAGTGAAAATGTAATCACATGTGTGTTCTAATATAATATATTTGTCCAATGAATACCCGTTTATCATCTGCATTTCTTCTTGGTGTAGCAATTTTAATGGCCAGTAGTGTAGCTTTCGCATGATGTGTTACTTTCAAGTCTCATAGTTCGATGAATCGTGGACAATATGCTACACAATAGTGCACCAGTAATTGTTAGAAATACCCAACGAGACGAAGATAAATTGCACATTCATTCAAAGACAAAAATTATACTGAAGTCACCGCTGTTTATAGTGGTACCGTGAAAATTGGAAAACGCGGGATATGGTACTTAACAGGGTGTGTGATCGCCACGGACGATAATGCATGTCCTGCAGCGCGCTCTCGCTCTTCCCACGAAGTTGGTATGGATTTCTTGTGGTAACGTCCCATTCCTCTACAAGCGTGGTTGACAACTGATGGATGGTCCGTGGTACCCTGCAGTACGTCACCCCAACACTTCCCACACTTGCTCCATGGGATTTAACTCGGTGGAATGGGTAGGCCAGTCTATTCGACGAACATCCTCCCGTTCCAAGAGGTCCATCCCCCGCGCAATGTTACCCATAAAAATGAAGTCAGGGCTGAACGCACCTCTGCAACTACTCGTAAGGGAAGGCTTACAGTGTCACAATAACGTTTACCCTTGAGTGTACCGTGTTCAAAGATTTAGAGGTCAGAATGTTCATGCAACATTACTTCTCCCCACACCATAATGTCTGGACCACCAAAGTGATCAACAAGTACTTGGTTCGGAACATAAATCCGCAGTTTGGATTTATTAATCTTTATCATCGATGTATTAGTTTATTGTCCATAACAGCTCCACAATTTGGTGTTATTCCTGATATTCTAGTTTTCTAGTTGTGTATCACATAAGACCAGGCATAGATGCACTGCGATTGAAGGCAGCAGTGTGTAGTATTCTACCGTTTTTTGACTTCTGGGCAAGGTCGTTTTGCACGCATTTTTAGTTTTGTTAAAAAAAGCTTTTTCCAGAAGCCGAACAGGATAAGTGTGAAACTCATTTGTATTTTTCACTGGTGTAGTCCGACGTCGGTTTGAAGCCATTAGTTAGATCAGCGTTGGTAGCGCATCTTCACTGAGGGCTGGTTCGAGTTTGTTGTGGACAGCAGTGAGATCATTTTGGGTTGTCCACGAAGTTCTTTATGTTAGTAGTTAAGCTGAGACTTGGCAGTACTGGTGACGATGTTTGGGACTTTGTGATCGTTCATTTACTTTCGGGATTGGTGCTATGCGATCCTGGTATATCATAAAACTAGTGCTCTCTTTTCATACTGATGGAGCAATTTGAATAATCATCGCGTCTACACCACATCGAGATGTTAAATTTGATTTCAACTGGCTTCGTATGTCAAATGTTTGTGTGTGAGTTCCTAAGGGACCAAACTGCTGAGGTCATCGTTCCCTAGCCGGCCGGTGTGGCCGAGCGGTTCTAGGCGCTTCAGCCTGGGACCGCGCGGCCGCTACGGTCGCAGGTTCGAATGCTGCCTCAGGCATGGATGTGTGTTATGTCCTTAGGTTAGTTAGGTTTAAGTAGTTCGAAGTTCTAGGGGACTGACGACCTCAGCTGTTGAGTCCCATAGTGCTCAGAACCATTTGAACCATATTTTTCATCGGTCCCTAGAGTTACACACTACTTAAGCTAACTTACGCTAAGGACAACACACACACACACACACATACACACACACATTCCCTCCGGCGGGAGGGTTCACGCAATCCGTGATATGGCGCCTCAAACCACGCGGCCACTGCGCGCGACACTTCGAATATCATTTAGTGAAATCTTCGTACATCCGTAGTTGATATGGAGGACAGTGGGACGTCATCTGGTGTAACTTTATACACTCCTGGAAATGGAAAAAAGAACACATTGACACCGGTGTGTCAGACCCACCATACTTGCTCCGGACACTGCGAGAGGGCTGTACAAGCAATGATCACACGCACGGCACAGCGGACACACCAGGAACCGCGGTGTTGGCCGTCGAATGGCGCTAGCTGCGCAGCATTTGTGCACCGCCGCCGTCAGTGTCAGCCAGTTTGCCGTGGCATACGGAGCTCCATCGCAGTCTTTAACACTGGTAGCATGCCGCGACAGCGTGGACGTGAACCGTATGTGCAGTTGACGGACTTTGAGCGAGGGCGTATAGTGGGCATGCGGGAGGCCGGGTGGACGTACCGCCGAATTGCTCAACACGTGGGGCGTGAGGTCTCCACAGTACATCGATGTTGTCGCCAGTGGTCGGCGGAAGGTGCACGTGCCCGTCGACCTGGGACCGGACCGCAGCGACGCACGGATGCACGCCAAGACCGTAGGATCCTACGCAGTGCCGTAGGGGACCGCACCGCCACTTCCCAGCAAATTAGGGACACTGTTGCTCCTGGGGTATCGGCGAGGACCATTCGCAACCGTCTCCATGAAGCTGGGCTACGGTCCCGCACTCCGTTAGGCCGTCTTCCGCTCACGCCCCAACATCGTGCAGCCCGCCTCCAGTGGTGTCGCGACAGCCGTGAATGGAGGGACGAATGGAGACGTGTCGTCTTCAGCGATGACAGTCGCTTCTGCCTTGGTGCCAATGATGGTCGTATGCGTGTTTGGCGCCGTGCAGGTGAGCGCCACAATCAGGACTGCATACGACCGAGGCACACAGGGCCAACACCCGGCACCATGGTGTGGGGAGCGATCTCCTACACTGGCCGTACACCACTGGTGATCGTCGAGGGGACACTGAATAGTGCACGGTACATCCAAACCGTCATCGAACCCATCGTTCTACCATTCCTAGACCGGCAAGGGAACTTGCTGTTCCAACAGGACAATGCACGTCCGCATGTATCCCGTGCCACCCAACGTGCTCTAGAAGGTGTAAGTCAACTACCCTGGCCAGCAAGATCTCCGGATCTGTCCCCCATTGAGCATGTTTGGGACTGGATGAAGCGTCGTCTCACGCGGTCTGCACGTCCAGCACGAACGCTGGTCCAACTGAGGCGCCAGGTGGAAATGGCATGGCAAGCCGTTCCACAGGACTACATCCAGCATCTCTACGATCGTCTCCATGGGAGAATAGCAGCCTGCATTGCTGCGAAAGGTGGATATACACTGTACTAGTGCCGACATTGTGCATGCTCTGTTGCCTGTGTCTATGTGCCTGTGGTTCTGTCAGTGTGATCATGTGATGTATCTGACCCCAGGAATGTGTCAATAAAGTTTCCCCTTCCTGGGACAACGAATTCACGGTGTTCTTATTTCAATTTCCAGGAGTGTATTAAAAATGAAGAAATTCCTCCAGCTGTATTTAAGGTGTCGATTTTATTTTGGCAACTAGTTTCAGCGTTGTAACAACCTCATCTTCAGGCCCATACTGTTGTTGATGTCAACAGCGTGCGGCTGATACTAGAAGTCAGTGGTGAGATATGGACGTGCTCCACGTGGAAGTTGGTTAGTAACTTCATACTAGTTATGAGTGAAATGTCTGCATTAATTACTACAAGAGCAATGGCAGTGAGCCGAAGGAAGCAGTATCATGTTTCCTCCATGGAGTCTATTGTGTCTTCCTTTGCACGCTGTGTGGTTCTTTAGTGGATACTGGAGCGAGAAACAGATGCCATTCATGAACATAGAATTCAGATACTAATTTATTCTACGTCTTACATCAAATAGCATATTCCTTGGTGCATTATGTGTTCCCGCTTCTTGCCGTATGGGGGTACCTCCAGAATCGCTACTGACTGAATCTGCTCTCATCCAAGAAGAATACGCGGCACCACCGCTCATTGGTCCCGACTCTACGCTTTTGGTAACATCACTTACGGTGCCGTCGACGTGCTGGTGTCAATGGAACACAAGGAATTGGTTGTCGGAGCCACTGTGGGGCGTGAGATTGCCTTGCAGTCCGGTTATACGTGGTTCCAGTTGCAGCCGCGCTTTAACGCGGGTCTCTTCTTGCCTGTTGCACAATGTACGAGGTGCATTCAAGTTGTAAGGCCTCCGATTTTTTTTCTCCGGACTGGAAACAGATAGAAACATGCGCATTGTTTTAAATGAGGCCGCGTTCATTGTCAATACGTCCCAGAGATGGCAGCACCGTACGGAAGATGGAATTTTAGCGCCAGCGGCGAGAATGAGAACTGTTTTAAATACTTAAAATGGCGACGTTTTCCTTACTTGAACAGCGTGCAATCATTCGTTTTCTGAATTTGCGTGGTGTGAATCCAATTGAAATTCATCGACAGTTGAAGGAGACATGTGGTGATGGAGACATGGATGTGTCGAAAGTGCATTCGTGGGTGCGACAGTTTAATGAAGGTAGAACATCGTGTGACAACAAACCGAAATAACCTCGGGCTCGCACAAGCCGGTCTGACGACATGATCGAGAAAGTGGAGAGAATTGTTTTGGGGGATCGCCGAATGACTGTTGAACAGATCGCCTCCAGAGTTGGCATTTCTGTGGGTTCTGTGCACACAATCCTGCATGACGACCTGAAAATGCGAAAAGTGTCATCCACGACAGCATGAATAGGACTTTCTTTTCTTCGGTTGTGACAATGGATGAGACGTGGATGCCATTTTTCAATCCAGAAACAAAGCGCCAGTCAGCTCAATGGAAGCACACAGATTCACCACCACCAAAAAAATTTCGGGTAACCGCCAGTGCTGAAAAAATGATGGTGTCCATGTTCTGGGACAGCGAGGGCGTAATCCTTACCCATTGCATTCCAAAGGGCACTACGCTAACAGGTGCATCCTACGAAAATGTTTTGAAGAACAAATTCCTTCCTGCACTGCACCAAAAACGTGCGGGAAATGCTGCGCGTGTGCTGTTTCACCAAGACAACGCACCCGCACATCGAGCTAACGTTACGCAACAGTTTCTTCGTGATAACAACTTTGAAGTGATTCCTCATGCTCTCTACTCACCTGACCTGGCTCCTAGTGACTTTTGGCTTTTTCCAACAATGAAAGACACTCTCTGTGGCCGCTTTCACCAGCCGTGCTGCTATTGTCTCAGCGATTTTACAGTGGTCAAAACAGACTCCTAAAGAAGTCTTCGCCGCTGCCATGGAATCATGGCGTCAGCATTGTGAAAAATGTGTACGTTTGCAGGGCGATTACGTCGAGAAGTAACGCCAGTCTCATCGATTTCGGGTGAGTAGTTAATTAGAAAAAAATCGGTGGCCTTAGAACTTGAATGCACCTCGTAGCGGTGATCTGCTATCGTAGTCGAGCGTGGTCGACCAATTCCTCTCCTTCGGACCGCAGTGACTGAAGTTCTGCACGCTCTTCATGCACGTGAAGCATTATTGTGAGAAATGCCAAACTCGTGAGCTGTACTCGTCACAATTCGTCCTTCCTCCAATGGCCGGTGATTTCTCCCTCCCTGTGAGAGGCCATCCAGTTGTTGTCTCCAAGCCATTTTGTAATGAAGAACACCAGCGCAGCCCACTAATAGCTGCGGCACACACTTTTCTTTCTTGTTCCTTCGACTGCCTCGTGCTGTGGGACCAGCCTCACATTTGGCGCTATAGTCACTGTGACGTCACGCCATGTGACGTCCACCTTTCTGTGCACCACTTGGAGATATCTGGTAACATCCTCCCGCACTCCAATTCATTTCCACCAAGTAGTTAATATATTATGTTGCTTTATTTATCTTGTCCTTAAGCTTTGCACAGTAGTGTACCTCCGGCTGCCCCGCACACCGATTCCTGAATAACATGCCTACACCCTTCTCTTCTAGCTTCATAATCTGTCTCAGTTAAAGCCAAAAACAATAAATACAGGTGTTCTGCAGGGAAGATATTGTTCTAGAATCGTTCATTTTCCCGTTCCATTCACGTATAGTGAACCAGAAGAAAGACTGACGGTATGTCTGCCCTGACGAGCTACAACATTACAATCACCTGCTTACTGGCGAATTGGTGAAACTTCGGAACGCAATACAGCAACGATTATGCGTGGTGCGAACTTGATAAGTTCTTACTACGTTTCTGGTGGTATGTGGCATTGCATATTTACACACATGCCACCTACGAACCGGTGGTTTGCAGGTGCGGAGCAGGCTTCCAGTAGCGTTTCGTATGTGTTCCATTAGTCTAAGGTGAGGCGAATCTGATGGCCTAAACATCTATGTGAGTTCACTATGTCGCTCCTCAAACCACTGTAGCAATATTCTGGTCTTTTGACACATCCAGTTGTCCAATTGGATGATGTCATCGCTTTAGACATCAAGCATGAAGGGAATACAGGTGACCTGCGATAATGTTTACGTACTCAATAGCTGTCACGGTAACTTCAATTCCTTGGCAAGCCAAGTGAATTTCCCCCATAATATAATACGCCCCCCCCCCCCCGCCCCGCCACTGACTTGCGTCCGTGATGCTGTACATGTATCGATCAGATGGTCGTCTGGACAATGGTGCACCTGGACATGACCATAAACTCGGTGGAACAAGAAACATGATTCAGCCGACCAGACGGTGCGTTTCCATTGATCCACGGTACTGTCTTGATTATCCCGCACCCACTGCAGTGGTAACTGACATGTCGTTGGGTCAACATGTGAATACACAGAGATCGCCTGCTGCGGAACCCCAAGTTCGACAAGATATTATACACGCAAACAAAGTTGACACTCGGCGCATTGGCTGATGAGAACGACCGTAAAGCATTTCCCATTTACAGTCGCTTCCATCAGCCACCGCGTCAACTATTAGCTTCGTTTGTGCGAATATTAATGTGAGCGGTGTACTCCGAAGCTCTTTTGCCTGCACCAGCATTGTACTCCGTCGGCAGATCTGCCACATATCGCCAATTATCCAGCTTTACAGAGCGGGCAAACCTCCAAACTTGACTTTCTGTGATGAGGCGTAGACTTCCAACACCTTTCGCCTACTCCCGGTTCCACTGTCGTTCAACCACTTTCGATAGAAGGTCACGACAGTAACAGAGGAACAGCCGACCAGCTTCACCGTTTCGAAGATGTTCGTTCCCTGGCATAGCGACCTGCTTGTTATCAAAGTCGTTTATGTCAGTGGATTCTTCCATCTGCGGCCCGTAACGTCACTTGAACGATTCCCCATTTCTGCTCTGCTTATATACGCTTTCCTCACGGCGCCATATGTCCGCATCACAACCAGAAAGCATTCACTCTCGCGGTGGGCATTGGTTAAAAATATTTTGGCTCATTAGAGTATTTGGGTAGAAGTAATATCTTGTCTAAAATCGTGCCGTCACCATGGACTTCGAGAATAATTTGTAAGACTTCGCGCTGTTAGGTAGAGCGTTACTGGATACGTAAAGGACGCGCAGGCAGTAGGAATCCCTACTTGATAAAAGTGTTGGCATTACTGCAGGGATATTTAGAACTGTAAAAACTGGTTGGATAAACAGTGTGTGATAATGAATCACTGAAAAAACATCTGAAATTACTGTATCAGCAATTTCATCAGAATTCCTCTGCTCCTCCCCGTAAAGGGCATGGCTGATTTGTTTCCCAATTTTCCCCAATCAAAACTTCCGTTTTCTCTCCAGTGACGTCATCGTTGTCACGATGTTATACCCTAGTCTCCCCTCCTTCCTTGCTTCCAGACGATCAAATCATGCCTACTGTTTATTCGTGAGGTGCACGTTCAGAGACTAAAGTTTTGACAACCGATCGGCTCCAGGCGCTAGATGAGACAATGTAAACCACAGAATATTATTGCATTATCCAACAGTTTGACTCAATTTACATAGCTTCCCATATGTTATATAATACTACTGCACTTTTACCAAGACGGTATTGCAAAAAAGAAAACTTCATTAAATGTGGCAGTTGAAGGTGCTCTCTTTTCAAGCTCGTACTGCCTTGCGACAGAATAAAAGTCGACTAAAGAGTGTTTCAGGCGTTTAGTAACAGGGTACTCCGAACGACAATGAGATCCTTAGAGAACAATACGAAACACGTCCAGATAGCAAGAAACGGTACTGAAGTGAAAGATAATGTGCACAAAATGAAATGTTCATATTTGGGCGGGACTCCTCTTACGAAGACCTCGCCAGCCTCTTGCAAGTCCTATTATTTGACGCCATTTCGGCGACATACGGGTTTATGATGACGGTATAGTGCTAAGGACATCAAATTCAACCAGTCCCGAGCATAGAAAATCCCCGACCCGGCCGTGAATCGAGCGTGGGTCCCCGCGATCGAAGGTCTACAAAGCTAACCGTAGGACCACGAACTGTTGAGGAGCCGCGCGAAGGACCGTCAAAAAAGCAACGACGGTCACGTCTGCAACTCGTCATTAACTTCCGTGTCTAGACATTATGAAATAGGATGTGCACCTATACCCTTAAAAATTATCTACTGAACACGTATTTTAGATTCGAGACCAACTTGTCTTTTTCAGTTCTGCCGACAGTTTTGAAAGATTTTGATCCTCCGTTTTTCTTTTCTTCCGAAGTGGCATCTTGGTTCAACCAGATTGAAAAAGTTAACTCAGAAAACAAGCTCCAATACGCATTAGAAAATCGTCCACAGTAGATGGAACAATCGTTGTATAAGATTAAGAGTGGTGTTGGTGCTCATATTTCGAGCCAGTTTTATTTTTCTCACATTGTGCTTATTCTGTGCTATAACGATAAATTCGTTATGTGTGTTTTTGTATGCACACTGAGTAAGAAGATTGTAACCTCCAGGAGACACCGCACCAATAGCGTGTGACAACACCCCTAACCTTGAAACTTCCTGGCAGATTAAAACTGTGTGCCCGACCGAGACTCGAACTCGGGACCTTAACCTTTCGCGGGCAAGTGCTCTACCATCTGAGATACCGAAGCACGACTCACGTCCGGTACTCACAGCTTTACTTCTGCCAGTATCTCTCCTCCTACCTTCCAAACTTTACAGAAGCTCTCCTGCGAACCTTGCAGAACTAGCACTCCTGAAAGAAAGGACACTGCGGAGACATGGCTTAGCCACAGCCTGGGGGATGTTTCCAGAATGAGATTTTCACTTCGGTAGCTTCGGTAGCTCAGATGGTAGAGCACTTGCCCGCGAAAGGCAAAGGTCCCGCGTTCGAGTCTCGGTCGCGCACACAGTTTTAATCTGCCAGAAAGTTTCGTATCAGCGCACACTCCGCTGCGGAGTGAAAATCTCAATCTGGAAACATCCCCCAGGCTGTGGCTAAGCCATGTCTCCGCAGTATCCTTTCTTTCAGGAGTGCTAGTTCTGCAAGGTTCGCAGAAGAGCTTCTGTAAAGTTTGGAAGGTAGGAGACGAGATACTGGCAGAAGTAAAGCTGTGAGTACCGGGCGTGAGTTGTGCTTCGGTAGCTCAGATGGTAGAGCACTTGCCCGCGAAAGGCAAAGGTCCCGCGTTCGAGTCTCGGTCTGGGACACAGTTTTAATCTGTCAGGAAGTTTCATATCAGCGCACACTCCGCTGCAGAGTGAGAATCTCAATCTGGAAACAACCCTTGATAATAAGCTCAATTCGTCAAGGAAGACGGTTCATAACGTTCCTCACAAGTAGATTAACATACCGTTGCCACATCGCTCACAATAATGTCATTCTTATTATTTTTCTGACACACCTGGTATGTTTGTAGCCGTCTGACCATGGCTGTTTTGATCTTAAGGACCACAGCATAGGTTTCATGAAGATGTAGACGAAATGTCAACACTTAGTCGCTGATGTAGCTGAAGTATGTTGCCTGGTTCTTGACACGGTTGTCTGAAGCATTGGGCCCCAAAAACATCACAGAACGACGTGCCTCATTGAACAGTCGTTGCACTCTACGGCTTCCTTCATTTGAGAAGAGGCAAAATCACGACTCGTCGGAACACACTGCCCACCTTCAGGCAGCTACTGTCCAGTTTCTGTGTTGTTTGGCCGTATGCGCAGTAGACTTCTGCGAATTACGAGACTCCAAATGTCGTTGTGAGCAATTACCTTTGCAATGATAACTCTCAAACTAGACGAGCCGCATTTGCATTCAGTGACAGAGATATGAAATCGCTTGTCAATGTCAATGCCTGTATTAGCTGACAGCAGCAATACAAAAGTCATGGGCTGTCTCTAAATATCGTGTCGGACCGCCTTCTGCCCGGCGTAATGCAGCAGCTCGACGAGAGGTGGATTCAACAAGTCGTTGGAAGTAATCTGCAAAAATATTGAGCCATGCTGCGTATATAGCTGCCCGTAATTGCGAAGGTGTTGCCGAGGCAGGATTTTGTGCACGAGCAGACCTACCGATTATGTTCCATAAATTTTCGATGATGTCGGGAGATCTGGGTGGCCAAATCATTCGATCGAAATATGCAGAATGTTCTTCAAACTTATCGCAAACAATTGTGGCACAGTGACATGCCGCATTGCCATCCATCCATTCCATCTAAACACAGCCCACACCATTATGGAGCCATCACCATCTCTCACAATGCCTTGTTGACAGTTTAGGTCCATTGCTTTGTGGGATCTGCGCCTCACTCGAAACATACCATCAGCTCTTACCAGCTGAAATCGGTACCCATCTGACCAGGCCATGGTTTTCCAGTCGTGTATGGTGCATCTGATATGGCCATCAGCCCAGAAGAGGCGCTGCAGGTAATGTCGTATTGTTAGAAAAGGCACTCGCGTCGTTCGTCTTCTGTCATAGCCCACTAAAGCCAAATTTCGCCTCACTGTCCTACCACATTCGATCTTCGAACATTCCACTTCTGCGGTTATTTGACGCATTGTTACTTCTATTTTAGACTGACAATTTCGCAAACACCGCTACTCAAGGTCATTTACTGAGGGCCGTCGGCACACTGAGTAAGAAGATTGTAACCTCCAGGAGACACCGCACCAATAGCGTGTGACAACACGCCTTAAATTTGGTATTCTCGGCACACTCTTGTCATTGGGGATTTCTGAATATTATATTCCCTAACCATTTCCTAAATGGAATGTCCCATACGTGTTCAGAATGTGTTAATTCCCGTCGTGCCACACTAATGACGTCGCAAAGCTTTCCACATGACTTGTGCTGAGTACAAATGACAGCTCCACCAATGCACTGTCCTTTACACCTGCAGTACGAAATACTACTGCTATCTGTATATGTGCTTATCGTCATCCCATGACTTTTGTAAACGCGAGATGTGAAATCGATTGTTACTGAGAATGCGCCACTTTCGTCTCCGGTTCGTGTCGATTAGCGTCTCGCTACGATCACTGTTCCTAAGCCATGTTACACTACTGGCTATTAAAATTGCTACACCAAGAATAAATGCAGATGATAAACGGGTATTCATTGGACGAATATATCATACTACAACTGACATGTGATTACATTTTCACGCAATTTGGGTGCATGGATCCTGAGAAATCAGTACCCAGAACAACCACCTCCGGCCGTAATAGCGGCTTAGATACGCCTGGGCATTAAGTCAGACAGAGCTTGGATGGCGTGAAGAGATACAGCTGCCCATACAGCTTTCAACACAATACCACAGTACATGAAGAACCGTGACTGGCGTATTGTGACGAGCTCGGCCACCATTGACTAAACCTTTTCAATTGGTGAGAGATCTGGAGAATGTATGTATCCAGAAAGGCCGGTACAGGACCTGCAACATGCGGTCGTGCATTATCCTGCTGAAATGTAGGGTTTCGCAGGGATCGAATGAAGGGTAGAGCCACGGGTCGTAACAGATCTGAAATGTAACGTCCACTGTTCAAAGTGCCGTCAATGCGAACAACAGGTGACAGAGACGTGTAACCAATGGCACCCCAGACCATCACGCCGGGTGATACGCCAGTATGGCGATGACGAATACACGCTTCCAATGTGCGTTCACCGCGATGTCGCCAAACACGGATGCGACCATCATGATGCTGTAAACAGAATTTGGATACATCCGAAAAAATGACATTTTGCCATTCGTGCACCCAAGTTCGTAGTTGAGTATACCATCGCAGGCGCTTCTGTCTGTTACTAAAATGTAGACACGCTTCTGTCTTCGATGCAGCGTCAAGGGTAACCGGAGTCATGATCTCCGAGCTGATGGTCCATGCTGCTGCAAACGTCGTCGACCTGTTCGTGCAGACGGTTGTTGTCTTGCAAACGTCCCCATCTGTTGCCTCAGGGATCGAGACGTGGCTGCTCGATCCGTTACAGCCATGCGGGTAAGATGCCTGTCATCTCGACTGCTAGTGATACGCGGCCGTTGGGATCCAGCACGACGTTCCGTATTACCCTCCTGAACCCACCGATTCCATATTCTGCTAACTGTCATTGGATCTCGACCAACGCGAGCAGCAATGTCGCGCACGATAAACCGCAAACGCGGTAGGCTACCATCCGACCTTTATCAAAGTCGGAAAAGTGGTGGAACGCATTTGTCCTCCTTACACGAGGCATCACAACAACGTTTCGCAAGGGCAAAGCCGGTCAACTGCTGTTTGTGTATGAGAAATCGATTGGAAACTTTCCTCATGTCAGCACGTTGTAGGTGTCGCCACCGGTGCCAACCTTGTGTGAATGCTCTGAAAAGCTAATCAATTCCATATCCCAGCATCTTCTTCCTGTCAGTTAAATTTCGGGTCTGTAGCACGTCAACTTCGTGGTGTAGCAATTTTAATGGCCAGTAGTGTACATACTTCCGAATGGTGCATCTACTGTTATAGTAGTCCGCTGTGACTCATCAGCAAACCTGGCAACTTCATTCAGTGTGCAGTCATGGTCAAGTGTCCATGTGGAACATCTTAGTATGCTAATTCCACTCAATTGACACCACACACATTGCCGTGACTTAGGGTAGTGGTGGCGTCTACATCATCCACAGCGCTCCAGAGCGACCATTGTGTACTTTCAACGGGGTGATAAATATTTTGTATCACTTGTGCAGTCTGTGACGGATGGTTCTTGTTACTAGGGTTCGACAGCTTGGCTGGCTATAGCGAGAAGAGTGCCGGGCAGGGCCTTGGTGTCGCCACGGCAGCCTCGGCTCCTCACTTTGCACGTCGGCGCGCGTTAATTGGCCGAGTAATTAGCGGCGGTGCGCAGGCGCAGCCGTGCTCCGCCCCCCCGCCGGGCCCTGTGTCTCTTCATTAGCCGGGGACCGCGGCGCGCCATTGGAGGGCCGCTGCATAATCGCCACCCGGCTACGCCCGCCAACCCGTCCGCTACAGCCGCGCCGCGCGCAGACGCCACACGACGCGACTGGTCTCTATCTCAACACCGCCAAGCAGGTCTGCTGCTCAACATTCGTACACTACCATAAACGTATGTTAATTTCATTTATGTACCTGAGGGACTACTGCAGCGACTGGCAAGATAGAATGTAATAATTCACTGCACTAACAGAGAAAAAGGATGCCCACAAGGCTCCGTTTTGTTGCCTATATTTCTAGCTAGAATGTTATAGTTCAATACAGGAAGTGAGGAAAAGAAGGGTGCCCACAAGGCTCCATTTTCACTCCAATATTTTTTATATGAATATGGAGCAGTTGCTTGACGAGACTACAGCAGGAAAAAGCTATAATGGAGATGGAGGATCTGCGGACGACCTATCAAGATAGTAGATGGAAAAGTAATTAACGCTGTGGATGCAAGATGCCCACATCCAAAGTTATCGATAGCGCCTCACAAAAAAATGTTCAAATGTGTGTGAAATCTTATGGGACTTAACTGCTAAGGTTATCAATCCCTAAGCTTACCCACTACTTAACGTAAATTATCCTAAGGACAAACACACACACGCTTGCCCGAGGGAGGGTCAAATGGCTCTGAGCACTATGGGACTTAACTTCTAAGGTCATCAGTCCTCTAGAACTTAGAACTACTTAAACCTAAGTAACCTAAGGACATCACACACATCCATGCCCGAGGCAGGATTCGAACCTGCGACCGTAGCAGCCGCGCGGTTCCAGCCTGTAGCGCCTTTAACTGCTTGGCCACCACGGCCGGCCCCGAGGGAGGACTCGAACCTCCGCCGGGACCAGCCGCACAGTACATGACTGTAGCGCCTCAGACCGCTCGATTAATCCCGCGCGGCGCGCCTCACAAGTCGAATTACTTGTTAAATAGAAAATTTCACTGGTGGCAGCAGCATTGACCAGAGATTCGAAGATTCGTTGCCTGGACATTCATCTTGGCAAGTGCAGAAACTTTTACTTACGTCCATATGTTTAAGACTAAACTTTTTTCTTAAAGCATATTATGGAGATGTATCGAGTACCATTATTATGGTACCATAGTACTCTTCTACACCTTAACATTGTTCATGAAGAATGAGTGTTGATAACTTTCCATATATGCTCATATACATTGTGTAATGGGTATAAATGCAAATACATTTATATGTGGTACCTTAATATGTACACAACATTATATTGGTTGTTCTTTCTCTGCGTGAAACGATCTTCCCACAAACAGATCACATTATTTATTACCTGATGTTTTTTGTGTGGTGGTAACTGCACCACTAAGCCTGCAGTATACATTAACCGTTATGTGCCCTTGTATCCACACATCAACTGAAGTGCTGTCCAGGGGAAAGTAAGCATTAATGGCTTTTTCTTGGCACATGTTCTTGGAGATGCTAATTAACATAAAAACATACTACGCCTACTAGCTGTAATTACTAGTTTGCAAATGAAAAACATACTGATTTAGTGATGTTTGGTACACTCTCCTCAATCGTTAATAAAAATATCTGTAGTAGTACAGTTACACCCTATACATCGCTTGTTTAAATGTCACAGCCGTTTCAGTGTTGCGCGCGGTGATAAATAACAAGTTGACGCTGAAGTCAAAATCTTTTGGGTTATTAGGCCGCGTCATATTTCTACTAAAATGATCAACGTTTCGACCCATCTGCTGGGTTCTTCCTCAGTATGTTATGGTGTCCACTACTGCTAGAACAAGTTGCTTGACATTTCTTGGAACTTTTACCTCGCCTAGTCTGTCCGTGATGCACTACAGCTTGCTTCTCTCCTCTGTCCCAAGAGTTGGATCATCATTTCTGTAAGGCTCTTGAGTTGTGTAAACGAACCCATGACTAAACGCACAACCCTTGGGTGCTTGCTGTTTTCGTGACACAAAGTCACATTACGTCCCCCACACCGATTCCTAAACTCATATCGCACAAATACTCTACGTTTATAGTGGCTGCTCGAGATTGTAGATGAGACTTAATATTCAATGTCAAAGAACTCCCTCGGCAGCCTGGAGACAGATCAAATGCCGATACAGATTCAATAAGTATTGTTTGAAGCTATGAGCGCTCTTTCTGTATTAAGTGAATCTGTTGGCAGAAGTAATTTTTGATGGTGTATCTTTTCGGACTATCCCAAAAACAAAAGAGCTGTTATTAGAGAACTCTCCTTATGAAGGAGAACGACCCTCCTGGTATAAACTCTGAAGCATTAATGACTCAGATACTATCTGATCGCCAAACCTTGGCATTTCCTTAACTAAAAGTTGCTTAATAATTTTCTAGTATCAGTCACAAGTATTTATTGTAGTAGAAGACATAATTTTAGCTCCGAGAGCCTATGAGGTTACTGTCGGCATGTTGGTACACCGCTGAAGCCATGGTACTTTATTGGGGTTTGGCAGAAGTTTGATGTAAGGAGCGTGTGTTACAAGTGCCTGAGGATGCTGTCATAGGATTCCGCAATCGACTGCCTTGCAAACTAAATGACGTAATATAGAATACAGCTGAAGTTATGTTTCGTAGAGTAAAATCGCCGACGGTTAACAACCTCTTGTTGCAGTTCTGTGTTCGGAGAACCATACTAAGTTAAGCCTTTATTAAATGTTCAACTTGCTAAGTCATACACGAGTATGTTAGAAGAAAAACGAGGTCCCGTGCCTTATTTCTAGCTTCTCCGCAGTGTTTAGCACACTGGATTCGTATTCTGGATGACAGCAGTTCAAATCCGCATCCGACCATCCTGATTTGGGTTTTCCCTTAATCGCTTAAGATAAATGCCGGGATGGGTCCTTGGAAAGGGCACGGCCGAGTTTTTCCCTCATCCTTCCCTGCTCTGAACTTGTTCTCCGCCTCTAATGACCTCGCTGTCGACGGGACGTTAAACATTAATCTCCTCCTCCTCCTTGCTTCCAACTGTTCACATTTCATGCCTCTTTTTCAAGCTGTGGTTGGCTGAGTTCTGAACCAGGGGACATACCGGACCATCGCGCGCTGCGGGTAGCCTGCAGCCCAGGCGCTACGCAGTGAACTTGCAGCACCCCGCGCAGGAGAGTAAACCAGAACTTCCCGTGGTGGAAAGTGACGGGGCAGCAACGGCACGTTGCACACAGTTTTATTAGTTTTCACGGATGTAGTTTGACCCGTATACAAATCTCCATGAGGGCTAAAAGTTGCTGAAAACGACAGAGTGATGTTACGCAGTGGGCGGCAGGCGCTACTCGCAGGAGGGCGCTGGGACGCATAATACAAGGAAACGGCGTTTAACGACGTACCAGACGAAACAGTTCTCCAGAACTAGAGTAACTAGGGCTACAGGATTCTTTTCACAGGACTCTCTTTTTTTTAGCATTGTGGCAAATGGATCAATAAATGCAAATGATCTCAACTTGAATTTGAAAGTTTTCAAATATATATTCATAACCAATCTTAGCTCAGAGGCGGAATTATCCTTGAATCACATTACCTCCCTGGGGGAACTATTGCAACGCCTCCTCGGGGAAGTATTTCAACGGTACTTGGTCAGTGTCTGTCCTCACTATATTCTATGTAGCCTGTTGCAATCCTCCTACTCGTATTAAAAATAATCCCTGACGAGGATATCAAACTTGACATTTCCCTCTGGCAGTCAAACACACTGGACAGTTAGCTACTCAAGCAGACTTTTTATTCTACTAGTGATATTCATCTTGCTTGCACTTTCCCAAATTGTATGAGAGATCTGCAAAGTATTCAAAGGTAAGAGTTACAATCAGTAGACCACCAGTGCACCATTCATACATTTTTAAAATTCTGACAACGAGATCTGTGAAGGATAATGAGATACTCACAATGCCCGGCAGGAAAACGACACAGTACCGGTGTGAACATTATTACGCCAGGCTGGAACTTTAGTTAATAAATAGTATGAACTGAGGTCATTGTGTTTTGTTTATTATTTGGTAGAACTGAAGTAAGATTCACGCATATATTTCTGCCATAAACTCTTCCTACTATAGATGTATGATCTATTCTATACAAACAATACCTGACAACTGAGATGGACAAAATTTTAGTTTGGATTACAGTGCCTACAGAGTTTATGTATTCTAAGTAGGTAGGTTTCCGCATCCGTAGTTAAGTGGTCAGCGCGGATAACTGACATGCGAAGAATCCGGCTTCGATTCCCGGCGCTGACAGGAATTTTTCCCTTGGTGGGGGAGGATTGGTTGGGGATTACACTCAGCATCGTGAAGGCTACTGACGAGCTACTCGAACTGTTAGTAAAGTTCCAAGGTCGAGAAATCCAACAATCGATGAACACATCGACGATTAGCAAGGTGGTGCGCTGACCACACGACCCCCATACCGCATCCGATGACACTGGTGCCGAAGAATGACACGGCGGTCGGCCGGGTTCATCTGGCCCGTGTAATGACAGAACGCGGAACGTGGAACTAAGTACGTATGGACCTCAGAAAGTAAACTACACATTTCGTTCCACGCTAATATCATTGCACATAACGAATGGGGCATTGTCAAAAGAGAGTACAATTTCTGTGTTCCGTGAAGACATAGTTCTGCTGCGATACGGATAACAGGTCCATGACAGAGTGCGAGTGAAATTGTGCGACAGCGGCCTAAGCACGTTGAAGCACACTGGACAGTACCATTCTGGTGAGCAAAACGTCTAAATTTCCCACACAATCACCCGAAAATTCTGGTGGTATGTAAAGCAAATGCAGCATCGTATCCAGCCGTACTGAAATGGCGCTAACTATTTGACCAAAACCGCAAAGCCATGGGTGATACTGATTCGGAACTCAAGGCTTGCACCATGCGATTTACTCCTTTTCAACGAACTGAACGAATATCTAGGGAGAAGGAGTTTTCCCAACAATGAGGACGTTCACACAGCGGTTCACGAACGTCTCCATGATCGAGGAACGGGTCTCTGTAGTTGAGTAATTAAATGATTGATTGACGTTCCGACTACTGTTTACAGAGTCTTGGTAACTATACTGAAAAATAGTGTCATGTATTTGAGTTAATTTGAAATGCAACTAAGCAATGAATAAACTTTACTTGGCCTTCCATAACAATGTGTAAATCAGTTTCTAAAGTTCAGTTGTGTGTATGTTTCTCTTTTATTGCCGACACGCTTCATCCACAGATCGCACAGCTACCCGTAAGACGTGTGTAGTGTGACGTCGCTACAAATGACACACACTCTTGCAATCTACTCGCCGCCCAACATTCGCTCCCAAAAAGACTACCATATGTAGCAAAAGACTGCTAATCAATAAAAAATTACCAACTTCAAAGTTTCCTTTTTTAAGTTTTGATAGAAGTTTCGTTTTCAGATGAAAGATTCTTTTTCTTTTGTTTTTACATGGTAAATCTTGGCAGGGATCTTCAAAGGAAGATTGGCCATGTCGTATAAAAGAAGGAACTAACTCTATATCTCTACTCCATTTAGTCGTATAGTAATACAAGTTACAGAAGCTAAAAATCGCTGATGTCAGGGAATCAGTAATAAAACATGGATGATTACGTAAGCTCAATGCTAAAAACTGGCTTATGAAGACCAGTGAACAAGTCTGCTGCACTGTGGAAAACTGTTAATTATTCTAATCAAGAAAAGCTCGTGGTAGCTCATAGCGACAAGAAAGAGTGCACGTTATTGAACGAAGATAGAAAGAACCGTGTGGCAGAAAGTGTCGTGATTTTGAAAACAGACTCAAAAAATATCAGTTCGGAGACTATTAATCTGAGTATGGCTCGGGTATCCATGCATTAATCACAGCGTTTGAGCTGAATGCTCATAGATTTGCTGTGTGAAGTGCCACGTGGCTGCGTCGTGCGTCCGACTATGATATCTTTCCTGCAGTGCTGCAATCTTGCAATATACGACGGTTTCCCAAATCGTGTTCCGAGGAACATTGGTTGTCCGCGCGAAGCGAGTAAGTAGCCTGCGAAAGACTATTGATAACATAGCTTTTTGGTTTTATTTATTTTGTCACATTGACGATACTATTGACTTTTTTGAAAAAGTGAATATGATTTCTTTGTTTCTAAGTGCGATTTAAAATTGAAGTAATACTGAATAAAATAAGTTCCCACTTTTTTTAAAAGAAATGTATTAATCTTCAAAATAAACAACATGTTCTATAAAAGTTCCAAGATTCTCAAAGTGTCCCGTCAGAGAAGAAGTTGGAGGAACCCCTGCTCTATACCATTCTTTTTGCTTTGCCGACGGAAGTCCTGCGACGTCACGTCCCCAGAGCAAAGCATGTGTCAAACGCCGTGTGAACGACGAGCTTTGCAAAAATATCGATATGTGCCGCGACAGTCGATCTTAGTAAGCAGAGGGATGACAAAGACTTATTCATGTGTGCAGCAGGCTTCCCCACGACGAGATAAATGAAGGTGAAAGCCGTCTGTTAGAAATGTCTTTCATGTTATTTATCATAACAAGAGCTGCAAGTCACTAACATGTCTCAATGGCTGTCTGTTCACTGTTTTCGTCAGCTAGGAGACTCACACCTCTAGTTTTACAGAGAAGTACTTTGAAGGCAGAATCCTGCGTATCACAAGTGGGTAGATGGTCAGGATTTAGGTTCGCATGGCCCATATGGACGCAAAGAACGTTACTTCCTTTTCCGACATTTTTGCCGTTGTGATCTTCGCGTGGTCGGCAATTGCAGCAGCGAACTATTTAGTTCTATGTGATTAATTCAGATGTTGGCCTCTTGCGTATTACGGAGATGGGCATTTCTAAGCAGCACTATTTAGGATTTATAGTGAGAGCTCTCCTATCTAGCGTTGCGTTGGCGTAATTCCTCATTACATGTTTTTTAGCGTTGCAGATTTGTTCTGTAAACAACGTGAACAACGTGAATTCATTTCAAGTTTAGCTTCTATCTTTTTGCTCCTATAAACATTTCTAAATTTTGTGGTATTTGGTATGGAGAAAGAATTTAAGTTGAAAGGTAACCATCTGAGCCACGAAAATATTTAACAAAACTAGTCCCTTATACATCCTTGAGAATATTTGATACAACCAGCCCTCAACGAATAAAGACTGCAGCATCTCGTAGCAAAATTTAGCATTTTATAAAAGGAAGAACACTTCAAATTTAATTTTACGATGATGCAGTTCCAACACAAAAGAACGGATTCTCAGACAGGCCCCTTGGACAATCAAGGCACAACTAACACACAGAGAAGGTACATTGTAGAAGATGTAAAACACAAAATCTTAAGGCCAGCCAGAATCTGACACATATACCTAGATAGCGATATTCTAAGGATTCTTTTTAAGAAGAGAGCAACAAGACCTTAAATAATGAAACGTTTGTGTTTAGCTCTAGATAATAAAAAAGGTCTTTAAAACAAACTAATCAATAAGTAAAATTTAAGATTTGTGGTTTCATCTGTAAGTAATGAGCTCTTTAAGAACATTTAAATAACACTGACCTACTGAAAGACATCAGATTCATGAATTTAAGTAAGGTAAACTTTACAGCAAACTCAATACCTCTATTTCTGCACCACAGCAGACAAATTATTTATAGCAAACAGCTTAAGTAGTGTTGTGATAGTACACAACATTTCACAAAGAGGTAAACAAGAAATCTGGGTTCCACAACTTACTGTTCGTGGTTAGACTAATTTTCAAAAACTTGGAAGTTAAGCAGAGAGCAATTGACGATAAGAAAGTGATGATTTAAACCACAATAAAATATACAAATGATATTGAAGGTGAATTCTTAGAACAATAATATGCGAAGAAAGTAGCCCAGGCAAAGATCTCACGTGTCGAACACACGCGACGCTCACCCTTCGCAAACAGCAACCTGCCAAGTGATGCGCTCAGCAGTTAGGCTTGACAGTTTCTGCAAACTAGCCCCTCATCTACGGCTGCCATACTGCCGAGTCTACCAGATCACACCTCGTCCCAAAACGACCAAGACCGTTGTACGCCCAAGAAACGACTCAGATCTACCAAAACATCGTCACGTCCCGTAAATCACTAGTGACGCCGAGCACGGGGATACACAGGCTGCCCGAAGTTGACTGAGAATGAGGTTTGTCCCTTGTACCTAGCAGGCTAGTACATAAGCATTACCATGATTCCGCCTACACTCTTTACGGACTCTGCGCGCGACTCCACAGATAAACATTGACTGCTGCCGACAAGAAGTCATAGCCATGGGGCGGAACCTCACTGTTTCGCTTCACCAGCCGACTCTTCGTACCCGCAACAGCTCACCAAGAAGCCCTGTCAAAACACACGGCGCCGCCGCCAGAGACACCGCTGCCTACTTCAGGCGAATAGTAGTACACGTAAAACCAAATCGGGCTATCGCATTCGAGATCGAACCAGCACCAAACTGGCTCAACATTTATGCTCATTTTATACAGAGTAATCCCGTGATTAGGTTAAAAACTATCGTGGATGATGGGGAAGCGTAAATTATGCATCCGTCTGACCTAAGGGACACCGGTCAGGAAAAGACCGAGTCGAAAATTCTAAGTGAAAATCGTTCTCATACCTCTGACAGTGGATCTCTTCTAATGAAACTTCTTTCCTTTCCTTTTGAAAGGCGATAGTAAGAACCAAAGCAAGTAAAATTTGTCCAGTAAACATCGGTTCTAAAATGCATACGTTACGAGCGATGAGCACTTGTTCATTAGAAGGGACGAGTTTTACCGTGATAAAGATGACCAAGTGCTCATTTCTCTTAAGGTATGCACTTTAGATGACATGTTAGCTGGATATTTTTTCTTGTTTTGTTCCGTACAACCTCCTCTCAAAATATGGGAAGCAAAAAGGTTGCATTAGACAAGGTCCTCTGTCTGAGGTATCAAAAAGATTTTCGCTTATAACTTTCGTCTCGGTCGTTTCCGGGCCATGGACGCTTACCACAAACTGATACATTTATCCTTCTCCATTATCTCTGAAGGTTTGTAACATCAGCACGGAATCACACTGTGAATGTTTATTTATCATTTGTTCAACGTCGTATTTGATAAGAGCACAGTTCACTGAAAAACAATCTGCTTTCAGCAGAATTAATATAATGAGGAACAGCTTTCGGCTCGAGTATCCATGCATTAATCACAGCGTTTGAGCTGGATGCTCATAGATTTCCTGTATGAAGTTCCACGTGAACGGGTCGGCCGCTGCGTCGTGCGAACCTTTCTACGAAAAAGTAAAAATATAGTAGCAATATATTGAAACAAGAATGATAATAAAGTTTATCAATGTCCACAGCAGAATTAATAGGGGAACACTAGCAGTATTGGACACCGGAAGATCCTGAAGAAGATCCCAGCAGAGGGGTCAAACGTCGATTATTTTAGAGCAAATATGACGCAGCCTACCAACCCAGAAGATTTTAACTTCAGTCACAGAGACCTTCGAGTCATGTGCTGCGGTCCTGGATAGATCGAGAGTTGGTTCTTGTGAGATTCCTGCTTCCCACTATGGAGAGTTAGGCAATGCACGGTGCAGTGAATATCTGCATGGCTCGCGTTCTTTCTATAAGCGAAGACGCACTTATAATTAGATGTTGTAGTTATAATTCTGCATTAACACAGGACACAGTAAGGACATTAAAATATTCAAGAGTATTTATCCGGAATAGTGGCATGAACACACAAAACAAAGGACAGGAAAAACAAATGAGCGACTGAGATTCATAGGAATCTTAATAAATTCATCCACTGGAGAAGTGCGTTACAAGGCAATTGTTTGACACATTCCTGAGCCTAGGACCATTACCAGGTAGGACTGACAGAACAGATAGAGAAGATCCAACGAACAGCGGCGAGTTTAGTCACTTGATCGTTTATTCGGCGCGAGAGCGTTAAGCCCGCTTTACCCGAGCGACTTTCTGGTCAAATTTGACTACTCAAAGTACGTGTGCCTTTTGTGGCTGCGCGTAAATCAGAAACCAACCACGATGAGAGTGTGTCTAGGACGTCACTGATCTGTAGAGTGTGCCGAGAGCGGAGTTCATTATTTCCGAATATGGTTCACACAAGGATCTTTGGCGGTGTCTGCTAATATCGAAAGTTAACCTATTCTGGCCGAGCTCACTCCTATTATAGAAACGTTTTTTTTTTTTCCTCCTTAATTCTTATTGGGCGTTTTGCTTTGTTTTCCTGTCACACTGAAAAGTTGCACAAGATCCTGAGATTTTTTCTTCTAGTCTTCTCTTTCAAGATACACGAAATATATGAAACCAAAGAGATATTTATGTATTAGAGAGAAAAATCATACACTATGTACAAATAAGAACGTAAGTAGATAATGTGCTTTAATGAAAATGGTTTCAACCGTGTAAAAGGCAGAGTTATCTGATGAAATACATAATTTTCGATGTTATTTGGAACTTTGCAAGAAAACGAGATATAAAAGATAAAGCAAAAAGACACCATTTACTGTTTTAAAGTTATTGTAATTTGCAAGTATATATTTTCCCGAGCAAATAAATGTATACTGGTACATTCCTTTACAAGAACTTCCCCTAAGAATTCTGCTGTGGACATTGATAAACTTTATTATCATTTTTGTTTCAATATTTTGGTACTACATTTTTACTTTTTCGTAGAAAGGTTAGTTTCTCGTAACCTCACTTTCACCTCCAAACTACACAGCAGACAGCTCTCAGATCACACGCAATTTTGACTCTGACGTGTAAACGAAAATGACCACTCGAAACAGGCCGAGTTTGAGCACAGGAATAAAGCCACAGAGGCGCTGCAGTAGACTCTCTTGTTTCGAGTAATCATTTGAGACAAGAAAATGTATCATGTAACAGGGACTTGATACAAATACTCACCAAATTACAGTGGCAGGCACTACAAGAGAGGCGTTTTGTATCCTGGGGAGTTTTACTATCGAAATTTCGAGAGAGTAGTTTCAGGGAAGTGTCGGGGCAACATATCACTTACTCCCACAAACTCGCAAAATGACCACGACGAGAAAATTCTAGCTAATACAGAGGCTTCGCGAAATCACTCTTCCCACGCACCATTCGTGAATAGACCGGGGACGGAGAGGTCAGTTAGTGGTACCAGAAGTACCCTCCATCAGGTGGCTTGCGGATTATTGATGTACATATCGATGAAGATGTGGAACACACATTAGAGAGCTCTTGATTTAACCCACTGCGCTGTGGAAGCATGTTTATTTCCTAATACTTCATTAATAGAAGCCAGTTTGCGTAGCCATTTTCTGGATAAAAGATTCGTAAAATAAGGGAAATATTATCAGAGCATTAATACCCGATATCATATTAGTTATACACTCAGGCTAAAGGCTGTTGGGCAGTAGCAGTTAGCACAGGGTTACGCAAAGGATGGGGCCCCTCCACGCCAACACCAACGCGGTGACCAAGCCAAAAGTTCTACTGTCACCTCCGTATAACATGTTAGTTTTTGAATCAGGAGTCACAGGATGCGTGCTGTGATTTTATCCAGGCGTAAGATTACTCATTAACATTGTCCATTAGGAGATAGAAAGTGGACGAAAGCGATCTAAGGGTAGCGCTTTGTAAGGACAGAGGGAAAAAAGTACCAAGGCAAGCGCCAAGGGAAAAAACCTCTGCGACAGTAGGAAGGGTAGTAAGGGCAGTAACAGCTTTCTATCTGCGACAGCGCATGCAAGGTGTGGTTATGTTAGTGCGAGGTACCGTGCATCGTTATCTTTGTCGTCGCGGAAGCTCGTTGTGGGGCTTGCTGCAGCTGCCGCGTCCCTGTAACAGTTCAAGGTGGTCATACATTAGTGTGTGATCGGTAATAGATCGGTTCACAGTGTATGGGGTGTGTGTGGCTGGTTTGTTTGCGTGCTGTGTACAGTACGGTTTCCCTGCGGTTGCCTGTTTTTCGGCGGGTCGACCATCTGGGGTTACCAGTAGTAGCAGAGGCTCACCAGAACTGTCGTGTTAGCGTGCTACGGACCATAGATGTTTAGTTGCTTGCCAATAGTGTCTAGCGTTACCCAGTCTTCAGGACCTTTTTATACTGACAAGCCTTTGCTCACTCACTTGCACTAGTTCTACGTATTTTATTTTCTCCGATTCTCGGCCTTGGAAAAGAAGTTATTTCGCTTCAGACGCAATTTTGTGGGTTCTTGTCTCAAATGATTCAGTACTTAACTTTTACTGCGCTTCTTGTGTTACATTCTACCGTTCCAAATAGCAGCGTTGCCCTAAAACCACGTCGAAACAGTTTTGAAAGTGAAGCCCTTATATAACACGCGGTGTAGTCTTTATAAATCCTCAGTTTAATACCTAGTTTTTTCAATGAACCATAAAAGAGTACACCAGATGCCCTTTTTTTTACGAGCAAGACGAGATGTTCTGCAGCCGGTCCCACGGCACCGCCCGATTAGAATATACATTATTAATTCGCTGCGCCCGCGGAGGACGCATAATCAGGGCAGCTTTCCAATCTGCCGTCTAATCGCGGCGTCGTTTTCCCGGGCAGCCTGGCGCCGACGCCCAAAACGGGGCTGGCTGCGTCGCGGCGCTGTTCCCCCACGGGCTTCCACGCCGACGCGGCGCGGGCTAATGAAATATGGCGAGCCCACCGTAATGTCCGGAGGGGCGGCCGAATTGTTTCGCTGCTGCGAATGTAACGATTTCTGGAATAGGAAAACCATTACGAATTCAATTTGGGGGCGGAAGGGCCGGCCGTCATTAATTTGTTGGCGTCGCGCGCGCGGACGCTCCGGCGCAGGATATGCGCGCCGATATGCATCGCAGCCAGCAGAGCCGGGGCGCTGCAGGGCTGCCGGTATTTATCGGCGCTCGCTGCAGGCCCGGAGGGGGAGGAGGGGAAGGGTGGGTGAGGCGGCCGAAAAGTCAGCGGGCCTGTGGACTGCACGTGCTGAAATGGCGACTGTGACGGGCCCAGTACTTTATAACAAGCTCCAAAAATCAATATACTCGAAACTAGTCTCACATTTAAATAGAAACGAATTACTTATCACATCACAGTATGGATTCTAGATAGGTTACCTAATTTAAAATGCTATATACACACTCACCAACTAAATATATAATGAAGCAGAATTTTTTGTTATCTTTCCAAGGTTTGTGGTTGTATAGATCATGTTACTCTCTCAGAAAAACTAAAGTTTAATGGAACTGATGGTTTACACACAACTGGTTTCAATGATACTTAAGGGGGGGTAGGACATCAAATGGGCCGACTTGGAGCAGGAGAGGCACCACAGGAGATTTTAATTTCCAATGCCTATACTTTTACAAAGAAGTTCATAAAACTTTATCAGCATGACCAGGAAGGATTCAGGATTCACACTCATTGCAGTGGAAGTTCAAAAACATAACAAAATAATTTTTTTTACATGTGAAATTTCATCATTTTTCACTTACTATTGGCTGCATTTGTTGCTATAGGTACATTTTTCTTCACAAGTAAGAGAGATTCTTTGATAAACTTTTCACAGCATACAAACCATACTTACAGGTGTATGAAGCTCTAGAATTTTCCAAATCTATTAAAAACTATGTTAAAAATTGAGATAATTAACTACAATTATTTTCTAAACATAAAGCTTAAAACGTAAGAGCTCATTCATTTTTTCATAAATTAAATATATTCTAGAGTTTCACACACCTGTAAGTATGGTTTGTATGCTGTGCAAAATTCATCGAACAGTCCGTCTTACTTATGAAGAAAAGTGTACCTATAGCAACAAATGCAGCCAAAAGTAAAAAATGATGAAATTTCACACGTAAAATTATTTTGTTATGTTTTTGAATTTCCGCTGTTATGAGTGTGAATCCTGCATCCTTCCTGGTCATGCTGACAAAGTTTTATGAATTTACTGGTAAAAGTAGTGGAAATTAAAATGTCCTGTGGTGCCTCTCCTGCTCCAAGTCAGCCCGTTTGACGTCCTACCCCCCCTTAACAAGCAGAAGGTAAGTAATTGTGCTAAATAATTCAATGTTGTAAAGTTAGAAAATTCTAGTGACTGGAGAGAAATCACAAAGGGAGTCCCACTGGGTTCAGTTATATCCCCACTCCTCTTCCCTGTGTATGTAAATGACCCTCCACATAACATTCATCAAGCAGAATTGGTACTTTTTGCAGACTATACTAGTCTTATAAGAAATTCTATTACCAAGAAAGTAACAGAAAAGATTGTTAGTGATTATAACGAATTATTAAGCGGTTCTTTGAAAACTGGCTACCCTTCAATTTTGAAAAAAATACACTATATTCAGTTCTGTGCAACAAATAGAATCATACCAACATCAGATGTGGCACACGAACAGGAGTAAGTAAACTGGGTAGAATCCTCCAACATTTTGGCTGTACATGTTGATCAAAACTTGAACTGGAAGAACCAAGTTATTGAGCTTTTCAAACAATTAAGTACAGCTACCTTTGCTCTTTGCATAATTGATAGTCTTGGAAATAAACGAATCAACCTCCTGACATGTTTACCATGTTCCTCTCAGTTCTCAGATGTCCTATTCAGTACCTTTCTAGGGTAGCTCATGTCTTACAAGGAAGTAAATAAAAAACTTTTTATTTACCGATTACTGTTTTCAATCTGCGCTGAAGATAATCCTCAGGTCTGTCGAAGTACAGTACAGTTTGTCAACAGTTGACTAATACTATCGTCAAAAACTCTGCACTTTGCGGTGCCAGACTGAAGCCAGTAGCCGGTGAATGAAAACTTGAGGTCCACACGGTGTTTGTTTATTTATTTATTGTAACAAAAGATCACCGTTTCTGAGACAGGGCATGAATAGCACATAATCGAGCAGTGAGAATAATATGCGGTGTTCACTTGCAGTGGTTAACTTGCAAGGAGTTGAGCATGTTAACTGCACCATCACAATATATATATTCGCAACTGAAATTCGTCACAAGGAATGCATCACAATTTCAGAAAAATGTAGACATCCATACCTACAACACTTGAGGAAAAAAGATCTTTATCACACATTTTAAAGGTGTCAGTGGCTCAGAAAGAAGTTCAGTACGCAGCAAGAATAATTTTTGATCATTTGCCCAATACCACACAGTGTCCGACAAAGCATGTTTTAAATCTAACCCAAAATCATTTCTCTTGGACAACTCCTTCTATTACATGGACGAATTCCTATTTAGAAACATAAAAAAATAAGATAGAATGAAACTAGTTTTCAAGTGTAGTGCCATTAGTACAACTAAAAAGTAATGCGATCATTCATGTTAACACTGTGTTAACCTGTATACCTGTAAAATAACTGATTCCATATCACTTCGATAAAAGAATATGATCTATGGAACACGTAACTAACTGACTGACTAGGCATTCTAATTAATATTCAACTGATTCTGTTTAGCATTTGTAAGCAGAATAAGCGGCAACCAAGTAATACAGTTGACACCACAACCGCAATTTTCTTGCTATTTTCTCAGCTCAGGAAAAGCGTACTATAGCATGAGGACCACATCAGGAGAAATGAGACTGGAAAGCGTGATATTTTCGAGACATGTGATGAGGACGAATATTGTACGGTGACGGGAACAGTGTGAGAAGCGAAACATAGAACAAGAGGAAAGGTAGATATCAAGTGAAAAGATGTATATAGCTGTGTAACGCTTGTTGACGTCGAAAACTTCGCAGAAGTGTCCTGAGAATGAGCAAAACTTGAAAGCCAGTGTGGCTGCGATTGGCTAGTGTGGTGTAAACACTGCCAAGAGAGACCCTGATGCCGTGCTCCGTTGCTATGGGTAGCGAGAAGACAGTCCTACGCGACAGAGATAAAACATATTTCTTCTTGGGTCTATTTTATATCGTACAAGAGATACAGGGTCCGCTACGATTTGTGAACGGAATTACATGATAACTTCTAGCGTATGAGGAAGTGATTGGGGACACTATTTCAAATGCGTGTACGAGCTAGTATTCAAAGTGAACAGCTTTTGTGTAAAACAAGTAAACAATAGAAAGGCTTAACACACCGATGGAGACTGGCATGAGAGTCCTATCAGACGGTGTTTGCATGGCAGTAGGCGATTTCAGCTGTCTTGTCCTTCAATTTTAGCAGATTTCTGCGGTACTTCTGCGAAAAGTTTCAATGCCAACATTAACAAGTGTTACACAAAAGTGATCGTCGTTTCAGGAACTTTCGTAAAAATATACCGTTCCATGGGAAAGGTCACACTTCGTTTGGTACCTCGATCGATAGAAGCGTTCAGAGTATTAAACATAAAACTAAATGGCATGCCCATCTGCTATTATCATATTCCGAAAAAACCTATGTTTTGACACGTTAAGGAAATAAAAGTATGTTACATCTCATGCTAGTCACCCTATAAAACCTCCCCACCAGGGGCAATAACTGCAGCTCAGTATTACATGCATTGAAGTGTCCTTTTTTTACGACGGAACCGAAGCTTTAATAGTCTGGAAACAAATTAATAGTCAACGTAGCGTCTATCACTATAAGAATGAGGCAAGATGACAACTTACAGCCACTGTTATTCAACTTGCATCAGGAGGTAAAAAGCAATAACGGAAGATATAGATGTGAAAGTAATTAGAAGTAACAAAGGCTTAATTCACAGATGAATTTGATCATGTCGTCGGAAGTTAGGGAAGTTTGGATGGTGACAGGGGCGAGGCAAGTATAAACATAGCAACAGCAGATATTACGAGAGGAGAACCGATGATGATGATGTTTCGTTTGTGGGGCGCTCAAATGCGCGATTATCAGCGCCAGTACAAATTCCCAACCTTTTCTCGGTCTAATCTCGCCCCTTTCATGAATGATGATGAAATGACGAGGACAACGCAGACACCCAGTCATCTCAAGGAAGGTGAAAATCCCTGACCCCGCCGGGAATCGAAACCGGGACCTCGCCCTCGGGAAGCAGGGACGCGACCGCGATACCACGAGCTGCGGGCAGGAGAACCGAGACATAAAGTATCTCCACTGGGGTCGTCACCCCGTCATCTCGAGGAAGGTGAAAATCCCTGACCCCGCCGGGAATCGAACCCGGGATCCCGCGCTCGGGAAGCGAGAACGCGACCGCGAGACCTCGTGCTGCGGGCAGGAGAACCGAGACTTAAAATATCTCCCCTGGGGACGTCAGAGAACAGGATGGGAAAATAATTGGGATGCACAATAGCCCAAGACAACCGAAGCAAGTAAAGTGGCATCGATAATAACGCTTTCTTTAATAAAAGAGGCTCTACAAGTATTAAACATTGACGTGTATTGGATAAAGACGTATCTGAAACGTTAGTTACAGAGTAAAGCCATATATGGAAGTGTAACATTATCCTAATGAATACCAAAGAAAAATCAATTGAAAATTCAAATGTGTTTATAAAGGAAATTTATGAAAATTAAACGAACAGAGAAAGTACGAGATGGAGATGGGATGGAGTCTATGGGAAACCATTACTAGGTGATCTCTCTTGATAATGACGCTTTTATCGATGTATGCAAGAACAGTTAATATGACTCTTGAGTAAATAAATAGCAATCTGTTCGTGAACAGCGAGCGCCTGAGCAAGATGTACAAGTGTTGATGATGTGCAGCAACCCTTCTAGAAAAGAGAAAAGGTGTTTTAGAAATGTGTCTCCTCAAATGTCTGGTGGTCCAGCTAAATTTAAGAACGTGCCATGCCAACCACTATCCAGATTTTACTCTCTTCTTTCAAAACAGAGAGCACTAAATTTTTTTCAGGTGTATCGATGAATTTTAAAAAACACGCGGATTGTCCTGCACCTATTGCAAAGCATCCTTGGACTTGTCGTACCACGAATTGTTGTTCTATTTATAAAATCAGTAACAAGCTGAGAATGGTTTCTCAGACAACAACGATGCTTTCTCAGGGTCAATGTAGCCACTAAATAGTGAATTTTATTATTATGTCCTTTTTCTTCATTCTGGTATACTTAGAGATTATTAATTTTTTTGGATATGAACGCTTTTCTCTTCAACTTCAGCCTTCGACTACTAGTGGCTGTCCTCATTTCGAACCATCGTGAGGTCACCTCTAAGAAATTGTTTCTGTAGTAAGCACAGCTATCTGTGAACGTCGAGATCCTTTGTGCCTAAAAACCTGAAGACGTCTATAAAGTAATGTTTTGGAATATTATTAGCAGTAACTTAGTGTGTTCCATCCCAATACGACCCCAGTTATACCCATTTTAGTTACTTCTGTCAGAATGTGTACTGCGGTTTCGCTGAATTCGTTCTAAGTGGCCAAAATAGTTCATTCTAAATTCACCAAATGCATTTTCTCAAACACGAAGTTGATTTTCGATATGATGTTAGTGTAAGCAGTACATGTCTGATAAAAGAAGCTTTTCTTGCATGCTAAGCTTTCCTCGCACTACGTTGCACACCACCAGGATGTTGTTTTTTTAGTACCTACTGAGCCAAATTTCTTTCTTATTTCAATCAGTGCTTCGATTTATAAATCCTGTATACTGCTAGGTGACCTCAAGTTCTTGGCACACATTTCCACTACGTCTTTTTCCTCTTTCAAAATATTCTGGAGTGAGAAAACTGCTCGTAAAATTTATAAACATGCCGTTTGAGGTTCCCGAATGAGTGTTTAATAAAATTGAACATAATTTACGTTGCGAGGCACCTATCGGTTTATTTGAAGCTGTCTGAAAAACATATGTCCACTACTCCCTTGCTGGACTTTGGGTCTGCTTCGTTACTGGTATGTTGTTGTATGTTGTATGTTAACCGTGGACCTAGAAACGAGGGAGAGGCTCTGTCACCGCAGTAGCCGCAGTGGTCCATGACGACTACCGCAGTCCACCCCTCCGCCGCCCCACAACGAACCCAGGTTTATTGCGCGGTTCGGTGCCCGGTTAACCCCCCCCCCCCCCCCCCCCCAAGGAGGGAACGTCTCACACGAGACAAGTGTAATCCCTACGTTTGCGCGGTAGAGTAATGGTGGTGTATACGTACGTGGAGACTTGTTTGCGCAGCTGAGGCGGAATAAGGGGAACCAGCCCGCATTCGTCGAGGTAGATGCAAAAACCGCCTAAAAACCATCCACAGACTGGCCGGCCCAGCGGACCCCGACACAAGTCCGCCGGGCGGATTCGTGCCGGGGACCAGGCGCTCCTTCCCGCTCCGGAAAGTCTTGCGTCAGTCCGCTCGGCTAACTGGGCGGGCTTGGTGTCTGGTATATGTTCCCAAATTCTTAATTTCTTCTTAATCTCTTTTAATTTTGGTTTGTTCATTTTGCTGCTGCCATCGTTATGGTAGTTGAGCTGCAGTGGAACTACTTACGCTGACTTGCACCTCGCTAGTCACATTGAATTGATAGCCCAACGTATTGTCAGATGAAGCAGGCGCAACAGGTCACGTGAAGCTTGCCAGGCTTGCGGAAACCTAGGTCGGCCTGCTTTAACCACTGTCCTTCAGTACACACGTCCTCTAGGGTTCCCGTTGCGGCAGGCTGAGCTGCTTTTGTGGTTGCGGTGGGGATAGGGGCAGGCAGGCTGGAAGGAGAAATTATACACTTCCGGTGTCAGCGGCCACCGGTACCGTTCTGTTCGGCTCAGAGCACCCTCTCTGGGTGGCCACAGCCAGTTCCAGACAGCCACGCCACGCTCGTGCTCGCCGCTCTGTCCACCAACCTCGCCCTCCAACTCATTCCCTCCGCTCCCCCTCTACAACACTCAGATATCTATTATACAGACCAGCTGCTTAACTCGTGTCTCTGAAAAACAGTCGAAAAACTGCGGCTCGACTCCGATGTAGCAAGGTCGATACTTTGACACTGTTGAAAACCATTCTGGGGCGAAAATTTTCTACATGAAGATCAGGTTATTTTCGTCGTGAATCGTTACCTCGACAGCCAAATAGTAGCTCAGTATAAACAAAGTTCTGACAAGTCATTCATCGTTAAGAATAATGTGTCACATTTAAGGGTAACTGTACAGAGAAGGACCAACACCATCTTCTATAGGGTAATTCAAAAAACCGTTTACAGACTGACGACATAGGGCACGCAACAAAGATCAGTATTTACGCAGGAACCAGGGATCGCAAACGCCACAAGAGGTCGCTTCGGTCACGTGTGGGCTGGCATCGTCGGAGACGATGGGCAGTAAATTCTTCCGGACCGACTTGACGGTCGCACGTATCTCATATTCTTGCGAGAGGTTCTGCCGGACATGCTGAATGATGTTCCCATGTCTAATCACCGCAGCATTCGATTTCAGCACGACGGAGCCCGCGCGCATTTCAGCAGACAATCCAGGCAACTTTTGCCTGCTGCTGGATTGATTGCGATGGGCCAGTCGCATGGCCGCCACGATCGCTCGAGCTGTCTCCAATCGATTTTTCCCGTGGAGGTACCTGAAGGGCCTTGTTTCTGAAATACCTGTTACATCCCCGGACCCAGTGGGCGGCAGGACGTCTTCGAGATACACCAGGTATCTTTGAGAGGGTGCGCCGTTCAATGCAGCGTCGATATCAGACGTGTCTCGATGCATCTGGACAAAACTTTGGGCATATCCTGTAGTGGGCATCAATTTGTAGCATGTGACAAAATAACTGCAAAGCCATATAGTAGCCGGCCGGGTCAGGGATTTTCTCTGCCTCGTGATGACTGGGTGTTGTGTGATGTCCTTAGATTAGTTAGGTTTAAGTAGTTGTAAGTTGTAGGGGACTGATGACCATAGATGTTAAGTCCCATAGTGCTCAGAGCCATTTGAACCATTTGAACCATATAGTAGCCCGGATTGCCATTGCGATCCCCGGTTCCTATGTGATTACTGATTCTTACATGCTCGATATGCCATGTCAGTTTGCCCTGTATATCATAGTCCAAATTTGTTTTTTTGCGGAATGATGAAGTTCATGACGAATGTTTGCGCGTGACGCACAGTCAACTGCCCTTTATTCGTACAAGGAACCGAAATTGGAAAGGACGCAGCGGACGGTGCAGCGCGTTGCCTGCGCGGAGAGCCGCCGTGTTATGAATTTCCCGCGGCTGCGTGGCGGTGGCGGCCGCCTTTGCTCATGACTGTAGGCATGAGCGGAATCTGAGCGCCGCTGCTCGGCTAGGCAAACACGCGCCGCGAAACCCGACCCCAGCGTTCGCGGGCGCCCCACCCGCACCCCCCACTGCCGCAATTCCAGCAGATCCTCCAATTTCTGCACAAATCTCGACTTCTTTCACACAGTGGCCTGCATACGCGTTCGCTGGGGACTGCGAGTTCTGAGTGCAGAGGAAGCGCCGCGAAATTCCCCGCCCCTCTCTCTCTCTCTCTCTCTCTCTCTCTCTCTCGCGGAAGACGTACGGTTCGAGTGGCGAATCCAACCGCACGCACAGTGCTACAAAGAAAACTTCGTCGTCGTAGACTAACGTGCAATTTCACCTCTACGCAAGCCTTTTGTTCGCAGTTGGAGGCACCACTTATATGTCCGAGTAATTTTTTTCTTTTTCTCTACTATTGGGCACTTTCTAGATATGCTCAGATCTTCCAACACATGGACAGCTACACCCAAGGAAAGTTAAACTGAATTTTATTGATATCTTACTCAGAAGAACACTATAGCTTGTAATCTGGTAGCGGCGAATTATTATAGTAGACATTGTAATTCGTTTTTAGTTTCGTTGCTTCGATTATTGTTTGTCAGTCTCAAAGCGTAGTAACCGTTTCCTTTTCTTTTTTAATCAGATTTCTGATAACATGTCCTACGTTGTGAAAAATGCAAGAAATACGAAATCAACCTTTCAGACAAGTTGAAGTTGTTTGCCGGGCGGAGATTCCGATCGAGACTCAAATGGTTCAAATGGCTCTGAGCACTACGGGACTTAAACATCTGGGGTCATCAGTCCCCTAGACTAAGAACTATTTAAACCTAACTAACCTAAGGACCACACACACACACATCCATGCCCGAGGCAGGATTCGAACCTGCGATCGTAGCAGCAGCGCGGTTTCGGACTGAAGCGCCTAGAACGGCTCGGTCACAGCGGCCGGCGATCGAGATACCTACGTCACACATCTACAGTAGCGGTAGTAGTGTCAGTAGTCACACTGTTAGCAGTACTTTTATTCAGCCGTTTGTCACTTTTCCAAGGGTACTGGACATGTCGTGAACCAAAAATATTCATATATACAGGTATAGTTTGACAATGATACGAGGTAATATGCCACGGAGGCGATGGGCCCGTCACTCTCTCCATCTTGTGGTGTGGTAGTTCCACCTAATTAATTTCAAATATCTCTCCTATAGTGGTACACATTGAAATCCATACGCCACAATATCGTAGAACGCCATTAGATGATCTGAAACGAAATGGCCCAGTCCATTGGTAGAGTGGAGCTTTGTGCAGTAATTCATTTTCTATATTTGAAGGGAAATAACGTTGCAACAATCTGTTGTGACTTGGCAAGACAGCCAACCCACTATGACCGGTAGCCGAAAGGCACGCGTTTAAGATCACGCAGGCTGGCGTGAGGTCTGGAACAGTTAAAGGAGTTGAGTCTAGTAAAAATAATACGTAGCTGCTGGAATACTTAACTTTAATCCATAATTGGTGAACATCGGTCTGACGGTACATGCATCACAAGATAAATAGCAAATGATAATGGCGCCTTGCTAGGTCGTAGCAAATGACGTAGCTGAAGGCTATGCTAACTATCGTCTCGGCAAATGAGAGCGTAATTTGTCAGTGAACCATTGCTAGCAACGTCGGCTGTACAACTGGGGCGAGTTCTATGAAGTGTCTCTAGACCTGCCGTGTGGCGGCGCTCGGTCTGCAATCACTGACAGTGGCGACACGCGGGTCCGTCGTATACTAGCGGACCGCGGCCGATTTAAAGGCTACCACCTAGCAAGTGTGGTGTCTGGCGGTGACACCACACAATCCATGCTGTACATGTACAACAACAACATACCATCGTATGTCACAATCACCAGATGGCGCAGATGATCCCAGTGTGGTGAAACAAGTCTGAATGAAGAAGAACGAACTGACAGAACATAATCCTGTGAAGAAATGGGAATCGTGAAAGAACTGGAGGCCCTGGTGCTCGAAGCCCGGCATATCACAATTGTGGCTCTAGTAGAAAAAGTGAAAACCAGTTGTGGATCGGTTTTCATCTTGTACAACATTTTGAACGTAGAAAAGACTGCCGCTCACTGTATTCTACGAGTGTTCACACTCATTCCAAAAGTCCGTCGAACCGAGGAGGCAGCGGAAACGATTTATCTGTGACAACAGTCCAGACGATTATTTAGCCTTATAATCACCATAGTGGAGTGTTTGATGTAGCGCTGTGAACCCGAGATGTAGGAGCAAAGGAAACAGTGGAAAAATGTGGATTCACCAAGGACAAAAAAGCCCGAGAACCAATGATTATCAGGCAGGGTGATGCGGAGTGGTTTTTGTGACCGCCGTGGTGTGGTGCTCACCTTATAGTAGCCACCCTCCCACGAAAGCACTTTTTGCAGAACGTGTATCACAAGCAACGGTGAGTCAAAGGTAGTGTAGTGGCATGGATTACATGATGTGCTAAGTCCGCTGCAGGTGCATCCCAGTCGCAACTACCGACATCAGACATTTTGTATTTCAGAAGCAACTAATTTCACAAAACTTCATTTATTAACATGATGCTATGTTTGCCGCGGAATTGTGACAATACTATGCAATCTGGTCCCCTGTTCAGGTAAAATAATAGAAACTAGTGAACCGTTCTCCTTTCTTCTCCCCCCCCCTCTTCCCCTACTATTTTTTAGACTCGAACTCCCACGTATGTAATAGCTTCAACCTACCTTTAAAGTTTGTTGGGAGTTGTTAAGTGCTCTCATTATCGAATTCTGTATGGCTGTAGTAAGGATAATTTGCGCTACGTTTTAGGAAAAGCTAGTTTCTTACGCATATCAATGTTCGTCACGCCACACTTCCAGGACTAGGTGCCGTAAAATAGTGTTATTTTACAGATAGACTCAGCACTATATGTGGATACTATCTGTTTCGCGAATAGAATTGGTAGTAAAGAAGTAATGAACTAAAACGTCATGCGTGATGCTTAAGTTTTACTGCATCAACAGCGAAAATGTGGTAATCGATACACTTTTCTCCCTTAATTATTTTGTGACGGATGCCAGCAAGAAATGATTCGAAAAGGGTTGGAATTATGTGTAAGTTTGTCGCAAGTCGCTAAGCGCTCTTCTAGATGCTGTAGATGCTGCTTTCGGGAGAAAGATTGAACGAATCACTTGTCCAGTCGTTTATCGCCTCCTTGTTAGCAGATCAAAGAATTCTCACCTGCCAATCTTCTGACCATGGAGACATCAGACCAGATCTCTTACGGCAAGTGCTTCGATTGCTTGAATTAATGACTTGAAAAGTAAAAGTATATTGTTCTTCTAAAACGGAATAAATGATAACTGTACTGTAGGCAGTGGGCGCGAGGCTGGCGGCGCCCGGCTAAGCGGCCGGCTCGGCTGCGGACAGGAAGCTGCTGCGCATGGGGGCTCCGGGTTGGAGTCCCGGCGCTGTAGGCACGAGCGGCGTTCTCGTAGTGCGGAGTGTACTCTATCCCACCCCGTCTTCTTCCCTGCTCCTCCTGGTGGCTCGTCCGCGGTGGACGGGCGGAACGGGCTGCAGTCCCCCAGTGTCGTCGGCTCACCCGGTTGTGACGGCGGATGCACAGGGCCTAGGCGCCGCACGATCTCGACGACGGCTCAATGATGTGGTCAGCATTGGCGACGAGCGAGTCTGCCGCGATGTCTGCTAATCCTGGGTCGAGGATTGACAGCGGCAGCAGAGAGGACCGGAGCTGGTACTGTCCCCTCACGTCTGCTTCTGGATGGGCCGCCCTTAATGCAACATCTCCTTAATAAAGATTAACATATTGATCACCGAGCTGAGCGCTACGCAGCGATCCAGTACACATCTCACTGCAATTCTAACTGTGAGTGCGAGTGCCTTGTTGCTATCAAAGCTGCCGTATTTAAAGGAAGCACGAGAGACGACCTGACGTCATGCTCGTTTGTAATGAACGCATTCGTTCCACTTATACTGCTGATTCCTCTGTCGTACTCGACCCTTAGGTGTTCTTGCGACAGAGTTACGTGTTGTTACGGCAGACTTACGCGAAGTTGTGAAATGCAGTACAGCTGACGCTATACCTCTGTCTTGCACTCTACGAAAGTCTCCGTCTAACACAAACCCGCGTGCTAAGCAATTCTCTCTCGCCTGCTGTGTGTAACCAAGCCATTGCCCCTGCGTGACGACAAATTCCGATATTTGTGCAATCCTACTACCTACTGCCTCTGGCTTTCGGCATAGGCAACGAAACTTTGACAATATTCCACGTTTCCAAATCTTTACCATTCCGCGACACTACAGTTCATGTTAGACAAATGGAAAGAGATAAACCTTTGCTGCAGGAGAGAATTACGTGGTAATACCAGTAACACAAATGATAAATCGTCCAGCTCCTAGAGAGTGAAATTTAGAGAAAAGAAATGAACTCTCGCAGGTGTATAACAAGAAAGGGGGTGGTTAGTCTTGAGGAATTATGGACATGAAAGCAAAAATAGAGAGAGCGCAACAATGCTTATCATGTCAGCATTTATGAGACCAGGCGGCGGAATGGCGTAGTAAAAACGACCATAGTAGCAACGATCATACTGTGGGGAATATCCTAACTAATATAAAATGAAAGAGCACGTGGCTGTTCCCACGGTGATGGATGCAAGCACATGTTGAAAACATGGCGGCGACTTCCGCACTGTTATCAGTAACGAAGTGGCACCTAAGAACTGCAACCGAATGGGAATCGGATGTCCGTCTCCCTGTAGTTTTGTTCACTATGATGCAGCACAGTACCGTGCAAATTCCGAGGGAAAAAGAAGTTCCTATCGCCAACTTTATTTTGGGTGGCGGTGACGACGATTCGTGCGGCTTCCTGCCAGTCGGGTGGTCCTGCCTTCTGGCGTTATTGGGTGGGAACCTGTTGTGGCGCCAGGTGTACAAGAACTAGTATCCCTGTGCAACAGCGTGTCTGCAGCTGAAATTTGAATGTAACAATCCAGAAATGTACTAACCTTTCCTGTCTTGTGTTTTCTGCTTGTTGGACATGAAAATGATCCGTCACCACATTTCGGTGGTCTTCTACCTGGGCAACACACCGTCGGCTTCTGATTGGTGAGGAAAATTGATACTGAATGCGCATTAAAAAAATCAGTAATATGTTGATCTACCTCTCGCCCTTATGCAAGAAGTTATTCGGCTTGACATTGGTTCATAGAGTTGTTGGATGTCCTCCTGCGGGGTATCAAAAAAATGGTTCAAATGGCTCTGAGCACTATGGGACTCAACTGCTGACGTCATTAGTCCCCTAGAACTTAGAACTACTTAAACCTAACTAACCTAAGGACATCACTAACATCCATGCCCGAGGCAGGATTCGAACCTGCGACCATAGCGGTCTTGTGGTTCCAGACTGCAGCGCCTTTAACCGCACGGCCACTTCGGCCGGCGCGGGGTATCAACTGCGTGCAACTGGTGAGCTAGATCGTCAAAGTGCCGAGCTGGTTGGAGGACCCTGCCAATAATGCTCCAAACGTTCTCGATTGGGGAGAGGTCTGGCTACCTTGCTCGCCAAGGTAAGGTTTCGCAGGCACGAAGACAAGTAGTAGAAACTCTTGCCGTGTGAGAGCGGGCATTATCTTGCTCGAATTTAAGCCCAGGATGGCTTATCATGAAGGGCAACAAAACGGAGCATACCGATGTGCTGTAAGGGTGTTAAAGATGACAACCAAAAGGGTCCTGCTATGAAAGGAAATGGAACCCCCCCCCCCTCGCTCCTGGTTGTTGGGCCGTATGGCGGGCATCAGTCAGCTTGGTATCCCACCGCTTTCGGGGCGCCTCCAGACACGTCTTCGGTCTGGAATCTCATTAAATGGAGTAGGATTGTCTTCAGTGACGGGTCCTGCTCCGACCTGAGTCCTGATGACCTGGGCAGCGGTGGGATACCAACCTGAATGTCGCCCGTTGTACGGCCTGACAACCAGGACTCGTAGTCCATGATGCTGTCTCTTTCGTTTTAGCTGTTTGATACTATAAATCATCTTGGAACAGTACGATCCTTTATAACGACCGTAATTATTCCTCCGTGCTTTGTGTAGTTTGGCTACCGTAGTCTGTTAGTACCAGTAAACTTGTAGTTACTTTGTACATTTCACGTGGAGCTATTAAGAATGTCTGTACCTTACTGGCCAGAACCATCTACTTGTCTGTGCTGTTCATGTTACAGTGGCTAGTCTGAAGATGCTATAAGATACTCAACATACACATTTGCTTGTGAACACGGAAATGGCTCGCAATTGGTAAATTCTTGTGGGCGTTGGATATACGCCCGAATCTCGGGTTTCCCTGAGAAATGGGCCAGAATGCATATTTTGGCTCCTCGCTGCTAATTCGCCCAGTTCGAAGGTGTGTAATGCGATATTATAATAAATCATATCGAATATGAATGAAACAAATTCCTTGTTTTTCTGTTTTTATCATTTTTAATATTTCTTTAAGAAACTTCTCATCTTGTCAACTACGTCATTTATACACTCCTGGAAATGGAAAAAGGAACACATTGACACCGGTGTGTCAGACCCACCATACTTGCTCCGGACACTGCGAGAGGGCTGTACAAGCAATGATCACACGCACGGCACAGCGGACACACCAGGAACCGCGGTGTTGGCCGTCGAATGGCGCTAGCTGCGCAGCATTTGTGCACCGCCGCCGTCAGTGTCAGCCAGTTTGCCGTGGCATACGGAGCTCCATCGCAGTCTTTAACACTGGTAGCATGCCGCGACAGCGTGGACGTGAACCGTATGTGCAGTTGACGGACTTTGAGCGAGGGCGTATAGTGGGCATGCGGGAGGCCGGGTGGACGTACCGCCGAATTGCTCAACACGTGGGGCGTGAGATCTCCACAGTACATCGATCTTGTCGCCAGTGGTCGGCGGAAGGTGCACGTGCCCGTCGACCTGGGACCGGACCGCAGCGACGCACGGATGCACGCCAAGACCGTAGGATCCTACGCAGTGCCGTAGGGGACCGCACCGCCACTTCCCAGCAAATTAGGGACACTGTTGCTCCTGGGGTATCGGCGACGACCATTCGCAACCGTCTCCATGAAGCTGGGCTACGGTCCCGCACACCGTTAGGCCGTCTTCCGCTCACGCCCCAACATCACGCAGCCCGCCTCCAGTGGTGTCGCGACAGGCGTGAATGGAGGGACGAATGGAGACGTGTCGTCTTCAACGATGAGAGTCGCTTCTGCCTTGGTGCCAATGATGGTCGTATGCGTGTTTGGCGCCGTACAGGTGAGCGCCACAATCAGGACTGCATACGATCGAGGCACACAGGGCCAACACCCGGCATCATGGTGTGGGGAGCGATCTCCTACACTGGCCGTACACCACTGGTGATCGTCGAGGGGACACTGAATAGTGCACGGTACATCCAAACCGTCATCGAACCCATCGTTCTACCATTCCTAGACCGGCAAGGGAACTTGCTGTTCCAACAGGACAATGCACGTCCGCATGTATCCCGTGCCACCCAACGTGCTCTAGAAGGTGTAAGTCAACTACCCTGGCCAGCAAGATCTCCGGATCTGTCCCCCATTGAGCATGTTTGGGACTGGACGAAGCGTCGTCTCACGCGGTCTGCACGTCCAGCACGAACGCTGGTCCAACTGAGGCGCCAGGTGGAAATGGCATGGCAAGCCGTTCCACAGGACTACATCCAGCATCTCTACGATCGTCTCCATGGGAGACGATTGCTGCGAAAGGTGGATATACACTGTACTAGTGCCGACATTGTGCATGCTCTGTTGCCTGTGTCTATGTGCCTGTGGTTCTGTCAGTGTGATCATGTGATGTATCTGACCCCAGGAATGTGTCAATAAAGTTTCCCCTTCCTGGGACAATGAATTCACGGTGTTCTTATTTCAATTTCCAGGAGTGTATATTTTGTGAAAAGTATTGTGAAAATATACATGACTAATAGCAGGGCGAACGTTCCACAGAAACAAAAGGACCATCACGTGTGCTCAAGGGAAGTGTGAAAGGATCTCTAATCTTGTCATTACACCGCAAGTCTGTCGCTGACATGATGATGTGTACAGGAAAGAATTATCGTTGGGATGCTTGGACAGAATTTCTACTTTATGTAATGAATCGCAGTTCGATTTAAATATCGCTAAGTGGAAGATAATTTTGTAACAAAGACCCAATAGCACCCGATTACAAAATTTTTCCTGAATATCTCGTCCACACCACATCATATATATCTCCTAAAATCGGTATTAGAGAAGGTGAATTGGAGAAATATATCTGCAAAGCAAATCGGATAGAAGATGGTAATCCTACCTATCATGTTGTTCTAGCGTTTAGAATCCTTATGAAGTAGACATCACAAGAGACATCGATTTTACAGACGAGCTTCCAGAATCGTAACAGGCTGACATAGTCGATATGGAACAGAAATGCTCGCGAACCAATGGGACTCCTTGAAACAAAACAACGAAGTTGTGGTGAAACCGTATTTTGTAAATTTTTGAGAACAGTTATTCGAACAAGACTATGTGACCACTCTGTTGCCACCATAGTATGTCTCATGTAAGAATAGTGAGAATAACACGAGAGAGAGTTAGCACCTGCAGAGGCCTGCACTGTCTGATCAACAGTATTTGGATACATCTTGGTGGACATTAATATGGGGTGTTCCCACCCTTCGCCTTTAAGATAGCTTGAAATCTGCTGAAGACATTTTCAGTGAGGTGTCTGAACATCTGTGTAGAAATGGGAGCCGATTCTTCCTCAAGAGTCGAAGTCAAACAATGTAGAGATGTTGGACGTTGGGGTCAGGAGCGAAGACGATGTTGTAACTAATCCCAAAGGTGGTGTACTGGGTTCAGGTCGGAGGTATGGGCAGGTCAGTCCACTTCAGGAACGTTACTGTGCACTAAACATAGCGTCGTAGTTGCCGCTTTCTGACATGCTGTTTTGCCATGCAGATACAGTCACCCCCTCTGAACTGTTCTCCTCCTATACGCAGCAGGCAGTGCTGTAAATCTGCTCATATAATTTCATATTTAGCATCTTCTTAACGACACTGAGGGGACCACACCCTCACCGCGAGAAACATACGCACACCTAACCCTTCCATTGGACTGTCACAGAATACAGCGTATTTCATGACTCCAGATCACTTGTTTCCAGTTCTCCACTGACCTACGGCGTCATTCATCACACCACCTCAAACGTCTCTTAGGCCGGTATTACACTATCAAATTTCTTTGTCAAATACCTTCGTCAAAGAAATTTGATGGTGCAATAGGGAACTTTGTCAAATCTCGCCTGTCGTCAAATGAATTTGATCAAATCTATGGCCTCGCTGTAGATTTGTTCAAAGAAGTCGCTTGTTTTCTGTTCACTGCAATGTGACATGTTACCACGTGGAGCGCTAGCATTGCTGCAGCGTTCTGTCACCTGTAGTATTTTTATAAACATGGCCGGTAAATACAATTGGTTTGTACCGACAACTACAAAATTAATAGAGATGTATGAAGCTGATGAGGCGTTTTACAACGTGAGGCATCCTAATACAAAAACAGATTAAGAAGATTGGAGACCTAACCTAACCTTACCTAACCTAATGGGGGACTGATGACCTTAGCTGTTTTAGCCGGCCGCGGTGGTCTAGCGGTTCTGGCGCTGCAGTCCGGAACCACTGGACTGCTACGGTCGCAGGTTCGAATCCTGCCTCGGGCATGGGTGTGTGTGATGTCCTTAGGTTAGTTAGGTTTAAGTAGTTCTAAGTTCTAGGGGACTTATGACCTAAGATGTTGAGTCCCATAGTGCTCAGAGCCATTTGAACCATTTTGAACCTTAGCTGTTTAGTCCCCCTTAAACATCCCTACAACCACCACCACCACCACCTAACCTAACTCTCTCCTGTAGCAAGCAATCGGAGTGTTGCAGTGAGCCTGTCTTCTGCAGATATAGCACTTTTTAAGTGACTATTGTGCTTTGTGATATGAGGACAAACTTCACTGAGCACACACTGAAATGTATGCTCACCCATTCTTAAATAATTGATGTACGACTAGACGTCCTCCACTATAAGCTCACGTAACAAGTTTTGTTGAATGATTTTATCGTGCCGCCATAAAACCCACGGCTTCACCGAGGTACGTTTCCTTTTTTTTAGCCCCGCTTCTTTTCCGCATGTGCACACAGTGCAGTTGTGGTACATGCAACTGCTGCGGTTAATAACAAGTTGCTGTTGTCAACCATCTTGAACTTTGACGAAAAATATGATGATAGTGTAATACCCCTTTTTAGCAACACGTCAAAGATCTTTGTCAAATATTTGACGAATATTTGATCAAATTTTTTACAAAGAAATTTGATAGTGTAATACCGGCCTTAGCGGTGTCTACAGGAATTTGTTGCTTATGAGGAGCTGCTCCATCATTGTGCCGCTGTTATCTAATTCCCTACGTACTTTCGTCACGTTAACTGGGGTGTTGGTAGCACTTTTCAACTGACGAGTGATTTCTTCTGCTGATTTCATGCGATTTTTTTTTTCTTTTTATAACCACCCCCGAAATTCTCGGCAGTCCCTACCCATCAGTACATCAATTGTCTCTGGTCTTGGTTTAGCTGTAGTAGTTCCTTCGAGTTTACACTTCACAATCACATCATCAACGACCGACTTAGCCAGTTTTAATAGGATTCAAATTTCCGTGTCGAATTTGTTGCTCAGATGATATCCAGTGATCAGGCACGTTCGAAGTAAGTGAGCTCTCCCAATCGACCCATTCTGGTGTTACTACTCCTCTTTTTCTACTGGCAACACGATTTTTTTTATAGAGGTGGAGCCCCTGTATGCCCACACCGGCATGATGTTCAACACAATAGGTCTACTGCCATCTCTGCATAAGGGTTAGTATTCACTAAAGTGAGGTGTTGCAGGATGTGGGTACTGCGATGTTTGCGTACGTCTGGTTAAGGTTAACCATTAATATGCGCTCATCTGGAAGTAGATTGGGTCGAAATCGAACGAAGGGTAGCGGTTTGAAGGGCAGAGGAAAAGAGCCAAGGGAAAAAAAAACCTCTGCGACAGTTAGGTAGGGTGGTAAGAGCAGTAGCGGATGTCTCGCTGCCTGCGATAGGTCGTGCAAGGATAGGCTTTGTTAGTAGTGGGTATCATGCATGTCGATACCTTGACGTTGTGCGACTGTGTTGCTCGGGGCTGGCGCTGGGTGCTGGTACAGAGTCCTCGTTCAGCGTCAGCAACCTGCAACAGTTAGGTTGATTATCGTTTTTGTGTCCGATAGGTCATATATCGGAAGAACAGTGTAAGATAATGTTGGCGGTTTATTTGTGCATCAGTGGGCGAGCTTGTCGGTGTCCCTGCTGTGGCCTGTTGGTCGGCTCTAATAGCAGCTGGTAATTACCAGTCAGTGTTGCTGATATGCAGGGGCTTGCCGACGTTTGTCGCTTGTTTGCGTATGTTAGTTTACCATAGGTGGCTATGCCCTAGCTAGCAGTGTCTTTGACCGCTTGTGCTTCCATCTATGGTTGGCAACACGATACGCCCCAATTCCTTTTACACTGGGGGGTCAGCCTCTCGTGATAGAGACAGTCAAATGAAAACGAGACGGTAGGGAAAAAAAGTGAGTAATATGTCCGTTACTTCAAAAGTAATCGCCATAACTGTTAACACATTTATCCTTATGCGAGACAAGAAGGTCAGTGCGTCAATGGAAAAATCTTTGCGGTTGCCTACTGAGCCATGACTGTACCTAGACGTAAATCTATTCGTCCAAAGCACATCGACGGCCACGAAGTCTTTCTTCAAATAAATATACACAGTCCGAACAGGGCCTGAAGGTCCAAAGGTACTTGCTGGCCGCCGTGTCATCCTCAACCATTAGGCGTCACCGGATGCGCATAAGGAGAGCAATGTGGTCAACACAGCGCTGTCCCGGCAGTTGTCAGTTTTCGCGACCGGTGCCGCTACTTCCCTGTCAAATAGCTCGTCAATTGGCTCCACAACGGTTGTGAACACACCGCTTTCCAACAGCGCTTGGCAGATCTGGCAGATCCGGACGGTGACCCATCCAGGTACTAGCCAAGCCCGACATTGCTTAATTTCAGTCATCTGACGGGAACCAGGGTTACCACTGCGGCAAGGCTGTTGGCTCAGAGTCTTCTTCTTATAAGTCCAAAAGATATAAAAATCGGAATTGTATGATAGATGTGTAAGTCGTTCCATGCGAAACTTCTGCAGTGTACTCGATACAACCTCAGCAACATGGGGGCCGGACTTTTGTTGGCAGGTTGCTTCCACTGCTTCTGCAGCTTACTCGAAACAGCCTTAGCAACACGTGGATAGGCATTTTGTTGGCAGTTGGTTTATACTGCTCTCCCGAAGTTTCGCTGTTAAGCCCTTACACATCCTCCATACAGTCACAATCTTCCACTAGCGATTTTCATATTTTGGTGCCGACGATTTGCTTCGTACGGAGTGGTGCACTCGTCGGTAGAGTCGTCGCCCCCACACGCCACCGGAGCCTATTTCCCATTAGGGCATTGACCTTCTTGTCTCACAGTGGGTTAAATACATTAACAGTTATGGCGATTGCTATTGACATAATTACTCACATTTTTCCGCATGTCTCGTTTACATTTGATTGCCCCTTATAATAAAGGACTACGCATTATGTATGGGTACCCGGATCCTTTTGTTCAGATAGTGTAAAGAACCTACCAGTGACTTACAAACATCCATAAACGTCTACGAATGAAACATTTTTTTTGGCAGCCTCGGTGGTCGAGCGGTTCTAGGCGCTACAGTCTGGAACCGCGCGACCACTACGGTCGCAGGTTCGAATCCTACCTCGGGGATGGATGTGTGTGCTGTCCTTAGGTTAGTTAGTTTTAAGTAGTTCTAAGTTCTAGGGGACTGATGGCCTTAGAAGTTAAGCCACATAATGCTCAGAGCCATTTGAACCATTTGAAACATTTTCAACCTATCAAGGGACTTTCTTTTTTTTATTTATTTTTTAACACTACAGAGGAGCCCACCACCTGTGTTACTAAGGTGGGCCGTGTGCTACTTAAGACAAGTGACAAGCTAGGCAGCGTTAGGTCTCTTAGCCGTAATGGCTGCTTGAAAGTTAGGTTAGCTTGACAAGACCCCATTCCGTTACCGTCCCTGCCACGTGGAGGGGGACCTTTTTCTAAAGTTTCTGCCCTGGCTGTTGGTCTGTGTGTTGGTACACTCTTTGATACAGTGAGTGATGTTTATGTGCAAAATAATTAATAAAACTAATATAATTAATTAAATATAAAGTAAAACCAAATAGAAATAAGCAAGGGACTGCTGCAGTTCCTCACAGGGCATGGTCCGTATCCGGCATATCTTCGCCGGTTCGGGAAAAGGGCGACTGTGGTGCCGGGATAGGTACACCGGACCACGTGGTCTACGAGTGCCGCATTTTTGATTATGTTGCCACGGTTTTAAGGAAACTACTGCCAAACACAGACACCTTACACCTGATCAGGAATCCGATTACCTTTAATATCATCGACAGACTTGCCAGCGAAGTATCCGCCAAGTTGCTGCGAGAATACTGAAGGCAGATAGAATGATTCCCAAGCAGTAAAACGACGTTACGCACGTATCCCATTCCGGCGGGGCGCGTACTGGCCGACCGCCGTGACGATCGCGATCCGACGCGTCCTGGATGGTGTGAACTTACCGAACTTAGACACTGCACACTAACTATGACCCAGTAGTTAGAATTTATTAGTAGAAAATAGCTCTTAGGATATGGCTTAGCCATGTCTCTGTCAGGTCTCCGCAATATCCTTTCTTTCAGGAGTGCTAGTTCTGCAAGGTTCGCAGGAAAGCTTCTGCAAAGTTTGGAAAGTAGGAGACGAGGTACTGGCAGAAGTAAAGCTGTGAGGACGGGGCATGAGTCGTGCTTGGGTAGCTCAGTTGGTAGAGAACTTGCCCGCGAAAGGCAAAGGTCCCCAGTAGGAGTCTCGGTCCGGCACAGAGTTTTAAACTGCCAGGAAGTTTCAGCTCTTAGGATTCTTCTGAAAGACCTGCAGCGATTCCAATTAAGGCCAACCCAGTGCCAGGGGCACGCCCACTGGGATTAGCTCGGTACACTTGTAACGCTGCAGGATGTAGCTTACAAGGAGACGGCACGACCGTGGGGTTGGGGATTTGTCCGAAAGTTTGTGTGGTGAAAGAGGACCCCTAACACCTCACATGGTTAAAGTATTAGGACGCACTACCAGGAAAATACCGGGATAAATCGATCCAAAGTTTCTTAGGTACCGTATGAGTATGTAATGTTTGTCTATCGCCGACCCGCCGTCCGCCGTACATGGTTAGGACTCGGACTCTTAAGCCAGAGGTGTCGGGTTCGATTCCTCTTCTGGCACTTTTCTTTTCTTCTGCTTCATTTTCTTTTGTTATTCCACCAATTATTCAGAAAGTTTCCCAAATCTACATTATCTTTATCAAATTAGTTACATTATTGAATAAAAATTATTTTCTTTTTGTCCAACAACACAATTCATGGCGGTGGGTTTTACATTTTTCATTGTAAAGTATATGAGGAGGAACATTGGGTTTTTAATTAGAATAACAAAGTCGACTGGGAAACATTCAATTTTTATACATATAATAATTATAAACAAGATTTCTTCCGAAGATGTCAATGCAATTAAATTATTTTCCATCAACAGCTTTTCATAATACACGACTGCGTCCTTCAATCGTAATTTTGATAGATCACTATGCATGGATCCTTCAGGAATTTCTTCTCCTATTCCAGACGAGCCAGCAACTTCTTCAGTCGACATATTTAATCTCGGATCGGAATAACACGTTGAAATTTGAAACAGGCACGTCTGTTCACGACGAAATCGAAAAACAAACTGCCATTTACTTCTCACGGCTCGCGTACAGTCCTATGCGCAGATGACCGTTCTAATACCAAGGGGACCCTTACAAAGCCTCTTCAAATCTTGAAACCCCATAAAAACAAATTGAACAACGAGCACGAATATTTTTCTGTCAATGAAAAACTTTACGTTCTTGAGCTAAAATAATGTTTTAAAAATAATGTAGGTTTCAGAAACTTTTTGAATAATTGGTTGAATAACAAAAGAAAATGAAACAGAAGAAAAAAAAAAGTGCCGGGGAGGAATCGAACCCGGGACACCTGGCGTAACAGTCCGTGTTCCAAACATCTACTCCGAACGGCGTGTCGGCGATGGTCTAACATTGTACACTCATAAGGCACCTAAGAAACTTTGGATCGATTTTTCTCGGGATTTTGCGGGTGGTCCGTCCTAATATTTTGACCAGGTGAGGTGTTAGGGGTCCTCTTTCACCACACAAAATTTCGGACAAATCCCCGACCCCACGGTCGTGCCGTCTCCTTGTTAGTAGAGTAGAGTAGATAGAACAGTAAGTCAAATAGTAGGCTTGCCCATAGAGTAGGTAACCTTCCATCCTGTAGTTAATACTAATATGAAGTAGGTAAAAGTATAGTAAATGCTGCTTGGTAATTAGTACTTTTGTATGTAATTTCGACCCATTAATGTTTTAGGTGATGGGTTACTTTGTATAATATGGGTTTTGATGAATGATATATTTAAAAAAAAAAAAGACCATCTGTTTCTTCTCGCTCGATATACAAATGTAATAGGTCCGCAAATCGATCATATCTGTACGATGTACCCTGCATCACAGACTGTACAGTAAATGTGATGTGAATGCTGTGTAGTAGAAGTTGTTACTTTTCGACACTGTAGTAGATTCCACTAAAGTCCACCCCCTCTAGCGTCAGAAAGCATTCCCACAGAATAGGCAAGTCCGCCATGTTCTGGAGAGCACGTGACAAGCAGTAATTCCGGACCAGGTATTGCAGCACTGCCGTGACGTCAGTGTCTCAACCGCCGAGGGCGCAGAACAGGGACGGGCGGGGCAGTACGGGAGCCGGCGTATCGCAGCGCAGCGCCTTCCGCCACCGCCTTCCCTTTTAATATCCTAAATCCATTGTGTTTCGCACGCACTGGAAGCGTGCACAGCCGCGCCGGTGGCGGCCGCTATCTCTCGCCTTTAATAATCACAAATCATTTTTGAGCCGGCGACACCGGAACTGCGTGCGTCCGTTCCTGCTGCCGGCTGGTTAATATTCATGGCGGCCGGAGCCGGGGAGCAGAGGGAAACGGCGGACAGAGGGAGAAAGCGGCCGCACGTCGGCACTGAAATGTTGCCGCCGCCTCTCCAGCCGCGCACCGACTCCTGCGTCCGCAGCGGCAAGCGCAGCCGTGTGTTCCCGTACCCCCTGTGTCACACTCATACGGCTACCCGCGAGAGCTAAAATGCGCCAAGTGCGGCTGTAGACAGGTAATACTGAAATGAGACATCGTAAGAGTGGATGGATGTATGAAACACTGGTCAAAACAGTTGAAATTTTTTTCGCTACAGAGTAGTTCTGTAGCATGTTATGAATATTGTCTCCAATTTTCAGAGTTTAGTTCGTGCTACAGACGATGTAAAGGCCATCCCGTTTCAATCACTCTTCTGTACCAATCCTCTTTTCTACATACAGGACTCTGTCTTTTCAGCGTTTATTTACCCTTGTATTTTCTCAGACGTCCGCCCTTAAGGCGAACACATAATGCAATCATATGGCAACACATTTTTTTTTTTTTATCAGCACTCCTCCTGTCGGTTTCATGCTGTCAAACAGAACTACATTTTGTAACTTTTCAGGTGCCTCTGTTGTAAATACACTTCTCGGTCTTGCTGCGAGATGACTCAGTGCAAGTCCCTAATCTTTACTCGAGCTCCGCCTAACTAAAAGTTCAGTATTACTTCAACAGAACGGAGTGATCTGTGAAACTGAAAACTGACAAAAACCTTGTTCAAAAATGGTTCAAATGGCTCTGAGCACTATGCGACTTAACTTCTGAGGTCATCAGTCGCCTAGAACTTAGAACTAATTAAACCTAACTAAACTAAGGACATCACAAACATCTATGCCCGAGGCAGGATTCGAACCTGCGACCGTAGCGGTCGCTCGGCTCCAGACTGTAGCGCCTAGAACGGCACGGCCACTCCGGCCGGCAAAGACCTTGTCATTTTACCTATCGACAAAGGGGAACGCCAATGTCCTCTCACAAAATAAGTTCTTGTTGTTGTGGTCTTCAGTCCAGAGACTGGTTTGATGCAGCTCTTCATGCTACTCTATCCTATGCAACCTTCTCCAGCTCCCAGTACCTACTGCAGCCTACATCCTTCTGAATCTGCTAAGTGTATTCATCTCTTGGTCTCCCTCTACGATTTTTACCTTCCACGTTGACCTCCAGTACTAAATTGGTAATCCCTTGATGCCTCAGAACACGACCTGCCAACCGATCCCTTCTTCTAGTCAACTTGTGCAACAAATTTCTCTTCTCCCCAATTCTATTCAATACTTCCTCATAAGTTATGTGATCTACCCATCTAATCTTCAGCATTCTTTTGGAGCACCACATTTGGAAAGCTTGTATTCTCTTCTTGTCTATACTATTTACCGTCCATGTTTCACTTCCATACATGGCTACACTCCATACAAATACTTTGAGAAACGACTTTCTGACGCTTAAATCTATACTCGATGTAAACAAATTTCTCTTTTTCACAAACGCTTTCTTTGCCATCACCGGTCTACGTTTTATATCTTCTCTACTTCGACCATCATCAGTTATTTTGCCCCCCAAATAGCAAACCTCCTTTACTACTTTAAGTGTCTGATTTCCTAATCTAATTTCCTCAGCATCAATCCGTTTAATTCTACTACATTCCATTATCCTCGTTTTGCTTTTGTTGATGTTCATCTTATATCCTCCCTTTAAGACACCGTCCATTCCGTTTAACTGCTCTTCCAGGTTCTTCGCTGCCTCTGACAGAATTACAATGTCACACCTGCAAAGTAGATCCATTGCGCGACAACCACGCATGTCACAAACTAGGAGAGGATCTGAAAGGTAAGATTTATAGAAAATCTGTAGACTTTCTCAACAGAAGTTCTGTTCCGGCTAACGCCATCATGGTCCAGCGCCAACAGGCTGCGATTCCACCATTAATGTAGGCCTACCGATGATTAGTAAAGGATGGTCCACAGTGGACAGTAGACAGTCTTTATAGATTTCGATGCGTTGAACACGACATCACGATAAAAATTGTCTCCTAGCTCCGGTTTACAAGTATGTTGGGACTTTATTTTTCACGTATATTGCTACAATAATCAACAGGGCATTTACCTAGATTATTCGCGTCGTTTCTTTACCTGCCTGTTGTGGGAATCTCTCTGTGGCATCCTGCAGAAATCAACCAGTATAGCATTTGTCCACCATGCTGTGTAGCGTTGCTCCATGAATGAGGTGCCCTGGTGGAACCGTTCGCGTTCTTCATCAATAAATACACCACAGCTCTCTGGGAAAAGAGCGAGGTGGGAGTAAATGATGTGCATCTTCAGGATCATGTTGCATCATTGACCTTATGAGCATTAACGATTTCCTCCCTAAGGACCCAGTAGTTACGAAATCAATGGCACACATGGAGCTGGTCCGAGGTTACAGTAAATTCAAAGTGTGTCTTCCTAAAGAGTAACGTATCCGTGGGCCAATGAATATGCCGTTTATGCTCTTCCCCGGGCTGAGTCATGCAATCTTCTTACGTAAATACTGAAATGGTGCATCATTTCTATGCACAGCTTTAACAAATGCTGTCATGAGACCCGGCGTGATGTGCAACTGTGGGAGCACACCTTTGTTCGGGTACCCTAGAGGTTCGTCGGAAATATTTTTGGCCCACGCACCAAGGCTGTTGGTGGAGGTTGTTCCCTCTTTGTATTTCGCCCCTCCGCGACTGTTGCACTCACACGGGTAGCAGCAATACTTAGGGTAGCCCCCTTGTAAACGGATCAGTTGTGCAATGTGCAATAACATTGAAATCTCCATATACCAGCCTTTCACGCTTATTGTAATTAACACTTAACTGATTTCAACATGGTAAAACTTTCTTTAGGTAAGGCAGCATATGCGACAGTGATGGATGGCCTTTACTGTGCAGCAGAGCTGTCTTTATGCTTGCTTTTAAACCAACTGTAAAGGGTCTCCATTCTTCTGGGTAGTACGTTCAGATCTTCCAATAAACCGTCAATGTCACTGCAGAATGCAATGTCGCCTTCAGTACCGAAGCGACACTCAAGTTTTTTATGACGCTCCCTAAACATAGACACGCGTACTGTGTCAGCAAGGAGACTCCACTACTGCTGTTGTGAGACCAAGAGCTCAGCTTTACGCTGTGGAATATCTAAATCCCTAGTCAGATCACTGAGCTCACATTGTGTGATTTTGTGTTCCCGTGATGGAGATGTTGGTGAAAATGTAGAGTCAGTGTCACTGGCGAGTGATTGCCTTTTTTCGGCTGTATGTGTCAGTCCAGCGTCATCGTTAGCCCTGTTCGATGGTAGTATATGTGGGGGAAGAGGCAGATTGTATGTCAGGGTATTGAATATTCTTCTTTCCCTGTGTATAGACTCCTTTCCTCAAGCGAGGTACCAGCAAAAATAGCAATCCGATATATGATTTATGGGTTCACGCTAAACAGCATGCATATCAAAGTTCATGGAGACCGTGCATCCAAGCATTCACTTAGACGAACACGGTTTGTTTTGGTTCCAACTCGACACCTGGAATACAAGGCACATGCTTATTTCACTGCTTCAGTCAATGGCCGTCTTCTTGAACCACAATTAACATCTGCACAAATATAACAAAAGTTATCACGTTTGTTACTACAAGTGCGGCGTATTTTTGTGAAAGCGTACACGTGCGCAATAACACTATTCTTCAATTTCAACTTTTCACCTCACATCCATGCACTGCCAACCAGCGTGGCGCTCGTTCCAGTAACAAGTAAACTAACGCAGCACGACAACACGCAACTGTGACAAACGACAGATAATATCGCGTATGGTTTCTACATCCGACAGTGCTCACGTGACTGGATGATGAGCACATGAGTCGTGGAATTTCCAAATTCACTCACTCACGTGCAGCAGAGAAGTCACAATGCCTCTTGCATGTGGTTATTATAATGTCCCAAATGTGTAACTGTGAAACGAAACACCTCATTTACTTCTAACACTGAGCTAGGATACAATGTTAACCTTGATGTTTGTGTTCGGCTCATCTAAGTCTATGAGGAACGGCTACTTTCGTTTCCGTAAAAAATGAATAGTGAAAATTTGGGGACCTGTGCTGCGATACATCTCTTCTTCATCTCATTGTAACACTGGAGCGCCTACTTATGGTTTGGTTAAATACCATACTTCCACCACATTCAGATAGTAGAGGATTTCATAGGACACCTGAAGTCGCTTAAATTACAACCGTCATATCACTTGGTTAGCTTTGATGTTGTATTCTTTCTTACGAAAGCGCCTTTACACGACTCATTAGACGTTGTGGCAATGTTTAAACCTGTGCTTATCTTTGCATTATGATTGTGACAACGTGTAGTGGCTCACACTGCACCATGGCAATAAATTATTTCGGCTTCCCTAAAAATTACGAAAATATTCGGTTGTTTAAGGAATCCTCGTTCCTTATTATAGCCACGGCAAGTGTAATCAAAGGTCCTACGACCGTTCGAGATCTTCTGTGAGAGGAACACAACTATTATAAGACGCAAGGTGAGTAGACACATCTTTTTTGATGTGATCTTGAAGTATACATATCCAACCCCATCTCCCACGTTTTCGGTGTACTGTGGCACCCTTTAGATACTACTAACTCGTAGGATATATACTGTATGAACAGGCTCTAATAGCACTGCTGTACGTAGGTGAAAAACAATGTCGGACAATGTACCTCACTCTCGTAACAGTACAGTAAGTTGTACTGACAAGACCTTGCCTACACTCTGCGACGTAATCTGTGTCGCTTTAATTAATCGTCTGTACTAAAATAACGTGATGTAAGATTTGAAAGTCGGCTTCTCACGCCATAAATCACACTACAGCTAGATATTACATCACTATGTTCAAACGGATGGACACAATAACAGTTTTCGTGATATAACTGGGTCAGCGATAGCTATCTAGATATTAATTACAACATCGCATCTGCCTACCGAGGTACTCTAGGTTCGAAGGACAACTAGCACCAAAGCTAGTACCAACCACCAGAAGAATACTAAATGCGACGGTTACCAGTAACAGCAACCTATAACGAAACTTACTGTGACTTCTCTGACAAGACAACTAAACACTTTCTGAACAACGTAGGTACCAAAACGATAGCTTTCGTATATAACTGATGAATACCTCATATAGAGCAGTTGCCTCTTGTTCCCCTTTTAAATCTTCAACGAGTAATCGTATATACAAGCAATCAATGCGGACCTTACAAACTTTCACGTAAATTGGAGAATACGTTCACAAGGCAAAGATATAATTTAATATTGTTTATCTTTCGTTGTCCCTCAACGATAACTTCCGTAACTAGCGCCTTGCTACAATAATATCCTTTACTCTATTGAAATTTTATCGTAATAAACTATTTCGCCAACCTCAACCTTTGAGAACTGAAAGAAATACCTTTTCATTTATAATTAATTACTTCTCAACAAAAGGTAAACTTGCTTTTCCTGTTTAAATAAAGATTAATTATATTTCTTTTCGCTGCAAGTTATTAACTGAAAAATACTATTCCTTCTCTTTAATTTTTTTTAACTTCGTTTTTACCAAAACTCCAGTCTTCTACATTATTGGTCTTTGAATTTACTTTTTTCACGAAAAGATATATTCAAGATAATAGTTTTCTTTGAAATAACCCTTTGATTGTATTTCTTGTAATAGTTTGAGGATAAAGGACAAGTTGGGTACTACCTTTCTCAGTTTAAAGCCGTTAATTCTTTATTTCCTGCAATTAATTGTGTACAGGTACAAGTCAGTTCTTTACTTTATGAGTATTGGTTCTCTGTTCCAAACCCCACAAAGCGAAACTGTAATAACAAGTAAAACAAAGATCCTAAATGTCGCCGCCACTTTTTAAAAATACGAACTTCAACAAACCAAACAAAGTTCAACCACTTTAGGCGTTGAGTCCCGTCAGTCACTAATATCTAAAACTCAAAACACAGCACTCGATGATCCCTTTAAGAGAAGATACGCGTGTTCTCTAATAAATGGTTTTGATCTGCCGTTTAGAGACAAGAGGAAAAGCTATCAAATTCTCAATAAACTTCCGTTTGTTTCTCAATAAATGATTATTACATAGGATGACTCTTTAGTGCAGACAACACATTTAGTGCATCCAACGAATTTCCGGAATTTGTTATACTACGACGCTCACGTCGAAGTCACATAACAAACCGTAACCAAATACCGCTAAGTCACTTTTCCTCAGTGCTTGTGAACACATATACAATGACAATAATGCAATGCACGTTTCTACTCCTTAGTATGTGCTTTAATCCTCAACCACAAAATACCTAAACGACTTCGCGCGAACACGTCACTTCACATACACCATACAACGGAAAACCTTACAAAAATATTGAAATACGGTTTGCCTACAAACGCGTGGCTACTAAGCGGTACAACGCATCATAAATCACACAAAGGCGGAACTAATCTCACACTTCAGTAAATTGAAGCTTTTCCTGGAGAGTGTACACCCTACCAAAATCGGCGAAATAATCATTTTATATATAAGACGATAAACTTCTCGAAACACCTTTCTAAAAGATTTAGAACTGCTTTGAACACACTTGAGTTATATCCGTAACGTATCTAGAGACTCGCTATTCGAACAATACTCCGAACGGATACTAATGAACTAAAATTCTGAAAGGACAAACAGAAACATTCTCTGCGAACAAACATATCGCACTAATTCTCTCTTCAACAATAAGTATTTCTTCCCAGCAGTCGACGGAGAATACACACATCAAAAAATGTTTAGAATCACCTCGGTTCCGAGATTTCTGGAACCTGTACAGAAAATTGGAATAGAGATCAATTTAAACATCATTTCCGACCTTTATATTGCTCATGAAAACCACGCATTGCATATTGTACCACCATACAGCGAGATCGTAAGAGGTGCTGGTCCAGATTGCAGTACAAACCGGTACCTCTAATTCCCAGTAACGCGTCCTCTTGTATTGTATTCGTCGTGCCATACTGTCCACAAGTTCATCAAGGCACTGTTCGTTCAGATTGACCCACTCCTCAACGGCGATTCGGCGTAGATCACTGAGAGTGGTTGGTGTGTCAAGTGGTCCATAAAAAGTCCTATTCCAGGTATAGATAGAGTTCATGTCTGGAGAACATGCTGGCCACTCTAGTCGACCGATGACGTTATCCTGAAGGAAGTCATTCACAAGATGTGCACGATGGGAGCGCGAATTGTCGTCCATGAAGACGAATGCCTCGCCAATATGCTGCCCATATGGTTGCACTATCGGTCGGAGGATGGCATTCACGTATCGTAGAGCCGTTACGGCGTCTTCCATGACCACCTGTGGCGTACGTCGGCCCCGTACAATGCCACCACAAAACATCAGGGAACCTCCACCTAGCTGCACTCGCTGGACAGTGTGTCTAAGGCGTTCAGCCTGACCGGGTTGCCTCCAAACACGTCTCCGACGATTGTCTGGTTGAAGGCATATGAAGATAACGTGATGCCAATACTGAGCGGTCCATTCGGCATGCTGTTGAGCCCAACTGTACCGCGCTGCATGGTGTCGTGGCTGCAAAGATGGACCTCGCCGTGGACATCTGGAGTGAAGTTGCGCATCATGCAGCCTATTGCGCACAGTTTGAGTCGTAACACGACTTCCTGTGGCTGCACGAAAAGCATTATTCAACATGGTAGCATTGCTGTCAGGGTTCCTCCGAACCATAATCCGTAGGTAGCGGTCATCCACTGCAGTAGTAGCCCTTCGGCGGCCTGAGCGAGGCATGTCATCGACAGTTTCTGTCCATGTGCGACCATCATCGCTTTGGTTCACTCCGAGACGCCTGGACACTTCCCTTGTTGAGAGTCCTTCCTGGCACAAGGTAACAATGTCGACGTGATCGAACAGCGGTATTGACCGTCTAGGCATGGCTGAACTAAAGACAACCTGAGCCGTCTACTTCTGAACTGATAGGCCGCGTGACCCCCTCTGTCTAACAGGCGCTGCTCATGCATGGTTGTTTACATCTTTGGGCGGGTTTAGTGACATCTCTGAACAGTCAAAGGGACTGTGATGTGATACAATATCCACAGTCAACGTCTATCTTCAGGAATTCTGGGAACCGGGGTGATGCAAAACCTTTTATGATGTGTGTATTTCTAGTAGCCAGCTGATTCTTAGCTGTCATTTTTGCCGCACGCCGTGATCCAGCAGTCGGCAAGGCGTAGCAAACTCTCTGACTTGACAGGACACAGCTCTTCTCGCCCGTCAGGTGTCACGTACCTACAGTTTTTTAATACAAAAATGTAATAAAACTATACAGACAACATAACAAAATCTTCATTCTCCTAGCACATACAAATCGATACTAAACTGAGCGGATACAAACAAATGATGCGCTTTTTTCAGGCGCATTACATCGGCTACGCTGTAACGCCAAGTCCAGATCGTCACGTTTCCCAAAGCAATTTCGAGTGGAGATGTTATACACATCTCTCCAGCCTTCCTGCTTCTGGCGGTACACTGACGACACATATATGGTGTGGCCCCACGGAATAGAAACACTGCCCATATTTATCGAGCATTTGAATTCGGTAATTTGAGTATTTGATTCACCAGGGAAGCACAAAAAGGTGGTACCTTATCGTTTCTGGTAGGTGATGGTAAGTTCCTATGGGACCATACTGGTGAGGACATCGGTCCCTAGTCTTAAAATAACTAAAACTAACTTACGCTAAGGACTCATGCCAGAGGGAGGACTCGAACCTCAGACGGGGGCAGCCGCGCGAACCGTGACAATGCGCATCAGACCCTACAGCTACTCCTCGCGGCCATCATTTCTGGATGTCACTGATAGAAGAAAACCCGACGGAACGCCTGGATACAGTATCTACTGCAAACAGACCCACTGGCTACAAACTGTCGTCACCCTGCACAATGCCGTGATGTCTTGGGCTCCCTGATACAGGGAGCACATGTCGTCTCAGATAGCAACAGTTTGCACAGTGAGTTTCAACAACTAAAAACGGTTTTACAACTGAACTGTACCTCTAATAAACATATACGTGAAGCACTCTTAACAAAGCAAGTTCAATGTGGGGATGTAAATGAATATGTGGAGGCACTCACTGCAACATCATTCTTGCATGTACACGAATGAGCCAAAGAAACTGGAACACCTGCCTTACATCGTGTAGGACCACCGTGAGCACGGAGAAGTGGCGAACCACGACTTGTCATAAACTCCACTAATGTCTAAAGTAGTACTGGAGGGAACTGACACCATGAATCGCGCAGTTACGGATACGAGAGGGTGGAGATCTCTTCCGAAAAGCACCTAACCAGGCCTGCCAGACATGCTCAATAATGTTCATGTTTGGGGAGTTTGGTGGCCAGCGGAAGTGTTTAAACTCAGAAGAGTGTTCCTGGAGTCACTCTGTATCAATTCTGGGCGTGTGGGGTGTTGCATTGTCCTGCAGGAATTGCTCAAGTCCGTCGGAACGCACAATGGACATGAATGGATCGGATGATCAGACGGGATGCTTACGTACGTGTCACGTGTCAAGTAGTATCTAGACGTATCAGGGGTTCCATATCACTCCAACTGCACACGCCCCACACATGCAGGGTCCATGGATTCATGCGGTTGTCTCCATACTCGTGCACGTCCATCCGCCCGATAGAATTTGCTACGAGACTCGTCCGACCAGGCAACATGTTTCCAGTCGTCAACAGTCCAATGTCGGTGTTGACAGGCCCAGGCGAAGCGTAAAGCTTTGTGTCTTTAGTCATGAAGAGTACGCGAGTAGGCCTTCGGCTTCGAAAGTCCATATTGATGATGTTTCGTTGAATGGTTAGCACGTTGACACTCGCTAATGGCCCAGCACTGAAATCTGCAGCAATTTGCGGAAGGGTTGTACTTCTGCCACGTCGAACGATTCTCTACAGTCGTTATTGGTCCTATTCTTGCAGGATCATTTTTCGGTGCCAGCGATGTCGGAGATTTGATGTTTTAACGGATTCCTGATATTCACGGTACACTCGTGAAACGGTCGTACTGGAAAATCCCCACTTTATCGCTACCTCGCAGATTCTGTGTCCCATCGCTCGTACGCTATTACACCATGTTCAAACTCATTTAAATCTTGATAACCTGCCATGGTGGCAGCAGTAACAGATCCAACAAGTGCACCAGACACTTGTTGTCTTATGTAGGCGTATTCTGCCTGTTTACATATCTCTGTATATGAATACGCATGCCTATACCAAATTCTTTCCCGCTTCTGTATATTAGCGGCATGTCTTGAATAATCAAAATAATCCTCGAGAGACACGACGTTAACTGCGTTTTTCGTCAACGGGCAAAGGGGAAAGAATTTGTTTGTTTCGGTCAAAGACGATACTGGTCTTAGAAAAAGATTTATTGCCAGCGTGCGAGAACTTATGTTGGGCAGACATGTTGCAGCGAGCAAAATCGTTGTGTTGATCACCATTGATATATTTACAATAACATAGATCATAAACAAAACAAATTTTCAGTATTATTTAAATACTTTTAACGCACTGAAGACATAATAAAATTTTTATTGGGTCAAACTGTCGGCATACGGACAGACACACAAAATTTCACAGAGTTTCAGCCTCAAATTGTTACGTAATTTTGACTTCTTTAGCTTCCTAATCTTAAAAAGGTCTTTCACTCATATATGTAGGTCGAAACGCTGCAGCACGTTTGCAGAAACCTTGTGGGGACTCTACCTGAAGAAAGCATTGTAGACGTACTGGACGATTTTAGCATAAAAATATTTGTCATTAAAACTGGAATTATCTTCCAGGTCTGTCAGTTATGTTCGCACAAACACCGGGGTCTTTCAGCTGAAACGGTCTTGAAAACAACTTGAAAACAGATGCAAGGTTGATAGTGTCTTCATGAAACCATCCTTGTAATTCATTAAAGGCCATGCAATGAATTCTTCAGACCTCGTGTTTTCTTTAACGTCACAGAGCTTAAGCAACTGAACTACCTTTGTCAGAATGCGTCCCTTGTACAATGCGATTTTCTTTTTAAATGTCTCCCCACCAAATCGGGGACAAGTTACCTAGCAATGCCTTATTGTGGGCAGTGTGCAGTCAAGTCCACTTAAAGTTTGAAATCTGCCATCTATTCCGGATGCTCCAATTTTCGTTCCTGCACTTCTTTCTCGTTCATAAATTCATCAATAGCGAGTTTTATATCTAAAAATCGTTGCAGGTATGCCACTTGAATTAACCAGTATTCTTTGCAGTAATACGTGAAGTATCTGTACTCTTCATTCAGTTCCACTGAAAGCTGTTGCAAAGGCAACGGAATAATGCTTGCGACTTCAGAAATTTTACAATTCGTAAAAATAAAATCGCTTAACCATCTGAGGTCATCTCAGGCCAATGTTTCTCACTTGCTCCATGACTGAAGATTTAGCACAAAGTGCTTCTTTATGCGCAGAACGATGAATCCCGTCTGTCGATCGTTGTAATTTTTTATTCTTTCATTGCCAACTAAGTCTTTAAATCATTTCTGCATGGTACTGTAATGTCGTTTCATAGGATATCTGCAATGAAATGGAAATGAAGTCCCATGCTTCTTTACAGAGCGTAGGGGAACGATGCGGGAGACCCGCACCGCCTTACTAGGCAAGGTCCTCCGACCGTAGTGGGGATGAATGATGATGATGATGAAGACGACACAACAACACCCAGTCATCTCGAGGCAGGAAAAATCCCTGACCCCGCCGGGAATCGAACCCGGGACCCCGTGCTCGGGAAGCGAGAACGCTACCGCGAGACCACGAGGGCGGGCCGATATCTGCAATACCCGTCCATTATGCAAATTGATAAATCTCATCCCTCTGTTTCGTCATTCCCATTCATTTTAAAGGATTGCGACGATAGGTCACTGGACTCCCTCTGTTTGTTCAAAGAGTCACTGTACCTGAGAACGACATTCAAACTACGAACAAATAGGGAAGAACAAACAGCGATGACACCGCGATTCTGCCGAGCTCATAGTTTTTCCCGACCGAAACGTGCCACACCACAAAGCTGAACGAAATGTCTCGCCGTTCCGGGTACTTCCGAGAAGAACCGAGCAAAGCCGAGTGACACTCTGGGCCTTTGCCTGCGCAGAGCCCGCACACGCTGCACGCGTGAAATGAGGAAAACCTCAGATAATTAAGTGATTTTAATTTTACACCGGATAATAAAACTTCAAGTACTCCGAAACTGGGGATGTACACAAAGGATTGTGGATCAAGCTATTGTTCTGCTGTCTCTTCATTTTTCAGAAAGGCCTATTAAAGTTGAACTGCAAAACATTCATAGAAAGCGCCCAAACAGATCTTGAAGATTCAGTGCTACCGACAAACTACCATGCAATCCTCAGCCCATTAGGTGTCGCTGGATGCAGCTACAGAAGCATGTCGTCAGCACACTGGTCCCCCAGCCGTTGTCAGCTTATAAGAGCGGAGCCACACTCTGTCAAGTAGCTCCTCAACCGGAGTCGTAAGGGCTGAAGGCACCCTTCTTGCCACCAGCGATCGGGAGACTCGGACGGTCATCCATCCAAGTTCTAGCCAAACCTGACACCTTTTAAATTCCGTGTTTCCACTGTTGCAAAGACGTTGGTATAAAACATTTCAAAGGACACAAAGCCGGCCGAAGTGGCTGTGCGGTTCTGGGCACTGTAGTCTGGAACCGCGAGACCGCTACGGTCGCAGGTTCGAATCCTGCTTCGGGCATGGATGTGTGTGATGTCCTTAGGTTAGTTAGGTTTAACTAGTTCAAAGTTCTAGGGGACTAATGACCTCAGAAGTTGAGTCCCATAGTGCTCAGAGCCATTTTTTTTGAAAGGACACAAAAATACAATTTTGAAAACGAAATACAGTTCTTAAGATTCCAGTAGTTGTGTACTGAACGGTAACGTACCTGCACTAATAGTGCTTGGGTAGTCGACAATCAGTTCACACATCGGTAATACACACATGATACATTGTCACAGAAATTCATAAATACTTCTACATTGTCAAATTGGTTGACACTCCATGTGTCTATGTATAACATGAGCAATACTTATGTTTCAGTAGACAGTTGCAAACCAAGCACTATTATTGCAGATATGTTACATTTCAGTGAAGAAACTACTGAAATCTTAAGAACTATATTTTGTTTCCCAAATATCACTTTTGTCTTCTTATAAATGTTTTATATTTTACCTTTAAATGGCTTGGTAGTTCTAAACTAGACGCCAGATTAATAAAACTCATCTGTGACGAAACTTTATCTTTTGCATAGTCTCGGGATTGTATTCTCAGGAAAGCCATAATATGATATGGCAGATAATCTTACCAACAGGGCTGTGGGACTTCAACAAAGCATTGAGGTAATCCACCACTAAGAACTGAGTGGAGTACAGCACTGATTTCCATTAAATTAAGACGGGAGAAACAAGAACCTCTCCTTTTTGATCTATCGCAGTCGAGTGCAGAACGTTAACTAACCTTGACTGCATCACGGTCCGGCAGCACCATCTTTCCTCTATGCACAAGCTGAAGGCCTGGCTTCGACTACCGGCAGTGAGCACCGTCAATGCTACTTTCGTGCAGTTGTGAGTACTTCACCACACAAGCGTAATTAGTGCTAGTAGCCCCGATAAGTTTTGCTGCCGCCACGCTGGTATCACCAGTCGTGCCTTGCAGTAGTGACAACAGCAACTGTCACCATCCCATGGTGTCGAACAGTTGCTTCGATGAAATATTGTGGGACTTGCACAATGTTTTCAGGCGACGAATCCGAGAAATGTATTTTCAGATATCCATTTTTCCTATGTTGTATCACTCCCTTCTTCTTTCATTAATAGTATTGTCCTCAAAAATTTACAGTACACTCTCCATCTAGTGAACAGCTTGTGTGTCATGCTCCTCTTTCGACACTTAAGTGGCCGGCCGGTGTGGCCGTGCGGTTCTAGGCGCTGCAGTCCGGAACCGCGGGACTGCTACGGTCGCAGGTTCGAATCCTGCCTCGGGCTTGGATGTGTGTGATGTCCTTATGTTAGTTAGGTTTAAGTAGTTCTAAGTTCTAGGGGACTGGTGACCTAAGATGTCAAGTCCCATAGTGCTCAGAGCCATTCGAACCATTTGACACTTAAGTGCTGGTTGTCGTGGGTTGAGCTCTGTCACCTTATACAACCTGCTATTATTTTCTGCAGGCTTCTCTTTTCACCTGTATTACTCAGTTGTTCTGCCAATTGCCACACCACGGTGATCTGGGCAACTATCGCTAATGGGATAAATACTACAGTGAATCTGTTTAATATGCGGCTCTTAAGTAAAACTTGTAAAAATAGTGTGGTGGATTATTTCAGAAAATAGTACACTTCTTATTCCAAGACAGAATCTCATTCAGAAAAAATCTTTAGTAAATGAACAACCAGATAAGTCTGCAATCGGATGATGTTTTATGAATCCCCCAATATTTACTACATGCAACTTATTTTCATAGCTAGGTGGTTACTAATGCCTTGGGAGATTTACACAACACGACCTGCCGGCAGATCCAAATGACATATATTTTCCTTGAAGGGGTTGGGCGTGTTCCTGAAAAATGAGGAGGTAAAAGGTTGCCCTATGATAATAAAAAACCATAAAAAATACATATATGTACTGAGAAATGAGTAAATTGGAAACGAAAACCAATGGAATAATGAAATGAGCTAAATGGGATAGGAAAGCACTGTAGAACATGTGCTGTGCAAGAGATACGGTAACAGAAGTGGAATGAGAAAGTTGAACGTGACTAATGTCCAGCATTTACAAATGCTAAGAGTTTGTTTTCCAAATTACACTGTAGTAAGTACTGCAACCAGCCAAACATTGTTTTTTTTTTCTTGAAATGACTTTATTGTACCATTAGTAGTTTCGAGCCTGAGCCCGTAGTCAGATGGTAGTGCTGACTACTCTGCAAATTTTATATTTGTGTCCTAAAATGTAACAAAGTTTTTGTGCTGTATAGTTTACAAAAGGTTTTAGATTTCCGTCTCAAAATGCAACAAGGTTTTTGTGATTATATAGTTTTAGCCTTATGTATGCTCTATACGTTCTACTTAAATGTAAAACTGTGTAATCACAAAAACCGTGTTATGTTTTAAGACGCAAATGCAAAATCTTTTGTAAAATATGCATCACAAATGTAAAACATGCAAAGAAGTCAACGCTACCATCTGACGATGGGCTGAGACCTGAGACTAGTAATGGTACAGTAAAATTATTTCAAAAAAACTTGTTGCTGGTTGCAGTACTTCCTATAGCGTAATATAGGGAAACAGCTCTGGTGTTTTCCAACCAAAATGGTTAGAATAATTTTTGTTTTTCTTTGGTCTTCTGGATAGTTTGATGTGATCCATCACCACTTCCACTTCTCTGAATATCTATTCATTTCAGAGTAGCACACCCAAGATCAATTATTTCTTCCATATATTCCAATCTCTCATTTCCAAAGCAATTTTTGATATCTACACCTCCCTCTTGTAATGTGGAAGTTCTTCCTTGATGTCTCAGTGTAACGGACTGTCGAGGCTGGTCTTTCACGGCATATCAGACTTCGTCATTCTTTCAGTTTACATCTCTTAATTAGTAACAGGCCGTGCAGAGATCTAAGCGGCGAATGATATGAATACTACAGTTTATATAATCTTGGCGTTAATGTAAGACATCAGTCGGGCTGTGTATACTTCACCTGAGGAAGACCTACGTCACTGCTGGCTGGACAGTGTTTCACGGCACCTCTTCGATTCCTCACTCAAGAAAGCTTTTCCCTTTGTATCTGGGGGACGGCCTTGCTTTCATGACATGGCTCCTGCAAACCCTCACACAGCCGGCAGCAACAAGTAACCAAATAATTTTGTGGAACAATGCTGCCACCATGTACTCCAGACTGCCCGATTTCCCTGGATAAGTAGCATTGCCGACCATATCAACGCCAAAATACAGTCTCTAGACTTGAAAATGTCTGGAACCACATACATGAATACTAAGAGGTAATAGTCTAGCTGCGTGGTTCGGTGACGCAGAGGTAAAGTGTCAGACTACGATTGAAAAAGTCTTTTTAATCCACAGTAAATCTTAAAATTTTTCTCTGTAACTTACTACATGTTTGACCTCCGGCACTGTTGTTTGATATGAAAAATGTCGAGTTGCTCCGTTGAACTGTAGGTCCCTGCGTAAATCATTTCAGAGGCCGGAGGAAGACACTGAATATCACCTCCAACACGACCGTGGCCAGTAAAGCACTGTGATGTTCAAAGTAATCATCGCTTTGATGACTGCTTTACCTACACTATAGAAAAACTGAATAATAATCCAGTGGTAAGGTTATTCGAAATAATTGCATTTAAAGTATTTCATTTAGGAGACATCCAATGCAATTAAAATGAGATTTATTCAGAGCTATTTTAGAGAAAATTTGAGAGAAACGTGCATTCTCAGATTTTGAGTCGATTGCGAAGTGCCGGCCGGTGTGGCCAAGCGGTTAAAGGCGCTACAGTCTGGAACCGCGTGACCGCTACGGTCGCAGGTTCGAATCCTGCCTCGGGCATGGATGTGTGTGATGTCCTTAGGTTAGTTAGGTTTAAGTAGTTCTAAGTTCTAGGGGACTGATGACCTTAGAAGTTAAGTCCCATAATGCTCATAGCCATTTGAACCATTTTTTTGATTGCGAAGTATTAATTGGATAAACTAATGCACTATGCTTGTCGACTCACTGGACACTAGTCCGTTTATTCCCATCAATGGTTCAAATGGCTCTGAGCACTATGGGACTTAACTTCTGAGGTTATCAGTGCCCTATAACTTAGAACTACTTAAACCTAACTAACCTAAGGACATCACACACATCCATGCCCGAGGCAGGATTCGAACCTGCGACCGTAGCGACTGTAGCGCCTAGAACCGCTCGGCCACTCCGGCCGGCCTTATTCCCATCAATCTCATGTATGTTACTCACTTCTTGGCGATCTAGGCTCAGCGACATCGTCTGTTTCATACTGCATCCACGGGAAGTCCTTACCTTTTGACGTCCATTTAGTCTTTATTCTTGAAAAGCGCTTTAAAATGTGTTTGAAGGTGGATAGTCAAGTGGAATAGTCAAGAGCCGATTGGTGGTACTGTTTCTAGTCTGTTCAAAAATGCAGTCGATATCCATCAATAGCCGTATTCACTCATTTGGATAGTACATCATGGATACGTAAGACACTACGTACTGAATGAGGTGTTGAAGCCAACCGTCATGTCCATTATAATTATCCAGGCTGTTATGCCGTGGTCAGTTGATGAATTCTTTGTCAATTCCCAACGTTTCGTCCCAGTCTTCGGCGAACATCTTCAAGGGGGTCTGTAGCTCGATGGAAAGTCCAACACACCCACTGGCTCGCTACTGACTGCCGCTAAATTCCGTGTCCGCGCGCTCCCGCGCCTAGGCGTAACGTCACGTGTTTTGAAAACGTCAGTGCAATTGGCCGCTGTCCGCTGCCGTAGATCGCCGTTCTCATCTCCCAGTGGTGGACGTGTGGTACAAATCTTCTTTAACACGGGCATCCATATACCGTTTACTGTCACGCCCTCCTCCTTTCGATTGAAATTATTAGGGTGTTAGCGATTTCGATTGCCTCCCTGTAGAGCCTTTAGTAATATCCGCTTGTGGCCGCTAGTACCTGAGTCTCCTCAAAACGAATATGGTAGTTACCTGGTTGGAAACCATGCTCCGCAACAGCTGATTATTCCGTTTCTCCTCTTCTACAATTGCCACTGAGCTCTTCCAAACGTTTTGAAACAGTTCTTTTAGTGGTACCCACATAAACATCTCCACAGCTGCATGTGATGCTATACACTCCAGCTTTTTCCAATGGTTTGCGATCGTCCTTTGCAGGCTTAAGGTATTCCTGTATCTTCCTGGTGGGCTTGTAAATTACGGTAATATTCCGCTTCGTCAAGATCCTCCCTATTCTTTCCGTTACATTTTTAACAAACGGCAGAAAAACCTTAGATTTTGCAGTAGCCTGTACGTCACTATGGTTTCTGCGTGGCTGTCTCAACGCACATTTTATTTAGGTGGACGAATATCCGTTCTTCATTAGTGCATTGTGCAGATGTTCCATCTCAGCGTCGAGCAACTCAGGTTCACAAATATTTCTAGCTCTGTCCGCTAACGTCTTGATAACACCCCGCTTCTGTTGTGGGTGGTGGTTCGAAACCCGGTGTACATAACAGTACGTGTGATTGGGTTTGCGATATACTGAGTGGCCCAAACTACCATTTTCGTTTCTAAAAACAAGCACATCGAAGGAATATAATTTGCTGTCTAACTCCTCCTCCATTGTAAACTGAAATCTCCAGTTTATACTATTCAGATGTTCGTGGAATCGGCTTAGTTCCTCCCTGCCATGTCTCCACAGCACAAACGTGTCATACACGTATCGGAACCATACATTTGGTTTTTTTCTGGCAGTACCTAAGGCCTGTTCTTCGAATTTCTCTATAAAGAAGCTTGCAATTACGGGACTTAGGGGGCTTCCCACAGCCACGCCATCCGTTTGTTCATAAAACTGTTCATTCCACTTGAAGTATGTGGTCGTCAAGCAACACTTAAACAGTCCCGAAATATCGATAGGAAAAATTCGATCCAGCTGTTCCGATACATCACTAAGTGGAACCATAGTAAACAGCGTTACCACATGGAAGCTGACCAATATGTCCTCCGGCTGGGCCACTATGCCATTCAATCTGCTGATGAAATGTGTCGAATTCTTTATATAAGAGCACGAACGGCCCACATGTGGTTTTAACAGCTTAGTAAAAACTTGGCTAACAAGTAGGTGGGCGAACAAATGGCACTTAGTATCGGTCTTAACGGCACATTTTCTTTATGACTTTTGGGCAATCCATAAAGCCTCGGTGGTAGCGCAACCGAATTGCAGAGACCTTTCTGTATACTTTCTTCAATGGAGTACTTCTTTATTAACCGCGACACAGTTCTAAGAACGCTGTTAGTGGGGTCCTTATTCAGCTTCCTATATGCTTGTGGATCCAGTAGATCAGTAATTTTACTCTGATAGTCGTTCACATCCATAACCACCGTTGCGCTTCCTTTGTTAGCTGGGAGAATCAAAATACTATCGTCGTCATTCAGGAGTTTTAAAGCTCTTCTCTCACCCACAGTTATATTACTCTTAGGCGGTTTTGCATTGGCTAATATTCTCATTGTTTCTATACGGATTTCTACAGCTGTTACAGAATCCGAAACACTTGCGGATCCATTAGCATTGTGCTCTTTCGGCAGAGATGCCACAGTTCAACATCTATCCTACTTTGTAGAGCAGACAAGCATCCGATCCCCACATTCTGTGAAAAGTCGTGGACGTCCAACCATTTAGCGCACAGTGGTAGTTCCACTCTCCCCCTATCTCTTTCCGTAAGCGATCACGATAGTAACACGTGAACATTCGACCAGTTTCGCCGTTTTCGATATACTCGTTCACAAGCTCTGGTTAATAATAATTTGCAATTTGTCAGAGTCGCTTATCTTAATGGATTTCCCCCATTTACAGCCCATGTCTTGTGGCTATGGTGATGCCCCGTCCGTGTCCGCGCCGCTTACGTACGAGTACTTTCGCTATCCCTTCAAGTGCCCACAATGTCACCAGGCGGCATTTGACGTCACATTGGGCACTGGTCATAATGCTTTGGCTTATGGGTGTATTCCCCTACAGTAGTTGTGCTTGATTTTAATAGTCTTCAAAGACTGCAAATCCGCATCCTCTCTCTCTTTCTCTCTCTCTCTCTCCTACCTTCCTTTTTGTCTTCCTCCCTCATCTCTCCGCTTTTCATCTCTCCATCACATCTATTCGCTCTTTCTCTCTCCAAGCCACTCTATTTTATTCTGTCAGTCTCTTCCTGCGAAACACACACAAACGCGCACATATGTGTACACAGACACACACACACACACACACACACACACACACACACACACACGAAGTGGCGTGCACATGTGGGAATTAGAAGGCCATAGGTCTGAGTGTGCTTGTCTGTGCAGGGTTATTACGGTTTATAACGGTAAGAACATCACTGCCCTTCCTTGTCCCACGCTTCCTGATTTACCCACTTACTGCTGTTCGTGTTGTGGAAACCAGCATATGTGAATAAGTTCTTCACGTGTTATGTACATGGTCACAACAACGAGAACAAAATGACGTATGTACGATATTTTGATTTAAAATCTTATGTTCTTAGCAGTGACAAAATTCACTGATCTAGTGAAAGTGAGTGCACATTGTAGGAACTCTTCAATCAAATGAACACTCTAATAACATCATAAACAAAAGGAAGACGAAAGTAATAATAAGTAGCAGAAATAAGATAAACTTAACATCAAAAATGAAGACTTCGATGTAGGCGAAGTGGAAGAATTCTGCGACCTTAGAAACAAAATTGCGCACGATGGACGAAGCGAGTAGGACGTAAGAAGTAAACACCCACAGAAAGTCTACTAGCATCCAACAGCGTGCTTAATTTAAGAAAGAAATTACTGGGGCTGTACAGTTGGAACATAGAACTGTATGGGAAAACCGAGACAGAAGGGAATCAAAGGGTTTGGGAGGTGATGCAATAGAAGGATGTTGATGATTAGGTAGACTGATGATAAATGAGTTCGTCTACAGAATCAGCGAAGAGAGCAGTATATGGAATAGACTGACAAGAAAAAGGGACACGTGTTAAAGGCCTCTGTACCAGTTGAAATCTTGAAATTTTCATTCTTTCTTTCACTAATCTTTATCTATGGACTTTCTTCCTTCAAATGATACAGATGACATATCATTACCTTATTTTTGGTTTCTTTATTCCTTTAAACACAACACAGTGACCATTTTCAAAGGATCCGAAGAGTCGAAGAAGGTAAGATTCGTCATTTATTTGGGAGATAGGTCTTCAAAAGCTTTCAAAGCAGTTGAAGGAGAGAAGGCATTTGGAGAAAATGTAACTATTACTAATGTAGAGAGCATAGGTCATGCCCAAAAGCTCGTGGCTACAAGACTACGGCGTCTGAAAACTGCATACAAGGGAAAGAAACTGGAAGATTACCGCGGATTGAATGGTAAGAATAGACTCAGAGGCTCTATCATATATAAAATCCATCATTATTATGGGATGGCCTTATGTTACTAGCGTAGAAGATACGAGAGAAGCTGCATGGGCCGTTTCGTTTCACCTCTCTCCAACACACTGTTAACCTATTTATTGCCTACGCCCTCCAGGAACTGATTCATGATGTAAATACAACAGTGCATAGCAAAATGAAGAGAAATTTACTCAGACACCAGCTACACCTTTTGAGAAATGAAGGTCTTGAAAGAAACTTTCAGAGATTGCTCAGATGTAAGGCTATTGAAGAAATGTCTTCGCGGCCGCACCCAGAATCCTAATGAGTTCATCAACAGCGTAATCTTGGCCAAAACTCCCAAGGAAGTGTTTGTGTCAATTAGTATACCATTTTAGTCTCTTTGATGCAGTGGCAACTTTCAATGCAAGGTGTGAGGTCCCGAAAATACTGCCACAAACTGTTGGTCGTTTGACACAAATGTTGAATTTAGATAAAGAAAGAATTAAGGCAGCAGAGAGAGAGCTATTAGAGACGTTGACACAAGGGGAAGACATCGCAGACGATCAGAAAAAAGGTCAGTGCGAAATGAGATGAAAGAGGATGAAGGCAACATATCTTACGTAGCTGGAATACACTGACACTTTAATGGCTGTTTGCCGTATTTTCTTAGAATAAAATGTGCTTTTTCTCAGATTATACTTGCCACAATTTGTTCAGAATTGCAGAATAAGCTAATGTGAGTATTTTGCACAGTTTAACACATGGTTATTTCCTATTTTGTAAATCTCAGCTAAGTTAGAAGCTTACGTACATAGAAAAATGTAGACAGATTCTTATTGTTATTTCCAATTTTTGCAAAAATAATTATTTTCTTAAAACTAATCAATATTTTAAGAAATCCTTCTGTTAAAGTGGTAAGAAATGTGTAACCTGCATGCTACATCTTTTTTACAAATTTTTATTCCCAATTATTTTTTGATAAAACGTACTTTTCACATGAATAAATTTTACATTATTCAGTACAGGGATTAGTAACCTTCCCGGACCCACTTAATACGCCATGGAATAACCTTCATGACTCTTGAAGCAGCTGGAATGAATGAAAACTGTAGGGAGAGTCAGACATTGGAATATCTCCAACAAATAACTGAGGACACTGGGTGCTGGTTGCTGCATGAGATGAAGTGGTAGGGGGCCGAAGCGAACCAGTCGGAAGACTCATCACGTCTCTCTCCCTTCCCTCCCCCCCTCCCGCCCAAAAGAAGAAAGGAACATGAAGGAGCTATCTTCACTAGAAATCATTGTTACCCTGTGACTTGGCATCATTTGAAACTATGACGACGTTGGCCATTCCCTGTAATTTCGTCGACCTGCGGATCAGTGAAGAGCGCCGCGTACAAGACCAGCGGCACCAGACGCGCCAGACAATTATAGTAAATGACTGACAGAGATAAGTCCGGTCCCACGTCACGCCGGGCCAGCGCCCAGCCGCGTCGCGTGCTCCAGTCGTTAAATCAATCGCCCGCCACTGCCGCCGCCGCCGCCAGCAGAGAGGGTAGAACGACAATGGCCGGGCAATTCCAATTTCAATTTCAGACTTCTTCTGCAGTGGCTCTCCTTGTTCTCTCCCTCTTGGCCCGGTATTTGCATCTCGCTCGCTCGCTTCTAAATCCGAACAGTTCTATACAACGAATTGGTTTCCCCTCCCACTCGTGCTGCTGTTCTCCATCCCCTCCCTCCCTCACGTCCCTCTCTCCCTTTCACTCTTTCTCTCTCTCTCTCTCTCTCTCTCTCTTTCGTCTACCAACTCTGACTCCTCCCTAGCGTCCCGCCACTAGCGCTATCTCCTTGCCACCGTCGGCCTCCCAACCCCTCTGGGGGGCGGATCGCCCTCCCCCGCCGGCGGGGGCTGCATTCCGAGTCAAAGCTTCCACCGAGTCCCGGCATCTTATCTCCGGCACTCGAACGATTCCTATCGTCCAGGCTGAAAACATGGATCTGGTGCCTCGGATTAGAGGAGCACCCCCCCCCCCCTTCTCCCACCCGCGTTCCACCCCCATGTCCTGGTTCGCTTGTGCAGGCGTGGTCTCCGAGCTGTTGTTTGCAGCCCGGGCCACTACGTCTCGGTCACTGCGAGTACTCCACATACGCTGCTGCTGCTGCCGCCTCTAGACTCCACCCCCTGCCGGTGCTGACCCTCTTCACTGTGCACAGCCATCCACAATTATACCTACAGCGTGCCCTGTTCTAGTACCGTACTGACTAGCCTGGCCTCTTGAATTGTTTTAGTGCCACACTGTAACATCCCCCACTATAAACACTAGCATAAATCCGGAAATTCGATATTTCCCACATTACTAGCTAAAAACTGCTGCATTTCCGGATCTGGGAACCATAGCATTAACTTCACAAACTCACTTTGTGAAGAAGGAGGATAATGTTAGCTCGTGTATGACGTAGGGAGTACAGTGAGATGTAGAAATTCTTGATTTGCTAACATTCCTTTATATACAGGGTGCTCTATTGATCGTGACCGCGAAAAATATCTCACGAAATTAGCGTCAAACGAAAAAACTACAAAGAACGAAACTTGCCTAGCTTGAAGGGGGAAACCAGATGGCGCTATGGTTGGCCCACTACATGGCGCAGCCATAGGTCAAACGGATATCAACTGCGTTTTTTTTCTTTTTTTTAAAATAGGAACCCCGATTTTTATTACATATTCGTGTAGTACGTAAAGAAATATAAATGTTTTAGTTACACCACTTTTTTCGCTTTGCGATAGATGGCGCTGTAATAGTCACAAACGTGTAAGTACGTGGTATTACGTAACATTCCACCAGTGCGGACGGTATTTGCTTCGTGATACATTACCCGTGTTAAAATGGACCTTTACCAACTGCGAAAAAGGTCGATATCGTGTTGATGTATGGCTATTGTGATCAAAATGACCAACGGGCGTGTGCTATGTATGCTGCTCGGTATCCTGGACGACATCGTCCAAGTGTCCTCAACGTTCGCCGGATAGTTACGTTATTTAAGGAAACAGGAAGTGTTCAGCCACCTGTGAAACGTCAACCACGACCTGCAACAAATGCGGGTTCGATTCCCGGCGGGGCCGGGATTTTCTCTGCCTCGTGATGACTGGGTGTTGCGTGATGTCCTTAGGCTAGTTAGGTTTAAGTAGTTCTAAGTTCTAGGGGACTGATGACCATAGATGTTAAGTCCCATAGTGCTCAGAGCCATTTGAACCATTTTTGGCAACAAATGATGATGCCCAAGTAGGTGTTTTAGCTGCTGTCGCATCTAATCCGCACATCAGTAGCAAACAAATTGCGCGATAATCGGGAACCTCAAAAACGTCGGTGTTGAGAATGCTACATCAGCATCGATTGCACCCGTACCATATTTCTACGCACTATTGGGCAACGGAAAATCCACGATGGCTGCGACAAGTGGCTGCGCGGGCCAACCATAGCGCCATCTGGTTTCCCCCCCTTCAATCTAGACGAGTTTCATTCTTTGTAGTTTTTTCGTTAGATGCTTACTTAGTGAGATATTTGGCCCGGTCATTATCAATGGACCACCCTGTATACACTGAAATGATGAAAGGTACAGGTTACCTCCTAATATCGTGCCGGACCCTTTTGCCCGACGTAATGCAGCAACTCAACGCGACGTAGACTCAAGTCGTTAGAAATCCCCTACAGAAATATTGAGCCATGCCCCCTATATAGCCGTCTATAATTACCGAAGTTTTGCGGATGCAGTATTTTGTGCAAGAACTGGCCTTTCGATGACGCCCCATAAATGTTCAATCTGATTCATGTCGGGCGATCTGGGTCGCCAAATCAGTCTCTCGAATTGTCCAGTATGTTCTTCAAACCAATCACGAACAACTGGGGCCCGGTGAAATGGCAAGTCGCTGTCGATAAAAATTCCGTCGTTGTTTTGGAACATGAAGACTAAGAATGGCGGCAAATCGTCTCCAGGTAGCCGAACACGACCGTTTCCAGTCAATGATCGGTTCAATTTGAGCAGAGGATCCAGTCCATTCAATGTTAACACAGCCCTCACCATCACGGAGTCATTATCAGCTTGCGCAGTACCTTGGTGATAACTTGGGTCCATCGTTTCGTGGGGTCTGCACCACACTCGAATCCATCCATCACCTCTTACTAACTGAAATCGGGACTCATCTGGTCAGGCCACGTTTTTCCAGCAGTCTACGGTCCCACCAATATGGTCACGAGCCCAGCAAAGGCGCTGCAGGCTATGTTGTACTGTACTGGTAGCAAAGCAACATACGTCGATCGTCTGCTGTTATAGCCGATTAACGCCCAATTTCGCAGCACCATCCTAATGGATGCCTTCGTCGTTATGTTCCGCATTGATTTCTGCAGTTTTTTCACGCACGTTCATTGTATGTTAGCGCTGAAAATTCTACGCAAATGCCCAACCTCTCAGTAGTTACGTGGAGGCTGTCTGCCACTGCGATGTCCGTGGCTGGAGATAATGCCTAGCATTTGCTGTTCTCGGCACACTCTTACAACTGTGGATCTCAGAATATTGGGTCTTTCCGTAAGAAGTCACAGATATTTTGGTGGATTCTAACGTAACCATTTCAGAATTTAGTCATATTTGGTACATGTGTACCTATATCTCTTAATAGTGTAACTGCCAAATAGCACTGTCCTAGCTCTAATTATTTTTGACGAATTCAGGTTTGAAGGCTCAATGGGTGTGTACCCACTAATTATTCAGACACCAAATTCCCTACTTTCATAGACCTACAACTCAGTAATCAGCTGGCCTACAGACTTCAATTTTTTATGCCTTTAGCATGTAGCCCACAAAACTCATGTAATGTATAACAAGTAGGATACATAATTCAGATTTTTTATGAAATATATTGAAATAAAGAAACACTTTTTCCATGCTGTGCTTTAAATTTGTAATTATTAAAAAAATCACAACATTTCCCTGGGAAACATACCTCAATTTGTGCACTGTAATACTTCAGTCCTAGTATTAAATATAAGTACTAATGAATTGCGTTTGGCATTGCAATTAGTATCTCCTACCTGCAATCTAAAAGACACCATTGCAAAAAACATCAAATTTGACAAACTTCAAAGTCCTGAGGGGGTGCGTTGACAGTTTGATCTCAACCTGATTTTTTGCTGAAATTCTTACATACCTGATAACAATCTTAGGTGAAAAGAGGAATACCCTAACTTATTTTATTCACTGGGAAAGAATGAAATAAAAGTGCTACCTACACGTACATTCCACAAGCACCACTACAGGGAATTGGCAAATAAAAACCATGTGTATTCCCTTAAAATAGTTTCTAAAGTATTTGTGATTGACTTGTAGATTAGAATTGTAAGCAGGTGAGAGCTGGAAACAATTATCAATCATTTTCTTAATGTATTTGATGTATTTCGCTGTTAAACATCTTTTGAACGTAAAGAATTACGAGATACATTTAGGATGAAAAAAGGTGGTGATGTACCCTCATTCGTTTACTGTAAATTACAACTTCAGTGAAACAGAAGAAAAGATGTAAGCGATAATGAGAGACATTAATAAGTTTATGCCTATATATCTGCATGTATAGATATAAAAATTCTGCCAAGAACAGTTTCTTATACAGATTCAATTGTAAAAAAGGAAATTGTAATTTAAAAATCTTGCACCTTTTTATAGCTGTTTTCCTTGACATATCGATCGAAAAATGAAATGAATTCACTTAAACGTGAGAGATACGACGTTTTCAGTTTCATAAACAGATTCAGTTATGGAAAAGGAAATTGTAATTTAATAATATTGCACCTTTTTTATAGCTGTTGTCCTTGACAACTCGATCCAAAACCAAAATAAGTTCACTTAAAGGTGAGAGATACGACATTTTCATACGCCTTACTGTCAAATTTATCCTACAATGCACTGTGTCTTTGTAATGATGGGACATTCGCCTTATATGTAACGTTTGAGAAGGCGACCCAAACAGCATCTTTCTTACTGGATTATGAAATGAACAGTGCTTCAGCAGGAGACATGCGGGCAATTTGTGTGATACCTATGTACCAGTTTTCGTCGTATTTGAAAGTTGCAAACTGCCCCAACTTGTAGCTGTTCCTACAACGCATTTCCATGAGCTTCCATAGCATCAGTGCTCCCATTTTTCATCTGTTGAAAGTCTCTTCATTAAAAAGGTGTTAGCAGCAATGACTGGAAATGATGCATGGTGCTATCTTGTTCCTGGAACTGTCCTCGTTGTACTGTACCTATGTTTCAAGAAACCTTCATATGATTTGATCTCCTACAAAGAAACAAATAAGATACTAATGCACTTTGTGTTATGGAGTGCCTTCACGAACAGTACAACCGTTTTTCTGATTTAATAGCGGTCTTCAGTCAGAAATGTAGAATTCAACTCTCAGAGAACAGATTGAAGTTTTATAATTTTCTCCGTTTTCATGGAGTATCGTCAGTGTAGCATATACTGTTGGTGTAACAGAGCCCTCGGAACGTGTAGCACGAAAAGATAAAGACAGTAGTGCTGCAATTGTTTCTCCAGGACACAGAAGTGGTAGATAACAAGAAGGTTCACGTGAGGGAAGACTTATTTTAATTAATGTAAAAGAGCTGTACACAAAATACTCCACGAAACATCGGACGTTGATATGTTCTTTGTTTCTTCGCAACAGATCAGATCGTGTAAAAGTTTCGTGGAACGCAGATACAGTACAATGAGGTCAGCTCCAGGAACAAAACCGCGCCATGCATTTCTAGTTGTTGCTGCTAACAACTTCGTAATGGAGAGACTTTCAGCAGATGCAAATGGGAGCACTGTTCCTATGGAAGAGTATGAAGATTCTTTGTGGGAACAGCTGCAAGTCGGAGATTACGTGGTTTTCAAATAGGACGAAAACCTGTACATAGGATACATTTACCAGGTACCACATGAATTTAAGTATGTTGAAAGTAACTGCATGTCTCCTACCGATTCATAATTCCTTTCATGGTGCCGTAGGGAAGATACTGCTTGGGTCCCTTCTCGAAGGTTATAAGTAAGTTGGCTATTCCATCATTACAAAGTATCTGTCACCTTTAAGTGAACTCACTTCATTTTTGAATCAAGATGTCAAGGGAAACAGTTTTATAAAAGATTCCTTCTTTATAATTGAATTCGTTCATGAAACTGTTCCTGGCAGAATTTCTGTATCTATATGTACCGGTGTCTAGGTAAAAACTTGTAAAAACTTATTAATGTCTCTCATTAGTGGTTGCATCGTTTCTACTGTTTCACTGAAGTTGTATTTTTAATTTCCGGTAACGGAATAAGGATATATTACCACATTTGAGGATCCAGGCTGTCTATTGTAATTCTTTACACTGGAAAGACACTTAACGGTGAAATACAACATGTACATTAAGAAAAATGATTGATGACCGTCTTCAGCTCTCACCTGTTTACAATTCTAATCAGCAAGTCAACCAAAAATATTTTAGGAACATTTCTTCAGGAAATAAATACGGTTGTTAAAAATGGTTCAAATGGCTCTGACCACTATGGGACTTAACTTCTAAGGTCATCAGTCCCCTAGAACTTAGAACTACTTAAACCTAACTAACCTAAGGACATCACACACATCCATGCCCGAGGCAGGATTCGAACCTGCGACCGTAGCGGTCGCGCGGTTCCAGACTGTAGCGCCTTTAAGCGCTTGGCCAAATACGGTTGTTATTTGCCAATTCCCTGAAGTGGTGATTGTGGAATGTACATGTAAGTTGCATTTTTATTTTATTCTTTCCCAGTGAATAAAGTAAGTTAGCATATTCTTCTTTGCACTTAAAAGTGGTCTTAGATATGCAAGAAATTCAGCAAAAAAAAAGTCTGAGATACGATTGTCTACATACCCACAGGACTTTGAAATTCGTTAATTTGACGTTTTATGCAATGGTGTCGTCTTTAAGTAGAGGTAATAAATAATAATTGAAATGCAAAAAAATTTTCATTAGTATTTATACTTAATACTAGGACTAAAGAATTACAGTGTACTAGCTGAGCTCTCTACTGTTCCCCTGGGCAAAGTTGTGATTTTTTCAAAATCACAAATTTAAAGGACATCATGGAAAAAGTGTCTCTTTCTGTCAATATTTTTCATAAAAAATCTTAATGACGTATCGCACTCTTTACACATTTTATCAAATGTTTGGTCCACGCACTAATTGCTTAAAAAATATAGGTCTCTAGGACACCTCACTACTGAGTAGTGGTCTCTAAAAATAGGGAAATTGGTGCCTAACTAATGACTGGGTACACACCCTTGAGTCTTCAACCTGAATTCACCAAAAATGGTTAGAGTTAGGAGAATGCTATTTGGCAGTTTTATTATTAAAACATGTAGGTGTCCATGTATCGAATATGAAAATTCTGAAATGGTCACTTTATCACCCCTTAAGGGATTACACGGAGTGACGCTATTGAATGCGTAACGATTTCCGAAATGAAATGACCCATAAATCTAGCTCCAACTACTGTTCCACGTTCAGTCTTAATTTATGTCGTGCGGCCATAATCACATCGGAAGCCTTTCCACATGAATCACCTGAGAACAAATGACAGCTCCAGCAACACACTGCCCTTTACAAGTTGTGTACGCAGTACATCTGTATGTGTGCATATCGCTATCCCGCGACTTTTTCACTTCAGTGTATATTCAGATTTGATTGAAAATTACTGCAGAAACCCTGAGAGTAAAGTGTCATGTAAAATATTTTATTTCTTTTCATTAACACTTTACCTTTGACAACTTACAAGTAGCTATCCGCAACAGTAGAATCGAGCTTTTGAAAACAAATATATGATGTTGTAGGATAAGATCCCAGGTTATACACGCTGTAGCCATTCACCCTGATGGCCCTTCCTTCGTAATTTACGAAAAGATTTCTGTCTCTTGCATGCAGTTTAATAGCATTAAAAAGGTCTCTTATGTAGCCTAACTGCATGGTGTAGTGAAGGGGATAATAACTCCACATGCAGGAGATGGTGAGTTCAAATTTTATTAGGTGCAATAATTTTTTATTTTTAAATAGATATTGAAATGACTTTAATCATTGTTATTATTTAACTAACTGGTTTAAATACAATTTCTTTTATTTCTATTCCTCTGTCACATCATTTCAACCATAATATCAACTTCTTCCGATCTTGTACCTCAAATAAAGAATTATGCAGCAAGATTGTGGTTAAGACAAGAAATGCAGGACAAATTACATCGAAAAGAAATAGTGAATCAAGAATTCTACGTAGCACTTCTAAAGTTAAGTAACAGTGTAACACCTTTTTGGTTATACTGTACAATTTCTACATAGATACGAGTATATATGGAACACAAGACATATTCAGCATATCCATAACAAGAAGGTCACAAAATTTTATCCATCATATATACAGAATATAATATACAACAACCTGCAGATGAATATGTATCTGAGTTTCAATTTTACTCACGTTTAGAAAATTTCACGAATGTAGACTTTACAGATAACTAAACAAATCTCCTCACAAAAGATCTGAAATACAACAAAACCCTACCGCTACAGAAAATTTCTGTAAAGCATTTGATAGCCACTGCTAAAGTTGCAATAGAAGTAGAAAAACTGTCACACATAAAAAAGAATGAAATCACTATCAGCGTAAGAAACATTATAGAGAGGGACTACGTAACAGATAGCATACAAATACCAGTCCAAAACAGAACATAAAATTCTGAATAATATGAACCATAAAATAAATCAAAAAAGATGCTAAAGTATCAAAAGCTGATAAAGATGATAGCATGGTCGTACTTAACAAAAACGACTACATAAATAAGATCACGTTATTCTTTGAATTTAATAATGTCACAGAATTGCCTCGCTACCCTAACAATAGATTTTCAACTAAAACAAATGGCTCTGAGCACTATGGGACTTAACATTTGAGATCATCTGTCTCCTAGACTTAGAACTACTTAAACCTAACTAACCTAAGGACATCACACACATCCATGCCCGAGGCAGGATGCGAACCTGCGACCGTACCAGCAGCGCGGTTTCGGACAGATGCACCTAGAACCGCACGCCTACCGCGGCCGGCGGAAACATCTTTGGTTAAGTCTGAGTCTGGCTATTAGAGAAGGGATGTGCCTAGACACTGAATGTGTATGAGATTTCCATGAATAGAGGCCCTACAGGTGAGTTAATGCACACCTCTTGGCTATGTGTTTTGTTGTTTCCTCCCATTCCTGTTCTCAGTCTCCTCTCATGCTATGTTGTACATAGCGATAATCTATACTTGGGATTGCAGTCCAGATGGTATACTCTATCACACAGCAGCTTCTTTAGCTAAGCAGTCGATAGCTCTGTCATGAGTGATTCTACAGTGTGATTTCGCCCAAGCGAAATTAATGAAACAGCATTCAAATCGATTCCATCACTTCTATAATCGCATATACAATGAGGTTTTCAGTCAGACACGTGATACATTTATTAAGTAATGTGAAAGTAATGTGCATTAGCAACGTATAAAAAAAAACCATCGACAGGAAGACTGAAAGTAGAATAGAAACAGAGTTCCTGGTCTGCACATCTTGTATTATTAATAAACAGGAGAAATAACCCAATGCCCAATGAACACAGCAACTAAGATGCACAAGACAATCAGATAAATGAGAGCTGTTCGGAGTGTGGAGTTTGAAATACGAAACTAAGACCGTATGTTATAGCAATAGTGACATTTATATAACTGCACTGTCAGCAAGGGATGACAGCCGAGAAGATAAGGGACAGAATTCAAAGTTCTCTTTCCCCAATCTAAACTCCGTTGGAGCGGCAACAGCAAAGCTTGTAGCCCCTAACACCGAGCGAAATTGCCTCGAAGCATGAAAATAGAGAGAAATTCTGCGGAATGTTCACTTACCTGGCGTACAAATATGTGTAAATAATTTCTATGGTTGATAGTGAGTTAGAACTATCTGCCACAACTCAAGAACGTAGCTGACGCAGTATCTGGAAGGGGCGACAATACTCACAACTGACCGACGAAAAATACTGTTCAGATGATGAGAAATCGCTCAAGTTTCATGGTAATGGAAAGGCAGGGTTCTTGTTGACGTTCATATTGAATAGGTTGAAAGGGTACAGTACCGCCTGACATTGAAAATAGGTACAACATTCTTCGTTATTCTTGTCAGAACAACATATTTTTTGTAATAATAACTCAATTTCACTTAATACACCGAAGCCTTCCTGTTTATATTTAGTAAATAGGGGTTGTCTAATAATTGGAGAAGTAGCAAAGAAGGACAATTTATTTATTTAATTGATCACATGTGCACTCCCACAAAATAAATCCCTATATCCAATTTGCTGAGATCTGCGAAGTGAATTAATGTATGGTCGTCTGCTAACCGCAGATAGTGAATGTGCAATATATGATCATCTTTGAGACGGTCCTTTGGTCTCCTTTGGTAGAACCAAAGATATGAAATTTACCTGAGCTTTGAGCGCCTGAAATGTGGCTGACCAATACGGTAACAGGGTGCTCCCCCACCTCGACGGAGGTGCGAGCTGACCTGAAGAACCACCATGTTTCAGCACTCTGGCGCTGGATCTTGTGTTGGTAAGACCTGTCTTAGGTGTGCTCCGTAAAGACAAAAGAGTGGAGAGAATGGTATGGATGTGAAATACTTAAGAGTAGCTTGGAATAATAATTTCTCTATTTCAGGAACTTTTGGGGGGAGAATTAAATGACAGGCAGGTAATATTAAGGGGATCGTAGTAATCTTCGGAAGTGGCCAACGGTCACAATGAAACCAGGTGTAGCAATAAGTTGAATTACTTGCGAGTGCTAGTGTTAAGCTGAATTACTGGCGTGTGTACTATAAGTTGGAAATATTTAAGAAATGGCGTGTGCAGGACTTGAAATTAGAAACGAGTACTTCCACGTGGTGAGTACTGTGTGAGTCCAATCTGTGTATGAGACAAAGAGAAGTACTCGTCCATGGTATCAGTTGAGGATTCTCGTGTGTGACGAATATGTTCTTAATATTACTTTGCGTGTTATGTTTCCGTGGGACGCTTGGTTCAGAGAGAGAAGTAAGGTGAGTCAGCCGTATATCCAGCAACGCCACATGGCTTGCATTGCACAGGAAGACGTGCATATATCCTCCAGAGTTCGTAGTAGGAAAGAAAAGTTGCGAAGTGGGGCAGTGTCGTGTGAAACTGAGACGAAACTAATTGAAGTGGGGAAGCTGAAAGTGAAGTGATTCTAACGTTGTGACTATTTATTTGTGATGTATTGTATGTTGCCAGTGTGATGTATTTCACACAATTTAATTATGTGTGGTTTCCATGGGAGAGTAGCAAGATAGGGTTCAGAGGCAATGGGTTACTCATGTCCCTTTTCGTACTACTCGGTTTGGAGGAGATTTTCGTGATGGGTGTGAGGGACGATGTGTGAGATATAGCAAAAGATCCACTGTCCTGTCCAGAAAGTGCACTGTAGCGTTAGATGATTAGGAGACCATAAGATAGAGAATCACCAGTGTAAAGCCATGCCCACTGGGCGGACTTTCTCATGTGTAATTGTTATATATGAATGTAATGGTGTGTTTAGGTTATCTTTGAAGCATAATAGAATTTATCAGAATAAAACAGATAGTGAAAAGAAAAATATTGGTGGCCTTGTTATTCGAATAGTGTGTAGTCATGATATCCAGAATTTATAATGTGTGCGCCATTCATATTCAGTGCGATGGCCACGTATTGTTCAAAGCCGTTGAGTAAGAAAGAAAATGTGGTATTGCCAGAGCGTGTGTAAGTTTCTAATAGTCAGATGTGCGTTATCCGGTTCCGTTGCGTAATATTCAAACAGGAGAATAATTTGTAGCTTAATTTTGAGTACTAGAGCTCATAATCAGTCACTGATGTTACTCGATAAATAAGAATAAATCCACTCGCTTGGCAAACCACTCATCTTGCAGGCCTGACTGCTTGATGCCACAGTATGAGCAAGGCATGTGGGTGCCTCTCAAGGTACTTGTTATTTATTTATTTGCTATTTTCTTTTCGTCTCTTATTTATACACAAAAGGGACAGAGAAACTTATATAGGTGTGCGTATTCAAATACGGAGATAAGTACGTAACAGGCAGAATACGGCGCTGCGCTCGGCATCGCCTATATAAGACAAGTGTGTCGCGCAATTGTTGGATTGGTTCCTGCTGCTACAATGTCAGGTTATTAAGATAAGGAGAGTCTACCTGTCGCCATGCGGCATGTCAATCGATGGGGGATGTTACCATTCAACCACGCTCGGGATCCCTTTCTGCTGGAGAAAATCACAGGTCGCCTTTCTGGATGTCGAGGGTGTTGGCAGTAGCACAGTACTGACATAGGTCAGTTCGGGGGAAAAAATGGTTGAAGTAAGAGAAAGGTCGTGGGTCGTCTGAAAACGGGATAGGGGCTATGAGAGAAACAGTGGTGGAAGGGTCTCCAGCAACAGGCTGGTGAGGCATGAGGGACAACGGCGCTACAGCACCATTTGAGAGCTGACGAAAAGGCCTATCGCTCCTTCAGGGACGTGGTACAGACCTAAACCGCCCCTGTACTGCGGGAGGGTAACGATCTCGTACTGCATCTTGAACAGCAAGCCATGTCAAACAAACGAACCAACACAGCTAAAGTGCGCGTCATTTACGACGGCGGCCGAGTTTAGGTTCGTTATGCGCATCTGACGTCACAAAACACAGTCAGCCAATGAACAGAGAACGACGTTGCCAGAGCTCGACTCAGTGCAGAGCACAGACGAGTGTCTTCAGTTTTAGAAACGTTCAGTCATAAATAAAGTAATTGAACAAAAGCAATGTCTTGATAGCAGACTTTCTTTTATAGAAAGTTTGGAAAAAGCATTCTTTATACCAGTTGCTTCATATTCTATTAATTAATTAAACCAAACAAGTAATAAGCCTCCTAATTCAGTTGATAGCAAGGAAAGGTGTTTGTATCATTCTCACTAACCGCTTTTTCACAATAAAGAACAGCAGTAATCGTTTATTTCCTATTGTACTTCGACGAAACGTGAGTAATTCATAATCATACCAACAGTGTTTGTCGGTGTTTTGCGTGATGTTTTAAAGTCCTCCAGGTGATATATTGAATGACGAAATGCGTTAGCCTAATGGTTAAAGTGTATGGCTGCTATGTGAAAGGTTCAGAGTTCAAACGTTGGTCAGTGTTTAAGGTCTTTTTTATTTAAAAACAATATCGAAGTGTCTTACTTCATGAATTTTATTCGTTTGAATGTAATTTTTTGAAATTTCTATTGGCAACTAAAATCGACCATATGGAAAGTATACGCTATGGACTTTTACCTCTGCAAACTCTTCAAAATTTCGTGCAATGGTTTACTACATCTAATGCTCCACAGTAACTGCGTTGAACATCGAAACAAAATTAAGTCATTTATGGGGGGAAGGTATCAGTCAAGAGGATGTGTAAAAATCAAATTTTTGGGCCAAATAGTTTTAGTGAAATCGAATGATAAAGTGTGTCAAAGCAGTCGAAACACCATGTGTCTCCACAGGCGAGCAGTGCAATGATGACAAAATTGCGCACATCGCGGAATGCGGGGAGCACGTCTCTGTGGCAGCGAAAGAGTTAATGCGGCCGTGGTGGCTTTACTTCATAAACTGCGCGCTCCCCCCTAAACGTAAGTTTGCGAACTGTACTATGGCGCTGCTTCTCTTGGCGTGTACAACTGGCAACGCAGCAATCTCCCGCGTCTGGGCGGGCATGCGCGAACAGCCAAGATAAAAGATTTGAACTATAGCATGCGACAGGCAGTGGATGGCTGAATGGGGAGTGTCTGAGCCACGCGGGGGATACGTTACGCCAAATATACATTTAGACATTTTCGTTGAAGAAGATCGAGGGCTCGTAAATGATGGTCTAGGAACCCAGCTCGTAACTATGACAGTAGGATCACTCGCCTACGGAGGTGGAAAAGGTTCGCTCTATTTACAAAACAATGCTTAACTCCGGAGAATAGGATACCTAGTCCGCTCGCAAAACGGACTGTTTTGCTCGGACGGGGCGGAGCGGCCAAACAGAAGAGAGAAAGACGGGAGGTGCGCCGCGCCGCAACACGCCATTAATAGAAATCCCCGCCCGCCGTGGCTGAACCCCGCGCGCCGCCTGCCTCTCTCTGGCCGCCCGGAGATTTGAATAGGAAAGTTTGCCGGTCGCCGCGGAGGCGACGCGGGCGGACACGAACAGCGAAATCGAATTTGAAATTACTTTAATTCACAAGGGATCGCGGGGAATATGGCCGGACTCGCAGGAGCTGTTTGTGCCGCCCGCGCCGGACGGGGGAATCCCCGCTCACAGTGCGGCCAGTCTGCTTCGGCCGCCCCAGCTATCCGCCGTCGCGCCCCGGCACGCCTTCTCCCTCTCCCTGTATCTCTCGTTTCCACCACCGTCTGTCTTCCTCTCAGTACCGTCTTCTAGCTTTTCTTGATGGTTGCACATACCGAGCCCGACAATACATCTTCGATACTCTTGAGGTGGAATGACGAAGCAATCAAACAGGCACTTCAGTACAATGAATACGACCGTGTCTAATCCAGAAATGAAGCACCACCTTGTGGCATTTATGGTACATCACTGTCCACTTTGATTAATTTTTTGTTGCTACGTTTTTATGCAGAGTATAGCGAAATTTTATTACGGGAGGCTAGAGAGTAAGCAGGATCACAAAGTAGAATCATTGAACGACGCGCCAGATGGTAATATAGCGTGAGAATGGCCGGACTAGCAAGAGCGGCATCGTACTGGAGCAGAGAGACAGAAGTGAATGTTACAGTTTAAATATTAATATACAGCTCCAACGATGCTGATGATGTTACTTGCACTGAAAACTTGTTAATATTTTCATTATCACTCACCTCATCAGGAAATGCTAATTGAAAATTTTAGTTACTGTCAGTCCTTTTTGATGAAAAGGATGGAGCACCCCTAAGAGCGCCCTGAGAATTCAGGCACCTTATTGCTAAGATAGCTCACGATTAGTCTATGAGCGTTTTTTGGGGAGGCAATATTTGAATCCGCGCGTAAAATGTGATCTTGCATTTAAACAAAATAATTAGAGTTCCCTCGGATGACGTTTTGTGCCAGCTTGTGTTAATCTCGTGTGAATTACGAGATGGTACGGAGATTTCTACTGTGTCTTTGCGGTGCTGTGTAAATGATTATTGTCCGAAAACTTTGCCATGAACAATGATAGACTAGGTTTCACTACCTTTCTCTTGACTTTTTGCTCATATAAACAAAAATATAATCTAGTGACACTCCAATACTCCGTAATTTCAGTTTTAATGGCACTGAATTCTTTCCCATTCACAATTTCGTTATACCAAGTTTATTGCAGAATCTGCGGCCAGCGGAGAAGAAACCAATATGGTCGACAGCTATACAAGACGACATATAAGTACGTTGCCTCCAGTTATGCTAGGGATAGTGAGCGTGGCATTATTTACTGATATTCATAATGTTTCTTAATTCTGGCACATTTTTTTCGTGGAAGTGTTAGATTAAGGAACATACTGTGCAGTATTTGAGGGTAACAATTGGCATCTTTCGGGAATTATACTTAACGTTCTCTCATGAATACTTTACACTTGGCATCCCTTGTGCGGGGAAAGACGCTTTTAAAAGGCGGTTAATTTTAGTAGGAAGCATTAAACATTCATTATACTTCTCAGTTTACTACACTAGTCGTAGTATATTATTTAAATGGGGGATTGCTGCCCATACTAAACATTTAAAAAAAAACTGGAATGCACCTCTTCCTCTTAGTGGAGGGTCTAAAGGGTCTGAATGAGAGGCTCAGAAGGTTATGCGATCGTGTCGGCTGCGTTCCTCGACTTGTGCCATAGGGTGGTTAGTTTCCGTGTTCCGCTTCGTATGTCAGTGGTCCACTATACACAGTAAGCGGATATACGGATAACGGTGGCTGTGTAGAAGGGAGTGGGCGGTTTTTTAATTTAGAGAGTCTCGGGACACTAAAGAAAGGGCGTTAGTCTAAAAAGTGCAAGACAGACAGAAGAAAGTAGATCTAGAAACTATCGGTATTGTAGTTGTAATTGTTGGAGAAGATCCGGAGCTCCAAGCGTTAATAGAAAGCACCGCAGTTCAAATCGTCATTGGTGCAGAAAGCTGGCTAACGCCGGAAACAACTTCAGTCGAAGTTCTTACAACGTACCTAACAGCGTTCACAAAGCATAGATTAAATACAGATGATGCTGAAGTGTTTTTTGCTATGACAAGTAGTTTATGTTGTCCTGTATATAGTTCCTGTGAGTTAGTATGGGTAGAATAAAAAAATAAATTAATAATTGGTTTCTTTTACCGTCTTCCCGAGTCAGATGTTACAGATACCGAACATTTCGAAGAAAACTTGAAGAAACTGAGGTTATTGCAGAGTGAAAATCTCATTCTGGAAACATCCCCCAGGCTGTGGCTAATCCATGTTTCCGCAATATCCTTTCTTTCAGGAGTGCTAGTTCTGCAAGGTGCGCAGGAGAGCTTCTGTAAAGTTTGGAAGGTAGGAGACGAGGTACTGGCAGAAGTAAAGCTGTGAGGACGTGGAGTGAAGTCGTGCTTGAGTAGCTCAGATGGTAGAGCACTTACCCGCAAAAAGCAAAGGTCCAGAGTTCGAGTCTCGGTCCGGCACACAGTTTTAATCTGCCAGGAAGTTTCAAATTAATAAGAGATGGTACTGATCACCCATGGTACACTAGACAGGACAGAACACTGTTACAGAAGCAACGAAAAAAGCATACCACAGTTAGAAGAAAGCAAAACCCTGAAGATTGGCGAAGTTTTACGGAATATCGAAATGTAGCGTGAATTTCAGTGCAAGTTTCTTTCAATACTTTCCACAACGAAGCTCTGTCTCGAAATTTGGTGGAATATGCAAAGATATTCTGGTCGTATGTAAAGCACACCAGCGGAAAGACGCAATCAATACCTTGGCTACTCGATATCAATGGCGATGTTACTGACAAGAGTGCCACTAAAGCAGAGTTACTAAATACGGTATTCCGAAATTTCTTCCCAATTAAGAGAAAGTAAATATTTCAGAATTCGAACCAAGAATAACTGTCAACATGAGTAACTTAGAAATGGATATCCTCGGGAAAGCAAGGCTGCTTAAATCATTTAATCAAGGCAAGGCCTTCGGTACTAATTGTATACATGCCCTCTGCTATTCCTGATCTACGTAAACGGTTTAGAAGACAATCTGAGTAGCACTCTTAGATTATTTACAGATGATGCTGTCAATTACCGCTTTATAAGTCTTCAGATGAACAAAAAAGTTGCGGAACGATTTAGACCAGACATGTGAATGGTGCAAAAATTGGCAATTGATTCTAGATAATGAAAAGTGTGAAGCCATCCAAACGAGCCCCAAAAGGAATTTACCAAATTTCGGTTACTCGATAAATCAGGTAATTCTAAAGGCTATAAATTCAACAAAATAATTAGGGATTACTGTTACGAATAACTTAAGCTGGGACGCTGGCATAAACAAATTTGTGGGTAAAGGAAAGTATATAGTACATTTCTTGGCTGAACACAGAGAAAATCCAACAGGTCTCTACAGAGATTACCTATACTACAGTTGTACGTTCAATTCTGGAGTATTACTGTGCGGTGTGGGATCCTCATTAGGTAGGATCAACGAAGGACATCTAAAAAGTTCAGAGACGGGTAGATCGTTTTGCACTATCGCCAAATAGGGGAGAGAGTGTCACATTTATTGACTGAACACAGAGATAATCCAACAGGTCTCTAAAGAGACTGCCTACACTACACCCGTACGTCCTCTTCTGGAGTACTACTGTGCGGTATGGGATCCGCATTACGTAGGATCGACGGAGAACTTCTAAAAAGTTCAGAGAAGAGTAGATCGTTTTGTACTATGGCTAAATAGGGGAGAGAGTGCCACGGATATGATGCGTGAATTGGGGTGGAAGTCACTAAAACAAAGGCTGTTTTCGTTTCGGCAGGATCTTCTCACGAAATTTCAATCACCAACTTTCTGCTCAGAGTGTGAAAATATTTTGTTGGCGCTCACCTAAATAGAGAGAAATGATCTTCATTATAAAATAAGAGAAATCAGGGCTCGCACAGAGATTTGAGTGTTCGTTTCTCCCGCGAACTGTTTGAGATAGTAATGGTAGACAAGTAACTTGAAGATGGTTCGATGAACCCTCTGCCAGGCACATCATTGCGAACTGCATAGTAATCATGTAGATGTAGATGAATGGTCAAAAACTAGAGATTTGTATGGACAAAATAAATGAGCTCAGAGTCCGTTCGGCATCTCAAGTGCTTTATCGGGATCCTCATCTGCCAAGACTTTTATTCCTCATACGTGGATATTAAAATTTTGCAAGCCACTTTAAAGAGTTCAGTGCACCAGAGTTCTGACTGTAGTATTGCCCCTGGCCTAAATTTTCGACGTTGTAATTTACACTGTATCCACTAAAGATGTAGTTGCCTATCAAGAACAAATTTTTACACAAAGTAGCCTGTCTGTCATATTCTTCAAACGTTTTGTAAAATGCAACTCTGTATCGTAATTAATGAAACGAAATTTGCGAATTTTTCTGGAATGTTTACGTATCATTGGCAAGTTAAATGAAGTTGTGTTACTAATAGTCGTCGTATATTGCAAGCTGTTTAGCTATCTTTATGCACACACAAAAAAAAAAAATGTTTTGAATCACCCCGGTTTCCAGAACTCCTGCCGGCCGCGGTGGCCGAGCGGTTCTAGGCGCTACAGTCTGGAACCGCGCGACCGCTACGGTCGCAGGTTCGAATCCTGCCTTGGGCATGGATGTGTGTGATGTCCTTAGGTTAGTTAGGTTTAAGTAGTTCTAAGTTCTAGGGGACTGATGGCCTCAGAAGTTAAGTCCCATAGGGCTCAGAGCCATCTGACTGTTCAGAGATGTCCCTAATCCCGCCCAAAGATGTAAACAGCCATGCACGAGCAGCGCCTATTAGACGGATGGGGTCCGACAGTCGATAAGTTCCAATCATTCTACCAGGAAGAAAGTAAACGGTTCGTGTTTGTAGTTTAACCATGCCTAGACGGTCAATACCGCGCTTCGATCGCATCCGCTTGTTACTTTGTGCCAGGAAAGGCTCTCAACAAGGGAAGTGTCCAGACGTTTCGAAGTGAACCAAAGCGATGTTGTTCGTAGATGGAGGAGATACAGAGAGGCAGGAACTGTCGATGTCTCGATCAGGCCGCCTAACGGCTATTACTGCAGTGGATGACTAACTACGGATTATGACTCGGAGGAACCCTGATTGCAACGCAACCACCACACCACACCATGCAGCGCGGTACAGATGGGCCCAACAACATGCCGAATGGACCGCTCAGGAGTGGCATCACGTTCTCTTCACCCATGAGTGTCGCATATGCCTTCAGCCAGACAATCGTCGGAGACGTGTTTGGAGGTAACCCGGTCTGGCTGAACGCCTTAGACACACTGTCCAGCGAGTACAGCAAAGTGGAAGTTCCCTGCTATTTTGAGGTGGCATTATGTGAGGCCGACAAACGCCACTGGTTGTAGTGGAAGGCGCCGTAATGGCTGTACGATACTTGAATGCCACCTTCCGACCGGTAGTGCAACCATATCGGCAGCATATTGGCGAGGCATTCGTCATCATGGACAACAATTCGCGCTTCCATCGTGCACATCTTGTGAATGACTTCCTTCAGGATAACGACATTGCTCGACTAGAGTTGACAGCATGTTCTCCAGACATGAACCCTATCGAACATGCCTGGAATAGATTGAAAAGGGCTGTTTATGGACGACGTGTCCAAACCAACCACTCTGAGGGATCTACGCCGAATCGCCGTTGAGGAATGGAACAATCTAGACCAACAGTTTATTGATGAACTTGTGAATAGCATGCCACGACGAATACAGGCATGCATCAATGCAAGAGGACGTGCTACTGGGTGTTAGTTACCGGTGTGTACAGCAGTCTGGACCACTACCTATGAAGGTCTCGCTGTATGGTGGTGCAATATGCAATGTGTGGTTTTCACGAGCAATAAAAAGGGCGGAAACGATGTTTCTGTTGATCTCTATTCCAATTATCTGTACAGGTTCCGGAAGTCTCGGAACCGAGTTGATGCAAAACTTTTTTTGATGTGTGTAGTTCATTTATATTTAAGAGAAACGTAGGTTCACTGATTATATACCGTAATTTATTTGTGTCGTACGTGAGACACAAACAGGAGCCAGGCTATGAATATAAGATTACAATGAATTGAGTGGCTTTTGAAAGGCCTTCAGTTAGCCTTAAGACAGTGACTGTGTAAGTTACTTCTGTTACGGCAAAGGAAACGGTAATGACTCAGACGTAAACCAGCATCTTGTACGACGGGACATGTTACTGTGTGGAAGAAGCGCCTTTACAGATGTCAAGAACTCATTCTCAATAGGACGGCACACTGAAGCCAATATCATGGCACTCCTTTCCAGATTGTTAGTAATAGTGACGTGAATAAAATTAATTATTAGTGCGGGTACATGCAGATGTTCTCGCGCATATTTCCATTGGAGCGGACTTTTATCCACGAAATAACTATTACTGTTGATATTCACGGATATATCTCTAAGAGAGAATGCGATCGGCAAATATAAACCGCTAAAAAAAAACCTGCTCCATTTGCATATCTGCGGATATGTGTGATCTTAGATTGAAGACACACCAGGGCATGAACGAATAAACCTTAGAAATAAAAACTGCAACGCGAAATAAAAAGAAAACCAAAATCAAAATAAAAGTAGTCAGCTCGAAAATGAATAAATTTGCTCCCAGGTAACATTTCGTACCACGTTGTTCCACCCCTGGCTTTATATTATACTGGAATCCTCCTGGGCGTGTTGTGCACAAGGTGGTTGAGACGTTTCTCTTCAGGCCATCCCCAATCCTCGGTGGCTGACCTGAGGCCATCCAGTCCTTAAGAAGGCTTCCTGCCACTACACACTACAAGTTTCATCAAGTCCCATGCATGTTCAGCATGGTTCATGGCAGCAGACACTACACGTCACGCCATTCGGTCATTCGTTGCCTCCTGGAGGAAGTTGTTGAAGAGATGGACGTGGGGTATTCCTCTCTAAATCCGCAGGTATGCGCACTTTGGAGCTAAAGTGGTATCTGCCTCCATAGGTGGTAATGCGTTAATACATCTCGCCCTCTTCTAGAATACGTTCCTCCAATAAGTACACTACCTGATGAAAAGTGTCCACACACACACACCAGTCTAATGCAGAATTGACCATTAGATTTCACGAGAGACAGACTCGCCAGTATGAAAGGAAATAAAAAGTATTTTAGTGCCATTATTCACGCAGTAACAGCAGAATGAGTCTGTCAGAAGACGTCAGTGACTTCGAACGTGGAATAATCATTGGATGTCACCTGAGTAACAAGTCCATCAGGGACTTCTTACCCCCTGTAAAGCTGCAAGAAACCTGCGGAAGGAATCACTAGTGATGTCCAAAGTACCACAGCAGTCCCGTAAACACAGTGATTTTGTGAAGAAAGTTAAAAATAATGAAATACAATGTTCGAGCAACTCCTGATAAAAACGCGAAATTTGAGGCGGTGTAAATAGCGACGCCACTGGACAATCCATGGCTGGAATCGAGTGATATCGAGTGGTGAATCACGCTATACTCGACGGCTCTCTGAAAGATGGGCTTGGTTTCGGCGAATGCCTGAAGACCGTTACCTACCATCAGGGGTAGAGCCAACAGTGAAGCACAGAGGAATTGGTGTTATGATATGAGGGTGTTTTTCGTGGATAGGATGTCGTCCCTGCATAGTGATCAAGAAACTGCTACGCGCGGAAGAATAAAAATGGCTCTGAGCACTATTGGACTTAACATATTAGGTCATCAGTCCCCTAGAACTTAGAACTAGTTAAACCTAACTAACCTAAGGACATCACACACATCCATGCCCGAGGCAGGATTCGAACCTGTGACCGTAGGAGTCCTGCGGTTCCGGACTGCAGCGCCTAGAACCGCACGGCCACCACGTCCGGCGAAGAATACAACACATATTACTCCATTGTGTACCCTGATAGTTCGAACATGATGATTGTATCAGCATGAGAATGTAACCTGTCATAAAGCAGCATCTGTGGACCGAGCGGGATGGCGCACTGGTTAGCACACTGGACTCGCATTCGGGAGTCAGTCCGCAACCAGCCATCCTGATTTAGGTTTACCGTGAGTTCTCTAAACCGCTTCAGGCCTGTACGATGATGGTTCCTTTGAAAAGGCACGGTCGATTTCCTTCCCCATCCTTCCCTAATCCGATGGGACCGATGACCTTGCTGTTTGGTCCCCTACCCCAAATCAACCAGCCATCCAACCAAGCATATGTGAGACAAGGGTTTGTGGATATTAACATTTCTGAAACGGACCTGCCTGTCGATAGTCCCATCCTCAACCCAATGGAGCAACTTTGGGACTTCGCTCCATACCCGAGCGTCCAATATCACCGCCTACTCTTGTTTCGGCTCCTGGCGAAGAATGAGATGCCGTTCCCCCACAGACATTCAGACACACCGCATATTGTCTACTAATAGGTGCCTCCATACTTCTGTTCAGATACTGCAGCTATTTAGTTACCCAGCAGTAGATTTTGTTTTCAGGTATGTGTAATTTCGGATGGATTGCATTTATTTTGGTTATTGTTTTGTTTTTATTTCGACTGTATAATAAAAATTATTATTATTTTATGTGACTTATTCTTTCTTTTCCTGTCCCCATTGAATCAAGGCCCACACACATTTTCAGATATCCAGATTGTGCCACTTCCTTTGAGCACTTTATGTAACCAGCTGATACCTCTGGAATTCCATGAACGAAGCCAAAATTCTCTGAGCCAATTTGTTCTACACAGCCAGACAAAAAAGAAATGAACCAACCTGAAGGGGAGGCCGTAACTAAATGAAACTTCACAGCCTGAGAGGGTATATGATGTTATTGTAGTGATTACAAAATTGAATCGAATATGTAATAGCTACCAGTATTATGTTGTACTCCCTCTGGCCTCAGTGAATGCAATGATTACGTTTGGAAGGGTATCATAAAACAGTTGTATCCTCCCCTGGGGTAAGTTGATGCAGAAATGTTGTAAGTGGTCTGAACCGTGATCTATTTTCAAAGAATATTCTTAAGAATTTATTTTATTTACCAGCGATTCATCAAGAACATTAACACATTTAACCACCTTATGTAAGCATGGAAGCAGTTGCCAGGGAGTAACCTTCGAAATCATAACCAAATTCCTTTTAACAAATGGGAATTTTATTCACTTTAATAGTGCCTAAAAGCATTTTTTTAAAGTAACAGATTTAAAATTGTAATCAGAAAGCACCCTCTAAATATCAAAGTTACAATTTTTTTAAATTTTATTTTATGTAAGGAGATTACCGAACAACCCGAACCGCATGTTGCTCTAACCCGCCCCTACCCCACAAGGGAAAAACGACCACTCAATTTATAAACAACCACCTTCCCGCGGGTGGGCAAACGGAGAAGAGCGGTGGGACGAGCGCAAAGCAAAACGGCTGGCGACCTCACTAAGAGCGGACGCAGGAAGGCGCGCCGATCTCCCGTCTCACGGCGTCGCAGCTCGCACCGGCCATACAGATGTCGTGGGTCGACTCCTGTTGCTCTCGTGTCGACCCCGAAGCCACTACCCCTCGCTATACGCCGCGGACCCATGGACTCACGTAGCGACCTCACATGCACCGACGCTCAAGACGGACAAGTCATCTTGTGTCCCAGTGCGCGACCGACCAACCGATCGATCCAACCGCCAATGAGCATTGCCTGAGCAAACTCGAGCAGACTGACGGCCTAACGCGCAGACTCAGATACAGGAACTAAGCCCCGTCCGAGCGACCACTCGCTGAGTTCTCTTACTGGCGGAGTGGAAAGACTCTCACTTTGCCGGCTTTAAAGGTTGATCCGGACGACAGACATACTAGCACTCCGAACGACAGACAGACACTAACTGCCTAAAAAATGCTGACGAGAGACAGACTAGCAAGATGGGGACGAGAGACTCGACCAGACGGACCCACTGGCGAGCTCATAGCGCCCCTTAAATGCACGTAAACTGGCAATCTTTCCCCTTTTCCACCAGAGGGAGACACCAAAGATGCGATTGCCACAGCGGCACCACCACCAGAAAAGGAGGGCGACTGATTCACACTACCTACTGCGGCGCGCTCTTCAAAACAGCAATTGTTACCACGGCTCATGGTCCTTGGTATCATTGACACTGATGCTGGGACGGAGTTGACGTCGGAGCTGGTCCCTCACATATTCTGTCGGGGCAGATCTGGGGATCGCGCTCGCCACGGAAGTACCCCAACATCACGCACTCAATCCATAGAGACACGTACCATGTGTAGACGTGCACTGTTCTGTTGAAAAATGGCACTGCGGTATTCTCACATGAGAAGTAACACACTTGGGCGCAGAACGACCGTGACCTATAGTACCGACAAGAGTTCCCTTAGTCCTTACCAGCCCTGACCCAAAGTCATTCCCAATGGCTCCCCACATTATGAGGCCAGGAGTAACATCTCTGAAGCTCTAAAACATTGGAAGAATGGGACTTCTCCCCAGGTTCTCAGTCGGCTCCATACTCGCCGATGATAGACATGCGGCGTAATGCGGAAACACACCTCCATTCATCAGCAGTCCACGCTTCTCAGTAACGGCACCACTGCAAACACAGGCGTTTTTGTTGTGATGTTAGCGATAGCCTACACATGAGACAGTAACTCACTAATTCGGCTACTGTTAATGTGCGACCAATAATGAGAGGTGACACAAAGGTTTGCAGTGAGTCCATTACGTGTTCTCAGATGACAGGCATGGGTATGAAGGAGGATGATATGCTTCGTCCACATTATGACGATCCTCCCTTGTATTGGTCAGACTTGGTTGACCAGATGCTTGATGACTAGTATATCAGGCATCACGATCACATGCAGTCCAACATATGGACACTGTCAGATCCGAATGTCCCACAATCTGGTTATTGATTCAATGGGCCGGCCGCTGGTGGCCGAGCGGTTCTAGGCACTTCAGTCTGGCACCGCGCGACCGCTACGGTCGCAGGTTCGAACCCTGCCTCGGGCATGGATGTGTGTGCTGTCCTTAGGTTAGTTAGGTTTAAGTAGTTCTAGGTTCTAGGGGACTGATGACCTCAGATGTTAAGTCCCATAGTGCTCAGAGCCATTTGAACCATTTTTTTTAATTGATTCAGTGGACCAGGCGACCAAATGGACAACCAAAATGAGGCCATTTTCAAACTCTCTAAGGCGCTGAAAAAGGCGTCACACACAATTACATGACACCTCCTCGATTTCCACAACGGTCACTCAACATCCAAGGCTGTTCACACCAGTTATACACCCTACCGGGCCTAGAAACCTCACTAAACATGAATAACACCAGTGCGCTCTGGTGACCGTTCTATCTGTCACAGAGAATTGAAACTGATCATGGATATACCCGCTGGCGGTGTACGTGTACGAAGTTATGACCATGTCTTCTGAATCCTTCATCTTTTTGTCAGACCGTGTATTATTTAAAAGCACACTTCATCAAGCACTGAACGGTAACTTTTGAACTATGTATGTACGTATATTTAGGTGACCGTGGGTGCCACTAAAATATATTCATCCTATCCTCAATTATCAAGTGTAAGTAGAGAATTTTCACATCTCCAAATTGAAGCGCTTCTAAGTTACTTCAAATGGTTCAAATGGCTCTGAGCACTATGGGACTTAACATCTATGGTCATCAGTCCCGTCATCTAAGTTACTTCAGAACTCCTTGTTTGAGTGCGTGATAATAGCACTACATATTTGTAGACCAGGTTTAATTAAACTCTCCGGGTGCACTCAAACTCTTTATGCCAATTGACGAGATACTCAACTGAATAGTAGCGGCTCCGGTCACAGAAAACCGTCATAACGACCATGAGAGCGGTGTGCTGACCACACTCCCCTCCTATCCGCATCCTCAGCTGAGGATGACACGGCGGTTGGATAGTCCCGATGGGCCACTTGTGGCCTCAAGATGGAGTGCTTTATTTAAACCACTCAGTCATGACAGAAATTCCCGTCCATGTCCGACGGTTCAGACACCATCCAAATACATACCATATCTACCAACACGGCTGCCTTGAGACGTACGTACGTATTGCAGAGGTACGTACAGTTCAACAAGGACTCCGATCCACGCGACAACGTTTCATATATTCCCATGTACAAGTCTTTGCAAGAGATAAAGAAACGATAAGTCACTACAGCCGACATATTCGTTGCGAGAGAATCGCCACCTGTTTTGATATTTAAAATTTATTTTTTATTTTGCCGTCTCAGCTACACAGTTATTTTAGTTATACAACTAATTCTAATAAAATTCGATGATCTTCAGGTCTAATTGAGTAAGCAATGCGTGGTGCCCATATCGAACTACACATATACCTGTGTGTAGTTCCACCTGGAGTCGACGAGTTGGCCGGCCCCGGTGGCCGAGCGGTTCTAGGCGCTTCAGTCCGGAACCGCGCGACTGCTACATGCTGATACAATCATCATGTTCGAACTATCAGGGTACACAATGGAGTAATATGTGTTGTATTCTTCGCCGGTCGTGGTGGCCGTGCGGTTCTAGGCGCTGCAGTCCGGACTCGCAGGACTCCTACGGTCGCAGGTTCGAATCCTGCCTCGGGCATGGATGTGTGTGATGTCCTTAGATGTCCTTAGGTTAGTTAGGTTTAACTAGTTCTAAGTTCTAGGGGACTGATGACGTCAGATGTTAAGTTCAAGAGTGCTCAGAGCCATTCGAACCATTTGAACGACAGGCTTCGTACGCAACTAAGGAGATCTGAAGATGATCGCTTTGATCTAAGCTAATCATAAGAAGAAAATAAGTATGTAGCTTGGAAGCTGACCTACCTCTTCAACTTTTACTCGATAGTAACACAGTGGACTCGCATTCGGGAGGACGACGGTTCAATCCCGCGTCCAGCCATCCTGATTTAGGTTTTCCGTGATTTCCCTAAATCTCTTCAAGCAAATGCCGGGATGGTTCCTTTGAAAGGGCACGGCCGACTTCCTTCCCCATCCATCGCTAATCCAATGAGACCGATGACCTCGCTGTTTGGTCTCTTCCACCAAATCAACCCAACCCAACCAACCTCGATAGTACATAGCAATTTATCACTCCGATACTAATTCCCTGAAAATATTTAACTTTATGTGAAATTTGGTCCATAAATGAACATCCACGCAATCCGATTACTTTTAATGAAAAGTGAAATAACGGGCAAGCTTTCATAGCGCAGCGGAACAAGATAAAAACCAATCTCTTCAACTGTTTTACTATAACCTATCTGTACTCCTTATAGGAGCTGTACGTGTCATGCAGCTGTAAATGCACTCCTTATTTTCTAAATCTTACAGTAAATCAAATGATACATTTGAAAGCAAACCCCAAGTATTCATTGCAGCAGCACGTGCCTCGAAGTTCACCGCGACTAGCTCTCATCTCATTTGGCTGAAAATCGTAAATTAAATGGAAAATATTACAACTTCCGATGGAAAATTAAAGATGCTACTTCTGAGGTTCACGATGAATAGTACATGGACCTTGTATGAATAATGGCTAAATGAACACAAGGGCAAATGAGCATCAGAGATCGTAGAATTGAAAAATAACTACGTGAGCAGCATAATGTATGAGAAATTTGATTTTCAAATGCTGATCCTCGTGTATTCAAACAAAGACGAGAACCGAATAAAGAGCTAACCTTGCTTGCATAAATACCCAACTGCAAACCGCGCCTTTGAATGAATCTGAAAAATCACGTTATTAATCTAGATCAGCAGGCAACGATGTCACAGTAATCCTGAATGACTTCGAAATTCCCATCTCAATAGTACACAAGACACACGTCTATAAGTCGTCAGCAAGCAACACGTTGTTCGCAGCGTCAGGCAGAGAGCGGAAATCAAAAAGTTTTATTTGCAGCATTTAGCCACACTCTACACCTGCTTCCCCGCTCAGTTGCAGCTCCGACTTTGACGTTTGCCGTAACAACTTTCCAATAGCCTAGTCATAGAAGGCAGCCGCCCGCGATTTCTGACAATTCTTAACATTGGTTTGCAGTTCGTTTTCTGTGCCGAAATGCTGTCCTCAAAGCCAGCGGCTCATGTGAGTGAAGAGATGAAAACGGGAGGGAGTCAAGGCCGGACTGTGTGATGGGTGATCAAACGCTTCCCATCGAAAACACTGAAGGAGAGTCTTCGTTGCCCCTTTAGTATGCGACAGAGAATTGCCGCGAAGAAAATGTATGACAGTTACGTTGTATGGACTGCATGAAATCCCCGTCAACAGTACTTCACACATAGAGGGAGACACTATTTTCTAGGCACCTTCATGTGATCACTGTGCACTCATAACTGTAAAGTGGAACGTTACGCAATAGCTGGGAATATTAGAGACGCTGCGCAGCACCTCTGTCCAAAGCTTGACCGGATTATGACTGTGGTTTTAATTTCGCGAGCGGTCGGAGTCTAGAAAAAGATAGCCCTCGTAAAAAAGTGAATGAACATCTCGAAGGTTACACTGTCTAGTCAAACTCGAAACATACGCATCAAGCAATATGATTAGTTATCCAGATGCCACAGCCAAAATACTACTTAAACAGATCCTTTTCATTACTCAGCCAAAGATAAGGCTGAAACTTCCTGGCAGAGTAAAACTGTGTGCCGGACCGAGACTAGGACTCGAGAGCTTTGCCTTTCGTGGGGAAGTGCTCTACCATATGAGCCACCCAAGCGTGACTCACGCCTCCCTCTTCACGGCTTTACATCTGCCAGTACCTCGTCTCCTAAAGGATAAGGCTACCTTATCAGACGAAAATTTGGACTACAGAGCCTTTGAGTTATGTGAAAACTTTGCAAGACTTGTTTTGATACATAACATGAAAGTCGTTTACAGCACACGAATTTCAAATTGAGATGACAAAATAAATGACAAATATTAGAAGTGATCAATGAGAGAAAATTATAGGACTGGCTGAGGATCAAACCCCTACTTTACGTTTGTATTCTGACACTTGGCCATCGAACCACAATAAAGAACAACGCAGTATTAATAACATATACGTTTATTAAGGGAATTATATCAACATCCCCTCAGGAACTGCTAGATGCTTTACTTCCCTCAATGCTACTTTTCATTTGCATAAACTGGCCCATGCACTTTTCTTCTCCCTCATCCATGCCCTCCACTTCTACCCCTCTCTCTAGACCTCACACAGCACGTACAGAAATAAAGCAGCTTACGTAGTTTAGGTGTATGATACACTACATTAAACATAACGCTCTCTCGAGCATGTTGCATCATCCCCCGTACCACTTGGATCAGATCCTTTCTGCCGACTCCAGAATCGTCAAATGCTGCCGAAAACATGAGTTTCAATAAGAATGCTGTGTTGCGATTTTTTACTGTATATGAAGCTTTCTTGAAATGACTCTTTGTGATTGCGGAAACTTTCATTCGTGTGAAAAACACCTTACTTTCTTCATACAAGACGTCTTGCAAACAACAGATGCGCGTGAAGAGGCAGATTCTGTTCGACCCTGTATCCCGAAAGCCATTCGAAGCTATACGAGACGTCAACCTATGAAACGTCCCCTTAGAAAAATTGTACAAGACTGTACTTAATCTGACACACAATATTTTTAGCGCAACGCAATCTGATTTTCAAAAATCCCTACAAAAGAATGGCCCTGACTAATATTAACCTATACCTTTCACAAATCACTTACCTCACCAAAAATCTTCATTACTCGAACTACTGCAATACAGCGAGCGCCACTACTGCCAGCTAAATAAAAGATTCAAACTACTGAAGGCACTAGCTACTGATAGGCATAGTTAGCAAATGAAAGATTTTAATAGAGAACAAACAATGTATTTACCTTAATAATCATAATATATATAGCAGTTCATGCCATCCAGTCTTACAAATTTCAAATCTCCACCATTTCTCTCCCGACATCCACCACTGCTGGCGGCTCACCTCCAACTGTGCAACGCTACGCGCTGTTCACATCCAGCTGCCCAACACTACAATGGCAGACAACAATCCAAACTAGCCACAGACTGCACACAGCACAGCCAGTGATTTTCATACAGAGCGCTACGTAACGTTGCCAATAAGAAAACATAAACAGCCTACTTACATAGCCCCCATGCTCCCCACAAAAAAATTTACAAATTGTTTCAGCCTACTTACACCTCTAACCATGAGACGATATTTGCAAATGCACTGAGGTGGCAAAAATCATATGCACATATCCAGATGGCGGTATTATTGCGTAGACTAGGCATAAAAGGGCAGTGCATTGGGGGAGCTGTCACTGGTACTCAGGTGACTGACGTGAAAACGTTCCCGACGTGAAATTGACAGTCTCTGAACGCGGAATTGCCGCGCGGGATTAGCCGAGCGGTCTCAGGCGCTGCAGTCATGGACTGTGCGGCTGATCCCGGCGGAGGTTCGAATCCTCCCTCGGGCATAGGTGTGTGTGTTTGTCCTTAGTGTTATATCCTAGCCAGTAATGCCAACCGAGCCCGCTGCCAAAAGGTTGGCAGCATCAAAGTCCGGACGCCGTCCGCATAAGCAGCGCCAGCGATACAGGAAATCGCCGCAAGTCTGCGCGCGCCACCGCTGGCTTCTGGCTTCTTAAGCGCTGGAGTCGCGAGCGCTAGGACAGTTCTGTATTCGCCGCTCAGTTGTATACTCGCCACCGATTTGTGTACTTGCTACTCAGTTGTGTGTTCATCGCAGCAGAGTTGTTGTTTGTCGTCAGCCGACGCTGACCTAGCCGCTCCGACTCGAACTAGGCAGATTTCTGTAGACACGGAGTTCACTACTGTGTTTCTGTATCTTCGTTAATAAAGATAAGTACCGATTTTATTTAATCAGAGTGTTTGGGTTTTCATCTTTCTGTTCACTGTTCCAGCGGACCGGTCGGCCCGCTATTAAAAGTGTGGCGGTGACTTCGTAAGCCGTTTCTACAGCGAAGTGTTTGTCGCTACGAACGCCGCCACAAAACTTAGGATAATTTAGGTTAAGTAGTGTGTAAGCTTAGGGACTGTTGACCTTAACAGTAAAGTCCCATAAGATTTCACACACACTTGAACATTTGATTTGAACGCGGAATTGCAGTTGGAGCTAGACGTTTGGGAGATTCTGTTTCTGAAATCGTTAGGGAATTCAGTATTCCAAGCGCCACAGTGTCAAGAGTCTGCCGAGAATACCACATCTGAGGCATTACCTCTCGCCACGGACGACGCAGTGGCCGACGACTTTCACTTAACGGCCGAAAACAACCGCGTTTGCATAGAGTTATCAGTGCTAACAAGTAAGCAACACTGCCTGAAATAGCCTAAGAAATCATTGAGCGTATCCGTTAGGACAGGGCGGCGAAATCTGGCATTAATGGGCTGTGGCAGCAGACGACCTATGCGAGTGCCTTCGCTAACAGCACGACATCGACTGCAGCCTCTGCTGGGCTCGTGACCACATCGGTTGGACCCTAGACGTCAGGGAAACCATAGCCTGGTCAGATAACTTCCGACTTCAGTTGGTAAAAGCTATTGGTAGTGTGGCTCAGACCCCAAGAAGTCATGGATCCTAGTTGTCAGCAAGACAGTGTGCAAGCTGTTGGTGGCTTTATAATTGCGTGGGCTGTGCATGGAATGCAAAATGGCTCTGAGCACCTTGGGACTTAACTTCTGAGGTCATCAGTCCCCTAGAAATTAGAAATACTTAAACCTTACTAACCTAAGGACATCACACACATCCATGCCCGAGGCTGGATTCGAACCTGCGACCGTAGCGGTCGCGCGGTTCCAGACTGTAGTGCCTAGAACCACTCGGCCACTCCGGCCAGCACGAGCCAGTTGCTCGGCCACCATTGACCAGACGTTTTCAATTGGTGAGAGATCTGGAGAATGTACTGGCCAGGGCAGCAGTCGAACATTTTCTGTATCCAGAAAGGCCCGTACAGGACCTGCAACATGTGGTCGTGCATCATCCTGCTGAAATGTAGGGTTTCGCAGGGATCGAATGAAGGGTAGAGCCTCGGGTCTTAACACATTTGAAATGTAACGTCCACTGTTCAAAGTGCCCTCAATGCGAACAAGAGCTGACCCAGACGTGTAATCAATGGCACCCCATACCATCACGAGAGAGCACACACATCCATGCCCGAGGCAGGATTCGAACCTGCGACCGTAGTGTCCGCGTGGTTCCAGACTGTAGCGCCTAGAACCGCACGGCCACCCCGGCCGGTCATGGAATGCACTGGGTCTTTTGGCCCAATCGAATCGGTCATTGATTGGAAATGGTTATGTTCTACTATTTGGAGACTATTTTCAGGAATTCATGAACTTCATGTTTACAAACAACGATGGGATTGCTATGGACGCAAGTTCGCCATGCTAGAACATTCTGGAGAATTCGAGCGGATGATTTGGTCACCCACATCGCCGGACATGAATCCCATCAAACATTTATGGGATATAATCCAGAGATGGATCCGTGCACAACATCCTGCAACGGCAACACTTTCGTGATTATGTATGGCTATAGAGAAAGCATAACTCAGTATTTCTACAGGGAACTTCCGACGTCCTGAGGACTCGCACGCCGAGTCGCTGCGCTACACCGGGCAAAAGGATAGCATATTAGGAGGTACCTGAATGTATGTACCGGTACATATAGACTCGCGACCCAACGCCGCATTTGCAGACGTAGAACTGTTTACCTACATCCGAACAACTTGTTGGCGTGGCTGTTGTAAATTATCTACACAAACCTTACTCGTCAATCATCATTTGGATGGTTCAAATGGTTCAAATGGCTCTGAGCACTATGGGACTTAACATCTATGGTCATCAGTCCCCTAGAACTTAGAACTACTTAAACCTAACTAACCTAAGGACATCACACAACACCCAGTCATCACGAGGCAGAGAAAATCCCTGACCCCGCCGGGAATCAAACCCGGGAACCCGGGCGTGGGAAGCGAGAACGCTACCGCACGACCACGAGCTGCGGACTCATCATTTGGAACTGTATCAAAATGCGTACAGTAGTTCTTGAGATTAGCCTTCACATACAGACAAAAAAGGCGACTATTGATTTTAATTCATCATAGCTCAGCCAGTTTACATGAAATAATTTCGAAATTATAAAGAAAAACTTTCCTAGTGAACAAGTCTATGTGTCTGTGAAAACTTGATTAAATTCTGCGTAGCAGTTCCTGAGATTAACCTTGACATATATACAGAAAAATGTGGCGGGGGCTTTTAAAATATGCATTAGTGACATTGTCCCAGCTTCACACGAGTGGCGCTAAGTACATACTCTCACACAACTTACCTGTCTCAGAGGTAATTCTGTTGCGCAGAGTTATTATTAAAATACACAGAACGTTGTAGGGTAACTAAATACCATTGCTTCCATTCAGCTTAAATGAAATAAGGGAAAATGGCAGGAAACTTCTCTGGAGGCATGAATGTTATCTGTTCTATATTTAAATGGCATTGGGCCTGACACATCATGGTAGTGATGGAAGCTCCGAGCTACTGTGCCAACAAGTGTGCCCGACTATGACGCCAGTTCACCGCCAGATATGCCACCTGCCAGCTGTCTGACTGCCACCAGAATGGTGTGCCTGGCTGACTGCTGTGAAGTTCGGCGTCAGATACACCACCTGCCATCTGCCTGACTGCCACAGGATGGTGCTCCTGGCTGACTGCTGTGAAGTTCGGCGTCAGATACACCACCTGCCATCTGCCTGACTGCCACAGGATGGTGCTCCTGGCTGACTGCTGTGGAGTTCGGCGTCAGACACACCACCTGCCATCTGCCTGACTGCCACCAGGATGGTGTGCCTGGCTGACTGCTGTGAAGTTCGGTGTCAGATATGCCACCTGCCAGCTACCCGACTGCCACCAGGATGATGCGCCCAGCTGACTGCTGTGAAGTTCGGCGCGAGCTATTTCTACATGGCGGTGCTCACTTAGAGAACAAGTCTGGTGCGAGCTACGTTTTCTGTTTCATCTTATCTTGCAACTCCCTTCACACATCTTAAACATTGTACCAAAAAATCTGTATTTATCAGTTTAGTATCTCATGGGTTCTGCGCCATATGCCATTTAGGAAATTAATGGTAGTGCACTCCAGCTTCCCAGTAGTGGTAGCTTGCACTAGCCTAATGATGTGGTCGGGCAGGACGTTAATTTACAACACCAGGCGTGAGACTGACAATACTGAGCAATCTATCAACACTGTGTTATTCTACTTATGAAATCCAATGTATTCATTCCTGCCTGCTGCTGAGTTCGAGCTTTAGCTACCTACAACCATCTCGTGAATTCTGAGAGCGCCATCACCTGAAATGTGTGTTTGTTGTGTGTTACGATAATGGAACAGCGGAATGTAGAGCAAAGTTATGCCATCAAGTTTTATGTTAACCTTGGGGAATCCGAGAGTGTGAACGTTGAAAAATTGAAACAGGAGTATGGGGAACATTCCATATCAAGAACACAAGTTTTTCGTTACCACAGATCATTTTTGGAAGACCGAGAAACCGTTGAAGATGAACCGCGCTCAAGGAGACCTTCAACTTCAAAAACCATGTCGAAAATGTGCGCGCTCTTGAGGGATCAGACCGACGACTAACAATAAGGATGACCTGTTAAACACTTTTACCGTGCATCGAATTTTGACTCATGTTTCGCACGAACGAATGGTTTGTGCCAAAATGGTCGCGAAAAGGCTCACAAGTGATCAGAAGGACAGCGGGAAAACGTGTACGTTGATGTTTTTGAGAAGACTGGCAATAACCTTGAATGGTTCAATCATGTGATTACAGGAGGTGGATCCTTGATTTTTGAGTTCGATTCTGAGACAAGGCGGCAAAGTGATGTGTGGCTCACTGAGACATCTCCTCGACCGAAAAAAGCTCGAATGAGTAGATCAAAGATAAAAACAATGCTGATTTCCTTTTTTTGCAGGAGGGGTATCGTGCATGAAGTATTTGTTCCTCCAGGACAAACTGTCAACCAAGTGTTTTACAAAAATGTCCTCGAAAGGCGGAGAAAACGGTGAACCGAGTGAGACCGGACGTGGCATAGAAGTGGACGTTGCGTCATGATACAGCTCCACGTCATACGGACACTTCCACCACGAAATTTTTTTACCTCAAAAGGCATTCCTGTTGTTCCACATGCCGCCTATTCACCTGATTTAAATCATTGTAATTTTTTTCTTTTCTCGAAACTGAAAAATGTCTTAAAGGGACGTCTTTTTGGGACACTGGAGAACAAAGGACGCTACCGACATGTTAAAGGCCCTAACAGTTGAAGCCTTTCAGCGCTGCTAGCAACAGTGGGAACAACGAGTCCCCCGATCTATAGCTGCCGAAGGGAACTACTGAGAACTAATTTGAAAGGGACAATATTGTTGTTTGAAAATAAAAGTAAAAACTTTGGTAGATAAAAAACAGTCATTCTTTTTGTCACACACTTCTTATGTATAAATTACTGAACTATATGAAAAACATCGTAAATTAGTTACAAACTACACAGTCCGTACACTTTATCCAACATGTAAACGTCACTACAGATATTCGTGTTTAGGTTACAACGTGTTTGATATGCCTGCCATCACCGGCGATGATATGCCGCAGCCGAATGGCGAAATTCTGCAGGACCCTCTGAAATGTCGTAACATCGATGATGTCTATCTCCTCCTGAACGGCTATTTTCAGCTCAGCTATGGTTTTGGGGATATTGCTGTACACCTCGTCTTTAACATAGTGAAACCAAAAGGAGCCGCATGTGTTCACATCCGGAGAACATGCAGGTCAATCGAGACCCATGTCAGTAGCCCCTGGGTACCCTAGAGCCAGAATGCAGTCCCCAAAGTGCTCCTCCAGGACATCAAAAACTCTCCTGCTTCTATGGGGTCGAGTTCCGTCTTCAGTGAACCACGTCTTCTCGAAATCGGGGTCACTTTGTATAATGGGGATGAAATAATCTTCCACCACCTTCACGTACTGTTCGGTGGTCACCGTGCCATCAAGAAGTATCGCACCGGTTATTTCGTGACTGGACATTGATTCCACACAGCAACCCATTGAGGGTGAAAAGACTCCTTGATCGCGAAATGCTAAATATGGATCTCCTTTCCCCCTTCTTTCTGCCCATCTCGTCCTCCTCTCCGTCCATCTCGTTCTTCCCCCTCTCTATAACCATTTCCCCCTTCCTCCCCCTCCCATTTCCCTTGCATTTCCTAATCTCCCCTCTCTCTCTGACCTTGGGCTTTCTTTACTATTATTGATAAAGATTCCTTCATTAGTAACTGAAGCCGCTTACAATGAATGGGTAAATGGTATATGGGGCATGACAGACATCCCTTGCTGCTGTATTTGTGAAGATAGCTGCCTCAAATTCGCTAAGATTTAATTTGCGAATTGGTAGAATAATAAAGCCTCGGACAATTGAGATTCCGTAAGAGTATTCTAATCGTAAGTCGATAAACTTTCCTGTTTTCTGTAATACCGACTGCGAGGAAGAAAAGATAGCAGCACATTGTTACGTATATAATTTTGTTTAAAAATATATATAAGAAGAAACAATATATATGGCGGAAACAGTTTGTTTAATGTTTAAATTCCCTGCTATTGTAGTTAAAACTGACTGTGGAAAAGAAAACGAAACCACACAGTTTCATAACACAGCATAGTACAACATTTTCTCTCTCGGAGGTTTTAGCAGAAAACCTGTATATTGTTATATATGTCCTGTAGACATTTGTTAATCGTGTAATATCAAGTAAGTCGATCAAAGAATTTTCGAGTTTTTTGGTAGCAACATTAAACGACGACTTGTCTTTATAAAGAGTGAAGAAAAAATGCCGCACTTTGAGACCAGCATGCGATTTCTCGCCAAGATTCGAAACACAAGTTTATCATCCAAAATCAGATCGAGTCCATTTCGGAAACTTGTATGAAAATGAGAAGCTGGCAAGTGTCACGTCGTGCAGCGTATCCGAATGCACAGAATGAACAGAATAACTGGTTGAACTGTCCAACAACGAACTTGAAGATGTGAAATGTGACGTCCGGCCAGGTCAGATGCCGAGAACAATGACTAACAAGAATAGAAAAAAAAATGTACTACTGGGGCATCAAATCCACATCCACCATGGAGCTATGGTTCGAATTCTCGTCGGGCTCCTTTTTGTTTATATTTTAGATGTCAATTCTCTAGTGCTCGTCGTTTATAAGCAGAACATCAGTTTGTCACCTACAATAGTTTATCATCTGACAGCGAGATTCATTAAACTGCATGTATGTGTCTACTAAGCATGCACTCCACAACCATAACTGGTCCTTTCAAGTTCATGTAGGGTGGCTTCCCGATGGAATGATGAAGACGTCTGCATGCTTTTGGTTCTGGGTGCATCCGGTAAACAAGCTGCTGCTGCTTGTGCGTATGCTGCACGATACTTTCAAAGACGCCATCCCGATAAGAGTATTTTTAGTGGCCTTCGGGCAACTGATAATCTTCGTCCACAAGTAATGGACAGGGGTCATCCAAGGACTAGATGCACTTCACAATCAGAGGACATGATTCTTGAAACCGTTCACCGATCACTTTGACGAAGCACACCTAGCATTGCAAGATAATTCCTGATATCTGAAAGACTGGTTTTCGAAGTCTTTCACTATGAATAACTGCATCCATGTCATTTATAAATTAACACAACAACAGCGGCCAAAAGACAGCATTCGATGAGTACAGTTTTGTGAATGGCTTTTGCACCAAGCGGAAGATAATGAAAAAAAAATGGTTCAAATGGCTCTGAGCACTATGGGACTTAACATCTATGGTCATCAGTCCCCTAAAACTTAGTACTACTTAAGCCTAACTAACCTAAGGACATCACACAACACCCAAAGATAATGAACATTTTATAAATAATCTCATACGAGTTCACGAATCTAGCTTCGCTCGTGAAGATATTTTCAACCTCCATAACAGCTGTTACTGGTCGGAAGCCAACCCACATGTCGCTCGTGAACGTGGCTTTTAGATACGGTCTGGCATATACCTGTGGGCTAGAATCGTAGGAGAAGTGTTTTGGGCCCTTACCGATTGCCGGACAAGTTGACTGCTGGTCTCTATGGTAAGTTTCTTTGCAATAGTTTGCGTGACGCATTAGAAAACATTCCAGTTGGTCTTCGGAGACAGGTATGGTTTCACCAGTATTGTGCACCGCGACACTTAGGAATGAAGGTGCGTAACCATTTGGATTAAGCTTTTCCAGGGAAATGGATTGTTCGTGGGCATCCACTGTTCTGGTCTGCACGTTCCCTGGACCTTAATCCACTAGGTTTTAATTTGTGGGGGCACATACAGGATCAAGTTTATAGTACTCCACCCATGGATGCACACGACCTAATAGGTGGCAGGCGGGCCATTTTGGCAGTGGTGGATGCAGGTGTATTGCGTAGAGTCGAACAAAGTATGATCCTGCGAGTGGCGAAGTGTTTGAAAGTGCAAAGTGGTCGCTTTGAACACCTTCTCTGCAGTGAACGTTGCTCGTACTGTAAGTGTACGTACCGGCTCTGTGAAGTTAAGCCTGAATGTCGAACATACTGACGAATTATAGTGCGTAGCATAATGTGCAATCCACTACAGATTATCTGTTGTGTTTCTTGTACCTCATTCGGTGTGTCCACTATTTCCTTTCGGCTTTCTTTGCATCGTGGAAGAGACGAAGTAGTCGTTCACGTCCGTAAGACGTTCATGTTATGCCTTAATGTTTAAATAAATGTACGGGAACAGAAAGAAATACTCACTGTGGAGGTGTAAATTGGATACAGTTTGATTCTTTGAATGGGAAAAAAAATGTTTGGTGCGGACACGACTCGAGCTCCGCCTCGTCTCACTGAACTAATGAGACAGCTCAAGCACAGTGTAGAGTTCGTTCTACTTGCGTTGCCAGAGTCTCGCTTTTTTAAATCACGTTTCTCTTAAACCTATTGATGGGTTTAAGTTTCGGTAGGTACAATTTTGCCGTGAACTGCGATGAAAAATCACATGCTGACCGCCAAGGGCGGCATTTTTCTTGCCCTGTACAATAGTTTGGATATTGATGTAGATTGATCCGTGCGCGACTCGTGTTCGTGCCGTTTATTACTTGACATCTTGTCTTTGCGGTACTGCCGTCCCGTTTCTTATTCGATTTACTGGCGTCACTAAGTTGCTGGCCTTCCTGCCCGTGAGTGGCAGCAGCAGCACTATCGATAAGAGCACTGTCGTACTGTCTCTGGAGCGACCGCTAGTATTTCCGGGTCGTGGTGAACGGTGAGTCGGGATGGAGCTCTAGTGAGGTCTGCACAGCCAGTACTAGCCCGACAGCTGGGGACACACATCCGCTCTTTGACGGAAAGGAGACTTGAGCGGGAACGACCGTTGGTTGGTCTTTCGGTCGGTCGTCTCATCGGGCGACGTGTATTTGGTCTTCCGATCGCTTCTGGGCCCCTTCAATTGTTCATCTTGCGGGACTTGTGTCGGTTCCTTCCTTGTGCAGAGATGTCGGGTGGCCAATGGGCAAGTGTCCCCTCTGCATGGTTGGGTCCGAGCCAGTGTCTTCGGGACATCGCCCGTCCGAAGGGAGTAAAATCGTTTGGTCGGTCGTCTCATCGGACAACGTTTATTTTCCGCTGACCGCTTCCGGGTTCTCTGTGTGCGTCGACTTGTGATTTGTCCTTGTTGTTCCACAGTCACTGGTTTTAGTATTGTTTGAGTTGGGACTGAGCGGCAAGCAATTCTCTGCAGCGCAGCCCGGCCGGGACCACAGGTGGCGTCCACGCACTGTTGGATAGTGAGGCACTAGCTGCGAGAGCGACAAAGTTCGTTGCCCACCGAACCTGGACCCTGAAGTTGAGTGATCAGTTTATATTTCTCTTAGAGTGGTTATTGTTCCCTTGGCTGTTTTAGACGCCAATTTCTGGAGGCGTAGTGCTGTTCATATTCTCGTCCTTGTCCGATATTCTCCATCGTTGTGCCATTGGTTGGACGGAAGGGAATTGGTTAAATTGTTGGTCGGTCCTTGGACTGTCCCTAGTTTGGATTGCCATCCAGTCACCTAATTTGAAGTCTTAGCTGTCTGTCTCACCTTACCTTACATTTGAGCTACCTTCCCAGGCCGACCCTTGGAAAACTTCTGAGCGCCACTTGTTCTGTTTGTTTTAAATTGTGATTTTCATTTCAGTTGAAGTATTGTGTGAGGCCTTTGGATGTGTATTAATTCATTTTTTATATATTTTACATAAAGGCCTTCAGCTGTGTTAAATTAAAGTTTTGAGCATTGATTGTTACAGAAAAAGATTTTTATTCTTAGAAATTGTTCTATCTAGGATTGTTTGTAATCCAGTCCCTAAGCCGTTGGTTGTTCTATGTATTATGTGTGTCCTTCAGCCGAGGATTTGGATGAAGCCCTTAATAAGGCCTTCAGCCACGTGTATTCTCTAAAGGAAAATTTTATAAGGAGCAAGGGGTTTATTCTAAATTATTTATCTGACTTGTTGTTCAGGCCTTCAGCCATTGTTTCAAATTTGTTTATGGCCTTCAGCCATGCAATATATTAATCAGGTTTAGGACATTCTGTTGTAAGTTTAAAAGGAAATTTTCTTGCTTAACAAATTGTTTATTAATGTGCCTGAATTATAGTTGTCCTTCAGACGTGTAGTGTAGACCTTCAGCCGTTAACTTTTTTCATTGCATGTTTTTTTTTAATTTTACCTTCTATTTTTAATTGCTTTTGATTTCTAAGCCAGTCCTTCAGCCGTTCTTGTGTTTGCTGTGTGGTTTTGGGCCTTCAGCGCAGAAAAAATTTCAAGTTTTCTTTTGCTAGGCCTTCAGCCGTATTGTTTAATTGTGATCTTTTAAACCAATGTGTAAATAAGTTGTTCTTAGAAAAATAAAGTTGTTTGTTTGATTGTGCAACTCACAGTAACTGTTTACGGCATCATCCACAATTTTAACCTTATCCTGTGCGGTCTCTGACTACCTACCAATCAGGTCTCATATGGTGCATATGTTTATACAAATGTTAGATGTGCAGAGTTTCCAATTTTCGTTTACCACAGTGTAAATTTGGCTGTGGAGACTGATCTCTTCTGAACAACAGCCGGCTGCATGTTCGTCACATTAACGGTGAGTGTCCTGTAGGCCAAGAACTTGCGACGTGTTGTTTATACCGTCGCAGCACGGCGTCGCGTCGCGTGCTGCCCGTGTGACCGCGACATCTGCTGCCACCTCCGTCGCTGTCTCCGCCGCCCCCCACCGCCCCACGCCGTCCGCCCCCGCCGTGCTGTGCCTGCCACCTGTCTACGTCTGCTTCTGCTGCTGCTCGCCTCTTATGGCCAGAAACGCTTCCAGTTTTTATGTTCTCTCTTCATTTCCCTTGCTGCTCGATTCCCGTACTTCAACCAGTAGTGGATCAACAGCTGTCGAAATGTCAGAACCTACACTGCTTATGTTTTCGCTTAACACGTCTTTAACAATGAATTCTGCCTAAGCTAAACACGGTTATCAGCATTCAGTATGATTTTAGAAGTAGAAGACACGCTGTGGCCACTATTAAAAAATTACGACTTAGCACTTCAGTTGCGATCGTGAGAAGGGTCTTTCCAATAGTAATCAAAGCACTGGTAATGTTTGATTTCTGACCTGGAGTAACACTCGAAGGAAATAATTGTTCACCTGAACGTATTTATTCTCATTCTCGGTTTCACTGCGATATACACTCACTACATTCTCTCGGGCTACCAGCTTTTGTCTCCAGAAGATACTGCATATGAAACACTTGTACGGTCTGTACTCACCGCTTAATTTTTAAACTCTTAGGTGCAGGAAAGCACCCCTTTAACCAGCCATACCACCCTCCCCTCTCCTCCCACCCCTTTCCCACTTTCATTCCCCAACAACAAAATCACAAGTTTCGATTTTCGTAAAACTTTAATAAAACTTACAATGAGAATGTTTTTCAGAGTACTGTTCTGAAACAGGTTTGTGGAAGATAATTTCTTATAAAGAAACAATAAAACTACAAGATTTAATATAAAGAACAGGTGCAATATCACTTTTCTCCCTAGTTTTGCTCGATACATACCGGCACAAGTTGGTGGTCATCGTGACTATGACGTCATGGATTCAACTGCTGCCAGCCTCAACATTCGAACAGTTGCACTGTAGCTGCTCGATGACGTATGTCCGGAATATGATAAAATTTTTTATGTTGCCTACAACGTTTACTTCTTATGGAATAACACGTCGCGAAAGTGATCAAGTAATCTACAGAAAAAATGGCAATTTTAGTGTCTTGTTCACCCCTCCCCCCTCATCCTCCTTTAGGGAAAATTTCTGCTAGCGCCTAAGGTGAAGATATTCTTAGCCCATTGGGGTCACGTACAATTCCGATTTCCCGAAGAATTAGGAAAATAAGCAAGGTGTGACACGGGAAACGGAGTTAGTTGCTTAGTAAATGCTTTTTCCTTCTACTGATTGAGCTCTACTGTGTTACAACTGAACTGATGTAAGTTCAAATTCGTCGTAACAAATAAGCAACGCATTTGAACACGAACGTCACTAAACTCTCAACCATTTTCAGGATCACTGTTGCTGGCGCTGCGGCGAATTAGTTACATTCTGATTTAATACACGTCTACTGTCTTAAATCTCCGATGTGAATTGTTACAGTGAGATCAAAAAAAAATTACTTGAGAGGCGCCGGAAGGCTGTTCAGCCGAAATTAAACACGTCCGTACCTTAATGTTAATCATTCCAGGTCTAACGAACTGGAAAGTGGAGCGTATACGAAGAACAAGTGCACCACTAGCTACAGGCTTGTTTGATTTCCCAAAAATGTTAATTAATGTTAACAGACTCACTCGGAGAACGATGCGTTAAGTTCCGACAGATCCTATTTATATAATCTCAAAGAACCGTCTTCCGCGGCTGAGACGACGAATATCATTCAGCTCCGTACATTTGTAACACGTAGAGATCACATAGAAAAGATCAGGGCAAAGGAGAACTCGCACTGTGGTGTACAAGCGTAGCTGGGAGTAAGACAGTTAATGTTAATTAACAATGATAACTTTTCGAGTAACGAACTAACTTTTAAGTTAACTTTGGAAAACATTAACGGATTCCTTAACTTCAGTTAACTTTCTGTACATCCGTTCATTGTTAATTAGATATCTACACTATATGACGAAAATGACATGGTGCCGCCTGCAGAAATCATGTTCGTCCAAGTTCAGGTGACCTAGCTGTGTGCCTATGACAGCGATCGCGCGACTCATGTAAACAACAGAGTGCGAGCGGGTGCTGGCTGTTTAGTGTTGTTTGTTTACTAAGTCCGCGTTAAGAAATACTTTTTGTCTGTGGATTAAATGTGAAAGCTAAATCATGGAATCACATTCTAGCTCTACAAGTAATGAAAATCAGTGGTTGCATTTAAGTGATTATGTAAATTTTTAATTCAGATTGGAAGAATAAATGCTTTTAGATTGTTAACTGTGCTTGCCTACAAATTAAACAATTAGGGCACACACTTGGAACCTTAACAACTGAAACAACACTTCAGGAGAGCATATAAATCGCAATATGTACAATTTGAAGAAACAGAGAAACAGTAAAAGCAGGAGCCGGTTGATGAAGCCAAAAAGAAAAATCAATCTTGGGCAGTCAGATGCCGACAGCGCAGCCAGTAGCAGTAATCCGGTTAAAATAATACCAAACAGAAGCAATGGAGAGTGTTTCAGCGCTGCAGCAACTGGCATTTTTATTTAAGCAACAGTGATACGTGTGAGTCACTTGCTCATTTAACTACCCCCACAACTCAAAGTTTATTACTACGAGTTAACGACTACCTTTAATTCCAATAAATATTCTGTAAAGTAATGCTTTAACTACACTCCTGGAAATGGAAAAAAGAACACATTGACACCGGTGTGTCAGACCCACCATACTTGCCCCGGACACTGCGAGAGGGCTGTACAAGCAATGATCACACGCACGGCACAGCGGACACACCAGGAACCGCGGTGTTGGCCGTCGAATGGCGCTAGCTGCGCAGCATTTGTGCATCGCCGCCGTCAGTGTCAGCCAGTTTGCCGTGGCATACGGAGCTCCATCGCAGTCTTTAACACTGGTAGCATGCCGCGACAGCGTGGACGTGAACCGTATGTGCAGTTGACGGACTTTGAGCGAGGGCGTATAGTGGGCATGCGGGAGGCCGGGTGGACGTACCGCCGAATTGCTCAACACGTGGGGCGTGAGGTCTCCACAGTACATCGATGTTGTCGCCAGTGGTCGGCGGAAGGTGCACGTGCCCGTCGACCTGGGACCGGACCGCAGCGACGCACGGATGCACGCCAAGACCGTAGGATCCTACGCAGTGCCGTAGGGGACCGCACCGCCACTTCCCAGCAAATCAGGGACACTGTTGCTGCTGGGGTATCGGCGAGGACCATTCGCAACCGTCTCCATTAAGCTGGGCTACGGTCCCGCACACCGTTAGGCCGTCTTCCGCTCACGCCCCAACATCGTGCAGCCCGCCTCCAGTGGTGTCGCGACAGCCGTGAATGGAGGGACGAATGGAGACGTGTCGTCTTCAGCGATGACAGTCGCTTCTGCCTTGGTGCCAATGATGGTCGTATGCATGTTTGGCGCCGTGCAGGTGAGCGCCACAATCAGGACTGCATACGACCGAGGCACACAGGGCCAACACCCGGCATCATGGTGTGGGGAGCGATCTCCTACACTGGCCGTACACCACTGGTGATCGTCGAGGGGACACTGAATAGTGCACGGTACATCCAAACCGTCATCGAACCCATCGTTCTACCATTCCTAGACCGGCAAGGGAACTTGCTGTTCCAACAGGACAATGCACGTCCGCATGTATCCCGTGCCACCCAACGTGCTCTAGAAGGTGTAAGTCAACTACCCTGGCCAGCAAGATCTCCGGATCTGTCCCCCATTGAGCATGTTTGGGACTGGATGAAGCGTCGTCTCACGCGGTCTGCACGTCCAGCACGAACGCTGGTCCAACTGAGGCGCCAGGTGGAAATGGCATGGCAAGCCGTTCCACAGGACTACATCCAGCATCTCTACGATCGTCTCCATGGGAGAATAGCAGCCTGCATTGCTGCGAAAGGTGGATATACACTGTACTAGTGCCGACATTGTGCATGCTCTGTTGCCTGTGTCTATGTGCCTGTGGTTCTGTCAGTGTGATCATGTGATGTATCTGACCCCAGGAATGTGTCAATAAAGTTTCCCCTTCCTGGGACAATGAATTCACGGTGTTCTTATTTCAATTTCCAGGAGTGTATTAACGAAGTTAACATTTTAGTAACGGTTTAACGATTAACTAAGTTAACGTTTCGATTAATGTTGTCCAGCCATGTTCACAGGCAACAGTCCTTCACTGGATCGATTCAGGAATGGGACAGGAAGAAATTTGAATATAAGGTAAGATAAAAACAATTTTTATGCCACGCACTTCACAGTGATTTGCAGAGTATAGATGTAAATATAGACATATACGTAGAATAATTAATGTCATCTGTCTTTGGATCCATCACAACGTGAAGCAGACAGGTGTGTGTAGCGACTACGATGGTTAAATTTGGATAGCATCACGTCTCATCCGTCATAAAATATGCGTGTTCGAAATACATTACCGGCAGGTTCCATATGTGTCACGTGTTGGTCGTTAGTTAATTTCTTAGGTAACGAAATTGTGAAATACAAATACTCTGTGGCACTGTTGGCTGTGGTATCCCTCGGGATGGGTGCGGCCGCCTTGCCAACGGTATTATTCTTCCTCCGCGCATATTGGCCCCTTTCCTTGCAGATATGTGAGAGTTGCATCACATCAGTATTTGTGGAGTGTATATGAGTGTAATAGTAGAGGCGTTCAATAAGTAATGCTACACATTTTTTTCTCAGTCAATTTCGGTTTAAAAAGTGTGGAATTTATTGCGGGGCATCGTGGAATACTCCCACTTCAGCCCTTATCGTCTCATGAAGTTCCGTGTGTCATCATCGCAATAAGGTCGCACAGACCTCTCCTATCTACCACGTGGCGGCCGGCACTGTGGCTCCTGCAGTCTGTTCTTCACCAGAAAAATGTAATCGAACGTCTGGTCAGTGACAGCACAAGGCCACACATAAGCCTCGGCACCCGAGAGGGGCTCAGAAAACTTCCTTAGTTTTCGTCCTCATCTGCCCTACAGGCCGGATGTGGCACCTTCCGAATTCCATTTGTTCAGGCCAACGAAGGAGGCACCTCGCGAGAATCAGTACGTGGATGATGGGGAGGTTATTCACGCAGTAAGACGTTGGCTCCGATGTCGACCGTTAGAGTGGTACCATGTGGGTAAACGTGCCCTTCCAGGTAAGGTGACGTAAGGCCGTCACATTGAACGGAAATTATGTTGAAAAATCGGGTTTTGTAGCCAAAACGAGTGGGGAATAAAATGTTGTATTAGAATCCTGAATAAAACCAATCTGCTTTCAGAAAGAGAGTGTTGCATTACTTTTCGAACGGCCCTAGTAGACGCGCTGTTTGTATAGTACCACGTTTGTTTTGTATGATGATGACAAGGGAGAGGGAGAAACCTGGTGCCGGCACATAGCCCATTCCTCTCGAATAGCATCAAGGGTGCCGCCGAGCTTAACGTCACCATCCGACGAGCGGGTAACAGTGTAAAATGCCCACAGTTTATGAGATAGTGGGGAGGAGTTTGGAGTTTAATCCGGGACACTGGTGCAGAGACTGGAGAGCAGGAGAGTTGTGTTTCCAAATACATTACTAAAATTTTCGTATTTGCATACATGCTATTTGTGAATATTATCGTTCACGGGTTTACACTACCGAGCACATGTGGAACGGTGTGCGGAGCTTACCCTTCGTATCTTCTAGAATCTACTAGCAAGTCAACAGTAAGAGTGGCGCAGATGATGACCTTTTAAATGAAATTGCACTGCAAACCATCACTCCAGTCAGTGAGACTCCAGGTCTATTGTACTCGACACCACTGCAATCGGACTTGGTGTAAAGATGTCAATGGTAGACGGTGCAAGAGATGCTGTGAGCTCAATCTCATTTTCTTAGAGCCGCCTATTAATGGTTTTCGTGGTCAGTAATGCACCAGTTGCACGTCGGGTTGATCATAATGACGAAGCCGGTCTCAGAGTGCCTCTCTGACGATTGCTCCGCCGGCCTCGGTGGCCGAGCGGTTCTAGGCGCTTCAGTCTGGAAGCGCGCGACTGCTGCGGTCGTAGGTTCGAATCCTGCCTCGGCCACATGGATGTGTGTGATGTCCTCAGGTTAGTTAGGTTTAAATAGTTCTAAGTTCTAGGGGACTGATGACCTCAGAAGTTAAGTCCCACAGTGCTGAGAGCCATTTGAACCATTTTTTTGAACGACTGCTCGGTGTTCACGTTCTGTCATGTCTCAAGGTTGACCGCTTACTTCTTGACGCTTTGTTTGGCCATGTATCACCAGTTTCTACCAACATCCTCGAATAGTGGGATCGCTTCTACTGAAATGTCGAACGGCTCGCTGGTTACTCCAACTGGCTTCTTTGAGCCCAACTACAGGGTTATTACAAATGATTGAAGCGATTTCACAGCTACAATAACTTTATTATTGGAGATATTTTCACAATGCTTTGCACACACATACAAAAACTCAAAAAGTTTTTTTTAGGCATTCACAAATGTTCGATATGTGCCCCTTTAGTGATTCGGCAGACATCAAGCCGATAATCAAGTTCCTCCCACACTCGGCGCAGCATGTCCCCATCAATGAGTTCAAAAGCATTGTTGATGCGAGCTCGCAGTTCTGGCACGTTTCTTGGTAGAGGAGGTTTAAACACTGAATCTTTCACATCACTACGCGTGAAACTTGCCCGCACGCGTTCAACCGTTTCTTCGCTCACTGCAGGCCGACCCGTTGATTTCCCCTTACAGAGACATCCAGAAGCTTTAAATTGCGGATACCATCGCCGAATGGAGTTAGCAGTTGGTGGATCTTTGTTTAACTTCGTCCTGAAGTGTCGTTGCACTGTTATGACTGACTGATGTGAGTGCATTTCAAGCACGACATACGCTTTCTCGGCTCCTGTCGCCATTTTGTCTCACTGCGCTCTCGAGCGCTCTGACGGCAGAAAGCTGAAGTGCGGCTTCAGCCGAACAAATCTTCATGAGTTTTTCTACGTATCTGTAGTGTGTCGTGACCATATGTCAATGAATGGAGCTACAGTGAATTTATGAAATCGCTCCAATCATTTGTAATAGCCCTGTACATGTCCTCTTTCAAGCACTGATAGCTGCGTGTATTGTTCACTCGCCCGTGTGTAACGCATAGTTACTGCCCAACTGAGTACACGAAATGAAATTCACAAAGACTTTATCCCCTGCCATTGACATGTCCACAGTTTACAATCCTTGCCAGCTGCATAGCGAAATTGCGCAGTAGTATCATAACCTTAGAGCGATCACATAAACTGAGTTTATGTGATCGCTCTAAGTTTGTGGTTATAGCTTGATACCAGTGCCTACCAATTTTAATTGTATATTACAGCACTGAGGATGGCCACTAAGTGACTGAAAATCGATTTTGCTGACAATAAAACAACAAAATACGGCCAATGCTGATTTTCCTTCCAATTCTATTTCAGACGGGTTTGATAATTCTTGACTGAGATTTTAAATTCAGGCAAGCTGGCGCTCGTTCACGACGGAATCAAGGCTTTTAATCGATAGCTTTTCAGTTAAATACTGATTTCTCGTGCGCTCTGCACGCAGTCGAACTTTCACGAAGTGTGGCGAACAAGCCGACTAGTGTGACGTCACAAGTTCGTTGCAGGGCCCCGATCCTCGGGCAATGCTATTATCGGATGCGCTATGGAGGGGCACGCGGTCAGCGCACCGCTCTCCCGGTCGTAGTCGGGTTTCTTGACCTTGGAACCGCCACTAATCGGTCGAGCAGCTCCTCGGTTGACGTCACGAGGCAGAGTGCGCCCCATACAGTCCTCCCACCACGGTAAAATCTTTCGCAGTACCAGGAATCGAATCCGCGTCACTCGCATTCAGTCAGCTACGGGCGCCGACATTTTCCAGCGGAGTTGTATTCAATGTCCCACTTCTCATCCTGCCATTCTGTGTTCGAGAGTATTGTTGGTGGATATATCTGTACAAAGTACCCTTGCTCGGATTTTCTGTTTTCCACTCCTTTTCCCATTTACTCCCGACCATATCTCAGACTACAGCAATTACATATCCAGATCTATCTGGCATTCCTTTCTTTGCTGCGTTCTTTGACAGAAGTTCGGTGTGGGATCCGTACCAGATCGGGTTGACGGAGGAGATAGAGAAGATCCAAAGAAGAGCGGCGCGTTTCGTCACAGGGTTATTTGGTAACCGTGATAGCGTTACGGAGATGTTTAACAAACTCAAGTGGCAGACTCTGCAAGAGAAGCGCTCTGCATCGCGGTGTAGCTTGCTCGTCAGGTTTCGAGAGGGTGCGTTTTTGGATGAGGTATCGAATATATTGCTTCCCCATACTTATACCTCCCGAGGAGATCACGAATGTAAAATTAGAGAGATTATAGCGCGCACGGAGGCTTTCAGACAGTCGTTCTTCCCGCGAACCATACGCGACTGGAACAGGAAAGGGAGGTAATGACAGTGGCACGTAAAGTGCCCTCCGCCACTCACCGTTGGGTGGCTTGCGGAGTATAAATGTAGATGTAGATGTAGATGTAGATGTACTCATTCCCCACAAACCCGGCAAGCCCCATATTCCAGTATTTCCGGTACTGTATGGCCACTTTTAAAGACTCGACACTATCACTCTAACCTATCCTTCTCTCATTATTGTAGGTACCTAATTTAGGCGCAATTTTTGACGAATATGAGCAGCTGCAGATTCATTTGCATACAATATTCTAATTATAACATTCACCTCGCTACTGGCAGGAGACTCGGTTTCCGGAGCAGTTGTTTTCATTCGTCCACAGGGAATTGACTAATGAATCGAAAGAGTGCGTTTTGTGGCTTCATAAAGAATAAGTAGCGGCGCAACTTTGTTCTGAGCTGCAAACCTTTAAATACAACCAAACGATCCTTACTTTTCTATTACGCCTCGCAGCAAGTTAGAATAACAGAAGAGCTAGAGTGGATTCAGAAAAGACCTGCGCGTTTCACCATAGACTCATTAAGTCAGAAAATGTCAAGGAATTTCTCAGGAAGCTGCTAACGGAGACGCTAAAGCAAAAGCACTGTGCAGCGCGGAGGGCTTTATAAAATTCCGAGGCATCAAAAACATATTTCTTCTTCCAAAATTCATCTCGTGTCATGGACACGAGGGTAAAATTACAGATTTTCTCATTGGTACAGACATCTACAGATGTTCTTTGCAAGTAGCAACATGGAGCAGAACAGGATAGACTAGTGAAAGTTCCCATGATCTTATTTGTTGTTACTACGTAGACTTGCTTATTAACTAATGTTATTCTTGTCGGATCAGCAGCTGGATCGAGCAGTCCTCTAGGTACAATATTTCCCCTGTCCATCCCGTCACCGCATTCACGTGACAACGATGCTTGCTAAGCTCGCGAGAACAGTTCAGGCAATTATAGGGAGATCAGCAGATGGCGTCCTCAGGTGACTATAACGACCGGATGGCCGGCGGAAATAATGTGTCCATATGATTGTATGATCCGGTTGCAGACCCTTTGCAAGATCCAGGTGCAAAGCTAACAAGAATATCACCTTATTTGTTTTCACCTGTGAGTGCATAGCAAATTATGACTCCTTTATTGCTATCTCGGATAAATTTTGTATGAAGTAAGCAAACCTTTATACTGCAACGGAATACATGGAGATGCTTTTGACTAAAAAATTGAAAGAAGATAATTTGGAATTAAAATCTTCAATCATCTTAATACTAACTGTCAGAGTATATGGATCTCCCCTTAAAGGAAAGTGCGTGCTATGCAGATGTAAATGTACACTGTATGTCCTAATACCTAACAACAAGAAAGTTACTCACTTAAATGCAAAGTTTCGAACCATTGGTTGTTGCACCACATATCTTGACGTTCTCTGCTTATATAGCTGAAAATTGTACATCAAACAGGAAACTGCTGTATCTGCTCAAGGAAGTTCATTGTAAATATGTTGTCCTCGCACTTTCTACCAGTATGAATAAAGGATAATGGACATACGAGAAAATGAGCTGAGAGTTCGTAGGGCTGAAAAATGAGTTAGAGGGTTAAAATAATGCATGAGAGATTTTGAATTAACTGCAGTTATTATTCAGAAAGCAGACATGAAAATTCATTAACAATATATACAGATGTCTTCTGACTGCTTATGTGGTAGTGCTATACTACGCATTCAAAAATGCACAAATTAGCTCCACATACTTTACAATCCCTGTAATACGATTTAGAGCGTGGGAAAGTAACGTGAAAGACGCCCTGACTCATCGAAAAATAGATATTGATCCTCCCATCTCCAGACAAAGATGTGATCAGAACAAAGACCTAACCTTGCTCACATGGCTACACAATTGAAATAGTATGTCCCACGGATGCACATGAAAAATCACGTAAACTGAACTATGCCAAAGCAGTACGAGCATACAACAATATGACCAATAATCCTGAAGATTGCAGCTTAGTAATCTCGAGTAGCTCACAACAGGAAGGTCTGAACTTCACAGATCGTCAGAAGGAGGTACGATGTAAACAGTGTCCAGTGTAGGCCAGTACAGAACAAGAACGTGTTTACCTGTTCACGTGCCCCTATCAAACTCGAAACTCTGCTTCAGGCAACCAGATTGCCTAACACGGCTCTGCGCTCAAAGTGCAGCTCAGACATTGTAAGTAGGCTGTTTATGTTTTCTTTATGTAAGTTTGCTGTTTATGTTTTCTTATTGGCAACGTTACGTAGCGCTCTCTGTATGAAAATCACTGGCTGTGCTGTGTGCAGTATGTGGCTAGTTTGCATTGTTGCCTGCCATTGTTGTCATGAACTGCTATAGCTGGATGTGAACAGCAGATAGCGTTGGGCAGTTGGAGGTGAGCCGCCAGCAGTGGTGGACGTGGGGAGAGAGATGGCGGAGTTTTGATAATCTGTAAGACTGAATGTCAATTATGAATATTAAGGTAAATACATTGTTTGTTCTCTATTAATATCTTTCATTTGCTAACTATCCCTATCAGTAGTTAGTACCTTCAGTGGTTTGAATCTTTTATTTAGCTGGCAGTAGTGGCGCTCGCTGTTTTGCAGTAGCTTGAGTAGCGAAGATTTTTGTGAGGTAAGTGATTTGTAAAAGGTATAGGTTAAAGTTAGTCAGGGCCATTGTTTTGTAGGGGTTATTGAAAGTCAGATTGCGTTGCGCTAAATAATATTGTGTGTCAGGTTAAGCACAGGCTTGTATAATTGTTCTAAGTGGACGTTTCACATGTAAAATTGTTCAATGGGGACGTTTCATATGGCGACCCTGCCAGGATACCTCACTGGAATCTTCTGATTTTTTTCTTGTAGTTTGTGTATTTAGTGTAGCTTTTGTTTATTGCTAGCGCGTAATTGTAGAGAGAATCTCCTTTGTAGTTGCAGTCTTTCATTGTTGTACAGTAAAACAGTTGTGGCATGCATGTAGCTTTGCGCCAAGTATTTCGCTGCTGCAATTAACTAGATATTATTTTCAGTGCTATGTTAATGTGTTCTCTTGTTTTTGCTATTCAAGTTGTGCTTTTCTGTGTTATCGTGTGAAATATTGTCACAATAATGGCGTGTGAAAAACGTAACACTCGGCTCCAAAGTAAAATGAGAAACGACAGTGAAGACGAAAGCAATGTGTTAGTGCCACTGTGTAATGAGTTAACTAATGTTCAAAGTAGTAATTTGGTAACTGTGCATAGGGAAATGGAGCGGGCGTCAGACAATGGCGTAGGCAGTGAAACAGGTAGTGAACAGGGAAGCATTGTCGATCGATCGGTCGGCAACAGCTCGCCTCAGGAATCCGAAATGATAGGACACAATTTTGCAAATACTGTAGATTCAGGTTTTGCGTCCTCACCGTTTTCTCAAATGAGTCAAGACACATTTTCCGCTTGTCAAAATGTGAATGTTGCCGGTGCAAATTCACTGCCGAAAAGCACTGAGGAACATGTTTCAGACACCAGTGCATTGTTATTACAGTTAATGCAACAAATGGGACAAAGGCTACAAAAGTTAGACACAACGCTTGAACAAAATCAGAAACAAATGGGACAGAATCTTCAAAAGTTAGACACAATGGAACAAAATCAGAGACAAACACAGCAAAAGCTTCAAAAGTTAGACACAATGGAGCAAAATCAGAGACAAACACAGCAAAAGCTTCAAAAGTTAGACACAATGGAACAAAAGCTTCAAAAGTTAGACTCAGTGGAACATATGCTTGAACAAACACGTGAAGATTTAACTACTGAGTTACATAAAATAGAATCGAAATGTCAGAAAGTCTTTAATGACGTAAAAACACAAATTTGTGAGCATTTCCAACCTATTTTTTCGCGTCATGAGAATGTATTACAGAATCACGAAGCAGCCATAAAAGAACTGCAAACCATTGTTCATGAAAATCATGAGACCTTGTGGGCTAAAATTGACTCAGTTGCATCTACCGATTCGGTTACGCAACTGGCAAAAACTCAGGAAAACTTAAAGAACACAGTAGATTCGATTTCAACACAAATGGACACTCTGAAACTTGGTTCAGAAAAACACACTGAGGAAATGTGTTCACTATCGGAGAAAGTAGCTGAACTTTCGGATCAGGTCACTAACTTATCTACAAAGGTAGATGATGATCTGAATGACACAAGACCCGTAGCCTTCACTGACACAGAAGACTATGAACAAATAAGAAAATTCAAACAAAATCAAAATCAAATTAATACACAGTATAAAAGAGAAATCCGGGAAGTACAAGATCAGTTGACGCAGGTGATACAAGAATTACGTATTTCAGAGGACACTCGCGCCCCAATACTGGAAGAGGGACATAGAAATACGGAAAAGCCACAATATAATAACACAGAGCATTTCGGTAATTATGAAAGAAATTGGCAAGGTGCACCGAATTTTGAGATGGAACCGCCGACACGACGTAACAATGACCGATATGTGACTCGCCGACATGATGATTTTGACTATAAACTGTTCATTACTACACGTAAATTCAAAACATTTAAGAATTCTGGCAACGACATTCATCCACAAGCGTGGCTCCATCAATTCTCTCATTGTTTTCCTCCCAACTGGTCATTAGAACACAGATTAGAATTTATGTGTGGCTACTTGGAGAATGAACCAGCTGTAAGAATGCGATCGGTCATTCACGATTGCCACAGTGAAGGAGAATTTTACCATGCCTTCCTCTCAGCATATTGGTCTCAAGCTACACAAGACCGCGTAAAACATAGCATCATGATGATGAAACACTTTGAACAATCTGAATTTTCCAGTCTTGTCAAATATTTTGAAGACATGTTGCACAAGAATCAGTACCTATCAAACCCATACAGCCCCTCAGAACTCATCCGCATTTGCTTAATCAAACTGCCTGAACATTTACGACACATTATTTTGGCAGGACGTTGCAAAGACGACATTGAAGCTTTTCAGGGACTGTTACAAGAACTGGAAATTGACACAGACAGTCGTGGGATGCGAAAACAGGAAATCAATCACTACAGGTCACATCCGTCACAATTCCGTGACGACAGAAATAATAACTGGACACGACAAGTCTATTCTTACAACGCAAATCGTGACCAAAACAGACACCACCCGTATGACAACCGTTGGCAGAGTAGTAATAATTACAGGGAAAGATCACCTCTCCGCAGTAATGACTATCACAGAGACAATCAGAGAAACAGACAATATGGGAACCAAAATAACTATTATCAAGGGAGACAGAATAACTTTAGACGCAACGGTCCAGCGCGTAGTTACGATTCAAGGAGAAATTCTCCACCACGTGACCGACAAGAAAGAAACTATGGAATCTACCGACATGACGACAGACGATATGATCGTAACGACAGACCTGAATTGCATCAGAACTGGCGAGGTTTAAACAGGGCTGGGCCCTCTGGGCAACGTGAATTTGTAGAAGTTATCTCCAAATCCCAATAAAGACGCGCGCCAACAAAGAGACAATAGGCAATGACTCACACCGCTGGCAGCCACAAAACGTACTTATGAAACTGACAATGCAGCTGCCGTAGCTAGTAATTACATAAAAATGGAAGACATTAGAGACATCTTACTCCAGGAACACGACGTAAAACATAACAACATTGCATATCCTGTGATTCACATTACAGTAAATGACGTAAAATTTACGGCAGTACTTGACTCTGGCAGTCCCATTTCAGTAATTAGTGAAACAGCTTTTAGCAAGTGCAACAAATCGAACGATTGCCCCACACTTCCGTTACGTAAGATTAAATTACAAGGTGCAATCCTTGAAAAAAGTGTAGATGTACGCCAACAAACCAACTTAGAATTTTTTTGTCAAAGCCACAGCTTCTCTATGAACTTTCTTATTGTTCCATTATTGTCGACGGAAATTATACTGGGAGTAGACTTTTTGAATGAATACAAAGCAATCTTAAGCTTTCACGATGCTGAAATAAGTTTAGAGAATGAAGGTAAGTCAATAGCTTTGAAATTTGAAGACTGGCTCTCAAACCATGATGAGGAAATTAATCGGCTTTACCTTCTGTTAGACAACAGTTCGGAATTTTCTACGGAACTAGACACTAACAATCACTCTGAAAGTACTGACAGGGATGATATCGACGGCATATTTGAAATTAATGAGTTAATTCAGAATAAAATTCAAACAATTGAGAATTGTAATGACACTGATAGGCAGGACCTTTTTGAGATTTTACAAGCACATTCCACAGTTTTTACTCACAAAACAGGAACAATCAAGGGATTTCAATACCAATTTCGTGTTCGTGAGCATACTAAATTTTGTGTTAGACCATACGTAATTCCAGCACATTATAGGGACCGTGTTAGAACAGAAATACAATCTATGCTTGACGAGGGCATTATTGAGCCTGCAGTAAGCTCATACAACAATCCGTTACATGTTGTTGAGAAGAAAAATGGATCGATCAGACTTGTCTTAGATTCGAGACAAATCAATACTATCATTATTCCTGAAACAGACAGGCCGCAGACGATGGAAGAACTTCTTCAAAATTTTAATGGTGTAAAAGTGTTGTCTTCCATTGATCTCAGATCCAGCTTTTATCAGATCAAACTACATCCAGAATGTAGAAAATACACAGCTTTCCTTTGTTTCGGCGTTTGTTATCAGTTTCGGAAACTTCCTTTTGGTTTGAACATTTCTTCAGCAGCATTCATTCGCGGGTTAAATTCCATATTACCTGAGTTCTTAAAACGTCACATCACCTTATATGTGGACGATATTCTAATAGCAGAAGCCTCATGGGAACAACATAACCGCATCCTCAACAGTTTGTTACGTATTTTTGCAGAATCTGGAATTACAGTTAACTTGGAAAAGTCTGAATTCGGTAGGTCAAAGGTGAAGTTTTTAGGACATATTATTTCTTCTGAAGGCATTCAGCCGGATCCTGAAAAGTTAGAAGCAATCAGAGCCATTCCAGTTCCATCCACAAAAAGACAAGTCCGCAGTTTTCTAGGTCTCGTAAATTTTTACCGTCGTTTTCTGAATATGCAAATTCTAGTTACACCAAAACTTTGTTCTCTCACTGGAAAAAATACTATTTGGAACTGGGACGAACAAGCACAGTTGGAATTCAATTCTTTGAAAGAAGCGTTACTTCACGCGCCAATACTAGCTCATCCAGATCTGTCACAAGATTTCTGCCTTAGCACTGATTCTTCCAAAGTTGGTCTTGGTGCCCATTTATTTCAAGAAGCCATAGAAGATGACATTACTGTTCAGAAAACCATTGCTTTTGCTAGCCGAGTGCTAACAAAATCTGAAAAAAATTATTCCGTTACTGAATTAGAAGCTTTAGCTATCGTTTGGGCATTTAACAAATTCCGTTTCTTTCTTTCTGATAAGCACGTAAAAGTATACAGTGATCACCGTGCATTACAATTTCTTATGTCTTCAAAATTAAATCATGATAGGTTAAAACGTTGGGCATTGTTTCTGCAAGAATTCCGCTTCACAATAGTCTACATTCCCGGCAAGGAGAACATTGTTGCGGACGCACTGTCACGCGCACCGGCTGGGCTTGAGAAAAGTAACACAGAAGGCAACCTCGAGAAAAATTTCAGTATTCTTTACATTCAGAAAGTCGCCTTTGAAAACTTCATCACCACATCTTTAAAGGACATTGCTCATGAACAAGATAAAGATCCGATTTGGAAAGACATCAAAGGTAAATGGCATGAAAAGACACACACTCAGATTCGGCATTATTACCTGGTTAGGAACAACATACTCTTCAAACGCTGCATTGTTGATGACAAGCTATGGGTACTTTGCATTCCAGACGATTTTGTTAATAAGCTCATTTGGTACATTCATTTCAGCTACGCACATTTTGGCCCACGAAAATGTTATCATATTCTTCGAACGACTTGTTATTTTAACAATATGGAAAAGCGAATTCGAAGAGTCTTGTCTATTTGTAAACTTTGTCAAAAGGCGAAACCATCTACTATCTCACATCGTGCTCCGTTATTTCCTATCATTCCTTCTAAATTAAAAGAATTTGCTGCTGTTGATCTCTTGGGACCGCTTGTCAGAACATCTGATGGATTTGCATACGTTCTAGTCGCTGTTGAACTTACTTCAAAATTTGTTTCTTTCACTCCGTTACGTAAAGCCACTGGACGGTCTGTATCCAACGCCTTTGTTAAAAATTTCTTACGTGAAGTTGGACACGTTAGTAAAGTCATTTCAGATAACGGACCGAAATTCAGATCTGCTGTTTGGTCACGCATGCTTCGGAATCATAAAATCAAACCTGTTTTTATTTCATTGTATTCACCACATTGTAACCCGTCTGAACGGATTATGAAAGAAATCAATAAGCTTTGCAGACTTTATTGTCACAGAAAGCATCAGCATTGGGACAGATATTTACACTTATTTCAAAATGTGCTGAATGAAATGCCTCATGATTCCACTGCTTTACCGCCTACTCTTGTACTGAAGAATGTAGAACCACCGAACAGAATCAGAGAGCTTGTACCTTTCCCGAATACACGTAAACTGCGACACAAAGACATAATTGATTTGGCTCTTAAAAATATAAAATCTGCAGCAGAGAAAAGAAGAAAACTACACAGTAAAGCAAATGCAAAGAAATTATATATTGGTCAGAAAGTTCTCATTAAAGCTCATTCATTGTCACATAAGAAGAAACACTTGAGTCACAAATTCTTTCTAGTTTACAATGGACCTTACAGAATCCGACGTATACCACATGATAATTGCGTTGAAGTTGAAACTCTGCGTACTAGGAAGAGTAAAGGTTTACACCACATTTCTCATGTCAAACCATTTATTGACAGATAATTTGCTTTTTAACTTAGTCTTTGCAATTTTCACTTCACGCTACTTGTACAATTTGTCAGAGTTAAGAAACTGTTAACATGCAACATTTTGGTTTGCTTACGAGTGGATTCTGGATTTGAGGTGCTTTCTGTGAAATGCCAGATGACACAGTGGTTGGTTTGTGTGACAGCTACACGATTATATCACGACGTTACTAATGAGTGACAATTTACAATGTTGCTTTTGCGGTGTATCTGTTTGATATCTGCACAGTTTTTCTGAATTCTTCTGTAAAGTGAGACATGTTTTAGTGGTGACTTTTGTGGTGTAGCTACAAGGAGACAACCTTTTCTGTAGCACAACAATACGTTACAGCACAGTACTTTCTTCATCACGGCAATAAGCGTAATAAGTAAGATATCTATACGCAAAGCATTTCACTTTTGTGTATCATGAGGTAAGTACATTGACTTCTGCAGAACTTAGCTTTCGGAGGACAATAACTACGACACTTCCCAGAGATTATCTTACAGCAAGACGCACATTTAGCGCTACAGGACACGTATTTGAGTGATTAATTTTGTACTTAAAACATTTATTTTTAAAGATTTTTGAATTACAAAGAAAGTTTTTCGTGATACATTTCATTCCATTGCTGTAATCTGTAACACCTGAGGGTATAATTACAATAAACCTCAGGGGGGTACACGCCTACTTTGTGTACCATGTGTTTGGCAAGCACAAGGAGCCCTAGCTAATATGGTATTTGCTTATACAATTTAACACATCGGTACCATATTTCTCTAACACATAAATTACACACCTATCTGATCATTTAACAGAGAAACAAACATCCTTTTACTACGTCAGTGACACATGTTTACGCCATTACAGAGTTGGATTACTTCACACTTAAGAAATTGTACTTTGTCTGTACTTTGTGCACTGTTCATATTTTTTTGGAACCATTGTGATACTATGAGAACTTTGAATGATGTATTTGGTAAGGGAGTATGAATTTAAAGTACGTTGGAGGCAGATGACACTTATGACATGAGCAGAGAATTTTGTTAGGTTTTGAAATTATTGGAGGAAGCTACGACGATTTTGAGATTTGACTGAGGTTTTATGATGTTATTTTTACGACGACGATGTGTATTATGCTGTTGCGGTAAGTTTATGATCCATAAGCTGATGCTATATGAGTTATTTGATTATGCTATGTATCTGTTATGATGAAATATGGAAAAAGTGTCGACGAATAAGGTAAGGAGTAATGAATAGTGGTTAGGGACTCTTGACTTGTGAAAAAGGATGTTGGAAACCAAGAATCGTACTTTAAGAGTTATGAAATGTGTGTGTAAATGCGTGAATGTATCACAATGCAAGCGAAAATATTTTGGACACTGTCATATCAATAGCATTTTGTTTCTACAGATTTGCAACGCTAATTCTTGACCTGTGAAATTTTGTATATGAGACTGTCACTGTAGCGGAAACTACTGTCGTAAATATTTCCGTAAGAAAGTTAAGTGACCACCTGCACATAATGTGACGTGGGCACCCAGGTGTGTCAGACACCTGGAGAACAAGCCTTTTCAGACGCTCAGGTAGAAAAGAAAGCCATTAGGGTGTGCCAGAGGCACAGGTGGAAGAGAAGGACAAAGAGAGGCCTAGACTCCTGTTAATGACATTCCTTTGTAGAGGGCATCGCTAATGCGACACGCTCGCTACTTGAAAACATATGATTTTTGTAATGCGTTGTGGGCACACAGCTGTGTCAAACACCTGGAGAATAAGCCATTAGGATGTGCGTTTCATCGCTAATGCGACACCCTCGTTACTTAAAAATTTATGATATTTACTGAAATGCCTAACAAAATGACAAGAAATATTTTTACATCTGCACACCTGATTATGACAAGAGTCTTTGTACGAGAGTTGAGAGCAATTAACTTATGAAATGAAATGTCACATGACTACTGAATGACATTTTTATGCTTTGGTTTGCGTAATTGCTTATTTCATTTGATATCTGGTTTCCAGCTGTGTTGCAGCATTGCTTTTATAAAATGAGATGCATTTGCTAATGTGAACTCTTTCTGTCAACAGATCTAGTAAATGATAATTTTGTAATCCACATTCTTTAAAAAAGGAGCACTTGGAAAGGAAAGAACAATAAGAAGTAACTAGTAACAGTAACACTTAATTTTCTTTTCAGGTACATGGTAATATTTTTTTACAATCAGTTGTTATGGTGCACCACTTCAATTACATAGACATTAAGATGTGAATATGCATTTCCCTTGTCTGCATTGTTGTTTTTACTGTAATATTTTTTCTGGTTGCGCTATGTCATGTTTAGGTATAAGTTGCTGCTGTTTGCCAGGCATAGTGTTATTGAATTTGACTTTTGCTAATTTATGCTGCTAGCTTTGCCAATTTGCATTTTTTGTCATTTCTGTTTGTGTTGATTTGTTGTGATGCTGCATTGCCTCGTCCCTTGGTATATATATCTGAGCTCAGTAGATTTAAGTTAGCTTAAGAGGGGGTAGACTATATAAGAAACTGACTATGGAGAATAGGTAAAGAATGCATTGCGAAGAAAGATTTGGGCCCCAATGAGTATTGTACAATCAGAAATAATTATTTTGAAAGAAATATGGATAGAATACAGGAATGAGGTATAGGTAGGATTTTCTTGGAAATAAATGATGAGGTAAGCAATGTGTGAACATATAAATACAGAAAGCATGCTTGGATAGGATTTTTTTGGTGGAAACAAATGTTGAAATAAGACGAAAGATCTATCGAATGAAGTTGTGGGGTGGACTGCAGTACCAAATGTTACACTGAAAACAAACCCTGTCCTTTCCTTTTGTGTTATCCCACTATGTGTTTGGGTACCCTTGTGTATTTGTGTTTTTCCTGTCTTTATGTGTTTAGCTGATGAGAGCTCTGTTGTAGACTTTTTCTAATAATATGTTATTTACTTTGTAAAGATGCTTAGACATTATTTATTCTGTGTTGTTTTAATGCTCATGTGTGAAGTTGAATTTTTAAAAGTGATTCTGATCTTTTATGTATGTACTCATGTCATCATTCATGTAACACTGATGTATATGTTTATTTCTATTGTTTTGTAAAGCCTGCACTACAAATATTATCTGTATTGTTATGTTTTTAATGATGTATTTTGTATCTTTGTAATTGTATTCTTATGTTATATAATTGTAATTGACACCAGTTACTCAAATTAAGTAACTTGTAAGCATTCATTTCACTGCACACATTTCTGTTGGTCATAGTATATGGACAATATGTGAGAAGTAGGGACTGTTAGTGTTTGCACGTGTGTTAATAATTCAGCAAGGGACTGGATAACAGCATTGCTGGTTCTAAGGACAATTCCAAAAACTTTGTGAATGCACAAGTGGTGGTTATGGACTTGCTCTATTATCCGCAAGACTCTTCAATGGTGATTGTGCACCTGCACAGTCACAACAGATGGCTGCTGGCCATCTCTACAAGGACTACAGTGGGTCTGCATCTTTGATGGCCCACCAATACAATACTCTCTACCAGGACTACAGTGGGTCTACTCTGTGATGACCTACCTACCAATATTCTTCGAAACGTCGACTGACTCTGCTGTGGGTTTGCTCTGTTGTGGCCCATTACCTATCAGCATGTCAAGAGTCAGCACTGTCTTTCCGTTGGAAGGACAACACTACTTCTTCAAGACTGCATGGAAATCCACTACTTCTGTGTGCAATTTCTTTTACTAATGAGACTTTGTGAAAAAAAACTGTAATTACTATTATGATGAACGATCAGGACTGTCTTTATGGACTGTGAGAAAATTTTAGCTGTTGACCAGCATTGTATCAATAAGTGTGTGCATTTGATATCTTTGTTATTGTAATTATGAAAAATTTTTTCAAATCTGTATTGGCCACTGGCCAAAAACATTTTGTAAAATTTTTTGTGGGGAGCATGGGGGCTATGTAAGTAGGCTGTTTATGTTTTCTTTATGTAAGTTTGCTGTTTATGTTTTCTTATTGGCAACGTTACGTAGCGCTCTCTGTATGAAAATCACTGGCTGTGCTGTGTGCAGTATGTGGCTAGTTTGCATTGTTGCCTGCCATTGTTGTCATGAACTGCTATAGCTGGATGTGAACAGCAGATAGCGTTGGGCAGTTGGAGGTGAGCCGCCAGCAGTGGTGGACGTGGGGAGAGAGATGGCGGAGTTTTGATAATCTGTAAGACTGAATGTCAATTATGAATATTAAGGTAAATACATTGTTTGTTCTCTATTAATATCTTTCATTTGCTAACTATCCCTATCAGTAGTTAGTACCTTCAGTGGTTTGAATCTTTTATTTAGCTGGCAGTAGTGGCGCTCGCTGTTTTGCAGTAGCTTGAGTAGCGAAGATTTTTGTGAGGTAAGTGATTTGTAAAAGGTATAGGTTAAAGTTAGTCAGGGCCATTGTTTTGTAGGGGTTATTGAAAGTCAGATTGCGTTGCGCTAAATAATATTGTGTGTCAGGTTAAGCACAGGCTTGTATAATTGTTCTAAGTGGACGTTTCACATGTAAAATTGTTCAATGGGGACGTTTCAACATTCCTTTTCCTTACTTCGCCAAAGACAAAATTTCGCTAGCAGATGAAAACATGAACTGTAGCGTCTTTAATTTATGTGAGTTATTTGCAGCTCGTTCTCTGGTACATAGCAAGATTAACATTTATAACAGAAGAGTAAATGGTTCTAGTATACCAAAAATTCTAAGTTATACACCATGCAGTAATTATTTGAGGAGTACAAACTGGGATGTAGGTGTAGAATAATAATGACAAAGGGAAATAACAGCTATTGCTCCATTTTAATTGTCAGTTTGTATGCCAATAACTGTCTCTCGCTCTCACTCGACAAACGACTACATAGCCCGCATCTCGTGGTCGTGCGGTAGCGTTCTCGCTTCCCACGCCCGGGTTCCCGGGTTCGATTCCCGGCGGGGTCAGGGATTTTCTCTGCCTCGTGATGGCTGGGTGTTGTGTGCTGTCCTTAGGTTAGTTAGGTTTAAGTAGTTCTAAGCTCTAGGGGACTTATGACCACAGCAGTTGAGTCCCATAGTGCTCAGAGCCATTTGAACCATTTTTTCGACTACATATGGTGCTGTACAGTAACGTGGATACCTATTAGTTTTGCCCACAATTGTTTGGCCCTACAGCGCCACATAGTGACATGTGCGGTTACCTATACTAGACTCGCAGTCCTTCACTGTGGTTCAGAGGAAGACAAATTCGAAAAATGGTTCAAATGGCTCTGAGCACTATGGGACTTAACATCTGAGGTCATCAGTCCACAAGAACTTAAAACTGCTTAAACCTAACCTACCTAAGGACGACACACACATCCATGCTCGAGGCAGGATTCGAACCTGCGACCGTAGCTATCCCGCGGTTCCAGACTGAAGCGCCTAGGACTGCTCGGCCACTCCGGCCGGCAAAGACAAATTCGTATTAGAAGAATGGATACTATGGAAGTACGAGCACCTTGTACAATCTTACTAATCTTCCTTTCTAGTGAAAATGATAAACAAGAGCTTCAGTCCGGAACCGCGCTGCTGCTACGGTCGCAGGTTCTAATCCTGCCTCGGACATGGATGTGTGTGATGTCCTTAGGTTAGTTAGGTTTAAGTAGTACTAAGTCTAGGGGACTGATGACCTCAGATGTTAAGTCTCGTAGTGCTTAGAGCCATTTTATCCATCTGAATAGGAAGTTCGAACTTTTTTTCCATCAGTTTGTCGCGTCTGTGTGTTGATTTATCATATCGAGTACAATTGCTGTTATAGAGATGCAAGCCGATAGAAGAGACAAGGTGTCCATTCCACGAGTGGAGAATGGAAATGAGCGTTTGGTGTCTGTGGCCGCGAGGCCCCTTATAGAGCAGGTCCGGCCGCCTAGGTGCAGGTCTTATTACCTACGACGCCACATTGGGCGACCTGCGAGCCTGATGGGGATGAAGTGATGATGAAGACAACGCAACATCCAGTCCCTGAACGGAGAAAATCCCCGACCCAGCCGGGAATCGAACCTAGGCCCCTAGGACGGCAATCCGTCACGCTGACGACTTAGCTACAGGGGCGGACATTCCACGAGTGACGTCGATGCTACATGGACTGAGAGTGTGGCACAGCGATAGTAGTAGGCTAAGTGGTCCCTGAGGAACGACAGGTCGTAGGAAATCTCATATTGGATTTGGCGTCAAGAAATATAACGTCCGTAATTAATATTCATCTACATCTACATCCATACTCCGCAAGCCACCTGACGGTGTGTGGCGTAGGGTACCTTGAGTACCTCTATCGGTTCTCTCTTCTATTCCAGTCTCATACTGTTCGTGGGAAGAAAGATTATCGGTATGCCTCTGTGTGGGCTCTAATCTCTCTGATTTTATCCTCATGGGCTTTTCGCGAGACATACGTAGGAGGGAGCAATATACTGCTTGACTCCTCGGTGAAGGGATGTTCTCGAAACTTCGACAAAAGCCCGTACCGAGCTGCTGAGCGTCTCTCTTGCAGAGTGTTCCACTGGAGTTTATCATCTCCGTAACGCTTTCGCGATTACTAAATGATCCTGTAACGAAGTGCGCTGCTATCCGTTGGATCTTCCCTATCTCTTCTATCAACTCTATCTAATACGGATCCCACACCTGTGAGCAGTATTCAAGCAGTGGGCGAACAAGTGTACTGTAACCTGCTTCCTTTGTTTTCGGACTGCATTTCCTTAGGATTGTTCCAATGAATCTGTATGGCATCTGCTTTACCAACGATTAATTTTATATGGTCATTCCATTTTAAATCACTCCTAATACCTACTCCCAGATAATTTATGAAATTAACTGCTTCCAGTTTCTGACCTGCTATATTGTAGCTACATGATAAAGGACCTTTCTTTCTATGTATTCGCAGAACATTACACTTGTATACATTGAGATTCAGTTGCCATTCCCTGCACCATGCGTCAATTCGTTGCAGATCCTCCTGCATTTCAGTACAATTTTCCATTATTGCAACCTTTCGATGTACTACAGCATCATCCGCAAAAAGCCTCAATGAACTTCCGATGTTATCCACAAGGTCATTTATATACATAATGAATAGCAACTGTCCTACGACACTCTCCTACGGCACACCTGAAATCACTCTTACTTCGGAAGACTTCTCTCCTTTGAGAATGACACGCTGCGTTCTGTTATCTAGGAACTCTTCAATCCAATCACACAATTGGTCTGATAGTCCATATGCTCTTACTTTGTTCACTAAACGACTGTGGGGAACTGTATCAAACGCCTTGCGGAAGAAACACGGCATCTACCTGGGAACCCGTGTCTATGGCCCTCTGAGTCTCGTGGACGAATAGCGCGAGCTGGGTTTCACACGATCGTCTTTTTCGAAACCCATGCTGATTCCTAGAGAGTAGATTTCTAGTCTCCAGAAAAGTCATTATACTCGAACATAATACGTGTTCCAAAATTCTACAACTGATCGATATTAGAGATGTAGGTCTATAGTTCTGCACATCTGTTCGAAGTCCCTTCTTGAAAACGGGAATGACCTGTGCCATTTTTCCAATCTTTTGGAACGCTACGCTCTTCTAGAGACCTACGGTACACCGTTTCAAGAATGGGGGCAAGTTCCTTCGCGTACTCTGTGTAAAATCGAACTGGTATCCCATCAGGTCCAGTGGCCTTTCCTCTTTTAAGCGATTTTAATTGTTTTTGTATCCCTCTGTCACCTATTTCGATATCTACCATTTTGTCATCTGTGCGACAATCTAGAGAAGGGACTACAGTGCAGTCTTCCTCTGTGGAATAGCTTTGGAAAAAGACATTTAGTATTTCGGCCTTTAGTCTGTCATCCTCTGTTTCAGTACCATTTTGGTCACAGAGTCTCTGGACATTTTGTTTTGATCCACCTACCCCTTTGACATAAGACCAAAATTTCTTAGGATTTTCTGCCAAGTCAGTACATAGAACTTTACTTTCGAATTCATTGAACGGCTCTCGCATAGCCCTCCTCACACTACTTTTTCGCTTCGCGTAATATTTGTTTGTCTGCAAGGCTTTGGCTATGTTTATGTTTGCTGTGAAGTTCCCTTTGCTTCTGCAGCAGTTTTCTAACTCGGTTGTTGTACCACGGTGGCTCTTTTCCATCTCTTACGATCTTGCTTGGTACCTACTCATCTAATGCGTATTCTTCGAAGGTTTTTAACTTTGTCCACTGATCCTCAACACTGTCTGTACTTGAGATAGAACTGACATCTGCTTTTTGTCACTTTTGTTAAATAGAAAAATCTTCCTACCATTTTTAACATTTCAATTTACGGCTGAAATCACCGATGCTGTAACCGCTTTATGATCGCTGATTCTATGTTCTGCGTTAACTGTTTCAATGTTTAACTGTTCAGTGTTTAACTAATCAATAAAACAATCCGGCAATGCTAAATACTCTTCCTACTCATATCAATATAATTACAATTTCAGGTATTAGAAATTTACCAGCAGAAGTTAACGAAAGAACTAATTCAAAGTTACAGACGTTGGCGGATACAGTCGACCTATCACGAAAGTACGCTCTGAGCAAGCACGTGCGAAACAGTGAGACACTGCCTAATGCAATGTAGCTACCTCACTGCGTGCTTAGGACACGTATTAATTATGGGTGATTCAGTTTAATTGATAAAATGATTTAAAGTTTAATTTTGACCAATGAAAGAGTGGTTTGAACTGAAGAAACGTGGTAAAAGATACTGTGCATTATTTTGTGAGTATTGTTGTGCTCGAAGTGTTATAATTTAGATCCCGCAATCATTACTGCGATTAATAAGTTTAGACTGGCTCTCAAATAAGATTGACTGTGATAAGGAAACCTTTCCTCCTTTTGATTCGTATTAATAAATAAGGTGTCAGTGCGTGTATTGAGACACTGTAGCGTCGTAATAGCCCTTTCTAAAGCCACTCTAAACTTCAATGTTTCAAATAACATGTTAGAATCAGCAGCCAACGGAAAAGAAATTCACTGGGGACATGGAGACAGCTTCAGAAGGTACAAGGTAAGAAGCCTCACATTGTCATCTATGGAAGAATAGTGTGCAATTTGCGGTTCATTCAAACTAGATCTTTCTACATGCAACATTCCGCTGGTAATAGCTTGCATGGTTAGCATGTCCGACGCAGCAATGCGCCACTGTAGGAACTTCTCGTTTTTAAAGTAACAATTTCTAAGAGGTAGAAACGCTACAAGTTTTCTAACTTAGTTTGATGCAGCCTACGATAATTTCCTCTCCTGTGCCAACCACTTTTTTGTTTGATGTATTCCAATGTCTTCTTCTACAGCTCCCGCTAATTTCATGAAAGTTTTTCCCTGGTGTCTTAACAAATGTTCTATGATCACATCTCTTCTTCTTGTCAGTGTACCCCAAATGTTCCTCTCTTTGCCTACATCTACATCTATATGACTGCTCTGCATTTCACAATTAGTTAACTGGCAGACAGTTCACTGAACCACCTTCAAACTATTTCTCTACCGTTCCACTCTCGAATAAATTGGAAATTTGTGGTAAGTTCTAATGGGACGAAACTGCTGAGATTATCGGTTGCTAAGCTTACACACTACTTAATTTAACTTTAAATTAAGCTAAGGACAACACACACACCCACGCCCGAGGGAGGACTCGAACCTCCGACGGAGGGAGCTGTGCGGACCGTGACAAGGTGGCCTGGACCGTGACGAGGCGGCCTAGACCGCGCGGCTACCCCGCGCGGTACTCTCGAACAGTGTTCGGGAAAAATGAATACTTAAATCTTTCTCTTGTTTTATTACAATGATAATTTCTCCCTATGTAGGTGGGCACCAACAAAATACATTCGCATTCGAAGGAGAAATTTGATAACTGAAATTTCCTGAAAAGATCCTCCCGCCTTTGTTTTAACGATTGCCACTGTAACTTGCGTGTCGTATCCGAGACTCTCAACCTCACTGTGCAATGGTACAAAACGAGCTGCTCTTCTTTGAACTTTTTCGATGTCCTCCGTCAATCCTGTCTGATGCAGATCCCACGCCATACAGCAATACTTCAGAAGAAGACGTATAAACGTAGTTAGGCAGTCCTCTTATTATACCTACCGCATCTGCTAAGTGTTCTGTCAATAAACTGGCGTCTTTTCTTACATTCCTCCACAACATTAGCTATGTGAGCTGTTGTGACTTGGCAAGACAGCCAAGCCACTATGACCGGTAGCCGAAAGGCACGCGTTTAAGCTCACGCAGGCTGGCGTGACGTCTGGAACAGTCATAGGAGTTTATAGTAGGAAGAAAAGTACGTAGCTTCTGGAATACTTAGCTTTAATCCATAATTGGTGAACATCGGTCTGACGGTACATGCATCACAAGATAAATAGCAAATGATAATGGCGCCTTGCTAGGTCGTAGCAAATGACGTAGCTGAAGGCTATGCTAACTATCGTCTCGGCAAATGGGAGCGTAATTTGTCAGTGAACCATCTCTATTAAAGTCGGCTGTACGGCTGTACAACTGGGGCGAGTGCTAGGAAGTGTCTCTAGACCTGCCGTGTGGCGGCGCTCGGTCTGCAATCACTGACAGTGGCGACACGCTGGTCCGTCGTATACTAGCGGACCGCGGCCGATTTAAAGGCTACCACCTAGCAAGTGAGGTGTCTGGCGGTGACACCACATGAGCTCTATAATTTAAGTTATTCATAATTATAATTATATAATTTTGCTGAACTCACGCCTTAAGCTTTGTGTTTATCATGTAATCGAAGTTTAGCGGGTTCCTTTAATTATTCATGCGGATGACTTCACACTTTGCCACTTTCCCCACTCACAGATATCTTGTCTAAATTATATTTCAATTAGTTTTGATCATCTGATGACTTTAAGCGACAGCATCATCTGTAAACAATCTTAGAGAGCTGCTCAGATTGTTTATATCGTTTATATAGATCGTTTACATAAATTAGGAACAACAGAGGGCCTATAGCTCTTCCTTGTGGAACGTCAGATGTCACCTCTGCTGGACTCGACAAGTTTCCGTCAGTTATTCAATTCCTTTTCCACAGGAAATCATGAATCCTTTTGCACAACTGAGACGATATTCTAGAGGCATGCAGCTTTATTAGAAGTCGCTTGTGTGTAACAGTGCTAAAAGCATTCTGGAAATCTAGAAATCACAGTTTTCAGTCAAATGGCAGACGGCGTTTGCCAGGTGATCACGGTGCGTCGCATCTACTGCGCAGCCCCTGATCTACAATCGTATTGTCAAGCATTAAATTATTTATCATTGTAGTTTCATTTTCCTGGGAATACTGCATTCTCAACAGTTCCAAAATTTGCCGCCGTCTTCGAAGGAGTGCATATTGCCTGAAAAAAATAAACAAATAAAAAATAATAAATAAACAAATCTATGCAACCAGGAGACCATTATGGATGTCAATGTAACTTCGTACTTGCACACACCATCAGCAGATGTACAGAGTTCCAATTGTTTATTGTAGGTAGAACGGTTACCGTAATGCGCTAATGTTGTTCGTGCTCAGTTTTGGTACTAGGAGCGTCAGAATATATAGAGTGTGTAACAAAACTGGACGACACAAATTCTAGGACATATTACTCATACGTAGACGAAGAAATTATGTTGTATAAACATATGTCTGGAAGCGCTTTGTTTCCATGTTACAACTCATTTTCTACAGCAAGTTCCAGCGAGATCATATTGTAAATTTTCACAATATGTGTGTGTGTGGACAGACGTCAGTCTTCACGCTACTGTTGAAGCAAGTCATCAACAAAGATTTTCTGTCAATGTTTGGGCCGGCATTGTTGGTGGCTGTTTGGTACAGCCTCACTTTCTTCCACCCAGGCTCAACGGACGAAGTTATCATAATTTCGTAAAGACTCTTCTGCTTGATCCTTTAGCAGATGTGCTTTTAGCTTTGCAACAAAATGTGTACGTCATGCACGATGGGGCACCATCTCATTTTATCGTTTATGTCCTTCGACTTCCAAATAACAGATTCTGTTCTGGCTGTGCCCTCCTGTAATGTTTTGTGGTTCCTGGCTGGATGAAGAGAGGGTGGTATGGCAGGTGGGAGGCCGGCTTCCTCTCACTACGACACAAAATACAGACGTGGTTAAGATACACTTTATTACAAGAATTAATTGAGCACTTAACTTCAGTTACGTCCAGTCTGAAGTTCTGTGGTTAACAGCAATCAAATAACATGTACTAACCCTTGACTCTTGTGTGTGTCCACATCACTATACAGGGTGAGTCACCTAACGTTACCGCTGGATATATTTCGTAAACCATATCAAATACTGACGAATCGATTCCACAGACCGAACGTGAGGAGAGGGGCTAGTGTAATTGGTTAATACCAACCACAAAAAAATGCACGGAAGTATGTTTTTTAACACAAACCTACGTTTTTTAAATGGAACCCCGTTAGTTTTGTTAGCACATCTGAACATATAAACAAAAACGTAATCAGTGCCGTTTGTTGCATTGTAAAATGTTAATTACATCCGGAGATATTGTAACCTAAAGTTGACGCTTGAGTACCACTCCTCTGCTGTTCGATCGTGTGTATCGGAGAGCACCGAATTACGTAGGGATCCAAAGGGAACGGTTCTGGACCTTAGGTACAGAAGAGACTGGAACAGCACATTACGTCCACATGCTAACACCTTTTTATTGGTCTTTTTCACTGACGCACATGTACATTACCATGAGGGGCGAGGTAAACGTACACACGTGGTTTCCGTTTTCAATTACGAAGTGGAATAGAGTGTGTCCCACTGGAAACGCGTCGACGTATGTGGTATCAGCATGAAGGTGCACCTGCACATTCCGCAATTAACACTAGGCTGACCCTTGACAGGATGTTCGACGGGCGTTTCATAGGACGTGGAGGACGCGTAAATTGGCCAGCCCGTTCTCCTGATCTTACACCTCTGGACTTCTTTCTGCGGGGTACGTTAAAGGAGAATGTGTACCGTGATGTGCCTACAACCCCAGAGGATATGAAACAACGTATTGTGGCAGCCTGCGGCGACATTACACCAGATGTACTGCGGCGTGTACGACATTCATTGCGCCAGAGATTGCAATTGTGTACAGCAAATGATGGCCACCACATTGAACATCTATTGGCCTGACATGTCGGGACACACTCTATTCCACTCCGTAATTGAAAACGGAAACCACGTGTGTACGTGTACCTCACCCCTCATGGTAATGTACATGTGCGGCAGTGAAGAAGACCAATGAAAAGGTGTTAGCATGTGGACGTAATGTGCTGTTCCAGTCTCTTCTGTACCTAAGGTCCATCACCGTTCCCTTTGGATCCCTACGTAATTCGGTGCTCTCCGATACACACGATCGAACAGCAGAGGAGTGGTACTCAAGCGTCAACTTTAGGTTACAATATCTCCGGATGTAATTAACATTTTACAATGCAACAAACGGCACTGACTACGTTTTTGTTTATATGTTCAGATGTGCTAACAAAACTAACGGGGTTCCATTTAAAAAAACATAGGTTTCTGTTTTTTTTATGGTTTGTATTAACCAATTACACTAGCCCCTCTCCTGACGTTCGGTCTGTGGAATCGATTCGTCGGTATTTGATGTGGTTCACGAAATATATCCAGGTGACTCACCCTGTATACAATAACTAACGTTCCATCACAACTAGCTAAGTTGCGAGGAGACTGCTATTACTGTGGAGGACTAGAGCACAGTGCGACGTAATGAGGTGCAGTGCGAGCTGAATCCCGATGCGACGTACTGAGGTTCTGAGATTGAGACAGCTCAGTCGGCAGCGGCGGCGTATATCTACGCTCTCCGGGGCTCGTTATCGGCACGTAACCTGGGGGGGGGGGGGGGCGTGTCTTGGTTTTCTCTTGTCATAGGTGCGCATACTTCAGCGCCTGCTATACAATGTTTCCTATTGCCGACCGGTGTGCTGCCGAAGGCGTACGCCAGCACAGAATCGGTGACAAATGGATAGGTAGAGAGGGACCAATTGGCTGGCCTACATGCTCTCAGACCTAAACCCACTGGACTTTTATTTGTGGGAACATTTGAAGCCTCTTGTGTGTGAAACCCCAGTACAAGATGTTCAAAGCCCCCGTGTCCGTATTATGGAAGGCAGCGAAACCATACGTAGTACTCTGGGAATACATAGCCGATCCGAGATTCACTGGGGAATATTTATCATCTGCTGTTGCATGTGGCATGCTGGTGCGTTCTGTTCGTATTTGTTTCCCATGATTAATGAGTTAGCGAAAATGGGTCCTAACGTGGAAATACAAGCGTTTCCTGACCGATGTTAATACACTACTGGCCATTAAAATTGATACACCAAGAAGAAATTCAGATGATAAACGGGTATTAATTGGACAAATATATTATACTAGAACTGACATGTAATTACATTTTCACGCAATTTGGGTGCATAGATCCTGAGAAATCAGTACCCAGAAAAACCACTTCTGGCCGTAATAACGGCTTTGATACGCCTGGGCATTGAGTCAAACAGAGCTTGGATGCCGTGTACAGGTACAGCTGCCCATGCAGCTTCAACACGGTACCACAGTTCATCAAGAGTAGTGATTGGCGTACTGTGACGAGCCAGTTGCTCGGCCACCATTGACCAGACGCTTTCAGTTGGTGAGAGATCTGGAGAATATGCCGGCCAGAGCAGCAGTCGAACATTTTCTGTATCCAGAAAGACCCGTACAGGACCTGAAACATGCGGTCGTGCATTATCCTGCTGAAATATAGAGTTTCACCGGGATCGAATGAAGGGTAGAGTCACGGGTCGTAACACATCTGAAATGTAACGCCCACTGTTCAAAGTGCCGTCAATGCGAACAAGAGGTGACCGAGACGTGTACCCGATGGCACCCCGTACCATCACGCCGGGTGATACGCCAGTATGGCGATGACGAATACACGCTTCCAATGTGCGTTCACCGCGATGTCGCCAAACACGGATGCGACCATCGTGATGCTGTAAACAGAACCTGTATTCATCCGAAAAAATGACGTTTTGCCATTCGTGCACCCAGGTTCGTCGTTGAGTACGCCATCGCAGGCGCTCCTGTTTGTGATGCAGCGTCAAGGGTAACAGCAGCCATGGCCTCCGAGCTCATAGTCCATGCTGCTACAGACGTCGTCGAACTGTTCGTGCAGATGGTTGTTGTCTTGCAAACGTCCCCATCTGTTGACTCAGGGATCGAGACGTGGCTGCACGATCCGTTACAGCCATGCTGATAAGATGGCTGTCGTCTCGACTGCTAGTAATACAAGGCCGTTGGGATCCAGCGCGGCGTTCCGTATTACCCTGGTGAACCCACCGATTCCATATTCTGCTAACAGACATTGGATCTCGACCAACGCGAGCAGCAATGTCGTGATACGATAAACCGCAATCACGGTAGGCTACAATCCGACCTTTATCAAAGTCGGAAACGTGATGGTACGCATTTCTTCTCCTTACACGAGGCATCACGACAATGTTTCACCAGGCAACGTCGGTCAACTGCTGTTTGTGTATGAGAAATCGGTTGGAAACTTTGCTCTTGTCAGCACGTTGTAGGTGTCGCCACCGGCGCCAGCCTTGTGTGAATGCTCTGAAAAGCTAATAATTTGCATATGACAGCATCTTCTTCCTGTCGGTTAAATTTCGCGTCGGTAGCACGTCGTATTAGACTTGTAGCAATTTCAATGGCCAGTAGTGTATAACGTAATTTCTTCATCTACGTGTGAAGAATGTCTCCTTTTAATATAATGTGATTTCTTCGTCTACGTGTGAAGAATGTGTGCTGCAATTTGCGCCACAGATTTTCGTTACGTCCTGTACGTAGCGTGAACAGCAAGCCAGATGGAGACGCTGCATACTCGTGAGAGGCAGAGGTGTCAGCACATGACAGAATCACAAAGCAGCCTTATTTTGGATCTCCACTTGGTAGCCTGATCTAATCGTACTATATCCAGATAAGTATGCCATTCTGATGACAGTAGCCTGATGCAGAATTGCTGGACCGCATCTGATTACCACGAGGGAGGATCATATATTGTGGACCAAGGGCATCATAACCCATTCATATCTTCGCCTTCCACCTCACAACAAGTAACAAGCAACACTCTGTGGAAATACACACTACTGGTCGGAGAATCACAGCAGCCAGACTAGTAAATTACCGCCCCATGCAATGGCTGTCATTAACTACACAATACAAACTGCTGCTTTTCTAGTGGTGCTATAACTGAGAAGCGTGGACTGCTGATGAACAGTATGGCATGGTATTCGGTGATGAATCACGGTTCTACACTACACAGGACGACCACCTTCGTCGAGAACGGCGGCACCCTAGGGATTAGCCCCATTATAGCAATGATCTGGAGGGGCACAGCTATGTCACGTCATGGTGTTGGAAGAATCGAATACGACTTCAGGTCAGAGATGGTAGAGTTTGAGGGTCTTCTGACAGCACAGTAATACGTCACGGACACCCTGCGCCCTCATGGGTTCCTTCTCATGTGACGGTAGTCTGGTGCCATTATTCAACAGGAAAATACTGGCCCACACGTGGCACGTGTCTCTGTGAACTGTTTGCGTGATGTTGAAGTACTCCTGTGGCAGCAAATTCCCAAGATCTGCCCCAATAAAACATTTTTGGGACCCGCTCGGAGGTCAATTCCTTTCTAAAGTCAGTAGACAGTATATCAGGTACCAGTTACAATAGTTGTGAGCTACCTTACCTCAAAATAGGATAACTATTTTATGACATCCTTCCCAACCGAATCAGTGCTCGTATGCATGTAAGAGGTAGCACAACGTCTTACTGACAATCGATCTGATACTGGTAACTTCCTTGTAAACTTGACTCGATATTGTAATCACTGAAATACCATTACACACCATTTCTAAACGTCTACTTTCATTTAGTTTCCGTCTCCTCTTTTCTTTTTCTGCTTTGCAGTATATTTAAGTGTGCTGGGTTTCGTGGCCATTGTCACTGAAATTAAAATCTCTGCTGAGACTCTTCTCAGAAGAGGAGCCGAAACGTCGATGGTATAAGCCAAAATGGTGCGGCCTAACAACCTGGAATCGTTTAACTTCAATATATTTATTGTTGTTCAGCGTACTCTCGATTATCCACGGTAGTTGGGGAATTCTGCGGATAATTTGCAATTAAAGTACAAGGCAATGTATTAGTTCTTCAAACTTAAAAATCAATTATAATTTTATAATTAAAACCACTTAACTTCAGTTTATAGTAAATTATACTTTATTCATCGTATTATGTGTGAGAATACAGTACTTACAAAGAATAGAGTGCAAGTCAGCTTCACATTACACTACACTACTTTGAAAAAAAAGTCTTGAATTGAGGTGTGGCTCAGTAGCTTGTCTTTTACATATCGTACAACGAATTTTACCCAATACCAGCTTGTCAGAGAGGGAAGCATCTTCTTGTTCGACCCATTGCATGACTGACTGCTGTTTCTGGAGTTAGAGGAATGTTGTCATCTTCGACACTGTCATCACCTCCTCGGATTTCCCTTATACTGACTGAACAATAGCACAGTCTATCTCAAGGCCTGGCTCTGTGGAGTCCACGTCAAACCATTCTGAAATATTTTATTTGGCAATAGTTTCACACCATGGAGTACAGCAACTAACGTTGCTAATGAGCAGCCTTCTTCGTCATTGGAATCACTGATTTAATCAGTTTTAGGATTACTGGCTTTTCTTGATTGTTTTACTTTACGCCACTTCTACACTTCATAAACTGCATTAAGCACACTCAATTGTTTCCAGAATGTTTCAAAATTGCTGCCCTCATCAGTAAGTTTTGTAGCAGATTTTCCTCTCAAAATTTTCTTTGTGGGAGCAATGACACCCTGATCCACTGGCTCAATTAAGGCTGCCGCCTTAGGGGGTAAATGTTTTACAAATATAAACAAGTTCATTCGGATGCGATCACGCAATGTCCAGTAACAGTGTCACCCTTGCAGGTAGACCCTTCATCGTTAAATGTTGTCGCACCTGCGGCACAAAGCAGTTATGGAATCCTGTTTAAAATATTGTGCAGTCCATCCAAGTCCCTTTCTGGTGAAAATAATGGACAGGTAAGTTGTGCATGCCTTTTTCTTCAAAAAAAATGGCGTGGTTTTTTAGATTTACCTTTATACCAAGCTTAACTTTACGTGATACCATCCGATTAGCTCAACCCAACACAGTTATCAAAAATGGCTCTGATCACTATGGGACTTAACATCTGAGGTCATCGGTCCCCTAGAACTTAGAACTAACCTAAGGACATCACACACGTCCATGCCCGAGGCAGGATTCGAACCTGCGACCGAAGCAGTGGGGCGGTTCCAGACTGAAGACACAGTTATCTTTTTCTTGCTTGATTTATACCCAGGTGCGGTACGTTGTGTCTCGAAATCTAAAGTGCTTATTGGTAGACACTTCCAAAACAGCCTTGTTTCATCCACGTCTTTTATTTGCTGCAGCCGTAAATTCACTCGTGCAATAAACTCGTGGAAATAATCACAAAATTCAGAAGCAGCCTTATTATCTCTACTTAACTTTTCCACATGGACGGCAATCTCCCGAATACGAAGACGCTGTTTATATATTGTTAGCCAGCTGAAAGACATATTAAAAGTCGGCCGTTGTGGCCAAACGGTTCTAGGCGCTTCAGTCAGGAACCGCGCGACCGCTACCGTTGCAGGTTCGAATCCTGCCTCGAGCATGGATGTGTGTGTTCTCCTTAGGTTAGTTAGGTTTAAGTAATTCTAAGTTCTAGGGGACTGATGACCTCAGATGTTAAGTCCCATAGTGCTCAGAGCAATTGGAACCATATATTAAAATCTCCTTCCATCCCCAAGGTTTTGAAGGAAAATTGGGCCTGTTTGCGCGTATTAGGCCAGATACTTGTGTGCCCTCTGCCCTTTTCTGCTGAACCCATTCCAACACTGCTTTATACAGTTCTGCGTATGTAGACAGTTTAATAGCCTTCCGCTTTCACAAATCGTTAGATGATTCAGAACTACAAACAAATCCAATTATTTTGTCTTGTGTTTCTGAATTATCACGGATGGTAGTTTCACCCACATTCTAAATCAGTACCAGATTAAGCGTATCAATACTTCCTTCTTAGAGTCTGTGTATTATTTCCAATGTCTTCTGTATCATCAGCACAACACGTTTCCGGTTTTCAGACACTGTTCGGCGGTAACAGAAACCAAATGTTGTATGAATGCGTGGTATCTGTTCTTTCGGACGTGTCCGAAAGAAAGGGCAAAGGGGGCAGCTGCCCCGGGCTGCAGAATTTGGGGGCGGCAAATTTTGGTAGGTTTTTTTTTCTTACGAAGAAATTCTTAGGAAGCTCCTTAATGTTGCAATCATACTATTGTGGCTATCTAGCAAACATTTCTTTGGAATGAAATGTTCAGATTAAGATGCAATACAACAGTACTAGTGCCTTTTTCAGTTCTATTACAAGTCTACGTTATTACATTGCCAGTTTGTTGAAAAACCGTCCCATAATGAAATTCTGGCTGCGCCTATGAAAAGCGATAGTTATTCGAGAAACCGCTGTTGTCGTGCTGCAGCCTTATTGCACCAGACGTCATGCAGTTGGCAGAAATAATGAGAATCCACAATGAGATTTTCACTCTACAGCGGAGTGTGCGCTGATATGAAACTTCCTGGCAGATTAAAACTGTGTGCCCGACCGAGACTCTAACTCGGGACCTTTGCCTTTCGCGGGTAAGTGCTCTACCATCTGAGCTACCGAAGCACGACTCACGCCCGCTACTCACAGATTTATTTCTGCCAGTACCTCGTCTCCTACCTTCCAAACTTTACAGAAGCTCTCCTGCGAACCTTTCAGAACTAGCACTCTGGAAACATCCCCCAGGCTGTGGCTAAGCCATGTCTCAGCTACATCCTTTCTTTCAGGAGTGCTAGTTCTGCAAGGTTCGCAGGAGAGCTTCTGTCAAGTTTGGAAGGTAGGAGACGAGATACTGGCAGAAGTAAAGCTGTGAGTACCGGGCGTGAGTCGTGCTTCGGTAGCTCATATGGTGCCGGCACGGTAGCTCAGCGTGTTCGGTCAGAGGGTTAGCTGCTCTCTGTAGTAAAAAACTGAGTGCACCGATCAACAACGAACTGAAACGGATGTCTTACGGCGTCCGCCCCGAGCCAATGCAACGAACGAAAGCGAACAAAATGAGATCAAAAAAAAGAAAAAAAGATGGTAGAGCACTTGCCTCCGAAAGGCAAAGGTCCCGAGTTCGAGTCTCGGTCGGGCACACAGTTTTAATCTGCCAGGAAGTTTCGATAATGAGAATGCTGACTCTCACAGTGTATTAAGCTATCTGTTGTAAAGGTCCGTTCAAAATATTGATAATATTATTAACTTATTGTGATTTCTTGCTTGGACGTAAATATTTTAAAAACAATGTGCTCGAAGTTAGTTAAATTATTTAATTATATTCGCAGCAATACAAGAAAAATGCCAGACATTTCGGCTGTCGACTAACAAAGACATTTTCCGAATTTGTATTCCTTAAACCGGCGAGTATCCACCGAAAATCGGCTAAGATGTCAACACCGGCTGACAGAGAATAGTTTCACACTAAAGCTCTCAGACGTGATGCGCGCGCAACCTACCCTCTGCCGCCGCCATTTATTGTTGGGGCGCGACGGCGTGACATGGCGTATCATTGTTTCCTGTTGTATTGATTTCTATTGTTTTTCTGTTGTGTATTTAAATTTGTTTAATAACTTGTATAGTAATGGAAGGTCGAAAACGGAGTAGTGGGGCGACGTATAGAAAAATAGCAGAAGAGAAGAAGAAAAAAATAAGTGAGCTGTTATCTCAGACACGAAAATTGGATTCCTTTTTCACAAATTCTGCTGTCAGTAACGAAAACAAAACATCAGGTAAGATTATATAACGTAAATTGAAATTAGGGTATTTTGTATGGACGATGTTGTAAAGGAGACTTTTCTAAAAACAAGCATACCAATTGCAAAGTTGTAACTTAATGCTAATCAGAGATCTTCAAATTATCGCTAAAGTCTCCAAACTCGAAAATCGTCTTGCACTTACAAATAAAAATGCCCACCATTCAGTAACGGTTCATGGTAATCCTTTTAAATCAGTTTTGAACTTCTCAATTATAGTGTAAACACACAAAAAATCAAAATATTTAAAAATGGTCAAGCAATCCTCACTAGATCACTTCATATGGATTGACTCAGGGATCAATCCTCTACAGTTACTGTAACACTACCACAACAGAGAAGGATGTATACAAATTACTCAAAGATAGTAAATCTTTCAAGTTCAGTATGGATTATATATTTCTTGGTTTCAGGTCAAACCGAAGATGGCCCGAGTACGAAGGTAATAGACGACACTGTGAGGGAACGTGAAACACTACTTCCTGGAACATCAGCTAGTGTTCAGCAAAAAGATGAAACTTCTGAGTTTCAGTCTGATTTTAACGATCTTCGTACATGGTCGAAAAGGTTTTCTGACTCTGAAAGATGTAACATTATAAAAATGAGAGCAGAAAACGAACGTGATCTTGACATCTGTAAGAGCTATAGAGAAGGTCGCAATCTAAATAAAGATTGGTTTCTAAAGCAGTTAAAAATGGGACAAAAGTTAAAAGATCATGGCTAGGTTATAGTGAGGGTAAAAACTCTTTATATTGCATTCCCTGAAGATTATCTTGTCACTTAGGCTCAGATTCTGAGTCAAAATCATTCAAGAAGGGATTATTAATTGGAAAAAGCTTAGTGAAAAATTACCTGCCCCTGAAATTTCACCAAACCATAAATTTTGTTTCTGCTCTTGGAAGGCTCGAGAGCAGGGCTTAACAACTGGCCGATTTTGAGCGCGAGTACTCGCGTCTGCTCGGGCACGTGCTCGCGAGCAGGTGCAAGGGGGAGGAGTAGGAAGGGAGGGGAAAGGAGGAGAAATGCGCGCGCACATTTGAATAGGGCCGCAGCGTGCCTATTGAATTCGCACCGACTGTGTAACGTTTAAAGTACTACGATCAGCTCTAACACTCGCGTCGCTGGTTAAGAATCATGTCAAGTCGCCGTTGTGTAACCCCAACCATGCTTTCGAAGTTCAACCCCCATTGGGAGGAATTGTATCTGCTTACAGAAAAAGAGGGTGTTGCAAAATGTTTAGTATGTCACAAAACGCTGAATTCTTTCAGGAAATTTAAATTGCAGCGACATTATATGTCGTACCACGCGAAAGACTACGGAAGTGGATAATGTGATGGACCAGATCGTGCACAGGAAGTTATTAAACTTAAAAGGAAGCTATCCGAAGAAGATCTGGACGACGAAGAAAATTCAACTGAGGCAGCTCTCAGAGTGAGTTACAAAATTTCTTTGCTTTTAGCAAAATCCCTGCGCCCGTTCACTGATAGCGATTTAATAAAAGAATGAATGGTAGTTAAAACGGAACATTTGTGTCCATCTCAAGTTGAACAGTTTCGGATTGTGCCATTATCTAACATGACCATTATGCGTCGCATACAGGACATGGCAGACGACATCCAGAGCCAGCTTGCAAATATCTGTAAAGATTTTATGGCGTATTCTCTAGCTCTGGACGAAAGTGTTGATAGCACTGGAACAGCGCTGCTTGGCATATTTATTAGAGGTGTTAATAGAGATCTTCAGGTGAGGAAGGACCTCCTCGATGTAGTAGCCATGAAGAACACTACAACCGGATGTGATATTTTAAGTAGTGTTGAAGAAAGTGTTGAAAATATAGGATTGTCGTGGAATTCTTTAGTTTCAGTGTCTACAGACGGTGCACCAGTGATGAAAGGGAAAAAATCAGGTTTCTTTGCGCTGTTGAAGGAGAAAATGCAAAAACTGACCGTGCTGAATGAAATAAGGGGCGTTCACTGTGTGATCCACCAGGAAAACTTACGTGCAAAGAGTATCACTCTAAAAAATGTGATGAGTGTTGTTGTTCGTACAACCAATCATATAAGGAAGCATGGCAATTTAAAAGCTTTCTTGAGGATGTAGAAAGCCTGCCTTATTACAGCGAGGTCCGCTAGCTTAGTCGTAGCGAATTATTAAATCGATTTTTTTGCCTATTAGATGAGATAAATATGTTCATGGAAATAAATAACATGTGTGTTCCTGAATTGAAAGAGCCTTCATGGAAATGTTATCTCGCGTTCTTAGCAGATTTAACTAGCCATCTAAATGCTTTGAACATTTCACTACAAGGTAAAGAACTGCTAATTACTCATTTCATAGATCTAATACGAGCTTTTAAAATGAAATTGACACTTTGGGTGAGTCAGCTGGAAACAGGAAATCTAGCTCATTTTCCTAAATTATCATCCATGCAAGATGTTCACAAAGACTGTGAACGTTATTCACATAGTTTAGTTGCCCTTAAGGAAGAATATGATCAACGCTTTCAAGATCTGACAGCACTAGACAGTGATTTTTATCTGTTCTCCTCTCCATATTCAGCGAATATTGAAGATATTCGTCCTGAGCTGCAACTAGAAATTATTGACCTGCAGTGTGACAGAGAATACAGAGACAACTTTCAGAACAAGAAAAACATTTTTGAATTCTACAGACACTTCCCTCAGGATAGATTTCCTCGTTTGCACAAACTGGCGGTTACAATAATATCAATGTTGGGTTCCACGTGTGTTTGTGAACAACTGTTCTCTGCAATGAAATGTAACAAGACGCGCCTGAGGAACGCATTGTCTGATCGAAATTTAAACTGCACGCTGCGCCTAAAATGCACAAGAACAATTACTCCGAACATAGACGCAATTGTAAAGGGCAAAAAGTACAAGATAACCGAGAATACCACACTTCAGTGACACCTTTTATTGTGTAACAGTTCACAAATTAATACGAATGTAGAGGCATACACTAAGCTAATAAAATTATGTGGCACGTGTACATTCTCCTTTATTTGTTTCATTTGTCGCAGTAATAATTCGTGAGTGATATCCCTGCAGGTGGCCGCGGATTTACATTGACTGGCGGCAGCTGTTGTGTGCCCGACGTGACTCTCCCCACTCTCCGCTCTGGTCCGGTAGTGGGGGAAGCGCGCTCGCGCTGCTCCGTGCTCGCGCCTTGCTGCTCACAGCTTGCTCCGCGAGCATGTATGTTGTGAAGCCCTGCTCTTGAGTCTTCTCTTGGAAGCGGAGGCATTGATAGAGAGCTGCAAGACCCGATAAAAAAAGAGGAATCTCACTGAAGAGCAGTGTTGCACTGTATTATTGATGCTGTCATTTTTCTAGCAATGCAAGGATGTCCATTTAGAGGAACAAAAGAAGTTGGTTATTTTGGTGATCCACAGGGTGGAAAATTTCTAAATACCATTGATCTTATATCACACTATAGTGTCCCTCTTCGTCTGCATATTGAACGCCACAAGAAAGAGCACATTAGCTATTTTTCCAATCACATCCAACATGAGTTCCTTGACTTGATTGCGACAAAATAAAAGAAGGCATGATTAAAGATGTTTTAATCCGACATACTTTTCATTGATGTTGACTGCACTCCCGATATCAGCCACAATGAGCAGATGACTCAAGTAGTTCGCTATGTCAAGGTAAATGACTTAGAGGTTGTGGAAAATTATGCTGACTTTTTTATAGTTACAGACAAAAGAGGAGAAGGTCTTAGTTAAGAAATACTGAAAAAATAGAACAATATGGGTTGAACATTAAATACTGCAGAGGTCAGTCTTATGACAGTGGGGCAAACAGGGCTGGAAAGTACAAAGGGGTCCAGTCAAGAATACTTGAGAAGAATAACCTGGCCTATTTCGTACCATGTGCTGCTCACTCTTTAAATTTAGTAGGAGCACACGCAGCCGACACATCTGCCGAAGCCCAAACTTTTTTCTGGAACTGTCCACCGTTTGTATGTATTCATTGTGTGTTCCACATCAAGATGGAAATCTTACAAAAACATGTATATACAACATTGAAACCCCAGAAGAAGACTAGGTGGTCTGGAAGGGTAGACGCAGTTGAAGCATTTTCACGAAGTTGTAAAGGTTCTGGAAGAAATTGAAACTTATAAATTCTCAACGTCAGAAAGAAAAACATAGGCCAGGTCTATTTTAAAAAATATGAGGGAACTAACATTTATTGCCTTAACTCGTTTCTGGTATGCAATACTGAAAAAAATAGAGCGTGCTAATCAGTTTCTGCAAAGAGAAGACCTTACAATTGATAAATCTGTTCGAAATATTTAAGGCCTTTTGAATTTTCTGAAAACTTCCAGAGACCCTTGTATCTCTGAAGCTATTTCCGAGGCCAAAGTCCTAGCAGAAGATAATGAGGTGTCAACGGTATTCTCAGAAAAAAGGGTCAGAAGAAAGAAGAAAGTGACCAATGAGCTTTCTGAGGATGAAATATCGAGATTTGTTCAGTATGTCAGTGTTAGAAATAATTGATAGAGTGATAATAGAGCTGAGTACCCGGTTTACTGCACCGGAGAACATTAGTGCTAAATTTAGTTTTCTGTGTGGTGTCCAAATTCAAGAAATAGAAGTGGAGGAATTAAAGGACAAAGCAACAGAAATGTCTGATACCTACGCAGAAGATCTAAACAAGGAAGAATTTATTTTTGAAATTAGAAGTTTCAAACACCATGCCCTGGTAATAGAGAGAGACTTGCACAATGCCGCTGCATCTTCGACATTAAGCTTGATTTATACAAAAAAATCTGTAGAGAGGTATCCCAACATTACTACAGCCTCAAGAATATTCCTTACCATGCCACTTTCTGTTTCCTATGGAGAAAGAAGTTTCAGCAAGCTGAAAGTAACTAAAAATCATTTGAGGAGCGTGACTACTCAACAATGATTAACAAATGTCAGTATAATCTCCACAGAGCACGAACGAGCTGTTTCCATAAACTATGATGATATCATAAACGCTTTCGCAGCCAAAAAAGCTCGGAAATAGAAGTTTTAAATTGATTATTGTATGATATTTATGGTATATTCTTGTATATTTTATAATTGCTTATGTTTGTTTTCTTTGACCTTAATTCATTTAATAAAATAAGTTAGTGTTGTCAGATACTGACGTTTATTTCGAAATATATTACTCAAATTACTTTTTATGAGTGGGGGTGAAAGAAGGGGCGGCAAATTTAAGCTTGCCCCCATTCGTAAGACTCCTAGATCCGACTCAGGGCTGCGGGTAAGTGGCACTCGATGGGAATGTGGATTGTCCATGAGGCATGTAGAGGTAGTCCGCGCAGCTACGATAACGCTGTGTTCTGGATGACACAGCGGTTAACGTATAGACCTAGCAAGCAGGAGATCCCTGTTCGATATACATTTACACTCAACGCCGCTGACGCCGTATAATGTCCCGATGCACGAACAGCAGTGGTCCCCTCCCTTTATTTTCCTTTTTTCCCCTCTTCCCCTTCAATTTACGTAGAGAACAAATGACTACAATATCCACTGCAACACTACAGTCCAGCGCTTGTGGTGTTGGAGCAGGACGTTGTTTACTGCAATCGTGTTTTAACGAGACATTATCGTTCACTGGCGATCGCTCCCGCATTTCAACAGCTAAAAAAGAAATAAGTAGGTAAAATAAAATTGCGAAAAACAGGCCGCGGATAATCCGCTCGCGGATAGTCGAGATTTTACTGTACTTTCATTTTCCCACACGCACAGCACTTGAGACAGCTCTAGGATGGGCCGCTGTCTTCCCAGGGACAAAATTCGCCCGGTGGCCTCAAGCGCTCGCTGCGCACTGCTTTGCCAACGATGACCGCTCCTCGCTCCACGACCGCTAAATGCGCAGCCCCGACGCGAGCCATGTATCAGGTGCATTCTTACGGCGGCTAACTAGCGGAGGCCCGGCCGGTAGATGTTATGTTTCCGGCGGGTCGTCACACGGAGCTGTCAGAGTGGTTCTGCCTCGGCAGCGATTTACGGCCGGGGAAATCGATCAGCGGGCGCGACCACGAGCGCGACCGCGGAGGCGGCGTGGGCGCTGTGACGCAACGTAATTATGTGACTGGGAGCGGTTTAATTTCCTTTGTTGGCGGCAATGCGTGACGTTTTGTCTGTCGCGCGGCAGGAAGCGGGGGACTCCACGGGCCCGTGACATTCATTATGCTAATTAGCCCCGACGAGACCGTCGCGGCCGAATTAACGACCGACCGGTGCCCGCGCTCGCAGGCATTCCGCTATCGGGCGGGTATCTCGGGAACAAAACGGCGCTAAGCGCCCGTGAAATGTTCGCCGCAAGTCTTACCGGCGCGCGCTAGCGGGGTGTTGATTTACAAAACGCCTGTAGATAATTATCGCGGACGTGGGAAAGAGAAAGGCGCCGGCAGGCCGCCGACGCGCCCCCACCCCCCCGCCCGCCACCGCCCCCGTTCCCCGCCGACGCACAGTAATTTGTGGCTCATTATGTGCGCCTCCGGCCGATTAACATACAATTTTGTGTGGTTTTTCCAGCAACGCGGAGGCCGACAGCCTCCGGAAGCAGCCGGCCGAGATGACGCGCCTCAACCGCCCCCATTGTTGTGTCGCCCGGAAGCGCCGTCCAGGTGACATTAACCTAATGAGAAATGTTTCCCTCCCCTCCCTCCTCCTGCGGGGTTATTAAACATTTCCGGCCGCAGGGCGTAGCCGCCTCTCTCTCCCCGTTTAGTCGCTCGCTTTTCCGTTCTCTTGGTCGGCTCGCGCTTGTTTTTCGACGCGGGAGGCCGTTGTCTCAGCGCCAACCCGGAAGTGACGCCGCAACTTCGCTTCACCTCGCCTCATTGCCGTGGCGAATTCCTTCGAACTGTGCGCCATCGTGACTCCGAGGGCGGCCCCGTAAATTAGATTAATCCCGAGCGGGCAAGAAGAGAGAAGAAGTAAAAAAAAACTGAAAACGGGACAGGGGGGCAAGGAACTGGAGCGGCCAGGCGCCGGCACCGCAGGCGTGTCGGAAGCCGCGAGTAATGAGCAAAGCCAGGCCGAGTCAAAGCCAGGCCGGCGCAGGCGAGGAGTCAAAGCCAGGCGAGCCGCTCCCGTCCCGGTGCCGTTGTCAGCCACGCGCGCCGCTCGCACAGTTTAATTAAAGGGACCTTTTTGCTGCGCGGACCCATTTCCTTAAGGCTGGTCCGCACAGCGAGACTTCCCGGCCGCAGAGCACTCCGCCGCCGCCGCCGCCGCCACCGCCGCCACCTCTGCGGAATTGCTTTCTCTCATGGCGTGGAGACCGACAACTCCTTATACCGAATAATGATCTTCAAACTTAAAAAGGCGTTCAATAAGGAATGCAAGAAGCTTTTCATTTCTGAAAGCAGGTTGATATTATTCAGGAATACAATACATGATACACTACTGGCCACTAAAATTGCTACACCACGTAAATGACGTGCTACAGACGCAAAATTTAACCGACAGGAAGAAGATGCCGTCATATGCAAATTATTAGCTTTTCAGAGCATTCACACAAGGTTGGCGCCAGTGGTGACACCTACAACGTGCTGAGATAACGAAAATTTCCAACCGATTTCTCATAAACAAACAGAAGTTGACCGGCGTTGCCTGGTGAAACGTTGTTGTGATGACTCGTGTAAGGAGGAGAAATGCGTACCATCACGTTTCCGACTTTGATAAAGGTCGGATTGTAGCCTTCGCGAAAGCGAATTATCGTATCGCGACATTGCTGCTCGCGTTGGTCGAGATCCAATTACTGTTAACAGAATTGGAATCGGTGGGTTCAGGAGGGTAATATGGAACGTCGTGCTGGATCCCAACGGCCTCGTATCACTAGCAATCGAGATGACAGGCATCTTATCCGCATGGCTGTAACGGATCGTGCAGCCACTTTTCGATCCCTGACTCAACAGACTGGGACGTTTGCAAGACAACAACCATCTACACCAACAGTTCGACGACGTTTGCAGCAGCATGGACTATCAGCTCGGAGACCATGGCTGCAGTTTCCCTTGACGCGACATCACAGACAGGAGCGTCTGCGATTGTGTACTCAACGACGAACCTGGGTGCACGAATGGCAAAACGTCATTTTTTCGGATGAATCCAGGTTCTATTTACAGCATCATGATTCTCACATCCGTATTTGGCGACATCGCGGTGAACGCACATTGGAAGCGTGTATTTGTCATCGCCATACTGGCGTATCACCCGGCGTGATGGTATGGGATGCCATTGGTTACTCGTCTCGGTCACCTATTGCTCGCATTGACGGCACTTTGAACAGTGGGCGTTACCTTTCAGATGTGTTACAACCCGTAACTCTACCCTTCATTCGATTCCTGCGAAACCCTACATTTCAGAAGGATAATGCACGACCGCATGTTGCAGGTCCTGTACGGGCCTTTCTGGATACAGAAAATGTTCGACTGCTGCCCTGGCCAGCACATTCTCCAGATCTCTCACCAATTGAAAACGTCTGGTCAATGGTGGCCGAGCAACCGGCTCGTCACAATACGCCAGTCATTACTCTTGATGAACTGTGGTATCGTGTTGAAGCTGCATGGGCAGCTGTACCGGTACACGCCATCCAAGCTCTGTTTGATTCAATGCCCAGGCTTATCAAGGCCGTTATTACAGCCAGAGGTGGTTGTTCTGGGTACTGATTTCTCAGGATCTATGCACCCAAATTGCGTGAAAATGTAATCACATGTCAGTTAGTTCTAGTATAATATATTTCTCCACTGAATACTCGTTTATCATCTGCATTTCTGCTTGGTGTAGCAATTTTGATGGCCAGTAGTGTATTATTCCCAACTGTGTTGATTACGAAACCCTCTTTTTCATTGACCTGATGCCACCTTATTGGCAGCTTTCTATGCATGAATGGTACCACTCTGCTGGTCGACGTCGGAACCAACGTCTTGCTGCTTCAATAATCTTTGCATCAACCACACACTGCTTCCCGCAGACTGCGTCCTTCATTGGGCCAAACAGATGCAAGCCGGAAGGTGCAGGAGCCAGGCAACGTGGTGGATGAGGAAGAACCCAGTGGGCAAAGACTTCTGAGTACCCCAACTGGCATATGACTGTGTCAACAATACCAACAGAGACTTCCATTTGAGGTTCCTGTTTGTGATCCATCGGTTACCTGCAATGAGTGTGTCCGCATGTTCCAAAATTGGATCAATCCCAGAAGCGGACAGCCAGCTTGCGAGAGATCGAACTGGTTTGCGCTACCTTGTTGTGATGATGACAGACGCCTCGTGCAATGCCTTACCATGCTTTTGTTTACTGCCATGTCTCCATAGACTTCCTGCAAGCGCTTACGAATATCTACGATGCTCTTGTTTTCTGCTCTCCGCTACATATAAAATTTTGAAAACCAAGTATGGCGGCGCCATCTACCGGAACTTCATGAAACGATAGGGGCTAAAGTGGGTATATTCCACGATGTCCCACTGCAAATTTTGCATTTTTTTTTCAATCTTAACTAGAGAAAAATGTGTTCCATTACTTATAGAACGCCCCTCGTATCTATCCAAGACATCAAAATGTTTGGAAAAGTAACAAGCGACCGTGAATACTTAAACGTTTTGGATCCTCCACATCAGTAGTAGTAGTAGTACTAGTAGTAGTAGTAAATTACGAGCATCTTAAATTGGAATCATAATACACAGGCGAGCTTTGCTAAATTTGGAAAAACTGCAGTTTCAGGACACTACATCTGAGACAAAAACCGGCAAAAATGTCATATGGACATAGGGTGGGAAATGTGTTCCATGTGAGGTTCATTCATTTGAAGGTGGAGATAAGAGAACTTTGTAAGATTTCACTGCTTGTAAGCACGCATAAGAACACATCAGGTAATTGAAAATGATCCGTCTGAACTGTAGTCTGATTAAAATTACTTGATAGTTGACACTTCACGGTTTGGAACTGGCTTCCTCCTATCAGAGTCCTCAACGTCACGCCTGAACCGGTCACCGTTGCCAAACTGCCACAGCAATTGGTCAGTGCGCTTCTAATTCGTTGTCTTGGCTTTCTTTCTTGATATATTTGGATCCCAAATCATGGGTCTAAAACTTTTATTTCGTATTTGATCACACATGATAACCACACCAACAACAACACACACATAACGATGCTAACGAAATACAAAAGGTTCATACGCAGCACTAACCAAACACAACTGGACAGTTCTGCAAGAGACGCGATTCATTGTCGCATACATACTGATAACCCAAAACATTACGACCACTGCCCAACGTGACGTTGGATGCCGCCTGATGGTGCTGCGGGCACGTGACGCGGTAACAAAAGTACATAAGCGGTGCGGACGCGCGAAGGGGATAATCCCAGCGAAGATATGGGCTGTAAATGGGGAATAAATTGGAAAATCCATTGAGGTAAGCGACTTTGACAAAAGGCAGATTATTATTACGCAGAGCCTGTGAACAAGTATCTCTAAAACGGAGAAGCTGGTCGAATGTTGACGTGCTACTGTCGTGAGCATCTACTGAAACAGGTAGAAGGACAATGAAACTACCACCAGGCGCTAACGTGTTGGACGGCCACGACTCTTCACAAAACGTTGGACGCGCAGGCTTGTCTGCTCTGTAAAGGAGGTGATCTGTGGCATACCTGCCGAAAGGGCCCAATGCTGGTGCAGGCATATGTGTTTTGGGGCGCAACGTTTATCGTACTTTGTTGAACAAGGAGTTACGTAGCACTCCACTCCTACGTTGACATGTTGACACAACAGCATCGTCAATTGAGACTACAGTAAGCACGGGAGCACCGGGATACGACCGTCGGAAATGGAAACGTGTCGGCTCCTCGGATGAATCACATTTTTGCTACACTAGGTCGATGGTCGTCTCAACGAACGACGTCATCGAGGTGAACGGCGGTTCGAAACGACCGCGCGCCACGATCGCAGGCTGGCGGGAGCAGTAGTATGCAGTATAAGACGTTCTCCTACGCTTGCATAGGACCAGTGGTAGTAATCGAAGACACGCTGACAGCTGAGAACCACCTGTATCCCTTCATGCTTGATGTCTTCCCCGGGCCGACGTCATCTTTCAGTGGTATAATTGTCGGTGTCTCGGAGCCAGAACCGTGCTACACTGGTTTGTGGAGCATTATAGTGAACTCAAGTTGATGTCTCGGCGATCAAATTCACTTGATGTAAATTCTATGGAACCCATATGAGTCGCTATCGGACGTAATCACAGCGTACACAAGTCAGTGGTCCGACATCTATGAGGTGCATTCAAGTTCTAAGGCCTCCGATTTTTTTTCTCCAGACTGGAAAGAGATAGAAACATGCGCATTGTTTTAAAATGAGGCCGCGTTCATTGTCAATACGTCCCAGAGATGGCAGCACCGTACGGCAGATGGAATTTTACCGCCAGCGGCGAGAACGAGAACTGTTTTAAATACTTAAAATGGCGACGTTTTCCTTACTTGAACAGCGTGCAATCATTCGTTTTCTGAATTTGCGTGGTGTGAAACCAATTGAAATTCATCGACAGTTGAAGGAGACATGTGGTGATGGAGTTATAGATGTGTCGAAAGTGCGTTCGTGGGTGCGACAGTTTAATGAAGGCAGAACATCGTGTGACAACAAACCGAAACAACCTCGGGCTCGCACAAGCCGGTCTGACGACATGATCGAGAAAGTGGAGAGAATTGTCTTGGGAGATCGCCGAATCACTGTTGAACAGATCGCCTCCAGAGTTGGCAATTCTGTGGGTTCTGTGCACACAATCCTGCATGACGACCTGAAAATGCGAAAAGTGTCATCCAGGTGGGTGCCACGAATGCTGACGGACGACCACATGGCTGCCCGTGTGGCATGTTGCCAAGCAATGTTGACGCGCAACGACAGCATGAATGGGACTTTCTTTTCGTCGGTTGTGACAATGGATGAGACGTGGATGCCATTTTTCAATCCAGAAACAAAGCGCCAGTCAGCTGAATGGAAGCACACAGATTCACCGCCACCAAAAAAACTTCGGGTAACCGCCAGTGCTGAAAAAATGATGGTGTCCATGTTCTGGGACAGCGAGGGCTTAATCCTTACCCATTGCGTTCCAAAGGGCACTACGGTAACAGGTGCATCCTACGAAAATGTTTTGAAGAACAAATTCCTTCCTGCACTGCAACAAAAACGTCCGGGAAGGGCTGCGCGTGTGCTGTTTCACCAAGACAACACACCCGCACATTGAGCTAACGTTACGCAACAGTTTCTGCGTGATAACAACTTTGAAGTGATTCATCATGCTCCCTACTCGCCTGACCTGGCTCCTAGTGACTTTTGGCTTTTCCAACAATGAAAGACACTCTCCGTGGCCGCACATTCACCAGCTGTGCTGCTGTTGCCTTAGCGATTTTCCAGTGGTCAAAACAGACTCCTACAGAAGCCTTCGCCGCTGCCATGGAATCATGGCGTCAGCGTTGTGAAAAATGTGTACGTCTGCAGGGTGATTACGTCGAGAAGTAACGCCAGTTTCATCGATTTCGGGTGAGTAGTTAATTAGAAAAAAAATCGGAGGCCTTAGAACTTGAATGCACCTCGTAGAAGAATAACGAGTTGTGCGTAGACATTTAATGCCACATACTTCCATAAACCTACCAACAAAATGTCGGATCCCTGATATGCAGATTCAGTGATTTGTTTCGTTCCAGACACGGACAAACAAGCTATTAAAGCCGGCCGGTGTGGCCGTGCGGTTCTAGACGCTTCAGTGTGGAACCCCGTGATCGCTACGGTCGCAGGGTCGAAACCTGCCTCGGTCATGGATGTGTGTGATGTCCTTAGGTTAGTTAGGTTTAAGTAGTTCTAAGTTCTAGGGGAGTGATGACCACAGATGTTAAGGCCCATAGTGCTCAGAGCCATTTGAATCAAGCTATTAAGCATGCGGTCATAATATTTTGGCACGTCAGTGCACAGTTACCATAGTAAAACAGATCGGCTTACATTAGAAAAAGTTCACACTACATTGCGTGAAGCCGAATTTTTGCGGACTGCAATTGATCGCTGCAGCTGGGTCAACTCAGTAAAAAAAAAAAAAAAATGTAGAATACTCAACCAAGAGTTGTGGCGTAGCATAGTGTTTAGGGTACAAACTGAAGTACAGGAAGTCGCACATTCACATCACATCAAACGTAGCGACTTTTCTTCCAATTTCCAAATCTAGTAAAATGACTTCGATAATTACGAGAGTTGGAACTTTAATAGTGGAAACTATTTATTTACAGCTCATACAAACTAGATACGTGTTTCAAAGTTTTAGTGACCTTCAAAGTAGTCACCAGCATTGTGTATAACGCGTTGCCAGCGATGTGGAAGTCACAGGATACTCTTAGCACTGCCAGTTGTGTTGACAGTTCAAGCGGCGCGGTCTATTGAACGACGAATTTGTAGCAGATCTGAAGCGAATGCCGTGAAGTGTTTCCTTCAGTTTAGAAATCGAATTCAACTCACGAGGGCATAAATCAGGGGAGTGCGGTAGGTGGTAAAGCACTTAGCAGCCCCATCAGTAAAACAAATCAGTAACAGCTTGCACTGTACGTGCTTGCGCATTGTCTTGCAAAATGATGATCAGGTGCTCCAGAAAGTGTCATCACTTCTGTCTCTATGCAGTTCATTTTCGGAACACTACCTACGATCAGGCTACACACATGACCAGAAGAACTCTTACATCATGTCATGGTATCCATGCAGTTCCGTAGAATATGTGCATTCAACGTCAGGGAGACTATTTCGAAAAACACTATGAAAGTTTTTTGTTCATTGCTACAATTAAAAATATTATAGGACTTTGAAGGTTTTCTTTTGAATCACCCTCTTATCTTGAACTCAAGTGAGGGTGGTGTGCAGCTGACAGGGGAGACGTGGTTCTCAGGAGCGTCTGTCACACACCATAGCGGATTACAGTGAGACCTCGCAAATGTAGGTGGCAACTCGATCATTGTACGATACCACAAGTCCTGCCATAGCGTGTGGGTGCCGATTATTTGCGATTGCTTCTTGAAATCAGTTTCCGTCCACAAAGCCTCACAGACGAGGCATGTCTGTGCTTCCTGTGGGTGAACTCTACCTCCCTTATTGGAAGGCATGAGTTTGATGGTATTATGGGAAATGCAGCTGCTGTGAGAATCCTCCAGCTCCATTCCGCATTTCCGTACATCTTGACATCGACTACAGTGGCTGACTGATCGGACAAGGTGGTCCAATTACACGACTTGTCCGATTGCTGTGACTCGACCGTTTAGACTACTTCCTGTGGAGGCACCTAGAAGAAGAAGCAACAGATTCATGCTGCCTGAGATGCTCTTTAGGAGCAGGATGGCATATTTGAACATGTGGATCAGTTACTACTGCATCGTGTTTGCCCATGCTTAGAGGCCAGTGTGGGTCACTTTCAACGCTTTGTCTAACACTGATCTTATCACAGCATGTCATTTACTACGTTATACTGTACAGGTGTAATGGACTAGAAAATACCACATGCATATATAAAAATAAGTGCACCGTCCATTTCCAGTGAAATGTCTGAATGACCTGTTTCGACTCTTATCCTGTCAGAGATCATTTCCTACAATTTGTCCCATTCAGAAAGATCACTATGAGGAAAGTGTAGTGAGGATTGTGTACGAAAGTTTTCATTTTATTTGCAGAACATTTTGAAGGTAAACAGGTCTGCTACAGTGATTGCTTATGTTAGGTTCATCTGTCCTTTTCTGGAGTGTCGCTGCATGATGTGGAATCCTTACCAGATATATTTGATGAATTGTATCAGAATATGTCCAATAATGGCAGTTGCTCATTTAACAATGTGAAACAGGGGAGAAAGCTTCACTAGTACATCAAGAAATTTGAAAACTATCATGTTTACCACCTCGAGCTGCTGATAAAATTTTTATTTCAACAACCAAAATCGGATGACTGACCATCGTCAGCTGCTTAGAAGCACTTATGGCATCATGACAAGTAAATATAAAATCATTTGATATCAGATAATAAAACCATGAACTACTCGCTAATGTCATATCGTAATATAAACTATGTTGTCAATACATGAACTGTGCTAGGCATTAATGCATTTCGTCTGAGACAGTGTAGTTAGCAGAACAGAATGTATATATATGTGAGCTCACCTTTCTCCTTATGAAAACAACCCAACCACTTGATCTAGCCTCACCTGTGCTCCTAAGTTATATATATATATATATATATATATATATATATATATATATATATGTGTGTGTGTGTGTGTGTGTGTGTGTGTGTAAATCAGACTGTATGTGTGTATGTCTGGGATCTCCTTCCGAACCCCTGGATCAATTTCATCCAAATTTGTCACACAAACAGTAGGTATTACTTCCAATAGGAGCAGAGATACCAGTAAAACTGTTTTTCACCATACACTGGAATATAAGCTGTCCTGCATGACAGGCATGTTTTGTGGGAACTGTCTCGGTCAGCCAAGTCAACCTGCATTGCAGGGGCAGGAAAACAGTTTCCTGGGCCCCAATATGTAGGCTGCCCTGCGTGACAGGCATGTAGCATTACAAAAGTATCAGCCTGTTTTATTGCTTCGCATGGTGACCTGCATGTCAGTGATAGATAAATGATTTTCAAGCTCCATTGTGCATCTGTCTTGCATTACAGGTGTGCTGTGTGAGTAGTATCAGCCTGCTTTGTTGAACTGTGTTACAGGGACCACATGTGCCAATGAGCATGGCTGGGGTAGGTTGAGATGGCTAGAGAAGTGGATGGACAGAGTGATGAGGAGGAAATGGACATACAGAAGAAATGAGGAAAAGATCCAAGACGCAGGTGGAAGGTGTAGAGTGATAGTGGGTGGGTGGAAAAGAAAGGTGGGAAAGAGGTGGAGGAGAATATCATCAGAGGAAGAAGGAAAGAAAATATGGTCACAGACAGAGAGTGGAGGAAATGGACAAAGAAAGGGGAGGAGGGGATGAAGAAATAGAAAGATTGGGGATGAGTTAGTAGATTGAGGTGAGATGATGAGGTGGACAGAGGGGAAAGAGGTGGACACATAGAAGGGGAGGAGGAGGTGTGTTCAATATATTGTCGAATGTATACACAGGCGAAGCAGAGGCGCATATGTTACTAGTGCTAATGTAAGCAAACTGGTCATGTATACTCTTAAGTTACGACTATGATAGAATGAAAAATGCTCCTGGCATAGCACAAAAAAGGTGAGTATGTTGTGGACAGAGTTAGGGATGTAAAAGAAGAGTCCGCAGCTCGTGGTCGTGCGGTAGCTTTCTCGCTTCCCGCGCCCAGGTTCCCGGGTTCGATTCCGGGCGGGGTCAGGGATTTTCTCTGCCTCGTGATGACTGGGTGTTGTGTGATGTCCTTAGGTTAGTTAGGTTTAAGTAGTTTTAAGTTCTAGGGGACTGATGACCATAAATGTTAAGCATAGTGCTCAGAGCCATTTGTACCAGCCATTTTTGTAAACGAAGAGAACTAGCTTTTCAGCTTATCTGCCAGTTTCAAAGAATTTTAATTCAAAATATCGTGATATAATCGCACTTTTTTACTTACTGGTATTAGCACACATGTCATGTATTATAATGCATTCTGTCAGGTAAAGTAACATGATACATTAAGTCGTGTTGTACAACATGACACATGCCATCATGTTATCCATTATGGCATTTGTCATGTTATGCAATGTGACACAACATGACAAGTTTCGGAAGCATGCATCCCCACTCTGAGCTGCTTCCTATTATAGACGCACCCCCACTCTCAGATGCATCCCACTCTCTAGAAGCACAAAAATTTGTGTCTATTTGTTCTTAAACCCCTCACCATAGGTGTAAAAGGGTGGGTTTGGGGAGAAACAGTCCCCTCAGGGAAAAACTCATCCCCACCCACCCAGAAATAAAAAAAGCGTTTTAGCATCTCCCCAGGAACAAATCCATCCCCAGAAATGTTATTCCCCCAGGAAAACTTTTTTATCTATTACATTATGCTCCTCTGCCATTTATTATTATATATTGTTTGTTATGACTGGAGAGACTTCTGGAATTTTGGCACAGGATCATAAATTACAAGATGCATGTGACAGCACCTTGCAAGTCAGAGAACTCACAGCACTGTGGAAGTGGGGTTAACTTGTCAAAAAGGGCAAATATATCGAGACGTTTTGATTTAAATGTCTTTGAAGCTGTCAGAAAAGTTGAAAAGCTAGTTCCCTTCTTACACATTCCTAACTCTGTCCTGGACACATTCGTCTATTTTGTGGTATGAGAGCAGAATATCTCATTCTGCTTCCCAACTTCTGCTTCACCATAATTTTGACATAATACCACAGTAGCTTGGCAACCGGGTGTATGCTCTGACTAGAACGACGACTGCTCTGGTACAAGTTTTCTGAATGTCTTTCGGACGATGACAAAGGATAAAGATTTCATGAAACAACAGGACGACCATCTTGCAAAATTTGAACCGATTTGAAAGTTTCAAAGAAGTGAGGCATGTAAACTGACAAAAGCTTGTTTTCTGCATGTAAAATCAGAATGAAGTTGGGTTTTCGAAAGCGAGTTTCCAATTTTATCGTAAGAATGCATCTTTATTTATATGAAAAACTTTAAACCAATTCATGTACGAACGAATTTGACATGCCATATTTAGCTCTACTTTAAACCATCGTACCTCGACAACGGATAAATATTATTGCATACAGAAAATCGTTTTGACTTTATCCATTTTTCTACCTTCGTGCAAAGATTGAACCGATTCGTACAAGTTTAAAGTATACATGTGTCACACTTCAATACACCTAAAGGAAAATGTGTTTTCTGCGTGATTTTGCAGGTAAAATCCGAATGGTGCACATACAAGTGGTGCCACTGGCTGAGTATTAATTTCTGCGAATTAAAATCTTTTTGCAAAAGAAAGTAATCGATTCGCACACTTTGCCTAGACGCCAGCTCTGGTTCGTCGTTCAGACTCGCTTTATAGACTTAAACATAGCTGCGATGAGACAGATATTTGAATGACTATATAAATGGCCATTGGTCCATAAACCAAAAACGTTTCACCGTATGTTCCTAGCACAAATAGGAACCGAGCTCGAAGACCTCCACAAGCTGCGATACTGTACATAGTCTTTCCACGCATATCTGTTACGGCACTTCCGTGCTGTAACAGTAAGTCGAATTTACGACCAGATACTTTTCACCTAATCTTAATGTTCATAATTTATGACTCACAATAACCAACTTACATCACCTCTTCCCCATCCCCTTACACACTCCTGTAGGCCAGTTACTTCAATTGAATTACTATAATATATGACATCAGGGCCGCCTAAGATGTTTCCTCCACCATTCCAAAATATTTGTGGTTTACCCCCACCACTCATTAGTGCATAGTTCTCATCATCATGAGATGGGGCGGTCATTCATATTCCTTACATCGATCAACCATCAGAAAGCATCAGCTGCAGAAGTAGTAGACATCAGCCACCACTCCAGACAGAATAATCTCTAGGAATCGAATCACGATATAAAACTACCGTTTCGCTTCGGAATCACTTAGTGTGCTTCATGTTCTAAATGACATCTCTACGCATACACAGACTGGGGAGAATAATGTGATTATCCCCCACGTAAACATCAAATGTAAGGGTGAGGCAAAGATAGTATTTTATTGCCATAATACATAATAATTAAAACATGCAGAAAATGTAGATTCGAATGTAAGTCAACTGAGTGAAAGGGGTGGGGTGAATTACCATAATTTATGACATTGTGGCTGCCCAGGCACTTTGATATTGGAACTCCGACATATGACCAACTCTCCTAACTTTTTACAATTCTGAGACACTGTGTTACAATTCTTGGGGCAATTTGTTATAATTTTTGGTCAGTTTTTTTTTCCAGTAACACAAATACCAACATACAGCCAACTTCAAGATCGTCATTCAAAGATATGGGTAGATTATTGTGTATACAAGATTTTGATGGTTAAGAATTATCATACATCATTACTATACTAATAACTCCTTGCTACATAGAAATTACCCCAATATCGCCATGGTTCCATGTTTAACAATTACAATAGTGCATTACTGAAACAAATATACTCTTGGTACGTACCAAGTCTATCTGTGTAGGAACATTTCAGTGTAAGGAACGTGTCATTGCATTATTAGTGTGTTAAAACAATGGTCAACAGACTCTGATGTCGCTGTCAGCAGAGGAGTGGACTTTGGAACAAAACCAACTTATCCTGAAGTTCTCAGCTGCATAGCTCACTGATTCAACCTCAAACACAGACCGCTGCCATCTGTGTGGTAGTATTAGTAGTAGTTGTTGTAGTAGGACTGGAATGGAAGAGATATGCACTTTATTTAAAACAAACAAACAATGCGAGGAGGAGCCCCATGTGTCATCGCCTCTGGGGTCTCACATTCCTCTGCCTATATATAGTAGCAGTACGGTCCACAGGCACCGTGCTACATGCCAGTGCTACCACTGCCTCCACTGTGATGAGCATGGGACAGCTGCTGCTACTTTTCTGATGGATACACAGGCGAGCCAGCTCACGACCATCGACCCATCACATATGGGAGTTGGCTGTATAAACCATTAACTCTCTCTTCACATGCCTGGAACAATTGACCTTATTGTCGATTCACCACAGAGATAGTAGCAGGGACAGACAAGCCCTTCTTCTTCACACCGACCACCAGAGACAGCAGACGTCAGTATAATTACAAAACTTATCCAAGAAGTTGCTTGCATCTTTGCGGTCTACATTCTGAATATGCTATCTGATCAAAAGTATCTGGACACACACTTGTGGACGTTGACACGAGGCCTTTCTACTGGCGAACTGCACGCCGTATTTAGAAAGAAAGTCGTTACTGATAAGTCTGAGACATGTGTGCTGCATTTACGATGCATTTTAAGTGTTTCAAAAATGTGTGTGAAATCTTATGGGACTTAACTGCTAAGGTCGTCATACTACTTAACCTAAATTATCCTAAGGACAAACACACAGATCCATGCCCGAGGGAGGACTCGAACCTCCGCCGGGACCAGCCGCACAGTCCCTGACTGCAGCACCTCAGACCGCTCGGCTAATCCTGCGCGGCTTAAGTGTTTCGTTTTGAAGTATTGTAGTATAATAATCTCTAGGAATCGAATCACGATATAAAACTACCGTTTCGCTTTGGAATCACTTAGTGTGCTTCATGTTCTAAATGACATCTCTACGCATACACAAACTGGGGAGAATAATGTGATTATCCCCCACGTAAACATCAAATGTAAGGGTGAGGCAAAGACAGTATTTTATTGCCATAATACATAATAATTAAAACACGCAGAAAATGTATATTAAAAAGAGACTACCAGCACCACGTTTTTTCCCCTCTCGTCTACTGTTGCTGCTTGTAATGGGATGATTACCGGATAGGATCGACAGATGACGTCGAAAATACAGAAAAAGGTCAAAGAAGGGTGGCTCGTTTTGTATCATCGCAAAATGGATGAGAGAATGCTAGGATATGATGCGAGCCTCTGGATGACAATATTTTACCAGGTATGCCTGCCCACCATACTGGATAATTTGCTTGGCTGCACTGAATCGTTCTAATGAATAAAACATATAAGCATTGGGTCAGATTTACAGCTGGATTAAGCAAGTTCCTAGTAGATGGAAATCCAGTAGACAGACGAAATCAATGGACGTTGCCATAATACTATCTAATCAGAAGTTCCTGGGCAGCTACTAGGGAATATTAATATGAGTTACTGTATATTTTTTCCGAACTTCCATTGTCCTGGTTCAGAAATGTAATTTGGGTATTGTCATCAGCACTAAAATTTTGGCAATTGTGCAGCAGCATACGACTCCCATATTACTTTTTTTTGTGAAGTGGTAAACTCCGTTCGCAGCTACGAAATTGGTGGTCTCCTGTAACTTCTGCATGACATATATTATAAAAGTTAATTTACACTCAGTGATAGCTCCCATATCACCACCAAGGTAAGGGACCTCTGATAGGGCACTAGGCTCTTCCTCCTTTAACTTCCAAAATGCTAACACTATTTTAGTAATAGGTGATGCAATGCCCCCTGCCCCCCCCCCCCCCTCTCCTAAGAGTCATCAGATGCGTTTCCTCTGGTGTCTCGGTGTATTTTCGTAATTTAGATCTTACAATTCGTAGCCATAACTGGCGTAAGCAAATACTGCTCACCACATCTATAATGCATCACCCACAGTCGACAGAAGGCGCTGCTTCGTTCCCTGTTATGAACAAATTTATTTTAAAGGGTAAGTCTAAAGTTAGTCTAATGCCGTATTCGTTTAATTAATCTGTACTAACAGTAACATTAAAACACAGAAAATAGCCAGTGCCTCAGCACACACAATAGCTGTTACCACACAACAGAATACACTAACATTCCACGCCATCAATCTATACGTGTCTGCTAAGTACCAAATGACACTGGACGTATAATATAGATTTTCCTCATTTAATATCAGTGCACACCCCCGCTCCATCAGTAGTGTATTAAATAGGACCTTCAGTTTGTAGTACTTGTACAGTGCCTACTACGCTATCTACATGGTATCAGATTTCGGCTAGGACAGAGAGTATCGCATGCCAAATGGACACCGCACATACGTGAACTTGTCCCATTTTAGTCGTTTAATAGTGCACCGAGTGATAAACTCTACGAATATGCTATCATTTTGATCAAACGTATCGGTATACCCACTAGTGGACATTTATACTGCGTGTGTCTTCCAGTTGAAATACAGTCCATATCTTTAAAAAAAATAGCGACTGACAACGATGGGACATGCATACAGGATCTGCGACTGTTCACCTGCTACTCTTAGATCTGTCTGAGACTTGTTTCAGCATCCACATATACAATTCCCAGGTCTGGTTTCCTATTTCTCCATTATACTTGCTATGCTATGCTTTTTGTAATATTATCGGTGATTCTGGTTACGATGCACTAGTACCAGTCCATTATTTGACCCAAGAAATCTTTTTAATACAACCATCATATGAAGAGAAACTTGTAGCACTTGCCACTCCCATTCATAGTCCGCCGCTCGTGGTCTCGCGGTAGCGTTCTCGCTTCCCGAGCACGGGGTCCCGGGTTCGATTCCCGACGGGGCCAGGGATTTTCACCTGCCTCGAGATGACTGGGTGTTTGTGTTGTCCTCATCATTTCATCATCATCCAGGAAAGTGGCGAAATTGGACTGAGCAAAGATTGGGTAATTGTACGGGCGCTGATAACCACGCAGTTGAGCGCCCCACAAACCAAACATCATCATCATCACTCCCATTCATTCCACATGGGCTGTGCGTATGTGCATGCTGCTTAGTTAGTTTCTTAGTTGCGTGTTCCATATATAATTTGATCAATTCTTTTAACGAATAATGAACATATTCTTTTAGTCCTACTGCTCATCATCCTACTAATTTTTTATAGGTTACCAATTTTTAAACAGAAATTCGTTAATGGAGGAGAATTTGTCCAGGAGAAATGATTTTACGTCGGATTTAATATTTGCTTTGCTAACTGTCAGGCATTTTATGGTATTGGGCAAGTGATCAAAGACTTTTTTGTTGCGGCATATTCAAATCCTTTCTGAGCAACTGATAGTTTTAATAATGAGTGATAAAGATCATTTTTCTCTCTAGTGTCAGTGGATCTTACTGGCCTTCTGAAGTTGTGGATTATTTATGACGAATTTCATTAGCGATTACATGCACTGTTACGGTACAGTTAAAATGCCTAGCTCCCTATAGAAGTACCTACATGACGACTGTGGCTGAGCACTACATATTACTTTTACTGTTCGCGTTTTTGCAATCAGTACTTTCTTTGTAAGTGGTGAGTTACCCCAGAAAATTATTCCATAAGACATTATTGAGTATGCAAAAATGTCAAGAGTTTTATTAGTTTGTTTCCAAGATTAGCAATTATTTGAAGAGAAAATGTAGTTGAACATAACTGCTTGAAAATCTCAGTAATACGATTCTTCCAGTTCAAGATTTTATCAACAAGTACAACCGAAACTTTGGGGGATCCTACCCTACTTACTGACTCCCGCTTATGTTCTACATCAGTTGCCGGTATGACTCTGATGTATGGAACTGAGCATAATGTGTCGTAAAAAATAAAAATGCACTTAGTACACTGAAAAAAATGTTTTATTTGTCCACCTTTTACAGCCCTCACACAGTAGTTTAAAACAGTTAATACACCTATACTGGATTTATTAGGTCAAAAATACTCTTACTGTTACTGAAACAGGTTTAAAACAAAAAGAATGCGGAGGCGCACATTTGAAACTCATGTGGCAATATGTCTTCAAGAAACGAATAGTATTCCTATCTCTTTACCTCTTCCTAGAACCAAATTTTACACAAGTGAGCATTGTCGAAAGCTTTGACTCTCACACTGTTCAGATGCAAGATTGATATTACTTACAGTAATTTTGAAAATTGGTTCTGACAAATATTATCTACGAAAACTTTACCCCGTGCCAGAATCACAAACACTTGGAAAGCTGTACAGGATATTCTACCTATGAATTGTGGATTTATTCCCAAATTTTCGACCCTCTACCACAAAGGAAAACACAGTTTTAGATCTTTTACTGGTATAAAAGAATCTAACTTCACCTAGTTCGTCTGCACATTGCTTGCAGCGGGTAACCAGCGTCCCCTAGCACGCTTGTCTCATCTCATATGTTCTATATTTATGGTGAGCAAGTCCACTTTCTTGCACATCGTGCGTGAACTGCGCAACTGTCTTGATTCCAGAGATAAATGCAAATGTATTTCCGTTTTGTGAAGGCTACAGGCATCATACAAAAAACACTTCGAGGTGTACCATCTAATTCATCGCAGAACTTCCCAACACCCCAGAACATCCCAGACATCCGCTATGTTAGAGAGACTCTAGAAAAGCAAGACGGTGACATTCCTGGTCACATGATCATGATTTTACTACTGATGATGCCGTTTACATTTACTTGTAGATGCAGTATAATTATAAATGCCTAGCCCTGTTTCACTATTTTGTGTCACGTGGCCCACGCAGTATATGGGATAGGTCCAGGGTAGCAACCAGAGGTGTATGCGCCCACTTTACCTCCAGAATGGTATTCGAAAGTCAGCCTACCCAAGTTACATCCAAAATAGTGTTCGGAGGTGGATGCATACGTGCTGCGTCCAGATTAGCGTTTACGAGTGGACAGACCAGTGATACTTTTGTGGTGGTGTCTGGACACCTCTGTGAGTTCTAATTGTAAAGACATATAACAAACGTACGTATAAAATCAAAAGCCAATAAGTGAAAAGTTTCACTGGTAACCACTCTATCAGTTTTATACAGTGCCCTCGCATTTATCTATTAGAAACTTTTAATCTAATGTGGCCAAAGAACTTGGTACTACCAGACTACAAGCTGTTATTTACAACAATGGAATGTGTTGTATGGTTCGACCCTACCTTAAGAAACAGCTGCTGCTCTGTCGTTATCAGTGTTCGTCAATTTGTATGCTGGGGCAGAAGGAACACGTGGAAGCTGACTGGTGCAAATAAACATTCCAGACAATCAAGTCTGAGAAAAGCTCATAAACTGTATTTTGTACCCTTTTAGTTTTAATTATTTCGCTATAAACTTCGTGGAGATTCTTAACAAAGGCCTCAAGCAAGATGCTATAGGTATTATATGGAACCGTTATAGTAAAGCAGAAGAAACATATGGGGCATTCAGAGCACGATTGAATCAAGTCCACTTTTGATCATTTTGGACTTATTCCATTTCTAAATACTACTGTATTTACGAAACAGCTTCCAGAGTACAAAATATTTCAACACTGTTGAGCATTGAGGGAAGAAGTCTTTTGGTCGGAGCACAATGACAAGATGTCCATTGTGCCAGTTTCCATGTTTTTTTTTTTTTTGTCAGTGCTTGAGCTCTGATTAAAGTGTATTGATGATCATGAGCGATTCATCTAAAGATATGGAAGGTAACTTATCAGAATATCAGTGTTCTAGCTCAGGAAAGCTATTAATGACTTTGTAAATTTATCATTTGATAATAATCTAAGAAGCTAATAACTTGAATCGGCTATTAAGCTTAAATGTATGATATCAATATTTATAATACCTTCACCGTCATTGTACGAGTATTTTATATCAGCACATTTTTCTTTTAACGCAGGAGATGATACAGCTACTGGGGAAATTGGTACTTTTGCAGCAGCTGACAATAACATCGGCAGTCAAGATGCAGCAGAGAACAGACATCCTGAGAAGGGAAAGAGGTGTATTACGCAACTGCAGCGGAAATGTGTGCAGGAGTATATTAAACGAAGGACGTAAGAGTTCCAGCTAAAATCCTTCCTGTTAACGCCCCTTGCTGGAAGTTGTACTGCCACAGTCTACTTAAAGACGAAGAAGAGAGGAAACATATTTCATTCCTTCTGGAAACCTAATTATTACACTGGGTAAAATGTGTACTTTCGGTTTTATATAGTCAGGTCTGATTATGAGGTCTTAGAGAAAATTTCTGGGAATCCTAAAGATGTTAACTTCATATCTTTACTAAGAATTGTAGTCAAATCTGTAAAGGTGTGTAGCCCCTACACATAATAAAACAATCTTATACTCAGACTCTTGTTGTGGCCGAAACAGGAAAATTAAAATGTCATTGTTTGTCTGGAAGTTATGTCAGAATCTGAACTTGAAGTCACCGTCACTGATCATTAGATCATTACTTACATAGTGATAGAAATTTCGATTTAATGCAGAAAAATAGTACGAAAATTTCGCATATTCACACACCAAATGATTGAATGGGTATCGTTGAGATAAGGAAAGAAAACGTTCCTCAGATATGAGGTGACAGAAACGAAATTCTCAGAGTTCTTGTCCTCCATAAATTTGGAGAATGCAGTAAGAAACAGAAAAAAATTGTGATGGTTATGGTAACAACTGTCTGTCTACGAGGCGGTTACATTATGAAATAGAATCTCCTTTTACCCTGATTTTTAAGCAGACCCCGAATCGTGATATGCAATTTGAGGATTTTTGCTTACGAAAGAAGTCTGCTCATACCATATCAAACTTTTGTGGCATCCAGCAGAGCTCTCCGTATACCAAACGTATGCCAGTAACTAAAGCTAAGAACGAGAACAGTGAGAACTTACTGTTATACTATACAACAGTGCGTCACCAAGTTTTCAAGAACCTACCATGGATACTGTCACAAGAGCTTCCATAGCTCTCGAAGAATGAGCAGACAAAAGAGAATACAGTTTTCTTGGAATCTGAATTGCTTGATTTGGTCTTTGTAAATATTTGTTGTAAGGAGACATGGGGAATAAAATTGTGACTATTAAATTCAAAGAATGAAACCTGAAGACTAGAATAAAGACGATTTCCTTCTCTATTCAAGGTGGAATGTAACAGCGCTCAAATTTACCCTTATCCAATATGAGAATACATTACACAAAATATCTTCTATCATTCAAACATTTTAAAATGGTGTAAACTTTTTCCTGTGATTAGTTATTCTGGAAAGTTTCTCAAAACTATCTTATTGTTATTTGGTTCCCTTGTGTACTGAACGCCCCATATTTTCAAAAACCAGGACATTATTCGCCTCAATATCGTCAATCATAAATATTATCGAATTAGGATTAGCTCCTACAAACAAGCTTATTACTCAGGGATTAAGAAAAAGATTTAGATTATAAAAATGCATATGTATTATTGCTATTGCGAGTTGATTGTTCTATAAAAATATAAAGCAAATATCACTCATTTATTCACACCACTGAGGTAGCGAGTGACAATATGCATACAGTGGCAAGTCTAGTAGAGTTGTTACAGCTTCTTAGTGTTCTAGTGTGAGGCATAGCAGTACACTTTAGTTTACATGATACTTTAGATATCGGGTAGTCTGAAGTTAACTGGACCTTTGCAATATTGTGGATTGTTTACATTGAGCCAATGCACGTCAACATTCCTTACCAAGACAGGTAGTGCCTAGATACGCCAACACTCAAGATGATGGCTATGGTTGCATTACGTTCCTAACACATTCTTCGAAAAAACTGATTTGTACCACACAGTTCCATATCATCCTTTAACAAGTGCTTCAAGTACCAATAGCATGCCAGAGACAACTTGCACACTCCATTAAGCTAGCAGAAGAGAACGGCTTGGGCGGTACGCTGGGTGCAAAGACACGACTAAAAGGCTCCTCCCAAAGACCTCGATTGATTTTAACCAAATTCATTACACATATAACTTACTATCTGGAAAGAAATCCTATGAGTGGAAGAATCAGCTATTGGGGTGGAGGTGACAAGGTGAAGAGAGAAGGGGGAGGAGGAGATGGGCGGACAAAGAGGGGAATGAGGAGGTGGACACAAATATGGCGAGGAGGAGATGGAAGGAGAGAGGGGGAGGTTGAGAAGGACCGAAAGAGGGAGACGTGGGATATTAGACAAAAAATAGAGGCGTTTGTAGACAATCATTTTTCCCTGATCAGTGCGTGCGTGGAATAGGAAAGAAACCTGCAGCGGATTGACGATTTGGTGTACGTAGTGTAGGACGTCGACGCTTGTAAATGTTATTATTGCACATCAGTAGGTGTATGAGGAGCGGTTTATGATTGTGGGACATGTAATCAACAAAATGGTTCAAATGGCTCTGAGCACTATGGGACTTAACTTCTGTGGTCATCAGTCCCCTAGAACTTAGAAATACTTAAACCTAACTAACATAAGGACATCACACACACCCATGCCCGAGGCAGGATTCGAACCTGCGACCGTAGCAGTCCCGCGGTTCCGGACTGCGCGCCTAGAACCACTAGACCACCGCGGCCGGCTGTAATCAACAAGTCGCCAATGCCTTGTGCTGCTATTGTTCCCTGGTGAGGTCGCTGCATCTCTAAAAAAGCACGTCCTCATTTGGCTTCACCGAGCTGAGTGGATCCTTCCTCAGAGTAAACCTGGATCATTCCGTATTGAGGGCTGCTACGATAACCATTCGGCTAATGTGGTGGTCCGCTTTAAAACAAACACAAAATAGTTTATGGTCCACAACCATGAATCAGCGTACGGTACATGTAATTTATCTAATTATGCATGTATGCTGATGACACAAGCTGTACATCGCTTTCCCTCTCACTCTTAGGGGTTTATGCGCGCGTCCTCTATATGCGACCCCTAAAGACTTTGCTATAAAGCGCCCAAACCAACAAATCATCAACATGATGTATTTGCGACTTCAAAACATGAAACAATTTTATTTATAATTCTGCATATCAGTGTCATTATTGCCAAGTGGAAGATATATGAGAACTACGAAATTGTACATTAAGACATTTCTTAAAAGTTCAGAATATGCGTCATAAAATAACTTAGGTAATATAAAAAAAATTTTAAGGTGACAAAACATAACATAATTATTCGTCATATTAGGACAGAGCATGCGTCATAAAAGAACGAAAAGGTAGATTTAAACATTAACACAACCAGAACCAGAGCAATATGCCTACGTAAGGGGCCGTATCGTAGAACGTTATGTCGAGCATTGGTAGCGATCTTCTTCCTGCAGCGGGGTGTTTACCTTCTTGATTAACTGAATCGTGACGTCAACGCAGCACGTACAAGGGTTGCACAGCAACTCATTCAGGGCGCACTATGCATTTCTCGTAGACGATGACTCTAAGGGATCAGGTAGCCCGTGACATAGTGAGGAGGGAGTTTCCAAGAATACTGGACGCAAATTGCATATACACTACTGGCCATTAAAATTGCTACACCAAGAAGAAATGCAGATGATAAACGGGTATTCATTGGACAAATATATTATACTAGAACTGACATGTGATTACATTTTCACGCAATTTGGGTGCATAGATCCTGAGAAATCAGAATTCTGCAATATCAGTGTCATTATTGCCAAGTGGAAGATATATGAGAACTACGAAATTGTACATTAAGACATTTCTTAAAAGTTCAGAACATGCGTCATAAAATAACTTAGGTAATATAAAAAAATTTTAAGGTGACAATACATAACATAAATATTCGTCATATTAGGACAGAGCATGCGGTACCTCTGGCCGTAATAACGGCCTTGATACGGCTGGGCATTGAGTCAAACAGAGATTGGATGGTGTGTACAGGTACAGCTGCCCATGCAGCTTCAACACGATACCACAGTTCATCAACAGTAGTGACTGGCGTATTGTGACGAGCCAGTTGCTTGGCCACCAATGACCAGACGTTTCCAGTTGGTGAGAGATCTGGAGAATGTGCTGGCCAGGGCAGCAGTCGAACATTTTCTGTATCCAGAAAGGCTTGTACAAGACCTGCAACATGTGGTCGTGCATTATCCTGCTGAAATGTAGCGTTTCGCAGGGATCGAATGTAGAGCCAAGGGTAGTAACACATCTTAAATGTAACGTCCACTGTTCAAAGTGCCGTCAATGTGAACAAGAGGTGAGCGAGACGTGTAACCAATAGTACCCCATACCATCGCGAAAGGTGATACGCCAGTATGGCGATGACGAATACACGCTTCCAATGTGCGTTCTCCGCGATGTCGGCAAAAACGGATGCGACCATCATGATGGTGTAAACAGAACCTGGATTCATCCGAAAAGAATGACGTTTTGCCATTCGTACACCCAGGTTCGTCGTTGAGAACACCATCGTAGGCGCTCCTGTCTGTGATGCAGCGTCAAGGGTAACCGTAGCCATGGTCTCCGAGCTGATAGTCCATGCTGCTGCAAACGTCGTCGAACTGTTCGCTCAGATGGTTGTTGTCTTGCGAACGTCCCCATCTGTTGACTCAGGGATCGAGACGTTGCTGAACGATCCGTTACAGCCGTGCGGATAAGATGCCTATCATCTCGACTACTAGTGATACTAGGCCTTTGGGATCCAGCACGGCGTTCCGTATTACCCTCCTGAACCCACTGATTTCATATTCTGCTAACAGTCATTGGATCTTGTCCAACGCGAGCTGCAATGTCGCGATACAATAAACCGCAATCGCGCTAGGCTAGAATCCGACCTTCATCAAAGTCGGAAACGTGATGGTACGCATTTCTCCTCCTAACACGAGTCATCACAACAACGTTTCACCACGCAATGCCGGTCAACTGCTGTTTGTGTATGAGAAATCGGTTGGAAACTTTCCCCATGTCAACACGTTGTAGGTGTCGCCACCGGCGCAACCTTGTGTGAATGCTCTGAAAAGCTAATCACTTGCATATCACAGCATCTTCTTCCTGTGGCTTAAATTTCGCGTCTGTAGCACATCTTCGTGGTGTAGAAATTTTAATGGCCAGTAGTGTATTTGTGTATGGGCGCAAATTTCTCAAATCTGTATATGGGCGCAAATTTCCCTGGAGGCAGTTTTTATTTATCCTTAACACCCCAGCTGTTCACCATCCCGATACCAACAACATCAGTACCTGTTACCTCTCAACACTTGTAAAGGGAATCAGAAGAAGAAGGAGGCAGACGTGTGGACCTCCCGCTATAAACGCGGAGTCGATGCTGTTGTGCGTGGGGGTGAGATGGGGTAGCGAGTAGATCAGGAGCGCCGCCTTTGGCGATCTCAGGCCGGATACATTATACGGCGCGCGTAACAACGCGAGATTCCTGCGGGCCATTTCCGCCCCCGGAGCGTCGATGGCGCGGTGCCTGGCACGGCGGCTTCATTCCCGCCTCATTACCACAAATCATCCGACCATCGCGCCGATAGGCCCTGTAATAGCTTCCCATCGGCGCACACGTCCTCACAAACAATCCGCGCCTCGCGTGGTAAGCCTATCTCGCCCGCGCCTCTTCCCACCCCCCGCCCCACCCCGTGCAGCGACTCGCTGGTATTGGAGGCAGCAGCAGCGGCGTCTCCCATCTGCCACCTGCTCGCGTGCCTCTGCTTCTGCCCGTCCGCCTACCTCCCGTGCGGACTCGTGCCTCGGGTATTCGGCCACGCAGTGTGTGAGAGCGCTGGCAGACTCGAAGAGTGTGGTTGAAAGCAACGATGCGGTCCGATGGCTTGTCGTTGCTAGCTGGTTCACCATCACAGAAAGTGTTTCGCTCGAACTTTGTAAAACAGAATGAAAACTAATAATTATACCCATACAACGTAAGCTTCACTTCAAACTTCCGGGCTAACTGGTCGTGGTCGATGTGTAAAACTTTCTCTTAACGTTTCTCTCCAACTGCGGGAGACATTTTGAGAGGTAAAATGGGCGAAATGCAACCGGAGCTCAAGGGGACGCCGAATATCTACATCTACATACATACTCCGCAATCCACCATACGGTGCGTGGCTGAGGGTACCTCGTACCACAACTATCATCTTCTCTCCCTGTTCCACTCCCAAACAGAACGAGGGAAAAATGACTGCCTATATGCCTCTGTATGAGCCCTAATCTCTCTTATCTTATCTTTGTGGTCTTTCCGCGAAATATAAGTTGGTGGCAGCAAAATTGTACTGCAGTCAGCGTCAAATGCTGGTTCTCTAAACTTCCTCAGTAGTGATTCACGAAAAGAACGCCTCCTTTCCTCCAGAGACTCCCACCCGAGTTCCTGAAGCATTTCCGTAACACTCGCGTGATGGTCAACCCTACCAGTAACAAATCTAGTACCCCGCCTCTGAATTGCTTCTATGTCCTTCCTCAATCCGATCAGATAGGGATCCCAAACGCTCGAGCACTACTCAAGAATAGGTCGTATTAGTGTTTTATAAGCGGTCTCCTTTACAGATGAACCACATCTTCCCAAAATTCTACCAAAGAACCGAAGACGACTATCCGCCTTCCCCACAACTGCCATTACATGCTTGTCCCACTTCATATCGCTCTGCAATGTTACGTCCAAATATTTAATCGACGTGACTGTGTCAAGCGCTACACTACTAATGGAGTATACCAGCATTACGGGATTGTTTTTCCTATGCATCTGCATTAATTTACATTTATCTATATTTAGAGTTAGCTGCCATTCTTTACACCAATCACAAACCCTGTCCAAGTCATCTTGTATCCTCCTACAGTGACTCAACGACGACACCTTCCCTTACACCACAGCATCATCAGCAAACAGCCGCACATTGCTGTCCACCCTAAATACATGGTCAGTGTAGAGGTGTTACTAACATTCTCGATTGAAAGTATTCGGCCGTCATTCTTACAGTACAACGCTGACGTCCAACTTTTGCCTAACTTAACATCTTCCTCTTTTCTGTTAAAATTATTACGGTGAGTATAAGTAGCAATAGCCTCTCTTTACATGCGCGCATGATGATGCGATGTTTTAGATATGGCGCTCGCGTCACGGAATTTTATTTCCTCATGTTAAACTTTTTCCATATGGCCGATTTATCCATACATCCCAGGCGGCAGTTCCTCTTGTGTTTAACCGAAATGCCGTTAGCACTGCTTTTCGTTCTACAATAGTGGCCGGCCGCCGTGGACGAGCGGTACTAGGCGCTCCAGTTCGGAATTACGCGGCTGCTACCGTCGCAGGCTCGAATCCTGCCTCGGGCATGGATGTGTGTGATGTCCTTAGGTTAGTTAGGTTTAATTAGTTCTAAGTTCTAGGCGACTGATGACCTTAGAAGTTAAGTCTCATAGTGCTCAGAGCCAAGCCATTTGAAGATATGCGGCATGCTTTGGCAACACCGGGTCTATATAAATTCCTTGCAGTTGTGGACCTGTTTATGTTGGTACCACGAAAAGAAGAGTTAACACCCACCAGGTCGAACACAACAGGAATTTCCGCCTGCGACATACGGGTAAATCGGCTGTAACGGAACTTATTTACCAGGGGGGTGATCATGAAATAAAATTCAGGGGGATGAGAGTCGTATGGAAACCATTGCATTTTCATGCAATCATGTGTAGAGAGGTTATTGAGATTTAGAAACATTGTAAAAATTTTAAAAGAAAAGAGGGAGGTGTTAAATTAGATAACATTTACATCTCAACGTTGCACCGTAAGAATGATGATCGATTACTTTCAGTCGATGATGTTTTCATTACCAGAGATAATCCCGTAGCCCATGTCATGTGATAGACTGAGGTGGTTTCTATGAAATAACTAACAGCGAAGTGCAAGAAAGATAGAAAAACTGATTGTAATAACTGGAGATGTGTAAGTGATGTTCCTTGCGAATCATACGCTAGAATTTTTAGCAGTACGGTGAAAACAAAAGAATACCAAATCTTTTTGGTGCGGCAAAAATATTTCAGAAAAGATTGTCCTAGGATGATACAATAATAATTTTACATCCGCTTATTGGAAGTCAGAGGAAACCTTTAGATTTCGCGGACTTTGAGGGGAGGTTTTACAATGTCACTGCACAAGAGTTCCGGGAAATAATCAGATACAATGTTGATATCGAATCGGCAGACACTATACCAATAAACAGAAATGTAAGACCATGATGTTGTTTAGATAATGGCAAATTCAGTAGTTATACTGACGATACCATATACGAACCGGACTTGGTAATTAACACAGGCGTTATACTTACAACTCACAGAAGTTGAATTCTTCATGCTGACAACTTCACGCCAATTTTTAGATGAACCATAAAGAGCAATATATTACGTCAACAAAATTTGTAATTTATATTGCCTGTACCAACTAATAGGATTGAAACAATGGCACAGAAGGTAAAAATATTCATAAGGAATAAACGTAATGTTAATAATAGGATATTTGATCAGGTAAAGCCATTCCTGTGAGCACCTGGCTTTAAGACTATAATAACGATGTTGAAATAAGGTAAACGAATTCACCTGATGTGTACAACAATGAACAGATAGTTAGAAAGTGAAAAGCAACTGCAATAAAATGTTACAAGACAGATGCTACTCCAAGATTGCTATGGGGAGGTGAACCACTATCTTCGATCAAAAAAACAGAAGAGACCCATTCACAGTACAGAAATAAAGTTTTTAGACGCCATAGTAGGATATAAGTATATGAACAGAATCATAAATGAGGAAAGATCTACGATAAAGTGTAATACAGAGGACGAAACGAGCACCTGAATGAAGTGTTCCAGAATGACTCCGAATAAAGTTGAAATATATCAATGCAGAAAACATATTGGCAGGTCAAGCTAAAGTTAGGTGTCAGGGTTCATAAAGGCCAATAAATGGCCTAATGCGGAAGTCTACTAAAGCGTACTGTTGTACAGTGCATTTTCTTGATTCTGACACTAAACCAATAACATGTTCGAATCCGTATGTTTTAAGTGAAGATGAGAATTCTTGGCAAGATTCGATGAATCAACTTGTTACTGAAAATTTGTATTGAATATTTCTTAACCAATTAAGCATGTGTATCAGCAAGTAGTTACTGTCAAATTGACTACAAGGTCACTTGGCTAGCACTAAAAATAAAAATATATGTGAGACAAACTAAAACAAAGCTTTAATTTACTTTCCTTGTTACTGCTATTATGTGGTTTTTCTGAACATATACGTTCATCTCCTTGCTGTCACTCCAGTCTGCATCCAGTAATAACTGTAACTAAATACATTTTTACTGGAGCTTTGTTGGTTTCCATTTATTCTTTCTAAACAAGAAGCCTAACAGCTGCTTACTTCTGCTGTTGCGCATTTATCAGTCGTTTACATTTTGAAATCTGGTTTCGCACGACAGGACGGATCAGGTTGTGTAAAGGGGCCAAGGTCAGTTAGTTTTAGTTATACAAAACACACACAACTTTATTCTTCGAACCAATGCACAGTTTTCTCTTTAAAACAACAAAGACCAATTCACGGCTGAAGGCCCAAGTAACTTCTCCAAAATAAGTTTCAATGATTCCTTCTAAAAAGGTCGAAGGCCTTACTTAAGTAAAATTGCAATCTTCTCGGCTAAAGGCCGAAATAATATTTCAGATCAGCTATGGAAATTCTTTAAAAGCCAAGCATTTACAAACTTCGACTAAAGGCCATATCAAAGTAAATTCAAGTTAATTCTTCGGCTGAAAACACAATAAATTTTTTACATGCTAAAAGAGAGACTTTAAACATAAGCTTTTACACAGTACAACAGAAAAACATCTTGAGAAAACTTGAAGTATCTTGTTGGCTGAAGGCCCAAACAATTACTCAAGAATAATTAAAGACAACCTTAAGATACATTTTTACAAACACGGCTGAAGGCGGTTTCAAGAATTCCAAATAATTAAAGAGATAACTTACACACAAGGATTTACATATTAAAGCCACAGATTCTGAAACAAACGCTGCTAAAGGCCTAAATACAGAGCAATAAGAATTTTAAATGAAACACGGCTGAAGGTCTAATCTTAAAACAGTTGTCATGAAGTTTGGCTGAAGGCCATATACTAAACGTAAAACAGACAACATTACTACACGGCTGAAGGCCTGGGACAGTACCTGCGACCAAATAAAATGACAATCACAAACAACAAACAGTGGTGATCAGAAGTCTTCCAAGGGCCGGCCTGGGGAGGAAACTCTAAGCACAGTTAGTGAGACATACAGACAAGCGTAACACTAAATAATCGGTTGGCATCACGACGTAGAGACGGCTGAAGAACCAACCAACAGCCTAATCAATTCCCTTCCACCGACATATTCGCTGCTCTATTTTAACCGACGGACTGACAACTCCAGTACGCTGACAGCATTCATCTACTCAGTGGAAATCACAGAATCTACACACGGTTCCACGTAAACACACTTGTACAAGAACTCGAACAATCGTAAAAGCAATCACTGTGGAACAACAAGGATGAATCAATTCGACACACAGTGTCCACAAGCTGTCAGCGACCAGATACACGTCGTCGATGAGACGACCGACCGAACGACCAACCCAGGTTACCCACTCAAGTTACGTGTGTCGGCAACGGTCGAGTGAGTCTTGGCTGTCCGAAGCTCACTGCAGCTCCAACCCGACTCAGCTCCATTTGTCCGTTAAGAACTCAGAGACAAGGCGACCCGGGCACACTGGCTCGGACGCATCCATGCAGAGGTAACTCTTGTCCATTGGCCACGACATCTCTGCACGAGGAAGGAACCGACCCACGTCCGGCAAGATGACCCAGTGACGAGGCCCAGAAACGGTCAAAAGACCAAACACACGTCGCCCCATGTGACGGCCAACCGAACGACCAACCAACGGTCGTCCCGCTCCAATCTCCTTCCGTCGGACAGTTCGTGGATGTCGCCAGCGGTCGGCGAGCACTGGCTGTCCGCACCTCATTGGCGCTCCGTCCCCGACTTCACTGCTGCTGCTGCGTCCCGACTGCTGCTCCGTGCCCCACTGACTTCCAGACACACGACGACCAGGAAGTACTATCGGTTTCTCCACAGACAGTACGACAGGACACTTATCGATAAGCTCTGCTGCTGCCACTCACGGGCAGGTTTGGCAGGAAGTCAGTGACGCCAGTAAATAGAACAAGAAAACGAGGCTGCACTACGGTAAGAGAAGATGACAAACAATAAACGGAATGAACACGAGCCGCGTACTTCTTAACCACAAGTATTTTCCTTGAGGTCTGGAAAAAGGGACTAATTAGGCCACTACCTGGAAAGAACATTGCCACAGCAACATCTGTGTACCGACCTCTTTGCATTCTTCCTCCACTGTCCAAGGCCTTAGAATATATAGTCCCAGACCAGCTAACAAACTACGTAACTAAAAGTATCTAGACGAATACTAGTCAGGTTTCTGTAAATATCCCAGCACAACAGAACCCTTAACAAATGTAACAGAGGACCTGAAACTTCCCATGGTCGCACAAAATTTGACTACCACATTCTTCTTAGATTTCAGCAAAGCCTTTGACACTGCAGACTACGAAATTTTACTTACGAAGTTAGAAGCTTAAATTTCTCGCAAAGTGCAGTGCAACGGTTTCGCTTATGCTTGATGTCTCGCCAGCAATGCCTCATGTCTGGCCTCATGAAGTGAAAATGCAGGCATATAGTATCAGACATCCCCCAGGGATCAGTATTAGGTCTTTCCATTGTATGTAAACACTTGCCATCAGTTTTGGCTTACTGTGAATACCACACGTGCTCTGATGACCTTCGGTTGTATCTAAGTGTAAAACCAATAAACCTGAAGACAGCCTTCGAGAATCTCTATACCCACCCTTGTGCAGTACCAAAATGAGCGCTGTATGTAGGGTTCAAACTCGACCTATCCAAAATCCAAGCGGTAGTGGTTGGTCATTCTAGGTTCATTAGCCCAAAATGTCAGGAGTCCCTAGCATCTTTAATCCTAAGCTGGATAAATATCAAGCCTGCCTCAGCAAAGAGTCTAGAAGCAATAACAGTTGAAAATATAAATTGGGCTGAGCACATAATTGCAATGTGCAAGAAGACATGAACATCTCTCCATGTCCCACAAGAATGTCGTCCCTCTTGGCCTAAAAAAGAAACTTATACAAGCACTTATACATCCAGTTATAGATTACAGAGATGTTATACTGCAAGATCTTTCTCACAAAACTGTTTATGAATGTCTGTGTTTGTTATGTCTGTGACGTTCGACTCTTTCATCATATTTCACCATCATATGCACGCAGTCATCCTGCAGACAAGTGCAGAGTTTTTCATACCATCCATCTTCTTATCAACGTACAGTATCCTTATACCTGTCCTCAAACATAACGCTCTTGTCTGAACAACATGGCAGGAACACCGGTTCGTATCAGAGCAAAGTCCCACCCCATCGTTCAGGCGCTGCTGCTACGGTCGCAGGTTCGAGTCCTGCATCGGGCATGGAAGTGTGTGATGGCCTTGTGTTAGTTAGGTTTAAGTAGTTCTAAGTCTAGGAGACTGATGACCTCGGATGTTAGGTCCCATAGTGCTTACAGCCATTTGAACCACCGTTCAGTCACTTTTTCGAAGTCCTCCTCAGTAGCACAAACCCGACTCTGGAATTGTTTTTTGTTGTTGTGGTCTCAGCCCTGAGAATGGTTTGATGCAGCTCTCTATGCTACTCTATCCTGTGCAAGCTTCTTCATCTCCCAGTACTTACTGCAACCTACATCCTTCTGAATCTGCTTAATGTATTCATCTCTTGGTCTCCCTCTACGCCCGCATCTCGTGGTCGTGCGGTAGCGTTCTCGCTTCCCACGCCCGGATTCCCGGGTTCGATTCCCGGCGGGGTCAGGGATTTTCTCTGTCTCGTGATGACTGGGTATTGTGTGCTGTCCTTAGGTTAGTTACGTTTAAGTAGTTCTAAGTTCTAGGGGACTGATGACCATAGATGTTAAGTCCCATAGTGCTCACAGCCATTTGAACCATCTCCCTCTACGATTTTTACCCTCCACGCTGCCCTCCAATGCTAAATTTGTGATCCCTCGATGCCTCAGAACAAGTCCTACCAACCGGTCCCATCTTCTTGTCAAGTTGTGCCACAAACTCCTCTTCTCCCCAATTCTATTCAATACCTCCTCATTAGTTATGTGATCTACCCATCTAATCATCAGCATTCTTCTATAGCACTACATTTCGAAAGCTTCTATTCTCTTCTTGTTCAAACTATTTATCGTCGATATTTCACTTCCATACGTGGCTACACTCCATACAAATACTTTCAGAAACGACTTCCTGACACTTAAATCTATACTCGATGCCAACAAATTTCTCTTCTTCAGAAAGGCTTTCCTTGCCATTGCCAGTCTACATTTGATATCCTCTCTACTTCGACCATCATCAGTTATTTTGCTCCCCGAATAGCAAAACTCCTTTACTACTTTAAGTGTCTCATTTCCTAATCTAATTCCCTCAACATCACCAGACTTAATTCGACTACATTCCATTATCCTCGTTTTGCTTTTGTTGATGTTCATCTTATATTCTCCTTTCAAGACAGTGTCCATTCCGTTCAACTGCTCTTCCAAGTCCTTTGCTGTCTATGACAGAATTACAATGTCATCGGCGAACCCCAAAGTTTTTATTTCTTTTCCATGGATTTTAATACCTACTCCGAATTTTTCTTTTGTTTCCTTCACTGCTTGCTCAATATACAGATTGAACAACATTGGGGAGAGGCTACAACCATGTCTCACTCCCTCCCCAACCGCTGCTTCCCTTTCATGTCCCTCGACTCTTATAACTGCCATCTGGTTTCTGTACAAATGGTAAATAGCCTTTCGCTACCTGTATTTTACCACTGCCACCTTCAGAATTTGAAAGAGAGGATTCCAGTCAACATTGTCAAACGCTTTCTCTAAGTCTACAAAAGCTAGAAACGTAGGATTGCTTTTCCTAAACCTTTCTTCTAAGAAAGGGTCAGTATTGCCTCACGTATTCCAATATTTCTACGGAATCCAAACTGATCTTCCCCAAGCTTGGCTTCTACTAGTTTTTCCATTCGTCTGTAAAGAATTCGTGTTAGTATTTTGCAGCTGTGTCTTATTAAACTGATAGTTCGGTAATTTTCACATCTGTCGACACCTGCTTTCTTTGGGATTGGAATTATTATATCTTCTTGAAGTCTGAGGGTATTTCGCATGTCTCATACACCTTGCTCACCAGATGGTAGAGTTTTGTCAGGACTGGTTCTCCCAAGGCCGTCAGTAGTTCTAAAGGAATGTTGTCTACTCCCGGGGCCTTGTTTCGACTCAGGTCTTTCAGTGCTCTGTCAAACTCTTCACGCAATATTGTATCTCCCACTTCGTCTTCATCTACATTTTCTTCCATTTCCAGAATATTGTCCCCAAGTACGTCGCCCTTGTATAGACCCTCTATATACTTCTTCCACATTTCTGCTTTCTCCTTCTTTGCTTAGAACTGGGTTTCCATCTGAGCTCTTGATATTCATGCAAGTGGTTCTCTTTTCTCCAAAGGTCTCTTTAATTTTCCTGTAGGCAGTATCTATCTTACCCCTAGTGAGATAAGCCCCTACATCCTTACATTTGTCCTGTAGCCATCCCTGCTTAGTCATTTTGCACTTCCTGTCGATTTCATTTTTGAGACGTTTGTATTCCTTTTTGCCTGCTTCATTTACTGCATTTTTGTATTTTCTCCTTTCATCAATTAAATTCAATATTTCTTCTGTTACCCAAGGATTTCTACTAGCCCTCGTCTTATTACCTACTCGATCCTCTGCTGCCTTCACTATTTCATCCCTCAGAGCTACCCATTCTTCTTCTACTGTATTTTTCCCCCCCATTTCTGTCAATTGTTCCCTTATGCTCTCCCTGAAACTCTCTACAACCGCTGGTTTTATCAGTTTGTCCAGGTCCCATCTCCTTAAATTCCCACTTTTCCGTTGTTTCTTCAGTTTTAATCTACAGCTCATAACCAACAGATTGTGTTCAGAGTCCACATCTGCCCCTGGAAATGTCTTACAATTTAATACCTGGTTCCTAAATCTCTGTCTTACCATTATATAGTCTATCTGATACCTTCTAGTATTTCCAGGATTCTTCCACGTGTACTACCTTCTTTCATGATTCTTGAACCAAGTGTTAGCTATGATTAAGTTATGCTCTGTGCAAAATTCTACCAGACGGCTTCCTCTTTCATTTCTTTCCCCCAATCGATATTCAACTAATATGTTTCTTTCTCTCCCATTTCCTACTCTCGAATTCCAGTCACCCATGACAAATAAATTTTCGTCTCCCTTCACTAATTGAATAATTTCTTTTATCTCATCATACATTTCATCAATTTCTTCATCATCTGCAGAGCTAGTTGGCATATAAACTTGTACTACTATAGTAGGTGTGGGCTTCGTGTCTATCTTGGCCGCAATAATGTGTTCACTATGCTGTTTGTAGTAGCTTACCCGCACTCCTATTTTTTTATTCTTTATTAAACCTACCCCTGCATTACCCCTATTTGATTTTGTATTTATAACCCTGTAGTCACCTGACCAGAAGTCTTGTTTCTCCTGCCACCGAACTTCGCTAATTCCCACTATATCTAACTTTAACCTATCCATTTCCCTTTTTAAGTTTTCTAACCTACCTGCCCGATTAAGGGATCTGACATCCGCAGAACGCCAGTTTTCTTTCTCTTGATAACGCCATCTACTTGAGTAGTCCCCGCCCGGAGATCCGAATGAGGGACTATTTTACCTCCGGAATATTTTACCCAAGAGGACGCCATCATCATTTAACGATACAGTAAAGCTGCATGCCCTCGGGAAAAATTACGGCTGTAGTTTCCCCTTGCTTTCAGCCGTTCGCAGTACCAGCACAGCAAGGCCGTTTTGGTTAGTGTTACAAGGCCAGATCAGTCAATCATCCAGACTCTTGCCCCTGCAACTACTGAAAAGGCTGCTGCCCCTCTTCAGGAACCACACGTTCGTCTGGCCTCTCAGCAGATACCCCTCCGTTGTGGTTGCACCTACGGTACGGCCATCTGTATCGCTGAGGCACGCAAGCCTCCACACCAACGGCAAGGTCCATGATTCATGGGAAGGGGGGGGGGGGACTCTGGAATAACCTTCCACATTATGTTACGGAAATGAAGACAGTTGATGACAAAAAATGGCTCTAAGCACTATGGGACTTAAAATCTGAGGTCATCAGTCCCCTAGAACTTAGAACTACTTAAACCTAACCAACCTAAGGACATCACACACATCCATGTCCGAGGCTGGATTCGAACCTGCGACCGTAGCAGCGGCGTGATTCCGGAATGAAGCGCCTAGAACCGCCCAGCCACAGCAGCAATGGTCATATCTTCCTCGTTTCCCAGGAGTCTTAGCTCGTGCATTCTCCTTAAATTTCATTTCTCCCAAACTCATGTAAAAAACATGTATTTTGTACACCAATAACTTCTTTTTATATCTGCCTCCGTCATTATTATTAATACCAGCGTCATTACTGTCATTATTATTAGTAATAGTAAAGGCAGTAGCAGTAGTAGTAGAAGTATTGCATGTGTTAACTCCATTAGCCCATAGTCAGTGTTATTTTCTCACATTGTCTCTACAAACACTCAAATCATTTTAATACCACCATTTTGAAATGTATTGTTATTTCATAGGTAATTATGATGTATAAAAGGTACTGTAAGTTTGAAGCCGTAAGAGTGAGTCTTATTACCCTAATTAGATCAAGTTAAATAAATAAATATAATAATCCTTTTGTATTATCTCATCCCTTCTGTTACAGGACGTTATCCCATTTGGCTCTAATTTGCAGTCGGTCATCGTGCGAGACCAAGTCCTATTTCGTTATCCCGTTGCGCGCTGTCTCCATCGCAATCATGTATACAGCAGTGGCTCTTCACCCATGCTGTAGTTATCTTTTTAATACGACGATATAATTCCACTATCCGATCTACTGTTTCATTTACCACGTAATTGTCTGCGTTACTGACAACAAGGTTCTTTGACAACATTAACGCAGAAATTGAATCTGCCGGCCGCGGTGGTCTAGCGGTTCTAGGCGCTCAGTCCGGAACCGCGCGACTGCTACGGTCGCAGGTTCGAATCCTGCCTCGGGCATGGCTGTGTGTGATGTTCTTAGGTTAGTTAGGTTTAAGTAGTTCTAAGTTCTAGGGGACTGATGACCACAGATGTTAAGTCCCATAGTGCTCAGAGCCATTTGAACCAAATTGAATCTGACGGGATCATAATTGTGTCATCGCTTGCTGTTTCAACGCATCAAGTGCCTCCGGTATTGCCATAAGATCTATTGTTAACACAGAGACCTCTGGAAAATATCAGAAATGTGTATTTTCACCATTATATGCACTACTTACATAACCATTCCTATAACTATATTCTCGTCAATTTATACAGGATGTTAAGAAAAAGTATTCCATATCTTGTGGGTGGGGGAGGGGGATGGTAGTCAGGCCTAAACAAGACAAAAATGTTCAGTAAACATGATCGCTAAAATGAATACCTTAAGAGCACTGTGCACTCGTTCGTTGTGGCTTCTGTGAAACACACCTCTTCTACTTCAAGCTCTTTGCTGTTACAAACGACCAACAGAATGCAGTAATCAAATGAGTACACAAAAGGGAATACATCATTCTACTTCTGTGAAACAGGAGCGTTTCTAACGCACTCAGCTCGTTATTGCGTGTGACCTGCATTTGTCGGCCATCGCTGAAGTAAGTGTTCAATACGAGCACACAGAAAGGCATACTTCTGTCCGACGTCTTAGGGAATCACGTACTCCGTAAAAATCTGCAGGTTTGTAAACGATGCACTGCAGGCATTTATGATGCGTTTCTGTAGTCTTTGTGCGTCATTTATGGGGCTTCCATATACCAAAAATTTCAATTGTCCGCAAACCCGAAAAGCCAAGGGACTAAGATCAAGTGAACTAGCTGGCCAAAGTACATGACCTCCCCGGCTTATGTATTGACCATTAAATGTGAGTGTGTGCTGTTCTCGAAAATTTCGGTGAAAATGAGCTGTTCTTCCATTAGACATGAAACGCATCTCCATTTCTGGGTAGTAACTCCTCTAGCAGGACAAGCATGTCATTCGATAGGAACTGACGATACCATGTAGCACTCAATCTGTTCGGTAGTATGTAAAGTTCTGCTGGCTTATCACCAATAAACGCTACACATACACTGATTGAAAATCGGCGGTGGTACCTTACCATTTTGGTTAAGGTAATTGACAATCTCATCTAACGTGAAATCAGCTCCGTCTGTGAACAATATCTTTGTTGTGTGATGTTGATCATCACCAAATCTTTACAATATCAGTGGCAGAAATGCATTCTGGCAGGCTGATCTTGTGGCCGAAGGACTGTTCCTGCAGGATGGCTCACACTATAGGATGACTAACCCCGACAGAAGCTGAAATTCTACGTACACTAGTTCTAGAAACTTTTTTCTGTCATTTCAATACTCTCTCCTCCACAACAGAAGTACGAGTGGTACGAAAACTCTCACTGTCCGCCGTTGTTGGAGCTACGGAAGAGGAGTGTGTTAGTCGCTGGACAGACGGTTGAGTAATTATGAAGATAATACTTTGCGTTCTGGATGTTTTACAGCATACATACAGGGGTTCAACGTTTTCTTACATTTACCAGACCATAACAGACCATACGTTTTGCATTTCCTGCGTTATTCAGTTCCATGCTCCTTGGAAATGTATTCGCAATTGCGAATATGGACTACCATCAGCTTCAATTCATCGTCAACCAGTTGTCCAAAACCTGCACTCGAACATCTATCACGTGTGTTCCCGTATAGGAGAAACATTTTACTTGGAAGTCACTTGCCCAGTTGCCTTCATTGATGTCCGAAGGAACTTTACATCGTAATTCAGATTAACAAAGGCAATGCAACAACGTACTTATCCGCCGACACTGGGCAAGAGACTTTCGAGAAGAACGACTCCCCTGTACGGGAATGTAAATAATGGATGTACGAGTACAGGTTGTGGGCACATGGTTGACGACATATGGAAGTTCGACTTACCATCGATCGTGCTCAGATAGCCAAATGGTAATGTGACCGCTCGCGATAAGTGGGAAATCTCGGTTCGTGTCCCAGTCTGGCACAAATTATCATTGTCGTCATTCCATTATACAGCTTATGGTAGACCACATTCGAAACTGCGAATACATTTCATGTATATCAGATCATATCTGCCTTTTTGCTTGTGGAGTAATAGACTTATGTTGGTAGGTGTAAAGATAAACCTACAACCAAAGCATTTCGCTACCTTATTAAAACACTGACTCGTTCCACTAGAACGTATATATGAGGTGCACTTAGCAAGAACTGCGAATGCAGTTTACAGTAGCAACACTAACAGGTCACCACTGCATGCAATATCCATGGAATACGGAGGAAAGCGTCCTCATTTGTGTAATGCATTCTGTAATTATTCGTAATAGGAATGAGCTTGCTGTAGAAGAGATTTGTTTCACACCAGCGAAGATGAAGAAGTGCTCATACCTCTTACGGTATCTACTTTAAAGCCCATGGTTACTGGATGTTGTCGTTTTCTTTTGTTTTAGTCCATATTACCACTTCTCAAACAATGAATACGTATTTCTGACACCCAACATACCAGTTTCTACTGCCGTTTCTTAGTCACTAACATCACTATTATTATCTTCTTAGAGTATAAGGTGTATCCGAACGACTAATAGAAAGCTACCCGTTTGATTGCCGTACAGGTTTAGCATCTTTTATTTTCAACACAAGCTGAGTGCCGATTTTCTGTGGTCGTTTTGCACTTGTGAGTCGCGATTGATCTTTATCTATGGGTTTATCCTGTACAACCAATAATGTCCTATTCTCGACACATTTCGTGATATACACCAGGCGTTTTCACAATTGTAGTGTTTAGAAAAGAGTGTTTATATTCTGTCGCACAAAATCGTCATTGTGGATACTTCTAAAATAAAAGAAGCGAAAGTTACATGGAAATCAAACAAATAGCCTTTTATTCGGTCATAGAGAAGAACTTTTTCTTCTAAAGAGGTGCTGACATTATGCGAAACAGCTTCCAGCAAGATATTTTGCGGAATAATTTCGTGTACTGCAATTGTGGTCCCCAACGTGAAACGTATTTCGCGGGGCTGTTTCGCCGAGAGCCAGACTCCAGTCTGTTATTGTACAAGCATCAAAACGTCTCTTGTATCTCATTTAGCTTAGTGTAAACGTCGTTGGTCTACTCATGCGCGAGACAATGAACCGGGAGAAAAGCATACACCTCGTCGACCTCCACGAAAACAACCCCGTTTTGTGAGATCCCAAAGAAATGAAATCCATCACACTCGTGTAAAAAGGGAGAATACAGGCAATGTAATGAGCATATTCCTTCATCAGACAATTGAAGAAAGACATCGTTCCAACTAGACTGTATTTTAAAATAGATATAGGCTACAGGGTATCCCAGAAGGAATGGTCAGTATTCAGGAATAAGACAAGCATCAGAAACGAAAAAAGTCTGCTGAACAAGGTTTCACAGCTCTTAAAGTTTGTATTTTAGAGCCCATGTTTCCTAGACAATTTTTCTTGTTTTGATCGAAATTATCTCCTTCCAAAATATGGAAAGCAAAACGCTTCTAGTAGAAGAGTTTTGTTTTACAGTATCAAAGGTGAAGGCGTTCTCATAGATCTGAAGGTAAGCATTCTAGACCCCATGCTTACTAGACATTTTTGTTTCGAACGATCGTTCCCATCGTATCCCTGAATATTCATTCCTCTTTTGACATCCTGCAGAACAAATGTGGAAACATCATCGCTTGTCCATGAATAGTTGTGCATAGCAAAGTTATCGATGTGCCAGACGTCACGTCTCGTCTCAGAACACACCTGCATGCAGCTGGTAACGGTACGGACTCAAGGAGTCATCGAAGGACGGAAGTGAACAACCTGAATATCATCTTGAGAAATACATTGAAACGTCGAAGAAACTGCTATAGGCATGCGTATTCGAATACATAGATACGGAAACAGGCAGAATACGGCGCTGCGGTCGACAACGCACGTAAAGGACAACAGGTGTCTGGAGCAGTTGTTAGATAGGTTACTGCTGCTACAATGGCAGGTTATCAAGATTTAAGTGAGTTCGAACGTAGTGTTATAGTTGACGCACGAAAGATTGGACACAGCATTTCCAAGGTCGCGATGAAGTGGGGATTTCCCGTACGACCACTTCACGAGTGTACATTAAATATCAGGAATCCGGTAAAACATCAAATCTCCGACATCGCTGTACCCGGAAAAAGATCCTGCAAGAACGGGATCAACTACGACTGAAGAGAATCGTCCAACGTGACAAGAGTGCAAACCTTCCGCAAATTGCTGCAGATTCCAATTCTGGGCCATCAAAAAGCGTCAGCGTGCGAACCATCAACAAAACTTCATCGATATGGGCTTTCGGAGCCGAAGGCCCACTCGTGTACCCCTGATGACTGCATGATACAAAGCTTTACGCCGCACCTGGGCCCCTCAGTACCGACATGGGACTGTTGATGACTGGAAACTGGTTTCAAATTGTAACGAGCAGATGGACGTATACGGGTATGGAGACAACTTCATGAACCCATGGACCCTTCATGTCAGCAGGGGACTGTTCAATGTGATTGAGGCTCTGTAATGGTGTGGTGCGTGTGCAGTTGGGGCCACTGATACGTCTAGATACGACTTGACAGGTGACACGTACATAAGCATCCTGTCTGATAACCTGTATCCATTCATGTCCTTTGCGCATTCCGACGGACTTGGGCAATTCCAGCAGGACAATGCGACACCTCACATGTCCAGAATTGACACAGAGTGGCTCCAGGAACACTCTTCTGAGTTTAAAGAGTTCCGCTGGCCACCAATTATTGAGATAGCACATCTCTTTCTTTTTTTTAAATTTCAAAACGGTACTTACTTAAAAAAACACGCCTCGTAATCGGAGCTTGAGCTTCGTCTCTACTGACCTCAATGTCGACGGAATGTTGTGTCCCAATCTTCTTTACTTTTTTTTCTTACGCTCGTGAAGAAACTTCATCGTATACTGATAACTTTTTATGATGTACTGATTACGAAGGAGATATTCGGGAGTGCTGAAAACGGAACTATTGTTCTATTCGTGGTGTGGCTGCACCCTGACTGTTTGGAAGCGGGGCTCCCCTGCGGTCTCGGCAGGCGACAACAGCCACTGTGCTGTGCGGGGGATTAGCATGACAATCGGCGCGCTGGCCGCGTCCCGGCGGCAGACAGGTGGCGGTGGCGGCCGCGGCTGCGGCTACCGCCTAGCGACAAGTGTCTCCGCCGGGCTGTGCGACGGAGGCGGCTGTGGCGATTTACGACGGGAAGGCGGAGGTGTGGGCGCGCAGCTGCGGCCGGGCCGATGTGCGCGCGCGATTACGGCCGCTGTCTACTGTCTGCTGTCCGCTGTCGGCGGCCGTGTCCGCTTCCGGCGCCAGCTTGCCAGCGCCGCCCAGCCGGCCAGCCGGCTGTGTCGCCGCACCCCGGGAGTCGACGCCGGCGCTACGCAGCTGGAGGCGCGGGCCGCTGCCGGCCCAACCGCCGCCTGCCGAGCCACCAGCCGCACACCTCATTACGCCGGCTTGTCACTGCCTTACCTGCAACAAAACTACCCATTTTTCATTTTTCCAAACAGAAGTGTTGCAACGAAAAATTGGAGCGCTGTTCGATTGAACTTTCTGATAAAACGGCTCTAATATACGTTAACAACATCTGGTAACTACTTACAGGCAAAACATTGTTCACCCTGCCTCTTTAGCTTTTCTTCCCTTTGTTGGCAACATTTCCTTCAAAATTGCAAAGAATCCTCCACGGTTTCGAAGTGAAAGTGATTTTCAGTCCACCATCGAAGATTTCCGACCTGCCGGGATCAGTGAAAGACGATCTGGTATTGCGGAAGGCAGGAATTTATAAAATACCTTGTCGGTGTGGCATGTCATATACAGGGTGTTACAAAAAGGTACGGCCAAACTTTCAGCAAACATTCCTCACACACAAAGAAAGAAAATATGTTATGTGGACATGTGTCCGGAAACGCTTACTTTCCTTGTTAGAGCTCATTTTATTATTTCTCTTCAAATCACATTAATGATGGAATGGAAACACACGGCAACAGAACGTACCAACATGACTTCAAACACTTACAGGAAATGTTCAAAATGTCCTCCGTTAGCGAGAATACATGCATCCACCCTCCGTCGCATGGAATCCCTGATGCGCTGATGCAGCCCTGGAGAACGGCGTATTGTATCACAGCCGTCCACAATACGAGCACGAAGAGTCTCTACATTTGGTACCGGGGTTGCGTAGACGAGAGCTTTCAAATGCCCCCATAAATGAAAGTCAAGAGGATTGAGGTCAGGAGAGCGTGGAGGCCAAGGAATTGGTCCGCCTCTACCAATCCATCGGTCACCGAATCTGTTGTTGAGAAGCGTACGAACACTTCGACTGAAATGTGCAGGAGCTCCATCGTGCATGAACCACATGTTGTGTCGTACTTGTAAAGGCATATGTTCTAGCAGCACAGCTAGAGCACCCCGTATGAAATCATGATAATGTGCTCCATTGAGCGTAGGAGGAAGAACATGGGGCCCAATCAAGACATCACCAACAATGCCTGCCCAAACGTTCGCAGAAAATCTGTGTTGATGACGTGATTGCACAATTGCGTGCGGATTCTCGTCAGCCCATACATGTTGATTGTGAAAATTTATAATTTGATCACGTTGGAATGAAGCCTCTTCCGTATAGAGAACATTTGCACTGAAATGAGGATTGACACATTGTTGGATGAACCATTTGCAGAAGTGTACCCGTGGAGGCCAATCAGCTGCTGATAGTGCCTGCACACGCTGTACATGGTACGGAAACAACTGGTTCTCCCGTAGCAGTCTCCATACAATGACGTGGTCAACGTTACCTTGTACAGCAGCAACTTCTCTGACGCTGACATTAGGGTTATTGTCAACTGCACGAAGAATTGCCTCGTCCATTGCAGGTGTCCTCGTCGTTTTAGGTCTTCCCCAGTCGCGGGTCATAGGCTGGAATGTTCCGTGCTCCCTAAGACGCCGATCAATTGCTTCGAACGTCTTCCTGTCGGGACACCTTCGTTCTGGAAATCTGTCTCGATACAAACGTACCGCGCCACGGCTATTGCCCCGTCTAATCCATACATCAAATGGGCATCTGCCAACTCCGCATTTGTAAACATTGCACTGACTGCAAAACCACGTTCGTGATGAACACTAACCTGTTGATGCTACGTACGGATGTGCTTGATGGTAGTACTGTAGAGCAATGAGTCGCATGTCAACACAAGCACCGAAGTCAACATTACCTTCCTTCAACTGGGTCAACTGGCGGTGAATCGAGGAAGTACGGCACATACTGACGAAACGAAAATGAGCTGTAACATGGAAATTAAGCGTTTCCGGACACATGTCCACATAACATTTTCTTTGTTTGTGTGTCAGGAATGTTTCCTGAAAGTTTGGCCGTACCTTTTTGTAACATCCTGTATAGGACAAACATTGCGAACCGCAGACGAACGTTGCACTGAACATCAGTGCTGTACTCGCCTTTTGCAACCTAGCAAGTCTGCAATTGCTGAGCATTGCATTTCCACTGGACACTCTATGCAGTATCACAAGACAACAATTTTGGCCACAGCAACATCCTTTTGGGACTCCGTCATAAAAGAATCAGTGGAAATTCGCATGACAGGCAATCTTCTCAACCGTGGCAATGGCTACCAGCTAGATAATGCATGGAAGCCCGTCATCTCTAAGATCTGCTCCAGACGAAGACGTCAGGGTACTCCGACGGCCGCGGCAATTGACAACGCCAAAGACAGCTGAGTTCTGCAGTTCCGCCAGCGAGGGCGCTGCTGGCGGGCGGTGTCAATATGACTCGCTGCACGCTATATATTACGGAACGGAGAGCGTCTTCGTCAGTCTTCGATGGCTCACCTGAGGATGGTTGGCAGTTGTCCAGTCGAAATATCGTGGATGGAAGCTAACGACGACCAGCTGGAAGCCCGAAATCTTTTTGAATATTGCTGTCCCTAATATACACTGAGGTGACATAAGTCATGGGATACCGACATGCAGCCGCCCGCTGTGGCCGAGCGGTTCTAGGCGCTTCAGTCTGGAACCGCACGGTTGTTTGTCGCAGGTTCGAATCCTGCCTCGCCCATAGATTTGTGTGATGTCCTTAGGTTAGTTGGGTTAAGTAGTTGTAAGTTCTAGGGGACTGATGAGCGTTTGACGTCATTGGCCGGGAGGCCCCTTACGGGGAAGGTCCGACAGCCTTGGTGCAGGTCATATTGCATTCGTTGCCACATTGGGCGACCTACGTGCCGGATAGGGATGAAATGATGATGAAGACAACACAACACCCAGTTCCTGAGCGGAGAAAATCCTCGACTCAGCCGGGAATCGAGCCCGGGCCCGTACGACGACAATCCGTCACGCTGACCCCTCAGCTGATGACCTCAGTGCTTAGAGCCATTTGAACCATAGCGATATGCATATATACCGATGGCGGTAGTACCAATTACACAATGTACCGGGTGATCAAAAAGTCAGTATAAATTTGAAAACTGAATAAATCTCGGAATAATGTAGATAGGTACAAATTGACACACATGCTTAGAATGACATGGGGGATTTTATTAGAATCAAAAAAATACAAACGTTCAAAAAATGTCCGACAGATGGCGCTTCATCTCATCAGAATAGCAATAATTAGCATAACAAAGTAAGACAAAGCAAAGATGATGTTCTTTACAGGAAATGCTCAATATCTCCACCATCATCCCTCAACAATAGCTGTAGTCGAGTAATAGTGTTGTGAACCGCACTGTAAAGCATGCCCGGAGTTATGGTGAGGCATAGGCATCGGATGTTGTCTTTCAGCATCCCTAGAGATGTCGGTCGATCACGATACACTTGCGACCTCAGGTAGCCCCAAAGCCAATAATCGGACGGACTGAGGTCTGGGGACCTGGGAGGCCAAGCATGATGAAAGTGGCGAATGAGCACACGATCATCACCAAACGACGCTCGCAAGATATTTTTCACGCGTCTAGCAATACTTCGTTTTTTTCTCTCTAATAAAACCCCATGTCATTCCAAGCATGTGTGTCAATTTTTACCTCTCTATCTACATTATTCCGTGGTTTATTAAGTTTTCAAATTTATACTGACTTTTTGATCACCCGGTATAACAGGGCAGCGCATTGGCAAAGCTGTAATTTCTGCTCAGGCGATTTACATGAAAAGATTTCCGATGTCATATTGCCCGCACGAAGGGAATCAACAGACTTTGAATGCGGAGTGGTGGTTGGAGATAGACGCATGGGACATTTCATTTCGGGAATCGTTACGGGATTCAGTATTCCGAAATCCACAGTGCCAAGACTCTGACAAGAATATCAAATTTCAAGCGTTACCTCTCACCACAGACATCGTAGAGAGTAGGGGCGTTTAGAAAAAGTTGTCAGTGCTAGCAGACTACCAACACTGCGGGAAATAACCGCAGAAATCAATGTGGGACGTACGGCGAACGGATCCCTCAGGATAGCGCAGCGAAATTTGGCGTTAATGGACGATGCCAGCAGACGACCGACAGGAGTGCCTTCGCTAACAGCACGACATGCCTGCAGCGATCTCCTGGGCTGGTGACAATATCAATTGGACCCTACACGACTGGAAAACCGTGGTCTTGACACATGACTCCTAATTTCAATTGGTAATAGCTGGAGGTAGGGCTCGAGTGAGGTGCAGACCCTACGAAGTCATGAACCCAACTTGTCAACAAGGCACTGTGCAACCTGGTAGTGGCTCCATAATGATGTGAGCTGTGTTTACATGGAACGGACTGATTCCTCTGGTCCTGCTGAACAGCTCATTGACGGGAAACGGATATATTCGGCTACTTGGACCCCATTTGCAGCCATTCTTGGATTTCATGTTCCCAAACAACAGTGGAATTTATTTGGCTGGCAATGCGCCGTGTCAGTGAGTCACGATTCTTCGCAGTATGTTTGAAGAACATTCTGGACAATTCGATCCAATGATTTAACCACTCAGTTAGCCTGACATGAATCGCATAGAACATTTATGGGACGTAATCGAGTGGTCAGTTTGAGCACAAAATCCTACACGTGCAACACTTCCGCAGTTACGGACGGGTATAGAGGCAGCATCGTAGAACTTTGGAACCAGCGCGTGATTAGTTTCGCTTATTTCATGCGTTTTGTTTACAACGACCCTCTGCAATGCTAGGAGGTTCCTGTCCGTCAGTACGTGAGGTCTGCCTGGTCTGCCGGCAGCTGCGGTTGTTCCTTCTGCGGAGGACTTCCGACGACTTGTTGAATTCATGAGACGACAAGCTGCAGCACAACGCCGGGCGAAAGCAGATCCGACACGAAATTAGGGTATATTCCATGACTTTTGTCTTCTCAGTGCACGTTCAACATTAAATGATTAATTCAAATGTTGACACAATAATAACAAGCCTGATTACATTAAACAAAACAGAATAAGCTTACAAAGACAAATACACTCACGCTCATAAGTTAAGGATAATTGCAGAATGTGGTGCTACACAACGTGGCACTACACAAAACTGGCGGTAATAGCATAGGCACATAGGGAGCATACACGGCATGGATATGTAAGTCAACGGTATTGGTGATAAGCTGAGAAAACCGTCCCGAAACACATGTGCTACAAAATGCCACTGTTTCTTGCGCATGTATCCCGATATCAATATGGGATATGATCACCGTGCACACGTACACAGACCGCACAACGGACTGGCATACTCTGGATCAGGTCGTCGAGCAGCTGCTGGTGTATAGCCTCCCATTCTTGTACCAGTGCCTGTCGGAGCTCCGGAAGTGTCCTAAGGGTTTGAAGACCTGCAGCGATACGTCGTCCGAGAGCATTCTAGACCTGCTGGATGGGATTTAGGTCTGGAGAACAGGCAGACCACTCCATTCGCCTGGTATCTTCTGTTTCAAGGTACTCCTCCACGATGACAACTCGGTGGGGCCTTGCGTTATTATCCATCAGGAGGAAGGTGTGACCCACTGCATCCCGGAAAAGGTGGACACACCGGTGCAAAATGAGGTCCCGATACAACTGACCTGTTGCAATTCCTGTATCAAAGACATGCAGGGGTGTACGTGCATCAGTCAAAATCTCACACCTTCAAACCACGAACTCCATACAGGTCCGTTTCAAGGACATTAAGGGGTTGGTACCTGGTTCCCGGTTCACGCCAGATGAAAACCCGGCGAGAATCACTGTTCAGACAATACCTGGACTCGTCCGTGAACATATCCTGGGGCCACTGTTCCAATGATCATGTACTGTGTTCTTGACACCAGGCTTTACAGGCTCTAATGTCACCAGGGGTCAGTGGAATGCACCTTGCAGGTCTCCGCGCGAATAAACCGTTTGTTCAGTGTAGGCTGTTCGTCTGGAGACAACTGCTCCAGTGGCTGCGGTAAGGTCCCGAGCAAGGCTACCTGCAGCACTCCGTGGCCGTCTACGGAGACTGATGGTGAGATATCGGTCTTCTTTGGTGTTGTACATTGCGGACGTCCCTGTATGCTGGAATCGTTGCCATAATCTTTAGATCACACTTTGTGGTACACGGAGGGCCTGTGCTACGGCCTGCTGTGTTTGACCAGCCTCCAGTCGCCCTAGCTTTCTACCTCTCACAACATCGTCAATATGAGTTCTTTGAACCATTTTGAACACACAGTCACCATTAGCACGTCTGAAAACGTCTGCACACTTACTTGCTGCACCGTACTCTGACATGCACTAACACTCCTCCGCGTATGTGGACTACTGCCAGCGATACTGCGCGACGACAGCAGGTCAAATGCACCGCATGGTCATACCCTGAGGTGATTTAAACCCACAAACCGCTCACTAGAGCGTTGTTTCACCATGTATTAGCATTATCCTTAATTTATGTGCATGAATGTACATGCCTCATCAAAAGTGTCTGGACTCCTGTATGTAATGCGGATTTCGGGACTACATGTCACAAGAGGCGTTCCCGCCTCTATAAAAGGAGATTGGAATATTGTGTTATTACTAGGGAAACATCACGATTGGACGTTAAACCCACCTTCCTTCCTTTCTTTCAGAGAAGTAGTAACAATAGCATGGATCGATCAACAGATCTCGGTCGCTTCCAAACTGGTCACTTGTTGTCATCTGCGAAAAAATCCGTCAGGGACACTTAAAACCTTTACAGCTACCTGAGTCTATGGTTGGTGATGTGATCGTGATGTAGAAACACGAAGGAACAACCACTTAGGCCAAGATCAGACAGAACTCACGTACTGAGGGAGAGGAACCGTCAAGCATTGTGGAGGGTGGTTGAAACAGAACGCTTGAAATAAGCAGAACTAATCCTAAGGGCCCGGGTTCGATTCCCGATTGGGTCGGAGGTTTTCTCCGCTCAGGGACAGGGTGTTGTGTTGTCCTAACCATCATCATTTCATCCCCATCGACGCGCAAGTAGCCGAAGTAGCGTCAGCTCGAAAGTCTTGCACCAGGCGAGCGATCTTCCCGACAGGAGTCCCTCATCACACGCCATTATTATTATTATTAGCAGAACTAATCATGTGTGATTTCCAAATTTCTATAACAGACAAGCTATCACAATTATTGTGCCTAGGATGTTAAAAAGAATGTGGATCCTTCTTCACAGTGCAGGATAAGCTACCCATTTCTCCAGTCTCTGCTAAGCGTTGCTTGAGGTGGTTTAAAGAGTGACGTCACTGGGCAACGGATTGCTGGAAACTAGTTATTTGGAGTAGCGGTCACCCTGTACATTGTGGCAGTCCAATGGGAAGGTTTGGGTTTGGAGAATGCCTCCGGAACATTACCTGCCATCGTGTGTACTGCCATTCGTGTAATTTGGAGGAAGTAGTACACAATGTTTCAAAAACGATATACGTATTACAAAGTATTATTTTGTCCAAACTATCGATCGCTGCGCCCCGGCTCGGCGATTGGACAAACGAATACATAGTCTAGTTTATATTAATAGCCGCTAGATGTAAATTGTCTTCTGTCTCGCTTGGTAACCGTCATATGTTTAAAATGGCTACTCCGCAACAGAAATCATTTTGTGTTCTCGAGTTTGCGAAGTGCAATTCCGTGATTACAATGCAAAGACGTTACAGGTTGAGGTACCTAATTGATCCTCCGAAGGGGTGGAACATTCGCAGATAGTATCGACAGTTTCTAGATACAGGGTGTGTATGTAAAGGAAAGAGTCCTGAGCGCCCTCATGTTACTGAAGAAACTGTTGCAAGAATTCAAACTGCTTTCCAACGTAGTCCTTCAAAATCAACTCGCCGTGCCAGTAGGGAGTTACAACTCTCTACAACAACAATTTGGCGTGTTTTGGTTATGCAGCCGTACAAGTTACAGCTGTTACAAGCTCTGCGTCTTAATGACAAACGCAAAAGTGTGACATTTTGTAACGAGATTCTTGAAGGTATTGGCAGTGAAAACACTTTCGCACAACGCATCGTGTTCAGTGATGAAGCGCCTTTCCATGTTGGTGGTCAGGTAAACAAACACAATGTTCGAATTTGGGGCCTACAGAAACCATATGCAGCCATTGAACATGTACGAGATTCGCCCAAAGTCAATGTGTTCTTTGCGATATCCCGATCATCTGTTTACGGCTCATTCTTCTTTGATGGAAACACGGGTAACGGTCAGCAGCATCTCGCTATGTTACAAAACTGGTTGTTTCCGAGGCTGAACGAAGACAACTTCATTTTTCAACAAGACGGGGCACCCCCTCACTGGAGTCGCCAAGTACGTGAATACCAGAATGAAACTCTACCGAACCGCTGGGTTGGTCGTCAAGGAGTTGGCGACTTAGCGTGTCTCAGCTAAGCTCCACGGTCGTTGTATGTGACAGCCTCTGACTTCTTCCTGTGGGGTTTCGTTAAACACGTTTATGTACCACCACTCCCACAAAACCTGGGACAGTTGAAGAACCGTATCCGTACTGCCATAACATGAGTGATGAAGGACATGCTTGCCCGAGTTTGGGTGGAATTTGAGTACCGATGTGATATTGTTCGTTTCGCTGATGGAGGACATATTGAACATCTGTAATCTGAACATGAGAGGTTCGTAAAGTTTCATATTCGTATGTCTTAAAGTTTAGTAAATGTATGTATTCGAAATACGTATATTCCTTTTGAAACACCCTGTATTTCAGAACGAGGCTATTTTTTGTGCTTAGAAAGCGGTCTTCTTACTGCGCTTAATAAATCGTTAAGCGTAGAAGGTTACGAACCCAGTTTACAGCATTGTGTACTGAGTACAGTAGAGGAACAGATCGGAGATGATTATCGTATCAGCAAGGATACGCACCATGTGACAAAACAACATTTGTGAGTCAATGGTTTGTGGACAATTGCTCTCTTGACATGGACTGACTTGCCCAGACCTAAACCGGGACGAGTCAGAACGTCGACTTCGCTCGAGACGCCAGCTTCCATTGTCTATATCTTCTCAGGTTTCGGCTGTTCAGAAGGACTGGGCTGCCAATGCTCCACAAAGAGTTCAGCCATCTTACTGAAAGTATCCCCAGCAGAGTTAAAGCCGTCATAGAGGAGAAGGGAGGTCACGCCCCATATTAATGTCCACTAATGGATGTCCGGATACTTTTGTTCGGATTATTGTTCTTTGGAAATGACAACAATCTGGAGATCACAAGGGAATTAACGGGCTTCACTGCCACCATTAAATACAAATTCTCGGATTGTAGCAATGTTGGCTTGCAGGAAATTTACAGGATCACTGCAGTTACTGTTGTACGTATTAATTAGTCGGGATGATGAATGTATTTTCTGGTCCCGGTTGAACAATAACCGAAAACGACAATTAAGAGAAGACTACCGACTACGAATTACCCTGCAGTATTTTCTGTCGAATGAATGACAGTCAAAATCAAACTTTACCCAACCGTTACTATTCTTCTTAAGATGCTTAAACAGGCCAAATAATTATCTTGATTACCGTTTTCTGTTCTGTATCCGAAACAGACATTATTGTGATCTCACTTTTAATTACTCACTTTACAATTATTCCTCTCCAAACGATGTGCTCATCAACAATAAACCCTCAGGAAATAAAACGTCATTGTAACTACATCCACTCTTGTTTTCGTCCTGTCAGATATTGCTTTTAAGCCTGACGAAATCACAACTGCTGCAATCTCAAGCTAAACAGACACCAACTATTGCTGCCTCCATGTCTAATATTCGGTCACTCTTCAAAATCGATTTGCCGATTCAGCGGCGTGCACGTGTGACGTCACATCTGTCAGTATCGTTCCATTTCAAGGTTATAATACAAAAAGGAATGCGTACAAGTTGCTCAATTGGTAGAAATCGAAGAACACGTATGTTAGCGGTAAGGAGGTTTCAACTGAACGCACACATAACGGACGTCGGCTTCTATCCGTGACATAATGACGATGCGACGTATGACGTCAAACATGCGCAAGCAAATTGAGAACAAAACACTGAAAATACTTCTCTTGCATCTATAATAATTTTTTGGAATGTAGTTTATTGGCACAGGTATGTTGCGTAGCCCGAGATATAGGTGAGATTATAAGGTGAAAGTTCCGCTGCGAGATCGCGAAACCAAGGAATAACTTCAGTTCCTGTTATACGGCATATGTTGTGCAGATTGGATTTCGATGAGTCGTTAATGTGCGCCCTTTTGGTAACGTGATGCATCAAAGCAGACGTGTGGTATCGGTAGATACTTTCGTGTAGGGAGTGAGAAAGATTTGCAGCGATGTACGGGTTATGACACACGTCGCACACAAGCTAAATGTCCTTGAAGTCATCTCTTCAAAGCTTTAATCCAGCTTCATTGCTGATATCGAAAGGAAAGGACGCCTATGAAACACGTGTACATAACCCACGGAGCATCTCAACGGGATCTCACAGCACTAGCAATGCAATGAATTTCAAAATCTGTAGGGTAATTGCGGGCAATCATTACGCCACGTCATAGTCATGTGACTGTGTTGGCGATAAAAATCTCTTCTGTTCATCTGAAAGCTGACTCCATATACCGGCTGAATAATGTTATCCGGTCTACATGGAAAAAGCAGTAAAATTAACCAAGGAAAAATTTGACAGAAGAATTGGAGGTTAAAAAAATAAAAATAAAAACAAATTTCAAGACTTTACGATAGCATTGTAACTGTATCGGAGACTGCAACGGACAGAAAAGACGATTTAGCCGGAATGGATAGCGTCTAGAAAAGGGGTTATAAGATGAATATCAACGAAAGGAAGAAAGAGAGGAATGGACTTTAATGGAATTGTATCAGGTGATGCTCAAAAAATTAATTAGGAAATGAGACAATAAAAGTAGCAGACAAAACTTCTGAGCGAGGAATCTATCTGGGAAACTGCAGAGCGTAATTTGTTTACCCTGGAATACTGCGTCTGCCTCCACGCTGAACAAGTTTCCTCATATGCGCTAAGGAGTCTGTTTCTGCACGGATTTCATTTTCGTTTGTTTGCGACATTTTAATATTTCACGTATATCTGCATATACTGGTTCACAACTGCAATCGCAAAACGTAAATAAAGTTATACACTACATACGTAAACGCTAGAAAATGTTAAAAAGATATCCTAGTCGATCCAAGCATCGACGCACATGTAGTTTGCAACGTACTCCCATTTGACCAAATTGTCTTTACTCATTACTTACGCAGCATTACACAACACAAATCAAGTTTTCTTAGTTGCCTCAGATAAACAGAAAAACAACTGTACTCTGTTCAAAATTACTCTATCGTTGACATTTGGACAGCAGTACGTGGCAATGCGGAGAAGAGTTACCACGCCCGCACAGAACATACACGTAGTCATATGCTTCATTATACACACTTAAACTCGAAAACTATTCAGTTTACTAAGATTTACGTGCTGTCAGGGTATTCTAGAATAGCTGCAGTATTGTGTCATTTTACTTTTATTTAAGGGAACAAGCCTTTAAAATGACACACAGAAAATTTTCGAAAATTAATTTCTTGACGACGTTACCAAATTTTCAGCGTGCGAGAAACTTTTTTCTTATTTAATTTGGGTGAACATGAAAGAAATATTAAGAAAACGTCATATTTGCAACTGCTCCAAAGACAAGATAATTTTTAGTTACATGCAACACTTCGCTCGCGCACCAGAATCTAAGTGTTCCCTCTCATGATCTCATTACGAGGAACAGATCGCTAGGTTTATTACAAACCCCTTAAAACATTTAATTATCTACCTTTCTACTTATTTCTAACAAAAAAAGTTAAGTTGTTAAATTAGGCGAGGAAAATAATCGGTTTGGAAGAGAGAGGACTACCAATACAAAATGCACCACACCAGTATTGTAAAACTGCGAGATATTAGCGTTGGAACTTAAATAGTGGCAACTATTTATTCACAACCGATACAAAAGAGTTACATGTTTGCACCTGTTACTGTCCTTCAAAGTAGTCACGAGCGTTGTGTAGAACCGATTGCCAGCGATGAGGAAGGCGTAGTATACCGTTAGCAGAGCCTGTTCTGTTGATGGTGCGAATGGGGCGGTCTACCGCCTGTCGAATCTCTGGGACAGATCTGAAGCGAATGCCACGAAGTGGTTCCTTCATCTTCGGAATCAAATCGAAGTCACAAGGACTTAAGTCGTATTTCTGTTCGTTTTTGGAGCATCACCTGCGACCAGCTTTGAGAAGGAAGCGGTGACACTTTCTGCGCAAGCCACCCATCATTTTGCACAACAACGTGCGGGCGCATACAGCGCAAGCTGTGGCTGCTCTGTACGGTCGGTGGGACTGGGAAGTACTGTACCACCCACCATACTCCCAGACTTAAGTCCTTGTGACTTTGATTTGATTCTGAAGATGAAGTAAACACTTCGTGTCATTCGCTTCAGAAGTGTTCCAGAGATTCGACAGGCAGTGGACCGTTGCATTCGCACCATCAACAGAACTGGCTCTGCTAACGGTATACTACGCCTTCCATATCGCTGGCAACGGGTTCTACACAACGCTAGTGACTACTTTGAAGGACAGTAACAGGTGCAAACATGTATCGCTTGTGAATAAATAGTTGCCACTATTTAAGTTCCAGCCCTCGTATATTTCTCTCGTGTGACAAGGACTGAGTTTCTGAGGTAAACATTTGGACTGTGCATTCTAGTTAATAATCAGTGCACTGAAGAGCCAAACAAAGTGGTATACCGGCCTAATATCGTTTAGGGCCCGCCAGAGCTCGCAGAAGTGGCGTAACACGACATGGCATGGACTCGGATAACGTCTGAAGTAGTGCTGGAGGGAACTGACATAATGAATCCTGCAGGGCAGTCCATAAATCCGTAAGACTACGAGGGGATGAAGATCTCTTCTGAACAGAACTTTGGAAGGCATCCCAGATATGCTCAATAATGTTCATGTCTGGGGAGTTTTGTGGCCATCTAAGCTGTTTAAACTCGAAAGAGCGTTTCTGGAGCCACTCTGTAGCAATTCTGGACGTGTGGGGCATCGCATTGTTCTCCTGGAATTACCCACGTCCGTCGGAATGCGTAACGGCCATGAATGGATGCACGTGACCAGACAGGATACTTACGTACGTATCACGTGATCTCCGTCATAGTCGTATCTAGATGTATCAGGGGTCCCTTATCACTCCAACTGCACACACTTCACATCTTTGCAGAGCCTCCATCAGCTTGAACAATCCCCTGCAGGCATGCAATGTCCATGGATTCGTGAGATTGTCTCCATACCCGTATACGTCCATCCGCTCGATACAACTTGAAACGAGACTTGTCCAACCAGGCAACATGTTTGCAGTCATCAACAGTCCAATGTCGGTGCTGAAGAGCCCAGGCGAGGATTAAAGCTATGTGTCGTGCATTCGTCAAGGCCGGCCGCGGTGGTCTAGCGGTTCTGGCGCTGCAGTCCGGCACCGCGGGACTGCTACGGTCGCAGGTTCGAATCCTGCCTCGGGCATGGGTGTGTGTGATGTCCTTAGGTTAGTTAGGTTTAAGTAGTTCTAAGTTCTAGGGGACTTATGACCTAAGATGTTGAGTCCCATACTGCTCAGAGCCATTTGAACCATTTGAACCATTCGTCAAGGGTACACGAGTAGGCCTTCGTCTCCGAAAGCCCATATCGATGATGTTTCGGTGAATGGTTCGTACACTGACAGTTCTTGATGGCCCAGCATTTAAATCTGCAGCAATTTGCGGAGAGGATGCACATCCGCCACGTTAAAAGACGGTCTTCAGTCGTCGTTCATCCCGTTCTTGCAGGATTTTTATCCGTCCGCAGCGATGTCGAACATTCGATTTTTTATTGGATTCCTGGTATTCACTTTACACTCGTGAAATGGTCGTACGGGAAAAACCCCACTTCATCGTTACCTCGGAGATGCTGTGTTCCATCGCTCGTGCGCCGACTACAACACCACGTTCAAACCCACTTAAATGTTGATAACCTGCCATTGTAGCAGCAATAACCGATCTAACAACTGCACCAGGCACTTGTCTTATATAGGCGTTGTCGACCGCAGTGCCGTATTCTGCCTGTTTGCATATCTCTGTGTTTGAATACGCATGCCTATACCAGTTTCTTTGGCGCGTGAGTGTAATTCTGACTACAGTGTTTGATTACATAATTTTCTCTACTGAATTTTCCAAAATAACTTAATTCTGCTATTCTGCTTTTGTACTGCACTACGTATGTTCATCTACATTTCTACATCTACATTTATACTCCGCAAGCCACCCAACGGTGTGTGGCGGAGGGCACTTTACGTGCCACTGTCATTATCTCCCACCATTATGTTAGACGTATTCCTTATATTCTTCCGAGATTTCTTTGCTAACAGTTTCGCTGGTCAGTACGTCCGATTCAGAAAAAGTTGATTATTTAACTGAAAGGACATTGAAACGATGGCAGCCTAAAGACTGTGTGAGAGCTCGGAAATTTCCTATTTGGGAAATATGGTTCACGGAGAAACATTACTGCCATAAGCTACACGTTTTCGAGGTTGTCACTTACATCGACGTTTCGACGCTGATGCCATACGCTTTGTCAAAGTAGATGTCTTGCCAACAATAACAATATAACTTTTAGGTTAGTTATGAAAAAACAATTCCTGAAAATGTTCACATGCTTGGTTTTAGACAGTCAGAGAACCAGTTAATAAATGTAAAATGATTCATTTCTTCGCAGTCATCTCCTGCCTTGTTAGAAGCAGTTCAGGAGATCATCTTATGAAGTGTCTGCTAAAAAAGTATGAATCTGCCTCCCTTGCCGCAAAACATTGCCATTCTTCTTTTACTTGTGCCGTATTTCAAGACCTGCCTGAGAATGTGGCAAAAACTAACCATGTTTCCTAAAGACATACCACTTCTACGCCCATAGATCTGCCTACAAAAATGGCATCGACACCCGGCTCTACCTTCTCACTCCATCAATAGCTTATGTGCACCGAAATGACCACAGTGAAAACCTAGGTTGTCCGGAACTGTAAACACCAATACGCGATTTCCTTGAAAATAGCCTTCCTTGAGGATTTCCGATAATTTGCTGTGGGTCGGTGTAGATGTTCTTTTCTGCTACAATAAACATGAAAATAACAACGCATCGCATCCTCAACAAATGACTCTATGTTGGTAATCCACTTAACAACGTGATAGTTTCCCATGATTTCTCAGCTTCCTATTCTTTCTAAAAAATGGTTCAAATGGCTCTGAGCACTATGGGACCTAACATCTTAGGTCATCAGTCCCCTAGAACTTAGAACTACTTAAACCTAACTAACCTAAGGACATCACACACATCCATGCCCGAGGCAGGTTTCGAACCTGCGACCGTAGCAGTCCCGCGGTTCCGGACTGCAGCGCCTAGAACCGCACGGCCACCGCGGCCGGCTCCTATTCTTTCTCACACATTTTCTTGCCTATCTTCACAACATTGTTTTAGTTTACATTCAGACTTCTAGCACGTCTTTCGATAAACATGTTACCGGAGTGACACAAACCACAATTAAGTTTTCTCTGTCGAAGTAGGCACGTAGCGCACAAAACCATTCCTTTAGACTGACCTCCTACAGCCGTCCACTGACCAAGAGAATGACTTCGGACTTTTCAACTGAACAACATTTGGCGAACGTGCTCCTAATATAGTTCAGTATCAAGCAACGAGAAACACTAATAACAGGTGAAATATTAACTCAGTAACTGTAAGAAAGGAAAATAATAAAAATCGAAGGGTTCAGCGAACGATTCTCCACAACACCAATGTACATGAGCGTGAAGCGTACTGAAAGTGGAAATTGTTGTGGTGCTGGTGAAGGTGTGTGGTTGCAGTTGCTACTGATCTACTGAGAGATGCCATGCCTCTGGCCTGAGCCTCAACCCACTACTTACGTCGTGGTTATCCATTTCAACTAACTTTGTACAGAATATAATCATTCGTTCAAGTGATTTATCACAAAGTTAAACTGAAGCCATTTGTAAGCTAAGCTATTATACCACTAAAGGAACGCTGGTCAAACAATAAGATCTCAATACATTCCAGACTGTGTGAGTCACATAACAACTCTGTGTGAAAATGGGTTCCCTGTTGATTAACTTTATTCAAACCGAAAATAAAAACTGCATAGTATGTCGTAGATAAACGCCTGCCTCTAAGAATAATCGTTCTCGACCAGACTGGGTGAAATCTCTTTCGGAAAGCCAGCTACAAACAAGATTATCAGAATATATTAAGCACATTCTAATTGCTATTTATGTCAAGATTAACCTAAAACAATATCCAAGTATGACTATTCACATAGGAGTCATGATCTAGAGAACAACAAAATTATTTGCCCGAGAAGATCCTGAATGAATTACTAATTCAAAACCAATTTTTTTTTGTTTTGTGGAAATACAACAGGTACGTCAATCCCTCGTGAAGTGATTTATAAAGCAGAAATTCTGTGTCACACTTATTTCAAAAATGGGGTTTTTAACGCCGTGCAACAGGATAGACATGACTTCATTGGCATATTTGAACATTTATTTCACCTGGAAAGATTAGGACCTTCAGCGCTTCTCATACATCTAGCCAGACTCTCTTAGTGAGTTAACAATACACTATGAATAGTACAAGAGCTGTAAATAATGATAATAATCAGAGAGAGCAACGAATATGTGCTATTTGAGAAATTTCAATCTTATTAACATTGTGTTAAACAAGATCCTAATTAAATTCCTGTCGAGTGGGAGTTTACATATTAAAGGAAGCAGTGCAGAAGGAAATACATCTGTAGGAGAAATTTGACTGTTCCGGGGAAGTGCTCGAAAAAATACTGTGTGATTATCAGATGAGATGGAAGGAAGTAGACAGACATAAACAGGGACGAGGGAAGAAGGAATACCGCCCACAAAGTGACTGATGTATTGGTTCGCTGCTAGGGAGAAGAACGAAAGGGAGCTAAGTCTATAGCAACAGATACAGACTTGAACTACTCTTGAATGCAGTGTGATTTTGAATCAGATGCAAGTCACTGAGTAGTTTGTTCTGGAGTCGTATAGTCAAAATGGAGAACGTATTGGAGAATGATTTAGTATTATGCATAATGCAGCAAAGATGCTTGACATATCAGATATTGTGTCACTGTTACACAAAGATGATAGCTAACTGTTATGTGAGGAGAGGTATTCGGGACACCAGTTACTAAGAAAACAGAGCGTGCGAAAATTATGTCGCCTATCCACTTGCATACACCATCTTTGTTGGATCTCACGAAAGGATCAACCTAATCGATCATTCGAATGTTACATATTTTATTCCACATAAGAATCAATGTCCTGAAGGACTAATGTTTATTTCTTAATAAATTAACGTAGAAGTCCTAGAAAGATACCAAAATATCAGATATCTTAGTGTGTCATAGGACACTTCTGCTTCAGATGAACGTTTCGCTGCTCTTTTTGTTGACAATTTTTTCTTCTGCATAAAATTTTTCTGATTCTGATACTCTCAAGACATCTGGACTGCACAGTTCAGCACTTAATTCTTCCGGAAAAAATACATTAAACAGTTATTTCACCAAGAAGAAATTCACATAAGATTATTTACAATATTAACTTCATCCTCTTGCTTCCTAATATTATATGTAGGGCTTGCATCAAATTGTTATGTTTTGCACACATTTCTTTTGGCGTTTTCTCCCTTTCAAAGCGCCTGGAAAGGTCTTTCCATATAATTAGGCTATGCATCTCTTAAATCAATACACTGTAAGAAGGCTTTTGTATTTATAAGTATTTCTCCAGACAAATGATATTAAACAATACTAAGAACTAAAGGAACTATGGTTTAGTAACTTTTTCTGTATGTAATTCTTTTAAAATACTTGTAGTTTTCTTTCAGATTTTTCCCATAACATATGGTACTGGAGTGCTAATAAGAGAAAAGTCTATTTTCTTAGAAAAATCCAATCTTCATAGTTTCATTAAGATACATCATTTTCTATCAATACATACTAAGTTGCAGTGAGAAGAGGTAGTAGATAGACATAAATACATTCACACACACACACACACGTACACACACACACACACACACACACACACACAAAGGCTGCTTTGAATACCATTGTGTTATACTAGCCACGCTCCTGCTGGAACTGATACGCCCTTCCCTTACGGCTCTTACTGAGACTTTTGAACTGACTGACGCGGACAGTTGCAGCGGGGGCTATAGTTTCATGTGGATTACGTATTACTGTCGCAGAAGCGAATTACTGAGTCTTCAGAAGGAACTAGGCAAAAAGTGAGTGGCATGGAATGAATCAGAACGCCATACGGCAAACTCTAAACACCGGTACGTCAAGTGGTATCTTCGCTTCATGATACAAATTGAAACGTAACATAAAAAAAAACATTGAAGTGAGCCAGACTCGGCCGGAATATGCACGGTCGATTAAAGACTTTTGATAATCCTCTGATAAACGGAATAGCCTGTGATTTTTAGGCGGTTTTCCACGCTTGCTTAGGTAAATACTGGGATATACCTTCACTCCGTCTCAGAGAATGTGATCCACAAACAGTTAAAATACAATAACACACTGAACAAAGTGTACACGCTTCACAGAGATGACGCACACGACTTCTCTCTCCTATGCTAACGTATGTGGCTGTGGGTAGGGCATCCAACCACAAAGTCAAAATTAAGTAAATTTGCCAAATCTTGGCACAGGGGACCTCGTAAGACTAGATACCGACAAGCCAAAAGGTACACAATGTCAGAGATTTAAAGTCCGAATACAAGCTAGTTGGTTGTCTATGGTTCAAATCACCCTGAGCACTATGGGACTTAACATCTGAGGTCATCATTCCCCTAGAACGTAGAACTACTTAAACCTAACTAACCTAAGGACATCACACACATCCATGCCCGAGGCAGGATTCGAACCTGCGACCGTAGCGATCGCGTGGTTCCAGACTGGAGGTTGTCTATGCAAAGCACAAATGAGATACAAAGTTAATACAGACTAAGTAACATGGAGGATAGGCTACAAACCTGTCTTATCCCAAGTACTGATTACCATTCATATACCTCAGATCTTATGATTGCAGTCTGATTCCTGTTGAAGTTTTAGATAACCTTTCATTCTCTATATTTCATCCTTACTATGCTCATAATTTCAAGGGTTATTCAAATCAACATTCAAAATATTTCTGTAAATTATTTAGACATAGATATTCATTTCTGCGGTCTATCTTCTAAATCCCAAACCTCCATGTGTCAGTCAGATCGGTATCAAATGCAGTATATGGATAGAATAAAAACCAAAACCCCGATGATTTGTCCTATGTGCTGTCATCCAGAAGACCGTGCATAAGCGGTGAGTAACAGGTAAAACCTGACCTACGGAGGGCAGGAGAAGCATAACTGTGAGTGTCTGTGTCGTAGAGTTCCCGTGAGAAAGTGGGAAGCACGTTAGTTTTTCGTAACAAGGGTCCCGAGTTCGAGCCCTGGTCATATCAGTTTTTGTACTGTTTAACGTCTGAAACTATTATATGGGACACCTTACTCCTGACATGTGAATGGATTGCTAGTGTTTATAGCCGGGTTCTATTTGCAGCCCGCTTTCGCTTCGTTTCTTTGAAAGTAACAAACCTGTAGGGTACATTTGTGGTATCGCATGACAAACATAAACAACCGGAACAGAAGAGTAAAAAAAGCAATTGCATAAAACGTACGGAAGTATTAATGGTAATAACAATAATAATAATAATAATTATTATTATTATTATTATTATTATTATTATTACTATTAATACTTCCATATGTATGGTGCAGTAGTTTCATTGTTCTTCGGTTTCGAGCGTTTATGTTTGTTGTGTGAAACTACAGATGTGCTCTATGGGTTTGCTACTTTCAAACGAACAAAGCGAAAGCGGACTGCCAATAGAACGTTGTTATAAACTCCGAAGAGTTATTTACAAGTCACGAATATGTTGTCCACACGTTCTACAGTACAGAAACAGGCATGATCGGTGCTCGAAATCGGGTACGACAAACTAAAGCTCTATTGACTTCCCCACGGCAGTTCTACGCGATGCATGCTCACAATTATGCTTTTCATAGGCTCCTTAGATAATGCGTTACGAAATTATTTACCGTTTATGCACGTTCTCCTGAACGACAGCACATAGCACAAACTACATAGGAGTTTTGGTTGATACTCTGTCGATACCATTCCGACTGTCTGACATCTTGCGGTTTTGGTGTAAGATAATATGTAGACCCAATATTCCGGAACTTAAAGTGATCTTCCCCGGATTCGACGTCTACTATTCTTTCCATTCACCTGTAGATAGTGCGTGTCAGTGCTTTGCAACTATGACTTGTTAAACTAACTGTTCTGTGATATTCACACCTACCAGTAAATGCCTTCTTTTGAATTGGCATTATTATATTGCGAAGTCTGACGACCTGTCCGCATAGCTATTTGTGTTGAAGTGCCGTTTCCCGGAAGGATAGGTGTGCCGGGTCGTGATCAAATTCACCCGGCGAACTAACGACGAGAGATGGTTTGCGGTCCAGTCTGAATATGGTTTTTAGGTGGTTTCCCACATCCCATTAGGCGAATACCGGGCTGGTATCCAAGTTCCACCTCAGTTACACGATTCACAAACATTTAGAAAATTTATGAGCAGTGTAACGTGACTAAAACTACACGCAGACAGCTGTGTTTACACATTTTTCGTCCCATAGAGTAATGGGATTGTTACAGGAGGAGCATCCAGCCACCCCTTAAACTAGCCTTATCAAATTCGTTAATAACAGCGCAGTCGAATGCTCAGACGCGGGACAAAACCAAAACACAAAAAATTTATATTGTTAAGTCTGTGTACATTTCGCCATTTCGTGTATGTTGCCTACGAGATGGCATAGTTTTGTTGAGGCTAATTCTCCCAAGAATCTCAGCAATTATGCTCGACTGTGGAGCACTCAAGTTGCCTTGCTTCGATTTATGTCTTCCTGTGCTCTGTTTCATTCTTCTCCAAGTATCGTATCTCCCATCTTATGTTCACCTACATCTTCCGTTATCATAATATTATCTTCGAGTTCGTTTCTCTCATACAGCTCCTCTGGACACTACTTCCAAGTTTCTGGATTCCTTTTTTTCATCGCCGCAGATCGCGCCGAACAGAAGTCACGGTTTTGCATTAGAGCGATTGTCATGACTTCCCTCCCGAGTATGATACTATTCTCAATTATACTTAAATTACAAGACGGCCGGTGTGGCCGAGCGGCTCTAGGTCCTTCAGTCTGGAACCGTGCGACCGCTACGGTCGCAGGTTCGAATCCTGCCTCGGGCATGGATGTGTGTGATGTTCTTAGCTTAGTTAGGTTTAGGTAGTTCTACGTTCTAGGGGACTGATGACCTCAGAAGTTAAGTCCCATAGTGCTCAGGGCCATTTGAAGCATTTTGAACTTAAATTAAAACAATATATAAATATCCAATAAGTAACGCAGAAAATCATCTACCACCAATTTTTTTTCCAGGACATAAGCAAATTTTTCTTCTCCACATCAGTGGTTGCGTTGCATATACGTGTTTCTTAAAGATTGAACTGGGAAAATGTTGAGCAAGTATTGTGTGGAAACTATCTTCAGACACACCAAGAGAATAGAATGTTTAAGACCGGCAAAAGATATATCATATCCTTTGGCTACACCTGATTGTGTACAGAACTCCTTGTAGTTGTGGACTGGTTTATATTGGTACCACGAAAAGAAGTATTAACACCCGTCTGGTTGAACAGAAGAGAAATTGCCGCTCGGGACATACGGATAAATCGGCTGTTGGGGGACATGTTTATCAAGCGGTTGATCATGAAATAAAATTCAGTGAGCCGAGCGTCATATCGAAACCATCGCATTGTCATGCGAGCTTGTAGAGAGAGTCTATTGAGACTTATAACCACCGTAATATTTTAACAGTAAAGAGGAAGGTGATAAAGTAGATAAAATTTGAACGTCAACGTTGCAGTATAAGAATGATTCGATTACTTTCAATCGAGGATGTTGTCATTACCAGAGATAATCTCGTACCTACGCCACGTGTTGGACTGTGGTGCCCTCTACACTGCCCATATATTCGTCCCTGCCTCGATTTCTGGTTGCAGTCCGCCGCTTTAGCCCAGAAAACGTTTCAGGCAGTAGGAGATGAGACGTTAGCACAAAGTTTCATACATCGACCGCGGCCTATTAGCCGGGAATGTTCAATTGAAGTCAGTATAGGCCGTGAGAGCTTTCATTGTACGATGTCTCGCTGCATTGAGTAACGACGAATGGGAGGCACTGGCAAAGCCATTCCGACTTCGCAGCGGCACCGCATGGAGGCCGATATACGAAAACAGCCGAACGAAGGACGACTCGGCGCTGTTAATGATCAACGATTAAAATGACAGCATCTTAGTTGCAGCACCGGTGTACATTATGTCTTATGCTTCATTTTACCTGTGAACATTATATATATGCACTTCATGTGAAGAACCTTTAGAAATTGTTAGTATCAAGTGATGCTTTAATATTCAGAGACAGTTTTAAATGCTCAGGACATTCCTGTGGAAACGGATTATACAAATTTACGTAAATCTTCATATCCATCTTGTTATACACTCCTTCCAAGTTTCTGGTTTCCTTTATTTCGCCGGAGTGGCCGAGCGGTTCTAGGCGCTACGGTCTGGAACCGCGCGACCGCTATGGTCGCAGGTTCGAATACTACCTCGGGCATGGATGTGTGTGATGTCCTTAGGTTAGTGAGGTTTAAGAAGTTCTAAGTTCTATGGGACTGATGACCTCAGAAGTTAAGCCCCATAGTGCTCAAAGCCATTTGAACCATTTTTCTTTCGTCACAGGTCGTGCTTATCAGAGTTCACACCGTTGCATTAACGTGACAATAGTCTCTTCCCGGGCAAATACGAACCTACTCGCAATTCTACTAAAATCATAATAATATTTACATATTTAGTCAGTAATGCAGAAAGCTGTCGACCATCAATATTTTCTTCCATGATACAAGCAAATTTTTCGTTTCCGTGTCAGTGGTTGCGTTGCATAAACATGTTTCTAAGTCACTGGTAATCAAAGGAGTTGACCTAGGACGTGTGCAAGTTCATGCAAGAGTGAGCGGCTGAGGGTGGGAGCTGCGGACGTTAAGGGGTGACACGTTTCCATGGAGACGGGGAGCACTCCGTTCCTTCGCGAACATCGATCTTCTATTTTTTTTTTAAGATGGGGAAAAGGAGAAAAAACTCGGGAAGAAGAAGGAGAAGCAGCAGCGGCAGCGAAGACAGGGGTGGCGAGACGACGCTAGGAGAGAGGAAGGCGGCAAGGGAAATATTTACATGGTGTCGCGCGTGTAAGCCTAACTAGCAGGGGCCGGATGAAACATGGACGCTACAAAGGATGCAGATGAGGGCCGCTGATCGGAATAGGATATCAGAGGGTGGAGGGAGGTTGGGCCTTTGACCGGGCCAGCGGCGCTCCACTCCACTCTTGTTCTCAAAACACGCGGGGGCGGCGGTGGAGGCGGAGGCGCGCCGACCCTCACAGGCAGTGGAGGCGGCCAGAAAATTAGGTCCCAGCCAGCGGAGGGCGGTTGCTGGAAGCGGGGGTAGGGCCGCGAACTGCACTTCGCCTCCAAGAGCGGTCTAATGTGAAAACAGCACACCTATGGAGGCAGTAACGACTGGTCTCAACTCATACAGTCATATATTCAGTCGCAAAAGACTATCATTTATCCAGTGTATGCTGCAAAACTTGAGGTTCCTTGTCACTCTGCATAATAAGAAAAGCCGATGGAGGACCTTGAAGAATTCTCTTCTTCAAGGCAGTGTACGGGCACCCATACTGTACAGCATCTACACAAACGACCAATCAGAGACGAGGGTTTCTTGAGGCGCGTCTAGGGCAGAGTGATAGAACCGCTGTTGTTCTCACTCTGTATATAAATGTTCTGGCCCACAGGATGGGCAGCAACCTACCGTTATTTGCAGACGATGCTGCGTTGTTTGGGAACGTGTTGAAGTTGAGTGACTGTAGGGGCGTACAAGACGAATCCGACTACATTTCTAGTTGGTGTGATAGGTGGCATCTTACTCTAAATGTAGAAAAATGAAAGTTAATGCAGAAGAGTAGGAATAATAAACCCATAATGTTCGGATACAGAATTAGTAGTGACCCGCTTGACACAGTTACGTCGTTTAAATATCTGGAAGTAACTTTGCAAAGGAGGATTGGGATAGGGAAAGCGAATCGTCGACTTCGGTTTACTGGGAGAATTGTGGGAAAGTGTGGTTCATCTGTAAAGGAGACCGCATTTAGGACGCTGCTGCTACCTCTTTTTGAGTACTGTTCGAGCGTTTATGATCCGTTCCAGGTCGGACTAAAGGAACACATCCAAGCAGTTCAGCTGGATTTCTTTCCAGTAGGTTTAGTCAACACGCGAGAATTACGGAGATGCTTTGGGAATACAAATGGGAATTCCTGGAGGGAGTGCGACGTTCTATTCGAGAAGGATTTTTGCCGAAATTTAGAGAATCGGAGTATAAATCTGACTGCACAGTGAATCTACAGCCGCCAACATACATTTCGCCGAAGGACGACGAAGGTAAGAAACGAGAAGTTAGGGCACATACGGAGGCATATAGACCTTTTCCCTCGCTCTATTTGCGAGTAGAACAGCAAAGGGAATGACTACTAGTGATACAGGGTACACACCGTTAAGCACCATAAGGTGGCTTACAGGGTACACATGTAGATGTAGATGTTGAATTAACCAACCCTGTAACAAGAACATTTATTTAAGCGAATGGCACAGAAAATGCAGCTAAAGGCAAAACCTTTAAGGAAGTGGATATGAAGCTGACAGCAGCCCTTGAAGATCTGGATCAGACGCAGGTGTGCGCCTTTAATCTGAGAAACCGGGGAGCCACGAGCAAGTTAAATACTATCGTGAGCTGGCAACAAATCCGTCAACAGATACTCCAAAATTTCTGAGAATATAGTTGGATCGCAGCCCTTAGCCAACGTTCACCGTACGCCTGATCTACACTAGGCTTCTCTGCAGCAAAATACGCAGCACCAGTTCGGCGATATTTCACATAAGGCAAACATGTGGATATTGTGTTGATTGAGACAGACCGCATTGTGACTGACAGCCTACGACCAGCTCCTGTCCTTAATATTTACCAAATTATGGGTATAGCGCACATCCGCAGAAGAACAGTAGCAGAAATGGAGAAAAAGAAGCAGAAAATAGATCCCAGACACTCCTAGCTCGGACATGAACCAGAAAACCTAGGTTGAGGTTATGCAGGCGCTTCATTAGCAGCTGGAACTCGCCGAAGAAAGCAATGGCGAAATTCATTAACCGAAAGGGTTGGGGAGAGCATCAAAGCGGAACTTGTCGCATGTTTTCGTCTTCCTATGTGACGTGGAGGCACGGAACCGATTGAGGACAGGAGCGTCACAATGGAAGACGAACCGCAGGAATTGTGGCTTCATGTCTGAAGGTGAGTCCTGTATGTGTAGTGACCTGCAGGACCTACAACATCCACTAGTCTGTAGAAACGTGACCGATACTTGCACGACAGAATACCTTTATGCGGCAAGAGAGCAGTACCTAACAAAATTTTGATATTACTTTTATTGTTTTGTTATCTAAGTCCTGGACACGTTAAATGAAAGTCTATGGTAGTAAAAATGTAAATGTTTGTTCAAAATCTCGTACCTCCGAAAGTTCTTGACCGATTGCTTTGAAATTTTGACACATCGTTGCATTCTAATATAGACGAATTTTAAGGTAATAACTTATTTACTAAATGTTATGTAACACACTTAATTTTTTGAGATTTTTGGTAAAATGTTTCCCCATTATTTAATTTATAAAAAATTATACATCACTTATATCACAAAAATAGGCATATATTCCTCTGCAACGTTGTGTCAAAATTTCAATGCATTCAGTAAAAAGCTTTCGGAGATCTGCAATTAGGGACATTTACAGTCTGTATATAATTACAAACGTAAGTATTCGTTTCTTCAAAATCACAGAGCTCTGAATGTTCTTCACGGATTGCTTTGAAATTTTGACACAATATTTCAGTCAAACACGTACGTGTTTTTATATACCTACTTCCACGTCACCTGGTGTATATGTAATACTACACGTAATAAAAGAAACGTTTCAAATTTATGCTGGTTTGTTCAAAATCATTAATCTCCGACAGTTCTTGACCGATTGCTTTGAAATTGTGACACAGCGTTGAATTTTAATACAGGTGTCTTCTCAGGTACCCAATCCTAATTCTCTAATATATGTAAGAAAGGAAAACATTGTTACCAAAAATGTCTAAATGTACCTTTCCCATTTAGTTCAAATTTTTACATGTTACTGTAACGAAGGTTTAGATAAGTGTTAACTATATACTTCTTAATACATATATAGTGAAACGTTGTTAGCAAATAGGAACGTTCTACTTACGGCTTAATTGATTATGATTAGAATACTACTACAGAATTTGAATTTGGAATAACAATAAATCAGGTTCGAGGTCAGAGGGAGGGTGGAAAATGAGATGGACAGAGGGGTGGAAGAAAATCGGCATAGAAAACGAGAAGGAGGAGAGGAACAGAAAGAGGAAGCAGAAGAAGATGGTGAAAGAAGAGGGAGGAGAAGATGAACAGAAAGAGGGGCAGAAGGAAATTAGGACGTATATCCAATTCGCACACATACTAGAAACGTGTGCTTTCTTTCCTTTCCGTTTAAACAGACTGCGCCAAAGAAAAGTGTAGCCGGGCACAGCTAGTAAATAAATAAATAGGGAAACGAGGATTAAATCTTGGATAGATGGTTTTATTTCCGCTGTAAGCCAGTCGGGAAATTTTTTTATATTTCCTTAAAAGTGCGTAGTGGTCTCCTTATACATGGTATAGGGCTGGTAACAGACGGCCGTGTGTCCCTCTATTGCTGACGTAACTCATGGAAGTGACGGGATGTGCATTTGTCTAATGGTTGTACGGAACGTGCGCAGTAAGAATTATCGCCATGAGGACGTGACAGAATGGCAGAAAGTGACATCGTGTTTAGCGTGCCGATAACCATAGTGTGAATGAAATTACCTGCCCTTTGGTGTATCAACACAGACTGTCTACAAGAAACGGAGTATCACTCGATGTAACATGGCGAAAGAACAGTGGTCGTAAGAGGAATCTAACCAACAGGTACCGGAGATATAGGTCACACAATGTCACCGCCTATCGGTCCCAGATAGGGTTTTAAAACTACCGTACACCTTTGTTTCCCTAGTAGCCTTGGTCAGTTAAGATAGTACTTGTACTTTAGGTGTGTTGCACACTTTTCGGGTGTCACCTTATTTCGATCGGTTAGTTTGCATATACGCTTAGTTTGCGTATGCCATCTTTGCCTTAGTCAATTTCCCTACAATGCGGAAGCGATTAACCATCTACAAACTGTGTGAGGATATATAAAGGGCCGTGTAGCCTACAGAACATTAATATTATCTTGGAACTCTTCCATTTAGTCTGTGTTTGCATAGAAAAACAGTAATACCACAAATTGAGTCCGTCTTGATGCAAAACACCTTATTATTCGTTTATTTCTTTATTATCTCAAACTAGATTCGGCGACAAATATCACCATCATCGCCGCGCGGGATTAGCCGAGCGGTCTGGGCGCTGCAGTCATGGACTGTGCGCCTGGTCCCGGCGGAGATTCGAGTCCTCCCTCGGGCATGGGTGTGTGTGTTTGTCCTTAGGATACTTTAGGTTAAGTAGTGTGCAAGCTTAGGGACTGATGACCTTAGCAGTTAAGTCCCATGAGATTTCACACACATTTGAACATTTCACCATCCTCAGTGGGTTTTTTTAATCTAAAACATGCAGAAAATGGTATGGTTATACAAACACAGTAAAACATTATTACATTTTTACAAATCGTCTTTTGAAATATAGTTTTATATTGATACTTTCATACTACCTTATTTACTGTATGCTGCAGCGTGTTTTAAGCAATTGTTGGCGCTGTTTGTGACATACTTTCTGTGCTCTTTTTTTTCTGTTGCCGTCTTTTTACATAGCGAACATCATGTCATCTACAACCATGTGAGTGGCTGGTAGTAAACAGATACTCAAACGTGAGCTTCGTATGTCAGCAGAATATACTTGGGGTTTTGGTAGTGTTGTGTAAACCAGTTATTTTGGTGTGTATTTAGCTGTTGCTTAGCTATTCGTGTACTAACGTTCGTTGGATGGTGTGTGGCTGCTTTTTACACAGAAAAACAAAACTTTTGCACTTCGTTTCTGATCCAGAATATTACGCCATCTTGTTGTTCGCGTGTGTCGCGAGAGGCGTATCGCAAGTGGCGAGAAAGGCTATGAAAAACTGTAGCGCGAATTACGATGACTTCTCTTCATTCTTTATGTCTCTGTGTGTGATGGGGAAATGGTTCTTTTGCGTGTGTGTGCTTTCTGTTCTGTGTCCTTGGTTAGTTCTCTCAGAGTGCTAAAGAATGTGTTATTGCAGAGTGTTGTGTTTTCATTTATTACATTTTTCCCTTCGACTATATCCTTTTGTACATGGTAATTTTCTTCTATTGTTAGTTGTCCGTATAGACTGTTGCTGTTTCTCAGAATGCGTAGATCGTTTTCGATATCAGTGGGGTTATGGTTTTTGTTCGTTACATGTTCTGCAAAAGTTGAATGTATGCTGTCACTTCTTAGAGCTCTTATGTGCTCTGTATACCTCATTCGGAAATTTCTCCTTGTTTGTCCTATGTAGTGGGCTTGACAAGAGTTGCAAGTGAGTGATATATTCCAGCGTTGCTGAATTTGTCTGAGATTTTTCTGACTGGTCTTAGTCTTTTCTGAACTGTATTGTTTGTTCTGAATGTTATTGGGATCCCTTGCTTTTTTAAGATGTTTCCTATTCTATGTGATATTTTGTTATTCTATGTTAGTGTGTGCCATCTCTCTCTTTTTTCTAAAGTGGTGTGGTCTGCTGTGTTGTCTGTGTGTCCTGCATGTTTCCGTTTTACCTTGTTGTTGAGTTTGTTTATGATGTCTGTTTTGTAGTCGTTTTCAACAATAATTTGTTTGATTATGTTTAGTTCCTGTGTGTAGCTTCCTGGCTTAAGAGGTGTTCTCTTTATCCTGTGGAGCATGCGTGTGAAACTGGCATATTTAGCTTTGTTGGGTGGAACTTTTTTATCCTGCACGGTTATCCTCCTATCTGTTACTTAAAAATATTTATAATAAAATTGAAACTGTCAATGCTTATTCGGGTTTTATTCGAAAATTGTTGATTTGTAACGTGAAAGGGAGGAATACTAAAAAAACAATACAGATATATCACGTAGCGCTATAAAACGCTATTATCTCAAAAAATACTTAACATTTCGCCGCGTTTGTATAAAACATATTTTCTTTCTTCACAAACAACTTTCGCATTTGTCAACAATAACAGGAAACTTTTCCCTTTGATCATGATGAAAAACGTTCCACTGAGTACAAAACAACAACCATAAATATACAGATTTTTTAATGTATGTGCACTTAAACAATACTTGCATCAAAAGTTATTACTTTGATTACATAAAAGCGCAGAAGTTATGGCACCAACTAATTTTTATTGCCCATAAAATCGAATTTATGTTTTGTAAGGATATAAAATACACATCGGATCAACACTGAGCAATATGTCCATCTAGTCATGTGGAAAAAAAAGAGAGAGAGTGAATCCGTCGGCTCCCAGTTTCTCTCGTATGGATTCATTTATGTTTCTTCCCCTACCAACGCTACCAGTACTACGGGACATCCTACCACTTACTACGTCATTTATGTACTGTACCAAAACTACCGAAACGTAGTTTCCGAGAGAACACTGCGCAGAGAACTGTGCACTGAAGAGCCAATCAAACTGGTACACCTGCCTAATGACACGTGTAGCCCCCCCCCCCCCCCCGAGCAATCAGAAGTGCTGCAACACGACGTGGCTTGGACGTGACTAATGTCTGAAGTACCGCTGCATCCTGCAGGGCTGTCCGTAAATCCGTAAGAGTACGAGGGGGTGGAGATCTCTTCTGCATAGCACGCTGCAAGGCATCCTAGATATGCTCCATAATGTTCATGTCTGGAGAGTATAAACTTAGAAGAGTGTTCCTGGAGCCACTCTGTGGCAATTCTGGACATGTGCGATGTCGCGTTGTCCTTCTGGGAGTGCCCAAGTCCGTCGGAATGCACAATGGACATGAATGGGTGCAGGTGATCAGACAGGAAGCTTACGTACGTGTCACCTGACAAAGTCGTAATCAGACGTATTAGTGGTCCTATATCCCTCGAACTGCAGACCCACACCATTAAGAGCCTTCACCAGCTTGAACAGTCCCCTGCTCACATGAAGGGTCCATGGATTCATCAGCTTGCGCATCCATCCTCTCGATACAATTTGAAACGAGACTCGTCCATCCAGGCAACATGTTTCCAGTCATCAACAGTCCAATCTCGGTGAGGCGTAAAGGTTTGTGTCGTACAGTCATCAATGGTACATGAGTGTTTCACCGGATTGTTGATATTCACGGTACATTCGTGAAATGGTCGTACGGGAAAATGCCCTCTTCATCGCTACCCCGGAGATGCTGTGTCCCATCGCTCGTGCGGCGACTATAACACCACGTTCAAACTCACTTAAATCTTGATAACCTGCCACTGTAGCAGCAGTAACCGATCTAACAATTGCTCCAGACACTTATTTTCTTATTTAGGCGTTGCGGACCGCAGCGCCGTATTCTGCCTATTTACATACTTTTGTATTTGAATACGTATGCCTTTACCAGTTTGTCCGGCGCTTTGGTGTGTACATTGGACATTTGAACTCGGGTACAGCGAAAGAAGTATTTTTAGCAACGGCATATAGAACTGCACGTCTTGAGTGGTCCAAACAACACAATAACTGGACAATATCTGACATGTATCGTGCAGTGTAGTCCACGATTTTGTTTTTCAACTGATGCAGTGCATCGAGTACACCGACAGCGTTAGGAGGCGTCTAACTGGCCGGGTTTGGAGGGTGTGGTTTGGGCCCGAGGTGGATTCTGTGATGTTTTGGTTTTTGTTCCATGGCTTTGATCGTCTCATTTAGGTTACAAAGAATATGACCAGGATGGTTATTTTAAAATTCTCAGTGACTGGGTGTAGTTCCTATCCATTTAACAGTTCATACATCGAAGTTGCTAACAACAAGACTAAGCAGAAAAATAGAAAATGAAATTATGTGTTAGATGACGAGTAGTTTGGTTCTCGGAAAACTGAAGACATCAGAGACGCAGTTATGATGTTGCGATTGACTAATGTCAACTTTAACTTGACGATGAGTTACATCAGAATATTTTAACGATCTGAACATGGCGATATGCCGAACCCGGTCATAAAGTGTTAAGAAATCTATGTGATCAAGGCGGACTTGTTAAAATAAAAGTGCTGAGAATAAAATGATCGCGGACTCATATACAGACTTTATGTCTTCAGTTGATGACACTGGTATCATCGGTGACAGTGTAGAAGAACTATAGCACCTTTTGAGTGGAATGAACAGTCTAAAGAGTACAGTATATTGATTGAGAAGTAAGACGAAAGTAATGAGGAGCAACAGAAATGGGAATAGCGACGAACTTCACACCAAGAATGGGCACAGCAAAATAGCCGGACTGAGGAGTCTACTAAGCCTTAGCCTGAGGAAGAAATGTCTGAACACGTATGTTTATAGCATAGCATTGTATGGAAGTGAATCTTGGAGAGTAGAAAAGGTGGAGAGGAGCAGACAGTAATGCTTTAGAAGGCAAATCGCTATTCATATCATAAATTCAGCTTTTTTCACCGAGCTTACTATTCAGCTTTACATGACTCCAATTTCCGATTAGAATAACGTGTATCTTGACTATCAACAAAGCACAGAGACATACAAACCAGAGTAGTGGGTGAATCCAAAAGAATCACGTTTCTTACATGGACATCTACATATATCTCGTGTTCGCATGTTGCAAAACCCCAAACCCGAAAACAAAATACCAAATGTAGTTCTGGAGGCTATACTTTGAGTACATTAGGTCCTTTACAAATGCGAAGATTAACTGCAAATTCTTCTCCCGTTTATATAACAAACGAAAACTAAGAATAACTTCCAGAGTCTCCTTCTTTGTCACCACTTCATACTCTTATTGAAAAAGTGAAATGAAATGATATTGTGGCAGTGTCGGCCGTTAGGTCCCATTTGCAGAAGTTCGGCCACCGGGTGCAATATTGTTTCAGGTGACGCCACACTGGGCGACTTGCGCGTCGATGATGATGAGATGATAATAAGGACAACACAACACCCAGTCCGCGAGCGGAGAAAATCTCCAACCCGGCCGGGAATCGAACGCGCTGCGTGGTAGGCAAACAAGTTACCACTCAGGTATTACCTTCCCATAACAGACACAACAGTATTAACACAGAAAATGCTCGTCTGAGCGAAACATTACGTGTAGTATACTGAGACACGCAGTGCGAAAGCAAATTCGTCTTTTATCGTCGAATGATCACCTTCTCCATTTTCTCGCTGTCTCTCATGACACAAGCGGTGTTTAATGCAACCCTCTTTCTTGTCTTGGGCAGTTACGGTTAAAAAACACGGATTTTGTTGTGGGATAGAGTGGAATATTCCCGCTTCGGCTGCTATACTTTCATGACGTTCCAGTAAGTGGCGGCGCTTCAAAATGATGTCTTTAACGGAGATGCGTTCCAAGCAGAGAGCTGCCACAGAGTTTTTTTGGCTGAAACATGGAGTATGGCATATTCATAGACGCTTGCAGAATCACTGTGGCAGGGAACAAAAGCACGGCGAATCGTTGGGCGAGGCTTCTGTCATCACAGCAGCAAGGACGCCCCAATTTGACACGTTTCAGGTGTGCAGGCCAGCCGCATACAGCTGTGCTATCCTCAGGAAATTGAAGGAACAACTTCAGCGTTTTCGTATACACTAAAATAGAAGCTAACTTCTCCTTTCCCACGGCAACGCAAGGCCTCAAACAAATCTGTGCACTCGAGAGGAGCTCACAAAATTTCACTGGACTGTTCCTAATCCACCCAACAGCCGGGATCTCGCACCTTCTGACATGCATCGTCTTGGCCCAATGAAGGATGGACGCCGTGGGAACCAGTACGTGGATGATGGGTAGATTATTGACGCAGTAAGCTAGCGGCTCCGGCGTCGGCTAGTAGAGTAGTACCAAGTTGGCATATAGACCTTTGCGGCAAGTTGGCATAAGGCCGTCTAATCGGAGAGTATGTTAAAAATTCGGTTTTGTTACCCAAAAGAATGGTGAATAATATGGTGTACGGGAATCTTGAATAAAACCAATCTGTTTTCAGAAAAAAGTGTTGCATTACTTACTGAAAGCCCCTCGCATAATCGGAAACAACCCTCAGAGTGCACAACCCCATTTCCGCTAGCTATCTCTGCTCGATCAAGTCACCACCTCCTCAGTTTCCTCCAACTGTATTCTGACTTGTTCGTCGCTTACTCTGGAAGAACCTGAGACGACAAGAGGGAGCACACCACTCAGAAACTACGACTTTCTCATCGGTCAACTACGAGGGGCGTTTGAAAAGTCCGGGCAAAAATAAAAACTACTTACGTATTTGGGGAAACCTTTTTTATTTTTCGACATAGTCTCCTTTTAGACTTACACACTTCGTCCAACGCTGTTCTAATTTGTTGATCGCTTCCGAAAAATAGGAATTGTCCAAGTCTGCAAAATAGCTATTCGTTCCTGCAGTCACCTCCTCATTTGAATAAAATCTTTTTTTATCCCGCCGTCATTTCTTCAAATTGGGGAACAAAAAGTAGTTCGAGGGAGCCAAGTCTGGAGAATAGAGGGGATGTGAAACGAGTTGAAATCCTATTTCCATTAATTTTGCGACCACAACTGCTGTGTGTGCTGATGAATCGTCGTGGTGGAAAAGGACTTTTTTACGGTCCAATTGCCGGCGTTATTCTAGCAGCTCGGTTTTCAAACGGTTCAATAATGTTGAATAATATGCACCTGTAATAGTTTTACCCTTTTCCAGATAGTCGATGAGGATTATCCCTTGCGAATCCCAAAAGACAGTCGCCAAAGACAGTCGCCATAACCTTTCCGGTGGAAGGAATGGTCTTCGCCTTCTTTGGTGTAGATTCTCCCTTGGTAACCCATTGTTTAGATTGTTGTTTGGTCTCAGAAGTATAGTAATGTATGCATGTTTCATCCATAGTCACAAAACGACGCTTAAAGTCCTGAGCATTCTTCCTGAACAGCTGCAAACAATCCTTGCAACACTTCACACGATTCCGTTTTTGGTCAACCGTGAGCAATCGCGGACCCCATCTTGCAGATAGCTTTCTCATGTCCAAATGTTTATGCAAAATGTTATGTACCCCTTCATTCGAGATGCCCACAGCACTAGCAATCTCACGCACCTTAACTCTTCTGTCATCCATTACCATATCATGGATTTTATCAATGATTTCTGGAGTCGTAACCTCAACAAGGCGTCCAGAACGTCCAACCACTCCGAAAATTTTGAAACCACTTACAAACGTAATCGAAGGTGCAGAGTCACCGTAATGTTTATCAAGCTTCTCTTTAGTCTCCTGAGGCGTTTTCTCTCTTGTAAAGTAATGTTTAAACACCACACGAAATTCTTTTTCGTCCGTTTTTTGACAATCACTCTGCTTCCTTGATTCACACGAATGCCAAACACAAAAAAATAGACCAATATGGCTGAAACTTGGTGTGCGTTCTTTCCAAAGATGCTACTAATTAAACATGACCTCGATACGCGCCGGTGGTGTCATATCTCGGACTTTGCACGGACTTTTCAAACGCCCCTTACAGCAGTGACCAGCTGTAGCCGACTGTATTAATAATTACCCCAGAGTAGCTTTCCTTGGTGTTAGTTATTATTTTGAAACAAAGGGAACAATGACAGACAGATATTTACGATACTACATTAGAGCTGGCTTAGTAGTGAAAGAGTATTATTGATCATAAGAAAATAGGTATTTGATCTATAATCCTGAGTCATATGTAAAACCCTTTTTAACTACGAAAGGGATAAGATCCAACGCCCAGATAAATCACAATGTTTATTGGGAAAATATCCTTGTTTTGCGCAACCTGACAACAAATTATCAGTATCCCAAAAAAATGTAAGTTGCTAGAATTCTGGTGTGTTTTAATCTTGTGCAGTTGAGATGAGAGGTTTAGAAAGAAATGTGTTAACACCAGATGGATGATCATTGTGATGAAACATCTTCTTAGTGTGCATTTATGGAACCAGTGTTACCTTGGAATGTTTTAAACGACAATGGTGTGATACCTACCTCTCAAAATGTTTGTAGTGCTCTAGACAGACTGCAACCTTCGTACAGACTTTTTCTCGTCCATTCATAAAATTCTGAATAAGGCCCTTTCATTTATGTTGAATCCTACTGAAGTCAGATCCCTTGTTAGTTCGTTCGCAGCTTCGTCAAACGAAATTTGTAAGTATTAGGGTATGCAAATGATCTAAAGACGTTTTATTCAAGCTATCTGCACGTAGAGCCCACTGTTCAGGTCGTCTCTAGACACACCTTAACTGGTAATCGGAGCTCAGTCCGAAGTACGACTCATCACTGAAGATAATTCTACTCGACTAAGTAAGATTCCAGGCAGAAGATGTGTCTGGAAACGCCCCGGACAGCAGTGGGATGCCGACCTAAATGCAGACCACCCTCCGGCCCGATAGCCAGGAGTGATCGTGTGGAGTGCCATTTCTTTTCGTAGCAGGACCACCTCGGACCCCGTTTTGTTGCCTTTCATGTCAAGTTATCATGGGCATACGTTTAAGAAAGGTAATGGTCGCCCGCTCACGGCAAGACTTACTAATGATTGTCTTCGGATCTTTCCCCAACTAAGAACGTTTGGGAGCATCATGGGCAGGGCCCACCAACTATCTCGGGATTTTGATGCTCTAACGCGGCTAGTTGAACAGAATTTGGGGCGGTATCCCTCAGGAGGATATCCAACAAACCTATCAATCAATGGAAAAGCGAGTAACAGCTGACGTGATTTATTACCCTCAATTTGCTTCTCAAGACACCCTCTACTACCTCACGAAGTTTTGCATGTCGTTTTCTTATACCCTTTGTATTAGGAGACTGAAGAGAAATCACTTCGCTTATCTGCCTTACGTGTTTTATTTTTGAAGCGTCTTCAGTGCCCTGTAATACAAATGTTGTTTCTCATAGATTTATTTGATTACCCATAACATAATTTTAAACATGTTTCTACGGTTCATGTTTTGTCTCTATCCTCATATCGTCAGATGAAATCTAATTTGGATAAAATATCACATAAGATTTTCACATTTATTGCTTCCATCCGCTATTTTCTATGGTCCATTTTTCGGAATCTGTGATGTAGTGAAACTATATTTTGTTATTAAACACAGTCAAATACATCCTCCTATAGCGGTAAACGTACACATTTGACGCTTTACACTTCATGTAATGTATGTTTCAATGTATGCCTGCTGCGTATCGCGTTTCCATCTACCTTGGTGAGTTATTGTATCATCTTTCGCATGTACTGCGATGGATGTAGACAGTTCTGTTTAGTAGACGTGTACGTTTGTGTGTGTGTGTGTGTGAGAGAGAGAGAGAGAGAGAGAGAGAGCGGGCGCGCGTGGGTGCAGAAGACAAAGAGAGAGAAAGAGACTGTGTGTGCGTTTCAACAGGAAGCACTCAAAGGTTATAGAAAATATGGGAGAGGGCGGGGGGACAGAGATGTAATCCCTAATATTGGTTTTTCTCATAATACACTAAAGTAGTAGGCGAATTTTGCGATTTGGCAGCAAAATAACTAGTTATGGCCGAAGTAGAGATAATATAAAATGCTGGATACCTACAGATAGTAAACAATTTCTGAAAAAGAGACCTTTGTTAAGTAACACTAACATAAATATTAATTTAAATGTTTCGAATCGTTTCCTGAAGTTATTTATGTGGAGTGTAACCGTCTGCTGATATGAACGTGGACAATAAGCAATTCCGAGGAGGAGAATGGAAACTACATCTACATCTACATCTACATCTATACTCCGCGAGCCACCTTACGGTGTGTGGCGGAGGGTACTTATTGTACCACTATCTGATCCCCCCTTCCCTGTTCCATTCACGAATTGTGCGTGGGAAGAACGACTGCTTGTAAGTCTCCGTATTTGCTCTAATTTCTCGGATCTTTTCGTTGTGATCATTACGCGAGATATATGTGGGCGGTAGTAATATGTTGCCCATCTCTTCCCGGAATGTGCTCTCTCGTAATTTCGATAATAAACCTCTCCGTATTGCGTAACGCCTTTCTTGAAGTGTCCGCCACTGGAGCTTGTTCAGCATCTCCGTAACGCTCTCGCGCTGACTAAATGTCCCCATGACGAATCGCGCTGCTTTTCGCTGGATCATGTCTATCTCTTCTATTAATCCAACCTGGTAAGGGTCCCATACTGATGAGCAATACTCAAGAATCGGACGAACAAGCGTTTTGTAAGCTACTTCTTTCGTCGATGAGTCACATTTTCTTAGAATTCTTCCTATGAATCTCAACCTGGCGCCTGCTTTTCCCACTATTTGTTTTATGTGATCATTCCACTTCAGATCGCTCCGGATAGTAACTCCTAAGTATTTTACGGTCGTTACCGCTTCCAATGATTTACCACCTATGGCATAATCGTACTGGAATGGATTTCTGCCCCTATGTATGCGCATTATATTACATTTATCTACGTTTAGGGAAAGCTGCCAGCTGTCGCACCATGCATTAATCCTCTGCAGGTCTTCCTGGAGTACGTACGAGTCTTCTGATGTTGCTACTTTCTTGTAGACAACCGTGTCATCTGCAAATTGCCTCACGGAGCTACCGATGTTGTCAACTAAGTCATTTATGTATATTGTAAACAATAAAGGTCCTATCACGTTTCCTTGCGGTACTCCCGAAATTACCTCTACATCTGCAGATTTTGAACCGTTAAGAATGACATGTTGTGTTCTTTCTTCTAGGAAATCCTGAATCCAATCACAAACCTGGTCCGATATTCCGTAAGCTCGTATTTTTTTTCACTAAACGTAAGTGCGGAACCGTATCAAATGCCTTCCTGAAGTCCAGGAATACGGCATCAATCTGCTCGCCAGTGTCTACGGCACTGTGAATTTCTTGGGCAAATAGGGCGAGCTGAGTTTCACATGATCTCTGTTTGCGGAATCCATGTTGGTTATGATGAAGGAGATTTGTATTATCTAAGAACGTCATAATACGAGAACACAAAACATGTTCCATTATTCTACAACAGATTGACGTAAGCGAAATAGGCCTATAATTATTCGCATCTGATTTATGACCCTTCTTGAAAATGGGAACGACCTGCGCTTTCTTCCAGTCGCTAGGTACTTTACGTTCTTCCAGCGATCTACGATAAATTGCTGATAGAAAGGGGGCAAGTTCTTTAGCATAATCACTGTAGAATCTTAAGGGTATCTCGTCTGGTCCGGATGCTTTTTCGCTACTAAGTGATAGCAGTTGTTTTTCAATTCCGATATCGTTTATTTCAATATTTTCCATTTTGGTGTCCGTGCGACGACTGAAGTCAGGGACCGTGTTACGATTTTCCGCAGTGAAACAGTTTCGGAACACTGAATTCAGTATTTCTGCCTTTCTTCGGTCGTCCTCTGTTTCGGTGCCATCGTGGTCAACGAGTGACTGAATAGGGGATTTAGATCCGCTTACCGATTTTACATATGACCAAAACTTTTTAGGGTTCTTGTTTAGATTGTTTGCCAATGTTTTATGTTCGAATTCGTTGAATGCTTCTCTCATTGCTCTCTTTACGCTCTTTTTCGCTTCGTTCAGCTTTTCCTTATCAGCTATGATTCGACTACTCTTAAACCTATGATGAAGCTTTCTTTGTTTCCGTAGTACCTTTCGTACATGATTGTTATACCACGGTGGATCTTTCCCCTCGCTTTGGACCTTAGTCGGTACGAACTTATCTAAGGCGTACTGGACGATGTTTCTGAATTTTTTCGATTTTTGTTCCACATCCTCTTCCTCAGAAATGAACGTTTGATGGTGGTCACTCAGATATTCTGCGATTTGTGCCCTATCACTCTTGTTAAGCAAATATATTTTCCTTCCTTTCTTGGCATTTCTTATTTCACTTGTAGTCATTGATGCAACCACTGACTTATGATCACTGATACCCTCTTCTACATTCACGGAGTCGAAAAGTTCCGGTCTATTTGTTGCTATGAGGTCTAAAACGTTAGCTTCACGAGTTGGTTCTCTAACTATCTGCTCGAAGTAATTCTCGGACAAGGCAGTCAGGATAATGTCACAAGAGTCTCTGTCCCTGGCTCCAGTTCTGATTGTGTGACTATCCCATTCTATACCTGGTAGATTGAAGTCTCCCCCTATTACAATAGTATGATCACGAAACTTCTTCACGACGTTCTGCAGGTTCTCTCTGAGGCGCTCAACTACTACGGTTGCTGATGCAGGTGGTCTATAGAAGCATCCGACTATCATATCTGACCCACCTTTGATACTTAGCTTAACCCAGATTATTTCACATTCGCATTCGCTAATAACTTCACTGGATATTATTGAATTCTTTACTGCTATAAATACTCCTCCACCATTGGCGTTTATCCTATCCTTGCGGTATATATTCCATTCTGTGTCTAGGATTTCGTTACTGTTCACTTCCGGTTTTAACCAACTTTCCGTTCCTAATACTATATGCGCACTATTTCCTTCAATAAGAGATACTAATTCAGGAACCTTGCCCTGGATACTCCTGCAGTTTACCAATATTACGTTAACTTTTCCTGTTTTTGGTCTCTGAGGACGGACGTTCTTTATCAACGATGATAATGTCCTCTCTGGTAAGCCGTCAGGTATTTTATCGTTTCGCCCAAGGGGGGGGTCCCTCTAACCTAAAAAACCCCCGTGTGCACGCCACACGTACTCAGCTACCCTAGTAGCTGCTTCCGGTGTGTAGTGCACGCCTGACCTGTCTAGGGGGGCTCTACAGTTCTCCACCCAATAATGGAGGTCGATGAATTTGCAACCATTATAGTCGCAGAGTCGTCTGAGCCTCTGGTTTAGACCCCCCACACGGCTCCAAACCAGAGGACCGCGATCGACTCTGGGCACTATGCTGCAGATATTAAGCTCAGCTTGCACTCCGCGTGCGATGCTGGTTGTCTTCACCAAATCAGCCAGCCGCCGGAAGGAACCAAGGATGGCCTCAGAACCCAAGCGGCAGGCGTCATTCGTTCCGACATGTGCTACTATCTGCAGCCGGTCACACCCAGTGCGTTCAATAGCTGCCGGAAGGGCCTCCTCCACATTACGGACGAGACCCCCCGGCAAGCACACCGAGTGCACACTGGCATTCTTCCCCGACCTACCCGCTATTTTCCTGAGGGGCTCCATAACCCGCCTAACGTTGGAGCTCCCTATAACTAATAGGCCCGCCCTCTGTGATTGTCGGGACCTTGCCGGAGAATCGGCCACTGGCCCAACAGGCGAGGCATCCTGTGGTGGCTCGGAAACGATGTCATCACCACTAGGAAGCACCCCGTACCTGTTGGAAAGGGGTAAGGCAGCTGCCACGCGGCCAGATCCCACCTTCGCCTTTCGGCCAGGCACGCGCGAGCCCACCACTGACCGCCATTCACCCTGGAGTGATGGCTGACCGGTAAGATGCTCACTGCCGGAAGACGCAGCGACATCAGGGGTTCCATGTGATTCCAAGGCCACCGAAGTAGGCATAGGTCTCACCACAGTTGCCCCAACGCCACTACGAGCCGACGCCTGCGCCTCGAGCTCGATGAGCCTAACAGACAAAGCCTCCACCTGCCCCCGAAGAGTGGCCAATTCTCCTTGCGTCCGCTCACAACAACCACAGTCCCTACACATGACTATGTTTACCCTACCCTATACGGTGACAAATTCCCAAGATAATCTTCTGATGAGCTACTCTGATAATCAAGAAACACTCACTGAAATACGAGACGCGAAAACTACGCTAGGTTTCCCCAGAAAAACTATTTAAAAGCTAAGCGCAGCAAATAAGTACAAAAACGCTTTATACAAACAGTACTCGCTGCTGCTGGTGCTCTCGCTCTGGCTGTCACAAGACAACTGCTGATTCAAGTGACTAGTGGCTAACGGCCGCGAAACAAACAAAAGACGGTTTTAGGGCGCTTTCTGTTCTAAACGATCAAGAAAACACTAAGAAATCTAACACGAAAACTACGTAAAGTTTTATCAAGAACTGTTAGTTACTATGCAGAGCAGATAAACACAAATAGAATCCCTTCCTTAGTGGAAGGTCGTAAACAAAATGCAAAATAAACGCTTTATACAAACAGTATTCGCTGCTGCTGGTGCTCTCGCTCTGGCTGTCACAAGACAACTACTGAAATGTAATGCTGAGAAGAATGTTGAAATTTAGGTTGGTAGATCGAATAACTAAGGAGGAGGTACAGAATCTAAATGGAGAAATAAATTTGTGGTTCACCTTGACTAAAAGAGTTGCTCAAACATTCTGAGGCATAAATGAGTCGTAGGTTTGGTACTGGAGGAACAGGTACAAATTGTAGTTGAAGACAAAGATATGAACAAATAATAAAGTTCAAACGGAGGTATATTGCAGTATCTCAGAGATGAAGAGACTTTCAGAGCGTAGACTAGTATGGACATATGTAATAAACCAATCTTCAGACTGAGAATCACATCATAATTTGGTGGTAGTGTGAAGATCAATTGAGTTATTCTTCAGTATATCCCACTTCGTTATTGTCTCAATTGTTAATACAGAGTGTTTCCAAAATGAATGTAAAAAATCAGAGGGCTGGTAGAGGGGTCACAACAAGCAACTTTCACATAGCAACCGATGTCTGTATCCCTTAGCGTTCGGCACTGGGCATCATTTAACGGCGTTGGTCGCCGCCAGGAAGGCAGGCATGGTAGCAAGTCTCCATGACAATGAGTCCAGTTATATTTGTGACATGAAAGTGAAGGAGAGGCGGGTGTTGACGTTTCATGTTCTCTATCTACGAACAGCTACAAAAACTCCTCGAAATTACGCGATGCTGCTCGAATGCACGCCCTACAACGACGACTGAATGATTGTCGCACGCTTTCAAACACCCCTGTCAAAGTGCTAATTGCATCAGAGGCTGCCATAACTCGCTCTATCAGCTCTTCGTCCGTCTCGATAGGTGTTTCGTAAACAACAGATGACCCCATACGAAAAAATCAAGAAGCGCCAAGTCCAGGCTATAACACCAGCCCATCACGTCCTACACAGTTCTTACCAAAGATTTCACCCAAAGAATCTCACACCAAATGAACGAAGTGCGAAGATGCACCATCATGTCATTGTCACATGCACTGCAAGACGTTAAGTGCGACATGTTCCAATAACTCTGGCAGCGTTCCCCTTAAGAACAGCAAGTATCTGTTCGTGTTCGCCGGCCGTTGTGGTCGAGAGTTTCTAGGCGCTTCAGACCGTAACCGCACTGCTCCCACGGTCGCAGGTTCGAATCTTGCCTCGGTCATGGATGTGTGTGATGCCCTTATGTTGGTTGGATTTAAGTGGTTCTACGTTCTAGGGGACTGATGACCTCAGAAGTTATGTCCCATAGTGCTCAGAGCCATTTGAACCATTACTGAGGAGGTTCCAGCCATGAAGCATAATATGTATGTGGAACAAATGTCATATACAGGAAGTTTCAAAGGTTACACCAACAAACTTCGAGAGGGCGTAGAGGGTGACTTGAAGAACAAAACGAGGACAGGAACCCGTGTCCGGTTCAAATGGTTCAAATGGCTCTAAGCACTATGGACGTTTACATCTGAGGTCATCAGTCTTAGAACCACTCAAACCTAACTAACCGTAAGGACATCACACACATCCATGCCCGAGGGAGGATTAGAACCTGCGACCGTAGCAGCAGTGCGGTACCGGACTGAAGTGAATAGAATCGCTCCGCCACAGCGGCCGGCCCCGTATGCGGAAAAGTCGCCAAAAACGCTAGAGAGCGTCAAATTGTAGGCTCATATATAGGGTGATTCCTGTGACGATATTATAAACTTTGAGGAGGAGCAAAACAAGAAAAAAATACACAGTAAACACAAGCCATAAAATGGGTACCTCAGAAGCTATGAGCGCTACTGTGAAACACATATCCTCTATTTAACAAGTATTCACAGCTTTTAAGGTACGCATTTTAGAGCCGACGTTTACTGCATATTTTTTTCTTGTTCTGGTCCGTACTTCAAACTCTGGAAATTACTTATACTACAGTCTTAGCAACAACAGTACCGGTGCATGTATTTCACTGCAGCGTAGTTGGATGGCATTTCCGAACACGGGTTCCTATACCAATTTGGCACATCAAGACACCCTCTACATCTCCTTAAAGTTTTGCAGTGTAACTTTGAAACATCATATATACAGGATGGTCCATTGATAGTGACCGGGCCAAATATCTCATGAAATAAGCATCAAACAAAAAAACTACAAAGAACGAAACTCGTCTAGCTTGAGGGGGGAAACCAGATGGCTCTATGGTTGGTTTTTTAAAATAGGAATCCCCATTTTTATTAAATATTCGTGTAGTGCGTAAAGAAATATGAATGTTTTAGTTGGAGCACTATTTTCGCTTTGTGATAGATGGCGCTGTAAGAGTCACAAACGTATAAGTACGTGGTATCACGTAACATTCCGCCAGTTCGGACGGTATTTGCTTCATGATACACTACCCGTGTTAAAATGGACTGTTTACCAATTGCGGAAAAGGTCGATATCGTGTTGATGTATGGCTATTGTGATCATAATGCCCAACGGGCGTGTGCTATGTATGCTGCTCGGTATTCTGGATGACATCATCCAAGTGTCCGGACCGTTCGCCGGATGGTTACGTTATTTAAGTAAACAGGAAGTGTTCAGCCACATGTGAAACGTCAACCACGAACTGGAACAAATGATGATGCCGAAGTAGGTGTTTTAGCTGCTGTCGTGCCTAATCCGCCTATCACTATCTCACAAATTGCGCTAGAATCGGGAATCTCAAAAACGGTGGTGTTGAGAATGCTACATCAACATCGACTGCACCCGTACCATATTTCTATGCACCAAGAATTGCATGGCGACGACTTTGAACGTCGTGTACAGTTCTGCCACTGGGCACAAGAGAAATTACGGGACGATGACAGATTTTTTGCACGCGTTCTATTTAGCGACGAAGCGTCATTCACCAACAGCGGTAACGTAAACCGGCATAATATGCACTACTGGGCAACAGAAAATCCACGATGGCTGCGACAAGTGGAACTTCAGCGACCTTGGCGGGTTAATGAATGGTGCGGCATTATGGGAGGAAGGGAAATTGGCCCCCATTTTATCGATGGCAATCTAAATGGTGCAATGTATGCTGATTTCCTACGTAATGTTCTACCGATGTTACTACAAGACCTTTCACTGCATGACAGAATGGCGATGTACTTCCAACATTATGGATGTCCGGCACATAGCTCGCGTACGGTTGAAGCGGTATTGAATAGCGTATTTCATGAAAGGTCATCGAAGCGCCATACCATGGCCCGCACGTCCCCGGATTTCTTTCTGTGGGGAAAGTTGAAGGATATTTGCTATCGTGATCCACCGACAACGCCTAACAACATGCGTCAGCGCATTGTCAATGCATGTGCGAACATTACGGAAGACGAACTACTCGCAATTGCGAGGAATGTTGTTACACTAATTGCCAAATGCATTGAGGTTGACGGACATAATTTTGAGCATTTATTGCATTAATGTGGTATTTACAGTTAATCACGCTGTAACAGCATGCTTTCTCAGAAATGATAAGCTCACAAAGGTACAAGTATCACATTGGAACAACCGAAATAAAATGTTCAAACGTACCTACGTTCTGTATTTTAATTTAGGAAACCCAACTGTTACCAACTGTTCGTCTAAAATTGTGAGCCATATGTTTGTGACTATTATAGCGCCATCTATCACAAAGCGAAAAAAGTGGTCCAACTAAAACATTCATATTTCTTTACGTACAACACGAATACGTAATTAAAAAATGGGGGTTCCTTTTAAAAAAAAAACACAGTTGATATCCGTTTGACCTATGGCAGCGCCATCTAACGGGCCAACCATAGCGCCATCTGTTTTCTCCCTTCAAGCTAGACGAGTTTCGTTCTTTGTCGTTTTTTAGTTTGACGCTTATTTCGTGAGATATTTGGCCAGGTCACGATCAATATGTGAATATCAAGGAGGACTTTTTCCTGCTATCGCCTGAATACTGGCAAAATATTGGCCCGGGAATTTCAAGACCGTATCGGAATCTGTACAGTAGTTCTTCAGACTAGCCCGGATATACAAAAAGAAGCGAGCAAGGGACTTCAGTTCATATGTTATGTAGAGAAAGAAGATTTAATAAAAAATACTTTATTTCCTTACTCAAAATTTTAGGGTTGCATGCAGTAATCCTACCACAGTTTTGATGTGTGATGAACGCAGTGTATCTTCTAGTAGCAAAAAGACATTTTCTATGTGACATAATCACAGTTTTACAGGTTTCATATTTTTTTCTTTATTTGTACGCTGAAACTTTGCTTCCTGGCAAATTTGATGATTCCAGGTCACCGAGAAGTGCACTATAGGTTTAGATGAGTGAGTGTGAAAGTTTCAAAATATTTGACGTAAATGGAAGAATCTTTTCATCACATTAACTTAAGAGCTTAAATTTTTTACACCACCAATGTACTAAAGACTTTACTACGTGGCATCAATTTGAGCTTGATACACGACTGGTTCCAGAGAAAATGGGGTCTCAACAGACATACAGAAGTATAAAATGCGACAAATTTTTTTTTTCGTATTGGAAGGGGTATCCTTCTCTAGTGTTACTTTGCCTCAACTGTAGTTGTCGACACCAGTATTATTTTTCGAATTTGGGCAGGTCAATATTATCTCAGTTTTCTGAATACGTTCATATAATTTTATTCAAAGTATATTATATTTAAAGCTAAAATTTATGAAAAAGAATTACTTTACAAAATGATTTAGTCTAATGTTATAATGTATGTACAGTTAAAATTATTTTCTTAGATACATTTGAAATTACGAACTACTGGCACACTGAAAATTTCTGTTATTAATTACGCAATACTGTACTGGTTACTATGTTTATTTCTGGATTCGTTTATGAAATAGCAATCGAATGTAATAATGTAACAGAAACTAATAGAAATTCATTGGTTAAGAAAAATTGTACATCCTTTGAAATATGGTTATTTACGCAGAGTGTGGGAGTCGTAAGCATGCCTCTGATGCCATCGACTAATTTTTGTATTTTGTGCGAACAATATAATTTCGGCTTTTTTAATGTGAAAAATCAAAAGACAGTATGATGAAGTAAAATGTGAGAAAATATATCAACGTAAAAACAAAAATTCTGCAACTATAATCTTCAAATTTATTTAGATCAGTCCAACCGTGAGAACCCAAAATACGACATTTTCAGCTTCAAGAATCAGACGCTTCGACAAGAAGAATTAGAGCCATCTCTACACGAAAAGCTAAGTAAACTGGAAAGTTTATTGTAATATTTCGTCGTCTCCAATCTTCATAAACGACTAATGTGGACAATAGATGGAATTAGGAACGAGGGGAGAGTACAGTGTTATATAATTACAAATTAACAATCGTCTGGTATTTTTCTTTACGTTTACTGTGAAATGTTGGTTCATGACAAATGTCATGATCTTAGGTCAACAGTCTTAGTTGCTACTTTTGATGAGAGTGTTCTCGAGTATCAAAATATGTGACATAAACAGCCGTATCTTTTGATTGAATTGACTTAGAAGTTCAAAATTTATACAGCGCCAAGCGATCATAGACCTTAACATATGGCGTAAATTTGAACTGGATTTTGTTGTTGTTGTTGTGGTCTTCAACCCTGAGACTGGTTTGATGCAGCTCTCCATGCTACTCTATCCTGTGCAAGCTGCTTCATCTCCCAGTACGTACTGCAGCCTACATCCTTATGAACCTGCTTAGTGTATTCATCTCTTGGTCTCTCTCTCTACGATTTTTACCCTCCACGCTGCCCTCCAATACTAAATTGGTGATCCCTTGATGCCTCAGAACATGTACTACCAACCGATCCCTTCTTCTAGTCAAGTTGTGCCACAAACTCCTCTTCTCCCCAATTCTATTCAGTACCTCCTCATTAGTTATGTGATATACCCATCTAATCTTCAGCATTCTTCTGTAGCACCACATTTCAAAAGCTTCTATTCTCTTCTTTTCCAAACTATTTATGTTACATGTTTCACTCCCATACATGGCTACACCCAATACAAATACTTTCAGAAACGGCTTCCTGACAAATCTATACTCGACGTTAACAAATTCCTCTTCTTCAGAAACGCTTTCCTTGCCATTGCCAGTCGACATTTTATATCCTCTCTGCGTCGACCATCATCAGTTATCTGGCTCCCCAAATAGCAAAACTCCTTTACTACTTTAAGTGTCTCATTTCCCAATTTAATTCCCTCAACATCACTTGAGTTAATTCGACTACATTTCATTACCCTCGTTTTGCTTTTGTTGATGTTCATCTTATATCCTCCTTCCAAGACACTGTCCATTCCGTTCAACTGCTCTTCCAAGTCCTTTGCTGTCTCGACAGAATTACAATGTCATCGGCGAACCTTAAAGTTTTTATTTCTTCTCCATGGATTTTAATGCCTACTCCAAATTTTTCTTTTGTTTCGTTTACTGCTTGCTCAATATACAGATTGAATAACATCAGGGAGAGGCTAGAACCCTGTCTCACTCCCTTCCCAACCACTGCTTCTCTTTCATGCCCCTCGACTCTTATAACTGCCATCTGGTTTCTGTACAAATTGTTAATAGCCTTTCGCTTCCTGTATTTTACCCCTGCCACCTTTAATATTTGAAAGAGAGTATTCCAGTCAACATTGTCAAAATCTTTCTCTAAGTCTACAAATGCTAGAAATGTAGGTTTGCCTTTCCTTAATCTTTCTTCTGAGATAAGTCGTAAGGTCAGTATTGCCTCACGTGTTCCAACATTTCTACGGAATCCAAACTGTTCTTAGAAGTTCAAAATTTTTACAGAGCCAAGCGATCATAGACCTTAATATGTGGCGTAAATCTGAACTAGATACGTGTACCTATTACTGAGAAAAAAGGGTTCGTAACAGTCGGACCGACAGACGGAAAACGAGGATTCTGTTTTTTTGCAGATAGAGACACGCAACTCTGAAATAGTCGTAATTTGTTGTTGGAACAGTGTTGTCTTGTGTCGTATAGTAAACAGTGTCGGGCGTGGCCGGCATTTGGATGGGTGACCATCCAGGCCGCCATGCGCTGTTGCCATTTTTCGGGGTGCTGTCAGCCTCGTGATGCCAATTGAGGAGCTACTCGACCGAATAGTAGCGGCTTTGGTCAAGAATACCATCTTACGACCGGGAGAACGGTATGCTGACCCCACGCCCCTCCTATCTGCATCCTCCACCGAGGATGACACGGCGGTTGGAGAGGGAGTGCTTATATATATATATATATATATATATATATATCAGCCCCGATTATCCACAGAAGAGTTCAACACGGGCCACACTTCCCGGGTGGAAGCCTGTGAAGACCAACGTGAGAGTTAGCGACGTAATTACGCAGAACCGGTAGTGTGTCAGTTTCGGGCGAGTCCGGAAGCTCAGACAGGGCAGAGCAGCCTTCCACCCCCGCCCCCTGCACCAGACGGAACGTGCCGCGCGCGCGCCGCCGCTCTGCGTTAATTGCGGCCTGGCGCGGCGCTGCGCAGCCCGAGGCGAGAGCAAGTGTGATGACTGCAGGCAGGCTGGCGGGCGCCGTACAGAGCAGAGCAGAGCAGACAATGAGCGCAATTTGCCGCCTCGCGCCTGCCGCCCGACTGGGCGCGTGTCTAATTGCGAGCCCGCCCGCGGGTAATGGTTTCATTCCGGGCCGGCGGATCACAGATCAGCGGATTACGTTTCGCAGGCGGAGTGGCGCCCCGGCGGCCAGTACCGGCAATTACTGGACGTGGCGCGGCGCGACGCTCGCGCTAATGGCGGCCGGGTTAGCGCTGACGAGCGAACCCTGCGGGCAGTTCTGCGGGGGGGTAGCGGGGGGTGCCGCCCCTCAACAAACTGGTCGTGCGCGGCCGCAGAGGGCTGACTGCTCTCTCATACAGCTCATCACGTTGCCAGTGGAGCTGCCCTTTCAGTCCTGAGTGTGTAAAGCCCTGTTCTGTGTTCCGAAAGTGTGTGACAAAAGTAATGAGCCCGATTTTTTATCCACCGCAATACTTTCTTTTTTCGAACAACTACATTTTTCCCCCTTACAGTAGTCACCTTCGGCAGCTACACACCGGCAGAATCGCTGTTCCCAGTCTTGGTAGCAGCGGTGGAAGGCTTCGACTTAACGAGGGTAGACACGGTGACGGGCGAAAATATTGATCAAAGAAATTCTTCTAATCCATATGTGGCATACAGCAAACCAGTGCTTAACATATTGGTTAAAAACAGTCTTGGTTGCAATTTTAGTTTTTAATTTTTCAACGACGCGTTTCGCCTTATTTAGGCATCTTCAGGTTATCTTTTCTGGCGTCCATCTAGAAAAGATAGCCTGAAGATGGCTAAATAAGGCGAAACGCGTCGTTGAAAAATAAAAAACTAAAATTGCAACCAAGGCTGATTTTAACCAATATTGACGAAAAGAGTTGCTCGGAGTTATGCTGAGGCACAAACGAGTCGTCAATTTGGTAATGGACGGAAGAGGTACGAAGGAGGGGGTGGCCGAGCGGTTTTAGGCGCTACAGTGTGGAACCGCGCGACCGCTACGGTCGCAGGTTCTAATCCTGCCTCGGGCATGGCTGTGTGTGATGTCCTTAGGTTAGTTAGGTTTAAGTAGTTCTAAGCGACTGGTGACCTCAGAAGTTAAGTCCCATAGTGCTCAGAGCCATTTGAACCATTTGAACAAAGGAGGAGACAAATATATGAATAAAACAATAAAGTTCAAACGGAGGTATATTGCAGTATCTCAGAGATGAAGAGGCTTTCAGAGCGTAGACGTGTGTGGACATATGCATGAAACCAATCTTCAGACTGAGAATCACATCATAAATCGGTGGTAGTGTGAAGATCAATTGAGTTATTATTCAGTATATCTCACTTCGTTATTGTTTCAATTGTTAAGACAGAGTCCAGAATGAGATTTTCACTCTGCAGCGGGGTGCGCTGATATGAAACTTCCTAGCATATTGAAACTGTGTGCCGGACTGAGACTCGAACTAGAGACCTTTGCCTTTCGCGGGAAAGTTCTCTACCATCTGAGCTGCCCAAGCACGACTCACGACCCGTCCCCACAGCTTCAATTCTGCCAGTATCTCGTCTCCTACCTTCCAGAAGAGCTTCTGAGAAGTTTGGAAGGTAGGAGACGAGGTACTGGCAGAATTGAAGCTATGGGGGCGGGTCGTGAGTCGTGCTTGGGTAGCTCAGATGGAAGATCATTTGCCGGCGAAAGGCAAAGGTCCCGAGTTCGAATCTCGGTCGGGCACACAGTTTTACTCTGCCAGGAAGTTACGTTAATACAAACTGTTCCTAAAATAAACGTAAAAAAATTAGAGGGCTTGTAGAGGGGGGACATAACAAGCAACTTTCACATAGCAACCGATGTCTGCATCCCTTAGCGTTCGGCGCTGGGCTTCATTTAACAGTGTTGGTCGCCGCCAGGCAGGCGTTAAGCCCACCATTCGAGCCGACATATTAGCAAGTCTGCACGGCAACGTGTCCAGCTATATTTGTGACATGAAAGTGAAGGAGAGGCGGGAGTTGTGTAGTGTAACGACGCAAGTTTTGTATGAATGATTTTCTTTTCACATATGACCATGTGCAGACTTCGTCACCTACGTCAGTTACAACACACTTCAAAATTATTTAAATTCTTTTTAAATTGTCTCTGAATGGTTCTTGAACGAAATTGTAAAACATCATCATTTGAGTCGTATGCGCAGAATTACGTCACTCTGTCCAATTGGTTTGCGCAAACTTTTTTCAATTTAGATGTCGTTTTTTTCTCCTCAGAAATTATATTAATGCACGTTACCTGATTTAATAAATATTAGAACCACACTGAATAAACTTTCGAGATTAAAACTCGCGATGAACGTTGTCAAAAATTAATAATCTTGTGAAATATATTATTAATTCATTCACATAATTCTTCATAAATAAATTCTCGGAACACGTATTTAAGCTTTTGTAGCATCCACTAGTTTATTATCTTCCTACCTATAGACGTGAACCTGAGCCTTGACAAGACAGAACTGAACATTTATAACATGATTAAACTTTCTATGACATCATTGTTGTACAAAATTTACAAATTCTCAATTTTTTAATTTTTAGAAGCACGACGCAACAACTCGGTTTCAGGATCTTCTGTTGCTCTTTGGCTGTCGACCCGAGACGTATAGTGGCCAGAATTTTCTCTCTGGTCCCGGCAGCGAAGATGCTGTCTCCGTTCATTGCGCCGCCCTCTCCGTACATGAAACATAAAAAATAAATACAAAATTTTAGATAATTCACAGCTATTACAAATATTACACAAATACATAAACAAAACAGTAAATTAAACTTATATTCACCTGCAAACTGGGCTGACACTGGTGAATGGGTGACGCTTCAATTTCGCGTCCCACTACAGTTGACGTTTCATGTCCTCTATCTACAAACATCTTTTCTAGATGGAGACGAGAGGCACCAAAATCAGCATAATCCGTTCCCGTTCACAGGAGCGAGTAACAGAGTAAGATGGGGGCTCAGGCAATACGCATAATGCACACGCTGTGGTGCATTCTGCTTATTACCTGAGCCCCCATTTTATTCTGTTACTCGCTCCTGTGAACGGGACCGCGTTATGCAGATCTTGGTGTCTCTCCTGTCCATCTAGAAAAGACAACCTGAAGATGCCTAAATAAGGCGAAACGCGTCGTTGAAAAATAAAAAACTAAAATTGCAACCAAGACTGTTTTTAACCAATAATGTTGATCAAATTCAGGATTTTTTTCTCCGCACTGGAATGTAGTAGATAAATGGGTTTGCTGCAATGAATAAAACATACATTGATGAAGATGTTTGGTTTGTGAGGAGCTCAACTGGGTGGTCATCAAAGCCCGTTAAAAGTCCCTATTTACACAATCCAATTTTTAGCCACTGCCAGGAATGATAATGATTATGATGATGATGAAATGATGAGGACAACAAAAACACTCGGTGCCCGGGCAGAGAAAATCCAAAACCCGGCCGCAATAGAACTTGGGGCCCCGTGATCCAGAAGTACGAGGTGCATTGAAGTTCTAAGGCCTCCGATTTTTTTTCTCCGGACTGGAAAGAGATAGAAACATGCGCATTGTTTTAAAATGAGGCCGCGTTCATTGTCAATACGTCCCAGAGATAGCAGAACTGTACGGCACATAGAATTTTACCGCCAGCGGCGAGAATGAGAACTGTTTTAAATACTTAAAATGGCGACGTTTTGCTTACTTGAACAGCGTGCAATCATTCGTTTTCTGAATTTGCGTGGTGTGAAACCAATTGAAATTCATCGACAGTTGAAGGAGACATGTGGTGATGGAGTTATGGATGTGTCGAAAGTGCGTTTGTGAGTGCGACAGTTTAATGAAGGCAGAACATCGTGTGACAACAAACCGAAACAACCTCGGGCTCGCACAAGCCGATCTGACGACATGATCGAGAAAGTGCAGAGAATTGTTTTGGGGGATCGCCGAATGACTGTTGAACAGATCGCCTCCAGAGTTGGCATTTCTGTGGGTTTTGTTCACACAATCCTGCATGACGACCTGAAAATACGAAAAATGTCATCCAGGTGGGTGCCACGAATGCTGACGGACGACCACATGGCTGCCCGTGTGGCATGTTGCCGAGCAATGTTGACGCGCAACGACAGCATGAATGGGACATCCTTTTCGTCAGTTGTGACAATGGATGAGACGTGGATGCCATTTTTCAATCCAGAAACAAAGCGCCAGTCAGCTCAATGGAAGCACACAGATTCACCGCCACCAAAAAAATTTCGGTTAACCGCCAGTGTGAAAAAATGATGGTGTCCATGTTCTGAGACAGCGAGGGCGTAATCTTTACCCATTGCGTTCCAAAGGGCACTACGGTAACAGGTGCATCCTACGAAAATGTTTTTAAGAACAAATTCCTTCCTGCACTGCAACAAAAACGTCCGGGAAGGGCTGCGCGTGTGCTGTTTCACCAAGACAACGCACCCGCACATCGAGCTAACGTTACGCAACAGTTTCTTCGTGATAACAACTTTGAAGTGATTCCTCATGCTCCCTACTCACCTGACCTGGCTCCTAGTGACTTTTGGCTTTATCCAACAATGAAAGACACTCTCCGTGGCCGCACATTCACCAGCCGTGCTGCTATTGCCTCAGCGATTTTCCAGTGGTCAAAACAGACTCTTAAGGAAGCCTTCGCCGCTGCCATGGAATCATGGCGTCAGCGTTGAAAAAAATGTGTACGTCTGCAGGGCGATTACGTCGAGAAGTAACGCCAGTTTCATCGATTTCGGGTGAGTAGTTAATTAGAAAAAAAATCGGAGGTCTTAGAACTTGAATGCACCTCGTAGCAACGCTAGCCACTTTTTTATGTCATTTTGTTCTATATTGTTCGTTGAATTTGTTCGTGGCGGACGTCCGATGACACCCGTTCAGGTTCTTCGTTGATCCGTTCACTGAATTTTTTATAACAGAGGGCAGCTAAACCCTCTGACCGAACACGCTGAGCTACCATGCCGGCATCACTAGATTATGAGCTGCGGAATAAATCATACACTGAATATTTTATTGGTATTTTTTGTAATTGACAAATATTAATATTTTCACTCTGTAATTGAAATTTAACCGAGGCGGTTCTGAAAGAAGGTAGATCGACGGTTGTAGCTGTGACTTCGGTTGTGGCCATTAAAAACACGAAATTAACATATATATCCTGATCCTTAGAGATGTAATTTTAGTTCATCGTAGGGACTAGCGAAAAAAAAAGAAATTTTTTGGCGAAATTATAGATATTTGAAAAATGCACATCTCCGCAGTCGACATTCATTCCTGTGATCCTTAGTCCATGGTACAGCAGAGTTGCCACAGTGCCAGTTTTGTCATGCACGGTATATTTAATCATGGCGGCATGAGAACAGTTTACATCAATATCCGTGCTTCCACCCTTGGCCCGAAAGCCAATGACGTCCTTTTGGACGTCGGATAAATCGCACCGTTTACGTATTACGGCAACGACTGCTCCGTTTTCCGCCCCCCCCCCCCCCCCACTCTGCTAGTGTTGCCACTTGCTGTCTGTGAGTGATCACTGCATGTTGACGTCGTATATAGGCGGTGGTTACATTTATGTGGCTGGAACATGTGTATTACAATAAGAGAGAATGTACAAAACTTATTTTAAAAAGTTACAGAGATATTGGTGGAACACAGATTCATATGCATGATGGTCACAACGAGTCAAAAAAGGTTGTAAGGATATTGCACGGTAGGCTGTGCTGAGAAATAATCGTTAAGAAAAATAATTTCATACATTGCACCGTTCATGGGTCAATTAGCATTGAAATTAGCTAATCAGGCCATTGCAAACGCATGTTGAAGACTCCGAGTGTGACTTAGCGGATAATATTTTTACATTGTCCCTGTACGCAGTATAACCCTTCGATACTTACCTCTTGGAACACCCGCCAGGTTAGTCGAGAGCGCTAATGCACTGCTTCCTGGACTCGGGTAGGCGCGCCGGCCCCAGATCGAATCCTCCTGGCGGATTAACGACGAGGTCCGCCCAGTCTGGATGGGGTTTTTAGGCGGTTTTCCACATTCCTCTAAGTGAATGCTGGGCTGGTCCCCATTTCCCGCCTCAGTTACATGACTCTCAGACATCTGCAACATGTTTGCACTATTTCATGGATTACACTAGACGTAGACAGCTGTGATGCACTAATTCCATCCCCGGGGGTACAGGTTGGCGACAGGAAGGGCATCCAGCCACCCTTTGACACTAACATTTCCAAATCCATAGTAACAAGGGTGACCCTGCGTTGAAAGTGGGAGGCCCCAGGTTATGGAACATCCGCCATACAAGCACCAATAATCTGCCTGCGTTCGAATTGAATGAATTCTGACTTAATGCCATCATAGCTAGACAGAACACTGTTCCAACTACGACTGACATTTGAAACGTGTTGAGGACATCGCACAGGTGTGATTTATGGCCAAATACAACAGCGCCACCAGCAGACTTGGCGAGTATCTGCATTCGTGTTCAAGCATGACTTTCTCGTGGTGTTTTCTCATTTTTGTCGTACATAGGCTGTTCAGCTTCCCCTACCTGTGGGTTTTGTGCAACTCGCAACGCCTTCAAACAGCATATGCAAGATTCTCTTGTTCTCTTGCTCAGTAAGCGCAAATTATTAGTCCTATAGAAAAAAAATGAAAAGGACAATTTTGTAGGAAATTTAATGTGATTCATTTTTCTATGGGGACACGTTCTTTCTAGAGGCCATAGTTTCCGAATTATCAACAAAAACGTGCAAAGTGACATTCAAGGTCGTTTTTCTTGAATAACTCGAAAACTGGGCTCCAGTGAAAATCTATTCCAATACAAAATTTAAGTCCCTCAAATTCCATACAAAAAAGTCTTGTTGATTTTTTCTGTGGCACTAAAGGTTTGTGCATAGCGAGCGAGAGAATATGAAGATCTCGCATGTCATTTTAAAGGCGTTGCGGGTTGCACAAAACCCACAGGTAGGGGAGGCTGAATCAACCTATGCAGCGCATGAGGAAAACATAAGAGACACGGAGGTAAGTAAGAGCCAGCAATTAAAATTGGAGAAAGCAAACGTCAGTTCGAAACCTCGTCAACATTTTAGTGCGAATTTAGATGACTCCCTACGAATTTTCGGTAATCTGAGTTTAGTCGAGTTCCACCTCTACATACCGGATAGCGTATTAGCAGCGGTATGCTGTTCCGAGTTATGGGAGTGGACGTTAGCGAACAGGACCCATACGCGGCGCCGCCGTATCCTCTGTCGGCAGCGCAATCAGCACGAGCGGACGGCCGCCGTCGTAATTGAGGCTGGCGTGGCCGGGCCGGGCGCCGATCCGTCACTGTCGCGGGTTCCGCGGCGGGCGGCCAGAGCGCGCTATCGGCGCCCGGCGCTCGCCAGTTATCGGGAAGACAAAAGACCGCGCAGAGCCTCCATTAGTTAGGCGGCGCCGAGCGGCCGGACGCTCCGAGGGGGTCGCGGGCGCCCGACACGGCCGGCAAATCTGATTAGCGGGGCGCCCGCCGCGCCCCCTCTAGCCCCCCCCCCCCTCACCATGTCTCTGTCAGGGTTCGAATCCCACTAGTAGAGACAATTCTAATGTGCGGTTCCAGTTCTCGACTCTGAGCGACGAGGTCACCAGTTTACGATGAAACTACACTACTGGCCATTAAAATTCCTACAAAAAGAAGATACGCAGATGATAAACGGGTATTCATTGGACAAATATATTATACTAGAACTGACGTGTGATTACATTTTCACGCAAATTGGGTGCATAGATCCTGAGAATTCAGTACCCTGAACAACCACCTCTGGCCGTAATAACGGCCTTGATACGCCTGGGCATTGAGTCAAACAGAGCTTGGATTGCGTGTACAGATACAGCTGCCCATGCAGCTTCAACACGACACCACAGATCATCAAGAGTAGTGACTGGCGTATTGTGACGAACCAGTTGCTCGGCCACAATTGACCAGACGTTTTCAATTGGTGAGAGATCTGGAGAATGTGCTGGCCAGGTCAGCAGTCTAACATTTTCTGTATCCAGAAAGGCCCGTACAGGACCTGCAACATGCGGTCGTGCATTATCCTGCTGAAATGTAGGGTTTCGCAGGGATCGAATGAAGGATAGAGCCACGGGTCGTAACACATATGAAATGTAACATCCACTGTTCAAAGTGCCGTCAATGCGAACAAGAGGTGACCGAGACGTGTAACCAATTGCACCCCATACGATCACGCCGGGTGATACGCCAGTATGGCGATGACGAATTCACGCTTCCAATGTGCGTTCACCGCGATGTCTCCAAACACAGATGCGACCATCGTGATGCTGTAAACAGAACCTGGATTCATCCGAAAAAATGACGTTTTGCCATTCGTGCAACCAGGTTCGTCGTTGAATACACCATTGCAGGCGCTCCTGTCTGTGATACAGCGTCAAGGGTAACCGCAGCCATGGTCTCCGAGCTGATAGTCCATGCTGATGCAAACGTCGTCGATCTGTTCGTGCAGATGGTTGTTGTCTTTCAAACGTCCCTATCTGTTGAATCATGGATCGAGACGTGGCTGTACGATCCGTTACAGCCAAGCGGATAAGATGCCTGTCATCTCGACTGCTAGTGATACGAGGTTGTTGGGATCCAGCACGGAGTTCCCTATTACCCTCCTGAACCCACCGATTCCAAAATTCTGCTAACAGTCATTGGATCTCGACCAACGCGAGCAGCAATGTCGCGATACGATAAACCGCAATCGCGATAGGCTACAATCCGACCTTTATCAAAGTCGGAAACGTGATGCTAAGCATTTCTCCTTCTTACACGAGGCATCACAACAATGTTTCACCAGGCAACGCCGGTTCAAATGGTTTTAATGGCTCTGAGCACTATGTAACCTAACATCTGAGGTCATCATTCCCCTAGAACTTAGAACTACTTAAACCTAACAAACTTGCCAGAGGCAGGATTCGAACCTGCGACCGTAGCGGTCGCGCAACGCCGGTCAACTGCTGTTTGTGTATGAGAAATCGGTTGGAAACTTTCCTCACGTCAGCACGTTGTAGGTGTCGCCACCGGCGCCAGCCTTGTGTGAATGCTCTGAAAAGCTAATCATTTGCATATCACAGCATCTTCTTCCTATCGGTTAAATGTGGCGTCTGTAGCTCGCCATCTTCGTGGTGTAGCAATTTTAATGGCCAATAGTGTATATTCTTTATTTCGAACATATCGCGATTTCTGTGGGTTTGGTTAGACAGGAACATAAGCGCACAGCTTAAATTGTTGCCTGTGAAATTTGGTTCTCACAAATATTTCGCTGTTTTTTACCGAAAGTGGCCCGATTTCCGAGGGTGAGGCTGGGAAGAAACCTAAGAGGACGTAGAGGAATGCCAAAAATGAAAATCCCGAAAGAAAACACACTACACACCTACTGCAGAAACGTGGAAAATAGCTAACCTTGAAATCGACAACTAAAATCGAGCTAGACAGGTGAATTCTAGCTATCGATACCAAGGTTACTTTATTTTGTTTTGGCAATAGTGTCTAAAGCGTTACGTAAAGGTTAAATCCGTAACACATTAACGCGTCGTGGAATTCACAATTACAGTGATACCAAAAATGAAAATCATAAAAGAAAGCACAGCACACAGCTACCGCAAAAACGCAAAAAATAACAAACCCTGCTATCGGCGCCTGGTATTGACCTATAGGGTCTTCGGAAATCCCAGTTACAAACTACTAGGACTTGTGGAATGGAGTGAGTACGTAATATTGTAAACAATGACACGTGTCCGGAAGCATCATCCATCGGTGCAACAGAGCGTCGAAGTCATAGGCGCCAACGCCTGCAAATGTATGTACAGTATATGCAGAGTTATTCCGTGACGATGTTACAATCTTTCTAGGATGATGGAGATGGATAAATGTGCCAATTTGAGCTAAGGGTCCCTGTACCGGAAATGAGCAAGTCGAAAGTAAAAAGCGAGAATCGTTCTGACAACTCTGACAGTGGAATACACATACCGCCACTGTTGTTGCTAAGACTGTAGGGTAGGCAATTTTCAGAGGTGGTAGTATGGACCAAAACAAGGAAAAAATGTCCAGTAGATATGGGGTCTAAAATTCATACCTGAGGACCCATGAGAACTTGTCCATCCAGCAATGAGAACTTGTTCATCCTCACTACTCTGAAACACATGTCCTCATAACGTATGCGTTTTCGATCCCATGTTTACTGGACATTTTTTCCATACTATTTCCTCTGAAAGTTGCATACAGTACATTCTTAGCAACAACAGTGGCGATACATGCATTCCACTGTCAGACATATTAGAACTACTTTCGCTTCTAACTTTTGACTCATTCCTTTCCGAATCAGGGGCCCTTACCTCAAAGTAATGGATGCACGACATTTCCCAACCTGGGTTTCAATCCAAAATATTGTGTACTAACTCCTCTCTATAAATCGTAGAATTCTGTAATGGAAATTTCCGAACATCCTGAGTAGTTGAATTGTACCTTTTCTTTCCATGTTTCGTTATTTTTCGTAAATTTTCCTTACATGTTTAGTACGACTTCTTTTAGGATTTCTGTGTTCATTTTCCGGATTTTCCCGTGACCGTCCCTTTTTGCGTTTTGTATATGTAACTATTTATTTGATTTTGTTGTTTCTGGGTTACATTTTAGTTTGTCTCCACCCAGAACCACCACTTTCCCGTGGTAACATCTATTATTAAGAATTACAGCCATTTATCTCATGAGTTTACCACGGGGGGAATTTATTAAACAAAAAAATTGTAAAGGTAAAAACTTGCAACTCCTAGACCTTATTTTCCGATCACGGCTTAAGTTCGATACCAAAATTCGGTTGTTATCCGTAAGCATTTTCAGATCGTTCAAAATATGAAAAGGCGGTGAATAAGCGTTGCAAAGCATCGTTAGCTGTAGTCATGCAGCAACATGCATTCGTAAGTACCAAAACAGTAGCGGTATGTAGCTGAAAAAGTCTCCGTGAGCAAGCCAGCTTGTAGACGGTAATTTCTCATGTTGACGTTCACACAGGAAAATGTCCAGTATGAGTAGAAGTTGGATCAAAAGCTCGTCACTTACAATAGCATAACAGGTATTATTGTGAGGGCGGCGTATTCAACGGTTCCAAAAACTGACAGCTGTTCCGTAGCCTGACTTACAAAGGAATGATCCCACGCGGCGTATAACGCAGTCATCTTTATAAAATATATACAAATTGAAGGATAATATAAGAACGCTGGGTGCCACCAGTTTAACAAGACACGTTCTGAGAAAATGGTATAATAATATTGTTTGGATATTCTTCTAATCCGCAAACAGATAGAAGGCTGGCGCTTAGGCTGATGCGGTAGAGCTGTTTGTTGAACTTCCAATGACTAAGTTTCAGCTGTGCTATAGCTCTCAAAGCACTTTGAGGTTTGTGCCTTATTATACCATGGTACCCTCTCCGGGGGACACCACCTAGAAGTAGCACTGTCCGTCCAGGTGGAGCGGCTTCTTTGTTCACGTGAAGCTGAGGGCTATGCTGGCTGTGGGAACGTATGGTCGGTAAAGTCTGGACCAGACTAAGTGTGTTCCACAACGACCTGTCATCCCACATCCATTCCTTGCCCTTTCCCAACTCCTCAATACCCAACCCAAGGTGTGATGCGGTCTGTGCCGCGGGGTGTGTGGCACATGGGAAGATGTGTCGTGAATGGAGCCTCAGGAATACTGGGCGACCTCTCTAAGTAATTAGCCTTGCACTGCGTGGAGATTCCAAGATGTGGACCGATTAGATACCAAACTCTCGTGAGACTAAAATGGACATGAAAGAAAATAGCAATACCGAGAGGCGAAATGAGACCTCAGACACCCAAACATTGGGTCTGGAACCTATGAAAAACATCCCCTCAGATGAACAGGGCGACAGACCTGTTCAAGAAGTGGGAATGGTTACTAAGAAATTGGATCAGATAAAGATCAAAAACTTGTTTGGGGCAAGAACAAAAGCTAAAGGAAGGAAAAGAATGGCTTCCTTAACAAAAGTGGAGAAAACTGAAAGGGCTTGAGCCCAGAACCTCCACGAAAGACTGTCCCACAGCGAATGGAGTGCCTTCTACATCGAGGGCAGGCATAAGAGAATAAGGGTGGAAGACAAGAGTCCCTCTTCTCAGGACAAGTGTATTCAGAAAAAGTCGAGACAAGAAATATACAGATCTACACTACTGCACTCTCTGCTTTGAGGATGATGGTTATTAAGCAAGGCTATCCACTCATCAAGGTCACACAGCATCAGCAGGAGCTCATACAGATGGCGCTCTTTGAGTTGACTGGGAGGGACGCAGCTCCAGGACCCAAATTCAGGAGAATCTATCTGGATCACCGTGCTCTCATCTTTGTCTGTGAGGGGGTGGGTACAGTTGATTGGCGTAAGGAAAAGGTGCCCCTAATATCACTGTGGCAGGGTGCAAAGCTGCTGGTAAAGACAGCAACTGAGCTTTTCAAGACCGCAAAGATATTAATATGGGTGTTAAAACTCCTTATGGATAGCTGTCCAGAGACTCTGAGAAGGTCTCAAAATCCGAAAGTGGACCTGAGACTGTTCTTTGGGTTCTTGCAGGTTGCCATCAAGGTAATAAAAGATATCAGAAGCGACAATGGCGGCAACTGAGTGCGCTGCAGATAAATCTGCAACATGGTAAAGGGGCCACTGCTGCCCTGAGTCGTCTTCTGGGAAGATAAGAAGTGGACATGGCCCTGATTCAGGAACCCTATTTATATAAAGGGGAAGTATCTGGCCTTGGCGGCACTGGAGGTAAGCTGGTTTATGCTAGAAATGTAAGAAACTCCAGAACGTGCATTAATGTAAAAAATGGAATCCCCGTCATGCTGATGGCTGACTTATGTTCTAGGGACTTAGTAAACATCAGGATATGGCACCGTGAGGAAGGTATCACAAGGGAGTTTGTAATGGCCTCAGCATACCTTCCTTATGAGGACAGTCCTCCTCCTTCTCAGAAGATGAGACTGATTGAAGGCTGTGCACAACAGAACGACCAGCTATTGGTTGGATGAAATGCTAATACCCACAATTTAGTGTGGCACAGCACCAACACCAACAGGAGTGTGAGTACCTCCTAGAATTTGTTGTAGCTAAAACTTAGAGATCCTCAGTAGGAGCAAGGAACCGACATTTAGGAATATAAGAAGGGAAGACATAACCTTCTGTTCCACTTGGATGGGTAGTTATGTCAAACAATAGCTTCTGGCTATAGAGCCATTTCCATCAAACCACATGAATATTAATTTCCAGGTTGAAATGGGCATCAGACAGACCATGTCCTATAGGAATCCTAGGAAAACGGACTGGGAGCCGTATAGGACGGACTTCGACTCAAGCCTGTCAGAAGTTAATACTTCGATAGGGAATCCAGTAGAGTTTGAGCAGGTAGCAGAGGCAGTGACCTCTGCCATCATGATCTCATACCATTACAGTCACCAAGGAGTGCACGAATAGGAATGTATCTTGGTGAAACAACAACCTGGAATCACAGAGGAAACTGGTACGAAGACTGTTTAACCTTCGAGAAGGAAAGGAGAATGGGCAGAATACTTTTCAAATACAATCTTGCAATTAAGCAAGCATAGCCAAGGCAGGCGTCCTGGAAGGTATTCTGTGAGGAGGTAAAGAGTATGGCTGTTCAGGCGAGACTTCACAAAATCCTCACAAGGATACCAATTAGTCCTAGAGGAACTTTAAGTAAAGAGGATGGGCAGTATACAAGGACAGCACATGAAACGCTGGAACTCATTTTGCTCAATGTACTCTGACAGACAACATAGACCAGGACGAGATCCCAGTGAGATACCAGTTTTCAGGTATTCGAAGGGAGAGCTGGGAATCTGCCAGAGAATGTGATGACCATAGTAAAATCCAATGGGCAGTGAGGAAATTCCAACCATTCAACTCACCTGACCCAGATGGAATTTTTCCAGCGCTCCTGCAACAAGCAGGAGTGAACTTAATAAGATTCCTATGCAGGATATTTAGGGTTAGCCTAGCAGCAGGAATCATTTCAAATGTCTGGAGGGCAGTGAAGGTTGGCTTCTTTCGAAAGCCAGGGAGAATTGATCACACCAAGGCCAAGGATATGAGACCAATCAGTCTGTCCTCCTTTCTTCTTCAAACATCAGAAAAATTGGTAAACTTGCATATTATAGAGAGGAAACTATGGTTCGTCTACATATAAATCAGCACGCCTACCAACCAGGAAAATCGTGTGAAACTGCACTCCATCAGCTTGTTGGGAAGGTGGAGAAACTACACTTTCAGGAAGTAGCCCTTTGCTTCTTCTTGAACATCGAAGGGGCTTTTAGCAACACGACCTTCGAATCCATGGTTAAGGCAGCAAAGGTGCGTGGCTTGGAGACCACCATTTTCAGGTGGATTAGAACCATGCCTAGAAAGGTTGAACACACCATGATGCAAGAGAAAATGGTAATCAACATCATTAGAGGCGGTCGACAAGGAGAGGTTCTGTCTCCTCTACAGTGGAACCTTTTGGTGAATGAACTCATTGTACAATTAAACTCTAGACAGTACTTTGGCCAGGGATTCGCAGACGATCTTTTCATAGTAATACTTGGCAAATTTTCAAGTACAGTCAGAGCTATGGCACAAGGAACATTGAACATTGTGCAAAATTGGTGTAGGAAACAGAACTAAAGGTCAGTCCTAAGAAGACTGTTGTAGTACCATTTACGAGGAAGCAGATCCAACACACATATTGGAATCTCAAACTTCTCGATGAAACTCTACTAGTGAAGGGGATAGTGAAATATCTGTGGGTAACCCTGGATGAGAAACTATCGTAAGGAGTACCTGTTCCAAGGCGAAAGGTACTCTAATACGTACCAGGAGAGATTGTAGTAAAAACTGGGGCTTAAGTCCCAAGAGTATGTACTGGATGTACACCACAGTAGTAAGACCCACAATCACTTATTGGGCTACAGTGTGGTGGAGAAAGGTAGAACAGCAGGTAGCTGCTAAGGAGCTTGCTAAGGTGCAGAGACTGGCCTGCTTAGCAATGACAGGCAGAATTAGCAGCACACACACTGTTGGGATGGGAACCATACTGGACATACCCCATGACACCTGGGGCTAAAGACGGAGGCAGCAGCTGGAGCACACAGGTTAAAGACCGGCAAAAACTGGAACTCACTTGGGCATCCAGGATCTAACACTAAAATACTGAGGTAGAGATGCGTATGGTTGGGAAATGCTGGTCAACTATACAATAACTCCCAGTTGCTTCAACAAGCCTTTCAATGTAGACCTCTGGAGAACAAATTTTGACACTGTACTGGGGACATAGCCTGGTTCACTGATGGTTAGAAAACAGACCAATTCGTTGGGGACGGGGTATACGGAGTGCAGCCAAGGCTGGAGAGTGCAATCTCTCTAGGGAATATGGCCACTATGTTTCAAGTAGAAATAACTGCTATCAGGGTGTGCGTGGAGGAGAATTTGCAGAGGTGCTACAGAGGTCGTAGCATTTTCATTTATTCTGACAGCCAAGCAGCCCTGAAAGCACTCGCAGCCTCTGCAACAAGATCGAAGATCGTGGCAAAATGTCACAAAGTCCTTGTGGAGCTACGGGAAAGCAATAGGGTAGACCTATTGTGGGTTCCTGATCACTCAGGGATTAGTGTTAATGAGCAAGCCGATAGGTAGACCAGGATAGGGGCTATGACACCATTTATTGCACCGGAACCTATCCTGACAGTCACCAAGGCGACGATCAAAATGAAACTACGAGACTGGACAAGGAGAAAACATGTAGAATATTGGGCTAAGGTCAAAAAGCAAAAACATGGCAACGTTCTAAGAGAAGTCTCTCAATCCTGGGCTTGAATAGGAGAGAAATGAAACTCTTCGTTCGACAGGCCACGGAAATTTCAATAAACATCTCCATACAATGAGGATAATAGAAGAAGACCCCAAATGTAGCATGTGTGGTGTGGACGAGGAAACAGCATCACATTTGATCTTAGAATGCGAGGCATTGGAAATTAAAAGACACAAAATATTCAGATCAACCAGACCTGAAGAAATGGTGTCTAGCAAAGCACTGGTAAAGGATCTACTTGCACTGTTCAAGGGCATTGGTTGGCTTTACTAGAGACACAGGGAACGATACCGCACAGTAAACTGTGTTTCAGTGCGGGCAGCAGCGGGTCTGACCAATGTTGTTTTCGCTTCCCTGATAGAATCAAATCAAATACCATGGTACTCTTGCCTTTGATTTTACATGTTCGTGGTCATTCCTCTTGCCAGTCCGAGGACAACCACTTTATGATCATGGGTGTCATATCTGTCATAGGAAGATTAAAAGGAAAGTCAGCGTTGGGCGTAATATTGATGTTTTATTGATGGCAGAATCGATTTTCGATCACATAGTGATCATCTTCAGTGCTGATATGTACAAATTAAACTCAGACACAGGTATCAAATTATCAATTACCAAAACTGAGAAGCGGTCAGTATTGGTTATGGATAACTTGATAACAGTGTCTGAATTTAATTTGTACATATCAGCTCTGAAGATGATCACTATGTGATCGAGAATCGATTCTGCCGTCACTAAAACATCAATATTACGGTCAACGCTGACTTTCCTTTTAATTTAACATATGTGGTCGTTGTGCATACAGTACTCCATGCAGCCTCCAATCAATGTCATAGGGAGTTTATCATAGTTAAAAGCTGCGAGCTGAAATGCCAGCTTTGCAAGAACATCTATTTGTTGATTTCCAATCCTCCTAGAGTAGCCTTTCATTTATGTCGCAATGTTGCTCTTCTTCTTTGAAGCACTGAGGAGCTGTGGAGCACCACCGGCTGAAAGTATAATTATGAGGAATTCTTCCAATCCATATGTGGCATACAGCAAACCAGTGCTTAACAGTACTGGTTAAAAACAGTCTTGGTTGCAATTTTAGTTTCTTATTTTTCAACGAAGCGTTTCACCTTGTTTAGGCATCTTCAGGTTATCTCTTCTAGATGGACGTGAAAGGCACCAAGAAAATCTGCATAACGCGTTCCCATTCACAGGAGCGAGTAACAGATACCCCCATCTTACTCTGTTACTCGCTCCTGTGAACTGGAACGCGTTATGCAGATCTTGGTGCCTCTCGCATGCATCTAGAAAAGGTAACCTGAAGATGCCTAAATAAGGCGAAACGCGTCGTTGAAAAATAAAAAAGTAAAATTGTAACCAAGACTGTTTTTAACCAATACAATTATGAGGAACATTCCATAGAGCAGAGGAAAAGAAGAGACTTGGACTCCAGCAAGACATTCTGCCCCTCGATGCCACGTATCCCGTTACGTTCTTACGTCGCTCTCGGAGATTCTCATCACATTATGCTCGCCCTCCGGCCTTCATCCGCGACGTCGCGAATCCCGCCTTTCACGCACTCGGAGGGCGGCAGAAATCCGGTGATTACCCTGATCAGCGGAGACTGTGCGGCGCCGGACACCGAACTGCGGTGAATGCATAATGCGGAGCAGTGGGCGGCCGAGGTGTGCCGGCCGAGGTGTGGAGTAGGGGAGGCGAGGGAGAGGAGAGGAGGAGACGACTGGAGAGAGATCTAATTTCAGCGGGCGGGCGCTGAATACACAGGCGGCGCGGAGCCTGTTAGCTGACCCCTGGCCGGCCGGCCCTATTGGGGCAGCGGCTGAGCGGGTTTAGAGGCCTAAGCCAGCCAGCCGGTCGTCGCGCCTCTTTCAGGGCAGGCGGCGGGGAGCGGGGGCGATCTGACCGGGACACCTCGGCCGTCCCTCCTTCATCAACGCCTCCAGCAGCGCGTTTGCATCGGATGGGTGCAAGAGCTCCTCGGCACTAGACCAAGCGACAAGGCGAACAACGTACGAGGTTTGGTCAGAAAGTAAAGTACCGCATTTTTCTTCTTCAACAATTCTTTATTAAAGATAATGAGAATTACACACACGAAAGAATGGTGTTGTATCTACGCACCCTATGAGCCGTGTCTCGGCTCTCAACATATATCGCTCTGCAAAAACAGACATAATGTCTTATGGGATAACAGCAATCAGTGATTTTATAATGTTACTTAAAATCCGTCTTGATTGCAAAAAAAATTTTTTTTATTATTCATATGACCGGTTTCGGTTCATTCAGAACCATCTTCAGATCTGATATATCAGTTACAGTAGTAACCCGTCCAAATCCAGTAACTTTCACATGCTACGTCACATAAAAGTAGCATGTGAAAGTTGCTGGATTTGGACGGGTTACTCCTGTAACTGAAATATCAGATCTGAAGATGGTTCTGAATGAACCGAAACCGGTCATATGAATAATAAAAAAAATTTTTTTTGCAATCAAGACGGATTTTAAGTAACATTATATATCGCTCTGTTAAGATTGTTCTGAGTCCTTCCATTCCATCGTTAATTGATTCTTTCATATTTATAATTATGGTGCGTACGATTCTGTTGAGATTAACCTCTGGCGGTGTGTCTGGTCTTATCGATCTTCGAGTCGTTGCTTCCTGTTAGCCTTCTGCAAGCGAATAAGATCTATGGGGGGATGGCCGGTTGGTTGCCTAGCGGAGACGAGTCGGTCGGTCGGTTTTTAATATCGGGAATTTGAGAATGTACGATGAGACCGCGGCGTGGCGTGGCGGTGGAGAGTTGGCTGCTGTTCCGAGGGACCGCGTGGTCTGTCCTGGCGGTGCGAGACGAGTGGGACGAGTTGACGGGACAAGGCTGTAAGCTCTTGCTGTGAGCACCCGGGGGCCACGGCTGTGGTTCCGAGTCACCACTTGGTGACGGATGTCTTTAAATTTTCCGTCTGGAGGAGGGAATGATGGACTAGTAACCCGCCTAACCTGAGGAGTGGTATTTCGCCGCCGTGGGTGCAGAGAAGACGAGGGCTCCGGTGACAGAGCGCGTGGCTGCGTGACTGTGCCCAGTCGGGTACGCTGGCGACGTGGACACGGTCGGGTGTGAGGAATCTTTGCATCGGAGTTCACCTGCTGTTTCTCTGATAAATTGCAAGTTAAGTTGGTTAAAGGTTTAGATGTTAACAGAAGAATCTTGGTTTGTGGAACCAGCGTCTTTTCTGCCTTGTGGCCTCCTGCGTTCGGGTTTCCTGTCCCAGTCGCCGGTGTATTTATAGACAGTGATCTTTTCCGCTTCTTATTAGTAATGCCCGGTAGGAAGAGTACTTTTGGGCAGGAATTATTGTTTTAGAGTACATTTTTTCTACCTTGTGGCCTCCTGCGTTCGGGTTTCCTGTCCCTGTCGCCGGTGTAATTACAGACAGTGATCTTTTGACTTTTTATTAGTACTGCCTGGGAGGAAGTGTTTTTTGGGCAGGGATTATGGTTCCTGACTTGATTCCTCCTCCTCCCCTGGCCTCGCGTGAGGTCGATGTGATTGCTGAATGTGAGGCGTTGTGGGTCTGTTAGGCCGCTTCTAGCCCGAGCATCCTTCGGGAGACAATTGTGGCCGCCCTTACACCCGGTCGGTTAATTATTTCTGTCCCAGCACATTTTGGTGGCAGGACATGGTATTAAAGTTGTTAGTTATCGTAAAATGTTAAATGGTTGTATTTTACTCTGATTGTTTTTGGCCACTGTATAAAAAGGTTAAGTTTGCATTTCATTTGTGGCTTTTTTTTTAAATTACGCGGCTTTAAAATTGTTAGTTATTGTAAAAGGTGAATGACTGTATCTTTACTTTGATTGTTTTAATCTACTTGGCATTCTTTGAAAATGCTAGATCTGCCTCCCTGTTAGCGAGCCCTTGTAATTTAATATCTTGTTGTGGCAAAATTTAAAAGAAGTGGCTCCCTACATGTTCGGTAGCGAAATTGTATGCAATTGGTGTTTTGTTTCATTACTTGGAAAGTTTTAATTTTGTTATTAAATGCTTTATCAAAGTCTGTTTTAAGTAAAATGGCTTGGCTATTAACGATAAAGTAAAGTTTTTAATTTCATTACTTGGAAAATTTTGATTTGTTATCAAATGTTTAATCAACGCCGGTTTTAAGTAAAATGGGTTGGCCGTTAACTGTAAAGTAAATTGTTTTGAAAAGGCACTCATGCCTGCTAGCTTTTTGGATCTGTTCCTGGTCAAGTGGTAAAGAAACAACCTTTAATGGTTGAAGTAATCGAGAAAGAAATTGTAAATTGCAACTCGACAATAACCAACTAATTTTGGCCCCGTTTCCCAACTGGGGGTTTTCTTTGATTAATCGTAATACCCGTCTCACTCTACTTTTCCATGTAATCTCCATCCGGTTCAATGGCCTTCCTCCAGCGCGAAACAAGGGCCAGTGTGCCCTATCGGTACCAATTCTTGTCCTCTGTCGGAGCCAGTGCTTCACTGTGTCAATCACCTCCTCATCGTCCCCAAAATGTCTTCCACGAATGGCACCCTTTAATGGCCCAAACAAGTGTAATTCCGATGGGGCTAGGTCAGGGCTGTAGGGTGGAGAAGGTAACACTGTCCAACCCTGTTTGCGATATGTTCAGCAGTCCTCAGACTTGTGTGGGACCGAGCGTTATCGTTTTGCAGCAAAACTCCTCCTGGGTTGCTGTGGTACCGAAGTCGCCGGAAGCGCGTCTTGAGTTTTGTTTTTATTTACTTATTTATTAGTACAGCTAGGGCGCCCCGTCGGGCAGACCGTTCGCCTGGTGCCAGTCTTTCAATTTGACGCCACTTCGTCGACCTGCAGTCGATGAGGATGATGATGAGGAGAGCACAACACCTATTCCCTAGGTGGAGAAAATTCCCCGACCCAGCTGGGAATCGAACCCGGGACCAGAGGATAGACAATCAGTAACGCTGCCATTCAGCTACCGGAGGCGGACTTGAGTTTCGTTAATGTGTTGACATATGCTTCTGAATTGATGGTACCGCCTTTTCGCATCACATGAAAGAGAAGCACACCTTCACAGTCCCACAACACGGTGATCATGACCTTACCGTCGGAAGTACTTGCTTTGAATTTTTTCTTCTGTGGGGATTGGGAATGGCGCCATTCCATCGACTGTTGTTTTCTTTCGGGTTGAAAATGGTGAAACCAGGTTTCATCACCTACCACAGCCCGGGACAAGAAGGCCTCCTCAGCTTAAAAACGTTGCAACAAATCAAGACAAATGTTTTTTTTCTGTGAAATTTGTGAGCCACCGTTAGACACCGAGGGACCCATCTTGTACACGCTTTTGAATATCCAAGAGTGCGGATAATTGCATCCACATTTCCTTTGCTGATTGACAGATGCAGCGCCAACGGCCGAGTCGTAATGTGTGTGTGCTCGCGAATGACAACACCACCTCGTTGCAACATGTCAGGTGTGACATCCACGGACGGTGTACCGACCGCTTCAAGTCGTGGAGTTCCACCGAACCGCCTTCTGATGACCTCACCCTCCGCGCCCAGCGACTAACTGTTCAAGTCGCCGGCCGGTGTGGCCGTGCGGTTATAAGCGCGTCAGTTTGGAAGCACGTGACCGCTACGGTCACAAGTTCGAATCCTGCCTCGGACATGGATGTGTGTGATGTCCTTAGGTTAGTTAGGTTTAAGTAGTTCTAAGTTCTAGGGGACTGATGACCTCAGTGGTTAAGTCCCATAGTGCTAAGAGCCATTTGAACCATTTGAACTGTTCAAATGGCTCTGAGCACAATGGGACATAACATCTGAGGTCATCAGTCCCCTAGAACTTAGAACTACTTAAACCTAACTAATGTCCGAGGCAGGATTCGAAACTGCGACCGTATCGGTCGCGCGGTTCCAGACTGAAGCGCCTAGAACCGCTCGGCCACTCCGGCCGGCCGACTAACTGTACTTCTGTCGACAGTAGATGCTCCATATACTTTTCTCTGCAGTGAGAAATACAATGATGGAACGTTGCTTGTAACGTACGCCACCTACTGACGCCTTTTTGAAACTGTCCTGCTGCTACGCTGTATGACGGCAATGACGGTAACTTGGCGCACTCACTCAGAAGACTTCAAATAACACATTCGTAACTTTTCACATTCATAAAATTGTTTTCAGCTGAGAAAAAAAAATGCGGTGCATTACTTTTCTGGGCAACCCTAGTAAGAACGGCAATACTTAATTCTAACTCTTGTCTGCCTTCAAGGATGTGCGCAGTCCTTACTACACTGCGCAGTACAATTAAAGGATAAATTTCTCGTAATGCAGAATATAAGTTTGATGTTTGGTTCGGAAGGTGCCTACGACCTTCTCCTTTAATGATGAAAAATCGTGGCGCCCAGCCACGTCACTGTCACGCTCGACGACGATCCAAACATCAAGGTGTCGACACATGCGAAATAAAGTGTTGAACTCAGACGTTCTTGGGACGTGCAAGGTGGCTTAATGATGTTGTTGTTCTTCTTCTTGTTCTTGTTCTTCATCTACATCTACGTCTAAATCTACATCTACATGGTTACTCTGCCTGCTAGAACGGCCTTCAAACTACTTCTCTACCGTTCCACTATCAAAGAGTGAGAGGGAAAAACGAACACTTAAATCTCTCGGTGCGAGCTCTGAGTTCTTTCAATTTGTTATACTCGTCATTTCTCCATATTTATATGGCTGCCAAAAAAATAGTTTCACGCACTGAGGAGAAAGTTGGTGCCTGAAATTTCACGAGAAGGCCCTGCCGCAGCGTAAAAAGCCTTTGTTTTACAGGCTATCACCCCAGTCCGCGGATCGTATCCGTGCGCTCTCTCTCCCTTATTTCGCGATAAAACAAAACGAGCTGGCCTTTTTTGAACTTTTTCGATGTCCTCCGTCAGTGCTATCTGAGCGGATGCCACACGGCACGGAATACTCCAGAAGAGGACGGACAAGCGTAGTGTAATCAGTCTCTTTAGTAGACCTGCTACATTTTTTAAAGTGTTTCAGAACAAAACCAGTCTCGGTTGCGAAATTATTTAACGGCAATGACGTGTTTCGTCCTTTTGGAGCATCATCAGATTGCGTAAAAGTAGCTGGATAAGTGAGTCATCAATCATAAAACCATAGACAATGTAAAATAGACATCAAGCTAACCGGTTACCTTGTCTACTTTACAGTCTATGTGGTTTTATGACTGATGGGTCACTTATCCAGCCACTTTTACTATTTTACGCTATATGTGGTTTCATGAGTGACGGGTCATCTATCGAACTACTTTTACACAGTCTGATGACGCCCCAAAAGGTCGAAACGCGTCATTGACATTAAATAATTTCGCAACCGAGACTGGTTTTGTCCTGAAACGCTTTTAAGCCGGTTGCTGTAGCAGTCTACCACGATGGAATACGAAAATTTTTATTTTCTAAGTGTTCCGCAAATAAATCGTAGTCTTTGGTTAGCCTTTCCAGTGAAAGTATCTATGTGATCATTCCAATTTATGTTATTCATAACAGTAATCTCATTTAGTTGAGTTTACAGCCTTTAGATTTGTGTGATTTATCGTGTAAACGGAATTTAGCGGATTCCTTTCAGTACTCATGTGGGCCACTTCCCACTTTTCATTATTTAGAGTCAATTGGCACTTTTTGTACCATACAGATATCTTGTCTAAGTCATTCTGCAATTCGTTTTGATAACCTGATGACTTCACAAAACGGAAAATGATGGCATCGACAATCTAAGAGGGCTGCTCAGATTCTCTCCTAGTCGTTTAGGTAGATCAGGAACAGCAAAATGTCTATAGCACTTCCTTGTGGAATGACAGGTATTACTTTTTTTTTACTCGAGAAATTTCTGTCAATTACTATGAACTGTGACTTTTCCGACAGGAAATCACAAATCCAGTCAAACCACTGTGGCAATATTCCATACGCACGCAATTTGATTAGAAGACGTTTGTGAGGAACAGTGTCGAAAATCTTCTGCAAATCTAAAAATATTGAATAAATTTGACATCTCCTATCGGTAGCACTCATTACTTCGTGACAGGAAAGTGTTAGTTGTGTTTCACAAGAACGATGTTTTCTGCATAGGTGCTTACCATTTGTAAATAGATCGTTTTCTTCGATATAATTCATAATTTTGCACCACAGTATATGTTCCAAAATCCTACTGCAAGTCGACGTTAGTAATATATATCCGTAATTCAGCGCACTACAGCTATTTTATTTCTCTGGTATTGTTGTGACTTTTGCAACTTTCCAGTCACTAGTTTCGGATCTTTCGCAGAGCGAGTAGTTGTATATGACTGCTGAGTACTGAGATATTGTATCAGCATACTTTGAAAATAACCCGACTAGTACACAATGTAGACCGGAGGTCTTGCCTTTATTAGGTGATTTAAGCTGCTTCGCCGCCCGCGGTGGTCTAGTGGTTCTAGGCGCGCAGTCCGGAACCGCGGGACGGCTACGGTCGCAGGTTCGAATCCTGCCTCGGGCATGGATGTGTGTGATGTCCTTAGGTTAGTTAGGTTTAAGTAGTTCTAAGTTCTAGGGGACTGATGACCACAGAAGTTAAGTCCCATAGTGCTCAGAGCCATTTGAACCATAAGCTGCTTCGCTACACCGAGGGTATGTACTTCTAAGTTACTTGCGTTGGCAGTTATTCTACTTTAGAATTCTGGAATATTTACTTCATCTTCTTTGGTGAAGGAGTTTAGGAAAACCGCTTTAAACTCTGCTTTATTGGCATTGCACCAGTGATATCACCATTGTTATCGCTCAGTGAAGGTATTGATTGCGTCTTGCCGCCGGTGTACTTTACATATGAGTATAATTTGTTTGGGGTTTTTGCCAGATTACGAGACAGAGTTTCGCTGTAGAAACTATTAAAAACATCTGCTATTGATGTTCGCATTAAATTTGGAGCTCATGCAAAAGTTCTCTAATCTTGAGCATTTTGCATTTTTTAATTATTGGTATGCTTTTTTCGTTGATTCTGCAACAGTATTCTGACCTAGTTTGTGTACCGTGGGTGATCATTACCATCTGTTGTTAATTTATGTGGTATATATCTCTCAATTCCTGTTGATACTATTTCTTTGAATTTAAACAACAGCTGCCTACGCTTACACAGTCACATCGAAAGGAGTGAGTAGAAACTACTTCTTGGCAAGACTTCAAGGGAGTTTTTATATGCTTTTTTAGGTAAATGTAGTTTCCGTTTGTTGTTGGTGGGTCTGGATGTTACGGTATTCAGTCTCGCTACAATTGTCTTGTGGTCAGTAAGCCCTGTATGTGCCCGCCCGGCTAGCCGCGCGGTCTAACGCGCTGCTTCACGAGCAGAAAGGCGTGCCGGTCCCCGGCACGAATCCGCCCGGCGGATTGGTGTCGAAGTCCGGTGCGCCGGCCAGCCTGTGAATGGTTTTAAGGCGGTTTTCCATCTGCCTCAGCAAATGCGGACTGGTTCCCCTTATTCCGCCTCAGTTCCACTATGTCGCCGATTGCTGTGCAAACACTTGTCTTCACGTATGCGTACACCATAATTACTCTACCACTCAAACGTTTGGGCTTACAGTCGCCTGGTATGAGACGTTCCCTGGGGGTGGTCCACTGGGGTCGGAACCGCACAACAACCGTGGGATCGGTGTGGGGCGGCGGTGGGGTGGGTGGACTGCTGTGGCTTGTTGTGGGGTTGTGAACCACTGGTGGCTGAGGCGGGACGAAGCCTTTCCGTCGTTTCTAGGTCCCCGGTTCCATACACAATACAAGCCCTGTATCCGTCATGATGCTCCCTACTTCAAATGGTTCAAATGGCTCTGAGCACTATGGGACTTAACATCTGTGGTCATCAGTCCCCTAGAACTTAGAACTACTTAAACCTAAATAACCTAACGACATCACACACATCCATGCCCGAGGCAGGATTCGAACCTGCGACCGTAGCGGTCACGCGGTTCCAGACTGTAGCGCCCAGAACCGCACGGCCACACCGGTCGGCGCTCCCTACTTCTTCACGATTATTTGTCGCTAGGGGGTCAAGTATGTTTTTGCAAACATTTACACTTAGAGTGAACTTTTGAACTAATTGTTCGAAATAATTTACTGAGAAATTGTTTACTACAATTTCGGACTATGTTTTATGCCTGCCATCGGCTTTAAATATGTGTTTTTGCCAACATATCGAGGGTAGATTGAAGTCACCACCAACTACAGTTGTATTCCAAGATGCTACAGCAGGCGGGTGTAAAATTAATGTGCGCAACGGAAAATACTGAAAGCGAAAATCAAGATTTGGCCCTGTCTGACTACCACCTGAAGCAGATCTTAGGATTTCTTAATTGTGGTGCTTTGGTAGCTCAGAGGTAGAGCACTTGCCTGCCGAAAGACAAAGTTCAAATGTTCAAATGTGGGTGAAATCTTATGGGACTTAACTGCTAAGGTCATCAGTCCCTGCCGGCCGAAGTCGCCGTGCGGTTAAAGGCGCTGCAGTCTGGAACCGCAAGACCGCTACGGTCGCAGGTTCGAATCCTGCCTCGGGCATGGATGTTTGTGATGTCCTTAGGTTAGTTAGGTTTAACTAGTTCTAAGTTCTAGGGGACTAATGACCTCAGCAGTTGAGTCCCATAGTGCTCAGAGCCATTTTTTTCATCAGTCCCTAAGCTTACACACTACCTAACCTAAATTATTCTAAGGACAAACACACACACCCATTCCCGAGGGAGGACTCGAACCTCCGCCGGGACCAGCCGCACGTTCCATGACTGCAGCGTCGCAGACCACTCGGTTAATCCCGCGCGGTGAAAGGCAAAGCAGTCCCTGAGTTCGAGTCTCGATCTGGCACACAATTTGTCGGCCGCTGTACGAAATTACAGCCACCTTCCAGTATGAGTGGGTTACTTGCTTGAAATAAGACTCAGATTTCTTTGAAGTGCTCAGCATCTGAATCAGGAGGTCAGTGAAAAGAAATAATTATTAATTTATCCGGTTGCCTATCCATACTAACCCACAGTAGCTATCATCTTCAATTTCTCTACAAGGTAAACTACTCCTGGCAGCAATATACACTCCACCACCAACTCTATTTAATCATTCTTTCTTAACACAGTTAGGTCCTTTGAAAAAAATTCGGTTGAACTTACTTCCGGCATCAGCCAGCTTTCCGTACCTTCTTCTTCTCCTCGCACTCTCCCGATTCCCCTTTTCATTTGCCCTTCCTCTCTCTTTTTTTACCCATGACGTACCTGCACCATCACAGAAATGTGCCCAGGGTATGCAACCCGGTGGCTACATCCAAGTTATGCCACTCGTCATTACTATATATTCTGCCATGTATTTAATTATTTACAGTAGAACATTTGTGTATGAAGAGGGAGGAAATCGACAATAGCTTATACAAAGGACGCAGCCTCGTGTAGCTTTAGTTACAGTGGTGCCACAATTAGTGACTGGCGTAAGGGAGCAGATACAGGGATCCTGCATCCCCGTTCTAGGATGGGTTCTACTATAGGTGGTTTTTCATGGCCTTCCTCCGATCTGCTATGAAGTGTCAAGTGTTTACCAGTGTCTTGTGGATTGCACGTACAATGTAGCGTTAAGTTTATGTTGTTACGGATGAAGATGCCGACATACAGGCTCTTACGGGTGTAAGTGCAGATATTTTTATTGGTGACTAAGGACAGTGTACTGAACAACATTACGTCAGTATTTACTTTGCTATGATGACGACGAACGACTTGTCGCCAATGTTGACTGGTGGCCATGGTGCTGGCTGCGTGGTCTGGATCTGCAACGACTAAAATAATTGGAAATCGTTGGTAAAAAATAATATATATTGTACTTTTAACTGCTTGTAAGGCTTCTTCTTGGCTGCATACATATGATTCTAAATATAGCTATTGAGGCCATACGTTACTAAGCGCCTTGTTAGAGGTTGCTTCCTATCAGCTGAAGGCTATGCTACTTTCCTACTTGGCGTCCCGAGCAAGAGTGGACGAGAGCTCGCTAGAAACTTGATGCAAGCCGCGGAGCGGCGCTAGCGGCACTGGTCGCGACTCGCGGGTCCGACGATACTAATATGGACCGCGGTCAGTAACTACAACCCGTAACAAGTGTGGTATCCAACGTTGATACCACATACTTCACGTGCAGACTAGTAATACCAGTAATTACAGATATTAGGGGTAGTATGTTTTAGGTTCGGTAGTAACTGTGATAATGTAAGGAATGAGGGCTTTCTCCGCATAGTCAGCTAGGAAATTACTATATGGAAAACACTGACAAGAAGAACGGAGAGAATGATGGGATGTCTGTTGGGTCATCAGGGCACAACTTTTATGGTACTAGATGGAGCTGTAGAGGGTAGAAATAGATGAGGAAGACAAAGATTGGAATACATCCAGCAAATAATTGAGGATGTGTGTTACAATTGCTACTCTGCGATGAAAACATTGACACAGGAGAGGAATTTGCGGCGCTCTGCATCAAAGCAGTCAAAAAACTGATGCCTCAGAAAAAAGTACCTTCAAGCCTATGTGGAAGAGCAAGTTTTTAGTGGTTATTTTCCCTTGGGCAGCAGTCAGAAAGTGTGGAGCGTGGGCGCAAAACGGTTATCCTGTATTAACAGGTGTAATCCAGTGCAGTTATGACCACGCAGAAAACATGAGATAGTAAATTATGTGACGTGTCTAAAAATGGTTCAAATGGCTCTGAACACTATGGGACTTAACTTCTGAGGTCATCAGTCCCATAGAACTTAGAACTACTTAAATCTAACTAACCTAAGGACATCATACACATCCATGCCCGAGGCAGGATTCGAACCTGCGACCGTAGCGGTAGCGAGGTTCCAGACTGAAGCGCCTAGAACGGCTCGGCCACAACGGCCGGCGTGACGTGCCTGTGGAAAGACTGTTAGACAGGGAGGAAACACAACTAACTTACTTTAGTGGGTACATATCAAAGCACCAATGACCACAATATCTGCAGTTATACTCCTATCACCCTGTCCAGCCTATTCCTCTGATATAGCACCAAGGTGGCCACCAAGCTTTACGTCCCCATGAGACGGACGGATCACCGTCAACAGTGTCACATGTCGTCACTTAATGGGGCATTGCGGAGAGATTTGAAATTTAATTCGGGGTAATCGAGTTAAATCTGATGATCAGGAACTCTACTAGTGATTACAGATATTAGGAGTAGTTCCATCCACTTGCCTGCCGAATACAGATACTGATAACTTATCACAGCTAGGATTAGAACAGGCATACCTCAGAATCGAACATCACTACAGAGGCGTGCCTTAGCGTCTCGGCTGCGGAGGGAGGTGATTTGACTTCGGAAAACTCTAAATTTGGATCGCTGGACAGAGAACGTTGTGCTATCGACATCTTGTTGCCGTTTTGCTGGTCGGGTGGAGCAGAACTGCTCTTGTTGGCTGGTTCGTCGGCTGGCTTTTGGTTGGGTTGCCTTCCCATTAAGAGATTGTCAGTCTGCCTGCCTGTCTCACCTAAACATGCGTAAGTGTTACCTTCCCAGGCTGACCCTTGGAACCTTCTGAGAGCCGCGCCTTGTGTTTTACATAGTGATTTCCTTTTTAGTCTTAAGTACTCTGTGTGACCTTCAGCCGAGTTTCAGCGTATTAAAATTGTAAGGCTTTTCTTCCTAGGCCTTAAGCCGAAAAAAAGTTGTTTCTTGTTTGGTATGTGGCCTTCAGCTGAGCATCAGCCTTTCAAAATTAAAATTAGAAATTCCTTGTGCCTAGGCCTTAAGCTGTAAATTTGTTTCAAGTTGGTATGTGGCCTTCAGCCGAGTGGTACACGAAATATTTTAGGATAAGGGCTTCAGCCTTTTCAAATTGAAAGGTGTTCTTCCTAGGCCTTAAGCCGTCAATTCTTTTTTTTTAATGTGCGGCCTTCAGCGGAGTTTTCACTCTATGTAAACATTGAAAATCTTTGTCTCGGCCTTAAGTCGTAACACTGTTCTTGATTAATATGTGGCCTTCAGCCGAGTTCTATTGAAAAAATTTAAGCTAAGGTTTCAAGCCTATTTAAAGATAATTTTTTGGAAGAAGTGAAACCTCCAGAAGAACTCCGTACCTCAATTCCTTGCTTAGGGCTTGTGCCTTGGATTTTCGATGTGGCCTTCAGCCGATCTAAATTAAAGCAAAGGAGGTCTTTCGTGATTGTGTGTTTTAACAATTAAAGTTTATATGTTGAGTGCAATTGACAGTAACTTATTTTCGCCCCTTTCCACAAATATAACCTCATCCGCTCTGTCCTGCTAGCCAAGGGCTTTCACCCACCTTTCCTTCTACATCTACATCTACATTTATACTCCGCAAGCCACCCAACGGTGTGTGGCGGAGGGCACTATATGTGCCCCTGTGATTACCTCCCTTTCCTGTCGGAGTCGCGTATGGTACGCGGGAAGAACGACTGCTGGAAAGCCTACGTGCGCGCTCGATCTCTCTAATTTTACATTCGTGATCTCCCCGGGAGGTATAAGTAGGGGGAAGCAATATATTCGATACCTCATCCAGAAACGCACCCTCTCGAAACCTGGACAGCAAGCTACACCGCGATGCAGAGCGCCTCTCTTGCAGAGTCAACCACTTGAGTTTGCTAAACATCCCCGTAACGCTATCACGCTTACCAAATAACCCTGTTAAGAAACGCGCCGCTCTTCTTTGGATCTTCTCTATCTCCTCTGTCAAACCAACCTGGTACGGATCCCACACTGATGAGCAATACTCAAGTATAAGCCGAACGAATGTTTTGTAAGCCACCTCCTTTGTAGATGGTCTACATTTTCTAATGACTCTCCCAATGAATCTCAACCTGGCACTCGCCTTACCAACAATTAATTTTATATGATCATTCCACTTCAAATTGTTCCATACACATACTCCCAGATATTTTACAGAAGTAACTGCTACCACTGTTTGTTCCGCTATCGCATAATCATACAATAAAGGATCCTTCTTTCTATGTATTCCCAATACCATACATTACATTTGTTTATGTTAAGGAACAGTTGCCACTCCCTGCACCAAGTGGCTATCCGCTTCAGATTTTCCTGCATTTCGATGCAGTTTTCTAATGCTGCAACTTCTCTGCATACTACAGCATCATACGCGAAAAGCCGCATGGAACTTCCGACACGATCCTTGCTGTTGTGTACAGAGTTGTGTTTTTTTTTTTTTTAATTGTGATTTCATTCCCCTGCCCCATATGGGCAGGGGAGGGCTGTCAGCGGCACAATCCGCCGCTCTTCAGCCGAGTGACACGACAACTAAAACAAGAATAAAATGATACATACATAAGGAGATAAAAAAGGGGAACATAAAACAGAGTAAGGGGAGAAAATGGAGGTAAAAATACACTGACATGTAGACGTTCATGGAGGACAGTTAAAAAAGTCACCAGAAAGTTAAAAAACACAGTTGGCGATTCTTAAAACACAGAGAAGACACTGAATGCGCATGCACAGGTTAAAAGTTGGCCACAGTATTAAAAACATTTACAGAGTTATGTTTGAAGAGTGACGTCAAGTACGTTCCCGGCAGCCAGTCTCGATCGAGAACAGTGCACCCGGTACTATCAATCAAAGCCCGTGCCTGGTGGGAGAAAGCGACGAGACCCCGAGATGGGGTCGCGTGTCCACGCGGCGGAGCAGCCGAGGCGTGCGTGGGCGGCGCGGGCCGGACCCGAGACATCCATCAGCAGCGGAGGGCAGCGCCTCGCACCGCTGCCGGCACACCTGCCCTCCCGCGGCGGCAGTTCGATTAATCGCCGCCAGGGCGCGCCGAGCGCGGCGGCCGGCGCAGCAGCGCCGAAGCGAGGCGACCCTCCTAATTTGCCGAGCGGGCGTATCCAGGGTCCATCTCCGGACCGGCCCCATCGCTGATAATTGGGCTCTGCGGGCGGCGTCACGCCGCCGCCTGTTTGTTTTAAGCTGGCGGCGCGCGCGCGCCGGGCGGCCGGCCCCGTAATCAATTACGCCCGTATCAAATAAATTGCCCACTTTATCTTGCCCGATACTGTAATATTGATTGGGTTAATTGGATTTCATTGACTGGCCCGAAAGAGAAAGAGCGACAGCGAATGTCCCCCCTAGAACAGCACCAGAGAGAGAGAGAGCGAGAAAGAGCAGGCCAAGAAGGTGGGGAAAAGGGATTCGACAAGTAAGGTGGAAGGGAGTACAGCTTACACTGGACGGACGGTAGGGGCCCTAAATCCCAACTCCTTCGCGTTCCCCTACGGCGAGCAATCGATGACGGCCAGTCCATTCATGCAGCCGGGAAGATCTGATCTAAGCTGCGCTCCCGCGACGGACGTATGTTTGTTTGCGTCGCTTAAATTAGACTCGGAGCCTAATTAAAGTCAGGTACGGGTGGGGCCAGTGAGAGAGTGATGGATTCCATTTCACGCGGGACAGCCCGGCAGGGGCAGCGGCGCGCTCCGTGGCACTGTTTGTCTAGCGGCGCCGCGAGCGTGAAATATGGCTCGCCGCCCTTTCTCGTCCGGCAGAAATTAATAGCGTGCCGTTCGGGCGTAATTTATAAACGCTATGCGTGTGTACATTAATGCTGCCAAAGCAGCCTTCTAAATCTCCAATCCGCTGCTCATAATACGATTGCGTTTATCATTCCTTATTGATCCAACAGATTTATCGGCGGCTCGCGCAGTTCCATTAAGCAATAAACAACACAAAACTGATCACCTGTTCTCGTCGTTCTTGAAAGGAAGAAGATGCCAAGTCACTGCGTTCCGTATGAGGTTGTGCCGTGGTAGAGAATAATGAAGGAATGAGTTAAGTTAAACACCACACAGGAAGACGGCTGCAATTCTAGCCGAATTCAATGCACACATATTATTGCTCGCGGGAATCTCCCAGAAAGCGACAACTAGTATCAAACGAAGAGATTTAATAGCAGTTGAGGCTTGATAGTAGGTTAAGTGAGCACTCAACTTAAGTGGGGCGACGAACTTCGTAACCCTCGCAAGAAGTGCCTCACAACCCCAACCGCGCGTGCACGCTGCCATCGGTTCCGGCCTGACCACACACCACAGAGACTTCCTCGCTGCTCTGCCTCAACCGACCGACTGCCACACACCGCACACCCAGAAAATATATACGCCATATCAAAGATAGTACAGCAGTACTAGTATCGATACACGCTGCTGCTGCCACTCATGGAGAGCAGACAGTAACGCTATGGCGGTAACCGAAGAAGAAATAAGACACCACTGGACAGCAACCAATGATAAAAAAACAAGGCACGACGCGAGCCAGCCACGGCTTGGTGGGCTACAGAATGGTGAGGCAGCTGTCGTCATAGGAAAACTATACAGCAGCAGAAATGATTAGACAACAAATTACCTCAATAAACAGACGATTTCCTTAACTTGTATTTCACGAAGCACTAATACATTACAAATAATGCAGCAAGAATTAAGAGTACATCTCTCAGTGTGAACAGGTAAGAATCTCCCTGCACTACAGCACGAACGATGGAGCCGCGACTAGGCTGCATCTGCATAGCATCACGTCTCCGAGCGCGAATGGGCTGTGGGCTGCCACAGGCCGTCGTATATTGCTACGGCAGAGGGCGCCCGTAGTCCAGAGCAGCTGAAGGCGTGGCCCAGCGGCCGCGCATCAGTGGCTCCGCCAAATCCTGCGCGATCACTGTCAGTGTCAGATGGAAACATGCAATTCCGCTGCTATGACGCCCATGGGGTGATATCGACACGTGATACCACAGATGGATACTTGAATTCGTGGCCAAAACCCGAAATGTCAGATACTGGATCTGATATTCAAAATGGGTCACTCCTATGACTCTTATGCGAGACCTCAAAACTGTTGTAACATGGACTCCGTTTGGTGTTGGAGTGGCTCTTGAAAGATATTGCCCTAGAGCTACTCTACAGGACGTCGAGTGGATCTGGAACAGAGGTTACAAACGTACACTCTCTCTCTTTTCAAGCATTAATCCCAACGGTGCGGGGTCTGCTGTTATAGTTAACCGGACGTGGCATGTTAATTTTAAGGGATGACCAGATGCCCTTCCTGTCGCCACCTCATACCCCCCAGGACTGAAAAGATGTACCCCAGCTGCCTGCATCTAGTGCAAGCCATGAAATAGGGCAAGCATATGTAAATGTCTGTGAGTCGTGTAAATGAGGCAAAACGTGGGGACCAGCCCGGTATTAACCTAGTGGGATGAGGAAAACCGCCTAAAACGCACATCCAGGCTAGCCAGCACACCAGCACTTGTCGTTAGTCCGACGGGCGGATTCTATCCGGGGCCAGCGGGCCTCCTAGAGTCCAGGAAGCAGTGTTACATACATACATGCACTGATCAGCCAAAGCATTATGACCATCTACCTAATAGCTAATGTACACTTTTGGCAAGGATAACAGCGGTGATGCATTGTCGTTTGGAACCAATGAGACATTGGTAGGTCGCTGGAGGGAGTTGGCGCCACATCTGCACAGACAAGTCACGTAATTCCCGTAAATTCTGGGGAAGGGGTCAATGAGCTCTGACACCAAATTCAATCATAGCCCAGATGTCTATCCAGTCGATGCCGGCTGCAGTGGCCAAGCGTTTCTAGGCGCTTCAGTCTGGAACTGCGAGACCGCTACGGTCGCAGATTCGAATCCTGCCTTGGGCGTGGATGTGTGTGATGTTCTTAGGTTAGTTAGGTTTAAGTAGTTCTAAGTTCTAGGCGACTGATGACCTCAGATGTTAAGTCCCATACTGCTCAGAGCCATTTGAACCATTTTGTTCAATCGAGTTCACATCCGGAGAATTGCGGGCCAGCACATCAACTGGAACTTGCCGCTGTGTTCCTCGAACCACTCCATCACTCTTCTGTCTGTGTGACATGGTGCATTACCTTATTGAAAAATGCCACTGCTGTCGGTAAACAGGATCGTCATGAAGGGATGTAGGTGTCTCGTAGCAGTGTACGCTACTGATTGGCCGTCATGGTGCTTCTCCTGAGCTCCGCTGGACCCATAGCTGACCACAACAATGTTCCTTAGAGCATAAGGGAGCCGCCGCCAGCTCGTCTCTGTCCCGCAGTTCAGGTGTCAACGAGCAGTTCCCCTGTAAGACGACGGATTTGCTCCCACCCATCGGCATTATGAAGTCTCTGGATTCATCAGAGCACGCAAAGCCCTGCCACTGAGCCAACGTCAAGTGTCGATGGCCCATTTTAGTCGTTGTTGCCGAAGTCGTGATGTTAACATTGGCGTATGCATGGTTCATCAGATCTGGAAGCCCATTGTTAGAAGTGTTTGGAGCACTTTGTGTTTGACACGCGTGTACTCTGCCCAGCATTAAAGTCTGACGTTAGTTCCACCACAGTACCGCCTGTCCTGTTTTACCAGTCTGTTCAGCCTGCAACATCCGACATCTGTAATGAGGAGTGGCCGCCCAACAACACGACGTCTGGACGTAGTTTCACCATGGTTTCACCAGCTGTTGAAGACACTCACCACAGCACTCTTAGAACACCCGAAAAGTCGCGCAATTCCCAAAATGCTCGTGCTGCGAGTCACAGCCATCACAGTCTGCCCTCAGTCAAACTCAGATGGATGACAAGACTTCCCCACTGGACACACCGACAGCTCACTCACTGATACTATTTGTCCCGTGCGTGTGTCTGACTATTTAGCGGTCATTCCTCGCCAGGTGGCGCTGCTATCGCCACGATGCCTTTATACCGATAGTAGGTCGGTAGTTATAATGTTGTGGTGATCAGTGTATATTCAGAAGTGGCATTCATTCTCAACACATGCTAGAGTTTCATTGAACACTGTATTCAGGAATTTACTTTAGTCGATTTATGAGATTACAATTTGTTACAAATTTTCAGGAAATATTTCTACTGTTACAAATTATTTGTACTGAAGTTACTGGAATATTCCTTAGTATTTCGTATTACATCCTTCTGATTTGATCACTGTCTCGTTTACGAACAACATCGAGTCTACCAAATGTTGGAGATATTGATTTGTCGGAACAGAACAAATGGTAAACTGGCTTTGCAGCTACACAAGTACGTAAAGCAGTGAAGCTTTATAAATTGTTGTCAGTTAAGTCTGTTTATTTATTTCTGATAAAAATACAACACATTCCATTTCTTATAAAGTAAATATTTAGTATACCTTTTGTAAACAGTAAATATAAGTACAACACGATGATTTAGTATACCATAACTTGTATACACTTTGTAACGTCCCCTTAGAAGAATTGTATACGAGACTGTGCTTAAACTGACACAATATTTTTAGCGCAACGCAATCTGACTTTCAGAAATCCCTACAAAGGAATGGCCCTGACTAACATTAACCTATACGTTTCACAAATCACTTACCTCACCAAAAATCTTTCTTACTCGAACTACTGCAATACAGCGAGCGCCACTACTGCCAGCTAAATAAAAGATTCAAACTACAGAAGGCACTAACTACTGATAGGCATAGTTAGCAAATGAAAGATTCTAATAGAGAACACACAATGTATTTGCCTTAATATCATCACAAGTCATAATATATGTAATTTCAAAACTCCGCCATCTCTCTCCTCACATCCACCACTGCTGGCGGTTCACCTCTAACTGCGCAACGCTACGCGCTGTTCACATCCAGCTGCCGCTGCCCAACACTACAATGGCAGACAACAATGCAAACTAGCCACAGACTGCACACAGCAAAGCCAGTGATTTTCATATAGAGCGCTACGTAACGTTGCCAATAAAAAAACATAAACAGCCTACTTACAACTTCATGATGTTGAAGTATATAAACATTTCAATAAAGTGTATGCCAAAAAAGCAACAGCCTTGCCGCAGTGGATATACACCGGTTTCCGTGAGATCACTGAAGTTAAGCGCTGTTGGGCGTGGCCGGCACTTGGATGGGTGACCGTCCAGACGCCATGCGCTGTTGCCATTTTTCGGGACCGAGCGAGGTGGCGCAGTGGTTAGCACACTGGACTCGCATTCGGGAGGACGACGGTTCAATCCCGCGTCCGGCCATCCTGATTTAGGTTTTCCGTGATTTCCCTACATCGCTCCAGGCAAATGCCGGGATGGTTCCTTTGAAAGGGCACGGCCGACTTACTTCCCCATCCTTCCCAAACCTCGCAGTTTGGTCTCTTCCCTCAAAACAGCCCCAGCCATTTTTCGGGGTGCACTCAGCCTCGTGATGCCAATTGAGGAGCTACTCGACCGAATAGTAGCGGCTTCGGTCAAGAATACCCTCATAATGGCCGGGAGAACGGTGTGATGACCCTACGCCCCTCCTATCCTCATCCTCCTCTGAGGATGACACGGCGGTCGGATGGTCCCGGTAAGCCACTCGTGGCCTGACGACGGAGTGAGTACAGTATGTCAAAAATTACATAATGTCAAAAATATGAGCCTGTAAATCACGTTTAGAGTTGAACGCATGGAGTGCCAATTAAAACAGCAAAGAACCATGAACACCATTAGTACAAAACATTGCTAACCAGTAAATTGTTGTGTGACCGTATATTTCCAAATTATCTTGTAACTTAAGTAAGACCCATAAGAAAGTGTTCAATCTAATCGGAATAAATTAATTCAACCAGATAATGAAATACGAATAACTACTAGTGATTACCAATACATAACTAGTTAGAGTACAGTGTCCCATATTAATTTGCACACGTAGCTAAATGAGAAGTCACTATGAAAGCAGGTAAGCAGGTAGGAACGTGCAGTAGAGTCATAAAAATCCAGGGAATCAGTCACCCATCCCTATTCGCAGAATAGCAGCTCGTCCTCTGTGAAGCTAAATGTTAGGCAAGTTTAGAGTCGGGCTGGGCTGTGTTTTGAAAAGAGGACTTCCTGGCACTGAACATAGAATATCATACATCGCAGATTACATTTCTATGATGTATTGGGACAACAGAGACTGTTTGAAACAAGCTGTGTGGCCAGCATTAGAGGCGGATCGATCAGTGGCAGAGTTACGGATGACTGCCACACTGCAACGAAATTGTGGACGTGAATATTCACCGTAAAACATGGGCTGTTAAAGCAACATTTTAGAAAGTGAGATGGGAACACAATGTTTAGGTCCCCTTTGAAGATCGTGGATGAGGACACCTCGCCCAGATGCCGCGAAACCAATTAGTTTGAGAGCTCATAAAGGAAGTTTACCATTGATTCACGAAAACGGTTTGGTATTGGAAGTAAGAAGTTGAACTGTGCTTACAGAGGTCCTTCCATACTTGCCGGCACACAAAAGTAGGCAGAGAGTGGTGGTAAGTCAGACACGTTTTGTAGCACCAAGATTAATAACTAAGGGAGGGGGTCCAGCATCTTCTAAGATAACTTCTTGCTAGCCGCCACTCGCAAAAATGGTTCAAATGGCTCTGAGCACTATGGGACTTAACATCTGTGGTCATCAGTCCCCTAGAACTTAGAACTACTTAAACCTAACTAACCTAAGGACATCACACACATCCATGCCCGAGGCAGGATTCGAACCTGCGACCGGAGCGGTCACGCGGTTCCAGACTGAAGCGCCTTTAACCGCACGGCCACACCGGCCGGCGGGACTTAACTTCTGAGGTCATCAGTCCCCTAGAACTTAGAACTACTTAAACCTAACTAACCTAAGGACGTCACACACATACATTCCCGAGGCAGTATTCGAACCTGCGACCATAGCGGTCGCACGATTCCAGACTGCAGCCCCTAGAACCGCTCGGCCACTCGCAAGAACTGTTATTCAACCAGTGGAAAATTATGTGACATCGAGAAACAGAGAGCACAGAGTTCTCCTTAAGCTCTCTACAGAAAGTTACTTGACAGGTACGCATCTTGATCGGCAGACTTCAATTCTAAATTGCGTATCTAGATTCTCTGGGACGAGAGGATCTTTGCCTGATTTGAAGTTAGACGCAGAGAGAGTGGAGTTGTTGGTTCAGAACGAATAACTGATTTTAGAGCACATCAGCCACCACTTGCAGATTATGAGTGTGGTGAGATCCAGCAGGGAACTGTAGGAAAAGGCGAATCATTTGGAATGATATTCAGTAATTTCGATCTTCATTCTGAGAACTTCTTTGGAGTTAAAGATTCGAGATTCCAGTTGAATCACAAACCAGATATTCTAACCAAAACTACTCATTTCAATGTTTGTTACATTTGTTTATTGTGAATTTAACTGTATGCATATGTAATAAACTGATTCATTGAGAACTTTGTCTAATTTCGTAGTGAGGTGAATTCCTTAATCGTTGTTTTAATGGGTGATGATTTACTTATGATAGATACAGAGAGCCAAATACATTTCAATCAAAGTACTCCGCCCACAAGTCACACGATAGGGCATAATTTTCCAAAATGCAGTAGACTTAGTTCAATTGGCCCTCGTGACTAGTATTACCTTTGTAGGAAGATATATTTTCAATATATTTTATGGTGTACATATGTACTCTCGATGTTAACCCAAATTAAGTGTTGCTTGTAGTTCTGATAGAATTTTGGAACATGTCACCAAGTAAATTTTTTCTCTATTCTGTATCTCTATCACAACAGGTGATGGGTAATGTTCTTTGCCCGAAACCGGTCACACTTTAATAAATAATTTAAACATCAGCTTATGGTGCTATACAAGCTGTGGAACAATCAACAGCAAAAAGTATTTTAAAATTAAAATAATGTCTGCGATTATTGAGGTGATTCGGTTCCAACGGGATTCGGAAAGAAGGAAGTAGTTACACCACGCCCTACATTGTTTCCGTACGCATCCAGCAGCTTAGAACGGATTGTAACAGCGTTGGCGCTCTTCAGATACACAGAACACGATACTCCACTATATCTATGGACTGCACTGTCTGGCTTTTGCACCCCTAGCGGCGTGCTACAGTAATGTGGCCCGGGTACGTCAGTTTCTCCGAACAATAACAAAGGTGGATTACAGAACAATTATTTTCTCGGTGTGATAGTTAAAAGTTTATAATTACCCCTCGTAAAGACAATGGGCAACTCATCTCCGATTTTGCTGTTCCTGGGTCGATTTACAATCTTTGCCGATTTGGGAGCATCGGTAAAACAGGTGGGATATGGTAAACCTAGTACAGTTGACTCGGATAGGAGATAAAACGTACTCTTCGTTTTTATTCTGGCTGTGAGGCGTAGCGCCGTATAATGATCCTGCCTTGGAGGCGGTTAAGTGGGAGATGTGTCTCAGAGCTGGATAGTGACAGATGGTGACGCAAGACTGGACGCGCACGTAGTTTGTGTATCAGCCGATAGAGGACAATATTGGATAGGGGGACTGCGATTTTAGTTTCGATTGTGCCCACTAGAGTGCACTAAAGTAATAGAATGTTTTTCATAAACTATTCTAGTATTTTCATAAAGTGTTATTATGTCTTTTTGTGTATGTAAAATGTTATAAATGTGTTTTAGCAGTACGAATGATGCGTGAGTGTGGTTTACGGTTAATATGAAGATAATTGTTTAACGAGTTATGTAGTAGGATTTAGTGTGGGAACATTTTGAAGAAGTATGGATATGGACAAAGGGGATTCCTGTAGAATAGATTTGTAAAGCAAGTTGATGGTAAAGGGAAAGTTAATTCAGGTATAAATAACAATAGTAAATAACTTTATTCATAAACAAAACTTCAGCATATTAGATAATTACGTCAGTAAAAAGTGCAGTCGTTAGGTATAATATTTTGCGATTGGTTATTGATGAAAAGCGCGGACTGACGCGGGAGAGTGTTGTTTTCCTATTGACTGTTGAATAAACTGACCAGTGGCAAAGCAATATTCTTCGCGCACCTTTCTCTGCTGGTAGAGAAGACTCAGAATATTCTAGAGAGGAGTCGGAGCCTAGCCATGAAACAGTTCGGACGTGTGTAGTAGTAGTTCCAATGGAAACGATAAGTTGCCGGATCTAGCAGTGTTTCATACATCAAAAGTGTGGTAAAGTGACGGCATAATTATTCCGATGGGCATGTAGAAATTTCGGAATTTTTAAGTGAATTTTGTGATGAGAAAAGACATATATTCCGCGTGGCGTATTGAGCAGGTCGGTGGCTAAAAACTGTGACTGCATTTGGTACCGACAGACTTAATATTTGGCGAGCATTATCAATCAAAAACAATCAGTATTTTTGTAGCTATTACGTTTTCGGGAAATGCAACACCATAAACTTGCTAACGTGAGTGAAAGGGGTTGTGAGTGACTGTGTTAAAACTAGCACGGGCTTGGCAGTGATACTTGCTCACCTAAGTTTGAGAATGTATTAATTGAAGACAAAATTCCCAACCTTTCATTTCGTGTGAAAACTTTCTCCCGAAACGTAGATTAGTGACTTTAATTGCAGCCTGGTTCACATCGAAGTACAGTAGGTTTCACACGGCTTCCCTGCTGATGATATGCTGAGACAATGTTCACAGGTAGGTGCAGGTACGTCATAAAAGGACGGAGAGAACCGCGCCGCCGCAGCCTGTATGTGGTAGCATCATTCTGTTAGTAGCGAGTAGTTGTTGTAGATGACACGCGTGCTGTAGACTCTGTAGAAATTGTGAACACGTTTGTAAGTTTAAGGAGAGAATTTTCTCACCGTTTGGCCGATATAAGTGTCTGAAATTTCACGAACATAGTACGATATTTTTACATAATGGACATGCAAAGAACTTAACGAAAAACCAAATGGTAGAAGCGATAGATAGTTTAATGTTTAACGCTAGTCAGGCATTTTTACACCAGAAAGGCGAGGTGCGTCTTCTGCACTATCTCTGCAGGATAGATTATGCATGAAAACAGTAGGAGAGAAGACACAAATCTAAAACGGGTATTCATTTATTGTGCGGCAATTTCATGTACATAGAGCGGTATAGTTTGTTTAAATCACCTGTGACTTGCTTGCAGGTTACATACACCGCGCCGAATACTTATAACCGGATGACGAATCACGTGCCTTCTAGTGAAGGTGATTTGAGATATGCGGCTAACGTTGTAATGAGTCGGAGGAATTTAATGAAGGTTAATGTGTACAATGTCTGGAATTTTATTCTGGAACCTGATCTAAAGATGACTGCTTACAATGTGTAGCACGTAAACGGTGGCTGCATGAAGACTGTTCAATTCTCAGTAACATGTGGGCCCTTTCTGGAAGAAACGACAGAGTAAAGCACCAAAAATTACAATTATACGTCCTAATTGTAATTTATTTGTTTGTTCAGTTACCTATCTATTCTATTTCATTTAGTTTTTACCTTTGTATCAGTTACCCCATCCGTTTAGAATGCTTAAGTTTTACTCTGACTGCTTCATAGTTTCCACTGGCTGGAAATTGTAATAAAATCCTCTTAAGGCTGTTGTAAACCAGTAGGTTATACTTTTCTTTATAATTAAGCGAACCAGTTCCAAAACACAATCATGAGGCATCTCTCCTACCCACGCTTCGTCATTTTACCTACCCTAAGAGCGCTGCCGAAACACAGTCTTCGTAGATACTGTTTAAAATTCCAATTTCATTTCTCTATTGGTTCAGTGCACAAGTTAATAGCGTTTTATAATAATAGGTGAATAAGATGGCCGCATAATGACTTCCCAACCATACTCCTGTATAGTGTCATTTGACGGTTTAGCAGAATAGGGGCGGGCTTTAATGTGGTATTGTATCACTTCACGCTGTCTTCCTTGTCGTTGTTCTTGGATGGTGTCTGTAAGACATCTCAGCTGTTGACAGTAAATGCCAGCACTGATGGTTACACCTCTGGGAAACAATGTGTAGTAAACCATATCATCGCTGTTCCACCAGATCCATAACATTAACTTTTGTGGGTGCACGCATGTCTTTGTATGGGGAGTTGCTGCTTTGTTTGGGCTCAACCATTCCTTTCTTTCCCTTACGTTAGCATAAAGACGCCATTTCTAGTCACCAGTAACGATTAGGAATGGTCGGTGTTGTTCACGAGCGCGAGCAAGCTCAATGCACATGTGGTCACTCGCAGATTTTTTTTATTTGGGCTTAGAACATGCTGTACCCACACACCTTATTTTTGAACCTTACCTACTAGATGTAAATCATGAAAATGTCACACGATGGTGGAATGATCGCAATTCACAGTTTCTGCCAGTTCTGGAGTACACTGACATGGCTCATTGCGACTTAACGCTTTTAAACGATCTTCATCAAAACCTGAAAGTCTTCCTGAACGTGGAGAGTCACTAGTGTGAAAACGATCCTTATTAAAACGAGATAAACGTTTTCTTGTTGTTCTGTAACAATGGCTTTATCCCGTACAAGGCGCAAATGTTTATGGCTGCCTGCGCAGCTGTCGCCCGTCTTTTGACCTCAAATACAGGAATATGTCTTAAGTGATCCGATTTCACGACTTCGCACTCCATTTCGTTGCGTCCACACCTCCACTCACTATCTCCAAATGATAAAACGACAATACATAAACTCAAATAGTGACAGTGACCTACAAATCAAAAACACAATCACTAAACAAGACCTTAGTTACCGGAATACCGACATGCAAAACAAAAACGCTACGAACTTAACGTTTGTTGCTGTTGTCGTTGTTGTCTTCAGTCCAAGATCAGTTTGATGCAGCTCTCCATGCTACTCTATCCTGTGCAAGCCTCTTCATCTCCGAGTAACTACTGCAATCCACATCTTGCTGAAACTGCTTACTATATTTACCCCTTGGTCTCCCCCTACGATTTTTATCACCCACGCTTCACTCCAGTACTAAATTCGTGATCCTTGATGTCTTAGAATGTGTCCTACCAACCGATCCATCCTTCTAGTCCGGTTGAGCCACAAATTTTCTTTCTCCCCTGTTCTGTTCCATACCTCCTCATTAGTTACTTGATCTACGCATCTAACCTTCAGCATTCTTCTGGAGCACCACATTTCGAAAGCTTCTATTCTCTTCTTGTCTGTTTATAGTCCGTGTTTCACTTCCACACGTGGCATTCGTGAGGGCGACGGTTCAAATTCGCGTCCGGCCATTCTTATTTAGGTTTTCCGTGTTTTCCCTATGCCGGGATGGATCCTTTGAAAGAGCACGGCCGACTTTCTCTCCCATCGGTCCCTAGTCCGATGGGACTGACGATCTCGTTGTTTGGTCCCCTCCTCCAAACCAACCAACCAACCAATCCACATCCACTTCCATACAAGGCTCGACTCCGTACAAATATTTTCAGAAAAGACTTCCTGACTCTTAAATCTATACTCGATGTTAACAAATTTCTCTTCTTCAGGAACGTTTTTCATGCAATATCCAGACTACATTTTATACCCTCTATACTTCGACCATCATCAGCGATTTTGCTGCCCAAATAGTAAAACTCGTTTACTACTTTGTCTTCTTTCCAAATCTAATTCGTTCTGCATCACCTGATTTAATTTGACTACGCTCCATTATCCATGTTTTGCTTTTGTTGTTATTCATCCTACATTTTCCTTTGAAGACACTGTCCATCCCGTTCATTTGTTTTCCAAACCCTTCGCTATCACTGACTAAATTACAGTGCCATCGGCAAAGCTTAAAGTTTTTGTTCCTTCCCTCTGAACTTTAATTTCTACTCCAAATTTTGAGTACTGCTTGCTCAATACTCAGATTAAATCACATCGGGAATAGGCTACAACTGTATCTCACTCCCTTCTCAAACACTGCTTCCGTTTCACGCGCCTCGACCCTTATAACTGCCATCTGGTTTGTAAATAGCCTTTGGCTCCCTGCAACTTACCCTGCGACCTTTACAATTTGAAAGAGAGTATTCCAGTCAACATTGTCTACAGCTTTCTTTAAGTCTACAAATACTATAAATGTAGGTTTGCCTTTCCTTAACCCATCTTCTATGAGAAGTCGTAGGATCAATATTAACTAGCGTGTTCCTACATTTCTCCAGAATCCTAACTAATCTTCCCCTAGATCGACTTCTACCAGTTTTGTCATTCTTCTGTAAAGAATTCGTGTCAGTATTTTGTAACCGTGACTTATTAAACTGCTATCTCCTTAAAGTCTGAGGGTATTTCGCTCTGTCTCATACATCTTGCTCACCAGATGTAGGAGTTTTGTCATAGCTGGCGCTCCCAAAGCTCTCAGTAACTCTAACAGCAAGTTAGCTACGACTGGGGCCTTGTTTGACCTAGGTCTTTCAGTGCTCTGTCAAATTCTTCATGCAGTATCACACTCCCATCTCCTTTTTCATTTCCAAAATATTGCCCTCAAGTACATCTCTCTTGTACACATCATCTATATACTCCTTCCACCTTTCCCTTCTTTGCTTAGGATTGGTTTTCCATCGGAACTCCTGAGCTCTCATACAGGTGGTTCCCTTTTCTCCAAGGTCCTCTTTAATCTATCTTACATTTGTCCTCCAGCCATTTTGCACGTTCTGTCGATCTCATTTTCCAGACGTTTGTGCTGCCTTTCGCCTGCACTATTTCATCTCTCAGAGCTACTCATTCTTCTTCTACAGTATTCCTTTACCATGTTTTGGCAGTCGTTCCCTAATGCTCACTGTGAAACTCTCTGCAACCTCTGATAATTTGTTTATACAGATCCCATCTCCTTAAATTCCTATCTTTTTGCAGTTTCTTCAGTTTTAATCTACAGTTCATAAGCAATAAATTGTTGTAAGAGTTCACATCTGCTACTGGAAATGTCTTACAATTTAAAATCTGGTTCCGAAATCTCTATCTTACCATTATGTAATCAACGTTATAGAACTTTCTTTCATGATTCTTAAATCAGGTGTTAGCTATAATTATATTATGCTCTGTGCTATAATTTTAATTAATATTGTGTTCATACTGGTTGCTGGTGAGGAAGAAAGTTAGTTATCAGTATTTTATTAATGATATCATTCGTAAGCAGCCATATCACAGTCATCACAGTCGCTCAAGGAAGCTATAATTAAGCTTTACTTGTTTAATCAGAATCGGACGATGACTCTCCTTGTCCGCAGTCTCGATGATTCGAAGCGATCTGCAATCCTGTGCAAATAAAATGTCTTGGTTTTCTTGCGTTGCGCAGTCAGTCGGGAAACCTCAGATCAAGCGGAAAGTTTGCTTTGATAGAGTTTAATTATCCGATGAAATAATGGAGCTCTTGGATCTAATAATTGTAGGTTCGTTTCCAATTCATCGGAAGTTTCCTTCTGATTACCAACGAAACAACACCTCCGTGTAAATTTCCAATTAGAGAATACATATATAATGAAATTCCTTACACACCTTTGAAGCAAATGCTCAGTATATTATTTTCTTGAGTGGCATACATTTTCAATCTCTTTCTTCCAGTAATCTCAATAGGCAAATTACAATTATTCAATGCGGTTATTCGGCACGGAGAAGATCCTAGAAGTCCCCTCAACACACCAGACAGAATATTACAAAGAGAAATTATGCGCTCATGGAATAGTAATAGTACTGTACTACTTTGCGCATCGATTCTGCGAGTATATAGATGGTCAAGTAGGAAACGTAATTCTCTCATATAATTGTGCAGGGATATTTAGTAGAATACAAAGAGATATTACAGTGCCAAATTCTACCAGGCAACTTCCTCTTTCTGCCCTTTCCACTAAGCCATATTCACCTACTATTTTTCTTCCTCTTCCTTTTCTCACTATCGATTTCCAGTACCCCATACATCTTCGTCTCCCTTAACTATCTGAATAATTTTTTTAACTCCTTACACTTTTCTTAAATCTCTTCATCCTCTGCGGAGTTAGTTAGCATATAAACTTGTACTGCTGTTATGGGTGTCGGCTTCGTGTCTATCTAGTCTATAACAATGCGTTCACTATCCTGTTCATAGTAGCTTAGCTGCGTTCCTATTTCTTGATTCTCTATTAAACCTACTGTTGTATTACCCCTTTCGATTTTGTATTTATAACTCTGTATTCACCTGACCAGCAGTCCTTACGCACTTATGTGAAATAATGTTTACGAAAACCATCTTTATCTCAAAGACGAGAAATATGTTCCAAACATTTGGCAAGCTTTTATACTTTTACTAATGCACTTGCCCGGGATGAAGACAATGTTTTCGCAATATGCCTACTACACTACTGGACATAACAATTGCTACACCAAGAAGAAATGAAGATGATAAACGGGTATCCATTGGACAAATATATTATACGAGAACTGACATGTGATTACATTTTCACGCAATTTGGGTGCATAGATCCAGAGAAATCAGAACCCAGAACAACCACCTCAGGCCGTAATAACGGCCTTGATACGCCTGGGCATTGAGTCAAACAGAGCTTGGATGGCAGGTACAGGTACAACTGCCCATGCAGCTTCAACACGATACCACAGTTCATCAAGAGTAGTGACTACCGTATTTTGACGAGCCAGTTGCTGGGCCACCATTGACCAGACGTTTTCAATTGGTGAGAGATCTAGAGAATGTGCTGGCCAGGGCAGCAGTCGAACATTTTCTGTATCCAGAAAGGCCCGTGCATGACCTGCAACATGCGGTCGTGCATTATCCAGCTGAAATGTAGGGTTTCGCAGGAATCGAATGAAGGGTATAGCCACGGGTCGTAACACATCTGAAATGTAACGTCCACTGTTCAAAGTGCCGTCAATGCGAACAAGAGGTGACCGAGACGTGTAACCAATGGCACCCCATACCATCACGCCGGGTGATACGCCAGTATGGCCATGACGAATACACGCTTCCAATGGGCGTTCACCGCGATGTCGCCAAACACGGATGCGACCATCGTGATGCTGTAAACAGAACCTGGATTCATCCGAAAAAATGACGTTTTGCCAACCGTGCACCCAGGTTCGTCGTTGAGTACATCATCGCAGGCGCTCCTGTATGTGATGCAGCGTCAAGGGTAACCGCAGCCGTGGTCTCCGAGCTGATAGTCCATGCTGCTGCAAACGTCGTCGAGCTGTTCGTGCAGTTGGTAGTTGTCTCGCAAACGTCCCCATCTGTTGACTCAGGGATCGAGACGTGGTTACACGATCTGTTTCATCCATGGGGATAAGATGCCTGTCATCTCTACTGCTAGTGATACGAGGCCGTTGGGATCCAGCACGGCGTTCCGTATTACCCTCCTGAACCCACCCATTCCATATTCTGCTGTTATTGGATGTCGACCAACGCGATCAGCAATACGATAAACCACAATCGCGATAGGCTACAATCCGACCTTTATCAAAGTCGGAAACGTGATGGTACGCATTTCTCCTCCATACACGAGTCATCACAACAACGTTTCACCAGGCAACGCCGGTCAACTGCTGTTTGTGTATGAGAAATCGGTTGGAAACTTTCCTGATGTCAGCACGTTGTAGGTGTGTATGCTCTGAAAAGCTAATCATTTGCATATCACAGCGTCTCCTTCCTGACGGTTAAATTTCGCGTCTGTAGCACGTCATTTTCGTGTTGTAGCAGTTTTAATGGCCTGTAGTGTAAGATAAGATTCTGCAGGCGTTCCTCTGTCATAGTGTGAGAGTGGCAGTGTAGGTCACCGCCTCCCCGCGAGTCGTAGCTAGCGGCTGTCCTGGTGGCAGAGTCGCCCGCCGCAGCGCTCTCCGTCAACCCCGCCGCCCCCGACGCTCGGCCGCCGCTGCCCCCAGCGTCCGTGTGGCGATGTGTTGCAATTAGCGCCCCTAACGAAGAGCAATGCCGGCGCGACCTCGCCAGCTCGGTGTAATTTAATGAGCTGCACCGGAGGCGGAGGCGGCTCTCCTCGGCGGAGGCGGCGGTGGAGGCGGAGGCAGCTCCCGGCGGTGGCGACGCCGGCCCCTCCCGCCGCCCCCCGTATAAAACATGATTAGCGCATTGAGAAGAAAATACGGCCAGCCACGGCCGCGGCGCTGCGCAGCGCGCGGCTCTGCAGAATCCAGAATTCTTCACTTTTCTTCTTCTCCCACAAAACGCGCCGCCCCCTTATCCTGCCGCACCCCACAAACACCACAAAAGCGCCGCCCGGCCGAGGGTGGTCACGGCAATCTTTTTGGATTATGAACGGCGGAAATCTTTTTATCCCCGGTAAACTTTTTGTCCTTATTTTTTATTTATATTTCTTATTTTCCGCCGGCCCCGTGGTCCAGCCAGCCACCAGGGCTAATTCCGCTGCCTCACCTCGGCGATCTACCCTGCTCCGCCTTTATCTCGCACCCTCCGGCCTGTTCTTCACCCACCCTCCTAATGATGCCCTGTAAATTACTCCGCTGGATCCACCGTTACGCCACGTTGCTGTTGCTTCCGTTCTGCATTCACGTGCACTCCTTCTAGATTCCTTAGAGACACGGGAGTTCGAAGTTGTCAAGTTTCTATTCTTCTCACCTGAACATTTAATGTTAGAATTTAGTTGCATAATACTCCAGAAAGTGATTATGTCACAAAATTTAAGAAATACACTGCTCAAATGATTTAGGTGAACATGAATTTCAGTGTCTGCCATACTCCATTGAGCATTAATTGATGTCTGGGTATGTTACCAAATTATAACTTTATCTGTGACAAATTAAGCACACAACAAAACAGAGCGGGTGAGGTTATATTTGTGTAAAGGGGCTAAAATACGCTGCTGTCAGTTACACTCAACATATAAATTTTATTAGTTAAAACCTATAATAACATAAGCTAGTATTAAAAACTCTCAAGGTTTTAATGAAAGAGCTCCTTTTATTTGATTGAAATCGGTTGAAAGCCACACACGAAAATCCAGGGCCCAAAGCCTAAGCAAGGAACTGAGGTACAGGAGTTCTTCTGGAAGTTTCACATCTCTCAAAAAAAAAATTTTTTTTACTTCAATAAAAGTAGGATGAAGGCCACACATTAAGCAAGAACAGTGTTAAGGCTTAAGGCCAAAACAAATATTTTCAATGTTAATTCTGAATACGCTGAAACCCGGCTGAAGGCCGCATATCAACCCAACAATTTAACAGCTTAAAGTCTAGGAAGAAGGTCTTTCAATTTAACAGGCTGAGGGCCTTAGTTTAAACATTTCATGCAAACTCGGCTGAAGGCCTCATACTAAAGAATAACAATGTTATTACTTAAGACAAGATCACATTCTAAATTTTTAGTTTAAGAAAGATTAAAACTCAGCTGAAAGCCACATACTAAAGAATAACCATCTTATGACTTAAGGGCAAGACAAATTTTGAATTTTTAATTTAAGAGAGAGTAAACTCACCTGAATGCCACATACTAAAGAATACCAATCTTCTGACTTAAGGGCAAGACAGAAATTTTGAAATTTTAATTTAAGAGAGATTAAAACTCGGCTACAAGCCACACACCATGTCACAGCAATTTTACGGCTTAAGGCCTAGGAAGAAGAGCTTTCAATTTGTAGAGACTGAGGGCCTTAGCTTAAAACATTTCATGCAAACTCGGCTGAAGGCCTCATGCCTCATAACCCCCCCCCCCCCCAAAAAAAAAAAAAAAATAAAAAAAAAAATTTTATGACTTTAGGCAAGAGCAATATTTTGAATTTTCAGTTTAAGAGACTTTAAAACCTGGCTGAAGGCCACACACGATGGAGAAAACAATTTCATGGCTTAAGGCGTAAAGAGAAAAAAAGCTTACAATTTTAATATGCTAAAACTCAGCTGAAGGCCACACAGAGTACTTAAGATTAAAAGGAAAGCACTGTGTAAAACACAAGGAGCGGTGCTCAGAAGATTCCAAGGGCTGGCCTGGGAAGCAACACTAACGCACATTTAGGTGAGACAGGCAACCAGGCCGACAACCTCTTAATCGGAAGGCAACCCAACCAAAAGCCAGCCGACAAACCAACCAACAAAATCAGTTCTGCTCCACCCGACGAGCAAAAAGACAACAAGACGTCAATAGTTCAACGTTCTGGATACTGGTGCCCAATCTTGCAAAGTCAGAATAAACATCCAACGTTACAAACACACCTCAGCTGTCGAACTACGCGCCGTGCTGGACAGCAACAACACGACGAGGAAAGCACACTGCCAAAAACTGCGTCAGCGCCCAGGGCAGGTAACTGGAACGTTAACGACCACAAGGCAGAAGATACCACTGACGCACTTCAATAACGAAGAAGTGAATTAAATTAAATTAAACCCCATCAAAGAAAACTGCTGCAATTCTAGCCGACTTGAATGCACATACGTTGTTCAAAAAATGGTCCAAATGGCTCTGAGCACTATGGGACTCAACTGCTGTGGTCATAAGTCCCCTAGAACTTAGAACTACTTAAACCTAACTAACCTAAGGACATCACACACATTCATGCCCGAGGCAGGATTCGAACCTGCGACCGTATCGGTCGTGCGGTTCCAGACTGTAGCGCCTTTAACCGCTCGGCCACTCCGGCCGGCACATACGTTGTTCCCCGCGGGAATCTAGCCGAAAGCAACAACCAGGATCAAACGAAGAGAAGTGATACCAGATGAGGCTTGATAGTAGGTTAAGTGAGCACTCAACTTTAGAGCCCAAGATCGGTGGGCGACGAACTTCGTGACCCTCGCAAGAAGCGCCTCACGACTCCAACCCCGTGTGCACGCCGCTCCGACCCGACTATGCTCGACGGGAACCTTCTCGCTGCTGTGCGTCAACAGACCGACTGCCACACACCGCACACCCGGAAAATATATCCGCCTCCCCAAACATAGTACAGCAGTAGTAGTATCGAAACACGCTGCTGCTGCCACTCATGGAGAGGAAACAGCAAGGTTATGGCGGTAACTGAAGAAGAAATAAGATATGACAGGACTACAACCAATGATAATTAAAAGAAAAGAGCTGATGTGAGCCAGCCACGGCTCAATTACATCCTCTATAGTTTGAATAAAAATAAATGAAATTTTCCACAGGTGTCAAAACCTAAGTGCTAACAATCATTCACCACGTCATCCTGGGTGTTTTCATTGGACTTTGAGATCTTCAGTAACGTGTCTGCCCTCCGTGAGCGTTTATCACTGCGTGACATCTACATGGCATGCTCCATATAGGTCTACCAAGGTCACCTTGTGGTATCAGTTCCCATTTTTCAGTGAGAGTCTATGAGTGTTCTTGCAGGGACTGTGGTGGAAAAGGACGTCAACGAACACGTTTGTCAAGCACGTTCCACGTATTCACGACGGGGCTTAGATCGTAACGTACCGCCGGCTATTCCATTACTTCAATGTCCAGGTTTCGCAAAATATGCCGGCTGACGCCCACCACATGGGCCCTGCCGTCAGAAGGGATTCAGGGCCACCACGGTATGCAGCAGCCACCACACGGTCCATCGGGATCTGTTGGATTTACTACCTGGTGGTAACGAGACCATTTACAACGACTACGTCTGTCAACACCGAAGCTTCCCCACCTATCACAGGACCTCGGAAACCCGTCGATTTCCTGTACAACATTTGGGAGGTACCGTTCACCACGAGTCGCCATAGACGAACACGATCATCACCTTGCGTCAGACTATATCTGGATTCGTCTGTGAGCAACACCTTTGTCCAGTGATTGTCGCAGAATTGAAGGCGAGCTGCTAGATGTTGTCGTGTCAAGCGGGATAGTAGAACAGGACGTCTGGGTCGTAAGATCCTTTCTCGTAACTTGTTCATTACAGTTTGATCGGACACAGCTAATCCACTGGCCCTTCTGTGATCGTCTTGCAGTTATCTGGCGATATCTGTTGGACACTACAACGCAGAGATGACCAGATATCGGTCCTGTAATGCGTCGTCGACCTTTCCCAACTCGTCTTGTGTACCTGTCTCCTTGTAGCGTGTCCACAACCTATGGATGACACTTGGGGAGGCATTGGCATTTGCAGCAACACGAAGGAAAGTCCACCCTTTGTGTATCGAACAGGCCACCCTTGGAACTTGCACTGCATTAAGATGTCACATTGCATGTGTTTGGTGTGCCATACTAGACAACACTGGTACACCGGTGCTCACTTCCATCAGAATGGTCACCTAACACTGTGACGCATGATATAATCACTAGATGGTGAATGATTTTAGTTATTGCATACATTTGAAACGAAGATCCCAAACCATGCACTAGGACGACAGGTACCGCCTGTATCAAAATAGTTTTAACGTACCGGACGTTGATACACGTCCTCCCCTAATTCTCTTGAACAATGCGTTTTTGAACAGTAAGAACGGTTTTTCTTACATTTTTCTAGTCCGCTTCCGTAGCTAATTGGCTGACATGAGGGGGGTCAGAGTTCAGTTCCAGGTATTACCAGGGACTTTTCCCTGGTGGGAGAACTGCAACGGTGTCCATTCAGCTTCGTGATTCCAACTCAGGAGCTACTTGAATGAGCTATAGTGGCTGAACGGTTGACCCGTCTGAACCCTATATTCTCGATGGTTTTATAGACTGTCTGTTTAGTACGGCGACGAATTCTCCTGTAAGGCATCGTGGCAGTGTTCAATGCAGTTGCCTGTGCAGCAGCAGCAGCGCGACTGAGCCTCTGCGCGGCTCTCGCTCGCTTATGTAGTCTGGTGCAGTGGCAAAAAAAATTCTAAGTCCTTATCCCGGACGCGCGCACTCGTAGCTCTAGGTGCGCGCGCGTTAGCGCGCACTGCCACGATTGCGTAAGCCAGCCGCGAAGCGGGATCGAAGGTCAAAAGATAAGGAATAAAAACAAACTATTGCATCCTTGAGCCTCCGGTTCTCGATGTACTCTTTGAAATAAGGTTACAACTGCAGATATGTTTAGAAAAAAAATTATTTATGAAAATACAAAGTACAGTCACCAACAAACTTCACATACACCTTTACCTTTGACCCAAATGAACACAGATTCATTTACAGATATTTTTCTCTTACTACGAGTATACAAAGACAGTGCAGATGGCGAGGTATAGGCATATTTACCAAAGTCTTTATTAGCAAGTTCGGCTACATGATAGGTCCGATAGGCAATAATGTCTCTATCAACAAAACTTTCAAATCCGTACTAAACAGACAGTCTATAAAACCATCGAGAACATAGAGTTTTCTACAACAGCTGGTGATAAGAAGAACCGCATACCCGTGAAGAGTGTCGCAGCTACCGCGCTTGTCGACGGACCATGTGTTTTCTGTGGTTGTAGACTTAATTTTAGTATTGATCTGAATGATACATTTTCACACGGCAATGGTTGGCTCACAGTCGCTGTTGTACGTGGTGGTAGTGGTGTACCTAGTGTTGGTGGACTTGAAAGTTTTGTTGATAGAGACATTATTGCTAATCGGACCTATCATGTAGCCGAACTTGCTAATAAAGACTTTGGTAAAGCCTAAGCGGCGAGGCTTTGCTTTTGCTATCCTACGTTTTTTTTCCTCGGTCTGCACAAAAGTCCTTGTGCGAGCAGATAATTTACAGCTTCCATTACACTCTTGTGTTCATCTCGATTTTTGCACATTACGAGTGCAGCTGATGAATTACATGTAGTAAGGATAACACCGACAGCTGCATTTACTGGCTTTATTCACTTGCAGCCAGTACCACAGTACACCATCTTCCGGTCCCTCTGTGATTCTCGGTGATTACGTTGATACTAGTTATTATGATGCACGTCAGTGACGTACTGCCACCGTACATACCATGTTGCTGTTGCGGTCTTCAGTCCCAGACTGGTTTGACGCAGCTTCCCATGCTACTCTATTCTGTGCAAGCCTCTTCATCTGCGGGTAACTACTGCAACCTACATCACTCCGAACCTGCTTACTGTATTTACCTCTTCATCTCCCTCTACCATTTAATTCCCCACGCTTCCCTCCAGTACTAAACTGGTGATCCCTTGATGCCTCGTAATGTGTCCTGTCAACCCATCCCTTCTTTTAGCCAGATTGTGCCACAAATTTGTCTCCTCCCCAATTCTATTCAGTACCTCCTCATTACTTACGTGATCTGCCATAGCTGACCAGAAATTTCACATTAGCGAGCGACCTTCTACAGAAAGTAGATCAACGTAATCACACAGAGTTGTAGGGGGCCTGAAGATGGTATACTGTAACACCGAAACCGGTTGTTTGTGAGTAAAACCAGTAAATACAGTTGATGGTGTTATTCTCACTACGTATAAGATACAATAACAACTTTTGTCTCAATATCCACCAGCAGAGGGATGTAGGAAGAGTGGTGAGTTTTCGTTCTCTTACAAATTAATTTCTTTAGTTTTCTCTCCACTTTCCCTCCGCCACACACCGTCAGGTACCTTGCGGAGGATGGATGTAGATATATATTTTTTACTTGATTTTAATTAGAGAATGTTACTTTATCTACTGAAAAAAACTTTACAACCGACTCTAACTCTACATTTGAACTGAACAAGATAAATCAACTCGCCGAAACTGGCATAATACACAGAGGCATTTAAGCAATTTAAACATTGACACCGAGCCTTTAAAAAATTATTTTTAATAGCTTATTTATAATTTACATTTTTGTTTGTAGTGTGTATTTTTCCGTCCGAAGTGGCCGAGCGGTTCTAGGGGCTACAGTCTGGAACCGCGCGACCGCTATGGTCGCAGGTTCGAATCCTGCTTCGGGCATGGATGTGTGTAATGTCCTTAGGTTACTTAGGTTTCAGTTGTTCTAAGTTCTAGGGGACTGACGACCACAGCAGTTAAGTCTCATAGTGCTCAGAGCCATTTTTGTGTATTTTGATTTATGAAAATTAATTTCACAAATATGAACTTTACATATTGTACACAGTGAAAAAATACAAAAATAACTACATATTATGTGACAGAAACACTTCCACTTTTACGAGGGAAGATAAAAGGACCAAACTGAACCCCGGACAATGAAGAAATGAATTGACCGAGGAAAACTGCTCATGAAAACATAGTGCACAGAAGGATATAATAGGGATTAAACCGTTCTGCTTTGAGCTTGGTGTTACACAATGGATACTTCACAATGCAAGCCAAATAATCCACATCATTACTCTTCATTTGTAGCTTTGGATAAATGACAAACGTAGATGGAGAAACGCAGATGTCGCTAGCTTGGACTGATGGAATTCTATGATCGATAACTAGTACCTTACCATCGTATAGACCACCTTGCAACTTTCTGAGAAAGTCACTTCAAAGTTCGGAGGCAGGCAGCGGTATACGTTCCAACATGACCACGTCTAGTGAAGTGCTGCCGTGTTCAAATCCAACCGTTGTGTCATCAATGTTCCCCCCATTCACTACCAGCTATGACCTGCAGTCATACCCGAAGCCACCCCACATCTTTACATCGCAGGTAACACAGCTGTGCCTCTTCAGAGCAATGGCACAATCGGACTTCTCCCCACGTCGCCGCCACACACGCCACATACACAATACGATGCAGTTCATCACCACTCCAGGCTTCCCAGTCACGGCACCACAGGTGTTAACAGCAGCCTACACATATCATGGTAGTTCCCTAGTCCGGCTGCTGCTGACCTCCAGCCAATGCTGTGGGATGACGTAGAGTGTTGCAACGAGTTTATTACTTCCGTCGGCTGGCAGGAGCAGACGTGAAGGCGTTACGATGTGCTTGGTGCACAACATGGCGATCCTCCCTTGTGGTGGCTAGACTTTCTTGACAGGAATCTTCACAACGAATACGCCTGCCCTCACGTTTCCATGCAATCAAACGTCAAACCACTGTCACATCCAAATGTCTAACATAACTGTAAATTCCGTGATTCGACCACCTGGTCCAATGGAGACCCACAATCAGCTCCCTTTTAAACTCTGTCAGGCACTGATAACACTGTCTCTCACGTGATAAGGAATACCACTCAATCCATTATAAGAAGGTTGCAGCACTGCATTTATACCAATAGTCATCACTTCGAACACCTTCTGTAAATGGACGTTCATGCCACCTTTGTGACCTTCGTTGATCTTCAAATACTCGTACCTTACTGTTACACATCATTGGATTCGTCTCGATAGCCGCTATCAGAAAATAAGTACCCAACTATAGCATCCCATTTAAAAAAACAAAGCTCTGAATCGACCCCACCTAGCAACAAAAAACCAACCTCATATTATGGCCCCCGTTGTCCCATGCAGCTTTTGTTCCACGAACTTTTCAGCTCCTATCGTACTTTCAGAGTTATTCTTGGTGGAAATAGTGACACACGCTGTATATATATATATTGAAGCAATGTAGTATATATGTGTACTATCATACATAAAAACAATTCGTTGTTTAAATTTGTTATCAAAAATAGCGAAAATTTCTTGACCGATTTACTTCAAAGTTTTACACGATACTCTAAGAAACATTTGCTCTGATAGACATTTAGACGGACAAAGGCTATATTTTTTTAAGTAACAATGGGGAGGTATTCTTTAACCTGCAAGAAAGAAAATGCTGTGCTGTGAAAATGTGCGTATCCATTTGCTTTCTTGCATTACAATAATGCAGCGGAATCTGTATAAACGAGCGAAGTGGTGCAAAGGTTAGGACACAAGACTTGCATTCAGGAGGTCAACGGTTCAAACCCGCCCTTGATCATCCCGATTTTGGCTCTCCGTGACTTCCCTTAATCGCTCCAAGCAAATGTCGAGATGGTTCCTTTGAAAGAGCACGGAAACCCCCCCCCCCCTTCATCGCTGATACGATGATACGATCCGAGCCTCCGGCTCGTCCCCCCCCCCCCCCCCAAACGACCTCGATGCCGACGGAACGCTACACCCAATTCTTCCTTCCCCTCCGCGAATCCGAATCGTCCGAATGCAATCCCACCCATTTGCAGATTAATAAAATGCGGAATACTGCCTCGTATGCCAGTGATCCAGACCGATTTACCCACTCATTTTAAGCGACCTCAATTCCCGATCCAGATTTCGTTTGTATCAATATTAAACAAGGTTCTAGGTCAGAGAGAGGAGAGGGGTAGAACAGATTGACGGAGAGGGGGAAGAAAATGGACATAGAGAGGGAGAAAGTGGAAATGGACAAAGGGTTGGGAGAGGAGACTAGGGAGTGTATCCAGTTCCCATAGAGGTGCAGGCAGCTGCGAAGCACTGCCGGATTCGATAGTGATTTTATGTTTATATCAAGCTGTTGACAGTATGGTTCAGTAAATCAAAGCAAAAAGAAACGAGCTAGTATGAGCCTGTCAGTTGTCTGGGATCAGCGCACTCACCAAGAAGATGCACAACAAGGTGCAACACTTTTTCGTCGATGATGTTGATCTAAACATCCCATTTCATGTTCATGGTAAACTAGACGAGTAGGTCCAAGACATAGCACGAAAAACATCAGGAAAACATCACAGAAACAACTACGACCTCAACTGCATCTTTCACACACAGAATTTTAGGCACCTCATTGAGCTGACGTGACAGAATGCCATAAAGGAAGTATCGTGTCTGGACCTGCGCGTGACCACACCGTAAATGAAATTGCCTTATGTCTTGGCGTATCAACGTGGAGCGTCCAAGATGTCTGCAATGAACAGCGTATCGTTCGCAGCTATGTAACACAGTGTTAAATATAGTGATCGTAGAAATATCGTGACTCGCAGCGACAAAAGACCAAACCAGAGAAGAACTGTTGCTGACAGAGATTACAAGTCCATCTCAAGCAACTTCCGAGTGAACTTTGAGAAGTGCATTGCATACAATGGTTACTTGGAGTCATGCACCTCGCGCAAGACCATCATTCACAGTAGTGCATTAAGCTTCACGTCTTCAGCAGGCCAAACAACAGAGAAACTGGGAAGCATCTAATTGGAGTCATGGTGTATAATTCGATATATTTTTGCTTGTATTCAAATTATGCAAGATACAGAGTCCACCGACAGCCCAATGAGGCGCTTAAAGCACTGTGTGTGAAGGACGCAGCACAGGCCATAGGTGTTTCTGTGATGTTTTTCGTATTACATCTTGGATTTACTCGTCCATGTTACCATAAACATGAACTGGAATGTTTATTTTAACACCATCGATGAAAAAGTGTTGCTCTTTGTTTTGTATCTTATTGGTGAGTGCGCTCTGGATACAGCCCTCTTCCAAGATGACAACATATGTGTTCATTGGGTTTCGCAGGTGACCCTGGTTCGACGACCACTCAGGCACTCTATCGTGACTCGACTGCCCAACTAAATCACTCAGTCTTAATCCCGCATAAAACTTGGACTATTTCGAACAGCGCGTGAAACATAATAGTCGACATCCCCGCAGTTTCAAAGCTGTAGAGAATGTAACCGTCAATGAGTAGCTTCTACTGGATATAACAAAGAAACCTGTGGACTCTCTTCCACGCGGAAATGAGCCTATTACTGAGGATAGACGCAGTTTTACGCCGTATTACCGTGGTATCTTCCAAGGAGGAAAATTTTTTGTCCTGTGTACTTACCAACTTTCAGATATGATGGAAATGGGTAATTTACTGTGGCGCAAGGAAAGAAAGGAATTAAAGTTGAGGCAGAGGAAATACAAAGATAAGGTTCGCCAATAATTTGTAATTCGTTTGCAGACGGAAAAAGATTAGAGGAGCAGTTGAACGAAATGAGAAAAGAGGTTATAACTTGAACAAAAATAAAAGTATAACAAGAATAATTAACTTCAGATAATGCTCTGAGAATTAGAGCAGGAAATGAGTTTCTGAAGGTAGTAGACAAATTTTGCTATTAGGGCAGAAAAACAACAAACGTCAGCAGAAGGAAAGTGAGTATAAAATGGACACCGACAGAAACTGGGAAAGTTTTCTGACAGAAGAGACACATATTAAAATAAAATGTAAAATCTAGAGTAAAAAACTCTTTGTGAGAGTGTTTGTGTGGAATATTGTCTTATTCGAAGAAAACATGAAAGATAAGCTGTAGGAGGGACTGGGCTACGTTTACGGACAAGGCACCTTTACACAAGGCGCTTTTCTCGGGAACCATTCTGATTAGGACGCTACCGACAGTGGATGATTAGCACTGCTCCCACAAATTTCACGGCAGCAGTTGAGTGAACGTCTTAGTGCGAAGAGCTTATTTGTGTTTTTGTCCAAGGTGAGAAAATTTAGTCACTCAAATATCGAAGCTCATAGGGAGCATACCTTTTAGAATTGAAAATAGATCAATATAATTATGTTCCTTTAGAGGAGAGCATTCTACTTAACAACTTACATTTATAATTTTAAAACCTGAAAGTTTGTGCTGTAATTTCGAAACTATTTCAAACATGGGGTGCGTTTACGCAAGTCTCTTGGAGTACATTTACGCACTATTCAGCATTGCCGTCCTTACTGGTACCCCAGTCAAGAAAACCTGAAAGTAACAGCAATAATTCGACAGACGATCTAAAAAAGAAAAAAAGAAGGCATACGAGTGTAAAAGGTAGAAATTGCTAAAAAAGCTAATGAATCTCAATCGGAAGGAATTAAATCTGTGAGAGCGAGGAATACTAACGGCAAGAAATTGCTAAAAGCAAGAACAAGGAAAAATGTGAATAGGCCTCTTTCCGATGTCATTTTTCTGCCTAAAATCAGGTTTGCCCATAGTAAATCTCTATGCTCCCAGAATGAGATTTTCACTCTGCAGCGGAGTGTGCGCTGATATGAAACTTCCTGGCAGATTAAAACTGTGTGCCCGACCGAGACTCGAACTCGGGACCTTTGCCTTTCGCGGACAAGAGCTCTACCAACTGAGCTACCGAAGCACGACTCACGGCCGGTACTCACAGATTCACTTCTGCCAGTATCTCGTCTCCTATCTTCCAAACTTTACAGAAGCTCTCCTGCGAACATTGCAGAACTAGCACTCCTGAAAGAAAGGATATTGCGGAGACATGGCTTAGCCACAGCCTGGGGGATGTTTCCAGAATGAGATTTTCACTCTGCAGCGGAGTGTGCGCTGATATGAAACTTCCTGGCAGATTAAAACTGTGTGCCCGACCGAGACTCGAACTCGGGACCTTTGCCTTTCGCGGGCAAGTGCTCTGCCATCTGAGCTACCGAAGCACGACTCACGCCCGGTGCTCCCAGATTTATATCTGCCAGTATCTCGTCCCGAGTTCGAGTCTCGGTCGGGCACACAGTTTTAATCTGCCAGGAAGTTTCAAATCTCCATGCTCTTCTTCTTCTTCACCCATCCTTTCCACATGCGAATAATTTTCACATCCCTTCACGTCGATTATCGTCTTGTATCTCCTCCTCCCTCTTAACCTGCCCTCTCAAACTAGTCCTTGTAAAGAGTCTATTGGCAACACTCACGCCTCAACGAACTTCCCATCTAGCTCTTCATCGTTCCTCTTACGAGTATAACCTGCAGTAGTCTAATGAGAAGGTTGAAAATTGCCTCTAAAAATGGCTCTGAGCACTATGGGACTTAACATATATGGTCATCAGTCCCCTAGAATTTAGAACTACTTAAACCTAACTAACCTAAGGACATCACACAACACTCAGTCATCACGCGGCAGAGAAAATCCCTGACCCCGCCGGGAATCGAACCCGGGGAGCCGGGCGCGGGAAACGAGAACGCTACCGCACGACCACGAAAATTGCCTCTGTGTTAACCAAATGTAACGATAAAACCAACCAAAAACAAATAGCGAATGAGCCTTATGCCATAGATGTAAAATGTGGGACAACGACGATTTTTCCACAGGAAACACATCGTTTTTATGTGAATGAGTTGCATCGTCGACAATAATGGTGATTAGGCCTTGTTTACTACCAGGAAAATGGTTGTGTTTACCAAGTTAATTGGTGTAAGGGATACTGTAATTTTGTTCACTGCCAACAATACATTTTTTTTCAAAAGTCTGAATAGTGTGTTTTGTTTACTCATTTTTCTATGATAGGCATAAACGTACCCCACGCCGGGGGCACGTCTACGCACTCGATGTCAGCCTACATAAAATTATTTCTCACTCTTAAATGCAGTGCTGAATTACAAGTATACATATCAAGTTATACTTTGATAACCACGTTATAAGATTAAACAATTTGAAACACGATAAATGTAACCAAAATATTTTTAAGACTTTCTAAAAGTATCATCATGGATGTGACCAGATCTTCCCTAAAGAGAGGAAGAAAACTAAAGTTTTCAGTTTCTGAAATGTGGTGTTGGAGAAAAATGCTGAAGATTAAACGGATCGATTAACTCATATGAACAAATTCTGCGGAGAAAACGAGCTTTGTGACACTACTTGACTAAAGGGATCGGTTGATAGGACACATCCTGTGACATCAAAGGATTGTCAGCTGTGCAGTGGAGAGAACATCTACATCTATACTCCGCAAGCCACCTGACGGTGCGTGGTGGAAGGTACCTTGAGTACCTCTATCGGTTCTGTGCAGCGCAACACTTGTAGGGAGAGAGACAGGTTTAAATGGCTGTAGAGTGGAGCAGTCACACTTTTAGTACATACACTTGTCTGGAGAGTTGCATCAAACCAGTCTTTGGAATGACGACCACAGAAACAAGAACAACCACGGCAACAGTTTGGAGATAAATGAGTCGAAAGTTGTAAGCGAAATAGAGAGACTTGTGAATGTATTGCCAAACAACTGAAGATGATGAACATCTGATCGTCTGACGATAATGAAAAACAACGTAAACCGACATCTAGAATATTTTTGGTTATCTGAAAAGATACACAAATTGTCACATTCAAAACATTTGTTCAAAGTGGCTCCCCAAATCTTCTATGCAGGCGAGACACCGGCACAATAAATTCTGTCCTACCTGTTCGAACAGCCACTTCGTTGTTGTGTCAGCTTAGGAAGCTGTGAAAAATATTTCCACATCTTTCCTCCCGTCTCGTCACGTGTGTCGTACACATGACGTATCACATGATCCTACTAGAAGAAATCAAGTGGAGTTGCGTAAAGTTCTCCACGAAAGAGGACCCCTTACGTGTAGGCCTACGCGTTGGTCGGGTTTGCCTACCCTGCAATACAAGCAGCTGCGGACATTTATTTCTTCCCTTCTTTTTTCTAACTTGTGTAATGCGGGCTGCCACTGTTTCCTGCCCGGTACCAGTCCATTCATCTCACATTTGCATGAGCTTACTTCATCACACAATCAACAATTCATTGGTTCTCCTGCTCGCTTGACAGAATTACCGCACGTGTCTGGCTTCGTAATTTTAATCTCGAGTTGATGTATTTCCTCTTTGTCACTACCCCTAAACGTTTGTGTCTTTATAAAAGCAACAGCCCGTATAAAATCATTCGATATTATTCTATCTGCGTCATGTGTGTAAGATGCACTATAGCCTACCACGAAGCGTATTACTAACGAACCGCGTGTAACTATTTAGATGTACATAATTTGCTATATAAACATTCCATCGTTGCTCAGCCTCTTACATAACTGAAAGGTAGGGTCAACTGTTTTCGATAGCCCTTTTGCTAGGGACCATTTGTACGCCCAACAAAAGGGTCACCTTAGTGTCACTATCCTAAACCACAGGATCAAATTATGAATATTATACACTTCCTCCTGCTTAGGCAAAAGGAGCAAATCAATTGTTTTTTTTTCTTTTTTCAGTTGATGTTGTCTACGGTGGACCTTAGGGGGTTTACGGAGGCACAATTAATTAATAGGCGGTTACTTAGAAATTTTTCGTAACCAAAAGCGTGCCACTGCTTCCAAGACAACTATGCACAGCAAATGGATGAAATATTTACGATATATTTCTAACTTTCCTACCTCGAACAACCTTGAAAATTTTCTTGGTATGTTTATCCGTTTACCAGATACAGACATTCGAAGCTACCCCAACTATACAAGTAAAATCAGCACGTAAAATCTGATGTGAGCCGAAAAATTAGTTTGCTAAGTGACATAGCACGTAGATATATGCTGTAAGGTGTCTCCGTCATCATTAGAATGGTTATGCGGACCCCATGTTGTAGTACTTAAGCAAATGCGACATTTTTCTGCACGTAAAATCCGATCTGAGGTGTAATATTAGTTTCTCATTATCTTAATTTCACATAAGCAAATTTCCAAAATTTTACAGATCCATATTGTTCTTTTCATATGAGTGACATGCCCTGCTTCGTCAGGGAACAGAGGGCAACCATCGGGAAAAATTTGTTTTACAGAAAGTAATAACATGGAAACAGTAGGCGCTAAGTGAATGAAACAAATGTGTTTGGCGTTGTTCAGTAAAGGTATTGATGCAGTAACGTGTTCGACACTTATGTCTATTCCTCAGATACGAGTAATGGAATTGCTCTAACGTTTTTCGGATAGAGAAACGAGCAAGAAGCGCATTAGTTATCAACAGAGCCAGTAACGGCAGCAACCGACTCTTCAAGATGAAGGTGAAACCCCAGCAGTTAGATCTACTCCAGTTAGCTTTGCGAAAGCATACCCCCCCCCCCCCTCCTCTCCCCTTCAGGGTACTTGAGATTCGTCAGACACACACATGGTTTCCAAAAAGTAATTCCGTGTAGATTAATCAACAAGTTATGTGTAGAATATCACGACGTTTACTGTACATATGAAAGACATGACAGGATGCGCATTACAATCCACCCACACAACGCTGTAACACAGAACGTTATGTAATATTTGTACCGTAAATTCAAGCGATTTTAGATGCCAGTGTTAAATAAATTAACGAGCTTTGCTAGTACAAGTGGTAGAAATTTTACTGTCAAGGCTCTGCGTTGTGCGACAGTAGCGTAATGATTCGTTCAGTCGGAGTAACGTGATCCACTTAGACTACAACCAGAGCCGAAGCTTCTCTGTTGAGGTGTCACAGAAGGAAGGTTCATATTAAGAGGACTGATGGAATAAGAAACTAGGAGGTAATGGATATGTAGAAAAGACTAAGAAGAGATGGGATGACAAGGCTTGTGTTAAGACACGAGGAAGTAACATCAAAAGATGAATAAATTGCAAAAACTGTAGGGCACGATAGAATTACGAATATAAACAATAAATAATTGAGTACATGTGATATACTACAGGCTACGACAGAGATGGGGATAAATACAGCAAACAATTGACGACATGCGGTATGGACGTTATTCTGAGATGATGAGGTTGGCACAGGACAAGAAATCATGGACACCTCCTTCAGACCAGGCAGAACGTGTAGCCGAAGGGCATCGTCGAATATATCAGGCCAACATCGCCTTCGTTAAACTGCGTAAAAACTTTTCTACTGAGTTTAACGAAGGCGATGTTCGCCTGATATATTCAACGATGCCCTTTGGCTACAATGACTAAAGGATCCTTCTAAGAAATACCAAATTAAGATAACCTGAAGATGCCTAAATAAGGCGAAACGCGTAATTGAAAAATAAAAAAATAAAGTTGCAACCAAACCTGTTTTTAACCAATACTATTGAAAGATGATTGTAATAGAGTCTGTCGGTCAGGAAGGTGTCGATCTTACGAGAAATGTTTAGTGTATGGAAACTGCTACATGTTATAAAAATACAGTGTTCAAAGCAATACCGAGTGTATCGAGTTATTTTAAAGTATAGAAAATTCCTCCAGAGTAGCATCTATCCTTCGGAGAAGAAGCTGAGCAGAATATCGCCGCCTGTTATCCTGAGAGAAGATCGGCGAGGCAGCTCCAAGTAAGTTCGACAGCCAAAAGAAGAGTAAAATGCTTTTTTATTTCAGTCTCCGATCACAATATGAATTCTTTAGACGATGACCGGTTTCAGTCTGTAATGACCATCCTCAGTTCTAAAATATATAAATATATACATCTAGTGAGCAATGTGTCTTTTAACACAACAGCAATATGTATCACAATACAGGGTGATTCAAAAAGAATACCACAACTTTAGGAATTTAAAACTCTGCTACAACAAAAGGCAGAGCTAAGCACTATCTGTCGGCGAATTAAGGGAGCTATAAAGTTTCATTTAGTTGTACATTTGTTCGCTTGAGGCGCTGTTGACTAGGCGTCAGCGTCAGTTGATGCTAAGATGGCGACCGCTCGACAGAAAGCTTTTTGTGTTATTGAGTACGGCAGAAGTGAATCGACGACAGTTGTTCAGCGTGCATTTCGAACGAAGTATGGTGTTAAACCTCCTGATAGGTGGTGTATTAAACGTTGGTATAAACAGTTTACAGAGAATCGGTGTTTCTGCAAAGGGAAAAGTTCTGGACGGCCGAGAACGAGTGATGAAAATGTAGCACGCATCCAGCAAGCATTTGTTCGCAGCCCAGGAAAATCGACTCGCAGAGAGCTGCAAATTCCACAATCAACTGTATGGAGAGTCCTACGAAAAAGATTAGTTATGAAACCTGAACGTCAACTACCCGAGGCGATGGATCGGCCGCCAGGCAGCCCGTGACAGAGCACTTCATCACTGGCCTCCAAGAAGCCCTGATCTTACCCCCTGCGATTTTTTCTTATGGGGGTATGTTAAGGATATGGTGTTTCGGCCACCTCTCCCAGCCACCATTGATGATTTGAAACGAGAAATAACAGCAGCTATCCAAACTGTAATGCCTGATATGCTACAGAGAGTGTGGAAGGAGTTGGAGTATCGGGTTGATATTGCTCGAGTGTCTGGAGGGAGCCATATTGAACATCTCTGAACTTGTTTTTGAGTGAAAAAAAACCTTTTTAAATACTCTTTGTAATGATGTATAACAGAAGGTTATATTATGTTTCTTTCATTAAATACACATTTTTAAAGTTGTGGTATTCTTTTTGAATCACCCTGTATACTGTCATACAAATAGGAAAATGTACAGATAGAATATGGTACAACGTACCTTTTTTACACCATGTCCTACAGTGATACGGCCATAATGGCATCGTCGAAACATATAAATATAATCAGGATAGCATCGTCACATGGATCTAAAATATGGTGTAGAATAGGCCACATCGTCCACATAGCGATTATTGCCAACTAGCTACTGAAGTACAGTAGCATCTAGAAACCTGTTTGCCTACACCCTCCCTGGATGTCGCAAATGTGGGCTGGCTTATATGTAGTCATCATTTACGCAGAAACGTAATCTGATAAAAGCACATTAGATAAAATGCATGTAGCAGACTTATTAAAATTGATGACTATCATAGAAACCAATTGTGATATATTAAAAGATGAATGCAGTTACCCATGTAAAATTATTAAAAGGAAATATATGAAGAATAAAGGTCCGACCCTTTTTTTGGTGAATTTACGGTCAACAATTAATATTGTGTAATACATTGTCTGTGGCAACCTATAAATTACTTACGAAAGATAAAGTGTTCAGATGACAGCTGAAAAAGAGACAGCGCCCTCTGTTGGGTCGGTTGCTAGGATCTTATGTAGGCGCGCACCGATCGTGAGAACGTAACCAGTAAAAGGAGAGTGATGATGATGATGTTTGGTTTGTGTGGCGCTCAACTGCGTGGTTATCAGCGCCCGTACAATTATCCAATCTTTGCTCAGTCCAATTTTGCCACTTTCCGGGATGATGATGAAATGATGAGGACAACACAAACACCCAGTCATCTCGAGGTAAAAGGAGAGTGTGAGCCTTGCACGTTAGTACCACACTGCCACGATTAATCACCGGTAACCGCCAGAACGTATGTGAACGTTGTAATGTCGATGCATTAATTTGTTCAGAAAGCGGTGCTGATATTCAAGACAATAAAAGCTGGTTAAAATCTGTGAGCTATCTGGGGACATTAACCTTGCATTACTGAGCAACTGTTTCACCAGGTATCCAGTCTAGCTTACCAAATTCCCAACCAGACTAACATTAATTATAATCTTTTAGTACTCATCTTACGATAACCGGTATATATATATATATATATATATATATATATATATATATATATATATATATATATATATATGAAGACAGTTTAAATAAAAAGAAATAAATCAGTTTATATTTGGACATTTATTTTAACATTGATCATTGTTCCGTTAAAATTTCAGCATATTAAACTTGATTCATAACTAAACTGGTGCCTTATTTAGGATTGTGAAAATGTGAGTTTGTAATCCTACGGAACACATCAAATATGGAGCCAAGATTGGGAGACTGCATACAACACTGCATTCATAAAATAACACACGAAGAACGTTGAAACATATGCAAGAGGAAATTAACCACAACCAACCGATTCAATTTTCACCCAAAGAAGTTACGTTCGTAGCGCAATCCTGTCCGTCATGAAATTACCACACACTGGTATACTAAATTCATACTAACTCTCTGTGAAATCTTCCCGAAAGGAATAGCTGAGGGCTACTTTGATGATTACACTACATGCTTCATGTGGTCAACTTGGTTTACACAAAGAGTGTAACTACACAATAATTTTGATAATTAAAATAAATTACATCTAAACACAAATTACAAAAGAAAAACCTCGAACTGGTTACTATCGTCTTACTATTAACCTGATGGGTCAAACAACTATATAAGCACGTGGTACTGGTCTGACAAAGTACACCCCACGTGGGTTGAACATAAAGAAAAGTTGCTATATTGAAAAATATTGTCAAGACGAGACGTTATAATCTCACGCACATTCGCATTTAAGATTGATGATCTTAGAGTTACGGATCATCAACACGTGGTTCCACTTTACTCACAAAGTAGTGGCAAAGCAACTACTAGAAGATATTTTGAACTTCACACTCGAATTAACACTGCGTTGCAATTTAAGATAACATTAGATATTTTAGACCTAAACCTGAAATAAAGGTGATTAAAATTTCAGTTAGGATGAACTTAAGAAATCCATTGTCCTACGGACTTAGCAGAGACGCGCTTAGCCGGAGATCTTACCACTTCAGACGCTCGCCGCGCACAGACTGCCTGTGGCCCCTACCAAGGGTGTTTCCAGATACAAAGCGGAAGTGACCAGAGAGGCAGCTTCCTATACCAACATGACAAGGGATGGACAGGACCATACTAAGAATAGAAACCTCTTTGCTTTTATAAAGCGTAGCTACCTGTTCCGACGTTGGTCCTACTGTTCTCTAGCAGACAGACTTGTCTGCTATGATCAAGCATGCAAGTAGAAAAACATTTGCTCATTCATCCTTTCACACAGAAGCTAAGGGGGATGACAGTATCTTATCATGTACAGTATATAAAAGAATTCGGGTGTAGGTTCCGTACGAGACTGTGTGACATGAATTACATATAAACTGTGTTTTAAAGTGTAGTAGTGTGACAGATCGTTCTTGATTACGTGTAAAAGTAACTCGTTCCACTGCTCAGTCTCCTCCCAGATAGTTAGAAACACCACAGTAAATTTAGAAGTGGGATGTATGCCGTAAATGACAACAGTTTTAAGAAATTAATATGAAGGAATCCAACAGAGACCTTTCAACGTCTGATGGTTGTAGACTACTTGATGCCAATCATACATCCTGAGCCAAATTGACCAATCTGTTCTTTTAACGGCTGGTCCCAGCGGAGGTTCGAGTCCTCCCTCGGGCATGGTTGTGCGTGTTTGTCCTTACGATAATTGAGGTTAAGTAGTCTGTAAGGGACTGATGACGTTAGCAGTTAATTCCCATAAGATTTCACGCACATTTGAACATTTGTTCTTTTAAGAGAGTGACCAACACTTCGCCAGTGGGCTTATCATCCTGGCGGAAACTCACTGTGCGCTGTTTACATTTCGAGGTGAAGTAGCAGAGACTACGTCACGAGCACCGTGCCCGACGTGACCCTCGCCAACTGCCAGCGGAGCGTAGCAGGCGGACTGCGGGGGCGGTCCCGACGCCTCCATCCCCGCCTCCACCTCCGGCGCGCCGCTCGCTGTGCGGCCCCCCAGTTGCTCGGCTGCTGCGGAAGCCGCTTAAAAGCCCCGGCCGCGAAATTAACGACTCGCGCTCGCTGCTCTCCGCGAAAACCCACAAATGAGAGCCAAACGCGCATACAAATGGCCCGCGCCGGAGCCCGAGCGCGCACTGTCGCTAGGAAATGGAACTAATTTCAGTTGTCTCGGAATATTACCCCGCCGTTTCTTTGTCCTGCTCGTGTTTGTAATGAAGACAATCCCTTTCCTCGAGAACGTAATTACTTCTTAACTCCGGTAATTGGTCGTTAGCGAAGAACACGACGGGTACTCGGGAAGGAGCAGAAAGATGGCGAGGAGGGATAAAGAAATAAAAGAGTCGGACGAGGAGGTCTTCATCTCGGGAGGAGAACTCACGGGCCGGAGGAAGGGGGCTCCATTAGAGACGGCTGCCTTCACCCGGGAGAGGCCAGCCAGGCCGCACTGCGGTCCGGGGCCTCCCCAGCTGCCCACCTCTGCTGACGGCCTCCAAGGGCCGCACATCGTCCAGATTTTTACCAGCCCGCGGAAACCTCGCTCCAGCCGCATATGGGCTTGCGCCGTTAACCAATATTTAATACATAATGAGCTCTAAACAATACCTGTTTCATCTACATCTACATCTACGTGATTACTCTCCTATTCACAATAAATTGTCTGGCAGAGGGTTCAATGAACCACCTTCAAGCTGTCTCTCTACCGTTCCGCTCTCGAACGGCACGCGGGAAAAACGAGCACTTAAATTTTTCTGTGCGAGCCCTGATTTCTCTTATTTTATCGTGATGATCATTGCTCCCTATGTAGGTCAGTACCCACAGAATGTTTTCGCAATCGGAGGAGAAATCTGGTGATGGAAATTTCATGAGAATATCCCGCCGCAACGAAAAACGTCTTTGTTTTAATGATTGCCACTCCAATTCACGTATCATGTCTCTGACACTATCTCCCCTATTTCCCAATAATTCAAAACGAGCTGCCCTTCTTTGTACTTTTTCGATGTCATCCGTCAGTCCCGCCTGATGCGGATCCCACACCGCACAGCAATACTCCAGAATAGGACGGACAAGCGTATTGTAAACAGTATCTTTAGTAGACCTGTTGCACTTTCTAAGTGTCCTGCCAATGAATCGCAGTCTTTGGTTTGCTCTACCCACAATATTATCTATGTGATCGTTCCAATTTAGGTTCTTTGTAATTGTAATCCCTAAGTATTTAGCTGAATTTACAGCCTTCAGATTTGTGTGACTTGTCGCGTAATCGAAATTTAGCTGATTTCTTTTAGTACTCCCGTGAATAAATTCACATTTTTCTTTATTAACCGGCCGGGATTGCCGAGCGGTTCTAGGCGCTACAGTCTGGAACCACGTGACCGCTACGGTCGCAGGTTCGAATCCTGCCTCGGGCATGGATGTGTGTGATGTCCTTAGGTTAGTTAGGTTTAAGTAGTTCTAAGTTCTAGGGGACTGATGACCGTTCTAGGGGACTGATGACCTCAGAAGTTAAGTCCCATAGTGCTCAGAGCCATTTTTTTCTTTATTCAGGCTCAGTTGCCACTATTCGCACCATACAGATATCTTATCTAAATCATTTTGCAAATCGTTTTGATCATCTGATGACTTTACAAGACTGTAAATCACAGCATCATCTGCAAACAATCTAAGACAGCTACTCAGATTGTTTCCTATGTCGTTAATATACATGAGGAACAATAGAGGGCCTATAACACTTCCTTGGGGAACTCCGGATATTACTTCTAGTTCACTCGATGACTTTCCGTCTATTACTACGAACTGTGACTTTTCTGACAGGAAATCACGAATCCAGTCGCACAACTGAGGCGATACTCCGTAGGCACGCAGTTTGGTTAAAAGACGCTTGTTAGGAATGGTGTCGAAAGCCTTCTGTAAATCTAAAAATATGGAATCAATTTGACATCCTCTGTCGATAGCACTTATTACTTCGTGAGTATAAACAGCTAGTTGTGTTTCACAAGAACGATATTTTCTGAATCCGTGCTGACTGTGTGTCAGGTACTTCGAGGTACTTCATAATGTTCGAATACAGTATACGTTCCAAAACCCTACTGCAAATCGCCGTTAGTGATATAGGCCTGTAATTTAGCGGATTACTCCTACTTCCCTTTTTGGGTATTGGTGTGACTTGAGCAATTTTCCAGTCTTAAGGTACGGATCTTTCTGTGAGCGAGTTGTTGTATATAATTACTCGGCACTTCCTCTGCTACCTATTATACGAGAGGCGTTTCTATAAGCAATGCAGTACTTTTTTTCTCTGAACTTCAGTTGAAAAAATACGGAATTTGTCGCGGGATATCGTGGAATATTTCCACTTCATCCCCTGTAGTTATATGGACTTCCGTTGAAAGGTGGCGCTGCACGTAGCTTTCAAAATAGGGACTGTAACGGAGTTGCTTTCCAACCAGATTTTTGTCATTTGGTTTCTTTTGGCGGAAAACCAGAGCATCGCAGCTATTTATAAGCACTTTCAGAATATCTTCGGAGATCTTGCACTGAACAAAAGCACGGTGAGCCGTTGGGTGAGCCGTGTGTCATCATCGCAACAACGTCACGCAAACCTGTCCGATCTTCCGTGAGCAGTGGTGAAACTCGCGGACACTCTCATTCCAGGTGACCGACAGACTGTAATCAAACACCTCGCTGCTCAACTGGACGTCTCTGCTGGCGGTGCTGACTCACTCGTCCACCAGTTGGGGTACTCAAAGATGTGTGTCTGCAGGCTTCCTCGCCGCCTAACAGAAGGTAATAAAAGGCAACAAAGGACCGTCCGTGCAGAGTTGCTTGGAGGTTGCTAGGCTGACCGTGAAAATTTTTGTCGAACATCGTCATAGGCGATGAAACATGGGTTCAGCACTTCGAATTGGAAACAAACCGGCAACCGATGGAGGGGCGCCACACCACCTGTCCCCCGAGGAAAAAGTTCAAAGCGTCGCCGTCAGCCTGTTGTCATGGCGACGGTCTTCTGGGATTCTTAATTGATTATTCTGTTTCATGTCCTCCATCGTGCCGCAATGATCAACTCTGAAATGTATTGTGCTCCCCTCAGGAAATTGAAGAAACGACTTCAGCGTGTTCGTCGCCACAAAAATGCAAATGAAATTCTACTTCTCCATGAGAACATAAGGTTCACACTAGTCTAACGCGTGGAGTGGCCGTGCGGTTAGAGGCGCCATGTTACCTACTGTGCGGCCCCTCCCGCCGGAGGTTCGAGTCCTCCCTCGGGCATGGGTAAGTGTGTATGTTGTTCTTAGTATAAGCTAGTTTAAGTTAGTTTAAGTAGTGTGTAAGTCTAGTGACCGATGACCTCAGCAGTTTGGTCCCTTACGAATTCACACACACATACGAGTATTTTGAACACTAGTCTGCGTACGCTAGAGGAACTCTCAAAACTTGACTGGACTGTTCTTCCTCATCCACCCTACAGCCCGGATCTCGCACCTTCCGACTTCCATTTGTTGGGCCTAATGAAGATGCACTCCGCGGGAAGCTGTTTCTGTTTCTCCTTTTAGTTTCTGTGATATGTGTCGAAGTGGCCGTGCGGTTAAAGGCGCTGCAGTCTGGAACCGCAAGACCGCTACGGTCGCAGGTTCGAATCCTGCCTTGGGCATGGATGTTTGTGATGTCCTTAGGTTAATTAGGTTTAACTAGTTCTAAGTTCTAGGGGACTAATGACCTCAGCAGTTGAGTCCCATAGTGCTCAGAGCCATTTGAACCATTTTGATATTTGTTTTTTGGTGTTGCGGGTGATCAGCCCACAGCCCCCGAGTGTCCTGGTGGGGCTACCACCTCATGGACTGGACACCTGTCAAGGTTTTATTTCTGGGCTTTACCCCTTAGATAGCTTGTCTTCACCACGAATACAGAACGCTACCCTTCCCTTCGCAGTAAGGCCTATGTGCATCAACGTTGTGCTGGTTTCCAAGAATCTTCCGCTGTCCACATTAGAGGACTGTGTCTGCTGCCACACAATGACAGGGAGGAAAAGGAAAGGAAGGGAGTGCATAGGGTGGGTTAGAATAGAAAAGGATAGGACAGGACAGGACAGGCACTAGACGGGACGTTGTGAGACACACTTTTTGGGGAAGCAGTAGGTGGATAATGGAGAGGTTATTGATGCAGCAAGACTTAGCCTCCGACGTCGACCAGAGGAACCATACGACGCGGCCATGCAGGCCCAACCAAGTAAGATGGCGTAAGACCGTCACAATGAACGGAGATTATGTTGGAAAATATGGTTTTGTAGTCAGAGGGGTGGGGAATAATGTGCTGTATTTGTATCCTGAATCGCGAAATGGAAACCACAGTGAAAATACAAAATGTTTTATTTGCAACATTTAGCTACACCTTCCAGCTACTTCTCTACGTAACCGCCGCTCCGACTTGGATATTTGTCGTAGTGTCGTACCAACTTTCCAATCATAGAAGTCTTTCCGCCTCTTCTCTACGCTTGTGTTCGCCTCGTTGTCTGCCCCAAAATACTGTCACCGGAACCAGAGGTTCATGTGAGCAAACAGATGAAAATCAGTGAGAGCCAATTCCAGGACGTTCGCAAACACTTCCAATGGAAAACGCTGAAGGAGTGTCTTTGTTGTATCTGCAGTATCCGACCGAGCATTGTCTTGAAGAAGGACAATGTCTGATGACTGCATTCTTTTTCGCTTGTTCTGAATTGCTCTTCGCAGACGATTTTCTCGAATCAGCTGATCCACTCGCTGAATAGGATCATCATTTGATATTCGATTCCTTTCCTGATCGCCTGCGTCATGAACGTCTTCACGTTACGCTTCAAATTTGCTGCCCTCTGCTATCACACATGACAGTTACGTTACGTGGGCTGCATGAAATGTGGTGGAACCCCTCAGCACGAAGAAATAGAATGACAGCATGTACTTCACACTTGGTGACATTTTCACGAGCTCACTGTTCACCCAGAACTGGAATGATGCGGTCGATGGGGCATATTAGAGACACTGTGCAACACTTCTGCATTGAGCATCATCGGATTTTCACTGTGGTTTTAATTTCACAACAGATCGTAAATTAAAAATAAATAGGTCTCGTATTTTGTTTGTATTGGTATGTATGTATCCGGATCGCGCTCCAGCTACTGCCAGGTCTGAGTGCCGACGAGTCCTCTCCATTTCGCTCGGTCCTCCCATCACTTTTATTTCTCCACTTGCTGCCAGGTCACACCTCTCCTTTCCACAAATATTCTCACTCCCGTTTTCCACCGTGTTCTTGGGCGCCCTCTAGGTCTTTTTCCATCCATCTTCAGTTCTTCCATAATTTTGGGAGGTCTCTGCCCGTGCATCCTCTTAACATGCCTGTACCATCTTAATCTCTTTTTCTTCAATTTCTTGTCTCATACTTTCTTGTTTAAGGTCCTTTCTAATATCTACATTCCTTATTCTGTCCATTCTTGTTTTTCACTTAACTGTTCTGAGAAATTTCATTTCCCCTGCTTGCAGTCTGCTCCAATCCCTTTCTGTCATTGTTCCATGTAGTCTGCTCCAATCCGTTTCTGTCACTGTTCATGTTTCTCCTCCATAGATGACAACAGGGAAGTAATAACTCTTATACATAAGAGTTTTGCTTTTTCTGAAACTTTCTTATTCCAAATCAGGTGTTTTATTGTTTGGTTGAAATTTCCTCCCTTCTGGAACCTCCCATTAATTCCGTTGGTTATTCTTCCATCACTATTTATTTCACTCCCTAAATAAGTGAAACTGTCTACCATTTTGAGGGGTTCTCCATTCAAAGTAATATTCCTGATGATCTCTTTGTCTCTTTCAAATACCATTACTCCACTCTTATCTTTATTTATTTTTAATCCATACCTTTTCATTATTTTCTTCCACGCATCAAGTTGTAACTGTACATCTACCTCTTTATCGCCCCATATTACCACATCATCTGCAAAAATCATTTTTTTGTCTTTTTCTTTTACTATATCTTTAACTGCCCTATTCATTCCCTCCATCACAACATTAAAAAGGCAGAAGATAGAATACTTTCTTATATAAGTCCTTGTCTTATTTCGAAGTAGCCAGACTTCCCCAATGGAGTTCTAATTCTACAATTGAGTGCCCTATACATTGTCTTTATGACATTAATGTATCCATCTTGTATACCTATCTCCTTCATTTCTACCCAGAGTCTTTCCCTGTTAACTGAGTCACATGCCTTTTCTATGTCTATAAAAACTATTATCAGCCTTTTGTTACACTCCCAACTTTTATCCATCAGTTGAAGGATAGAAAATATCAGGTCGATCGTGCTTCTTCCTTTCCTAAACCCAACCTGTTCTTCACTCAGCTCCTTTTATATCTGTTCACTTATTCGATTTAGTAAAATTCTTTCAAAAATCTTGGCTGTATGACTCGTAAGGGTTACTCCTCCGTTGTTTTTAGAAATTGACTTTTTTGAAGATGGGAACAATGTCTCCTCTTCTCCAATTGTCAGGTGTTGTACTATTTCTCCACACACGTGACAGTACTCTATACAGCCACTGCATTTCCACTGGACCTGCTGCTCTTATCATGTCCATTAATACTTCATCAGGTCCTGGGGTTTCCTCTCATTCATCTTCTTCACAGCTATTTCCATTCCCTCCCGTGTAATTTGTCCTAATTCTGCTTCCCAACTTCTCTCACTTTCTCCATTATTTGTTTCCTCGTGTACCTTCTCAGCGTTTAACGGTTTCTCCGGTTTCTTAAAATGTACTCTGCAGAGATATTTTATATTCCCTGGTTATTCAATAACAGTACCATCGTCTGTTTCCATCTTTACTGGTACTTCAGAGGCCTTCCTTTTATTTTTCATCATGTTATAGAACATTTTCTTATTGCTCTTCACATCTTCTTCAAGATTTTTTGTAATTTCTTCCCATGCCTTTTTCTTTGCTGTTTTCACTATTTCTTTGCACTTCTTCTTTTCCTCTATATATTCACGTCATTTTTAGTTTTCCACCACTTTCTCCATGCTCAGTTTTTTCTTCTAACTGCTTGGATTGTGGTATCATCCTACCAATTTATTTGTCTTACTTTTTCCTTTCCAGATGTTCTACCACATACTTTTTGTGCTGCTTCGACCAAAGTGTCTTTGAATAAACTCCATTCTTTTTCTACATCGCAAAAAACTAATTTTGGAAATTTTTGTGTGATTAATTCTCTATACCTCTCAGCACTTCCACTGTCCTTCAGTTTCCATCCCGTATCCTTATCACTTTCTTCTGTTTTCTATTTTTCACACACTGATACATTTTCCATTGTGCCACCAGTAATCTATGGTCTCCATCTGCACTCACACTTAGAATTACCTTCACATTTGTTACATTCTCTCCCCATTCCCTGTCTACTAGAATATAATCAATTACAGTCTTGGTTCTTTGTCGGCCGGTGTGGCCGAGTGGTTCTAGGCGCTTCAGTCTGGAACCGCGCGGCCGCTACGGTCGCAGGTTCGAATGCTGCCTCGGGCATGGATGTGTGTGATGTCCTTAGGTTAGTTAGGTTAAAGTAGTTCTAAGTTCTAGGGGACTGATGACCTCAGAGCCATTTGAACCATTTTCTTGGTTCTTCCATCCCAACTGTATCTGGTGATACCACGACTGTCTCTCTTCATAAACCAGCTGTTTGCTATTTTTCATTCCATTCCTCTGGCACAAATCTAGCAGTCTTTCCCCTTCATTTCTGCCTCCATATCAAAAACAACCCAATACCTGCTCAAATCCCTTTCAGTCTTTGCCTACCTGTGTCTTAAAACCTCCCGTCACTATATTAGCAATCTCTATATGGTTCTCTAACTCATTTTCAAAGTCCATCTTCTCTCCTTCGCTTCATCCCACTGGAGGTGCATAAATCTGGATAACTTTTAGTGTTTCTTTTTGGAATCTCAGGTTTAAGATTATGATCGTGCCTGGTATATATCTCCCACTTTCAATACAGCTTTGTACATACCTATTCACCATCACTGCCACACTATTTCTTCCAAACTCACATTGGAATGTATGCCGCAGAGACAGGCTGGACAATGAAGGGGGAGGCGTGTTTATAGCGATAAGAAGTGCAATAGTATCGGAGGAAATTGACGGAGATCCGAAATGTGAAATAATTTGGGTGAAGGTCACGGTTAAAGCAGGCTCAGACATGGTAATTGGATGTCTCTATAGGCCCCCTGGCTCAGCAGCTGTTGTGGCTGAGCACCTGAAGGATAATTTGGAAAATATTTCGAGTAGATTTCCCCATCATGTTATAGTTCTCGGTGGAGATTTTAATTTGCCGGATATAGACTGGGAGACTCAAACGTTCATAACGGGTGGCAGGGACAAAGAATCAAGTGAAATTTTTTTAAGTGCTTTATCTGAAAACTACCTTGAGCAGTTAAACAGAGAACCGACTCGGGGAGATAACATATTAGACCTTCTGGTTTAAAAATGGTTCAAATGGCTCTGAGCACTATGGGACTTGACTGCTGAGGTCATCAGTCCCCTATAACTTAGAACTACTTAAACCTAACTAACCTAAGGACATCACACACATCCATGCTCGAGGCAGGATTCGAACCTGCGACCGTAGCGGTCGCGCGGTTCCAGACTGTAGCACCTAGAACCACTCGGCCACTCTGGCCGGCAGACCTTCTGGTGACGAACAGATCCGAACTATTTGAAACAGTTAACGCAGAACAGGGAATCAGCGGTCATAAAGCCGTTTCTGCATCGATGATTTTATCCGTAAATAGAAATTAAAAAAAAAGATAGGAAGATTTTTCTGTTTAGCAAAAGTCACAAAAAGCAGATTTCAGAGTACCTGACGGTTCAACACAAAAGTTTTGTCTCAAGTAAAGATAGTGTTGAGGATGTGGACAATGTTCAAAACCATCATACAATATGCGTTAGATGAGTATGTGCCAAGGAAGATCGTAAGAGATGGAAACGAGCCACCGTGGTACAACAACCTAGAAAACTGCTGCGGAAGCAAAGGGAACTTCACAGCAAACATAAACATAGCCAAAGCCTTGAAGACAAACAAAAATTACGCGAAGGGAAATGTAGTGTGAGGAGGGCTATGCGAGAGGTGTTCAATGAATTCAAAAGTTAAGTTCTTTGCACTGACTTGGCAGAAAATCCTAAGAAATTTTGGTCTTATGTCAAAGCGGTAGGTGGATCAAAACAAAATGTCCAGATACTCTGTGACCAAAATGGTACTGAAACAGAGGATGACAGACTAAAGGCCGAAATACTAAATGTCTTCTTCCAAAGCTGTTTCACAGAGGAAGACTGCACTGCAGTTCCTTCTCTAGATTGTCGCACAGATGACAAAATGGTAGCTATCGAAATAGATGACAGATGGATAGAGAAACAATTAAAATCGCTCAAAAGAGGAAAGGCCGCTGGACCTGATGGGATACCAGTTCGATTTTACACAGAGTACGCGAAGGAACTTGCCTCCCTTCTTCCAGCGGTGTACCGTAGGTCTCTAGAAGAGCGTAGCGTTCCAAAGGATTGGAAAAGGGCACAGGTCATCCCCGTTTTCAAGAAGGGACGTCGAACAGATGTGCAGAACTATAGACCTATATCTCTAACGTCGATCAGTTGTAGAATTTTGGAACACGTATTATGTTCGAGTATAATGACTTTTCTGAAGACTAGAAATCTACTCTGTAGGAATCAGCATGGGTTTCGAAAAAGACGATCGTGTGAAGCCCAGCTCGCGCAATTCGTCCACGAGACTCAGAGGGCCATAGACACGGGTTCACAGGTAGATGCCGTGTTTCTTGACTTCCGCAAGGCGTTCGATAGAGTTCCCCACAGTCGTTTAATGAACAAAGTAAGAGCATATGGACTATCAGACCAATTGTGTGATTGGATTGAAGAGTTCCTAGGTAAAATTCTCAGTGAACAGAAGTCTTCCGAAGTAAGAATGATTTCAGGTGTGCCGCAGGGGAGTGTCGTAGGACCGTTGCTATTCACAATATACATAAATGACCTTGTGGATGACACCGGAAGTTCACTGAGGCTTTTTGCGGATGATGCTGTGGTATATCGAGAGGTTGTAACAATGGAAAATTGTACTGAAATGCAGGAAGATCTGCAGCGAATTGACGCATGGTGCAGGGAATGGCAATTGAATCTCAATGTAGACAAGTGTAATGTGCTGCGAATACATAGAAAGAAAGATCCCTCATCATTTAGCTACAATATAGCAGGTCAGCAACTGGAAGCAGTTAATTCCATAAATTATCTGGGAGTACGCATTAGGAGTGATTTAAAATGGAAGACCATATAAAGTTGTTCGTCGGTGAAGCAGATGCCAGACTGAGATTCATTGGAAGAATCCTAAGGAAATGCAATCCAAAAACAAAGGAAGTACGCTTGTTCGCCCACTGCTTGAATACTGCTCAGCAGTGTGGGATCCGTACCAGATAGGGTTGACAGAAGAGATAGAGAAGATCCAACGGAGAGCAGCGCGCTTCGTTAGAGGATGATTTAGTAATCGCGTAAGCGTTACGGAGGTGATAGATAAACTCCAGTGGAAGACTCTGCAGGAGAGAAGCTCAGTAGCTCGGTACGAGCTTTTGTTGAAGTTTCGAGAACATACGTTCACCGAGGAGTCAAGCAGTATATTGCTCCCTCCTACGTATATCTCGCGAAGAGACCATGAGGATAAAATCAGAGAGATTAGATCCCACACATAGGCATAGCGACAATCCTTCTTTAAACGAACAATATGAGACTGGAATCGAAGTGAGAACCGATAGACGTACACAATGTCCACTCCGCCACACATCGTCAGGTGACTTGCGGAGTATGGATGTAGATGTAGATGTACAAACTTGTTATTCCCACTCCAGTACAGTTTTCCTACTTCTCTCAAATTCTTCTCACTTTTCCCTTCCAGGTCGTTTCGCTTAATCTCAAAATATCTAACCTTCTCTCTGTTAGTACATGTGTCATTTCTTCAATTGTTCCATTGAGGGTTCATGTATTAAGAGTGCCAATATTTGGGCTATTTTTAGTCCATTTGGTTTCATCTTCTTCTACTGATGAATATCATCAGGTCTCCCATCATTCGCACCAGTACTTGAAGAAACAGTGGTTCGTTCCAAGGCTCGTCTGTGTTTTGAAAGCAATATATGAAGACTTTCCTACTGGCTTGCTAGGCCTAACGCAAGAAAGGATTTTCTGTTGGGGTTGTCTCCCTTAGCCTTTGGAGTCTCTCGTCCACCATAAGGCAGTGGTTCCCTTCTCATTAAATCCCCTGAAAGGAGGGTTGCCTCATCTGCCAGCTTCGCCGTTCCGAAGTCTTTCTTCTCCGCTGTCGCTGCCATTAAGGTCTTCACACGTAACACTGGGCATGGGTTCCATGTTATACCCCATGGGGTTGGGTCCCTGCCTGAACAAAGCTACCCTATCACTCCGGCCTACTGAAGTGTAGGATGCCCAGCCTCGCACCGTGGACGGGCTAGACAGGAATTACCCCAGTGGGGGAATGGGGAAGGGGACCCTACCTCCCCGGAGCCGGGTTAATGATTGTGTATGGTGCCACAATCAAAAGCTGTTTGAATTAGTAGACCACAATATTATTGCACCTGTGATTGTGCGCGCTTCGATCTGCTTATCCTGAGTTTCTATCGTGATATTTCACGAGGGCTGAACCACTTGATAGTATATGCAAATCTCTTGAAATCATTCAGAGTGTAATTCTTTTTCCTCAGCCACCAGTTTACTGGTTTACTGTATCGTCACCGAGCGTTTCCGCTAATGGATAAAGGGGCCCAGGTGCAATAATACCGTGATAAGGTAATAGTAAATCGTGATATCTTTGCCATACTTGAGCAAGCCTGCTATAATCAGTTTCGCTTAGTAGATACAGACACTGTAGCAACCCCTCTGTTTTGTCACTGATTCAATTTTATGTCTCTGGTGACGGATGAGATTTGTTCGCGTAGTTGCTGGACTTGCTTGTAATTCGCTATTACTGAGTTATATTCGAGTCTATGTACAGTTCTGAGTCGGCTGGATGCCTGTGAGGTGGAGCCGTAGTTGGAGAGAGACTGCTTTTAGCTGGTGGAGGTTCATTCTGCCATACAGGTTCTGCAATGAGTAACGAATGTAGTGAGAGCATTTCAATTCATTTGTCGTAGTGAAGTTGTAAGGTAGTCATGTCATTCTGATTTTTGTATGTTATCGATGTGCATGTCGGAGAGAGAGGAAAGAGAGTAAGTTACGTTACTGTTAAACAACCTTTAGTCTGTCGTGGCACTTTTTTTTTCAGGTAAGACTGCAGCACTGCACACCTAATTTGTAGAAATGATTATTGGTAGCTAGTTAACTTCGTTCACTTGCACAGAGCTGAGGAAAAGACCGCCCAATACCGTGAGTCATGCATTAACATATTAATTGATTAAGCTGTTTGATTTTGATACAAACACCCCTTTCAAATCATTGTTCACTTTGTTAAGCATAGTATTGTTCAGACTAATGCTATGTGTGAAGGTCACGCGAAATTTTACTCTGTCTTTTTGAATACATACTTCATTCTAAAATCGTTGTCTTGGAATATCATTTCGTAGGAATAGTTATTCTCCCCAACGCATTCTTTATGACGGTGTGTCACTATGCACCACCGTACTGCACCATGTGATATGCAACAATTTGGAAGATTTATTTAGTATTTGGAAATATAAATTTAGCTCTGTCGCTACTTGCTTGCTGTCTGCTGTTGTGCTTTCGAGAAATATGCTACAATGTTGTCAAGACTCGAGGCAAGAAGAAATATTTATTAGGGCCAGATAATTGTTTTACTCCAGCTACGCCTTTAATATAAAGATAAATTGCACTCGGAACAGTTACAGTTCATTTCAGATTATATTCTATTTAGTCAAAGCTTAGCATACGAATTTAAGTTGGATAATAGCTTGTGGGTACATGGTTTTGGTAGTACGTATTTTTTTTTGTAAAGTGCGAGGTAAAGTTGGACTAAATTTCATACTGAAACCTTTAGTGGCGAGATTACAAATTTAGTTATTGTGTTCCAGCCTTAAATTGGTGCTATTAAGTCGCGATCAATCCATGTGTAGCCATTGAGCTGTGTGGGTATGCATAATAAAATGAAAGATAGTAGGTTGCTAATACTTAATTGAGTGGAAGGTGAGTATATTGCCAAACATTACTTGCTGGTTGGGATAGCCTTGAGGGACTGAAATGTCGTTTCATTGTATTCATTTACAATATAACTGCTTCTCATGCCACATCGTTCTGAGATTACAAAGTACTCCCCACCATTCTGTGTATTAAGCCGATACAGTGCAACGTTACTTGGCCACCATATTGTTGAAACATTTATGATTGGTTCACGATCCAGAATCATTCGGGATACACACTAATGAGCCAAAACATTCACTTGATTAATAGCTTGTTTGTTCATTTTTCTGATCAAATACATCATTGGTTCTGCGTATCAGGGATCTGACAGTTTGTTGGTAAGTTTCTGAAGATATGTGGTATTCAATTTCTACGCACTGGTCATGTAATATGCGTAAATAACAGGCCACTGATTTCCGTACGCGGTGATGGCTCCCTATTGCAACCCCGATGAGTTCCATAGGATTTACATCAAGCGAATTTGGTAGCCGTGACATCAGTGTGAGTTTACGATAACGTTCTTCAAACCACTGTAGTACGGTTCTGGCTCCGAGACACTGACAGAAAGAAAGAAATCACGCACGAGGGGATACAGGTAGGTCGCAGCTGGCATCGTGTTTTTTATTACAATCAAAGGTCCCTTGCAAGTGCAGGCGTGTGTCTCCCATAGCTTAATACTGCTCCCACCAGCCTAAGTCCTCGGCACGCTGCTCGTTTCGAACCTCTATTCGCCTTGATGACGGCGTCAGTGGAGACGTCCTAGTGTAGCAAAACTGTGACTCACTCGAAGAGCCGACACGTTTCCATTGGTCGACGGTCGAATCTCGATGGTCCCGTGCCCACTGTAATCGTAGTTGACGATATCATTGTGTGAACATACACTCCTGAAAATGGAAAAAAGAACACATTGACACCGGTGTGTCAGACCCACCATACTTGCTCCGGACACTGCGAGAGGGCTGTACAAGCAATGATCACACGCACGGCACAGCGGACACACCAGGAACCGCGGTGTTGGCCGTCGAATGGCGCTAGCTGCGCAGCATTTGTGCACCGCCGCCGTCAGTGTCAGCCAGTTTGCCGTGGCATACGGAGCTCAATCGCAGTCTTTAACACTGGTAGCATGCCGCGACAGCGTGGACGTGAACCGTATGTGCAGTTGACGGACTTTGAGCGAGGGCGTATAGTGGGCATGCGGGAGGCCGGGTGGACGTACCGCCGAATTGCTCAACACGTGGGGCGTGAGGTCTCCACAGTACATTGATGTTGTCGCCAGTGGTCGGCGGAAGGTGCACGTGCCCGTCGACCTGGGACCGGACCGCAGCGACGCACGGATGCACGCCAAGACCGTAGGATCCTACGCAGTGCCGTAGGGGACCGCACCGCCACTTCCCAGCAAATTAGGGACACTGTTGCTCCTGGGGTATCGGCGAGGACCATTCGCAACCGTCTCCATGAAGCTGGGCTACGGTCCCGCACACCGTTAGGCCGTCTTCCGCTCACGCCCCAACATCGTGCAGCCCGCCTCCAGTGGTGTCGCGACAGGCGTGAATGGAGGGACGAATGGAGACGTGTCGTCTTCAGCGATGAGAGTCGCTTCTGCCTTGGTGCCAATGATGGTCGTATGCGTGTTTGGCGCCGTGCAGATGAGCGCCACAATCAGGACTGCATACGACCGAGGCACACAGGGCCAACACCCGGCATCATGGTGTGGGGAGCGATCTCCTACACTGGCCGTACACCACTGGTGATCGTCGAGGGGACACTGAATAGTGCACGGTACATCCAAACCGTCATCGAACCCATCGTTCTACCATTCCTAGACCGGCAAGGGAACTTGCTGTTCCAACAGGACAATGCACGTCCGCATGTATCCCGTGCCACCCAACGTGCTCTAGAAGGTGTAAGTCAACTACCCTGGCCAGCAAGATCTCCGGATCTGTCCCCCATTGAGCATGTTTGGGACTGGATGAAGCGTCGTCTCACGCGGTCTGCACGTCCAGCACGAACGCTGGTCCAACTGAGGCGCCAGGTCGAAATGGCATGGCAAGCCGTTCCACAGGACTACATCCAGCATCTCTACGATCGTCTCCATGGGAGAATAGCAGCCTGCATTGCTGCGAAAGGTGGATATACACTGTACTAGTGCCGACATTGTGCATGCTCTGTTGCCTGTGTCTGTGTGCCTGTGGTTCTGTCAGTGTGATCATGTGATGTATCTGACCCCAGGAATGTGTCAATAAAGTTTCCCCTTCCTGGGACAATGAATTCACGGTGTTCTTATTTCAATTTCCAGGAGTGTATGTACACGTAGGGGTGATCGGCTACGGAGTACCATGTTCAACAATGTTCGATGAACTGTGTGCTACGAAACATTCTCGCGTGCGCCAGCATTGTGCTCTTTCGGCAGAGATGCCACAGATCAACATCTACCCTACTCAACAGAGCAGGCAAGACTCCGAATCCACATTCTGTGAAGAGTCGTGGACGCACAACCATTTAATGCTTAGTGGTAGTTCCATTGTCCTTTTACCTCTTGCTGCAGATGCACACTGCTGTAGCAGAAAAGCATTCGACGAGCTTCCCAGTTTTCGAGGTACTAGTTCACAGGCTCTGCGTAACACTAATCTGCCCTTTGTTAAAGTCGCTTATTTCAATGGATTTCCCAATTTTCAGCCCTTATTTTCACTAAGATGATCCTCTGTTTTTTTTTTCTTTATTGATTTTCAATCCCCCCCGAAGTGGGCGGGCTGGCAGCAGCTTACTACGCTGCTCTACAGCCTACAGACTTTTTGGTAAAAAGGAAGAAGAAAGAAACAAGAAAAAAAACAGGCGATAAAATGGTGATTTAAAGTGTAAAATGGCGTAAAAATGCGGAAAGTTAAAACAGAATGCAAAAGGGGTTGCAATGTTGATAAAATACACAGGAATCAGACAAGTAACATAGTAGACACACAATTAAAAAAACAGGGCGACAGTCTGGTTTCTGTTCGCAAGAGATAAAAAAATTCACACCCATCGACAGTATGATGGCCGTTCGCTACACTTCCCAAAAGACACAACACGGAACACTCACTGGAAAAACACACCGTAAAACACCGCACGAAAATGGCGGCACAAATATGGCACTCCCGATCCAAAGGCAGAGGGGGGGGGGGGGAAATCTGGAGAAGGGGGAAAAACAAGGAGGGAGGAGAGGAAAAAACGAAAAGGGGGGGAACCAAGGAGGGAGAGGACTAATAAAGGGGGAGAAGGGCAGACGCGAGAGGGAATGAGAGGAGGTAGAGGAGGGAAATGTAAAAGGACTCGGGGGAGAGAAGGGGGCAAAGAGAGGGGAGGTGGGGAAGATCCTCTGTCTTTGTTGCTCCGCTTAACTACCTTAGTCACCACCTCACGGGCCACAACGCCTCCAAGCGTGGTAATAACATTCTGGCCTGTCAATGAATTCCGAGCCAATAATACATAGGTAATGCGCGACATTTCTTTGCACGCTATTAATTTTCGGGTGTTTGTAAAGATATGTCGACGGATGTTGTTCTGCTGATAGCTGCCTGTGAAACATTGTGCTACGTTTTACGTCATGAAATATTACGAAGCTATGCTCGTATTAAGAAGGGTGTAAGACAAGGCTGTAGCCTTTCGCCCCTACTCTTCAAATTGTACATCGAGGAAGCAATGATGGAAATAAAAGAAAGGTTCAGGAGTGGAATTAAAATACAAGGTGAAAGGATATCAATGATACGATTCGCTGATGACATTGCTATCCTGAGTGAAAGTGAAGAAGAGTTAAATGATCTGCTGAACGGAATGAACAATCTAATGAGTACACAGTATGGTTTCCGAGTAAATCGGAGAAAGACGAAGGTAATGAGAAGTAGTAGAAATGAGAATAGCGAGAAACTTAACATCAGGATTGATGGTCACGAAGTTAATGAAGTTAAGGAATTCTGCTACCTAGGCAGTAAAATAACCAATGACGGACGGAGCAAGGAGGACATCAAAAGCAGACTCGCTATGGCAAAAAAGGCATTTCTGGACAAGAGAAGTCTACTAATACCAAACACCGGCCTTAATTTGAGGAAGAATTTTCTGAGGATGTACGTCTGGAGTACAGCATTGTATGGTAGTGAAACATGGACTGTGGAAAAACCGGAACAGAAGAGAATCGAAGCATTTGAGATGTGGTGCTATAGACGAATGTTGAAAATTAGGTGGACTGATAAGGTAAGGAGTGATGAGGTTCTACGCAGAATCGGAGAGGAAAGGAATATGTGGAAAACACTGATAAGGAGTAGGGACAGGATGATAGGACATCTGCTAAGACATGAAGGAATGACTTCCATGGTACTAGAGGGAGCGGTAGAGGGCAAAAACTGTAGAGGAAGACAGAGATTGGAATACGTCAAGCAAATAATTGAGGACGTAGGTTGCAAGTGCTACTCTGAGATGAAGAGGTTAGCACAGGAAAGGAATTCGTGGCGGGCCGCATCAAACCAGTCAGTAGACTGATGACCGAAAATAAATGCAGGATTGAGAGTTAGAATCTGGATTCTAGCTTAGATGGTTTAAATATGTTTGCATACAAAATCCAAGGTTACAAAACTTAGGGGACATCTTTATACAGCTGGGTGCTATGAGAACAAAGCTAACACGTATTCTGTGTAGTCCATAGGCTTCACTTGCTCTGTTAGCGTAAGTGTAGAATGCTCAGATAACATTCTCGTATAGTTCTGTAGTCACATAGTTCGTAAATAGGTATGCATGTGACACGTTTTTTCGGTGCTCATACTTCGGGCTCTGTTGGTACTTCGGGCAGCCCTCGGGCTAGGGACCATTCGTATACCCAACAGACGGATCGTCTTAGTGTCACTATCCTACAGTACAAATTATGAATATTACACACATTTGCTTAGGAAAATGGAGCAAATTCGTTGCATTTGATGTGGTCCACGGTGGTCCTGATAGGACTTATGGAGACACCACTAGTTTGTGGGCGGTTCATCGGAAAACAGGATAAAAATTATTTTTAGTATAATTTACGTCATCACCAGCGGACCAAAACCAAGCTGAGGATTCCAACACGGCTGCACACAGAAAGACTGTAATTTTTACGCTATATCCCTAAGATCCCGATCTTGAACAACTTTAGAAATTTTCTTGATATCTTTATCCGTTTCCAAGATACAGAGGTTCAAAACAACCCTACCTGTGTACGTAAAATCCGGTATCACGTAAATTGTAAATAAAAATAACCGCAATAAGTTGTCAAATTCTAACGGTATATTCTCTGGACTTTTTTGTGGAAGAGCCAGCTCCAATTTTCAAAAATCTTTATCCGTTATCGAGAAACACCCCAAAACCTTTTTTTGGATACCGAAACACAGCCGTGGATTTCTAGACTGCTATGCACATCAAATCGCTACGAAATTTACCAGCCATTCCTAAGATCCCGATCTCAATCTTGAAAATTTTCTTCATATGTTTATCCGTTTCCGAGACACAGAGGTTCAAAGTTAGCTTACTTTACACGCAAAATGCGTACATAAAATACTGAGTGAAGCGTAGTACATAAAGCGAAGTAGCAGAGAGAATTTGCCTAAAGTGACTCTTATCATTTATCATTCCCATACTTTAGTGCTAAAGCATATGCAAAAATTTTTTTCTCGTAAAATCTGGTCTGAGGAGTAAATTTAGATTCCCGTTATTTTAAATACACACAACTACACTAGCTAAATTTTACTTACCAATACATTTATTTTCATATGAGTTACATGCACTGCTGGACAGGAAAAGAACGGAGCCAGCGGAAAAATGGTGCTCTCAGAGAACAAAAAATGCAAACACATTTCTGTTTATTTAAAAGACTATGCTGGAAAAATAGGATATTCTACGTTCCTCAGCACCTTTAAAAATGTTCCCAAAAATTTTGGCATGTGAACATATTCTCGCTTTCTTACGCTGGGGAGAGGAAACAGTGGCAGTAGCGAAGAGAAGGAAAAGTAAAAAATACTGCAAGACAGTATTCAGTGGTTGTTTTATAGAAAGAGCGAAGAAGACAATGACAGTGTCAGAGAAAGAGAGGGGTACAGTGGCAGTGGAGCATAGGTCACAGTGACAGAACAGTGTTAGGAAAAGAATTAAGGAAGGGTGAGGAATAAAGAGAAAGAGAAAGTAGAAGCGGGTGAGAGCTAGTCAGAATGAGTCAGAATACATGAGAATTAAAACGAGGAAGAGAGAGATGGTGACAGTGAGAAGTTACATTAGCAGCGGGAAGAAATTTCAATCACCAACTTTCTGCTCCGAATGCGAAAATATCTTGTCGACGCCCACCTACGTAGGGAGAAACGATCATCATAATAAAATAACGGAAATAAAAGCTAGCTCGGAAAGATAAAGGTGTTAGTAGCAGCGGGAAGAAATTTCAAAAACATGGCTGTGAGCACTATGGGACTTAACATCTGTGGTCATCAGTCCCCTAGAACTTAGAACTACTTAAACCTAACTAACCTAAGGACATCACACACATCAATGCCCGAGGCAGGATTCGAACCTGCGACCGTAGCGGCCGAAGAAATTTCAATCACCACCTTTCTCCTCCGAATGCGAAAATATTTTGTCAACACCGACCTACGTAGGGAGGAACGATCATCATAATAAAATAACGGAAATCAAAGCTCGCTCGGTAAAATATAGGTGTTCGTTTTTTACGCACGCTGTTCCAGAGTGGAATAATAAAGAACTATTGTGAAGGTCGTTCGATGAACCCTCTCCCACGCACTTAAGTGTGATTTGCAGCGTATCCATGTAGATATAGAAGAATGAGATTGTAGCAGTAAAAGAGAAAAATAGGGAGACAGTGACAGTGAGAGAAGACAGCAATAGTAGGACACAACGAAGGAGACTGTGGCTATGTGGCAGGACACAGTGACAGAGAGATACAAAGAGGCAATGACAATGAGCTGGGCTGAGTGAATGAGAGAGAATGGGCAAGTGGGAAAGGGTGGGTATGAGCGACTTACGGTGATAGACTAGACAGTTAGTTAAACTTCTGCAAGTGAAACCTGACCTGCTCGTTAAAAAGAGCGCGAATATGATTGCTTGGAAATACAGGGTGATTCAAAAAGAATACCACAACTTTAGGAATTTAAAACTCTGCAACGACAAAAGGCAGAGCTAAGCACTATCTGTCGGCGAATTAAGGGAGCTATAAAGTTTCATTTAGTTGTACATTTGTTCGCTTGAGGCGCTGTTGACTAGGCGTCAGCGTCAGTTGATGCTAAGATGGCGACCGCTCAACAGAAAGCTTTTTGTGTTATTGAGTACGGCAGAAGTGAATCGACGATATGGGGCACTGAGAATCCGCGGGAAACAACTCAGTATGAACGTGACTCGCCTAAGGTGAACGTTTTCTGTGCCATTTCAGCCAGTAAAGTTTTTGGTCCCTTTTTCTTCGAAGGTGCTACTGTAACTGGACTACAGTATCTGGAGATGTTACAGAATTGGCTGATCCCTCAGCTCGAACAAGAAGCACAACAATTCATATTTCAGCAGGATGGAGCGCCACCACATTGGCACTTATCTGTCCGTAACTACCTGAAGGTCAAGTACCCGAGGCGATGGATCGGCCGCCAGGCAGCGCGTGACAGAGCACTTCATCACTGGCCTCCAAGAAGCCCTGATCTTACCCCCTGCGATTTTTTGTTATGGGGGTATGTTAAGGATACGGTGTTTCGGCCACCTCTCCCAGCCACCATTGATGATTTGAAACGAGAAATGACAGCAGCTATCCAAACTGTTACGCCTGATATGCTACAGAGAGTGTGGAACGAGTTGGAGTATCGGGTTGATATTGCTCGAGTGTCTGGAGGGGGCCATATTGAACATCTCTGAACTTGTTTTTGAGTGAAAAAAAACCTTTTTAAATACTCTTTGTAATGATGTATAACAGAAGGTTATATTATGTTTCTTTCATTAAATACACATTTTTAAAGTTGTGGTATACTTTTTGAATCACCCTGTATTTTGGGAGAAATTTTAAAGGGTCTGAGGAAGGTAGAAGAGGCAGCTGGTATCCTACTTTTCAGTCATTTTAAATAAACAGGAAGATATTCGCATTTCTTGTGCTCCGATAGGAGTACTTTTGCACTTGTTAATTATATCGGTCGTAACTTCATCAGTAATAGAACACAGCTTTTCAGATGAAAGCTTGTTAGGTTTCACTTGTAATCCTTCTTAAATCAGAGTAGTCACTTTGCAACTTCTTTGACTTTTTATTCGACGTTAAACCTGCGGCGTGCTTTAGTAAGGAGGAGAGCAGCTCAGTAGGTGCAGGTCGCACGCGGACCCCGGTGCCACCCCGCCCCAGCTCGCGAGCCGGTGTCCTTCGAGCGCAGCGACTGTCCCGCGCAGCCAGAAATATTAAGCCCGCGCGGCTGCCGTCCGATATTAATATTCATGGAGAGGAGAGCCGGCGTTTTGCACGACCCGGCCGGCGGGCGCCACGTAGCCCCGGCAGTCCGGGCCCGCCCCCTCTACTACTGCGACTGCTCGCTGCTCGCTGCTCCCTGCGCACCTTTTTGTTTGCCGCGTCCAGTGCGCGCAGCGGCGCCGCGACAGTGGCTCGCGGCGGACGGGCCCGGCATTTTCCCATACGCAACCGGCACGGAATGGAGTGGAGTGGAGAGGAGCGGAATATAAATATAAAACGTTTAAGGCCGGGTGAGACGCCCCGGCAGGGCAACAAAGGGAAGCTGCGCGCCACGCGGGGTCGCCGCGGTCAGCAGGTTTATGGCGGCGCGCCGGCCGCTCGTAAATCAAGAATTAACACGGAGGCGGGCGGGCCGCTTATTTAAATATTTGATGACAGGCGCGAGCTGTTCCATTCTTTGTGCATGATTAATAACGGACCGGTGCAGCGAGGCGGTACGGCACCGAGTCCCTCCGGTCGGTCGGGCCCGCTATCGATGGCCTTCGGTCGCTCGCCAGCGCCGCGAGGTCCTCGTCGACCGTGGACCGTGCTAGGCAGGTAATGAGGCACCTGCAAAACGCGACAGTGCTCTGTCTCACTCACAAGGGGGCCGTACCATCCTCCAGTCGCTGATCTGATTCACAGGGAGTGTATAGAACGACTAGTACTTCAAAATATGTTAACTGTCGTGTTGGCTGAAGAACCAACATCGTGTTACTAGAGGAGGCCGAAATGCACGCGTTTTAGCTCACGCAGGCTGGCGTGAGGAGGGAAAAACGATACTGACGTGAGGTCTGGAACATGACAAGGAATTAGAATTCAGAAACTGGACGTAATTAGTTTGATGCTTTAATACATTAGCCAGCCGGTGTGACCGTGCGGTTCTAGGCGCGTCAGTTTGGAACCGCGTGACCGCTACGGTGGCAGGTTCGAATCCTGCCTCGGGCATGGATGTGTGTGATGTCCTTAGGTTAGTTAGGTTTAAGTAGTTCTAAGTTCTAGGGGACTGATGACCTCAGTAGTTAAGTCCCATAGTGCTCAGAGCCATTTGAACCATTTGAACTTTAATCCATCAATGATGAACCTCGATCTTGACAGTACATGATTCACAATATTATCTGTTCAGAATACATTCTTGAAGTAATTATAGTAACTGAATTGGCGCCTTGCAAGGTCGTAGCAAATGACGTAGCTGAAGGCTGTGCTAAACTGTCGTCTCTGCAAATGAGAGCGTATGTAGACAGTGAACCGTCGCCAGCAAAGTCGGCTGTACAACTGGGGCGAAAGCTAGGGAGTCTCTCTCTGGACTAGACATGCCGTGTGGCGGCGCTCGGTCTGCAATCACTGATAGTGGCGACACGCGGATCCGACGTACACTAACGGACCGCGGCCGATTTAAAGGCTACCACCTAGCAAGTGTGGTGTCTGGTGGTGACACCACATAAACAGCAAGATGCAACTCTCAATCGCTTTTCAGAAGCCGATTTTAAAAATTTTACGCGTGCTGTCTACCTTGTATGGTCGGTGTTATTCAAGGATTCAAGAACCGAGCGACTAAACGCTTACCTGTGGTCAAGTGTCTTATGCACGATGCGACATCTCGGGTTCTGCGTAATGGTAGGCTCACACAACTGAGAATAAAGTAGCTGACCGTTTAGCTAGAAAGGCAGATAATTACCCCGCCCTGCCCTTTCATGATTACAGGTGCAGATAGGCGACTCCACCTCAAATCTCTCTTTGCTCAAAAGTGGAATTACACTACTGGCCATTAAAATTGCTACACCAAGAAGAAATGCAGATGATAAACGGGTATTCATTGGACAAATATATAATACTAGAAATAACATGTGATTACATTTTCAGGCAATTTCGGTGCATAGATTCTGAGAAATCAGTACCCAGAACAACCACCTCTGGCCGTAATAACGGCCTTGAAACGCCTGCGCATTGAGTCAAACAAAGCTTGGATGGTGTCTACAGGTAGAGCTGCCCACGCAACTTCAACACGATACCACAGTTCAGCAAGAGTAGTGACTGGCGTATTGTGACGAGCCAGTTGCTCGGCCACCATTTACCAGACGTTTTCAATTAGTGAGAGATCTGGAGAATGTGCTGGCCAGGGCAGCAGTCGAACATTTTCGTATCCAGAAACGCCTGTACAGGACCAGCAACATGCGGTCGTGCATTATCCTGCTGAAATGTAGGGTTTCGCAGGAATCGAATGAAGGGTGGAGCCACGGGTCACAACACATCTGAAATGTAACGTCCACTGTTCAAAGTGCCGTCAATGCGAACAAGAGCTGACCGAAACGTGTAACCAATGGCACCCCATAACATCACGCCGGGTGATACGCCAGTATGGCGATGACGAATACACGCTTCCAATGTGTGTTCACCGCGATGTCGCCAAACACGGATGCGACCATCATGATGCTGTAAGCAGAACCTGGATTCATCCGAAAAAATGACGTTTTGCCATTCGTGCACCCAGGTTCGTCGTTGAGTAAACCATCGCAGGCGCTCCTGTCTGTGATGCAGCGTCAAGGGTAACCGCAGCCATGGTCACCGAGCTGATAGTCCATGTTGCTGCAAACGTCGTCGAACTGTTCGTGCGGATGGTTGTTGTCTTGCAAACGACCCCATCTGTTGACTCAGGGATCGAGATGTGGCTGCCTGATCTGTTACAGCCATGCGGATAAGATGCCTGTCATCTCGACGGCTAGTGATACGAGGCCGTTGTGATCCAGCACGGCGTTCCGTATTACCCTCCTGAACCCACCGATTCCATATTCTGCTAACAGTCATTGGATCTCGACCAACGCCAGCAGCAATGTCGCGATAGGATAAACCGCAATCACGATAGGCTACAATCCGACCTTTATCAAAGTCGGAAACGTGATGGTACGCATTTCTCCTCCTTACACGTGGCATCATAATAACGTTTCACCAGGACACGCCGGTCAAATGTTGTTTGTGTATGAGAAATCGGTTGCAAGCTTTCCTCATGTCAGCACGTTGTAGGTGTCGCCACCGGCGCCAACCTTGTGTGAATGCTCTGAAAAGCTGATCATTTGCATATCACAGCATCTTCTTCCTGTCGGTTAAATTTCACGTCTGTAGCACGTCAGCTTCGTGGTGTAGCAATTTTAATGGCCAGTAGTGTACATCTGGTGCTCTAGTTTTCTCAGTAACGAACTCCGCACAATCATGGAGACTAGTGCACTTTAGCGTTCTGCCTTCCAGTCCTCTCGGAAGGAGAAGCCGTCTACGCATTACTCATACCAGACTCACCCATTGTTTTCTCTCGCGTAACGAGCCGCCCCCACAATGTGGCTGTGGAGCCAGACTGACGGTGCCCCATATATCGGTGGAATGTCTCCTTCTTTTGTACTTTCGTACAAAGTATAGCCTTCCAGATTCTTTGGATTTAATATTAGCAGACGATTCACGGATGAAATAATAATTAAATCGACTCCCTAGCTGCAAACAGGGGTTGATATACATCATTGGGGACGTGTTGAAAATGTGTGCCCCAACTGTGACTCGAATCCAGGATCTCCTGCTTACATGGCAGACGCTCTATTCAGCTGAGCCACCGACGGCGCGCTCCCCGTGGGACCCACATTCCCAACATGTCTACGCCTAATAGATATTTGCCCATCACACTCATTACTAGTGGCAGATTAATCTACGGGACTTGGTAGATTAATCTCCATATATAGTTAAAATATGGCTACCCGGCCATTGACCTTCTTGTGCGAACGCTCATGCTATGCCCCAACTCGTACGGGACTTAGTAGATTAATCTGCCACGAATAATGAGTCTAATGGGCACACATGTATTAGGGGCATTACAAATGTAGTGGTGTGGACATTTTGGGAATGTGGGTCTCACGGGGAGCGTGCAAGGGATAAGTCCCTGCAGACGCAGTACCCTCTGTGACCTCGATTGCTCAGATGGGTTAATTGTTTTTTCGCCTGGAGGGCGTCCTATGTGATCTCAACAAATATATAAAAATAAATACATAAATAAATAATGGTCTGAAAACAAAACCCTGATACCGAAAAAGTATACCTATTTACACTTTCAAGAAATATTCTATTTTATGCAGAAGATCGTCATTTATTTTACAACACCAGAGATTTTCTTATTTTCTTAGTAAAAAGAAAGACTGGTAGAGCACTAAAAAATAAAAATTAAAAAAAAAGGATAGAGCAACTGCCATGTAAAAAAAAAATATTTGTAGAGCGTCTGCCACGTAAGCAGGAGATCCCGGGTTCGAGTGCTGGTCGGAGCACACATTTTCAATATGTCTCCAATGATGTATATCAACGTCTGTTTGCAGCTAGGGTGTCGATTTAATTATCATTTCATTCTAGAGAAGCTGCACGGTCATCAGTGTCCTTTCGGGAACAGATACTACCTTCATATATACACTCCTGGAAATGGAAAAAAGTACACATTGACACCGGTGTGTCAGACCCACCATACTTGCTCCGGACACTGCGAGAGGGCTGTACAAGCAATGGTCACACGCACGGCACAGCGGACACACCAGGAACCGCGGTGTTGGCCGTCGAATGGCGCTAGCTGCGCAGCATTTGTGCACCGCCGCCGTCAGTGTCAGCCAGTTTGCCGTGGCATACGGAGCTCCATCGCAGTCTTTAACACTGGTAGCATGCCGCGACAGCGTGGACGTGAACCGTATGTGCAGTTGACGGACTTTGAGCGAGGGCGTATAGTGGGCATGCGGGAGGCCGGGTGGACGTACCGCCGAATTGCTCAACACGTGGGGCGTGAGGTCTCCACAGTACATCGATGTTGTCGCCAGTGGTCGGCGGAAGGTGCACGTGCCCGTCGACCTGGGACCGGACCGCAGCGACGCACGGATGCACGCCAAGACCGTAGGATCCTACGCAGTGCCGTAGGGGACCGCACCGCCACTTCCCAGCAAATTAGGGACACTGTTGCTCCTGGGGTATCGGCGAGGACCATTCGCAACCGTCTCCATGAAGCTGGGCTACGGTCCCGCACACCGTTAGGCCGTCTTCCGCTCACGCCCCAACATCGTGCAGCCCGCCTCCAGTGGTGTCGCGACAGGCGTGAATGGAGGGACGAATGGAGACGTGTCGTCTTCAGCGATGAGAGTCGCTTCTGCCTTGGTGCCAATGATGGTCGTATGCGTGTTTGGCGCCGTGCAGGTGAGCGCCACAATCAGGACTGCATACGACCGAGGCACACAGGGCCAACACCTGGCATCATGGTGTGGGGAGCGATCTCATACACTGGCCGTACACCACTGGTGATCGTCGAGGGGACACTGAATAGTGGACGGTACATCCAAACCGTCATCGAACCCATCGTTCTACTATTCCTAGACCGGCAAGGGAACGTGCTGTTCCAACAGGACAATGCACGTCCGCATGTATCCCGTGCCACCCAACGTGCTCTAGAAGGTGTAAGTCAACTACCCTGGCCAGCAATATCTCCGGATCTGTCCCCCATTGAGCATGTTTGGGACTGGATGAAGCGTCGTCTCACGCGGTCTGCACGTCCAGCACGAACGCTGGTCCAACTGAGGCGCCAGGTGGAAATGGCATGGCAAGCCGTTCCACAGGACTACATCCAGCATCTCTACGATCGTCTCCATGGGAGAATAGCAGCCTGCATTGCTGCGAAAGGTGGATATACACTGTACTAGTGCCGACATTGTGCATGCTCTGTTGCCTGTGTCTGTGTGCCTGTGGTTCTGTCAGTGTGATCATGTGATGTATCTGACCCCAGGAATGTGTCAATAAAGTTTCCCCTTCCTGGGACAATGAATTCACGGTGTTCTTATTTCAATTTCCAGGAGTGTATATTCACGGATGGTTGAACTGGCCCTCAGTTTCCTACGTGGAAGTGGGTTTTATTTTCAGCTATAAGGTTTTGCTTTACTTCTGGAGCACGAGCAGGGTGCTTCTGATTGAGACCTCTCTTCGTGTTATTAGGTCTGGAGCCCAGGGCCCATGACTCCTTCCTTGTGCAGAGACCTTTCTTTTCTCCCTCTCTTTTTTCCAGTGCGTAGATTTGGCCTACCCTTTTATGCCTTCTGATGTGTGCGTTTTAACTTCCTCACTTTATAGTTCGACCCCTCTGACTGGATTCGTCCACTTTTACCGGACCCTCTCCTTTACGCAAGTAACTTCGGAATCGCAGGACTGATGACTTCGCCGTTTAGTCCCACAACCCCGCCCTCTCAGTGAATCGCACAACCGGTCCTGCGTAGGCTTTCGGTGCGAAGGCGCGCCCCATGTCAGCGCTGTTGTACGCCTTTGCCCTGAAACCATTGGTATGTGGACCGCGACTACGACTGACGGTGATGTCGTTAGGTGGGCATCGATTTGGTTACACCGCCCATGCGGATGATTTGATCCTCTGCCTTCGAAGTGCCGACGATGCCAATGCGGCGCGTGCGTGGGTGGCGACCTACGGCAAGGCGTCGGGCGGCTAGCTCAGAGTACATACATTGCGAGCTATATATATCGGTACAGGCCTGCCTGAGGGGAGCGTTGACCCGTTCAACGTGAACGATACCTTAAGCTGCCTTGGTATCGATTTTACGGTTGATCTTCGACGCTCTGCGGCCGTCAACTGCAGACTGCTGCTGCAACGGATCAGGTTTTGACTAGTTGGACATCGCTTCCGCTTTCTTGACGTCCTGCTACGTACGCGCTATGTCAACACCTACTGAGCGTCGCGGATCACTCACGTGGCGCAAATTCTTCTGGTCCCGCAACTCTTGCCTCTCCGCATGTTAGCTACGATGGGCATCTTTGTTAACCATGGGATGATCTTCAAAGTGCGCTATGAGTACCTCACCCTGCCCCAGGTTCGAGGGGCTGTGGGTCTTTACAATGTTCCGGTTAAAACTTGGCCCCTTTTTGCCAGTTCACAGTTGCCGATATTCCGGCACTGCCCGACATGCCTTACCAGTTGACTACTTGATGCGTATGCCTCGGTCTCGTTGTCTCCCCCAGTGTCGTCGTCGAACCTACCAGCGCTTCTCTAACACATCAGACTCTTTTTTTTTTTTTTGAGCAAAACTACCTTTATTCCTCTTTGCCGCCTGTGCAGTTGTTGTCAACGAAAGCAATATACACTGAGATTCAACTGGTCTGCGTCCCTAGTGTCACAGAAGTACCCGCACTACAGATGACTCAATATATTTCTTTGACATCGCCGCACGATCCGCGTGGTATGTCACCACCAGTGGGAGACAAGCAAATCGTTCTCGTCTCCACCCGAGTTGAACTCGCCGACTCCCCACTTTGCGTCGCGTTCGGTGTGCTGTACATGAACGATCATCGCTTCGTTTGTGGCCCGGCAGTAGCCGTCTGGCGCTCGGTCCAGCGGATTCTGGCCTTCCTTACACATGCTACTCCTGACCGAATAACAAGGCATATGCTGATGTTTACTATCCGCAAACGAAGACGCACTCTGTGAACTCATTCCGCGGCCATGGAATTGGATTTATTTTTCTTTGCCCCTGGGGAGGATATATTCCCAATTTTTGGACTCCCTCCTTAGGGGACAACATCGGAAGTGATGCAGATACTTTTATTTTTAGAGTCAAGATGGCGGTGGCAAATAGACCCCTTTCTTATAGATTCCTTTATAATTAGGACAGTAAGGGAGAAACGTTAAAAAAAACCATTGAAAATCAGGAGGTCTGTGGATTGAACCTCGCTGCCGCTAATTTCCTTTTTCCTTTTCCATTTCTATGCAATTTAACAACAGATTTGCGTGGTTAGACCCGCTGAAAAGACCATGCCCATGCAAAAATTCGACGTTAATTGTAAGTGCTGTAAGTAGTAATTATTATTGTTTTCCATGTTGTTATGATCCGTATCATCCCGATTCGAGCAGTGCTCCATAGATTACACATTATACGCGTAACAAATGTAGATACAATAATATAAATAAAATGACTACGGTATGCTGATATGATGGAAAGTTCTTGGGTACCCTTTTTTCGTTTCCATTCTCCTTACGAAAACTTATTCTCAATTTTACGGAATAAATATGATGAAAATAATAAAATAATAATTCAATATTGATAATTTTCACTATGATAGTGAATTTGGTGTTACAACTACGTGAAATAAAAAAAAGTGCCGGCAGGGAGATTCTATCGATGGACGTCGTGCTTACGAAACTAAGCGCTTACTCTCGCGGTTGCGAAATTCTTGTGTAGTACCTACAATACAAAATATGTAAGCACGCGTAAAAATTTTAAACTCGATTTTATAGAAAACGGTTGAGAGCTTCGTCTTTCTTTTTACATATGTTGAAATCATAATCGTGCCCTTCGCACTCTGTCAGTATGACAGAATGGCAAGAGTGAAAGTTTGTATGGTCCACCCGTCAAAAAGTTTAGATTTCTCAATGAAAAAAAATATTTAGACAGGACGTCAAATAATCCGGTTGCAGAGAAATTTAGACTAATTTGAACTATTAAACAAAAAAAAAGTCAAACTCCAATACTGAACACACTATCTACAAACAAATGAGACCAAATCGAGATCGAGTTAGAGGACAGCGAGACGAAAGTGTTAGTTCAGATGAAGACTCCAGCACAATGGACTCCGCAGACACCAACATCAACGACGAGATAAACGAAGAATAATGTGTACATAACACATACACTACGCCAGTGGATGAAACCGTAACACACAGACAGAATAGAAATCTGTTAATAGATTAAGTATGACAGATCGTTCCCGGTTATTGTACCTGTGAAAAGAAATGACTGTATGGCGTTGACGGTTGGGAGCCCCCACCTGGGGAAGTTCGACCGCCGAGTTGCAAATATTTTCAGTTAACGTCACACTGGACCGAGCGAGGTGACGCAGTGGTTAGCACAAAATCCACGTCCTGCCATCCTGATTTAAGTTTTCCTTGGTTTCCATAAATCGTTAAAGGCAAATGTTGTGCTGGTTCCTCTGGAAGGGTATGGCTGATTTTCTTCCCCATCCTTCCAACGACCTGAACTTCTGCTCCGTCTTTAATGACCATGCCAGAGTCTAGCACCGAACTGCTTCACACCTCCTCAGAAAAAATTCTGTTTTCCCACAAAGTGCATGAACGACACCGCCTTCACGCTGTCATGAGGCGCTAAATCTACCCTCCCACATGACAGCATGAACTCATGTTAAACCAGGACAAGAGTTATGTAACCTGTGTCTCTGGAAGAAAAAGGGAAACCGCCAATTACTGGCTTTTTTAAAGTTTTCACAGAGGGGGAAGATGATTTTCTCTGAAGTAATGTTACTTCCCATGGCAAAAAGCGAACAGATTCAATCTTAAAGATCTTTATCTAAATTGTCCATGCCTTGGAGCTTGTTAGACCTAGCTATGAGGTGTAATAAAGATTCTATCTCTAAATGTTTCTCAGACACCAGACTTCCTTATACAACCAGGGCAGCTGATGGAAGTGGTTCACAGGCCTATTTGCAGTATGGGTGAACACGAAAACATGTGAATTTTTATTATGCATGGCTCTGCACACAATGCCCAGTTTTTGACTTCACTGTGTAGACGCGTTCCTTCAGGCCATAGCCCCCTGCCCAGGCCTCTGCTGGCGCCGCAGCAGGTAGCTCAGCATTGTTCTCCTGGAGACTCTCTTGACAGGGGGCTGCCCTGTCTTCCCTGTACGGTTGTGGGCATGTCCGGCAAGATTTACTGAGAGATGGGCTCGCCGCCAGTTGCTTCCAACTCCCAACATGCTGTTTCTATGAGCTAAGAACCATAAAAATACATGTTTTTAGCACCCTGACAGGCTCCATCAACATCTACTCAGGCTGTTAACCTTCTAGAGTCTCGTTCAAGGTGCATAAAGTTGTAACAAAATCTTTAATAATTTTCCGTACATTAAAAGTAGGTGAGAGAGTAACCTGTCCTCTGTCAACTGTGTGTGTGTTGTATGAGTGTCAGTTTCACTGTCTTTTAAGCCCTCAACAGATCGTTACACGAAAAACTTAAAACTAACATTTGGATAAGCTATCTGACTGTGTCTCTGAATAAGAATTGAATTTACAAGTGAGACAGAATCTGGCTTGTGCAACGGAATTCACTGGATTGGAGTACAGGACATGTAGTGGTGTGTCAGTATCTTTGTTTTGGCCCTGAGTTTTGCACTTACTTCTTTAGATAACTGCCTTTTTCCATGTGGTTTACAGCAATTCACAGAAGCATGCAGCACTAGCGCCTAAGGCTTCTTGTTACTAAGAATGAATTTAATAAAAAGGAGTTTTCTAGGGTCATGTTAACTACTAAATAACTTGCGAGAAGGTATTTCATAGATTAAGTCTATTTAAAAACTTCAGAATCATCATAATCCATAACCAATAATAGACTATGACAGTTACAATGCCATAGGTATCAATAATGTCTGAGTGCCAGATAACAAGTTATTTCAATTTCAAAGTTACATAACAATAATCACAGAACAGTTATTAATTAGATGTGGAGAACAATTATTACTATTTGGAGGATAAGGAGGCTTCTTTAACTGACAAGCAAAACAAGGGATTATCGCAAACTCGGACTAACTAACAATCACGAGCCTAAACCTGCAATTGCGCTTTACACTATGCTTGCGAATTTTACCTTGAATTCCATCTTCAAGCATAGTTAAGCCATCTAAATCACTCCTGGTTATATAAATGACATCAGGCCTTGAGTGTGGTAAGATGGCCATCACCGACATGAGGGCAGCGTTACACGTCTCCTGTCTCCGAGCTCTCGACCTACATTACTACGTCCACTCTCGCAGACAGACCTCGTCTCAAACAATACTTCTAATCGCGCTCCCATGTTTCGTCCTCAGATTGCTATTATCGATATCTGAGTGCTTACACAATGCAAAGAATAGCGTTAAGTTGACTATATTGTTTTCAGTGTAATGGACAGTTCTTACACATTCCTTACAAATCGAGGGTGTCCTTTCAAAGGAACCATTCCAGAATCTGCCTGGAACGATTTAAGGAAATCATGGAACACCTAAATCTGGATGGCCAGATGCAGGTTTGGACCATCATCCTCCCGAATGCGAGTCCATTGTGCTAACCACTGCTCCATCTCGCTCGGTCAAAAGAAAGAGATGCACAAACTGAGCAAGTCCATGACACATTTATCCACTTCTCACTCGTAAGCAAACAATTATTAGGCTTCGCATTGATTGCCAGAGTTGTTGGATGTCTTCCTGAGGGATAACGTACCAATTTCCGTCCAATTGGTCCGTTAGATCGTGAAAATCCTTAGCTGCTTGGAGGGCCCTACCCATACTGCTCCAAATGTTTCTGGTTGGGGAGAGTTCCAGCGACCTGACTAGCCAAGGTAGGGTTTGGCCAACACGAAGACAAGCATTAGGAACTCTCGCCATCTGTGGGGGACGGGGGAATTATCTTACTAAAATGTAAGCTCACAATGGCTTACCATGTAGGGGAAAAAGACTGGGAGTGGAATATCGTGGACATACAGCTGTTCTGTAAGGGTGCCGCTGCTGAGAACCAAAGTGGCGCTGCTATGAAGTGAAATGAAATAGCCCTGCAAATCATTACTCCTGGTTGTCGGGCAGTATGGCTGTCGACAGTCAGGTTGGTATCCCACAACTGTCTGGGGTGTCTCCAGGCACGTCTTCGCTGGTCGTCAGGGCTCAGGAGTGGGGGTCATCACTGTAGACAATTCTACTCCAGTAAATGAGATTCCAGGCCAATAGCAAAAGAGCTTATTGGTTTACTGTGGCCAATGATAGCAGACGCAAGGGGCGCTGTGAGCTCATACTCTTTCCTGTAAGCCTCCGGTTAATGGTACCTGTGATCACTGAAGCACCAGCTGCCCGTCGGATTGACGATAATCATCAATCCTGGGCTCTAAGTGCCTCTCCGAAGTTTGCTTGGCCCGCACAGTTTGTCGTCCGTCTAGGTCGAATGCTGCCTTCTTGACGCTGTGTTTGGCCATGGTTCAACTATTCCTGCCAACATAGTGGCATCGAAACTATTCAAACGTCGAGGGATTCACCGATTACTCCAACCAACTTCTGTGAGTCCGATTACGCGTCCTGTCTCAGTCGCCGAAATCTGCGTATACTGTTGACGCGTCTGCCCGAAAGGCATTGTTACTGTCCATCTGAGGACACGTAATGAAATTCAGAAAGATTTTATGCCCTGATTTTGACATGTCCACTGTTTACTATCGTTGTTAGCTGCGAGTTGGAATTGCATAGCAGCGTCACACATTCATCCATCGGCCGCCAAACTTTACAATTTTGCATTTATCATCGGGTACCATTATACATATCACTTTGTGGCCATTTTGCGTAACTCCTTTGTGGTATGTCTTTTTTTTTTAAATAAAAAGAAAAATATTCTTTCTCATCGATAGACTGCCATTATCTCTACCTCCGATTTCAGTTCAGGACAAGGCCACAGGACTATCTTGGTTGTGACGAGATTTATTCCATCCAGGTTAATTTCGGCTGTTATTTACAATGACGCCATTAATTCATTCCTGGAATTCCTTAACCATACAAGTGTGATACGAGTTTATAGACTTCATTAAAACCTGGTAGTCAAGGGAAGGCAGGATTCGGTTACGATTGTGGACGGGGGCGTAGTCAGTTACTATTGGTTGCCTTTTACAGATACACACAATTTATTTTAAATCAGTAATTTCAGCCTCAACAATGAATAAAAAGTACCACACGTTATTAATGAAGGAATAAACAAGTGCGAATAATAGTGTTTTCAGTGAGTTACAATTTTGCAAATTACCATTTAAATACAGATACAACAGATAATGTTTTAAAGCAAGCCACTGTGATGTGGGCAGAAGGCCTTACACGCCGGGAATGGGAATAAATTAAGAATTGTGTAAAACTCGCTGCAACTTACAAATTACAGGTATTGAAATATTAAGGAAGTCACCACAAACACAGCAGAAAGCATCAGACGTCAAGAATGGCATTGAATAAGGTTTTAAGGCTTACTGCTAAAATACAAATATCAAATTACAATTTTAAAGCAAATGACCACAATCACGGTTGAAGGCCCTTATACGCCAGTAACGGTAATAGATTAACAATTGCTTAAGAACTCGTTGCAATTTACAAGTTACAAGTACTTAAATATTTAAAAAAATGTGTGTGTGAAATCTTATGCGACTTAACTGCTAAGGTCATCAGTCCCTAAGGTTACACACTACTTAACCAAAATTATCCTAAGGACAAACACACACACACCCATGCCCGAAGGAGGACTCGAACCTCCGCCGGGATCAGCCGCACAGTCCATGATTTTAAATATTAAGGTAAGTCGGTACAAACACAGCAGAAGGCATTAGGCGCCAGAAATGGCAGTAAGTAAGATTTTAGGGCTTACTGCTAAAATACAAATATCAAATTAGAATTTTAAAGCAAATGACTCCAATCACGGCTGAAGGCCTTACACGCCAGGAACAGCAATAATATAAAAAATTTATAAATCTGATGTAAAACAGCAAATACAATAGCAAAGGTTAATTTAAAAAACAAGCAACTGATAACCAAACGGGTGAAATAAGATGATGGTAGACTTCGTAAGGCAAGGGGCCACAGACGGTGCTCCAGGAACCGACCTCTGAGAAGGTCCGGCAACAAACACTTTCGCGAGTGATGAGATAGGCAGCCAAGACTTGCATTCACTACACAAGATGGTAACTCAGACTAGTGGCAGTCTAACGAATGACTAATGAAAATCTCTCTGAACCTACCTGACGTCCCATAAACCAAATGCAACGATGGAACAATACGCCAAAGCCGAAACCGGCGGTCTGCACTCCGTCCCCAGAATACTGTGTTTAGAGCGCCCGCAACGAGGAAGGAACCACTACCATCAGAGTAGAAAGCACTCCACTCGCTACTCTTCTCCTCGGCGACACTACGAGCAGCAACATTAACCCAAGCCACTGGAGAATCGCGAGATATCACAATGGTGGAGGTTTCTCTACTTGGTTTGAAACGCACTCAGCTTAAGGCTTGCTGGATCCGGTTTACACGAAGTCGTGCACCCTCGTGACCACAGCCCTTCCATCCGGCAGTCCATATGTGCCGCCAGCGGTCCCGGCGTGTTCTGGCACTGCGCGGACCTGGCTCCTCCTGAGTCCCCAACCGAACTGGCCCACTCACACGACCAGGAAAAACAACGACGTCTCTCCAAAGATAGGGCAACAGTTACTACATATCGATAACCGTCACTGCTGCCACTAGCGGACAGGCAACGCTTGCGAAACCGAGTGGCGCTAGTTTACACGAGAAGAAGACAAACAACCACAACCATGCCAACTAAACGATACCGTCAGGCCTGCAACAGAGGGCAGAAACCTACGAACATCACCAACGCGAGCCGCAGCACGGCTCATTCGTGTCCGAAATACTTTCTCCTGTTCTGTAACCCGCGTAAATCGTCCTGCCGCACGGGATTAGCCTAGCGGTCTAAGGCGCTGCAGTCATGAACTGTGCGGCTGGTCCCGGCGGAGGTTTGAGTCCTCCCTCGAGCGTGGGTGTGTGTGTTTGTCCTTAGGATAATTTAGGTTAAGTAGTGTGTAAGCTTAGAGACTGATGACCTTAGCAGTTAAGTCCCATATGATTTCACACACATTTCTTTTTAAATCGTCCTGTTTACCCAGGACACCAGGTGTGCGATAGGGAAAAATACAACCTACCAATACCCCCCGCCCCTCCTCGCCACCACCAATACCAGAAAAATAAGGTATTTCCCCATAACATCCACACAAGACCTATAGTGGGCTACGCTTCGTGATCGCATGAGTCAGCAGTATAAAAGTCACGATCCTATTACGCGTTGTTGCCCTATATACAGCAACGCACTAGAAACGGTATAAAATATCCGCACGGGGAAACAGGTGGAGGCCATAGAAGACGTAAGTCGCCGCTCCCAGCTCGTTAGCAGATCATTCAGGGGCGAAGTCGGGCGTTACCCGTCCAGAGTGGAGGGCGTACACGCGGAAGAGACGGCGCGAATTAAGACGTGATCGTGGCTGTAAGCGAGTTCATTAACCGGCTGAGTTACGCCGGCTCTTCGGACAGGGCCAGCGGGGCGTCGCGCGCGTGAGAACCGCCGCGCTGCGTGTACACGTGCGTCCCCAAGGCGCGCGCCGTGTTTCACGCCGGCTTGCCGGGGTGCGGGCTAGGCGTAAATCTGGTTCCTCCTACGTGCAGCAGCTCGCTACAAGAATGACTCTCTGCGCACCGCCGACTGCGTAAAGGCAGCTGTTTACCAGCGGCACGCGAGGCGGCAAACAGCACGTGCCAAGCAGAGGTACTCGGGTCGGAGCCCGAACATACTGTAGTGTAATGGTACTACACCAACAGCAATTATGTTGATACTGTAGCAAGCCAGTGGGTGTGTTGGACCTTCAATTGAGCTACGGACCCCCGTTAAGATGTCTCCCGCAGTCTGAGACGAAACGTTGGGAATCGACACAGAATTCATCAACCGACCACGGCATAACAGCCCGGATAATTATAATGGACATGATACTGTTTTTATTAGGCAATCAGTTTCGAGGTCCCAGTCACATCATAAACAGGCCTGTCGCAAGAGTGACGCCAAGTACCACTCGTGCATCTCTAATAGAAGGCATCAATGCTCGTATCTTGACCCGTAGATATCCGAACTTCATGAACACGTCTGGTCGTCTTACATATGACAGCAACAGTTACTGTTGCCCTTCACCCTTATATTTTGTTGTATGGAACAGGGGACTAGAAACGACGGAGAGGCTTCGTCCCCTCCGAAGCCTCAGCGGTTCACAACCCCACAACAGGGTACAGCAGTCCACTCACCCCACCGCCTCCCCACACCGAACCCAGAGTTACTGTGCGGTCCGGCCTCCAGCGGACCAGCCCCTCCCCCCCCCCCCACCCCCCGGCAACGTCTCACACCAGACGAGTGTAACCCCAATGTTTGCGTGGTAGAGTAATTGTGGTGTACGCGTACGTGGTGAAAGCGTTTGCTCAGCAATCACCGACATAGTGTAACTGAGGCAGAATAAGGGGAACCAGTCCGCATTCGCCGAGGCATATGGAAAACCGCCTTAAAAACCATCCACAGACTGGACGGCACACCGGACCTCGGCACTAATCCACTGGGCGGATTAGTTCCGGAGACCGGCACCCCTTCCCGCCCGGAAAGCAGTGCTTTAGACCGCACGGCTAACCGGGCGGGCCCCCTTCACCCTTGGCTCGCGCTATACCATGTGATTAAAGGGCAAGCTGAGTTTCGCACGAGCAATGCTTTCTAATACCGTGCTGATTCGTGGACATAAGCTTTTCGGTCTCTGTGAAATTTATTATATTCGAACTCAGAATATTTTCCAGAATTAGGCAGCAAACCATTAAGAATACTGAACTTTGAAGATCCTTTCCATGCGTTTAGTTGTCAGCCTTTAATAAAATGTTTTCGGTCTGACAGTGTATTCTGTAAAAATGCCTCCTTGTGTAGCGTAACGCTTATAGCACTAGTTTACACCGTGCGGATTCACGAACGTGTGCTGGTACGCCGGCCAACTTGGGTTTGGTTTTTATGCGGTTTCCCGCTCTCGTTTAGGCAAATACTAGGTTGTTACCACTTGCTGCTAAAGAGAATACTGTACGTAAACAGTTAAAATACACTGAGGCGAGAAAAGCAACGAGATACCTCCTAATAACCGTGTCTGACAAGCTTTTGCCCGACATAGTGTAGCAACTCGACATACCATGGAATCAACATGTCGTTGGACGTCCCCTGCAGAGAATTTCTGCCTCTATAGCCGTCCATACTTGTGAAAGTGTAACCAGTGCAGGTTTCTTGGCACGAACTGTCCTATTAATTTTCTATGCCATCTATGGCTCGAATTGTTCAAAATATTCTTCAAACCAGTCGCGAACAAGTGTAGCAAAGTGGCATGCTGTATTGTCATGGAACATGAAGTCCAAGAATGGTCTTCAAGTAGACGAACGTAACCATTTCCAGTCAACGATGGGTTCACTTGAACCAGATGACTCACTCCACTCCTTGTAAAAACAGCCAGCAACATTATGGAGCCACCACTAGCTTTCGCAGTGGCTTGTTGACGACATGTGTGGGACTTGCACCACACTCGAGCCTTACCATCAGTTGTTACAAATGGAAATGTCCTTCCCGGTAGCTGAGTGGTCATGGACTGGGTGTTTTGTTGTCCTAATCAACGTCATTTCATCCCCATCGATGTCCAAATCGCCGAAGTGGCATCAAATCGAAAGACTTGCACCTGGCGAACGGTCTACCCGACGGGAGGCCCTAGTCACACGACATTTACTTTTACCAATGGAAATTGGGACTCATGTGAGTCGACTAGGGTCCAACCGACATGGTCACGAGAGCAGAAAAGGCGCTGCAGGCTATGTCGTGCTGTCACCAAAGGCCCTCGCGTCAGTCGTCAGCTGCCATAGCCCGTTAAAGCCACATTTCGTCGCACGTCCCATGTTTATTTCTGCAGTTATTTCACGTAGTGTTGCTTGTCTGTTAGCACTGACAAGTTTACGCAAAAGCCGCTGCTCTCGGTCGTTAAGTGAAGGCCGTCGGTCACTGCGTTGTCCTTGGGGAGAGGCAATGACTGAAATTTCGTTCTGTCGGCACACCCTTGACACTGTGGATGTGGAAATACTGAATTTCCTAACGATTTCCGAAATGGAATGTTCCACGTGTGTAGCTCCAAATACCATTCCATGTTGAAAGTCTGTTAATTCCCGCCGTGCGGCCATAATCACGTCGGAATCCTTTTCACATGATTCACTTGAGTATAAACAACAGCTCCGCAATGCACTTGAGTTGTGTCGGGGTTGCTGATGTCACCTTTCGAATTCCCGACGCCACTAGCTCTATATGTCGAGTGATCTCCCTCTGGTTTGAGGCCACTAAAATCTTTGCTCGAGGTTGTTTATAGGGGACGGGGCGTGTTGTGGCGTGGCGAGTTGGGGAGTGGTAACGGAGCGAGGAGAACGGTGTCAGAGGTCCCCCAGCGACTAAGGCGAGCACTTGCGCAAGCGTCTTGTGCACGGAGTCCGGCGAGTGGCTGCTGGGTATATTTGTGGGCCGATTTGAATCCGTAGCTGACTTCGAGTATCGTCTTCGTCTGCAGCCTGGCCAGTCAGCTCTGGGACGTGGTTGAGAAAGTTGAACCCAGTTTTGCTGTGCTGAATTCTGGGCCCCCTTAGGAACAGGCAAGCCTCAGCTTTGATTCGTGAACTTCAGTTAAGTTTTTTTTTTTATTTTAGGGCCTTAACTGTTATTTTATTATTGATTCACATAGGCCTGTTGCGATTATTGAGATTTCTTAGCTGACTTGTTTCACCACCAGTTGGTTCCTTGAATTGTGGCTGTTGTTTGCTTTTCCTGAGTCGATACTGGCCTTGGTTGTTTGTAAACAGAGTATCTTAAACTGTGTGAGTCCATGGTGTTTCCTTAACCGAAGCGATAACGTGTTTCTTCTTTGCTGTGGCCGAAGCCTTCCCTACTAGATGGTCGTCTTGTAGCCGATCTCCCTGCGAAACATCTTCGAATACGAGATAAGTACCTTTCGCTTATAATATGGCAAGGTGCCGGTTTCGAGATACCTTCCAGCAATGCATACGTTATCGCTCTGTTAATTATATTGGTTTAGGAGGTGCCTGCGTCCTAAAATTTGCAATTTCTCAGGCTATGTAAATGGGTTGGGCAGCCTAGTTTTCTTCCAGGCGATTCGCCGTCGTTGTAGAGGCGGTGTCTTGAAGTGACGCGGGTATACCGCTTGGCTAGTTACTGTTGCTTTCACGTAATTAACATTGCTGTGTTAATATTTCCTTCGCCGAACTGTGCTCAACGAAATGGGTCTCGGAAGGCCGTTGCTCTCGTTGCAACCTATCTTGGCCTTCCTTTTTGTGTAGCCTTGTGCTCCTTGCGTATATGCCGTCTGGTGCACCCCTTGTGAGGATGCAATTCAAGCTCTTGCTTACTTAGCTGAAGCAGTTATTCAAGGAGGCATATGTGTCTTCTATTTAGTAATTTTACTTAACTAGAGTTGTTATCATTGAAGGCCTGCTTGTTTTCTATTTCGTAATTTTACTTAAATGAAGCTGTTATCATTAAAGTCCTGCCTGTTTTCTATTTTGGTAATTTTACTTAACTGAAGCTGTTATTATTTAAGACCTACCTTTTCCCTTTTAATTAAATTAAGAGCTGTTTCATAATTTGGGTTACCTAAAACGCTCATTAATCAAAGCGTATCTGTTTTTATTGCTGTGATATCTTATTCAGTCTGTGTTGTGATTAACTGAAATTTTGACTGCAGAGGTATTGATGTCAATACGGTAGTAACATAAAATGGTACGTGATGTTCCATGAGGCGTAACCTTCACCTAACATCTGTTTATCCATAATTGTAGAACATCTGTTTATCCATAATTGTAAGTTTCAGCACTGCCTGTTTATACATTACGTACGCGATACTACCGCCATCTGTATACGTGCATATCGTTATCACTTGACTTTTGTCATCTCAGTGTATGATGGCACACAGAACAAAGTATACACGATTCAAAGACAGAGGGTACATCTGACCTCTCTCATTAGGTTACCTTGAAGATTGTGGTGTGAGGAAGAGCCATAAAGTTAAATAGAAAAAATAAAAATTTCCAAAGTCTGGAAAAGGAGGCATCAACAGTAGCGAAAAGAAGAAGAAGGAGAAGAATAAAGTGTAGTTTGTAAAGAAAAAGGACACAGAAGTCCTGAGAATGATATGAGTAAGAAGTTTTGTGAGGTTATGGATACAGCGAAAACAGCCAGTCTGTTTTGAGCCCAGGCAGCTATTACACATAACAACACAACTTTCAGAGTCCGATGTAGACGACTCGGTCGATTGTCGAAATAATGTGCATAAAATGGAATCAACAGTTCGGCAGAGCACCCGGAAGAACACAATCAACAGCGCCGAGAAAACCTGAAAATGACAAACGGTAATCTGTTCTTTTTGTTACCGTCTACCCAGCTGGGTCATTTACTTCCAATGAATAGTTAATTCCTGTTAGCTGCTGAATGTTTATTGTGATTTCGTACTATAAGGTTATTTCGACGTTATTGTCATTTTCTATTACAAGTTGCACTCATTATACGTGGTATAGATGTCGTCAATTAGATAGTGCTTTACACAGAACACATAGAAAGGTATACTTACGTTAAGTTGTTCATAACGTATGTACATCCTATATCAGTGGCTGATTCCTATTGTCTTGCTGTCTTACATCATAAATTATAAACGATTATGTATTTTTCATATGATTTGACAGTTGACTCTATTTGACAGTTTATTAAGTTGATACAGGTTGACACACTAGAAGTTGCTATAAAGGACTTATGTACTGAACTTGTATATGGTCGTAATTTTCTTGTTCTCTTATATCATAATTTTGTTGCTCTCTTATATTTTTGTAGGATTTGACAGTTGGTTCTATACTGACAGCCTTGTAGCTTGATACAGATATGTTTAACACACTAATCAGCATTAATATAGTCTTACAAATTATTGAAAACAGCCTAAAAAGTTCAGATAGTTTGTCAATTTCGCGCCTGTGCATAGTATGTTGGTAGCACTTCGTCGCCTTGCCTGTTATGCTGTGTAGCAGACTCTAAAGCCGTGCGGATCAGCATAACGAAAAGGCGAGGGGTCTCGCTCGTTTTGTCCACGACTGTACATGCGGCGATCGGCGACCACAGCACAGCTACAACACCTGAGGATGGGCTTGTAACAGTCCGAAACCGTTCGTGTGAAAATAACGAAATTTACAACTGAAGTGGTATTTTAAACCTCCACAAAGATGCTTGTTTCACTTAAAAATCTTTTCACGTAAAACAATTCGGAGGCACCATTTTTCAGCATGCCTCCATATATTAACTCAACGTAAAATTTGTTACAGAAGCACTTATGGAATTGTGATAGCCAGCATTTTAAACCTAGCAATGTGAGTTGCGAAGCACTACGATATTTTGTAACAAAAGTTTAAATCAGTAGGGCTGAAAGGCAAGATGGACAGTCAGAATTCGGTATAGCGGGATGGTGAACGTTGGTAGATAGGATGGAACGTAGTTTCTAGAAGAGAATTCAACACTTTTGCTATGAACGTCAACAAGACATTCTGTTCTGAAAAGCCTGTGCTGGAGATATCTGTTGTACCTGAGCTGTATACCTCCTACTTACAGCCACTGCAAGTGCTACCGTTCAGTGGTAATCGTACCACTTGACGCAAATAGTATTCTACCATCTTCCCGTAGTATATCACAAAGCCAGAGAGGATTCATGCACCTTGGAAAAATGACTCTGATATATACTAGCAATTTAGGCCTGTTAATCAAATATTAATACATTTCAATCGCAATTTCCTTTTTTTAAATGTTATTAAACGTTGTAGTCTCCAATGGTTAGCCATTTATTTTGTTTCAAGTGGTATCCTAAATGAAAATATGTATAATGATTAGTGATGCTGCAAATGTACAAGGTGGCCAAATTAAAACTGATATGGAAATTGCGAACTTGATGCCACTCTTGATATTATAAACTGCTGTTCACGTAATGATGAGAATTTTCTGATGGGTAGTGGAGCGTGTTCTGTACAATCACACATTTGGATAGGCTGAGAGAGACACTTTATATGAAGAAATAGAGAAAACCTTGAGGATCCAAAACCACCGATTCATTCAGAAACCAGCAATAAAGCTGCACACTTGTCGGTTGGTCTGAAAGATTGAACTCATGCAGGACAGAATATTTACACTGGTAGATATACACGTGGCTTTTAACAACGTTCCGAAATGAAAATGTTTTAAATTCCTCTTGCACAGATAACTGACGCTTTCTGCCTTTCTGCTGACTACCGTTCACTTGATAGATGTTTCTGGTTTTCGGCCTCGTTTCAGATAATTTACTATCGACCTCTTTGCTGTGTAGATTACGTTATCTCGAAATGGTTAGAACACTATGGAAAGTTTTTGTTTTATTCACTCTGTAAATTATAAATGCGACAATAGTCATTAGTTTCTTTGCATGTGTACTACTTTTACGTGCATTTTAATCACATTTTTGTATTTAACTGCTATTCAGACAGAAATTCGATTCTCTATTAAATGACTACCGTAAAAAAAACCACTCAACTTGTACTAATGCTACTGTAATAGCAGTACAAATACTGCGTCAGGATTAATTTTTATTTCTGTCGTATAAGCGACGCAAGCACAGTAACTACAATATGTTGTAGCTTTAGCTAATAAATGTAAATAACAGATGTGCTTTCGACCAGTCAAATGTGAGCAGGTAGTGTTCAGTAGTGGCCGTGCGACCGTAGTGTGTCAACGTTTTTGTGCCACTATCTCAATGGAACAACATATCTAAATCAAGTGTTCAAGGCGTTCTCCAGAATGTTTTGAAGAAACGAAAAGTGTGTGTAAAGTTTGTCCCTCACGCCTTGACTCCGGAACAAGAATAAAGATATGTGGACGCTTGCAGTACGAATCTACCACAGAACCCACGATGGGGACCACATTCAAATGAAGGTTGAACGCTTTGACGACGTAACTAAAGCCAATGTGACACGCAACATCTTAAAAAAGGACTTTTTTGACAGACCCAGATGGCTGAGGTTGTACTCAAGTGGGGGAGGAGTATGTAGAAACCCTGAAGCATTAAAACCACCACCTTAACTTTTCTTTATTTTTATTAATCCAGTCTCCAAACTTTTAAGACTAACGCGGTGTTTATGTAGAGTGTACTGAAAGGTCTCTGTTGGGTTCCTTTCATGATAATTTCTTAAATCTGTTGTCATTTACGGCATAAATTCCTGTTCTAAATTTACTGTGGCGTTTCTGACTATCTGGGAGGAGACTGAGCAGTGAAACGTATTACTTTTACACATAAACAAGAACGATCTGTCACACTACTACACTTTAAAACACAGTTTATATGTAATTCATGTCACACAGTCTCATACGGAACCTACATCCGCTTTCTTTTATATACTGTATATCATAAGATACTGTCATCCCCCTTCCCTTCTGTGTGAGAGGATGAATGAGCAAACGTATTTCTAGTTGCATGCTTGAGGGTAGCAGACAAGCCTGTCTGCTAGAGAACAGTAGAACCAACGTCGGAACAGGTAGCTACGCTTTCTAAAAGCAGAGAGGTTTCTATCCTTAGTATGGTCCTGTCCGTCCCTTGTCATGTTGGTATACGAAGCTGCTTCTCTGGCCACTTCCGTTTGTATTTGCGAGCCACCCTCAGGAAGGGACCAGGTCAGTCTATCCGTGGCGAGCGTCTTAAGTGGTAAGATCTCCGGCTAAGCGCGTGTCTGCTAAGTCCGTAGGACAATGGATTTCTTAAGTTCAGCCTAACTGAAAATTTAATCACCTTTATTTCAGGTTTAGCTCTAAAATATCTAATGTTATCTTAAATTGCAATGCAGTGTCATTCGAGTGTGAAGTTCAGAATATATTCCGGTAGTTGCTTTGTCATTACTTTGTGAGTAAAGTGGAACCACGTGTTGATCAGTAACACTAACTAAGATCATCAATCTTAAATGCGAATGTGCGTGAGATTATAACGTCTCGTCTTGACAATATTTTTCCATATAGCAACTTTTCTTTATGTTCAACCCACGTGGGGTGTACTTTGTGAGACCAGTACCACGTGCTTATACAATTGTTTGACCCATCAGGTTAATAGCAAGACGATAGTAACCAGTTCGAGGTTTTTCTTTTGTAAATTGCTTTTCGATATAATTTATTTTAATTATCAAAATTATTGTGGAGTTACACTCTTTCTGTAAACCGAGTTGACCACGTGAAGCATGTGGTGTAATCATCAAAGTAGCCCTCAGCTATTCTTTCCGGAAGATTTCACAGAGAGTTGGTATGAATTTAGTATACCAGTGTGTGGTAATTACATGACGGAAAGGATTGTGCTACGAACGTAACTTCTTTGGGAGAAAATTGAATCGGTTGGTTGTGGTTAATTTCCTCTTGCATATGTTTCAACGTTTTTCATGTGTTATTTTATGAATGCAGTGTTGTATGCAGTCTCCCAATCTTGGCTCCATATTTGATGTGTTCCGTAAGATTACAAACTCACATTTTCCACAATCCTAAATAAGGCACCAGCTTAGTTATGAATCAAGTTTAATATGCTGAAACTTTAACGGAACAATGATCAACGTTAAAATAAATGTCCAAATATAAATTGATTTATTTCTTTTTATTTAAATTCTCTTTTATATATATATATATATCACCGGTTGTCGTATGACTATTAAAAGATTATAATTAATGTTAGTCTGGTTGGGAATTTGGTAAGCTAGACTGGATACCTGGTGAAACAGTTGCGCAGTAATGCAAGGTTAACTTCCCCAGACAGCTCACAGCTTTTAAACCGCTTTTATTGTCTAACAGCACCGCTTTCATAACAAATTTAACCAACAACATTACAGTACTCCTCCTCGAAGTCTGTACCATCATTTGTGAGGCACCTTGTATCGAGGCAAAGGTAATCCAAGTAAGACCTCTTAAAAGAATCCTCGACAGCTGAATAAGTAAACAAGCACAATTGTCCTCCGGTATAGCTGGAGTTGGGATCCTGTACAGTTGTGAGATTATTTTTTCCCTGTGGAGTTTTTTTCTTTATCTGAGTGCTGATGTGGGGGAGAGCTTGACACGTGGCGCGACTAGGCGGCGACCGCGTTGCGTTACGTTACGTTACGTTACGCTGGGCAAACATAAACAGAGACGGCTGACATGACTATTAGCCACACGCCACTTGCTGCCTGCATTTTAACCACATTAATCTCTTGTCAGGCACCGGAACGGGCGCGTTTTGTCACAGCGACCAGCTGCGCCAGCTTGCCTCACCACATTCTGCCGCAGGAGAAGCCGCTTTGGCACAGCCCACCTTCAAGTAGCGTGCGAGGCCCTTATTCTGCTTACGGAAACAGTAGCTTGCAAATCCCTTATTCTGCTTACGGAAACAGAGGTTCAACGCGCAATGAGAACAAAAATGACGCCTGAAGTAAAATGTAACCACACGGATTATCTCCTGCCTTTATTCTGGATGTCCCAAATCACGAAATGCAGAAACTTCTACATTTTTGTCCTTGATCATGGTTTCAATTGCAACAGTATCAGTTTCAGACATGGCAAAAAACTCTTCACCACCTCGTCTCCGGTGGTGTAACAGAAAATATTGAATGTTAGATGCGGAAATCGGGTAAGTTATGAGGAAGTGCTGAATGGATTTTGGGAAAAAAGAAAATTGTGACGGTACTTGATTAAAGAAGGAATTGGTTGATGGGAAACAATATGGGACAGTGAGCTTGATTACAGAGGGAACTGTGGAGAGAAAAATTGTTCAGTGGATTTATGTTGTAGTAGTTACGCAGAGGTGAAGGTACTTGCACAGGATGAATTTGCGTCGACAGCTGCACCAGACCACACTTCAGTCGCCTACTGCAATGCAAAGTTCCCATACTTAGGGTAAGAGCGTAGCGGAGCAGATGGGAAGGACGACGGTTCAATCCCGCGTCCGGCCATCCTGATTTAGGTTTTCCGTGATTTCCTAAATCACTCCAGGCAAATGCCGGGATGGTTCCTCTGAAAGGGCACGGCCGACTTCCTTCTCCATCCTTCCCTAATCCGATGAGACCGATGACCACGCTGTCTGGTCTCCTTCCCCAAACCAACCAACCAACCAACGGAGCAGATGCAAGAACCCTGCACCGCCGCTCGTGGCAAGGTCGTAGTGAAGGTGGTTTCCATTGCCTTTCTCCGACGTGATATGAAGAGTTAACTGCGTGTCTGTATCGTGCGCATAGCTGTGACGATTGTTTGGTAGTGTTGGTGAAACCTGGTGGTCAAGGAAGGCAGCATTCGGTTACGATTGTGGACGGGGCCGGGGACAGCAGACGAGGTACTGGCAGAAGTAAAGCTGTGAGTACCGGACGTGAGTCGTGCTTCGGTAGCTCAGATGGTAGAGCACTTGCCCGCGAAAGGCAAAGGTCCCGAGTTCGAGTCTCGGTCGGGCACACAGGTTTAATCTGCCAGGAAGTTTCACTAGAGAACCACAAGAACTCACAATGGTGGAGGTTTCTCTTCTTGGATCCAAATGCACTCAACTTAAAGCTCGCAGGATCTGGTTTACGACGAGGTCGTGCACCCTCGTGACCACAGGCCTTCGATCCGGCAGTCCATGCAGGCCGCCAGCGGTCCCGGCATATTCGCCCACTGCACGGACCTGACTCCTCCTGCGTCCCAAACAGACCTGCACACTCACACAACCTGGAAGATAGGGCCACAGTTACTACATATGGATAACCTCCGTTGCTGCCATTAGCTGACAGGCAATGCTTGTGAAACCAAAGGCGCCAGTCAACACGAGAAGAAGACAAACAACTGCAACCATGTCAACTAAACGATACGATCTGGCCTATAACAGAGGACGGAAGCCGACAAACAGCACCAACGTGCACCGCAGCATGGCTCAGCTGGATTTGTGTTGTGGATAAAGGGAAGGGAGAGGGTCAAACCTGGTGCTGGCAGATAACCTACTCCTCGTGAAAAGCACAAAGGAGGCCACCGAGCTTGACATCCCCATCCGACAGACGTAGCACCATCAACAGTGTCACTTGCCCTTAATTCATGAGACACTGCAGGGAGCTCTGGAATTGAATCCAAAACATTGGAGCAGAGGCTGGTGATATGGAACTTAACGCCACCATCTCTCCTCCCCTTACCAACCAAATACTGGCAGTGAAAATTTTATTCGCCACCAGGATACGAACTGGCTTACGTCTGAGTAGAGCGCCACTGCAATGCCGTGCGTTAGCGAACTCGGCTACTGAATGCGGGTTGGATACCTCTTACTTGACTGTAACAGGAGGTATGTCCACCCTTCGCCTTATTGCAGCTTGAACTCCGCTAGGGACACTTTCAGTGGGGTGTCTGAATGTCTGTGGAGGAATGGGAGCCTATTCTTCCTCAAAAGCCGAAACAAGTGATTTTGGACGCTGGGCTCTGGAGTGAAGTCGGCGTTCTCATCCCAAAAATGTTCATTTTGGTTCATATCGGGACTCTGGGCAGGTCATTCCATTTCAGCATCGTTACTGTCCACATACCATTGCCCCACAGATGTTGCTTTATGACAGAGTGCATTGTTATGCTTGTACGATCAGTCATCGACTCCCAACTCTTCCTTTTTTTTCCTTTTCTGCCCGCATCTCGTGGTCGTGCGGTAGCGTTCTCGCTTCCCACGCCCGGGTTCCCGGGTTCGATTCCCGGCGGGGTCAGGGATTTTCTCTGCCTCGTGATGGCTGGGTGTTGTGTGCTGTCCTTGGGTTAGTTAGGTTTAAGTTGTTCTGAGTTCTAGGGGACTGATGACCATAGATGTTAAGTCCCATAGTGCTCCGAGCCACTTCCAACTCTTCGTTTACAGTGTGCAATCGACAATGTTGTAACATGTGTTCATTTCCTTAACCACCTAAGACATCTTCATACCATAACGCCTCCTCTTCAAAACTTAACTGTTGGCCCTACAGATAATGGCAGGTAACGCTCTCCAGGCATTCATCAAAACATATCTCTTCGTCGGATTGCCACAGCGACTGGCCGTGACAGCTTGCCCCGCCACACTCTGCCGGAGGAGAAGCCGTGTTGGCACAGCCCATTTTCATCACTCCAAATTACTCGATTCCAGTCATTCATGTCCAATAACGTCGCTCTTAACATCACTTCAAGTGTTGTTTAGCAGTGGCTAAAGAGTGTGTATGACTAGTGCACCCATCTTTTTGTAACCACCTGCGCATAGTCATTGTTTCTGCTGGACTGCTGGTAGCACTTTGGAGTGATTCCTTCCGCTGGTTTCACGCCATGTTTCACAACCACCGTCCGCAGTGCTCGACAGTCTTCATCCATCTGTACATGAGATCTGCCTGATCTTGAATTAGATGTGGTTTTGCCTTCCAGTTTACACTTTGAACCGTGGATGGCTCACGCTGATGCTGTTTCTCTGTTTTCGCATTTTGTCACCATTGAGTGGCGTCTTATTGCTCGTTCAGTTACTACCTGAACGAGTTGCTCACTTTCCTCCGTCAGTGGCACCAGCAGCGTTTATCGATACTAGCAATACTGTACCTTCTTTAGTGTGGCCGCTATATTTCCGTGCCTTGGTGCATGTGAGGCAGTTGGTCGGTTGCGATGGAGCAGCAAGGAAGTCTCCGTGGCGTGAGGTCAGGCCGGGGCTGCTGGCAGCGTGCATGTGCGGTCAGAGTTGTGTCGCAGTAGCTGCAAGAACTGCAAATTTCGTCGCCCACCGAACATGCATACTGGAGTTGAGTAATCAGTAAACCTGTTATGAAACCTCAGCTGCTGTGACATCTCTTCGTTGATTGCTGATTGTTGCTTCCTGCGCTGTTCTCGCAAGCAGCAATGTGGTGGTGTGCTGGAGTCGGCAAAATTTTACAGCCGTTTTCCTGTATTGTGTTTAACATTTGAAATGATTATAATTTATTAGTGAAGCGCACCAGCGGTATCTTCTGCCTTGTGCCCACTACCGAGCGGGGTGGCGCAGTGGTTAGACACTGGACTCGCATTCGGGATTACGACGGTTCAATCCCGCGTCCGGCCATCCTGATTTAGGTTTTCCGTGATTTCCCTAAATCACTCCAGGCAAATGCCGGGATGGTTCCTCTGAAAGGGCACGGCCGACTTCCTTCCCAATCCTTCCCTAATCCGATGAGACCGATGACCACGCTGTCTGGTCTCCTTCCCCAAACCAACCAACCAACCTTGTGCCCACTAACATCCTGGTTGCCTGGCCTGGTCATTACCGTAGTTTTCCGGCAGTGTGTTTTCCTCGCCATGTTGATGCTGTCCGGCGCAGCGTGTAGTTCGGTAGCTTGATGTTGTTCTCCCTCTTTGCTTGAGTGGTGATTGTGCCTTGACTGTGCTTAGACACCAATTTATAAGAAATAGTTCTGCTGCGATCCTCATCCTCGCTGATATTTTTGGTTGTCGTGCCATTGGTCGGGTGGAAGCGAATTGATTAGGTTGTTGGTTGGTTCTTCAGCTGTCCCTAAGTCGTGCCCCACCCGATTATTCAGTGTTACGCTTGGCTGCCTGTCTCACCTAAACTGTTGTTAGAGTTTCCTCTCTTAGGCTGACCCTTGGACCACTTCTGAGCACCACCGTTCCATTGTTTGTGATTTAGATTTTCTTTTGTTGCAATTCTGTGCCAGGCCTTCAGCCGCATATTAATTTTGTCTGTTCTACGTTCAGTATATGACCTTCATCCGAACTTTATGTGAAATATTTTAAGGTTAGGCCTTCAGCCATGTTTTACTTAAAATTCTTGTTTGCTCTGTATTTAGGCCTTCAGCGATGTTTGTTTTAAAATCTGTGGCTTTCAGCCGTAATGTGTAAATTCCTGTCTGTAAGGTTTCTCTTTAATCATCTTGATTCTTAAAATGGCCTTCAGCCATACTGGGTAAATGCTTATCTTAAGGTTTGTCTTTATTTATTTTGAATAATTGTTTGGGCCTTCAGCTGTCAACATATTTTAAGTTTTCTTAAGATGGTTTTCTGTTGTACTGTGTAAATGGTGGTCTCTAAAGGTTCCCTTTTATTATGTTGAAATACTATCAGGCTTTCAGCCCAGGAATTAATTTAAATTTTCCTTAATATGGCTTTTGGCCGAAATTGGTAAATTCTTGCCTTTTAAATAATTTCCTTTGCTGATCTGCAATATTATTTGCGCCTTTAGCCGAGAAGATATTTTACTTTTACTTAAGTAAGGCCTTCAGCCGTTTGTCTACATTCTTGAGCCTTAAAAGGAATTATTTAAGGATATTTTAATTTTAGTTAAGTAAGTCCTTCAGCCATTTATCTAAATTCTTGTGTTTTAAAATCAATTATTTAAACTTTGATCCTTGTTGTTTTAAGGAGAGAACTGTGCATTGGTTTTCGAGGAATAAAGTTGTGCGTTCTTGCGTAACTAACTGTAACTGAACTTGGGCCCCTTTCCACAGTCTGATCCGCTCTGTCCTACAAATCCGAATTTCACGCTTCACAGACACATCACCTACAGTCGTCTTGAGCAACTTTAGATGGGTGGAGATGTCTGGATAGATTAGTTACTCGGAAGATATCCAGTCACTAGCGCAAGTTCGAGGAGGAGTAGAAGGAGGAGATTAGTGTTTAACGTCCCGTCGACATCGAGATCATTAGAGACGGAGCACAAGCTAAGATTAGGAAAGGATGGGGAAGGAAATCAGCTGTGCCGTTTCAAGTGAACCATCCTGGTATTTTCCTGAAGTGATTTAGGGAAATCACGGAAAGCCTAAATCATATTGGCAGGACGGGGGTTTGAACCGTCGTCCTCGCTAATGGGAGTCCGGGGTGCTAACCATTGCGACACCTCGCTCAGTAGTTCACGTTCGAAGCCACTTAGCTGTCCTGGCGGACAAGTTCTGCTATTACTGCATTTCCACTTATGACACAATATTCCTCGCCTCCTTTTACAATGGCAGGTCCGCCTCTTGTGACGCCTTGTGGTTTATTCCACACTGCGTAGGGGTGTGCGGATAGTTTTGAACAAATAGTGCATATCAACTTGTAGGCTAGCTGTGCACATAATGCAATAGAAAGCAATCCGATGCCATCTCGTTTATCTGAACCCCAATATCTGGTGTGCATTTCACAGTTGATGCCTGAGTCGGTCGACAGTACGTATCCGACTGACCACGAGAGTACGTCGTTTTAACACGAAGGTCCACTTAGACGTTGAAATACGCGTGAACCTAGGCAACAAACTAATCGTCTGAGTAGGTCTCAAGCAATTAGTTTATCTGTAGCCTAGGTTCACGCGAACTTCAAGATCTAAGTGGGTTGGAGCAGCTTCATGTTAAAAAGACGTACTTGGGGCTAGCGATCGTCGAAACCGAGTTCCGACGTTTTAACCGAATCGTTCACAGACAGTGTGTACAATTCCATGAAACCAATAAAAATGTTGACTTGCTTTGTGCTTGCCCAAACATTTTTATTCCTTACCCTTTCTTAAATAAGTTACTTCTGCATCTGAAATCTCTTCCACGTCTTTCTGACATCGTAAAGTGGAGAAAAATAAAACCACGGAAAATAATATACGAATAACATGACAGGTGAAATGAAGAAACAACATTTTTGTATTGAAGTTTATTACGTCACATTCGTCACTGATGAAGTTATGCAGTACCGCTTAGTCTACATCCTCACTACCAATGCACATTGTTTATTTATAAAATTATACGTGTATTTTAACGCAAGCATCGGATACTGATTTTCCGTTTATCAGATAAAAATATAGAGTGAGATACACACCGACGAATAGCTCCATGGTCTGTAAATTTCCACAGGCTTGTATACTTAAAGGGACTAGAATTGAATAAGTATCAAGAAATCAGTTTTTGTATATTGTTGGTAGGCATGTTATGGGGCGATATTTAGCTGGGTTTGCTGTGTCTGCTTGATCTTTAGGTTTCAGATAAGTTATTCCATGTGTAAGTGTATCAGGGAATGTGTATGGGTATGCAATGTAACTGTTAAATAATTTAGTTAGGTGTGAATGTGTTGAGGTGAACTTCTTTAGCCAGAAATTTGCTATTTTATCTTTTCCAGGGGCTTTCCAATTGTGAGTAGAATTAATTGCTAGGGTGACTTCACGTTGCAAAATTATCACTTCAGGCATTTGTGGTATCATCTTGTATGAGTCTGTTTCTGCTTGTATCCACCGTGCATGCCTGTTATGTTGTACCGGGTTTGACCATATGTTGCTCCAGAAGTGTTCCATGTCTGTTATGTTTGGTGGATTGTCTATTTTAATGTGTGTGTTATCTATTGTCTGGTAAAATTTCTTTTGGTTTGTGTTGAATGTTTGGTTTTGTTTCCTTCTATTTTCACTTTTTTGTATCTCCTAAGTCGTTTGGCCAATGCTTGTAATTTCTGCTTCTTTTCATCTAATTGCTCTATCGCTTCTTGTTGTGAGATTTTACCTAACCTTTTTCGTTTTTTTCTGACATTTCATTTCTTATAAATTGTGTTAGCTGTCCGATGTCTTTTCTCAGTTTTTCTATTCTGATCCGTAGCCTGTGTTGCCATGCTGGTTTTGTGGGATTTCTTCTGTGTGTTGGTTGGCTCTGATCTCTGCCTAGTGTGTATATTTAGTGTAGTGAGTGCTCCTATATAAACCAGTAGTTGTAATTCTTCCATTGTTGTGTTCTCATTTATTTTGTTGTGTATGATTGTGTTGATAGTTTTTATTGTTGTTTCGACTTGTGGGTTATTTGGCGGTCTATACAAGAATGGTCTAATGTCTGCATTTGTGTCTTTGTATTCTATATATGTCAGCTGAAATTTTTCTTCTATATCTAACATGTGCGTCACTTTGTGTTCTATTTGTGCTTGTTCTGGTGGCTGTCTTAAGATTTCGTTTTCCTCTGATTGTTTAATTGATGCGTGTTGTTCTTTGTTTGTTTGCTCTGGGATGTTTGAGTCCATTACTGTATTTTCTTCTTCTTCTGATTGCACATTATTTTGTTCCAGTTTTTGTTGTACTTGTTGTTTGATGTTTTCTAATTCTGACTGGGGTATCCTGTTATTTTTGATTATTACACGGATCTGATCAGCTAGTCGTTGTTCTGTTAAAAATTTTAATTCTGGGTATCTCGTAATAAATGTTGTGTATACTTGTGATCTGTATCCAGTTGTGTTGGTTCCTAGGTTTGTTGCTTGGTAATAACAGAACATGAGGTGTCGATTAACTTCATCTGACCATCTCATCCTCTGTCTTTGTTTTCCTTCTAGGGTGGTTGCAGGAAGCATATCCTGCAAAACACCTCTATTTGGATTTAAATCATTTTCCAGTTGGCTAGCAGTGTTATTACCATTGTGGGCGGGCATAGGGTTCAAGCGTCGTCCCCGACCATGACGGCGCTTGTCCGAGGCCTCATTAGTTCTGTCCTGAACCAACTAATCACACTAAAAGGGGGGTTAGCCCTATTAGTGGTTTGTTCTTTTCGCCGCCTTTTACGACTGGCAGAACATACCGGAGGCCTATTCTTTTCCCGGGCCTCCACGGGGTTTATTATTATTATTATTATTTCTTTCTTTTCTCAGACATTATGTCTGCTCAAAAATGGAAAGTGACGCGGACCTTGATCAAGCGTGACTTCCTTTTAACTGTATGGTATATGTTATTTTGCATTTAGGAACTTTCGGGTAATGGAACATGTATCAATAATTATGGATATAAGTTTGGATGTAGCTGTATTGCATTGATGTACTGGTGGATATTGTGTGGTATGACTCCTGTAGTTGATAGTATAATTGGTATAATGTCAACTTTATCCTGATGCCACATGTCCTTAACTTCCTCAGCCAGTTGGATGTATTTTTCAATTTTTTCTCCTGTTTTCTTTTGTATATTTGTTGTATTGGGTATGGATATTTCGATTAGTTGTGTTAATTTATTCTTTTTATTGGTGAGTATGATGTCAGGTTTGTTATGTGGTGTTGTTTTATCTGTTATAATGGTTCTGTTCCAGTGTAATTTGTATTATTATTATTATTATTATTATTATTAACATTATTTTTATTATTATCATTTAGTAGAATTTATCGTGATACAGGAGAGATTTGTCTTCGATCAGTAGTCATCAGCATAACTTTCGTTTAGAGAATTAGTTGGTTGGCTTATTCTAGCGAAAAAATAAAAAACTCGGAATGTGGAACTTCTTCGTCCGTCATTGAGTGAAGAGGACGTATTTGTTGGTACGGAACCTATGATCATCACGAAGCAAATAAAAACTAGTGAGTTCAGAAACGTCATATCGTCTAATTTATTCACTATTCATAGATCCTGCACAGCGGAGCTGGATAATGCGGCGCTTCCGGGATTTGAGGAGGCGGACTTGCCATGGATCAAATCCTCCTCGCCGATTAACGTTGAGGTCTGGTGAGCTGACCAGCCTGTATGTAGTTTCTAAGCGGTTTTTCACATCGAGCTAGGTAAATACCGGGCTGGTAAACACGTCCCGCCTAAAATAGACGTTGCGCCAACATACAAATGTATAGACAATGTTCTTACACTTAAACATGAGATTTACGCCAGATGCAGACAGGTCGTGTCCACAAATTCTGTGTCAGTGTGGGTGGTGGCGGCAGGAAGGGTCCCAGCGATCAAGTGCCACTAACATTGCTTTACGCCATACAGTAATGTCTTACCCATAGTGAAGGCAAGGGTGGACAATAATAATAAGAAGAAGAAGAATCCACATTCCTTTAATGTTTAGAAATGAGCGGCACCACCTGTGTAGTCACGATAATCACGGCACAGTAAAACTAGGCTAAAAATTTCCAGCAGCTCAGAATTCAGATCTGCATCGGGGTTCGGGGTTAATTTTTTTTTACTTTTAGAAACATTTCATGATCTTTCTACAGAGTTGTAACTCGCTAAGTTAGCACTTCCTTAAATAATTTTACATCAAAAAGCCACGTAATTTTCGATCTAGTTATAAACTTACTGACTTTATCAGCAACGACTGAAAAACACCATCGTTACGAAAAGGCAACATTGAACCGCAGGACATGTCAGTGATCTTGTTTTATTTATTTATTTTTTAACGACGTCCCAATGGGCATTGGCAAGTTTCGGCGGCACATTACCGCCATCCTCAGGATCCACCTCTGTGGAAAGGGTATTTCATTTCCTTGGCACATTTACTATGGGATCCTTATTACTGGCACACATGGGGTAGCTTACCTCAGGGATCTATACTCGACCCGTGTTGTCTCCAGTACCCCAATGGGCTAGTTGGTTGGCTGGTTGTTTTAGGGTATAAAGGAACCAACTACAGGGTTCAAAAACGGTTCAAATGGCTCTGAGCCCTATGCGACTTAACTTCTGAGGTCATCAGTCCCCTAGAATACTTAAACCTAACTAACCTAAGGACATCACACACATCCATGCCCGAGGCAGGATTCGAACCTGCAACCGTTGCGGTCGCGCGGTTCCAGACTGTAGCTTCTAGAACCGCCCAGCCACCCCGGCCGGCCCAACTACAGGGTCATCAGTCCCTTGCCCCAATGGGCATCGGAGGCAACACACTCCTGATGAAAGCTAGTCCACGTATACTAGTAACAAGAATCCCATAGTAAATGTTCAATGGGGTAGTGGGGTCTGAGGATGGCGGTAATGTGCCAACGAAACTAGTCGCGTGATAGAATGAAGACTTTCTCAAGATACAGCTGTGCTGGTACTTTCTCTTATATACGTAATCAACTGAAGTCGCTCGCCATGCAATAAGATGGACGTCCATAAATCCTGAACGCGTTTTTACTAGATTTATATTGCGAGTTTCGGCCAAATTATGCCATTTTCAGAACTAACACTGAGGACTGTTCCCACCACCACGCTACGCCGTTCACCACTTCACAGCGTCGGTAGCAACAGTCATACTGTATTTTCTACATCAACAACTACATGATTACTCTGCAATTCACATTTAAGTGCTTGGCAGAGGGTTCATCGAACCACAATCATACTATCTCCCTACCATTCCACTCCCGAACAGCGCGTGGGAAAAACGAACACCTAAACCTTTCTGTTCGAGCTCTGATTTCTCTTATTTTATTTTGATGATCATTCCTACCTACGTAGGTTGGGCTCAACAAAATAGTTTCACATTCGGAAGAGAAAGTTGGTGACTGAAATTTCGTAAATAGATTTCGCCGCGACGAAAAACGTCTTTGCTTTAATGACTTCCATCCCCACTCGCGTATCACATCTGCCACACTCCCTCCCCTATTACGCGATAATACAAAACGAGCTGCCCTTTTTTGCACCCTTTCGATGTCCTCCGTCAATCCCACCTGGTAAGGATCCCACACCGCGCAGCAATATTCTAACAGAGGACGAACGAGTGTAGTGTAAGCCGTCTCTTTAGTGGACTTGTTGCATCTTCTAAGTGTCCTGCCAATGAAACGCAACCTTTGGCTCGCCTTCCCCACAATATTATCTATGTGGTCTTTCCAACTGAAGTTGTTCGTAATTTTTACACCCAGGTACTTAGTTGAATTGATAGCCTTGAGAATTGTACTATTTATCGAGTAATCGAATTCCAACGGATTTCTTTTGGAACTCATGTGGATCACCTCACACTTATCGTTATTTAGCGTCAACTGCCACCTGCCACACCATACAGCAAACTTTTCTAAATCGCTTTGCAACTGATACTGGTCTTCGGATGATCTTACTAGACGGTAAATTACAGCATTGTCTGCGAAAAACCTAAGAGAACTGCTCAGATTGTCACCCAGGTCATTTATATAGATCAGGAACAGCAGAGGTCCCAGGACGCTTCCCTGGGGAACACCTGATAATCACCTCAGTTTTACTCGATGTTTTGCCTTCTATTACTACGAACTGCGATCTTCCTGACAGGAAATCACGAATCCAGTCGCACAACTGAGACGCTACCCCATAGGCCCGCAGTTTGATTAGAAGTCGCTTGTGAGGAACGGTGTCCTGAAGATGGCATAATTCGGTCGAAACCGGTATAAGCAAATAACTAAAAACTTAATCTAGACTGTTTTGTTCGTAAAACAACATAGAAAGTGAATACGTGCCACCACGGGCACCAGAAACCGCCTGAAAATTCCACGTGCAAAGTGTTGGTGGGACCCTGGATAAAGAGGTCAAGAGACGGCCGGCCGCAGGAACCACGCCCCGCGGCGCCGGGCGAGTGCGGCCGCGGCATGCAGATGCAGATGGGGCCGGCCCGGTATTGATGTGTTGCGCCTCGCCTCCTCTCCCCCCCCCCCCCCCCCCACCTTTCCGCCGCAAACCTCCAACACTCCATCTCAGACCACGCGCACTCCTTCTTGCCAAACAAGCCAAAAGGCATATGTCCCCACCACCAGTACTTTGTGTCGTATGCGGTAGGTGTGTTTTCGTGTCGGCTTCGCTAGCCATCGACCGTTCAGCAAGGGGTGGAATTTCTTAGCGAACTGCACAAGCACTCTTTTCCTTCGCGGCGGGTGAAGCTTCCGTGGGCCCTAGTACTATATACATGGGATAGGCAAAATATTGTGAACACCTGTACTTACATGGGAATGGTTTACTACACTACTGGCCATTAAAATAGCTACACCAAGAGGAAATGCAGATGATAAACGGGTATTCCTTGGACAAATATATTTACTAGAACTGACATGTGATTACATTTTCACGCAATTTGGGTGCATAGATCCTGAGAAATCAGTACCCAGAACAACCAACTCTAGCCGTAATAACGGCCTTGATACGCCTGGGCATTGGGTCAAACAGAGCTTGGATGGCGTGTACAGGTACAGCTGCCCATGTAGCTTTAACACGATACCACAGTTCATCAAGAGTAGTGACTGGCCTATTGTGACGAGCCAGTTGCTCCGCCATGATTGACCAGACGTGTTCAGTAAGTGAGACATCTGGAGAATGTGCTGGCCAGAGCAGCAGTCGAACATTTTCTGTATCCAGAAAGGCCCGTACAGGACCTGCAATAGAGACGAATACACGCTTCCAATGTGCGTTCACCGCGATGTCGCCAAACACGGATGCAACCATCATGATGCTGTAAACAGAACCTGGATTCATCCGAAAAAATAACGTTTTGCCATTCGTGCACCCAGGATCGTCGTTGAGTATACCATCGCAGGCGCTCCTATCTGTGATGCAGCGTCAAGGGTAACCGCAGCCATGGTCTCCGAGCTGATACTCCATGCTGCTGCAAACGTCGTCGAACTGTTCGTGCAGATGGTTGTCATCTTGCAGGCGTCCCCATCTGTAGACTCTGGGATCGAGACGTAGCTGCACGATCCGTTACATCCATGCCGATAAGATGCCTTTCGTCTCGACTGCTAGTGATACGAGGCCGTTGGGATCCAGCACGGCGTTCCGTATTACCCTCCTGAACCCACCGATTCCATATTCTGCTAACAGTCATTGGATCTCGACCAACGCGAGCAGCAATGTCGCGATACGATAAACCGCAATCGTGAAAGGCTACAATCCGACCTTGATCAAAGTCGGAAACGTGAAGCATCATCACAACAACGTTTCACCAGACAACGCCGGTCAACTGCTGTTTGTGTATGAGAAATCGGTTGGAAACTTTCCTCATGTCAGCAAGTTGTAGGTGTCGCCACCGGCGCCAACCTTGTGTGAATGCTCTGAGAAACTAATCATTTGCATATCACAGCATCTTCTTCCTGTCGGTTAAATGTCGCGTCTATAGCACGTCATCTTCGTGGTGTAGCAATTTTAATGGCCAGTAGTGTAATAACTGGTTATACCCCGATTTGCCCGTAATACAGCTGCCATTTTTCTTGGAATACTGGCATATAATGATTGTATAGTCTCCAGTGGAGTGTTATGCTACTCTTCGATCAGACCCTCTTCTAACTCCTGTAGTGACGAGGGAAGTGGAAATTGCTCCGGAGACTGCGCTCCAATACCGCCCACAAGGGTCGGATAATGTTCAAGTCTGGGGCACTGTGCTGGCCAGGAAAGACGCTGCATCCTCCTCATATCACGATTGTACTGTCCTGGCTGCGTGAATGGGTGCATTATCGTCCTGAAATATGGCATCATTATTGGGGAACAACATTTGAATCATGGGGTGCACCTGATCACCTAAAATGTTCACATTATTGTTGGCCGTAACACAGCCTTTGAGCGTAATGATGGAACTAGCAGAATACCATGATATGGTTCCCCACACCATCACACTTCCACCTCCATGCTTCACCATTGGAATGAAGTAATCAGGATTGTAGGCTTCTTTTGGCGTTCTCCAGCCGTAAACCCGGCCCGATGTTGGAAACAACGAAACCGTTGACTCGTCGGACCATATGACATGTTTCCACTGTTAAGCCGTCCAAGATTTATGCTCCTGCCACCATGGTTTACTCCTCTTTGTGTTGGTTGCCAACACTAATGGTTTCGGTATAGCAGCTCGTCCATGGGTATTCGTTTTATGGAATTCTCGGCGGACAGTGTCGATAGATACGGGGTCTCGAAGATCACTTTAGCCGCCGCAGTTTTGTGGTTTTTGACACAATTCGTGTTAGCGTACAACGATCTCTGTCATTTAGTTTTGATTTGCCCCTGTTATTTTTACACTATGATGTCTTTCCATGTTTTGTGCAGGCTGTCATGGCCGTTGAAACAGTTTCTCTTGAAACATCCAATAAGTTGGCTGTCTTGGTTACTGATGCTCCAGCTAATAGTTAAAATTGTTCAAATCGCTCTAAGCACTTCGGGACTTACCTTCTGAGGTCATCAGTCACCTAGACTTGGAACTACATAAACCTGACTATACTAAGGACATCGCACACATCCATGCCCGAGACAGGATTCGAACCTGCGACCGTAGCAGCCGCGTGGTTCCGGACTGAAGCGCCTAGAACCGCTCAACCACACCGGCCAGCTAATCGGGCCCCCACACTCTGCTCTCTTGGGAACTCCGTTCATTGCACGTCGACCTCAGCCTCTGAACGCAGATACGAAGTTTGCACTAATCGTAAACAATCTGCACTGATTCCTAGTCCGTACCGAACACCCACAGTCCAGCGCGACACGTGCCTTACTTGCGTTGTTGACCGTCAAACACAACGATCCCACTACTATCACTGTTCATATTTTTCCTGTACCCTGTAGGTGTGCAATAGTGAACCATACCGCTGCTATCTTCAGTGCTAATTAATCATGTTACCATGAAAGGGAGAGATATTTACACTGCCTGAAAAAAAAAAGATTTGAAGTACTCGGAAGACATCATCGGATGTAGTCCAACTTCGTACACGTACACATCATCAGTGGACATGCAAATGATTGGAATTGCAGTTATCTGTGACATATAGAACGGCCACCAGAATACATTAGTGTCTGTTATTCTTAACAGCTAGAGCCGCCGTGTAATCGTGTAAGACAGTGTTATCAGCACCTCACAGAGTTTCAAAGAGACCTCATTGTGTGTCTCCATTTGGCTGGGTGGTCGAAGCGTGCAATATCCAGATTTGTAGGTCATTACGATGTGAAAATGACCTGAGGTAGGACTGCGTTGGTCGTGAGGGCAGACACAATCGTCTTCAAGGGTCCGGTCGACTATGTCTGACCACCACGATGGAAGATCATCGTGTTGTGTACCAAGCACATCGTAACACCTTCACATCTGCTCCTGCCGTCCGAGGACAAGTAATAAACACATCCCGCACTACTCGTTGGAGACAAGCAGCAGTGGGACAGGTGAATTACCGGGGGTAGGCTGCCGTTTAGACCACAACACAAGCGGCTGCGTTTGGAACGCTGCTGTGAGATGAATGGCATCAACGTGTGTTCAGCGATGAGTAGCGATTCTGCACTACCACGGATGGCCATCGTCGGCGAATCTGATGGAGACTATGAGGGTGGGTCCATTCTTCCAGTGTTCTGAAGAGTCACAATGGTGATACTCTTTGCTCCATTATTTGGAAAGGCATCGGATATTTTTTCAGGTGATGGATGGTGGCGACTGAGGGAACACAGACGGTGCAACGGTAAGTCAGGGACATCCTTCGCACTAAGGTACATACCCCAGCCTTGTACAGCTCGATGAACATTTACATATCCGCCAAATTATTTTACAATAACTTACAATAACTTCTTGGGAACGTGTTGAGTGCATGTACTGTACTTCATTCACACTACAAATCCTTTATTTCTATCACTAACTTGTCCAATTTAAATTTTTAACTGATTGTTATTGTCATTTTAGCCGTTGTTCATTTTTTTGGCTCTACTTGTTAGTTATTAACGCAAGTCCGCCTTAAAAAACATCGTATTTGATTCAGTAGTCCCGAAACTTCGTGTCGAGAGTCATTTGCGGTGGACTTTAATATGATTGCAGGACCTGAAAAGTGGTGTAGTTGAATTGCAGAGCCGTCTTAAATTCATGTAGTCGTTATTCTAAGTATCTCCGATTCGCTATTTTCACTTTACTCCCGTAGAACATTAACCGGTTGTTTGTATACTGTATCCATATCCTCTGCGGGGTTTCAAACGTAGTTTCTCTTCGTTTACAATTTCATCCAGGTCCCTTAACTTTTAAATGGTCCTGTCTTGCGTTACTAAGTGCTAAGTCAGCTTTCATTTTCGTGCAACCATACCATCTCTGAAAAATAAATTAGTTATCTTCAATTTATACTTTCTCCTGTACAGTAATACAGTCGACAGTGTGAACTACGCTGAACTCATCTTCCTCATTCTCCTACGCCTCAAGTACTGTTTACAATCGGCACATGTCAAGAACGTACTTGAGTGCGTGCTCTTAGGACTTCCAAGAATGCCAGCTGGTTGAATTTCTTCTTCTGACTGATATTGAATCGGAAGCTGTGACGGAGCTTTCGTTCCCAGGAAATCGAATACAGCCTCGTCTTTTCCAACTCATTCTCTTCACACCCTTATGTGTGTGGTATGAGCTTCATTCACATTATGTAAATCAGGAAGCAAAACTTCTTTGATTCACTTAAAATCTATAAAAGTTGAATTTCAACTCTTCAACCACAAAAGAATGTAGAACAAGTATAGTTTAGACGAGAGATATGGAATCTTATGTGCTGAAGGCTTTGAAAGAAGGGCTATTATTAGATCTTGTAACTGAAATTGCGTTCATGTTTTGAACTTATTGCGTATTATGTGTTCTGAAATTATTGCGTGCAACCCTTTGCCTTCGTGTGTTGCTGTCCTATGTTCATATACTATGACATCTGAAGGCCGTGACGTATTGACTATTGCTTTCACTGGAAGTAGATGTCTCTTACTCCTACGAGAGTCTATTCTTACTCTTAAGGAAATCCGTGGCTAATCGATGCACGAGGGTGTAATTTTTCTGTACTCCACTGTTAGTTTCCTTGCTGCTGACTTACCTCTTGCGTACTTCGGTTCGGATATCGGTGACATTCTAGGGGTGATATTTTGTTCCATAACGAAAGTTCTTGCTATCTTCTAATGTTGCAAATACATCGGAATACCACGCACCCATTGTGATTTCAGAATCAAGCCGTGGCAATGGTTCTCCAGTACGATAGCGACCTAAAAGTGACACTCTCTCCGTCGTAGACAGTAATTAGTTAATGTCTAGGAATACGTCCACAAACGTCTCGAATATCCAGTAATACGATGACCGAGGCGACAGGCTCGTGGCATACAGTGCAGAATGTTTCCTTCTGTAGTTAGACAAATAAGCCAAGGACACAGGTTTATCAGAAGCGGGTACACATTACTCTTTTTTTTTTTCACTGAATTAAGAGCGAAAGACATGATAAATTCAGTACAAAAAATAAAAGCGATGTATAAACATTTTTAATTCACAGTCACGCTTCTGTCTCAAATATTGAATAACCCACTTTAAATGAGTTGTAGCAGGTACATTCATTTCACAACAGCATATTGTTCACTCAGACTAAATTATTAGACTGTGAGATGTTCCCATTTATAGAAACATGTCGAGTTCACAAAGGGGAAAATCGTGGGCGGCATTTTACGAAAGCGCAGTTTACGAAACACGAGCGACAGAGTGTGCAAGCATAATTTTTTAAATTAACCTCACTGTTACGGAGCTATGTCTACTTTCAGTTGGTTTATTTACATTTGAAATTACTCTTCTGGGGGTGATTGGCCATCCAAACCCAGCATCAGTTGAAAAGACGTTTTCAAATCTCGCGAAGATCGCTTCAACATTTTGCTAACACATTTACGAATTAGGCAGAAAAATTCGCTGTCGAAGTATCAGTCATACGTTCTTGAACAGTAACCATCCTCTTCTAGCACCGTTCTACACATCAAAACTTCTCATGCACAGGTTTGGCTGGTCACCTGACTTTGGGCTGAGCTTGATTCGTAACTGTGTCCACTTGTTCATTTTACATTCAAGTAGAAGGCGTCTCTCTGGAGCAGAGTGTTAGATTTTATAAAATTTCCTGCCAGACTGAAATTGTATACTGTGTTCTATATCGTTTCTAAATTTTTTATTAACGGATTACATAGTTTCTGAAATGCTTTAGCAAGCGAGGAGCTGGGAATGGTAAGGTCTCAGTCCACAAGAAATCTAGCTCTTTATCCAGAAAAGACAAATTTATATAACAATAATTTTTCCAAGCTGTTGTTCGAAAGTTTTGTTGACATGTTAAATTAAAAGGCTCAGGTAAACAAGGAATGACAAACAAAGATTTAATGTCTGAATTTTACGTTGAAATTAGAAATGGGAGATAGTTAAACCTCGACCTAACTCAGATGGTTCTTCCACAAAGTAAATTCAGTAAAGCAGAGTATGACTGCAGTTACTGCCAAATCAGCCAAAAACATTTTAAATGAACACATTTTCCCAAAAATGTATATGAAGCACCAAAAACATTTAGACGGTTCAGTTAACATATATAAAGACAGGAAATGAGAAAAGACAAGGAACGACTTCAAAGCAGTATGAAATATAGACTAGAGAAATATTATTTGACTGCTCATAAGTAGTCGACTAAAATTCAAATCTAAGCCAACGAACAGATACCAATGTACATAGTTTGATTTTAAACTGAGATTAGTCAGACTAGTTTTATGGAAGAATGTACAAATAAAATTTTAACGAAAAAGCCCTCAAAGCTATACATTAAAGGGTAATCAGTGAAAGTAGTCTTGAATACCATGATCAACCGCATAAAGCTAGGGCAAATAATATGCGTACATTACGAACCAGGCTCGAATTCCGAGACAAAAATGACAGTGACGTAACGAATTTCACCAATGCCCAAATGGTAAACTATTTGAATAAAGCATATAGTATAAAGAACGCTATGGCACAGTGGACACCTTCGAATGGCAGCTCATAGATCTACACTGATGTAGTTTGCTAAACAAGTCTGCATGCTTCAGCAGTTCCATTTTGCTAGTAGTTTTTGTAGGCACAAATAACAGTCCAAGCTCCAGGGCCAACTGTCACCAAATCCGAGCGCCGTGCTTCCTGGGCATGTATGTTGATAGAATACCAACACAGACTCCCTCGAAACCATAGTCAATTTCACTAGTTCCTCATAGTGCCAATGTCCCACACGACTGTCAATAACTATCCGTGGATGTCCATCCTCCATTTATCGGTGGTGACCGATTGAGAGCGAGCTGATGCGGACCGCCGTTCAGTTGACAAGGCAGAGAGAGCATCTGCCCCATGGCAGGACGCGAAAGAGGTGGTTGCGTAGCTACGGACGAAGATGTTATATCGCGCTTTCGATTCACATCGAAACGCCAGTTTTCTGCATTACACTGTAATGTTTCACATTTGGATGTAATGTGAACTTTTCAACTGGCAATACATAATCCAATGAATTGAACAGCTTTCTAAACAACTACTTAAAACTCGAAGAATAAAAAATCAGATCAACTGTGAAAAAATAGGTCTACATCTCCGGAATACCTGCGAGCCTGTGTGCACCTCGACTAAAGTGGTGCAAGGAATGAAAGGATAAACCTTAAGGAACAAAGTACTCCGTCTTCAGGCCACAAGTGGCCCATCTGGACCATCCGACCGCCGTGTCATCCTCAGTTGAGGATGCGGATAGGAGAGGCATATGGCCAGCACACCACTCTCCCGGTCGTTATGGTGCTTTTCTGTGACCGGAGCCGCTACAGTTCGGTCGAGAATCTCCTCAGTTGGCATCACGAGGCTGATTGCAACCCGAAAAATGGCAACAGCACATGGCGGCCCGGATGATCACCCATCCAAGTCCCGGCCAGGCCCGACAGCGCTTAACTTCGTTGATCTGGTGGGAACCGGTGTATCCACTGCGGCAAAGCCGTTGCCTCAAGGAACAAAGACAAAAGAAAATTTTACTGTGAAATAAAAACAAAACATAAGCCTGGCCGTTCGAAAATACACGTCTTCTCACATCTGCGAAATCAGAAAGTGCTCCGGGATAATAACGTTCAGTGCCATGTTCCTCCACTCTGCATATGATAAGCTGCTTGGATTTTCCTTGGCATGCTGTCCACAAGTTAGCTGAGGCGTTGCTGCTGAATCCTGTCTCATTCTCCAACTGCAGTCCTCCTGACCTCGTCCAGTATACTCGGATGGTTCCTGCTGAAAAGAACTGAAACCTTCACTGGTCACAAACTTGGCCAGTCAGGTTCGCGTCAGCAGGTACCGCGTTCCATTCCATTCAGTTGATTCCTGCGTCTGGAAGTAAGTCTTCCCTGTATAGGCGCTGTGCCATTGCGCATTTTTTGTGTTCCGAGAGAAAAGTAGAAGGATACCTTACAGAAAACAGACCTTTTAGTACACAGCTGCAAGCTGAAAGTATTTCAAAGTACGGAACGTGGTGTGAATCTCAAGGAAGCAGAAATAAAAATCAGAATTTATTCATGATAATGGTACTCTAATCCTGGCTGTACTCCAAGATAAATACCTTATTAGTTAATTCTATGTCTAACTCTGAAATGCCGATATAAGTCGGCTGGTCACGTGAGCAGCGGCGGCACGCCGGGGCTAACAAATTTTCTAATTCCGAGACCGGGCGACATATGGTTATAGTCTCCTTACTACCCCAGACCTGTTCCCTCCTGAGTCACTAACCACCCGTATTTAAATTGTTCACAAAGGTCGCTTTCTCGGACCATTCCATACTGGGAAACATTCCAGAACATCTCCTCTGACTTCCAGTTGTGTTTAGCGTGGCTGGAGTCACGTATGCAGTGCAAGCCCCCTTTATTTGTATGTACAAACCCTGTTTGTCGCTCGGCTCCGGGATGTCGGCAGCACGGACATGCTTGTTCAAACGATGTCGCAACGCTCTGGCTATCTCTGGCTGTCAGCTCTTAGTTGCGGCCTCGCAACGATCTCTGAGTTTGATGCTTTTTTACCTCTTATGGGATCGCGGTTGGCTGCACATTCTCTTCTTGAATGATAAATGCATCGCCGAAATATTTCTTGTAGGACTGGACAGTACGTTAGAAAGTACTGTCCCGATGCTGCACTGCCCTCAAATTTGTCTCTAACGCAATCAGTGGTCCGACGTCTGTGCATGATACCAGTCCAAAACATGACTGTATCTATGGGACTGCAAGCCTGAGACGAGCATTGGTAGCTGGTAGACACCGTATTATTCTACGACGATCATCCGGCATCAGATAAATCTTGCAATCATCGGTCAAGAGGAAACTTTCTCACACTTATTTCGCACAGTGGTACTGATGGTGTCGATACAGGTGCCCCAAAAAGGAAACGCACAGTGCTGTAGAAATCTCATCGGCGAACGAGGAGCCATAATTTCTAGGTATCAGCCTACAGCTGGTGTTTTTGATCGTGGAAGACTAGAACGAGGCAAATATTCAATCTCTTGTGCCTGGTGTCAGTGTTTGAATATTTGAATAACATCGCACATTCGGCAGGAAACTTCTCATACCGACAATCCTTCTTGAGGTAAAGTAACAATGAGACAAAATCTAATTTGAAATGACCGAAGTATGTTCATAGATTGTGCACTGTAGATCAGGCACATTGTTCCGTTTTCATAATTACGGATACAGCGCGCTCTACTGCACTAAGCATAGAGGTTAATTTTTCTCTCTATTACGCAGATTATACATAGCAATTTCCCATGATCAAAAGAGTATTGAGAAAGACGTTTCCCATTTCTAAAAATGTTTAAAGTAGGCCTATGCAATTCTTAAGAGTAGTTTACCTTGTTACTTCTTTTTCTCCTCTTTCTGCTGTCAGTTCAGAATTAGGCCTTTAGGCCTTATAATCTGTTCCGGGCTCGCCATCTCTTCCTCGGCCAATCACCTTAATGGTGTGAAGAGGTACGTGAGTCTTAATCATGCTGGCGCTAGCTCGGCTCCTGGTAGGATTACTCATACCAGTTTGGTCAGTAACAGAGGGTCCAGACAGTAACCACACAAGCCCTTATCGAAGTCTGACACTGCTCCCACCTACTTGTTCCAGACTTCTTCGGTTTTATTTCCTATCAGCCTCTGTTGTTAACTCTTGCTTTTTAGACTCCGAGGGTATTAGGTTACGAGGCTTGCGAGTATCTTTCATTTTCATTCATTAGCTTTATCTTCCATGGAAGAGGCAGGCCTTGTTAGGCATGTTTTCATTCTTACCCCAGAATGTCGTCCTGTAAATTTTACCTAAGGCACTGGCTCATTACGTCGTGGGCTTAGAAACTCTTCCCGATCGTATTGTGGTTTTTTCTATTGTTGCTGGACTCAAAGTAGTGAATAAGTATCGAGCTGAGACAGAAAGTGCACGGCACGACTGAGAAAGATGTGACCCATTTTTAATCTCCCCTGGTGATTGCGAGGAACTCGAGATACCCCGAGGCCCTCTCCAGAAGTAAACAGGTTTCTACACCAAGTAACCACTCTACAGCGATCCATCTGGATTTTTATCTCCAGTTCTACTACATTACTTTTTCTTGTTCTTCATAGGACTCCCGTTTTTTAACCACTAGGAGGAGCTAGATATGTGATAAAGAAATTCACTGCGCACATCCCCAGAATGACTGGAAGTGAATCAGCTGGTGTGGTGCTGAGAAGCACATCACTTTGCACATGCCACGGAGATCCTTCATCTCGTGTGTCGCAGCGCTGAAGTGCCCACCGCCTCGGTGAAACTGAAACTAGATGCCGGACAATAATAATATCCATAGACGTTTGTCTTTCCCTGGCGATGCTTTTACCACCAGAGCTATCCAACCAGGCCTCACGGTCGCATTAATAAATCCAGCTGCAAAAAGAAGAATGAAGATTAGAATTTAACGTCCCGTAGGCAGCGCGGTGATTAGAGACGGAGCACAAGCTCTAATTGCGAAAGGATCGAGAAGGAAATTGGCCGTGCAGTGTTCAAAGGAATCGATCCGGTTTTTGTCTGGAGCGATTTAGGGAAATCACAGAAAACCTAAATCTGGACGGCTGGAAGTGGATTTGAACAGTCGTCCTCCAGAATTTGAGTCCAGTGTGCTGACCACTGCACTACCTCTCTCGGTCTGAGCATTTCAGAAAATGGGAGACAAACTCTTTGTTTCAATTTGTTTGTCGTGCTGCCAGGCGTATCTGAATATCTCAGTCAGTAAGAGGATTGCCTTGAAAGAATGATCCACTTTGGACTCCGTGTTTAGTTCACAATTTTGACGTCTCAGTAAGTTTCGTGTTCATCTTGATTTCTATAAAGACCAACTGAACACCTGTACATATCATTCGAATATGTAACTGCCAAATGCTCTTCGAGTCTTGTCCAAATATCATGGTTTCCTCAATTATGAGTTTGACAATGACAGTGAGGGAGAAGATTCATGTAGCTCTTTATCCAGTTGTCGGTAGCTACACTAAAATACCGAGAGGCTTCTGTGTAAGGTGGCTATAATTTCGCGCCTTACAAGCACTAATAAACACTCCTGGAAATTGAAATAAGAACACCGTGAATTCATTGTCCCAGGAAGGGGAAACTTTATTGGCACATTCCTGGGGTCAGATACATCACATGATCACACTGACAGAACCACAGGTACATAGACACAGGCAACAGAGCATGCACAATGTCGGCACTAGTACAGTGTATATCCACCTTTCGCATCAATGCAGGCTGCTATTATCCCATGGAGACGATCGTAGAGATGCTGGATGTAGTCCTGTGGAACGGCTTGCCATGCCATTTCCACCTGGCGCCTCAGTTGGACCAGCGTTCGTGCTGGACGTGCAGACCGCGTGAGACGACGCTTCATCCAGTCCTAAACATGCTCAATGGGGGACAGATCCGGAGATCTTGCTGGCCAGGGTAGTTGACTTACACCTTCTAGAGCACGTTGGGTGGCACGGGATACATGCGGACGTGCATTGTCCTGTTGGAACAGCAAATTCCCTTGCCGGTCTAGGAATGGTAGAACGATGGGTTCGATAACGGTTTGGATGTACCGTGCACTATTCAGTGTCCCCTCGACGATCACCAGTGGTGTACGGCCAGTGTAGGAGATCGCTCCCCACACCATGATGCCGGATGTTGGCCCTGTGTGCCTCGGTCGTATGCAGTCCTGATTGTGGCGCTCACCTGCACGGCGCCAAACACGCATACGACCATCATTGCCACCAAGGCAGAAGCGACTCTCATCGCTGAAGACGACACGTCTCCATTCGTCCCTCCGTTCACGCCTGTCGCGACACCACTGGAGGCGGGCTGCACGATGTTGGGGCGTGAGCGGAAGACGGCCTAACGGTGTGCGGGACCGTAGCCCAGCTTCTTGGAGACGGTTGCGAATGGTCCTCGCCGATACCCCAGGAGCAACAGTGTCCCTAATTTGCTGGGAAGTGGCGGTGCGGTCCCCTACGGCACTGCGTAGGATCCTACGGTCTTGGCGTGCATCCGTGCGTCGCTGCGGTCCGGTCCCAGGTCGACGGGCACGTGCACCTTCCGCCGACCACTGGCGACAACATCGATGTACTGTGGAGACCTCACGCCCCACGTGTTGAGCAATTCGGCGGTACGTCCACCCGGCCTCCCGCATGCCCACTTTACGCCCTCGCTCAAAGTCCGTCAACTGCACATACGGTTCACGTCCACGCTGTCGCGGCATGCTACCAGTGTTAAAGACTGCGATGGAGCTCCGTATGCCACGGCAAACTGGCTGACACTGACGGCGGCGGTGCACAAATGCTGCGCAGCTAGCGCCATTCGACGGCCAACACCGCGGTTCCTGTTGTGTCCGCTGTGCCGTGCGTGTGATCATTGCTTGTACAGCCCTCTCGCAGTGTCCGGAGCAAGTACGTTGGGTCTGACACACCGGTGTCAATGTGTTCTTTTTTCCATTTCCAGGAGTGTACATACTTTGCCGTGATCTACAACCCCAATTAGGTATCATTTCATAGGTTGTACATCGTATACATGAATATTTAAAGAAGACTCACATTGTCACGTACGCCTTGTACAGAATTGTTAAAGCTTTTGCACTAAAGGTGACGGAGTGTCTTTATTATCAAAACGACGTAATGAATGATTGCCTATACTAGTAGAGATTGGAACGCCAGTGGAGATGAAACGGCAGGTAGAACTCAAACCCTGGGTGGAAAAAGCCGGCACAGGTGAGTTGGTCCTGCCTGACACAGGAAGTGCCAAGACGGACAGTCTGGACACCTGGACGCGGAAATGCAATACAGCGGTAACTGACCAGTACTGTAGCTAGGCCGGAAGGATAACCGGGAACTCTACAAATCTTGGACGCAGCAGAGAGGAACGAGGAAGCGTCACCTCGGAAATCAAGCAGGCTGGGTTATTTCCTAGGATTTTTACTCAGAAGCGTACCATTGCACGAGTATAGGTATTCCCTCGCAAACTTTCCGCGCTGGACGACAAAAGACTAAAATATGGTTGGTCGGCGTTCGGAAGAATCTGTAGAGCGGGATAATATTCTACACTAAAATACCGAGAAGCTTCTATTGTCTTCACGTCTGTGAAGTAAATCAGTCGTTCCTCTATATTAATCGATTTACTACTTCCGAGAAGATTAAGCAGAGTAATCTGTTTATCAAAATTCATTTTTGGGGCATAGTTTATGTGTTAGAGGTCAGATGTCCTTGTCAGTTATCACAGGTATAAGCGACGAGGTTGTGAAGCTTCAGTGAAGCCTTGGAAAAGACCCTGGTATAAAATCTGTGGGCTAATAATTTGGTCTGCAACTTGCAGTGAGATATATTCACTTCAGCCATGTATAGGTATGAAACGTCCCCTTAGAACAATTTATACACGACTGTGCTTAAACTGACACACAATATTTTTTTAGCGCAACGCAGTCTGACTTTCAGAAATCCCTACAAAGGAATGGCCCTAACTAACATTAACCTGTACCTTTCACAAATCACTTACCTCACCAAAAATCTTCGTTACTCGAACCACTGCAATACAGCGAGCGCCACTACTGCCAGCTAAATAAAAGATTCAAACTACGGAAGGCACTAACTACTGATAGGCATAGTTAGCAAATGAAAGATTTTAATAAAGAACAAACAATGTATTTACCTTAATAGTGTTGAAAAACCTTAATATACATGTTCATGACATTCAGTCTTACAAATTTCCAAACTCCGCCATCTCTCTCCCCACATCCACCACTGCTGGCGGCTCACCTCCAACTGCGCAACGCTACGCGCTGTTAACACCCAGCTGCCCCTCTACAATGGCAGACAACAATGCAAACTAGCCACAGACTGCACACAGCACAGCCAGTGATTTTCATACAGAGCGCTACGTGGCATTACCAATATAAAAATCTAAACAGCCTACTTACATAGGTCGTAACAAAACGATACCACCAAACTTCGAGGAACTGTAGCGGGTTTGTTGAGCAACAAAGGGGGAATACGAACGTCATCGAGAGCGTTGAAGACAAAGGGGCGAATGCCTGCCTGTAGGTCAAAGTTGAGTTTGTACACTGATGAACTGCAAACAATGTTTTTGCGAAAGGCATGGATGCGCTCGACACCATCTAACGGCCTTAACGCTGCCACACCAGTTATGAGAAATTCCATTATGGTACAATGGCGTAGAAACCTCAAATTTGCTACTGAAGGGGTGACTTAGCGAGAGGTTATAGTTGGCCCTTCCGCTACATCACTGTTTATTCTGGTATGGCTAGTATAATATGCTAGTCGTTACCTGTCTTTTAAATGTCAATGTTGTGCCGTGAATTAGCGATTCAAGGCACCGTCATATTCCCATCTAGCTTGGCTGTTCTCACAAGCGATAGGGTTGCCTTCCAGCGCAGCAGATGGCAGGCACCTCCAACAGCTAAACGGCCACTCGCAATGCCACGTTGAGACGTGGAGCGGTCTGCTGTTACAGCAAGGAGTAGTATGGCGTTCGTCAAGTGAACTGGCAACATAACCTCGGTGCCTGCACTGGGTGCCACGGACAGCGGCGGACTAGTCTTGGTGGCATACGTGGCATACGGGCCGAGCTGGTTTACGTCCCAGAGTGTTGCCTGCAACAGTGGCCCCATGTCAGGGTTGTCACAGTCGTCACCAGAATGGACGTAGGGAAGCAGCCGACTGGTCGTGGCGAAGCAAGGAGTCGACAAACAAGGCGCTCAGGCAGACTGGTGTGCCTGCAGTCGGGGCTGGCGGTGGTTTACTGTACATATCCGGGCATTGGTCTGGGGCAGCGGATGTTGTTTGTCTTCTTAAATCCAAGGAACTCAGTGTGATATGAAGTCTAACAATGTTAGATGCAGTGTATTTTTGGCTACGACGGTTAAAGAATGGTGTGCCAGCAGTGGTCAGTGTATTCTTGTAATGCAGACGACGGTATCTAGGTTGACCTAGTTAAGATAGCAAGATGTCGCAAGTTGCAACCACAGTGAGGCCACTACAACTGGAAGGTACTGTGTTCAGTGAAATTTTAATCCCTCCTTGTTGTTTACATTCATTGTTTTGTTGTTCTCATTTATTGCGCCCAACAAAGAGTAACTTTGTTAACTGAGTAGCCGAAAGTCACCCGTTCGGATTTTTTGTGATCTCTCAAAGGCTTTTGATTGTGTAAATCATGGAATATTTCTAGATAATCTCAAGTACTGTGGTATGAATGGGACAGCGCTCAAATGGTTTAAATCATACCTAACTGGAAGAGTGCAGAAAGTTGAAATAAGCAGTTCACATAATATGCAAAAAACTGGTGATTTCTCAAACTGGGAAACAATGAAGAATGGGGTGCCGCAAGGTTCGGTCTTGGGCCCTCTGCTGTTCTTAATATATATTAATGACTTGCCATTCTATATTCACGAAGATGCAAAGCTGGTACTTTTTGCCGATGATACAAGTACAGCTATCACACCCAACAGACAAGAATTAACTGATGAAATTGTAAACGATGTTTTTCAGAAAATAATTAAGTGGTTCTCTGCAAATGGGCTCTCATTAAACTTTGACAAAACACAGTAAATTCAGTTCCACACAGTAAATGGAATTACACCATTAATAAATATAGACTTCGATCAGAAATCGGTGGCTAAGGTAGAATATTCAAAATTTTTAGGTTTATGCATTGATGAGGGGTTGAACTGGAAAAAACACACTGAAGATCTGCTGAAACGTTTGAGTTCAGCTACTTACGGTATTAGGGTCATTGCAAATTTCGGCGATACACATCTCAGTAAATTAGCTTACCACGCCTATTTTCATTCTCTGCTTTCGTATGGCATCATATTCCGGGGTAACTCATCATTGAGTAAAAGCGTGTTCATTGCACAAAAGCGTGTAATCAGAATAATTGCTGGAGCTCATCCAAGATCATCCTGCAGACACTTATTTAAAGAACAAGGAATCTTCACTGTAGCCTCACAATATATATATTCACTTATGGAATTTGTTATTAACAATCAGAACGAATTCAAACGTAATAGCTGTGTACATGGCTACAACACTAGGAGAAAGGATGATCGTCTCTAGCCAAGATTAAGTCTAACTTTGGCTCAGAAGGGGGTAAATTATGCTGCCACAAAAGTCTTTGGTCACTTACCTAATAGCATCAAAATTCTGACAGATAGCCATATAGCACTTAAAAAGAAATTAAAAGAATTTCTGAATGGCAACTCCTTCTACTCATTAGACGAATTTTTGGATATAGTAAGGGGGGAATTTCCCCATACCCCTCCCCAAAAAAAGTAAAAATATTAAGTGTCACGTAATATTTTGTGTAATGTAATATCCTGTATAGACACCTTTTATTAACCTGACACGTTCCGCATCATTACGAAGTGTCGTATTCGTGATCTATGGAACAAGTACTAATCTAATCTAATCTAATCTTGGTGTATTCTATTGCTGATTGCTGCTCTCTTGCTAATTCCATGTTGAGTATAAGATAGCGTGTCAGCTTTGGCTGGGTACATTTTAGGTAGGCATTGGTGTCCTGGTGTAAGGCTGATTATTGTGTGTTTTCTTCTTTTCCTTTTTGTTATTTTTGGTATAATATTTCTAGCCCCTTTATTATAAAGTCGGTGAAATTCAAAGGGCATTTTATTTTGTGGTGTCTTCTATTATGCTAGAAATTAAGTCATGTGTTTTGGTTAACTGAACGCTGAATATCCTAACTGTGCCATACTTCGAAAGCGTCTGCTGTTGCTGAAATTGGTAAATAAATATATTTAAATATTGATAGAATTTAGGCTCACACAACAACCACCCACTTTCCACTCCCACCGTTACCTGTATAACGGTTTATATGTGCAACGTAATTTATACGTCTATCCTTGTTGTTGAATCTGACTGCGTTTATGAATGGGATCTGACTGCAAGGGAAGTTATTTAGAAAATCTGCATGCAGACATGGATGACATTCCCAAGCCATTTTCTCCATATGAAGAACTATGAGCCGGCCGGAGTGGCCGAGCCGTTCTAGGCGTTACAGTCTGCAACCGCGCGACCGCTACGGTCGCAAGTTCGAATCCTGCCTCGGGCATGGATGTGTGTGATGTCCTTAGGTTAGTTAGGTTTAAGTAGTTCTAAGTTCTATGGGACTGATGACCTCAGAAGTTAAGTCCCATGGTGCTCAGAGCCGTTTTCTGAAGAACTATGCTGCACTCGTGCAGCACCAATCAGTTCTTTGTTGTCTTAAGATGATTTGAGCTTCGATGGAGTGCAGCAGTCCTTTCTTGAGATAAATTCGTAGGCCAATGATGCACTGAAATAAGAGAGGCATAACCTCCTTTGTTTTGCATTATCACTTCCATTTGTCACTGTTATATCACAGCACCAACTGTTACTTCACCTTTTAACCGTATGCCGTGAATCTGTATTTCTTGGCACGTCTTGTTTTCAATCTATCCAGCCGGCAGCATTAGCAGTGCTCTCGCGCTAGCGCTTGGCTAGGGAGTGCGGTCCGTAGAGTTTGTGGCGCTGCTGCTGCCATTCTTACAAGGGAACCTCCCCATCGCACCCCCCTCAGATTTAGTTATAAGTTGGCACAGTGGATAGGCCTTGAAAAACCGAACACAGATCAATCGAGAAAACAGGAAGAAGTTGTGTGGAACTATGAAAAAAATAAGCAAAATATACAAACTGAGTAGTCCATGCGCAAGATAAGCAACATAAAGGAGTATATGAGTTCAGAAGCGCCGTGGTCCCGTGGTTAGCGTGAGTAGCTATAAAACGAGAGGTCCTTGGTTCAAGTCTTCCTTCGAGGGAAAAATTTACTTTCTTTATTTTCGCAAAGTTATGATCTGTCCGTTCGTTCATTGACGCCTCTGTTCACTGTAATAAGTTTAGTGTCTGTGTTTTGCGACCGTACCGAAAACCCGTGCGATTAGTAGACGAAAGGACGTGCCTCTCCAATGGAAACCGAAAACATTTGAGCGCAAGGTCATAGGTCATAGGTCAACCGATTCCTCCACAGGAAAACACGTCCGATATATTCTATACGACACTGGTGACGGCGTGTGCGTCACATGACAGGAATATGTTGTCGACCCATCTAACTTGTCCACTTGGTGAATGGGTAAACAGATTCTTCTACCTTTCCCGATTTAGGTTTTCTTGTGGATGTGATAATCACTCCCAAAAAAGTGATTAAAACATAAGGGTTTGTCACATAAACTGCAACAAATGAATGCGACAGTTTCACAGTCGCACAGTTTTTCCTGTACTCTGTCAAAACATATGTTTTTAATGTTTTCAAATTTTTCCGTGTGTAGACCGTCAAATCCTGCATATGTCGAAGCAAATCTGAACATGTCCTGGAATTTTGGAGACCGAAGCTGATTATGTGCGAGTGCCTAAACTTTGATAATTGTCTGAAAATAAAAAAGTACACTTTTCACTCGAGGGAAGACTTTAACCAAGGAACTTTCGTTCCGCAGCTGCTCACGCTAACCACGGGACCACGGCGCTCCTGAGCTCACACTATCCTTGATGTTGCCTATCTTGCGCACGGACTACTCACTGTATATTTTGCTTATTTTTTTCATGGTTCCACACAACTCCTTCCTGTTTTGGTTCAAATGGTTCAAATGGCTCTGAGCACTATGGGAATTAACATCTATGGTCATCAGTCCCCTAGAACTTAGAACTACTTAAACCTAACTAACCTAAGGACAGCACACAACATCCAGCCATCACGAGGCAGAGAAAATCCCTGACCCTGCCGGGAATCGAACCCAGGAACCCGGGCGTGTCTTCCTGTTTTCTCGATTGATGTGTGTTCGGTTTTTCAAGGCCTATTCACTGTGCCAACTTACAACTAAATCTGAGGGGGGTGCGATGGGGAGGTTCCCTTGTTAGTCGACACTGGGCAGCGGAAACGTGAACACAGGTCTTGGATTAAGCTGCGGACGAGCCGGAAAAGTTGTTTGGGCTTGGACTGCGAGTGGCTACACGCATTAGACTTCACTCCATTGGCAGCAAGGGATGGCCGCCCGGATTCCTGATGCACTGCGTATCGTGACGAGAGCCATACGTACAGTCCAGCCCTGTGGAGTAGCTGGAGAGACTGAGTTGGTGTAGAGCCAAGAACGGGGAGTTTTATCCAGACTGGTGCACCAAAGAGCTGCTGTGCGATCTCACTAAAGGTCAAAGTGGGGTGTGGCTGCTGTGCGGACACAAACAACTCAGTGGGGCAGTTTGTTAGTGTCATTTCCCGGGCGAGACGATGATAATTCCTGTGGAGACGCCGACAGGGGTTTCCAGATTTCAAGAGAGACAGTAAGTGGAGCTGTAACGATAGACAGCGTTAATTTTGGCGGGTGAGTGATGCAACAAAGGGTACAACGAAGAGTACAGATTGTGGTTTGAGTGTGTCAGACGATCTGCAATATTACACTCGGATGGTCCATGGATATCAAGCAGCGTGTTATAGTTGTGTGGTGCCATGCTGGGCGTGGGGATTTTTTCTACAAAAGCGAGAGCCATATTGATTTCATTATTTATACACCATGAATGAGACTGATTTTGTATTTACCCCTGTACAGTAGGTGCTCTTTTTGTTATTGTGCTATGACCATGACTAATTCTGTTAATGCCATTCTACCTAAATTTATGTTCAAAATGTTCAAATGTGTGTGAAATCTTATGGGACTTAACTGCTGAGGTCGTCAGTCCCTAAGCTTACACACTACTTAACCTAAATTATCCTAAGGACAAACACACACACCCATGCCCGAGGGAGGACTCGAACCTCCGCCGGGACCAGCCGCACAGTCTCTGACTGCAGCGCCTTAGACCGCTCGGCTAATCCCGCGCGGCACCTTAATTTATCTTCTTACTTTTTCATGCGAGAATTATCTATTTTGTATGTCAAATTGTACAGGAAATTATATTGAGAAATTTGCGTAGGTACTCCTCTAGTTAGTAAATAGTAGCTTTCCTTTAGTGACTCGTTGGTGATGAAACTAGTCGTAAATCTAGATTTAGTCGAGTGCTAATGAAGTAACCATAATAAAGCCAGAAAGCTGTCTTGCAGTATGGAGTCCTGTGTTTAATTTCAGAAGCTAAATCTATTGTCATTTTTCTGCCTGTGGCCAGGGGTCGTATACATTGTAAGTATTATTGTTGATGGCACGATTCTATCTGCTGGCGTGAAGTCTGTCTGAATTTTTTTTTTCGTTGTGCTGAAGGTATTTCACGTTACTCTCTCACTCGACCTTGCCTTCAAAGACTGTATTGGACTGAAAACAAACTACTGTTTTGTTATAATTTCTATATTGTTGAGAAGTATATTTGATGTTTAATGAATTCATTGTAAAATTGAGCTCACTCATGCACAATCCCTACTGCCAACTCCATTTCCCCAAATCCTTCACTGCACACCTCATTCTTTTATTATGTTGCACTTTATCAAAAACAAGCTTTTCGGAGTTTTTTTTTTCTTTAATCGGTATTCAGCGCTATCTCCTGCCCTCAGTATTTTTTTCTATTTTCTCTCAGAACTGTTAGTTATGCCACTATTCCTTCGCATAACCCACCTCATTCGCCAATGTACGCTCTCTCGTCCTGACCCAACTTCCTCTCGTTCCCAACTGTTCGCACCTCCTCCTAGGCCACAACTGACCTGCTTTTAGGCACTCTCCAGCAGTATTTCTTATCGACTGACACCCTGGGGTAGTGTCTCTACGTCATTTGTGACGACTTTCAATATTTACGACATATTTCTCCACATGTTTTAACGATGAATCCAATACTCCTTCAATAATTTCTTTTTCTGAGTGGTACTTTCTTCTAATCAAACTGCTACATACTCTGGAGTTTCAGTTACGGTTTCATTTAACATGTTACTTCTGTCCGCCTCCATAGCTGAGTGCTAGAGAGCTGCCGTGTGAAGGAACCGTGTTCGATTCTCATGTCAGTATTGCCTAGGATTTTTCCTTGGTAAGAGGGCTGGTACGGTGTGAACTCAGCCTCTCTGTGTCAATTGAAATTTTATATCCTAAAGGGAGTAAGCGTCAGCTTTGTATAATTCTTGTTTTCTACATCGTTAAGTGGTACGTGAACAGGGCTGTCACACATCTCCAGTGATGGCTGATGTAGGCGCCACAAAGGCCAGTAGATGGCAAGAGAAGTACTCATACTAAATGGAGTAGATTCAGAATGCGTTACGTGAGTTGGCTGTACTGCACATACAGATTGTACACTTCCGTTTGCTCCTGCCGTTTTGTAGCCTGTCTCTTGCCTGTTTTCATTGGCTGTGCAATGGACAGTCGAAACAATGGAAATAATTCAGCAAAGGTAACAGAAAACTGGCAACTATATAAGGGATCAGTTTTTAAAAAAATATCAAAGGTGAGGAACCATTTTGTTCCTGATGATGTAATAAACATCAATGCAATAACTCGCAATGAGCAACCACTTCAGGCACGAGGTAGTTATGTGTATGACCAATAAACGGCTGACGTGATCATTAACACATCTAGTTTCATAAAGCCGTGACTAATGGATCAAAATCACTGCGTCTAGGGTAAATCAGACAAAAAAGACATTTAGTGAAATAGAGGGATGGGAAATGATAAGAGTGTTGCAAAGAGGATGGTGAAGAAAAAATTTCAAAATGAATGTATTCCATGGGATCACTGATGCAAAAGGATTGTCTTCAGAAAAGTAAAGTGACCTCAAAAGTAGGTTGAATACATACCTGAGGTGTGAAAACAGATTAACAGTGAATTGTGCCAAGACTGAGCAGTAAAATGGTTATTAGACGTAGACATATCACAAGACTTGTTTGATGCATTTAGTCCGTTCAGCATTTCAGTGCAAATTTATTTAGATTAGTCAGTATTCAGTTGTTACATTTACATCATGCCAAGTGACAACTTGCTTTCCCAAAGTTAACGAGCGAGTGTTAATGTGGAGTTACTGCATATTTATGTTCACATAATTTGTATAAAGTTTATTCTAAATAACCCAGAACGTAAATTTTCTTGCGCAGCCCCTTCAGCGTGATAAACCATCAACTGAGGAGCTACTTGAATGAGAAATAGCTGCTCCAAGTCGTGGAAAGTCGGCAAAACGGCAGGGACAGCTTTGTGCTGATGACATATCGCGTAAGTAATACGTCACATGACAGAGAATCACACGGCGGCCTGTTGGCATTCCTTAGGCCTTGCTATCTGGACGAGGATCTCGTTAACATATTACTTTACACATAAAATTGTAACTTTTTTGTCACTGAATGAAATGTAAGGTGGCGTAGGAGATTCTGCAATTACGCTCATCTTACAAGGCGTTGGTCCCAATAATCTGGACGCTCTATGGTATCGTTGGATGATGTCGCTGGGCATGGGTTCCTGTCTTCAATTTGGTCATGAAGACGCCCTCCAAAGTCACCCGAAGTTTGTGGTTATCATTTTTTCACGATCTGTATATTCCAGAATGTATAATCAGTGCATAGTGACCAGTCACAAACAGAAAAATTAAACAGTAATTTGGTAATTGTCAAATGTGAAGTTCAGTCGATACATAACACAAAATGGCTATTAATTTACTTCTTTTACGAAATTTGTAATCAATGAAACATGAACCATTTAAAGAACACTGGAGTACAGACTAGCTGCAGCCTATGACTCACTCTAAAAAATGGCTCTGAGCACTATGGGACTTAACATCGATGGTCATCAGTCCACTAGAACTTAAAACTACTTAAACCTAACTAACCTAAGGTCATCACACACATCCATGCCCGAGGCAGGATTCGAACCTGCGACCGTAGCAGTCGCACGGCTCCGGACTGAGCGCCTAGAACCGCTAGACCACCGCGCCGGCCTGACTCACTCTAATGAAGTTTTATTTATGTTATTTAACTGAGAATAATAATGCAATAGATTGCGTAAATGCATACAAACTCTCCTCCAGAACAGGCCATGAAGGTCCCACGGTACCGACCAGCCGCCGAGTCATCCTCAGCCCACAGACGTCACTGGATGCGGATATGGACGGGCATGTGGTCAGCACACCGCTCTCCGAGACCGGAGCCGCTACTTCTCAATCAGGTACCTTCTCAGATTGCCTCACAAGGACTGAATGTAACCTGCTTACCAACAGCGCTCGGCAAACCGGATGGTGAGCCACTCAATCAAGTACCTCCTCAGTTTGCCTCACAAGGGTTGAGTGCACCCCGCTTACCAACAGCGCTCGGCAGACCGGATGGTCAGACACTCAATCAAGTAGCTCCTCAGTTTGCCTCACAAGGGCTGAGTGCACCCCGCTTACCAACAGCGCTCGGCAGACCGGATGGTCAGCCACTCAATCAAGTAGCTCCACAGTTTGCCTCACAAGGACTGAGTGTAACCTGCTTACCAACAGCGTTCGGCAACCCGGATGGTCATCCACTCAATCAAGTAGCTCCTCAGTTTGCCTCACAAGGACTGAGTGTAACCTGCTTACCAACAGCGTTCGGCAACCCGGATGGTCATCCACTCAATCAAGTAGCTCCTCAGTTTGCCTCACAAGGACTGAGTGTAACCTGATTACCAACAGCGTTCGGCAACCCGGATGGTCATCCACTCAATCAAGTAGCTCCTAAGTTTGCCTCACAAGGACTGAGTGTAACCTGATTACCAACAGCGTTCGGCAACCCGGATGGTCATCCACTCAATCAAGTAGCTCCTCAGTTTGCCTCACAAGGACTGAGTGTAACCTGATTACCAACAGCGTTCGGCAACCCGGATGGTCATCCACTCAATCAAGTAGCTCCTCAGTTTGCCTCACAAGGACTGAGTGTAACCTGATTACCAACAGCGCTCGGCAAACCGGATGGTGAGCCACTCAATCAAGTACCTCCTCAGTTTGCCTCACAAGGGTTGAGTGCACCCCGCTTACCAACAGCGCTCGGCAGACCGGATGGTCAGCCACTCAATCAAGTAGCTCCTCAGTTTGCCTCACAAGGGCTGAGTGCACCCCGCTTACGAACAGCGCTCGGCAGACCGGATGGTCAGCCACTCAATCTAGTAGCTCCTCAGTTTGCCTCACAAGGACTGAGTGTAACCTGCTTACCAACAGCGTTCGGCAACCCGGATGGTCATCCACTCAATCAAGTAGCTCCTCAGTTTGCCTCACAAGGACTGAGTGTAACCTGATTACCAACAGCGTTCGGCAACCCGGATGGTCATCCACTCAATCAAGTAGCTCCTCAGTTTGCCTCACAAGGACTGAGTGTAACCTGCTTACCAACAGCGTTCGGCAACCTGGATGGTCATCCACTCAATCAAGTAGCTCCTCAGTTTACCTCACAAGGACTGAGTGTAACCTGATTACCAACAGCGTTCGGCAAACCGGATGGTCAGCCACTCAATCAAGTAGCTCCTCAGTTTGCCTCACAAGGACTGAGTGTAACCTGCTTACCAACAGCGTTCAGCAAACCGGATGGTCAGCCACTCAATCAAGTAGCTCCTCAGTTTGCCTCACAAGGACTGAGTGTAACCTGATTACCAACAGCGTTCGGCAAACCGGATGATCAGCCACTCAATCAAGTAGCTCCTCAGTTTGCCTCACAAGGACTGAGTGTAACCTGATTACCAACAGCGTTTGGCAAACCGGATGGTCAGCCACTCAATCAAGTAGCTCCTCAGTTTGCCTCACAAGGGCTGAGTGCACCCCGCTTACCAACAGCGCTCGGCAGACCGGATGGTCAGCCACTCAATCAAGTAGCTCCTCAGTTTGCCTCACAAGGAGTGAGTGTAACCTGCTTACCAACAGCGTTCGGCAACCCAGATGGTCATCCACTCAATCAAGTAGCTCCTCAGTTTGCCTCACAAGGACTGAGTGTAACCTGATTACCAACAGCGTTCGGCAAACCGGATGGTCAGCCACTCAATCAAGTAGCTCCTCAGTTTGCCTCACAAGGACTGAGTGTAAACTGCTTACCAACAGCGTTCGGCAAACCGGATGGTCAGCCACTCACTCAAGTAGCTCCTCAGTTTGCCTCACAAGGACTGAGTGTAACCTGATTACCAACAGCGTTCGGCAAACCGGATGGTCAGCCACTCAATCAAGTAGCTCCTCAGTTTGCCTCACAAGGACTGAGTGTAACCTGATTACCAACAGCGTTTGGCAAACCGTATGGTCAGCCACTCAATCAAGTAGCTCCTCAGTTTGCCTCACAAGGGCTGAGTGCACCCCGCTTACCAACAGCGCTTGGCAGACCGGATGGTCAGCCACTCAATCAAGTAGCTCCTCAGTTTGCCTCACAAGGACTGAGTGTAACCTGCTTACCAAAAGCGTTCGGCAACCCAGATGGTCATCCACTCAATCAAGTAGCTCCTCAGTTTGCCTCACAAGGACTGAGTGTAACCTGATTACCAACAGTGTTTGGCAAACCGTATGGTCAGCCACTCAATCAAGTAGCTCCTCAGTTTGCCTCACAAGGGCTGAGTGCACCCCGCTTACCAACAGCGCTTGGCAGACCGGATGGTCAGCCACTCAATCAAGTAGCTCCTCAGTTTGCCTCACAAGGACTGAGTGTAACCTGCTTACCAAAAGCGTTCGGCAACCCAGATGGTCATCCACTCAATCAAGTAGCTCCTCAGTTTGCCTCACAAGGACTGAGTGTAACCTGATTACCAACAGTGCTCGGCAGACCAGATGGTCAGCCATATCCAAGTGCTAGCCCAGACCGACAGCGTTTAACTTCGGTGATCTGACAGGAACCGCTGTTACCACTGTGGCAAGGCCATTGGTAACTGCATATAAATAAGTCATTGACGTGATGTAGTTACTATTCTATATATTTCACAAATATCTCAGATCTGTCGTTAAGTAATGTAAAAGTATAATTCAAAGACCAGACAAAGAAAAAATAATTTTATGTTTCAGATAAATCCTTTACAACATTACAAGTAGACACAATCAAGATGACGTCAAAAATAAATTATAATTTCAAGACTGCCTGGAAATTTTACAATTGCTTACGACACTCAAGCAATGTTCATTGGTGCACTGTGGGGGATGTCCTCCTACGTTATTTTGAATATTCCACAGTATGTGAACAGAATTTTCATGTCCGTATAACATAAAACGGAGCCTGTCTAAGGATGTAGCTGCATATTGTTTTACACAGCACTGCAGCTGAAGAGTCACAATGAAAGGAAGAAAACAATAAACGTGGTGTTCGTCAAAGCAAGCTAAGCATGAACAACACAGATCCGTATACGAAATTATACACAACAAATTGGAAGTATATTAGGAAAAAAAAATTACAGATCAGAATGTTTAGCCTGCTACCACTGTCATAAGAATTTAAAGTCGCGATTACTAGTGAAGAAGCGACTGCTCCTCGAGTGGACCTGGTGGCTCTGGAATTGTTAAAGGAGCAACGGGGCCAGCTGCAACACTACACAAACAGAAGAACCAGAGACATGGAGATGGAAAACGAGCCCCTGACGGACTGCCAGGCGCACCAGACCGAAGATGGAACACCCAGAAGTGGTGGGCGCGGACCGCAAAGGGAACATCCAGAGCCGCAGCAGACGAAAAACGGAGCGGCAACGCTCCAACAGGTCGTGGTGAGCGGGCGCGGACCGCAGGGGGAACGCTTGGCACCCCAGACCGTAGATGAAACCCCCAGGAGCGGGTTTGGTGGGCAGCGTCGTACTTGCACGATATTTCGGTCACGTATGTCGTGACCTTCATCAGGTGTGACCTGAGACTGCTCCTCGAGTGGACCTGGTCCAGTATTTATGCCTATGGCCTTCCCCCTCCACCAACGGCTGCAGGCGCTTCCTCTGTGGTCCGCGCCCATTCCCTGCGACCTGCTGGGGCGTTGCTGCTCCGTTTTCCGTCCGCTGCGGTTCTAGGTGTTCCCTCTGCGGTCCGCACCGGCAGAGGCGTAATACGCTTATGCGTTTTGTGGTGGTTTTCAAGCACAGTGAAGGCGTCACGAATTGTATCAAGAGTATTATTATTGCACACATTGGCGCCATGATGTATAAAAGTGTTACATACTATTTTATTGAGATCATATTGCTCATGGAGAGATTGTAATTTCATCATCATATAATACTTACAAATTATTCTGTATTGCGCACCATTTTTTTGTCTGTGTAGTTGGGCATTAGCACTGGCTCGGTAGATGATGGAAGTTGATGGTATTACTGGGTATATCTTTCAGTGACAGTAGCTTATCTGAGTTATCCACTCTAATATTGTGTGCTTGTGTGTAAAGTTGTTATAGACCGATAATGGTCATCTTGTTGGTGCCCACAGTAAGGTCACCTGGGCAGAGTGAGATTATTGTCTAAGAAATATTTGGATTCGTTTAAAATAAGTTAATTTCAACAATTATATTACTACGCTCATTCTAAATATCTGTATCTGGGAAAAACGCTGTTTATTTTTGGCTTGAATATACACTGACGAAAAAAAAATCGCAACACCAAAAGATAATTAATGTAGAGTAATAAAATTCCGAGAATAAATTTGTCCGGGTAATGTAATTAAGTAATTAACATTTCAAGATCACAGGTTAATGTAAGTGTGAGATAAACCATTGCAAACGTTAAATTCTGGTACTTTAATAACAGGTGTAGCCGCCAGAACGTTGCACGCAAGCAGGCAAACGTGCATACATTGTGTTGCACAGGTGCAGGATGTCAGTTTGTGGCACGGAGTTCCACGCCCGTTGCACTTGATCGGTCAATATAGGGACGGTTCATGCTGTTTTTGGATGATGCTGGAGTTGTTGTCCGATGATGTTCCATATGTGCTCGATTGCAGACAGATTTGGTGGTTGAGGAGGCCAAGGCAACATTTCGATACGCTATAGAACATGTGTTACAAAAACGGTATGTGCACGAGCGTTATCCTGTTGGAAAACATCTCCTGGAATGAAACTTCCTGGCAGATTAAAACTAGAACTCGGGACATTTGCCTGTCGTGGGCAAATGCTCTACCAACAGAGCTACCGAAGCACAACTCCCGACCCATCCTCACAGCTTTATTTCCACCCGTACCTCGTCTCCTACCTTCCAAAGAACTTCACAGAAGCTCTTCTGCGTACCGCGAAAGCCAAAGGTCCCGATTTCGAGTCTCGTTCCGGCACACAGTTTTAATCTGCCATGAACTTTCATACCAGCGCACACTCCGCTACAGAGTGAAAACTTTATTCTGGAAACATCGTTCTGGCTGTGGCTAAGCCATATCTACACAGTATCCTTTCTTCCAGGAGTGTTAGATCTGCAGGTACGCAGAGGAGCTTCTGTGAAGTTTGGAAGGTACAAGACGAGGTACTGGCGGAATTAACGCTGTGAGGACGGTTCGTGAGTCGTGCTTGGGTAGCTCTGTTGGTAGAGCACTTGCCCGCGGAAGGCAAAGGTCCCGAGTTCGAGTCTCCGTCCGGCACACAGTTTTAATTTGCCAAGAAGTTTCATACCAGTGCACACTCCGCTGCAGAGTGAAAATTTCAATCTCCTGGAATGCTGTTCATGAATGGTAACACAACAGGTCGAATCACCAGACTGACAGTCAGGATGCGTGGAATAAACACATGAGCCCTCATGCTCTCATACGAAATCGCTAGTATGTCTAGCACGCACACAGGGTGGTTGCAGGCTCTCAACTGGCCTGCTTCTGTCCAATATTTGACCATCACTGGCACTGAAGTACAACCAGCTTTCATCCTCCCTGAACTCCAATGAGCTCTCGCTTGACACCACTGAAGTCTTATATGAGGGTGGTTTAGGAAGCGTGGAATGCATGCTACACGGCTTCTGGTTCGGAGCTATCCTTCAAGTGACCGATCTGTAACAGTTTGTTGTGTCACTGTGGTGCCAACTGCGGCTCAGATTAGTGCTGCAGATGCAGTGCCATGCGCCAGAGCCATACGCCGAACACAATGGTGTGCCCTCTAGGTAGTGCTACGTGGTCGTCCGGAGCCCAGTTCTCTTTCGACCGTACATTCTGGGGAGCACCACTGGCACCATCATGCACAGTGGCTACATTCTTTGTGCAGTACTGCAGAAGGTGCATTCAGCATCTCTTAGCCTGTTACACGACCTCAGTGAAGCATTGATAGTGGCGTCTTTGTCGCCTTAAAGGCATTCGACTAACATCAACTCACCACGTCGAGTCTCAAAGGTAACTAACGCTCACGACCGTTACTGCCTGTATTTAAAGAAAACCTGATTTCCATCCTCATAGTGGCGCTGCTAGCCTCTGTTTCGTTCCTGGTGCGAAATTTGAATATACATCATTTCGCAGATGTAGAAACACGCTTAACAGCTTTCGTTTATCTCCTTCTGGATGCTGGGTTTTTTTCTCCAATACATAAGGTAGTTTTCGAAAATCAACTCCACGGTTTCCTCTGTCCCATTATAATTATTGTCCTTTTGTAAATGGCGTATGTTACCCACGTACATTGATGAGAACATACAGCACTATTTTCAATACCAGAAACCAACACTGTGTGTACCAGGTACTGTTGAGGAAGACTCGCTGCAGTTTCAAATTCTGATTTTCATTGAAGAATGTATGGAAAATTAAAATATAAATTTCTTATCGACAATCATAATATCATACTCGCCTCTAGTAACAGCGGGGTCAGGGATTTTCTCTGCCTCGTGATGACTGGGTGCTGTGTGCTGTCTTAGGTTAGTTAGGTTTAAGTAGTTATAAGTTCTAGGGGACTGATGACCATAGATGTTAAGTCCCATAGTACTCAGAGCCATTTGAACAATCTAGTAACGGTATGTAAGTACCACGTGAACACAGCAATGGTTACCCTAATGTAGACATTGTTGACTGTTGACTGATAATACCTGACGGTCTAGCACGCCTTTCTATATCTCTCTCACGATACGTAGAGCCTTCACAACTCATCTTTACGCTTTGTAATACATTTATCGAGTGAATAGTCATCTGAAGAATTAGGCTGCTCAGTAAGATTACATACGCACACTTGTTGTTGTTGTTGTGGTCTTCAGTCCTGAGACTGGTTTGATGCAACTCTCCATGCTACTCTATCCTGTGCAAGCTTCTTCATCTCCCAGTACCTACTGCAACCTACATCCTTCTGAATCTACTTAGTGTATTCATCTCTTGGTCTCCCTCTACAATTTTTACCCTCCACGCTGCCCTCCAATACTAAATTGGTGATCCCTTGATCCCTCAATACATGTCCTACCAACCGATCCCTTCTTCTAGTCAAGTAGTGCCACAAACTTCTCTTCTCCCCAATACTATTCAATACCTCCTCATTAGTTATATGATCAACCCATCTAATCTTCAGCATTATTCTGTAGCACCACATTTCGAAAGCTTCTATTCTCTTCTTGTCCAAACTAGTCATCGTCCATGTTTCACTTCCATGGATGGCTACACTCCATACAAATACTTTCAGAAACGACTTCCTGACACCTACATCTATACTCAATGTTAACAAATTTCTCTTGTTCAGAAACGCTTTCCTTGCCATTGCCAGTCTACATTTTACATCCTCTCTACTTCGACCATCATCAGCTATTTTGCTCCCCAAATAGCAAAACTCCTTTACTACTTTAAGTGTCTCATTTCCTAATCTGATACCCTCAGCATCACCCGACTTAATTCGACTACATTCCATTATCCTCGTTTTGCTTTTGTTGATGTTCATCTTGTATCCTCCTTTCAAGACACTATCCACTTAGGACCACTTTTATGTCGCTAGTGTGATGAGTAACGTAAGAGTCTTTTTTGTAACCAATGTTTTACGTTCCATATATTGCTGACGATAGCGTCAATCACGTATTTCAGATACATCACGAGTGCGAAAGAGTAAAGAGGAAACGGTGCTTGATGAAAGTTTGACAGTGACGACGCTCCCGACTTTCGGAGCTGGCTTCTGGTACTGTTATTACGAGCATAAAACACAAGGCGCGGGGTAATTAGTTCCGTCAGCCACGGGATATAGTGGCGCGCTAAACAATGGAGGCGACGTTCCTTTGTCTTTCACCTGGACTCGTTCCGTCACGTCTTTGTCCCCTGCTTATTGATGACGTCCCGTCTAGGTGCCTAAGCCCCTCGCATCACTCACGGGAGCAACTGGTTAGCAGTCAGCCACAAATTCGTGGACAATTCAATAGACAGTCAGCACGTCACACGTAATTCCATATTCAACTGCTTCACCGCGTTCGGCGTAGAACTGAGACTAACGCCATAACGGAAAAGTTGTTTTAGGCCTATTGAGAGATTTTATGCGGCTGATTTCAGCCAATATCTTCAAAAGATATTTCGAGTTTCCAGCTCAAATAGTTGTTTCACACGCACTGCTATCATCATCTGTACCCATTTACATTGCTCCTTACACTTTCATCTACTCACCTTCCATCAGATCACCGACTCGCTCTTTTCTTATCTCTTCGAATCTAACCTCTTCGTTAGCTACGTGTTTCAACCATCTCGACGTAAAGTTCATTAAAGTAGTAACTACAATGATGAGCTAAAGCATTACGACCTCTGCGTAGTAGCACTGTCGGCACGCCTTGTTGTAAGGAAAGTATATGAGAGGAGTAGAGACGAATGAGGAACGATTCTGCCGACTATATGGACCGCAGATAGAGGAAAATACACTGATATAAGCGACTTTCAGCAACAGCAAATTATTACGACTCGGTGCCTGGAAGCACGCGTCTTGTAAATGGGAAGGTATACTCACGCTCATAAATTAAGGGTAATTACAGAATGTGGTGCCACACAACGTGGAATTACAGAAAACTGGCGCTAATAGCATAGGCACATAGGGAACACACACAACACAGATCTCGAGATGACTGGGTGTTTGTGTTGTCCTCATCATTTCATCATCATCCAGGAAAGTGGCGAAATTGGACTGAGCAAAGGATGGGAAATTGTACGGTCGCTGATAACCACGCAGTTGAGCGCCCCACAAACCAAACATCATCATCATCATCACAACACAGATCTGTAAGTCCACGGTATTGGTGATCAGTTGAGAAAGCCGTCCCGAAACACATGTATTACAAAGCGCCACTGTTTCCCACGCATGTACCCCGACATCAATGTGGGATATGATCACCATGCACATGTACACAGGATGCACAACGGGTTGATATACTCTGGATCAGGTGGTCGAGCAGCTGCTGGTGTATAGCCTCCCATTCTTGCACCAGTGCCTGTCGGAGCTCCTGAAGTCTCGTAGGGGTTTGAAGACGTGCAGCGATACGTCGACCGAGAGCATCCCAGAAGTGCTCGAAGAGGTTTAGGTCTGGAGAATAGGCAGGCCACTCCATTCGCCTGATATCTTCTGTTTCAAGGCACTCGTAGACGATGGCAATTGGTGGGGCCGTGCGTTATCATCCATCCATCCATCTGCACCCCTGAAAAGGCGAACATACTGGTGCAAAATGACGTCCCGATACAACTGACCCGTTACAGTTCCTCTGTCAAAAACATACAGGGTTGTACGTGCACCAATCATAATCCCACCCCACACCATCAAACCACGACCTCCATACAGGTCACTTTCAAGGACATTAAGGGGTTGGTATCTGATTCCAGGTCCACGCCAAGTGAAAACCCGGCGAGAATCACTGTTCAGACTGTACCTGGACTCGTCCGTGAACATAATCTGGGAACACTGTTCCAATGACCACGTACTGTTTTCTTGACGCCGGGCAGCGCATGTGCCTTACGGACGCTCCTGTGACCAGGGATCAGTGGAATGCACCTTGCAAGTCTCCGGGCGAATAAACTATGTCTGTTCAGTCGTCTGTATAGTGTGTGTCTGGTGACAACTGTTCCAGTGGCAGCGGTAAGGTCCCGAGCAGGTCTATCGTCTGCCAGCACTGATGGTGAGATCTCGGTCTTCTTGTGGTGTTGTACACTATGGACGTCCCGTATTGCAGCTCCTGGACACGTTTCCTGTCTGCTGGAATCGTTGCCATAATATTGAGATCACACTACGTGGCACACGGAGGGCCCGTGCTACGACTTGCTGTGTTTGACCAGCCTGCAGTCGCCCTAGTATTCTACCCCTCATAACGTCATCAATATCTGTTCTTTGAGCCAGTTTCAACACACAGTCACCATTAGCACGCCTGAAAACGTCTGTACACGTAGTCGCTGCACCGTACTCTGACATGCACCAAAACACCTCTGAGTATGTGGACTGCTACCAGCGCCACCGTGCGGGGACCACAGGTGAGATGCACCGCATGGTCATACCCCGAGGTGATTTAAACCCTAAGACCGCCCACCAGGGCGTTGTTTCACCATGTATCAGCATTATCCTTAATTTACGAGCATGAGTGTAGTCACCTGTTCGTGTTCTACTGTCATGAGCATCTATGGAATGTGTGGAAAGAAATTTCCGCCATTTCACTGTAAATTACTGTTATCTTATTTCACAAAAATCCTGATTTCGGCTTCATAGCCATTGAGAATTGCTTCAAAGCCGAAATCATTAGTGTGTGAGACAAAAGAACAGTCATTTACGGTCAAATCGCACAAATTTCTTTGTGTAAGTTCTACATGACTGTAATCCCCCACGAAGGAAAAATCTATGGAAGTAACTGAAGGACGGTGAAAACATGAGTAGGTGACATGATGTTGGACGCCTACACGTCATCGCAGCATCTGGAGGTTAGAAGCTTGCCTGTAAAACAGGTACAGTTGTAAAGCTACCGTGGGCCACCGCAAACTGCCGTAAATAATGGTAAACTACGGTAGTTTCGCAAGTAACTTTGGTCAGTGAAGGTCGTACTCACGTTACCTATAAGTTAGGTGTGTTGTATACCTATCGGGGGTTACCTCATGACAATTACTTTCTTTGCGTATGCGGTGTCTTAGTAGATTCCCGTAAGAACCGGAAGCGGAGAACGTCTAGAACTGAGGATATATAAAAGGCTGGGTAGCTTATGAAACATTTTTGCTCTACATGGTCAACCTCCTATCTGCTATTTAAGATTAAACAACGTTTGTAGCAAACCTGAAACTGTCAATGTTTAATTCAGGTTTTATTCGATAATTGTTTATTTGTAAAGTGAGACAGTGGGATGTTGTAGAAAAAATGAATGAAACAAAATAGATTCATCATACTGTGCTAGAAACCGCCATTTCCTCGACAAAAAGTAAAATAATAAAAACTGCAAAACACAACCGTATCAAATATAGCTTCAATACTTCATCGAATTTACATAAAACATGAGCCGGCCGAAGTGGCCGTGCGGTTAAAGGCGCTGCAGTCTGGAACCGCAAGACCGCTACGGTCGCAGGTTCGAATCCTGCCTCGGGCATGGATGTTTGTGATGTCCTTAGGTTAGTTAGGTTTAACTAGTTCTAAGTTCTAGGGGACTAATGACCTCAGCAGTTGAGTCCCATAGTGCTCAGAGCCATTTTGCGCCATAAAACATGTTTCTCTTATTCATAACCAACTTTCGCATTTAACCATAATAACAGGAAACCCTGCTCTTGGTAGAGCGCGGCTACAAAAACAGGATATGCGGTAATCAGTGGTAGATTTGATGATACAGGCTGAAGTGTTCCGGAGCACACAATGAAAGGGTGTTCCCATGTGGACCCAACGGCATGGTCAATTGCGACTGCAGTGGACATTGCATCACCAAGATTGAACCATAAATCAATATATAACGTGGATCCTAGTCGGATGAATCACGTTACTTGTTACACTAGGTCGATATCCGCGTCCGGGTACACGTAGGCGAATGGCTGCTCCAAACGAGCGTCGTGCCACGAACGTAGTTTGATGGGGAAAATGTTACACTATGGGTGACATTCACCAGTGATTCCATGGGACGCGTGCAAGTAATCGAAAGCGCCATTACACTTGTGGACTACGTGAGCGTTATTGCTGACAACTTGCATCCCTTTATTCTTCATGTTTCGACGGCTATGGTATCTTTCAGCAGAATAACTGTCAGTGTCACACAAGGCCAGATTCGTGCTAAAATTGCGTGAGTAGGTACTGAAACTACTTTGATGTCTAGGCCACCAAATTCGCCTGATCTGAACCTGATGCAACACATATGCGGCGCTAACAGGCATCTGCACGGTGCCCACAAACGAGCGTTCCGAAATTTAGCGGAATTACGTGAGCTGTGCGTACACGTCTGGTAGCAAATACATCCGGAAATCTACCTAGGACCTGTCTAATCCATGCCACGCAGTATCGCTGATGCACGAGGTGCATTCAAGTTCTAAGGCCTCCGATTTTTTTTCTTATTAACTACTCACCCGAAATCGATGAAACTGGCGTTACTTCTCGACGTAATCGCCCTGCAGACGTACACATTTTTCACAACGCTGACGCCATGATTCCATGGCAGCGGCGAAGGCTTCTTTAGGAGTCTGTTTTGACCACTGGAAAATCGCTGAGGCAATAGCAGCACGGTTGGTGAATGTGCGGCCACGGAGAGTGTCTTTCATTGTTGGAAAAAGCCAAAAGTCACTAGGAGCCAGGTCAGGTGAGTAGGGAGCATAAGGAATCACTTCAAAGTTGTTATCACGGAGAAACTGTTGCGTAACGTTAGCTCGATGTGCGGGTGCGTTATCTTGGTGAAACAGCTCACGCGCAACTCTTCCCAGACGTTTTTGTTGCAGTGCAGGAAGGAATTTGTTCTTCAAAACATTTTCGTAGAATGCACCTGTTACCGTAGTGCCCTTTGGAACGCAATGGGTAAGGATTACGCCCTCGCTGTCCCAAAACATGGACACTATCATTTTTTCAGCACTGGCGGTTTTGCGAAATTTTTTTGGTGGCGGTGAATCTGTGTGCTTACATTGAGCTGACTGTCGCTTCGTTTCTGGACTAAAAAATGGCATTCACGTCTCATCCATTGTCACAACCGACGAAAAGAAAGTCCCATTCGTGCTGTCGTTGCGCGTCAACATTGCTTGGCAACATGCCACACGGGCAGCCATGTGGTCGTCCGTCAGCATTCGTGGCACCCACCTGGATGACACTTTTCGCATTTTCAGGTCGTCATGCAGGATTGTGTGCACATAACCCACAGAAATGCCAACTCTGGAGGAGATCTGTTCAACAGTCATTCGGCGATCCCCCAAAACAATTCTCTCCACTTTCTCGATCTTGTCGTCAGACCGGCTTGTGCGAGCCCGAGGTTGTTTCGGTTCGTTGTCACACGATGTTCTGCCTTCATTAAACTGTCGCACCCACGAACGCACTTTCGACACATCCATAACTCCATCACCACATGTCACCTTCAACTGTCGATGAATTTCAATTGGTTTCACACCACGCAAATTCAGAAAAAGAATGATTGCACGCTGTTCAAGTAAGGAAAACGTCGCCATTTTAAGTATTTAAAACAGTTCTCATTCTCGCCGCTGGTGGTAAAATTCCATCTGCCGTACGGTGCTCCCATCTCTGGGACGTATTGACAATGAACGCGGCCTCATTTTAAAACAATGCGCATGTTTCTATCTCTTTCCAGTCCAGAGCAAAAAAATCGGAGTCCTTAGAACTTGAATGCACCTCGTATAGCATTCCATAGGGGGGCCAACACGCTGTATCTCGTCAGTGTAATCACATCAGCCAGTTTAGTGTGTTCAGTGGTCCATTTCTTTGTTTTCATGTCTCTCCAAATAATTAGCAATGTAACAGTCTCTGTTCCATGCTGATCAACAGTTTTTGTGTGTTATTTCACTGGAAAAGTCCTCATCCCACTGTCGCAACTGAAAACTAGTAATACACATTGCACATGGGTCGTCAGCTAAAACTCTAATTAGAATAACAAAATCTCTTTCCCTATCTTTGGATACGACAAACAGAAAAACTCTTCAACTGGTTCTCAAATGTTACGATTGTACAGAGCAGGTTGCAGGAAATTCATGCGACGAAATATAAAACTCTGTCAGAAATATTCTTTTATTTCCAGAGATATTAACAAAGAAAATTCGTCACGACTTAAAAACTCGGCATAGTCACCTTATCTTAAAAATTAGAAGATTAGCAGACATAACAAAACCTTCAATTATTAAAAGGAATAAAAGAATAATGATTTGCTTCTCTGTAGTAAGTCCGCTGACTCAATACATCAATCAAGGTTGGCTTCTTAAAGGTGACGGTGTAGCTTCCAAATTACGAAAGCAGATCGCACTAACCACCCACTTTACAACACAAAGAGAGCAGAGCTACATACATAACATATATGTAACTACATAAAAATAATATACCCAATTAGCGGGTCATCAAAATGAAAGTCGTGCCGAAAATAATTACAGGCTAAGCAACACTCCGCACACAACTTGTCACGAAAATCATAATATCCGAGTACATATATTATCAATTCATGCTCATAAAGAGACTTTCGTCTGATAACAAAGCCAAGACTTTATGCATGACATCAAAACTAACGAGCTTCTGGGGAAGTAACGAGTTGCAAGTTCTCATACCACATGAAAATCATATATAAAACACGTTGATGGTTTCTGTTACTCTCATTTTCGCTCGCCAAAGCGCTTCCAGGCGCATTACAATAAGATGGATCTTCAACATGTCAAAATCAGTGATTCAGTTCTAACAAATTAAGGTCACCAGGTCCAACAAAATGCTGTTGTGTAGATGAAGTTCCGGTGAATCATCAGTGAAATGCCGTCCGGGGTGGCCGAGCGGTTCTAGGCGCTACAGTCTGGAACGGCGCGACCGCTACAGTCGCAGGTTCGAACCCTGCCTCGGGCATGGATGTGTGTGATGTCCTTAGGTTAGTTAGGTTTAAGTAGTTCTAAGTTCTAGGGGGCTGATGACCTCAGAAGTTGAGTCCCATAGTGCTCAGAGCCATTTCAACCATTTTGAATCAGTGAAAACCAAAATAAATGATAAGGAATAGATGTACGTAAATAAATATTACAACTGTGGACACACTCGTATTATGAAAGTGTTGTGGCATACATCGGAAGCAAAGTAGATGATTTCGAATGGATGTACATAAATAAATATTACAACAGAAGACATCACATGTTTTTTGTGATGTCCACACGTATTGTGTTTTTTCCCAGTTTAAGGACCTGAAAACTTCGTCTACGACTGCTGATAATAATTTTCGTAACATGGAAACTCTTTACCTTAATCTTCTTTTTCACTATACTGCTGAAGCATAATGGAACCTTTAAATTTTATTTTCTTCATTTTACTATCAGTAAGTACAAATTTTCCTGAAACTAAGACAAAACCTCCAAAAACTTAAGAATCTATTTTAAAATGCGATTCATATTCATTGCAACGTTCTGTCACAAATTTTTCTATAGCTCTAAGTACACAAACGGACAGAACAGCTGAAACCTCATATGTTCGAAGTGAGACTCGCCCTCGTGGTTTTCGCTTTATGCCGATACATCCAAGATCTCGAAGCCTCTTCATATGTCTCATCGCTGCTTTAATCCTTCGAACATTTCGGTGGCTTGCGTGTGTCACGACTTATGTGTGCACATCTGTAATGTAGCTGACGGTAAGACAGTAGGGAGTGCGTGTAAGGCTACTGACGTCTTTTTGTTGTTGAGGGTGACGGTGAGAAAGAAGAGAGAGGATGGAATACGGTGCCAGCGCTTAGCCTACTACTCTCGAATAGAGATATCGCCGAACGGAACGCCTCTAGTATACGAACGAATCACCATGAACAGGTCGAAAACTTAACTATTTGGCCTGAGACATTTACCCAAACTCTGCTGATTACAAACTTCACGCTACCACCGGTCCTTCCCTTCGTGTCTGAGTATCTAAGTTAAAAGTTTCTTCCAGCAACAGAGTTTGAACTAGTTATCTACAAGTTGCACTCCGACGTATAAGGGTTCTCTAGAGAACGGGACTAGGGAGCAAGTTCTTACAGAATTAAGACTGGTCTTCATTAATAGTACAGTGAAGAGTCGATTTGTTCATCAAGGCGAAGGTCTTGATATGTTGGCAGATGGATGGCTGTATGGCGATGTCCAAATGCCATCAATAAAAAAAAGTTGCGAAATGCCTATTGTTCCTAGGTCCAATTAGAGATTTATCAGTATTATGGAATGTAGCTTCTCCCTGACTAGCAACTGTTTTCGTCCTTTGGTCTATCCTCAGACGACACCCCTTCACCAAGTGCGTACCCACTCAGAAAAAAAAACTAAAAGTTTATGTTCGCTGCATGATATTTGGCTTGATGTATGAGTAGTAAATTCCAGACCACAAACGCCTAGATTTGGAAGGGCGTTGATATGAATGAGTGTCACAGTTTCTTTAATTGCAAAAACAAAACTTCAAAATTATGAAAAGGTTTTCTAATACTGCTAAAGTCACAAAATTTGTTGACAAATAAATTATTTATTTCGCGACATGTTTCGAGGTGATACCTCGTCACCAGGTTTCATTGGCATCACAAAAACCTTTAACACATGTTTATACATATTCTGTAGCTTCTTTATATGACTGCTGTGATCATCCTGTGGAGAGAGAAAAGGATAACCTAATAAGAGGCGATGTCACTTTATGTATTGGTCTTCTGGTCACACAATTTGAAATGGTATTATCTGTCACAATGCTTTACAATATTTGGGCCGCAAAATTAACACGTAAGGTATTAGAAAAAGCAGTCGTATGAGCAGAGATGAAGACAGTTAAGTATGCAGGTGGTCAAGCTGTGTTGGCTGAATCAGAAGAAGAACTACAATTCAAGATACAGGAGATCGTAAAAGGAGGACAAAAATAGAAAAACCAAAGCAATGAGAACCAGCAAATGAGAAGGTTCCGTCAGGATGTCATAGGAAACAAAGACTTTGGAACAAGAAAAACGGTTTAGACACTTACTAGGTCTGTGATAGAAAATGGAAACTGTATCGATTACAATAGGATACTGCGGGTAAAAGAGCTTTCGGAAAGATTAAAGCTTCGTTAACAGCAAAAACATTTCCGATAGAATTAAGAAAGAATTCGTCAAATAGTTTGTGTGGAATGTGACTGTATGGCAGCGGATCGTGAACAGTCAAAAAGAAAGCGGAGAAATTTGTGTCTAGTTTTGAAATGTGTTTCTAAAGAAGAATGCTAAAAGCTAAATGGGAGGACAGAATGAGGAAGTGAGAAGTATTTCTATGAATAGGAGAGGAAAGAAAACTGGAATGAGTTGAACATCTTGTACGGTACATACAATACAAAGAAATTGCGTGCAACGAAGAGTCATTGAAGGAAAGCTGCAAGGAATAGAGGGATAGCAATAAGGAAGCTTGGAATGCTGGAAGACATTAAAAAGGATTCAGCTGGCAGCAGATTCGGGAAGAGGCACAAGAAAGAGGAAAGAGGAAAGTGTCTGTCTTAAGATAGATGTATCAAAGAAGAATATTACTCTGTGACGTGAATTCGTAATTTTTAAGCTATCTTCTTTTAGCAACCACTTACAGCTTCCTCGCCCCATTTCGCGAGTAATTGTGGCTTGAGAGAATACGGAAAGATTATGAAAACAGGGGTTCTTCTACTTTCACTCATAAACTCAAAGTCAGTGCTTCAGTAACACATTCTGGAAGATGGAAGTAGTGAGAAACATTATACACTACTCCAGATAATATGCCAGATGACGGAACTAATTTACATACAATCATGTCGGCTTTAAGGTGCACCGTCCAAAGCCAAATATTAAAATGCGCAAAGCGAGGTTGATTATGATTTTAGGGACGAGACTGGGTCTGTACTAACGTTATGCAACCTAACTTTTGCGTTGACATTAATTATTTTCCAAAACTAGGTGGAGAAGTGATTTAGATCGAAACCTGCAGCGACTGGTAAATGCAGTATACATCTAAAGCCAGATGTGGACACAAGAACAATGGCGTATTGTTCTTCCAACAACTTCGTAAAACATTTCTAAAAAATCAATAAAAATACAAGAGTTAAATGGAAAACTACGCAGTAGATTAAACTGTACTGGCAAATATAGTCAACACAGGGAAAAAAGTTATAGACGTGTATATCGTTGACATAGATTAGACAGGTCTCTAATGTCAGTTACTAACACCGGTCCGTAATGATACCTACTGTATTATAACGAATAAATAAAGAGAAATGTATATCTGTCAGTAGATACAGCAGGTTATATAAGATTCCGGTTAGCCAAAAAAGGCGGAAGAAGTGCTAGTTTTGTATAGCTCCCGCTCCTAGGCGGAATAAAGTTTTAACATTTTTCTGCGTGCAATTTATAGGATGTTTCTTGAAAGGAGAGTGACGGAAGTTTCTTGGCATGTTTATGTATATATTTGCGTTTTTTCTTAAATTAATAGTACCTATATAGACCAAAAACGTACATGTGTATGTATCTAATTGATGTACATTTGCAATTTCTGTTTTATCGTAGGTGTGCCAGGACAGATTAATACTGCATCTGTATAAAATCTGAGGAAACGACGGTTGAAAGTCAGTGCATACGGAGAGAGTAATGAAGTGAGATTTCCTGAAGAATGAGAGTATGAAACTGAAGATCTGATCGACTCAAGCACTAGCAGTTACTGAAAACGGTGAATAGCATGTAGTAGACGATGTGTGGGTAATATATGACGGAAGAAAGTGACTTTTACTGAATTAGGGCGAGGAATAATTGATTATTTAACATCCGTTCGTAAAGGCACAGCACACCTGATAGTTGCATGCGTCTTTTCTGTTTAATAAAGTATCGCGCCCCTACAGTTATATAGGGCCTTGCGATCAAACATTAATACTCGGAGTTTGTGAAGAAACTCAAGATATTATAGGCATCTGGATATTTCGTCATATACTTCTATGAATTTGTTTATACTTTCCGGAAAAGCTGTTTGATGCAAGGCAATTTGTAACCCAGGGGTGTCAGTAATTATTGTAGTTGTAATTTGCGTAAAACCAAGAAAGTGCCACGCGATCTTAGCAAAATCGCCGAAGACAGAGATTGCAGCTTCGGTAGCCGTCTTCATACGTAATAAGGTAGGAGAGACTTCTTTGCACGTATCTTTAGGCATCAAGAAACACTGGCACCAAAAGTGAACCAAATAGTCATGTATACGAAAGAAGAACCAAAATACAGTTTAAAGATTTCCATGTCTTCTGCATCAAAAACAAAATATTTAATTAGAAGTAAACTTGAGGTGAAATTAATTGCATTGTTTGTTTGTTTATTTATTTGGCATAGTTTGTGCACAGATGTTTAAAAAGTAGCAATCATAATTCGTAACCTGCACATTTTGTAGCTAGAGATGTGTAAATAGCTGAAATATTTTTGAATCAGTAATTAAACTATTAACAGCATGTAATGCCGAAGTTCTAGTTAGTAGAAACTGTCGCACTTCATAAAATTTCACACATGGCGATGTATATTTCAATGTTTGTGTGCGTATTGTGAATGCAGTTTTGCCAGCGAAGTAAATTACAAGGCGGAAAAAGAGTACTAAGGAAGTAGTCTAATACCGACACGGTTATAGTCGTTCCTAATTTAGAATAGAAGAGACGCTATTTCAGTATATCTCAAGCTTTCGTTTGCGTGACACAACCTTGTGACTGATTAAAGAAAGTTGTATTTGTAACTACATAGCTTCCCCGAATTCTTTTCGCTGTAGATGAAGGAAGCACAAATTGTTTACTGCCTGTAATTTCGTGTGACGTCGAATTTGGTGATACTATTATTCATTGTCAAAGTAATTTATATTTGTTCTTTTTCTTCTATTGTTATCATTTCCAGCAGCAAAAACACCGCTAAAAAGAACAGTCAGACAGTATTTTCCAAATTAAAGTGTACTCAATAAACGTATTTTAAAACATTGTGAGAAGAACAGAAAAGTCACAATTTCAATATGTAACAAAATAATCAATGCTGTTCTGATCCAGTTAACCCAAAGCGCAATCTGTTACCTCTCACGATACCCGTATATCAATTCTTGCATTCAAAGAATAATCAGTGCCGCTTTTTTGCTATAGTAACTTGATACAATGCATGGTCAGTACTGAAGATACCTGTATGATCTATGTCTTTAACGGTAAGCGGAAAAATGTGACATACTTTCTTTGCCAAATGGTTTAGGAAAAAGAAGCAACTTTGGATCTGATATGAATAATGCCCCTTTTGTTGTGAGAGTCCCTACTGCATCATCTCCAGTTTGTATATATTTTGGCTAGATCTGTCATAACATTTACTTTCATAAGAATATTTCTCCTCTTACAAAGCAGGTAACCAACAATGAGTCGCGTTACATTCGTGCATTGGAGTCAAAACCTTTGATGGCTACTGCAAACTGTAAGCGGTGCCAAGGACATCACCATGTTTCTTGCACTGGTGTTTATTTATAACGCATTAACAAAGCCAAACTAAATGACAAACCTAAATACTAATTTATATTTTCTTCTGTATTCGTGCATCCAAATACTAGTTTCGTCTTATCACTCTGATATACCAGCTCTGTTGCATAAGCTCACTCACGTGTGATCATTCCCACTAAAGAAACAAATACATATGGAATAAGTAATATAATAAACATTACTATTTTTTCCTCAGTTGGTACTGGAGATATCTATACAATCCATGTCCTCAACAGTGCGCGGAAAAATGTAACATGTTAAAAACATCTCATACGCCCTTTGCGATATGGTTTAGGAAAAAAGAAGCAGTTTTGGATATGGGGTTAATGGTGTCTCCATCATTGTGTGCTTAGAAACTTCTGTGTCTCTTGTGCAGAGAAAACTGTCTTTTTCACTACTTTTAACTAATAAGACATATCCGTCAGCGCATTATGAGTTGGGGAAGCCTAATTTCCATTGCACAAAGCACCAGTACGCTCATATTTCTGTTTATATGTTTCAGAATCAATAACAACAATCATTGTAAGACAATCTTAATGTCTGTGTCAGTTTCAGTATGCTTTGCAATTCTAGACGGGAATTTTTTTTCTGTTCTTGGAGTTATTCCTCGTCCGTTCTGGAATCCACGTGTTGTGAAGAGCCTGGTGTGAGTCATCAGTCTCTGAATCGTGCAAACTGTGGTCTCATTTCGGTTGTATAATGTGCACATGTTGACACATGGAGCAACAGGATGAAGGAATTAGACGTCTTGCTCTGAGTACCATGACGGTAGCTTTCAGTGCTGATCATGGAAGCGATCCAAGCATATTCGATTTCCACGTCCGTCAAGTTAGCACTCTACGCTTGCACTTCAGGAGCAAATGGCCCGTATTAGGTAAAGAGTCTTTAGACGTGCACCTCTTTCTCATTTGAACTGGCATTCTGGTAACTACACGCATCCTCCTTAGTTGGATTAATATGTTTTAGTCTCCGTCTATCGTTTTGTCTTCCACTGTATTGTTCCTTCTAGAGCCATGTTAAATGTTCCTAGAGTCTGTAGAACAAGACTGCCTGATCTCCCCCTACTTCTGGTATGCGTTTATCAAAGATATCTGTTGGTGTTATGTATCCCATATTCTTTATTTTACTGTACACTTTCAGTCTATTCACTAGCTCCATCTTGCCTTTTTACATTCATCTACAATATCTAAATCGACTACGAACCCTGTTATTGCTCTTCTTTCTTTTTGCACTTTTGTTCCTGTACTGGAATTTTCTTCCGCTTCCTTAATAGTATCTACAGCAGTTGTACTAACAGTTACGATTATCATTACATCTCTTTAACATGTGATTCTCATACCAAAAAAGCAGATAGTGGCAATTTGGTGACTGTGAGGTTCAATTTTTGTCCGAGATCCCGTTGTATATTTTCTTTATATATGGTATAATGATAATGAAAACTGTTGAATAAACATAACACTAAAACGTCGTGTATTCACTATAAACCGCGGCCGAGATGATTAGTTCTCGGATAACCTGGGTCTAGTAATTAATGAGATTCAATCATGCCCACTACTCCGCTGTAATAATGGAAATTTCATTTCACTTCACGGTCTTCTGAATGTCGTTCATGCCATGATAACGAGATTTCGCACGTATAACTGTGTGTAATCTAATTCCTACGCTAATTTTTGAGTAAAGTGTAACTGAGCAAAAGATAGCCAGAAATGGTTACGAATTCACAAATTAAAAAAAGATTACTATCAAAGATTATGGAACAACATAATCGTCTTGCGCTGTTGGCGACACCATACAGTAGTAAACGCTTTCTACATGATCTATATAAATGGCTTATTTCAATAGTTGTACAGCTCCATTTTTGTTCATTTTGAGATACAGACTCCTAAAGTTAAATGAGTGTTGAAAAATCTACAGTTGAGATACCAGAAATATTCAATCATATGGCCTCTCGCTAGAGATAAACCTTTCTTTCTGTATGTTTGGATCATTAATTTCAGAAACATTATAGGCACAAAAGTGACCGGGCCAAATATCTCAAGAAATAAGCATCAAACGAGAAAACTACAAAGAACGTAACTCGTCTAGCTTGAAGGGGGAAACCAGATGGCGCTATGGTTGGCCCGCTAGATGGCGCTGCCGTAGGTCAAACGAATATAAGCTGCGTTTTCTTTTTTCCAACAGGAACCCCCATTATTTATTACATATTCGTATAGTACGTAAAGAAATATGAATGTTTTAATTGGACCACTTTTTTTCGCTTTGTGGTAGATGGCGCTGTAATAGTCACAAACGTGTAAGTACGTGGTATCACGTAACATTCCGCCAGTGCGGACGGTATTTGCTTTGTGATACTTTACCCGTGTTAAAGTGGACCTTTTACCAATTGCGGAAAAGGTCGATATTGTATTGCTGTACTGCTATTGTGACAAAAACGCCCAACGGGCGTGTGCTACGTATGCTGCTCGTCATCCTGGACGACATCATCCAAGTGTCCGGAACGTTCGCCGGATAGTTACGTTATTTAAGGAAAAAGGAAGTGTTCAGCCACATGTGAAACGTCAACCACGACCTGCAACAAATGATGATACCCAAGTTCGTGTTTTAGCTGCTGTCGTGGCTAATCCGCACGTCAGTAGCAGACAAATTGCGAGAGAATCGGGAATCTCAAAAACGTCGCTGTTGAGAATGCTACATCAACATCGATTGCACCCGTATCATATTTCTATGCACCAGGAATTGCATGGCGACGACTTTGAACGTCGGGTACAGTTCTGCCACTGGGCACAAGAGAAATTACGGGACGATGACAGATTTTTTTGTACGCGTTCTATTTAGCGACGAAGCGTCATTCACCAACAGCGGTAACGTAAACCGGTATAATATGCACTATTGGGCAACGTAAAATCCATGATGGCGGGGACAAGTGGAACATCAGCGACCTTGGCGGGTTAATGTATGGTGCGGTATTATGGGAGGAAGGATAATTGGACCCCATTTTATCGATGGCAATCTAAATGGTGCAATGTATGCTGACTTCCTACGTAATGTTCCACCGATGTTACTACAAGATGTTTCACTGCATGGCAGAATGGCGATGTACTTCCAACATGATGGATGTCCGGCACATATCTCGCGTGCGGTTGAAGCGGTATTCAATAGCATATTTCATGACAGGTGGATTGGTCGTCGAAGCACCATACCATGGCCCGCACGTTCACCCGATCTGACGTCCACGGATTTCTTTCTGTGGGGCAAGTTGAAGGATATTTGTTATCGTGATCCACCGACAACGCCTGTCAACATGCGTCAGCGCATTGTCAATGCATGTGCGAACATTACGGAAGGCGAACTACTCGCTGGTGTGAGGAATGTCGTTACACGCGTTGCCAAATGCACTGAGGTTGACGGACAATATTTTGAGCATTTATTGCATTAATGTGGTATTTACAGGTAATCACGCTGTAACAGCATGCGTTCTTAGAAATAATAAGTTCACAAAGGTACATGTATCACATTGGAACAATCGAAATAAAATGCTCAAACGTACCTACCTTCTGTATTTTAATTTAAAAAACCTACGTGTTACCAACTGTTCATCTAAAATTGTGAGCAATATGTTTGTGACTATTACAGCGCCATCTATCACAAAGCGAAAAAAGTGGTCCAACTAAAACATTCATATTTCGTTACGTACTACGCGAATATGTAGTAAAAAATGGGGGTTCCTATTTATAAAACGCAGTTGACATCCGTTTGACCTATGGCAGCGCCATCGAGCGGGCCAACCATAGCGCCATCTAGGTTCTCCCTTCAAGCTAGATAATTTTCGTTCTTTGTAGTTTTTTCGTTTGACGCTTATTTTGTGAGATATTTGGCCCGGTCACGATCAATGGACCACCCCGTATATACTCGTATATGTATTGGATGCGTCAAAAAATGTATAAATACTTTGAACTGCAGCCGAGCGGCGTAAGGTCTGAAAAAAAAACGGAAGAAACTCGATTTGCCCCTGCGTGCTGTCTGCTGGCCTGCGCGACCGCCACGGTCGCAGGTTCGAATCCTGCCTCGGGCATGGATGTGTGTGATGTCCTTTGTTAGTTAGGTTTAAGTAGTTCTAAGTTCTAGGGGACTGATGACCTCAGAAGTTAAGTCCCATAGTGCTCAGAGCCATTTGAACCATTTGAATATGGAATCAACAAGCACTATTAGGTACTTTCCTGCATTTAAATTACCTTTAAAGAGGAAAAATGACCAACCACTCCATACGTTTTCACCAGACAAATTCACGGCCTTTTCAACTGTAATGTGAGGGTTATCTTCACCCCAGTACACACAATTGTGCCTACTGATAATTCCATTAAATTTGAATTGGACTTAACCCGACCAACTTATGCTACCCATAAGGTCGGGTGCGCGTCTCACCATCCCCTGAACCATTCACAAGATTCTGTTCTTCGATCTGGATCGTCGTGTCTTAGTTGTCGCGCCAGCCTTGTGATGTATACTCAACATGCCTTTCTTTGGAATTCGTAGCACACTACTAGCACTTACATTACTCTTAAGTGACCCTTACCTTGAAGATTTATGAGATGAACGCTGAAACATTTCCGCAGCCGAGGATTCATCACTTGTAGTCGTACGAGGTCTGCCTAATCGGTCTTTATATACATCGCACACTGTTCCATGTACTTTGAATTTGTCTCGTAGACGTATAATTGTAAACCTTGAAGTGGTTCTGTACCATACTCACTTTTCCATTATCTATGAACAGAAGCAACACTCCAAATACTCAGTACCTCTTAATCATCTTATTCCGCGCTTCAGAGCTCAAACGTACGTCCGCCATGCTGAAGTTATTTCCTTGCCACTAACTAGGTAGAATAGCGAGAGCAAAGATTCGGCTGCTACCTGTTCAAGATGTGACGTTACTTCTTCCATGTAGAACGGGAAATAAATTTTCTACGACAGTTCAAAATGTGTAATTGGCGCTCCATATATTCACTGATCACCCAGAACATTATGACCACCTATCTAATGATCGGTATGTCCATCTTTGGCACGGATAAGAGTGGGGACATGGAAGTAAAGAGGCCTTGATAGGTTGTCGGAGGAAGTCGACACCACATCTGCACACACAAGAGTCAACTGTCAACTCATTCCCGTAAATTCCCGGGACCGGGTGGGGAGGGAGGGAGGGAGGGGTCTGTCACCACGTTCCTTCATATCCCTGATGTGTTCGATCGCGTTCAGATTTGAAGCGTCGAGGGGGGCAGAACATCAATTGTAACTCGCCATTGTGTTGCTCGACCCACTCCGTCACACTCCTGGCCTTGTGACAAGGCGCATTATCTTGTTAAAAACTGCCACTACCGTCGGGAGACATGATCGTCATGAAGGGTTGTACGTGGTCTGCAACAAGTGAACGATCCTGACTGACTGCCATGATGCCTTGCGCAAGTTCCACTGCGCCCAGGCATGCCCACATGAATGTTTCCCAGAGCCGCTGCCAACTTGTCTCCGTCTCGCAGCACATGTGTGCAGGAACTTTCCCTTGGAAGACGACGGATTCGCGCCCTCTCATCGGCATGACGAAGAAGCTGTCGGGGTTCATCACTCCGTGCAACGCTCTCTCACTACGCCAACGTTCAGTGCCGATGGCCACGTGCCCATTTCAGTCGTAGTTGCCGACACCGTGATGCTAACATTGGCACGTGCAAGGGTCGGCGGCTGCGGAGGTCCATCACTACGAGTTCACGGTGTTCTGTGTGTCCAAATACACTTGTACTCTACCCAGCATTAAATCCTGATATTAGTTCCATCACAGTTCACTGCCTGTCCTGTTTTACCAGCCCACAACTGAAAGGTCTCTGTTGGATTCCTTTCATGTTGATTTTTTAAATCTGTTGTCATTTACGGCATAAATTCCTCTTCTAAATTTACTGTGGTGTTACTGACTATCTGGGAGGAGACTGAGCAGTGAAACGTGTTACTTTTACACATAAACAAGAACGATCTGTCACACTACTACACTTTAAAACACAGTTTATATGTAATTCATGTCACACAGTCTCATACGGAACCTACATCCGCTTTCTTTTGTATACTGTATATGATAAGATACTGTCATCCCCCCCTCCCCTTATATTGTGCCTCGGAACAGTGGAACTACTGAGTGTGTCAGTGAACAGTGATTATACGGTTCTTAGTTCAATGCATATACGTGTGTTTCTGTCAGAGAAACTTTGAGTCGTGTGTTTTGCATGTGTTCTATTTATTGTTTTTTTTAGACTTTGACTCTTGTATTTTGCAGGTGTTTTATTTATTGGTGTTTTTTTTAGATGTTGACTATTGTACTTTCAGAGCTGTTTTATTGATCTTGTGTGATGTATTAGATTTGTGATATTTTGTTTCGTAAATTCATTCCTGTGGCATGCTTCGTTTATCAGTCAGATAGCTATTCATTCTCATTGGACTGTGATCGATTAGCCTTTGCATGGGGCATATTTATTGTGAGGAACCCCTTAAGGGTAATAATCACATAATTAATTGTAGTTTCATTATAATGACACAGTGGTCATTGTTTGCTAACTAACTGAAATATAGTAGAGTGATTAAATTAGTGCCACAAAGTTGTTTTAATTCTACAAATAATTAGTTTTATAAGATATAGAATTTTTTTGTGATCACCACTTTGTAAAACATGTTTTTTTTCTCCTATCACTTTTTTGCTTTTGCGGATTGTGCATTGTAATGTTCTGCTTTATAATACTGATGTTATTTTCATGTTCTTTTTTAATTGCTGTGGCACCTTTGCTATTTTCATAAATTTTACTTGTTAAAAAACAGTCATAAATTTTCCTGTGATCAGTTGGCTCTTGCAATGAGCAAATACTGGTGAACTCCATAAGGGTAACAACCAGAAATTGTTTTCATATTAATGACACAGGAACCATTGTTTTTACTTGCTGACCGAATTAGGTCTACACCATCATTTAAATAGGTGTCACAGATTGTTTTTTTCTCTTTTAAATTGGTAGATTCTAAAGATGGGTTGAAATTATTGTGTTTTAGCAAGTAGCTGGTGACCTTTTGCCTTTTCTTTACATTTTGGTTTAAGTTGGGTGTGAGAAGCCTACTTGGGAATGTCCTAGCATGGCCAGAAAATTCCCTGCACAGTCTTTTCCCGGAGCGTTGGGGTTATGAAAGGTCTCTGTTGGATTCCTTTCATGTTAATTTCTTAAATCTGTTGTCGTTTACGGCATAAATTCCTCTTCTAAATTTACTGTGGTGTTACTGACTATCTGGGAGGAGACTGAGCAGTGAAACGTGCTACTTTTACACATAAACAAGAACGATCTGTCACACTACTACACTTTAAAACACAGTTTATAGGTAATTCATGTCACACAGTCTCATACGGAACCTACATCCACTTTCTTTTGTATACTGTATATGATAAGATACTGTCATCCCCCTTCCCTTCTGTGTGAGAGGATGAATGAGCAAATGTATTTCTAGTTGCATGCTTGAGGGTAGCAGACAAGCCTGTCTGTAAAAGAACAGTAGGACCAACGTCGGAACAGGTAGCTACGCTTTCTAAAAGCAGAGAGGTTTCTATTCTTAGTATGGTCCTGTCCGACCCTTGTCATGTTGGTGTAGGAAGCTGCCTCTCTGGTCACTTCCGTTTGTATTTGTGAGGCACCCTCAGGAAGGGACCAGGTCAGTCTGTCCGCAGCGAGCGTCTGAAGTGGTAAGATCTCCGGCTAAGCGCGTGTCTGCTAAGTCCGTAGGACAATGGATTTCTTAAGTTCAGCCTAACTGAAAATTTAATCACCTTTATTTCAGGTTTAGCTCTAAAATATCTAATGTTATCTGAAATTGCAGCGCAGTGTAATTCGAATGAGAAGTTCAGAATATATTCCGGTAGTTGCTTTGTCACTACTTTGTGAGTAAACTTAACCAGATCGAGGTTTTTCTTTTGTAAATTGCTTTTCGATCTAATTTATTTTAATTATCAAAATTATTTTGGAGTTACACTCTTTGCGTAAACCAAGTTGACCACGTGAAGCATTTGGTGTAATCATCAAAGTAACCCTCAGCTACTCTTTTCGGGAAGATTTCACAGGGAGTTAGTATGAATTTAGTATACCAGTGTGTGGTAATTAAATGACGGACAGGATTGTGCTACGAACGTAACTTCTTTGGGTGAAAATTGAATCGGTTGGTTGTGGTTAATTTCCTCTTGCATATATTTCAAGGTTCTTCGTGTGTTATTTTATGAATGCAGTGTTGTATGCAGTCTCCCAATCTTGGCTCCATATTTGATGTGTTCCGTAAGATTACAATCTCACATTTTCACAGTCCTAAATAAGGGACCAGCTTAGTTATAACTCAAGTTTAATATGCTGAAATTTCAATGATCGATGTTAAAATAAATTTCCAAATATAAACTGATTTATTTGTTTTTATTTAAATTCTCTTTTTTATATACATATCACCGGTTGTCGTGTGACTATTAAAAGATTATAATTAATGTTAGTCTGGTTGGGAATTTGGTAAGCTAGACTGGATACCTGGTGAAACAGTTGCTCCGTAATGCAAGGTTAACTTCCCCAGACAGCACACAGGTTTTAACCCGCTTTCATTGTCTATCAGCACCGCTTACACCACAAATTAAAGCAACAACGTTACACAACCTCTGACATCTGTAATGAGGGGCAGCCGCCCAGCCCCACGTCGTCTAGTTTGACCTTGGTTTCGCCACGTGTTGAAGACGCTTACCATGGCACTCCTCGAACACATAACAAGTCCTGCAGTTTCCGAAATGCTCGTGCTGGGCCTCTGGGCCACCTCAATCTGCCGTCGGTGAAACTCAGGTAGATAACGCGCCTTTCACTTTCCACAGATGGACAGCATGGTCACTGATACTACACGCACCGTACATGTGTCTGACTGCAATTATTCCCCACCACGTGACACAGCTATCGGCTGTAGGTGGTAATTATATACTGGCTGAGCAGTATGTAGGTTTTTTTAATTCATTCGTCAGTTTTACTTTTTTCCGAAACGTAGCTCCGTTTACACAAATACGAGGGCAGTTCAATAAGTAATGCAACACATTTTTTTCTGAAACAGAGGTTGTTTTATTCAGCATTGAAATACACCAGATTATTCCCCAATCTTTTAGCTACACAACACTATTTTTCAACGTAATCTCCATTCAATGCTACGGCCTTACGCCACCTTGAAATGAGCGCCTGTATGCCTGCACGGTACCATTCCACTGGTCGATGTCGGTGCCAACGTCGTACTGCATCAATAACTTCTTCATCATCCGCGTAGTGCCTCCCACGGATTGCGTCCTTCATTGGGCCAAACATATGGAAATCCGACGGTGCGAGATCGGTGCTGTAGGGTGCATGAGGAAGAACAGTCCACTGAAGTTTTGTGAGCTCCTCTCGGGTGCGAAGACTTGTGTGAGGTCTTGCGTTGTCATGAAGAAGGGGAAGTTCGCTCAGATTTTTGTGCCTACGAACACGCTGAAGTCGTTTCTTCAATTTCTGAAGAGTAACACAATACACTTCAGAGTTGATCGTTTGACCGTGGGGAAGGACATCGAACAGAATAACCCCTTCAGCGTCCCAGAAGACTGTAACCATGACTTTACCGGCTGAGGGTATGGCTTTAAACTTTTTCTTGGTAGGGGAGTGGGTGTGGCGCCACTTCATTGATTGCCGTTTTGTTTCAGGTTCGAAGTGATGAACCCATGTTTCATCGCCTGTAACAATCTTTGACAAGAAATTGTCACCCTCAGCCACATGACGAGCAAGCAATTCCGCACAGATGGTTCTCCTTTGCTCTTTATGGTGTTCGGTTAGACAACGAGGGACCCAGCGGGAACAAACCTTTGAATATCCCAACTGGTGAACAGTTGTGACAGCACTACCAACAGAGATGTCAAGTTGAGCACTGAGTTGTTTGATGGTGATCCGTCGATCATCTCGAACGAGTGTGTTCGCACGCTCCGCCATTGCAGGAGTCACAGCTGTGCACGGCCGGCCCGCACGCGGGAGATCAGACAGTCTTGCTTGACCTTGCGGCGATGATGACACACGCTTTGCCCAACGACTCACCGTGCTTTTGTCCACTGCCAGATCACCGTAGACATTCTGCAAGCGCCTATGAATATCTGAGATGCCCTGGTTTTCCGCCAAAAGAAACTCGATCACTGCCCGTTGTTTGCAACGCACATCCGTTACGGACGCCATTTTAACAGCTCCGTACAGTGCTGCCACCTGTCGGAAGTCAATGAAACTATACGAGACGAAGCGGGAATGTTTGAAAATATTCCACAAGAAATTTCCGGTTTTTCAACCAAAATTGGCCGAGAAAAAAAATGTGTTGCGTTACTTATTGAACTGCCCTCGTATTATCTTAACGAGGCAATGATGTTGACACATAACACACATTCCATTCAGACCAGTTTTAACATCACTTACAGAGTCTCATGTAAGAATAATATAATAATTTGATTAAATAAGACATGTCCATTTAGTCACAAACTGTGGCCATCCACTTTCTTCCTTCGTGGCGAAAACAGGAATATGACTAATTTTCGCCAGCGGAAACTAGTTCCGGAAAGAGTAATGCATTAATATCACAGTAATTAACTAATACCATGTTTGCCGAGCGGTGTGGCCGCGCGGTTTGAGGCGTCATGTCACGGATTGCGCGGCCCCTCCCACAGGGAGGTTCGAGTCTTCCCTCGGGCATGGGTGTGTGTGTTGTTCTTAGCATAAGTTACTTTAAGTTAGTTTAAGTAGTGTGTAAGTCTAGGGACCGATGACCTACGCAGTTTGGTCCCTTAGGAATTCACACATATTTGAACATACCATGTTTAGAAATCGTAAAAGCATAATCGTTTGTGATACGGCTCAAAATAAATTCAGAGGCAGCAAAATATTATGTCTCTGTCAGGTGTCGTGGGGTTAACCTGCTCATATAAATAGGATAAGAGTTGACCACATTTTGATTGAAAAACTTTCCCGGGTATTAAACAGAAGGCCTGTACCTGCGCTGTCGGTTGTTTGACAGTTTCTCTCGATTAACTGAAGGGCACTGATATACAAGAATTCATTGACTTTTGTCTTCGAAAGATTGGAGTCTCTACTGACTTTGAGGAAGCAGATGCGTGCCATCAGTTCCCAGTTAACTGTGTGTGACTCTTGAGACAGGTCAAGAACTGAAAATGATGCGAGCAAGACTACACCCTGATGGAATCAGGCAGTTGGGTAAAGCACTTCGTGCAATGAATAAGAAAGTAAACTTAAATCGCTGACTGTTTTAAGACTGTATACGAAAATGTAATGGAGACAAAAGTATTATTTTCTACAGTAGTGATTTTTTTAATGAAGTTGCGGAGAATAATGTGGGTTATGCTTCTGAGGACACGCTGGTATTGCCACATTCTTAAGTACGGAACTAAGTAATTTGAAGGAGTTTTTGATAACTGTTCATACAAAAATTAACATTTATCCACAAATCTCTCATATTAATTGGTTTGTACAAATGTAAGACTCATTGGATTTCAACCCAATAAAAGACTTGCTAAGAACAAAATATTACACTGTTGATCTGGCACACCGCGTTCCCTTTAGTGTAGTCCCCAGGCTGTTTTCCACGCTCGTTTACGCAAATGCTGGAGTGGTCCTTCATCTCTGTCTCAGAAAGTACAATACACAAAGAGTTAAAATACGTTAAACTACAGAACAAAATTTCACCAATTCGTAGGTAGCTGGCGGGTATGACTTGCTTCCCATACGTTAGCTTGGCAGCTGTGGCGTGGGGAAGAACATGCGACCACAACATAAATAATAACAACAGTAATAATAAAAATTCCCAAATCGTGAAAATAGCACACCCCGAAGGAATTGAAAACTGCTAGGAAAGAGAGAGTTTTAGACGTCGCGGGGCGAAAGCGGCTCTGCCTACTTTCTGTAAGTTTGACTTTGGGACTCCCAGCATACAAGCGGCCATTCGATTTCCTTCCGGTGATGCACGACGTAGCATCTCTGACCTCGAGCTGGACGCAGACTGCACGGACGGGGGGAGTACGTAAAGAACGGAGCTGGCTGCGCGCTGGAAAAATAAAGAATGCCGCCCAAGCGGATTTCTGCGGGCAAATATTTACCTGTCCTGATGGAAAGAAAACAAGTAAAAAAGATACTCCATCACGGCTCCGAAAGGCACCATCCGCCCAGTCTGTTTTCCCAGTTAATGAAAAAAGGTAACAATGTAAGAGAGTTTGCGCGACGTGCGCGGGACGTGAATTATAAAGTCGCCACAATTAGCGTGGCGCCGTCCCCATTGCGGTGTGGAAGACTTCCGCCGCGGCGCGTCTTTAAGAACGCCAGATGTCTCCGTGCTCGGCCGCTGCACGGCAGCACCAGTCAGGTCGCAGGGGCGAAGCAGCGCTACGGCGGAAGACGGCGACAACGCGTAAGAAGGGAGGAGAGCGTCCTCGCAGGGTTTAAGGGCGACGTATGCCACATTTTTTTTTCCTTTTTCAACCAGTGTTGCTGATGTGACGCTTGCAACAGTGAAGTAAAGATCTGTTTGCTTCATGCCTGAAGACAAGTATCTGGAAAAAAGATGGGATCGCAGAAAGGGAACACGACATTCTATTGCAAATTCTCCGTGCTAATATTCTCTGACAGCTGACGATTATTCGAGTACAGATTCTCACAGAATATCCTACTGGATCTACACGATTACGGTACAAACTTCCAAATATGATATGGAATATCTAATGAATCAGTCTGAGACAAGTAAATGTAATCCGAAAACTGCCGACTCGAGAATTATAAGCGAAAAAGATTAAAATTTTTTAGTCTGTTGATTGTTACGAAAACTCTAGTACACGCGTTTTTGTAATAACTTTATTTACCTACTCATCGTACACTAAAGAGGCATGCCACCGCCGCATTAAAGCTCTACAGACACAAGGTGGTCAGAAACAGTCTGAAAAGCTTGTACGGGTGTTGCAGAACAGTTTGTGCTGAGAAATAGCTGCTAAGAAAAAAAAATCGAGACGTTGCCCCGTTCCGAGTTAATTATCATTATAGTTAATCAGGCTGTTGCGCGCAAGTACGAGTGGCCCGCCGGATATAATTAGTGTCAATTGTTCTCAAAGCGTAGATGGAAGCGCACGAGACTTCTCAGCAGGGCTAGATTTTTACTACTGCCCCATGTTCAATTTCTGTATAGCTCTCTTCTTCGCTTTTTGGAAACCAAAAGCAAAACGCATTTCGTGACAACGTCCCTGGCAGTCCGCTTGAATTTGCACCGACAGCGACCTGATTAACTTAAGTGGCATTTAACTCGGAAACTGTGCAACGTATAGAATTTTTTCTTAACAGTTATTTCTCAGAAAACCCTTACAAGCTTTTCAGACGTGTTTCTGACCACTCTGTATCAACGGGTGGTTATGTTTAAACCATCGCTGCTTGAGTCAATGTAGATGGAAAAGTATTTACTGTTTGGGCGCACAACGTTAAGGAATAGTGTTCAGACTGTGCGCTGCAGGACTTGCGTTGTTAATAGTGTTAGTGTCATGAATTGCCATTAGGTGCCTATACTGGTACGCTGTCGTAAGACTGAAGGCCAAGCATTATTGTGCATTACAGTTGCAGACGGTCAACATGCGTCTGGATCAGGTGATCAGGGCTTAGTCGTAAAGGTGTTTCATCATAAAAACTGCACTCGTGCTGCTGTCCTTCCCGAGTATCGACGCGTTAAAGCAATAAAGGAAGGTCCTCTTTCCGGACCTGGGTTGAAGAACATGATTCGGAAGTTCGAGTTACCTAGAGATTTGGGAATTGGTCCTGGGAGAGGACGACGGCAAATTGTGCCACAAATTGTTGAAGAAGCTGCCATTGCCATGGCTGAGAATGCTGGACACAATGTGCGATATTTAAGCAGTGCACGAGTTGTGTTACGAAAGCTGAACATTCCATGGTGCTGTGAACAATTGCGCAACTATATCCGCACAAACTTTCACATTACTTACCAACTTTTGTCACGTGACAGTGACCAACGTTTGTACCATGGAACATAAACAACCGGCCGCTGTGGCCGAGCGGTTCCAGGCGCTTCAGTCCGGAACCGCGCTGCTGCCACGGTCGCAGGTTCGAATCCTGCCTCGGGCATAGATGTGTGTGACGTCGTTAAGTTAGTTAGGTTTAAACAGTTCTGAGTCTAGGGGACTGATGACCTCAGATGTTAAGTCCCATAGTGCTTAGAGCTATTTGAACCATTTTTTGGAATGTAAACATTAAACGCAATTAACAAAAGTTACCCTACAATATGAAATTAAAATGTGTTTATTTCAATGGTTCATTCGTTATTTGCCGGCCGAGGTTGCCGAGCGGTTCTAGGCGCTACAGTCTGGAACCGCGCGACCGCTACTGTCGCAGGTTCGACTCCTGCCTCGGGCATGAATGTGTATTATGTCCTTAGGTTAGTTAGGTTTAAGTAGTTCTAAGTTCTAGGGGAATGATGACCTTAGAAATTAAGTCCCATAGTGCTCAGAGCCATTTGAACCATTCGTTATTTCTCTTCCGCATGTCCTTATAAATGTTTGCACAATGTTTCAGTGTCCTACGATCATGTGTTCCTCATGAGGCTCCTCTCAAGCATGAAATCTTGGTGATAACCACCCTATATTTCGTAAGCCAGCTGACGGTGTGCGTCTCGGAGGGTACAGTGTGTGCCAGTTGTCAAGATTGTTGGTAAGCCTCCGTGTGTGAGCCCGAATAACTCTAATTTTTCTTTCATAGTCCTTACGATGGCTACGCAATATATGATAATCGGGCTAAAATTACTTGCTGGCTGACACGTCAAATTCGCGGCAGCTTTCCTCCAATGAGAGAGCGCAAAGTCACGACTGAACTGTTCGCCATTGCCAAACTGCCAAAACAAATGACCAGTTCACATCCAATTCCTTATCCGGCTTTCTTCCGTGATTTGTTCGGATCCCGAATTCTGGGTCTCACCCTTTCATTTTGCAGTTCGTCAGACGTGATTATCACACTAAGAACAACACACACAAAATTATGTTAACGATATACGAGCGTTTCATACACAGCAACAGCCAAACAATACTGGATCCTTTCGCACAAGACAGTATCCGGCGTCACATATATAATTAAACTACTGGCCATTAAAATTGCTACACCACGAAGATGACGTACGACAGACACGAAATTTAACCGACAGGAAGAAGATGCTGTGATATGCAAATGATTCGCTTTTCAGAGCATTCACCCAAGGTTGGTACCGGTGGTGACACCTACAACGTGCTGACATGAGGAAAGTTTCCAACCGATTTCTCATTCACACACAGCAGCTGACCGGCGTTGCCTGGTGAAACGTTGTTGTGATGCCTCGTGTAAGGAGGAGAAATTGCGGTTTATCCTATGGCGACATTGCTGCTCGCGTTGATCGAGATCCGATGACTGTTAGCAGAATATGGAATCGGTGGGTTCAGCAGGGTAATACGGAACGCCGTGCTCGATCCCAACGGCCTCGTATCGCTAGCAGTTGAGATGACAGGCATCTTATCCGCATCGCTGTAACGGATCGTGCAGCCACGTCTCGATCCCTGAGTCAACAGATGGGGACGTTTGCAAGACAACAACCATCTGCACGAACAATTCGACGACGTTTGCAGCAGCATGGACTATCAGCTAGCTGCGGTTACCCTTGACGCTGCATCACAGACAGGAGCGCCTGCGATGGTGCACTCAACGACGAACCTGGGTGCACGAATGGCAAAACGTACTTTTTTCGGATGAATCCAGCTGTTTACAGCATCACGATGGTCGCATCCGTGTTTGGCGACATCGCGGAGAACGCACATTGGAAGCGTGTATTCGTCATCGCCATACTGGCGTATCACCCGGCGTGATGATATGGGGTGCCATTGATTACACGTCTCGGTCACCTCTTGTTCGCATTGACGGCACTTTGAACAGTGGACGTTACATTTCAGATGTGTTACGACCTGTGGCTCTAGCCTTCATTCGATCCCTGCGAAACCCTACATTTCAGCAGGATAATGCACGACTGCATGTTGCACGTCCTGAACGGGCGTTTCTGGATACAGAAAATGTTCCACTGCTGCCCTGGCCAGCACATTCTCCACATCTCTCACCAATTGAAAACGTCTGGTCAACGGTGGCCGAGCAACTGTTTCGTCGCAATACGCCAGTCAGTACTATTGATGAATTGTGGTATCGTGTTGAAGCTGCATGGGCAGCTGTACCTGTAGACGCCACCAAAGCTCTGTTTGACTCAATGCCCAGGCGTATCGAGGCCGTTATTACGGCCAGAGGTGGTTGTTCTGGGTACTGATTTATCAGGATCTATGTACCGAAATTTGCATGAAAATTTAATCACATGTCAGTTCTAGTATAACATATTCGTCCAATGAATACCGTTTATCACCTGCATTTCTTCCTGGTGTAGCAATTTTAATGGCCAGTAGTGTAATTATTATCATGACATCGATCGGCATACATTATGTCAGCTTTGTATGACATTCCATGAGGACGAACATTTCAAAGGCAAAAAATCATCGTAGCGTATGTTCCTTTAGAGTGATGACTCTAGTAACACAATGCACAGTAGTAGTGCAGTGCAGTGGTTAACAAGCATATCTTTGCTTTAAAAGCATTTTCTTTAATTCTAGTCATTTGTTGCATCATTTTCATCATCGTATTGACTTTTGAATTTGCTCTTACCTCTTCTTCCTATCATTCTTATTTCGTTTGGAATCTACCTGTTTCGCCTGTAACCTGTAACAGAGTCACGGGCACGACACTCATGGATTCGCAACGTGTCATAAGTTAGCATCAATCGCCGTGAACAAAGAGAGCGTGGTTAATAGTTCTGTTGCAGGCTGCTGACAGACGTCATTACGGTTAGGTAAGGACACGTCTGTAAATTCAGGGCTACAAAACGTGCCGTCTGCCGCATCTCAGTCATTGGCCATTTTAAATCAGCATCACACGTTCCCGTCTTACCTCACGCCTCCCGTTGCCAGAACAGCTCCGTATTACACGTGCTTCCTGACCACGATGTAAGTACAGTGGTGACTAAGGAAAACTCCCAGGTGCAATAATATTAGGGTCGACTAATAACAGTACTTGTGAAGTGAGCCTCTGTATTTGTGTGTCGCCTTTAAACGAGCGGCAGCACGCATCCGATGGGGCAACACTACAGCGAAACGTAATTTTAATTATACACTGAGGTGAGAAAAATCAGCAGGCCGCTGTGACCAAGCAGTTCTAGGTGCTTCAGCCTGGAACCGCGCTGCTGCTACAGTCGCAGGTTCGAATCCTGCCTCGAGCATGGACGTGTGTGATGTCCTTAGGTTAGTTAGGTTTAAGTAGTTGTAAGACTAGGGGACTGATGACTTCAGAAGTTAAGTCCCATAGTTCTCACAGCCATTTTAACCTTCTTTTTAGAAAAGTGGTGACATATCTCATATTTTCGTGTCGGACCTTCTTCTGCCCGGCGTAGTGTAGCAACTGCACGTGACATGGACTCCACAAGTCGTTGAAATACTGAGTCATTACAGCCGTCCATAATTGCGGAAGTGTTGCCACTGCATGAATTTGTGCACGAACTGATCTCTAGATTATAATGCATAAATGTTCGAGGAGATTCATTTCGGGCGATATGGGTGGCCAAATCACACGTTCGAGTTGTCCAAAAGGTTCTTCAGACCAATGACGAACAGTTGTGGCCCGGATACAGTTCCAGCGTTGTTTAGGAACATTAAGTCCATGAATGGGGTCAAATGGTCTCCAAGTAGCCTAACATAACCATTTTCGACCAATGATCTGTTCAGTCGGGAAAGAGGATCCACTCCATTACATGTAAACACAGCCCACCCCATAATGAACCACCACCAGCTTGCACAATGTCTTATTAACAACTTGGTTCCGTGGCTTCGTGGGTTCTCCACCACATTCTAACTTTACCATCAGCCCTTTCCAACTGAAGTCGGGGCTTGTCTGGCCAGGCTACAGTTTTCCAGTAGTCTTTGGTCCAACCGATGTGGTCAAGAGCCCACGACACGCGCTGCTGCCCTGACAGATACATTCGTCTTACGTCCCACATTGATTTCTGCTGTTATTTCACGCAGAGTCGTTAGCACTGACAACTCTAAGCAAACGCCGCTGCTCTCGGCCGTAAAGTGAAAGCCGTCGGCCACAGCGCTGCCCGTGGTGAGAGGTAATTCCTGAAATGTGATATTCTCGGCACGTTCTTAACATTGTGGATCTCGGAATATAGAATTCCCTAACGAAATCCAAACTGGAATGTCCCACTCGTCTAGGACAACTACCACTCCGCGTTCACAGTCTGTTGACTCCCGCCGTACGGCCATAATCCGTCGGAAACAGTTTCACATGAATCACCTGCGTTCAAATGACTGCTCCGCCAGTGCGCTGCCCTTTTATACTTCGTGTACCTGCTACTACCGCCATCCCTATTTATGCAGATCGTTATCTCATGACTTATGTTACCTCAGCGTGAAGCAGGTTCTTCCAAGAAAGTACGCTTCGAAGTTCTAACAGTAAACCATACCGTGAAGCGAAACGGATCTGCGTGACGCTTACGGATGTGCTAAACGAACCTTAAAGAAACGTGCTGCTCTTGTTTGGATCTTCTCTGTTTCCTCTATCAACCCTATCTGGTAATGGTCCCAGCCTGACCATCAGTACTCAATTATCGGTAAAATAAAGGTTTGGTAAGCTTCATTTTCATGTATTGACTACACTTCCTGAGACTGCTTCCATTAAACCCACGATGTGATCATTCCACTTTAAATCGCTTCGTAGGCATACTTAGAGATATTTAATGAGGGTGATTGCTTCCAGTGGTTGTTTAGCAATCGCACAATCATACAATAAAGGTCCTTGCTTCCTACTTGTGCGCAGTCCGTTACATTTCTGTATTCTGAGGGTCAACTGGCAGTCCTTGCACCAACTGTCTATCCTCTGCAACTCTATAGGTATTCCTGCATTTCCCGTAGTATCCGGCTTGTCTGGCTGAGAGGTTCTAGGCGCTTCAGTCTGGAACCGTGCGACCGCTACAGTGGCAGGTTCGAATTCTGCCTCGGGCATGGATGTGTGTGACGTCGTTAGATTAGTTAGGTTTAAGTAGTTCTAAGTTCTAGGGGACTGATGGCCTCAGATCCATAGTGCTCAAACTCATTTTAACCATTTGAACCATTTCCTGTAGCTTTGCGACTTCTCTATATCCGACAGAATCATCCGCTAAGTCTCATGGCTCTTGGACCTTCCGACGAAGTTCACACACACACACACACACACACACACACACACACACACACACTCTTTCTCCCTAGCAGTTTGTAATGGGAAATTCAAAACTCCCTCCCTCCCCCTCCCCCTCCCCCTCCCTCTCTCCATATATATGGATTTTTGTGATATATATATATATATATATATATATATCACAAAAAGTTTTTCATCACGTCGGTTCCGAGAGTTCCGGAACCTCAGAAACATCATTTCCACCCTTTTTATTGCTCATGAGAACCCCACATAACCCCACATTGCATGTTTCTCCACCATACAGTTAAACCTTCAGAGGTGATGGTCCAGACTGCCGTACACACCGGTTCCTCTAATACCCAGTAGTAAGCCCTCCTGCATCGATGCTTGCCTATATCCGTCGTGGCATACTATCCACAAGTTCAACAAGGCACTGTTGGTCCACATTGTCCCACTCCTCACCATCGGTTCGGCGTAGATCCCTCAGAGTGGTTGGTACGTCACGTCGTCCTTACACAGTCCTTTCCAATTTGTCCCAGGGATGTTCGATAGAGTGTCTGGAGAACATGATTGCCACTCTAGTCGAGCGACGTCGTTATCCTGAAGGAAGTCATTCACAGGATGTGGATGATGGGTCGCGAATGGTCGTCCATGAAGACTAATTCCTCGCCAATATGGTGCCGACATGGTTGCACTATCGGTCGCAGGATGGCATTCACGTATCGCCGTTACGGCGTCTTCCATGACTACAGCGGCGTACGTCGGCCCCACATATTGCCACCCCAAAACAGCAGGGGACCTCCACCTTGCTGCACTCGCTGGACAGTGTGTCTAAGGCGTTCAGCCTCACCAGGTTGCCTCCAAACACGTCTTCGACGATTGTCTGGTTGAAGGCATATGTGACACTCATCGATGAAGAAAACGTGATGCTAATCCATTCGGCATGTTTTTGGACCCATCTGTACCGCCTTGAATGGTGTCGTGGTTGCAAAACAGACCTTACCATGGACGTCGGAAGTGAAGTTGCGCATCATGCAGCTTACTGCGCACAGTTTGAGTCCTAACACGACATCATGTGGCTGCACGAAAAGCATTATCCGACACGGTGACGTTGCTGTCAGGATTCCTCCGAGCCATAATCCATAGGCAGCGGTCATCCACTGCAGTAGTAACCCTAGGGAGGCCTAAGCGAGGCATGTCATCGACAGTTCCTGTCTCTCTGTATCTCCTCCATGTCCGAACAACATCGCTTTGGTTCAAACCGAGACGTCGGGACACTTCCCTTGTTGAGAGCCCTTCCTGGTACAAAGTAACAATACGGACACGACCGAATCGCGGTATTGACCGTCTGGGCATGGTTGAACTACAGACAACACAAGCAGTGCACCTCCTTGCTGGTGGAATGACGAACTGATCGGCTGTCCGACCCCCTTCGTCCAATAGCCCTGCTCATGCATGGTTGCTTACATCTTTGGGCGGGTTTCGTGACATCTCTGAATACTTAGAGAGACTGTGGTTGAAATGGCTCTGAGCACTATGCGACTTAACTTCTGAGGTCATCAGTCGCCTAGAACTTAGAACTAATTAAACATAACTAACCTAAGGACATTACACACATCCATGGCCGAGGCAGGATTCGAACCTGCGACCGTACCGGTTGCTCGGCTCCAGACTGTAGCGCCTAGAACCGCACGGCCACTCCGGCCGGCAGAGAGACTGTGTCTGTGATACAATATCCACAGTCAACGTCTATCTTCAGGGATTCTGCGAACCAGAGTGATGCAAAACTCTTTTTGACGAGAGAGAGAATAGTTCCCGTTACAAACTTCTAGGGCCGGCCGCGGTGGCCGTGCGGTTCTGGCGCTGCAGTCCGGAACCGCGGGACTGCTACGGTCGCAGGTTCGAATCCTGCCTCGGGCATGGGTGTGTGTGATGTCCTTAGGTTCGTTAGGTTTAAGTAGTTCTAAGTTCTAGGGGACTTATGACCTAAGATGTTGAGTCCCATAGTGCTCATAGTCATTTGAACCATTTGAGCCAAACTTCTAGGGCTTGTACAGGGGAGTCAGTACATAAAAACAAACACCATGGGAGAAGGCCTTCAAGGCCAAACGATACCGAGCGACCGCATGTCATCCTCTATCCTTAGACGTCAGCAGGTGGGGATACCAGAGTGCCAAGTGGTCAGCACAGCGCTCTCCCGGCTGTTGTCATTTTTCGTGACCGGTGTCGCTACTTCTCAGTCAAGTAGCGCCTGAAATGGCCTCACAAGCGCTGAGGGCGCCCCGCTTGCCAACAGCAGATCCAGACGGTGACCCATACGAGTGTTAGCCAAATCCGGCAGCGCTTAACTTCGGTGACCTGACGGGAACCGGTGTTACAACTGTGGCAAGGCCGTTAACAGACAGTAGCTGAGTGACGCCGGCACGGTAACTCAGCGTGTTCGGCCAGAGGGCTGCTCACCCTCTGTAATAAAAAAACTGAGTAAGGGAATCAACTATCATCTTCAACGGATGTCTTGTGACGTGCGCACAGATCAAATGCAACGAAAAATACTGAACAAAATGAAAAAAAAATGAAAAAAAGTTGTAACCGCGACAGAATGTCAATCCTAAGGGCTCAGGTTCGATTCCCGGCTGGGTCGGAGGTTTTCTCCGCTCAGGGACTGGGTGTTGTATTGTCCTAATGTCTTTTGAGCCCAACCCGACGGATACCTATGGTAGATCGGGGAAAACCACCGTTCAGGTCGTGTCGTCGGCGGGGCCGGGAGGTGCTTGCGCCTGATGTACTCTACTAGGAGCCTTGTAGGCTCAACACAAACCCGTTAGCGTCATTACCTTTATTACTTTTACCACAAGAACCCTTTCATTAGCAACTTTGAGACAAGCACAAAATCAGTTACCTCTCTATTCTATGTCGCAAATAGTTTAGCACGCTGGACATGGAGGTCTTAGTCTTAGTTCCTAGCTTTAACGTACCCTAATCTCTTCTAGTTAAGTTAGTTTTTAGGATGGTACATGTTAAAGCCATAGTGAGCGATGGCCAGCGTCTTGAGGGTCATTCCAACACCCGGGCCGCCGCCCACAACCAGGTGACGGGCAATATTATACCTATCTCTTCTCTATTCATTTCTCTTCCTTCCTTCTTTCTAAATATTTAAATTCGTTTTGTTTATTAATATCTCACTTGATTTTGTATTAGTTATAAGTTTTTCTAATGCTGCACAAAAAAAGATATCAAATGGATGTAAACAAATAGAGCCCGCCTCCACGTGGCGAGACACGGGCAACGGTGTGAGTGGGGACGGGAGCCGGTGTGGTGTTACTTTCAGTCACACCGGACCCCGGATCCAATCACAGCGGCTAAGTGGCAACATACGACCCACCATAAGAACTTAGACGGTGGGTCATAAAAAAATAAACAGCTAGTGAAAAAAAAGTGTCCTAATGATCATTTCATTCCCATCGACGCACAAGTAGCCGAAGTGGCGTCAAATCGAAAGACTTGCACCCGGCGAACGGTCTACCCGACGGGAAGCCCTCGTCACACGACATTTACATTTTTTATGGCAGATAAAAAGCCTCGTGCCACGTATGTTCGGGGTTTCAGCACCGATTTGGTATCAAATTGTGGGCAGGTATTCTGAACGGTCATATGATTGGGCCGTACTTCCTTCCACTCAAGCTAACTGGTCCTGCGTTCTTGATCTTCCCATAAAACTTACGTACTCTACCCGTTCTTGGACGCCGCGTCTCTGAAATTACATCAGGAAATGTGGTTTCAGCATGATAATGCATCACCACACTACTCACGTGCGGTTTGGAGACATTTCAATAGACGATATGGAGAAAGGTGGAAAGCACGAGATGGTCCAACCGAGGGGCCGCCGCGATTGCTGCATTTAACTCCCATGGATTACTTCTTGTGGGGTCGTATGCAACGATTAATTTACGGGAATCTTCTAGAGACAGATGAAAATCAGCTGGCCCGAGTCCTGGACACTGCACTAGAAATTGAAGAAACACTAGGTGGAATGGAGAGTGTGTAGCAGAACATTATTCGTAGGTACAGTGTCTGTAACAACATCGGTCGTCGTCACATTGAACCGCTGTTGAAATGCTACAGTACTGCTTTGTACGCACAGTATGCGGGCTTCTCTTTCTTTTTTTACAATAATGTAAACACATAATATTTAAACGTTAATACAAACAAATGTGCTTAAGTGGTAAACGGATGTTTCGTTATTTCCTTTCGAACTGTTACGTAATAACTGTACTGCGTCACGCGTAATTAAATTCCTCAAGTAGAAGTGGATGAGTTAAACGCCTGAACTGAAACCATCGTAGAACGGAAACGGTAGGTTTTCGGACACGGGTTCCTGCACAAAATATTATGTACTCACTTAACTCTACAAGTGCTAGAAGTTTGTAACGGTAATTTCCGAACATCCTGTACATACGTATGCATTGTGAACGTTGTGATCCTGTAACACCCGCTTGGGGTACACCCGAAATTTCTTCTACTTCTCAAGATTTCTCACCGTTAAGAATGACATGATGTTTTCCGTTTTCATGGAACTCTTCAGACCAGTGGCAAAACTGGTCTGATATTCGGTACGCTTGTATTTCGTTCAATAGACGGCAATGCGGAACTGTAGCGAACGTCTTCCATGAGACAATGAACGCGGTATGAACGACAGCGCCATAAACTATTGGTCTAGTGGACGAATGCGGTGAGAGTTGCCCATTGTTCCGGGAATCCACGTTCATTCATACAGGGGTAATTTTCAGTCTCCAGAAAGGTTATAACATCCGAGTATAAAACTTGTAAAAGAAATAACAGACTGCCCTCACCGATGTATGTGCGTTCGACGACACTTCTTGAAAAATGCTGGACTCGCATTCGGGAGGACGGCAGTTCAAATCCGCGTACGGCCATCCAGGTTTAAGTTTTCCGTTATTTCCGTTAATCGTTCCAGGCAAATGCCAGGACGATTTCTTTGAAATGGCACGACAGCTTTCTTTCCCCATCCTAGAAAAAATCCGAGGTCGTGCTCCATCTCTAATGACATCGACGGGACGCAAAACCATAGCGTTCTTTCTTTCCTTATTTCTTGAAAAGTGTATGCCCTGCGCATTTTTCCAATCATTGGGAATACCTTTCCCCTCGAGTGATCTACAGTAACTGCTGTTAGAAGGGGAATACGTTCTTTCCTATATTCTATGCAAAATCGTGTACTAACCGCGTCAAGTCGATGGGTCCTGATTTTAATTGACTTTCTGTCACTTTGTGGTTCAAGCAGCTACTGAATGGAGGAACCGCAGTTCGATCTTCTCAGTCTAACAATTTTGGAAAAAGAAATGTAGTGTTTCAGTCTTGCTCCGTTTCGATGCCAATATGTCGACTGGACAGACGGCTTCGAACCGATTACTGATTTGACATAAAACCATATATGTTCGAACATTCCAACTGTTGTTCAGTGTTATAGGCTCCGAGAGTTCTTGTCAAGAGACACTCATTTCAGGTGCAACTACGTAATTGCTGATTGAAGGCTCGGTGATTACGCGAGAAGGAAATCAATGCTGTTCTTTGTTCTTTGTTCTCTTCAGTCACTGTACTGTAGTGCCCCTGCCCTTCTCCCGTTGGAATACAAGCGTGATGTGCACTGGATGTCTTCTATTTGGGTAAGTGGCTTGATGCAAGCTGTCACCTTCAATAGTTTCCATATGCCTTGCAGTACGCGAAAATCTCCCCTGTCTCAACGCTGTTTCATTAGGACTGATCGACTGTACGCTTCGGTATGCTAATACTGACTCCAGACTTTTACATCAGGATGGACCACGCTAATGTACACACCTCATGATCAACAGAGCACTAGTGGAGTTCGCTGTCACCACCTGTCATGTTGTACACCTACGTGTTGGTAAGGTTGCCAACCCTGTAATGTTAAAAATTGACTACATATTTAAAAATGAATGCATTACATCCTGTAAACAACGATTCGTAAGTTCTGGTCTCCTACTGGCAGATTGCGCCAAAACACGGTTCGGTTCATAACTTTCAACTAACTCATTCATGGTCCGCAGCTCGTGGTCGTGCGGTAGCGTTCTCGCTTCCCACTCCTGGGTTCCCGGGTTCGATTCCCGGCGGGGTCAGGGATTTTCTCTGCCTCGTGATGACTGGGTGTTGTGTGATGTCCTTAGGTTAGTTAGGTTTAAGTAGTTCTAAGTTCTAGGGGACTGATGACCATAGATGTTAAGTCCCATAGTGCTCAGAGCCATTAACTCATTCCTGGACCAGGGTTTCTAATCTACTAGAAAAATAAAAAAAAGGTAAAAGCAATTTTCTTTTTCCTCCTTATGTTTCCAGCCTTGAGTTGACAATAGCATAACCACTGTTCTTGTGCGGTAGCTGTGTTGGTTCGGTAAATAGCTCTATTCGTTGTGATTTTAGTATTAAAGGCCCATTGTCTCTACGCGCAAAGGAAGTGATGAGGTGAGTGATTCGTTTTCTGTACCCCGAAGAGACTGAGGCCACGGAGATTATTTGCAGAATGTAGGTGCAGTGTGGAGACAGCTGTTGGGGTGAACGAAAAATTTAGAAGTGGATCAATGGCTTAAAAGTGACGTTTATCTGCCTGTGACAAAGTGCATCCTGGTAAGCCACGTGCTTCGTAAACTGAGAGGAAGACAAGAGACAGCAGTGATGGCACCCGTGCTAGAACTGATGATACTGCGTATGAGTAGCCATGATTTAACATTGAAATAGTGCACGAAGCTCTAAACTACCGCATAGTTTGTGCACCTTGAATACCTACATCTACATCTACACTCTGCAAACCATGGTGAGGTGCGCGGCAGATGGTAAGTCTCATTGTACCAGTTATTAGGGCTTCTTCCGGCTCCATTCACATATGGAGCACGGGAACAATGATTGTCTGAATGTCTCTGGGCGTTGAGTAGTTATTCTAATCTTATCCACACTGTCCCTACGTAAGCGATACGTAGGAGGTTGTAGTATATTCCTAGAGTAATCATTTAAAGCCGGTTCTTAAATCTTTGTTAACAGGCTTTCTCGGGAAAGTTTATATCTGTCTTCCAGAATCTGCCAGTTCAGTTCTTTCAGTATCTCTGAGACACTCCCCCACGAATCAAACAAACCTGCGGCCATTTGTGCTGTCCTTCTCTGTATACGTTCAATGTCCTCTATTAATCCTATTTGGTACAGGTCCCACATACTTGAGCAATCTTCTAGAATCCGTCGCTCGAGTGATTTGTAAGCAATCTTCGTTGTAGATGTATTGCACTTCCCTAGTATTCTACCAATAAATTGAAGTGTTTCATCTACTTTACCCACAGCTGAGCCTATGTGATCGTTCCATTTAATATCCCTACAAAATGTTACTCCCAGGTATCCGTTCGAGTTGGCCGATTCCAACAGTGACTCATTGATATTATAGTCATAGGAAACTACGTTTTTTCGTTCTTTGAAGTGCACAGTATTAAATTTCTGAACATTTAAAGCAAGTTGTCAATCCTTGGGCAACTTTGAAATCTTCTCAAGATCTCACTGAATATTTATACAGTTTCTTTCAGACAATATAACATCATAGGGAAATGCATCATCTGCCCAAGTCTGAGGTTACTATTAACATTGTCTGCAAGTTCGTTAATACGCAACATGAACAGCAAGGGACCCAGCACACTTTCCCGGGGCACAACTGAAGTTACTTATATAACATACGACGACTCTCCATCCAAGATAGCTCACTGCGTCCTCCCTTCCAAAACCTCTTCAGTTCAGCCACAAATTTCACTTGATACCCGATGTAATCGTACTTTCGACAATAAGCATCAGGTGTGGTATTGAGTCGAAAGTTTTTCTAAAATCAAGAAATACTGTATCTGCCTGCCTACCACATCTATAGACAAACTCGAACTTTTAGAATGGCTGAAATCACGTTTAAGGAGTTTTTGGGGGGAAGGAGAAGACTTTGGTTCAAATGGTTCAAATGGCTCTGAGCACTATGGGACTTAACTGCTGAGGTCATCAGTCCCCTAGAACTTAGAACTACTTAAACCTAACTAACCTAAGGACATCACACACATCCATGCCCGAGGCAGGATTCGAACCTGCGACCGTAGCGGTCGCGCGGTTCCGGACTGTAGCGCCTAGAACCGCTCGGCCACACTGGCCGGCTGAGAAGACTTTCTCTGACGCATAGCAACCGGCGACTAGATTTGGGTCCACATTTACGAATAACAGGGTACGCATCGGAGCATGGTGTATGAACATCCACCTTCGCCTAATAACTCTGATAGTGTTTTGGGATATGAACGGCCCACTGCTCATTCATTACGCTCCTAAAGGTAAAACAGCGAATGATGAAGCTACCATGAGCTGCTCAGAGACCTGTAACACAAAATCAAAAAGATAAGGGGTGGAAAGTTTTCAGATTTGATTTTGCGCCATGATAATGCCCGCCCTCATATAACTGTGAAAACACTCCAGTGTATTCAAAACCTTGGTTCTGAGCTGCTGGAGCACCCAGCGTACAGATATAACTTTTTTTTTCGTCAGTCTTCTGACTGGTTTGATGCGGTCCGCCACGAATTCCTCTCGTGTGCCAACCTCTCCATCTCAGAGTAGCACTTCCACGCAACGCACTCAAGTATTTGTTATACGTATTCCGATCTCTGTCTCCCCTTACGGTTTATAAATATGGCTCAAATGGTTCTGAGCACTGTGGGACTTAACATCTGAGGTTATCAGTCCCCTAGACTTAGAACTACTTAAACCTAACCTAAGAACGTCACCACATCCATGCCCGAGGCAGGATTCGAACCTGCGACTGTAGCACCAGCGCGGCTCTGGACTGAAGCGCATAGAACCGCTCTCTAAAACTCCCTCTAGTACCATCGAAGTTATTCCCCGATATCTTAAAAATATATCCTATCATCCTACCCCTTCCTCTTTTTAAGTGCTCTCCATTTCTTCCTTTCTTCGCCAATTCTGCGGAGAACCTCTTCTTTTCTTATCTTCCCAGTCCACCTACTTTTCAACATTCTTCTGTATCACCATCTCTCTAACACTTCGAATCTCTTCCGTTCACGTTTTCGCACAGCCCATGATTCAATGCCATACAAATCTGTGCAGCAAATGTACATTCTCAGAAATTTCTTCTCCAGGTTAAGGTAGACATGCGATACTATTAGACTTACGTTGATCTTGCTCTTTCTGGCTATGCTAGTCTACTTTTCATGCCTTCCTTGCTTCGTCTGTCAAGGATTATTTTACTTCAGGGGTAGGAGAATTCCTTAACCTAGTCTACTTCGTGATCTGCAGTTTTTATGTTAAGTTTCTCCTATTCTTACTTCTGCTACTTTTCATTACTTTCATATTTCTTCGATTTACTCCCAATCCGTATTCTAGTTATTAGGCTCTTCATTCCATTCAGTAGACCCTGTAATTATTCTCCACCTTCACTGAGTATAGCAATGTGACCAACATATCTTATCATCGGTACTCTTTAACCTTGAATTTTAATCTCACAATTGAACTTTTCTTTGGTTTCCGTCAGCGTTTCTTCTACACACAGGTCGAACAGTAAGGGTTAAAGATTGCATCCCTGTCTTGCGCCCTTTTTAATCCGATCACTTCGTTCTTGATCTTCAGCCTTATTGTTCACTCTTGGTTCTTGTTCATATTGTATACTCGTATTACCCGTTGTTCCTATAGTTCACTCCTATTTGTCTTATAATTTCGAACATCTTGCACCATTTTACATTGCAGAACGCTTTTTTCTAGGTCGACAAATCTTATGAACGTGTCTTGAGTTTTCTTCTTCCTCGCATCCATTATCAAGCGCAACGATAGGACTGTATCTATAATGTCTTTATCTTTCTTAAAGCCGAACTAATCGTCACCTAACAGATCTTCAGTGCCCCTTTCCAGTCTTCTGTACATTTTTCTTAACTAGGACGCATAAGCTGTTAACGTGATTGTGCGATAGTTTTCGCACATATATGCCCTTCCTGTCTTCGGACTTGTGTAGATGAAATTTTTCCGACAGCCTGATGGCACAGCGCTTGTCTTATAGATTCTACACGCCAACTTGAATAATCGTTTGATTGCTACTTCCCCCAATTATTTTAGAAATTTCGATGGATTTTCATCCATGGCTTCTACCTTATTTGATCTGAAGTCTTCCACACCTCTTTCAGATTCGTGCTTTAATATTGGATCCCTGTCTCTTCAATATCAAAAATTTCTTCTTCTACCCCGTCATCAGACAATTCCTCCTCCTCACAAAGGTCTTCACTGTACTCTTTCTACGTACCCGCTCTATCCTCTGCGGTTAACAGTGTAATTCCCATCACACTCTTATAGTGTGTGCTTATTATTCCACTGTTCATTCCATTTCACAGGTCCTACAGTTCTGCAGATTGCAATGTCTGCAGCGAATTTTATCATTAATATCCTTTCATCCGGAATTTTAGGCCCACTCTTAAATCTTCCTTTTATTTCCCCTTAGTTCGAGAGGACGACGGTTCAATCCCGTCTCCGGTCATCCTGATTTAGGTTTTCCGTGATTTCCCTACATCGTTTCAGGCAAATGCCGGGATAGTTCCTTTGAAATGGCACGGCCGATTTCCTTCCCAATCCTTCCCTAACCCGAGCTTGCGCTCCGTCTCTAATGACCTCGTTGTCTAACCACCACCACCTTAGTTCGATTTATAGATGGAACAGAAAGGGCATCGGCCGGCCGCGGTGGCCGTGCGGTTCTAGGGTCTTCAGTCCGGAATCGCGGGACTGCTACGGTCGCAGGTTCGAATCCTGCCTCGGGCATAGATGTGTGTGATGTCCTTAGGTTAGTTAGGTTTAAGTAGTTCTAAGTTCTAGGGGACTGATGACCTAAGATGTTAAGTCCCATAGTGCTCAGAGCCATTTGAACCATTTTTTTTGAAAGGGCATCCCCATGTTACACTCTTTCTTCTCCGAGAGCTTCGTTTATGTTTTTCCACTCCGATTTTTCTTTCTTGGTTGTTTTGCGTGTTTTATACACCCGTCTTTCCCTATAGTTTACACCTCGTGGGTCACTTCGTAGTCGTGAAATTCAAAGATGTCAATATATAGGTGGCCACCATTTAGTCACATAGTGCAACTAGGTCTCAGTGACTCTACGCTCATGACGTAACACACGCCGACGTCTGTATCAGCTATCAGGAGTATCTACAGTCATACATCTAGCTGACGCCTCTGTCGTATGTTGTGAACAACGTTTCCTCTATCCGCGTCTTGACATGATATGACGTCAGTACTTGAGGAAAATACTGAATGACCTCGTTCTCGCAAGTGAGAGACTTTTCCGGGTCGCTGCAGCAAGCAGTCGTCTACGTGTTCAGCAGTTACTTGTGACAGCACAGAACTGTCTTAGTCCAACATCCTTCTGCATCCTCACAGTCTCTACGTAATCGTTCTATCTGGAGCTTCACGCGAGGCCAGTGCGTCGTATAGTTTGGTGTAATTTGCCCTCCTATTTTCTGTCCTTAAATATTTTGTGTTTCTAATGTGTATGTCTATTCAGATTAGTTGTACTTGTGTGATACTCACTCGGGCTATTTCATTTAGGCCGAAGAGTTCTAAGTCCTCATCAAAATAGATTTAAATATATTTCTGAGTAAGTTACTGGCCATATTATTAGGTAGCGCGAATCTTCACCTCGTTGTTGCGACTATCAGGCACTCTTATACCAGTACCGTATTATGAGACAGGCTATGTACTTATCAGACAAAGGAACTCGTAATGTTCAATTTTCTTATGAAGAAAGTGTAAATTCAGAGTTATACATTGATTGAAAAGGATGGCTACGACATTCATTTCACTCCTCTCAGGGCAACCCCATGGTGTTAGAAGCACCAGGTTAGCTATTTCGCAACATAGCAAAAAAAAAAAAAAAGCGCTTCCCTTTCCGACTTCTAGTCGCTAGCAAACTCGTTCAGAATAAGGTGACCGCCTTTCAGCGTAGGAAAAAGCAGTTGCAGTTATATACGTATACTAAGTAGAGACTTACAGAACCAGTTCTGGGTATTATGGCTCAGAGAATCATAGCCTACAGTGAACATAAACCCGTGGTGTTTTATGAGGAAGCGCTGGATACTAAAAATTACATTAAGACTACTCTATTATCGTTCCTATAAATCCACTTAGATGATCTTTTCCAGTGTTGTGACATACCATCAGAACAACAAACAACAACCGCACGGATCATCCTGCGTTGCCCAACGTGCTCTTCGAGATTTTTGTCAAGTCTTCTTGTCAATATAATCAAGAAGATTGATTCAAGATTCATCATCAAACTGGCAATAGGTGTTAATAAGTTTGTATTTGGGACAATTTCCAATCATAGATCTTAATTAGGTCGACATAGTTTGTAACGAGGAAAGCATGGAAAGGCAGGTCGATGGAACCACACGTGCAAACGACATATAAGGGATGTCTGTGCCAAGCATTGTGACTCTACAAATACCTTAACTCGTTCACATCATGCGTGCAAAAAAATTACGTACGCTTACTCTATTGAGCACCATTTTTCTCGTATACATCGACCAGCGGAAAAACGCTCCTATCGGGCCACAAAAAATGTGAGTATGTTATTGTTCATTTAAAAGACTCTGACTGGAAAAGGGGCTCCAGTTGCCTCATTCTACCTTTCTCAGCACCTTTCAGAATTTTCCCAAATATTTTAGCATGCAAACTTATTCGCGCTTTTTTTAACGCGCAACTTTCCTCGACCCCCCAAAAGCTGCTAATTGTAAACTCACTCAACCCGCTAGGTCACCGCTGTAAGTTGCTCACACCCGTCCACTCGCAGTTGCCCTTTCTCTCTCGCTCATTCAGGCCAACTCATCGTCATTGTCTGTTTGTGTCTCTGTCATTGTCTCCTGTTTCCAACCATAGACCCTTTTTTTCTGTTCTACAACAAAAGTGTCATCTAACTGTCACTGCCTGCCTTTTGCTTCCTCTTACTACTAATATCTCATTCCTTCCTTCCCACTGCTGCTGTCTCTTCCCACTGTTACTGCCTCTCTCTTCCCCTTCGTCACTGTCATATATTCTATCCCTTATAATCGTTGACTCTAACCCACTTCCACTTTCTCTTATCCTCCCCCACCCAGGCGACACTGTCTCCTTCATCACTCTTTTTCTAGCACTTTTCTGTCGCTGTCAACTACGTTCCATTGTCACTGTGTCCCTCTCTTTCTGTCACAATACATTATCCCCTTCTCTCTTCCTATAACACAATTACTGTCTACTATCTTCCAGTAGCCTATTTATTACTTTTCCGACTCTTTGCCACTGCTACTGTCTTCTTCTCTCCCAGTACAAAAAAGCGCGAATATATTAGCATGCGAAAATTTGTGGGAAAATATTTAAAAGTGCTGAGGAAAGTAGAATGAAGCAGCTCGAACCCCACTTTTCAGTCGCATTTTTTGTACTCCGATAGGAGATTTTTCTGCTGGTTTCCATATTTTCCCTGCTGCAGCAGGACATGAAACTCATTTGAAAAGAAATGTAATGGTCAGTAAAATTTAGATGGTTTTCTCATGTGAAACTGCGATAACGGAAACTAATTTTATACCTCAGACTGAATTGTACGAGCGAAACAATTTTGCATGTCCTTCCGTACTACAACATGAGGTTCCCAAATGATAACAGAGGCATTTTGCAGCATATTTCTCCGTGATCTGTCACTTTATAAACTACATTTTCGCCTCACGCCGGATCTTACGTACGTATCTTACCTCGTAAACGGATAAGGATATGAAGAAAAGGTTCAACGTTGTTGGAAAGCGGAATCAGAGGAATACACCATAAAAATTACAGCTATTTGCTGTGCATGGCAGTATCGAAATCCGCGGCTGCAGTTTGGTACCCAAAAAACAAGCTTTTGGGATGTTTCTCGATAACGGATGATGATTTTTGATGTGGGGGAGCGGATCTTCTAGAAAAATGCCTACAGAATAAACCGTTAATATATAAGCAATTTGCAGCAGTTATTTATTATTTAGATGACGTCTCATACCGGATTTTACATGTAGAGGTAGAATAACTTTGAACCTCTGTATTTTCGAAATGGGTAAAGATATGAAGAAAATTTTCAAGGCTGATCAAGATCGGGATCTTAGAAAGATATCGTAAAAATTCCGGGCATTTTCTTGGAATCCTCGGCTGGATTACTGATTCACTAGTGACGGCGAAAATATAATAAAAAACCTTTCTTGTGTGGTTTTCAGAAAAAACAGCCCATGAACTAATAATGCCCCCGAAAATCCCACCAATCCCACTGCAGGCCACATTAAATGCAAAAAAAAAAACCAACCCATTTGGTCAAATTACCTAAGCAGGAGGAAATGCTTTATATTCATATTCCGACTGCGAACTGTATGATAGTGACACTAGGACGATCCTTCTGTTGGGTGTATAAAAGATCCCTAGCACAACAGCTATAAAAAACACTAGACCCTATCTTATCATCACGAGAACCCCATGTATGAACAGAGGATAATCCCTTCTTTATGTGAGGCATTTCGAAACACTATACTGATATTGTCGACACATCAGAAACACGTTCACTTACTAAATATCAAGGTGGTTTCCCTGTACTCAGTTCAGACCACAGGAAGGTCCACCTTAGTCTTATATTGGTGGCAACATGCCAGAGGACTCTGTCGAATCGAACTGATTACATGTTTGAAACTAGTATTAAACAAAATTTTATTGACATAACTGCTTATACACTTTAGTCTGAATGGTTTGAAAGCTGTGCACCACTGACCGCCTTCTGCGTGGCGTTATGAGACGGCATCTAGGAGATGAATATTTTTGCATCATCTCATGACCGAATACGACAGTAGGTGGAAGGAGCTGGGGAATATCCAGCTAGGGAATATGATCGTCTCAAAGCACATTTGCATTAATGCATTGTACTGAGAGAAGCTTATACAAGTTACTGGAATTGTTGAACAAATAAGTCTGTCCATTAAGGTACGTTTAGGTCTGTAATAATGACCACATACTGTGTACAGCGTGTATTTTATGACAGTAAGTCTTGGTTCGAAAATGCATCGTTTGACGTTCCACTGCAGTTCCTAAGCTACTTGAAAATTATGATAGGTAACTACACTACTGGCCATTAAAATTGCTACACCAAGAAGAAATGCAGATGATTAACGGGTATTCATTGGACAAATATATTACACTAGAACTGACATGTGATTACATTTTCACGCAATTTGGGTGCATAGATCCTGAGAACTCAGTGTCCAGAACAACCACCTCTGGCCGTAATAACGGCCTTGATACGCCTGGGCATTGATTCAAACAGAGCTTGGATGGCGTGTACAGGTACAGCTGCCGATGCAGCTTCAACATGATACCACAGTTCATCAAGAATAGTGACTGGCGTATTGTGACGAGCCAGTTGAAAAAATGGTTCAAATGGCTCTGAGCACTATGGGACTTAACTTCTGAGGTCATCAGTCCCCTAGAACTTAGAACTCCTTAAACCTACCTAACCTAAGGACATCACACACATCCATGCCCGAGGCTGGATTCGAACCTGCGAACGTAGCGGTCGCGCGGTTCCAGACTGTAGTGCCTAGAACCGCTCGGCCACTCCGGCCGCCACGAGCCAGTTGCTCGGCCACCATTGACCAGACGTTTTTAATTGGTGAGAGATCTGGAGAATGTACTGGCCAGGGCAGCAGTCGATCATTTTCTGTATCCAGAAAGGCCCGTACAGGACCTGCAACATGCAGTCGTACATTATCCTGCTGAAATGTAGGGTTTCGCAGGGATCGAATGAAGGGTCGAGTCACGGGTCGTAACACATCTGAAATGTAACGTCCACTGTTCAAAGTGCCGTCAATGCGAACAAGAGCTGACCCAGACGTGCAATCAATCGCACCCCATACCATCACGCCGGGTGATACGCCAGTATGGCGATGAGGAATACGCGCTTCCAATGTGCGTTCACCGCGATGACGCCAAACACGGTTGCGACCATCATGATGCTGTAAACATAACCTGGATTCATCCGAAAAAATGACGTTTTGCCATTCGCGCAACCAGGTTCGTCGTTGAGTACACCATCGCAAGCACTCCTCTCTGTGATGCAGCGTCAAGGGTAATCGCAGCCATCGTCTCCGAGCTCATAGTCCATGCTGCTGCATACGTCGTTGAACTGTTCGTGCAGTTGGTGGTTGTCTTGCAAACGTCCCCATCTCTTGACTCAGGGATCGAGACATGGCCGCACGATCCATTACAGCCATGCGGATAAGATGCCTGTTATCACGACTGCTAGTGACACGAGGCCGTTGGGATCCAGCACGGCGTTCCGTATTACCCTCCTGAACCCACCGAGTCCATATTCTGCTAACAGTCATTGGATCTCGATCAACGCGAGCAGCAATGTTGCGATACGATAAACCTCAATCGCGATAGGCTACAATGCGATCTTTCTCAAAGTCGGAAACCTGATGGTACGCATTTCTCCTCCTTACACGAGGCATCACAACAAGGTTTCGCCAGGCAACGCCGGTCAACTGCTGTTTGTGTATGAGAAATCGGTTGGAAACTTTCCTCATGTCAGCACGTTGTAGGTGTCGCCACCGGCGCCAACCTTGTGTGAATGCTCTGAAAAGCTAATCATTTGCATATCACAGCATCTTCTTCCTGTCGGTTAAATTTCGCGTCTGTAGCACGTCATCTTCGTGGTGCAGCAATTTTAATGGCCAGTAGTGTGTCTCTCTTTAAACATACTGACATATGAGGTGTCCGACCAACTACTCCTTGACGTCTATACGAAGTCAGAGTGTTTCCTATAGATTCAGACAGAACCCTTTCGCAAGATCCTACTCTTATGACACGTGCTACACTTCCTGTCAGAGGCGAGTGCATTTATTCCCACCCCTTCTGTGAACTGCTGATGCACTTGCCGTTTGGGCTAAATAATCATTGGTGCGGGCTGTGTTTACATGGTGTGGACTGGGTCCTCTGGTCCGACCGAACCGATCATTAACTGGAAATACTTATGTTCGGCTACTTGCAAACCATATGCAGCCGTTCATTGACTACATATTACCAAACAACGATATCACGTCACCGGGCCACAGTTGTTCTGAAGAACGTTCGAGCGAATGATACGGCCACCCCGATCGCCCGACATGAATCCCATCAAACATGGGATATAGTCGAGAGGTCAGTTCTTGCATAACATCCTGTACCAGCATCACATCCACAGTTATGAACAGCTATAAAGGCGGCATGGCTCTATATTTCTGCAGAGGACTTCCATCGACTTGTTGAGTCAATGTCGCTTCGAGCTGATGCACTACGGGCAAAATGAGGACCGACACGATATTAGGAGGTATTCCACGACTTTGGTCACCGCAGTGCACAATGTCGACCGTATATCACAATCCTAGGCAATAGCTGGAATTACCGTGTGCATGAGGGAACAGGGTCATGTTCTGTAACGTGTCTTTCAGAAAGCTGTCTATACAACACGCCCCATGTGAATATGTCGCGGGTTTAAGTACTCACGACAAAGTTGTTAGTAGAAGAGTAAACGAAACTGTTCGTGTCATTTTACTTCTGAAGTCCTTGAATGTCGTTACTACACTCATGCTCATAAATTAAGGATAATTGCAGAATGTTGTGACACACAACGTGGCACTACACAAGACTGGCGCTAAAACGTAGTATAGGCACATAGGGAACACACACGACACAGATCTGTAAGTCCACGGTATTGATGATAAGTTGAGAAACAAAACGCCACTGTTTCCTGCGCATGTACCACGACATCTATGTGAGATATGATCACCATGCACACATACACAGGCCGCACAACGGGTTGGCATACTCTGGATAAGGTGGTCGAGAAGCTGCTGGGGTAAAGCCACCCATTCTTGCACCAGTGCCTGTCGGAGCTCCTGAAGTGTCCTAGGGGAAGACGTGCAGCGATACGTCGACCGAGAGCATTCCAGACGTGCTCGATGGGGTATAGGTCTGGAGAACAGGCAGGCCACTCCATTCGCCTAATATCTTCTACACTCCTGGAAACTGAAATAAGAACACCGTGAATTCATTGTCCCAGGAAGGGGAAACTTTATTGACACATTCCTGGGGTCAGATACATCACATGATCACACTGACAGAACCAGAGGCACATAGACACAGGCAACAGAGCATGCACAATGTCGGCACTAGTACAGTGTATATCCACCTTTCGCAGCAATGCAGGCTGCTATTCTCCCATGGAGACGATCGTAGAGATGCTGGATGTAGTCCTGTGGAACGGCTTGCCATCCCATTTCCACCTGGCGCCTCAGTTGGACCAGCGTTCGTGCTGGACGTGCAGACCGCGTGAGACGACGCTTCATCCAGTCCCAAACATGCTCAATGGGGGACAGATCCGGAGATCTTGCTGGCCAGGGTAGTTGACTTACACCTTCTAGAGCACGTTGGGTGGCACGGGATACATGCGGACGTGCATTGTCCTGTTGGAACAGCAAGTTCCCTTGCCGGTCTAGGAATGGTAGAACGATGGGTTCGATGACGGTTTGGATGTACCGTGCACTATTCAGTGTCCCCTCGACGATCACCAGTGGTGTACGGCCAGTGTAGGAGATCGCTCCCCACACCATGATGCCGGGTGTTGGCCCTGTGTGCCTCGGTCGTATGCAGTCCTGATTGTGGCGCTCACCTGCACGGCGCCAAACACGCATACGACCATTATTGGCACCAAGGCAGAAGCGACTCTCATCGCTGAAGACGACACGTCTCCATTCGTCCCTCCATTCACGCCTGTCGCGACACCACTGGAGGCGGGCTGCACGATGTTGGGGCGTGAGCGGAAGACGGCCTAACGGTGTGCGGGACCGTAGCCCAGCTTCATGGAGACGGTTGCGAATGGTCCTCGCCGATACCCCAGGAGCAACAGTGTCCCTAATTTGCTGGGAAGTGGCGGTGCGGTCCCCTACGGCACTGCGTAGGATCCTACGGTCTTGGCGTGCATCCGTTCGTCGCTGCGGTCCGGTCCCAGGTCGACGGGCACGTGCACCTTCCGCCGGCCACTGGCGACAACATCGATGTACTGTGGAGACCTCACGCCCCACGTGTTGAGCAATTCGGCGGTACGTCCACCCGGCCTCCCGCATGCCCACTATACGCCCTCGCTCAAAGTCCGTCAACTGCACATACGGTTCACGTCCACGCTGTCGCGGCATGCTACCAGTGTTAAAGACTGCGATGGAGCTCCGTATGCCACGGCAAACTGGCTGACGCTGACGACGGCGGTGCACAAATGCTGCGCAGCTAGCGCCATTCGACGGCCAACACCGCGGTTCCTGGTGTGTCCGCTGTGCCGTGCGTGTGATCATTGCTTGTACAGCCCTCTCGCAGTGTCCGGAGCAAGTATGGTGGGTCTGACACACCGGTGTCAATGTGTTCTTTTTTCCATTTCCAGGAGTGTATTTCAAAGTACTCCTCCAGGATGGCAGCTTGGTGGGGCCGTACGTTATCTTCCATCAGGAGGATGGTGGGACCCACTGCACCCCTGAAAAGGTGGACATACTGGTGCAAAATAACGTCCCGATACACCTGACCTACTACAGTTCCTCTGTCAAAGACATGCACGAGTATACGTGCACCAATCATAATCCCACCCCACACCATCAAACCACGACCTCCATACAGGTCCCTTTCAAGGACATTAAGGGGTTGGTATCTGGTTCCTGGTTCACGCCAGATGAAACTCCGGCGAGAATCACTGTTCTGACTATACCTGGACTCGTCCGTGAACATAACCTGGGACTACTGTTCCAATGACCATGTGCCGTGTTCTTGGCACCAGGCTTTACAAACTCTCCTGTGACCAGTGTTAGTGGAATGCACCTTGCACGTCTCCAGGTGAATAAACCATGTCTGTTCAGTCCTCTGTGTACTCCTCCAGGATGGCAGCTTGGTGGGGCCGTACGTTATCTTCCATCAGGAGGATGGTGGGACCCACTGCACCCCTGAAAAGGTGGACATACTGGTGCAAAATAACGTCCCGATACACCTGACCTACTACAGTTCCTCTGTCAAAGACATGCACGAGTATACGTGCACCAATCATAATCCCACCCCACACCATCAAACCACGACCTCCATACAGGTCCCTTTCAAGGACATTAAGGGGTTGGTATCTGGTTCCTGGTTCACGCCAGATGAAACTCCGGCGAGAATCACTGTTCTGACTATACCTGGACTCGTCCGTGAACATAACCTGGGACTACTGTTCCAATGACCATGTGCCGTGTTCTTGGCACCAGGCTTTACAAACTCTCCTGTGACCAGTGTTAGTGGAATGCACCTTGCACGTCTCCAGGTGAATAAACCATGTCTGTTCAGTCCTCTGTGGACTGAGTGTCTGGAGACAACTATTCCAATGGCTGCAGTAAGGTCCCTAGCAAGGCTATCTGCACTACTCCGTGCCCGTCTGCGGGCACTAATGGTGAGATCTCGGTCTTCTTGTACTGTTGTACACTGTGGACGTCCCGTACTGTAGCGCCTGGCCACGTTTTCTGTCTGCTGGAATCGTTGCCATATTCTTGAGATCACACTGTGTGGCACACGCGGGGCCCCTGCTACGACCTGCTATGTTTGACCAGCCTCCAGTCGCCCTAGTATTCTACCGCTCACAACGTCATCAATATGTGGGCCATTTTCAACACACTGTCACCATTACCACGTCTGAAAACGTCTGCACACTTACTCGCTGCACCGTACTCTGACATGCACCAACACACCTCTGTGTATGTGGACTCCTGCCAGCGCCGCCGTGCGACGACCACAGGTCAAATGCGCGGTATGGTCATACCCTGAGGTCATTTAAACCTGCAAACCGCCCACCAGAGCGTTGTTTCACCATGTATCAGCATTACCCTTAATTTATGAGCATAAGTGTCTATGATCCTCAGTTTGGCTATTAAGCTTATCGTCAATGTCGTTCTCTCAGTTACCCTCGAGTCCTGTCTGATAGCTCCGTCGGTATTAGCAGAGATTCGAGCTCGAATCCCAGCCTGTCACCAAGTTTTAATCTGTCACGAAGTTTCAGAACATCGCAGAAACGTTCTTCGTGGAAATCTAATATCGATAGAATAATATTTAGATTCACCGTAAATGGGGAGAAAAATTAGAGTATAACTTCTTGTTTACGTGAAGTTCACTGCAGACAGAGCTCTACCACAGTTTCGATGAATATTAGCATTTCATAGAAATGATAACCTTGGAGACGTTTAGTAAATCTGCAAAACCGTAAATCATAATTCCTCGATTAAGATTTGGTTGTCTCTAGTAGGAGTATAGACTCTTGATGAATGCACAGCTTCGCTTAGTACAAACACTGGGTGTAGTATTGAACAAATACGTTTGGCGCCCAACTTAACTATAACAGTAGGCGAAGCCGCAACCACAGTCTGTTGTTGTCGTACAGAGGTGTGCTTGCATGCAGAGTTGTCTTGTCATAGGGCAAATTTAGACTGCAACAAAAATAATGTGTGTAGCACAATAAATAATAACTGACAATCATTTACTAAATGCACGTCTAAAAAAATGGTTCAAATGGCTCTGAGCACTATGGGACTTAACATCTGAGGTCATCAGTCCCCTAGAACTTAGAACTACTTAAACCTAACTAACCTAATGACATCACACACATCCATGCCCGAGGCAAGATTCGAACCTGCGACCGTAGCGGTCGCGCGGTTCCAGACTGATGCGCCTTTAACCGCGTGGCCACACTGGCCGGCTTAAATGCACGTCTATCCTCGGCTTTACAGTCATGATGATACGAAGACGTTGCGCTGATGTTGAAGTTCTGAGCACTTGTCTAAATCTCTCCAGTGAACGAGGACTAACTAATTTAGTGGTGGTTCCAGTCTGCCTCTCTTGTTAGTGACGTCATCCAAGGCCTGGCTCTGTTTATGCATGTGTACTGTGAATGTCGGCGAATACCTCGACACATTGCGATGGTGGCGGGATGACTGTGGTAATGCTAGACGATAACTGTGCGGTGGTAATGCTGGCAATTGCTGGCAACTGGCCGAGTGAAACTGCGCACCCACTTAAATCCGTGGTCGTTGGATGAATGTTGTCACTTTACTGTTACGATGTGATGTTACGGTCACATATCGCTTTGTGATATTAATTCATTTTCTGCAGCTATTTTGCAGTTATTTTATTGAGTACACTAGTGTCGTGTATTTGCAGTGATATAACACTGTAAACGCCTCTATGGCCTCTTTTGTCGGTAGTAGGCAGTCTGTGAATCTCACTAGGCAAAGGTCCGCCCCCGGTAGCTGATTCCCGCCTGGGTCGGGGAATTTTCTCCGCCCAGGCACTGGGTGTCGAGCTGTCATCATCATCCTCTCATCCTCATCGACTGCAGGTCGCGGAAGTGGCGTCAAATTGAAAGACCGGCACCCGGCGAACGGCCTACCCGACGGGGGGCCCTCCTAGCCAAACGATAAAAAAAAGAAAAAAAACCTAGATCAAGAGCTTTTTCTCTGGGAGTGTAGACATTTTCCATTTTCGCGGAAGTCAGGAAGCGACCAGCTTCGCGGCTATTAAATGTTGGGCAAGCACTCACAGTCCCTGTGATCAGCAAATGCCAGTGCCTTCTAACAGCCCCAGAGAATAATTGAGCACGACATTTTGCCTTTCTGCCTGCACTTCAAAGAACCTGTCATTGCGACACTGTCCGGCTAGCGAAAAAGAGTCAGTTACATTCACTTTTAAAATTTGATTTAGCCAATAGTATTGCGTCGCTCTGGGCAGCGTACTTGGTACGTAAGGTTGACCAATCATGCTTCAACCCAGCAACAACTTCCTGTTTCAAAATGTGCGTCTCTTACGCAAAATCTGTGAAGCTAAGAGCGCTTTTGCCTGTTTTTTCGCGAATTTCGCAACAATTGTCGTCCATCAGTCTATGCAGAGTGTTGTGAAAGTAGAGAGTTTAGGGCTGTGAACTTAGGTTCTGGACATTCTGCTCTAGGCCGTCGCTATGAGGTCTTCTTCGGCTGCTGTCTGGTGCTAATCGGCGCACGTTAGCTATTTAGGGAAACGTAAGTGTCGCAATTGCTGTAGTGCAATCCATATTCTGTGCAAGTCATTAGTTGCTTACTTTGCGCGCTACTTGTGTTGCTTAAATTGGTTATACTTTGACTTCTTGTTGAAACATTTAATTTCTCGAGTTGCCCCATAAGCAGATCCTGTTGCACTTCCTTCATGCAGCCTTCCACACATTTTGTTTCCTTCCCACTGTGTTTGCGTCATTTTGTAATTTGATTTAGTCTGGTTCTTTGTGATTTATGTCAATCATCAGAGCAAATATATAATTATTAATCTCAGTCTTAACGCAGCTTTCAAGACCCTTTAACTTGTTCTATAACTTTTGGCGGCCCGTTAAAAATAAACTATTGTATACACATTTGGTTTACTTCACTGCGTCAGTGTTTTCCTTGTGCTGACTGGTCGACTACAGCGACAATTTACTTATTATTTTGTGAAAACAACGAGCATTTCACTCGCTTGTACGGTTGTAAAATTACTTTAGGCTCCCGTAAACTATCAGAAGTAAGCGTAGACTACAGTAGTTTTGGTAAGTTAAGATTGGAACTGCGTTACCTGTATGTTAAATGTGTTGCATACATATAAGGCGTTACATCTTTTTCGATCGCTTTGTTTGCATAGGTGATCACTGTTTTACTAGATTATCCTAGAAAACGACAGCCGTGAATAGTCTAGCATCTGCAAGGGGGTATATAAAAGACCGCATAATTTATGGAACATTTTTGTTCTACAAAATTACCCTCCTCTATTCCTTGAAAATAAACAGTATTTATAGAAAAACTGAAATTGTCAACATTTAGTTCAGGTTTTTTTCAAAATTGTTGATTTGTAACATTAAACAGAGAATGTAGTAGTAAAAATAAAATAAACAATACATATTTATCATATAGTGCTAGCAAATACAATTTCCTAGAAAAGGTTATTAAAAAACAATAAAAACAAAGAGATGTTAAACATCACTTCAGTACTTCATGTTTCTGTTATTCATTAACAACTTTTGCAGTTTTCAGTAATAACAGGAAGCTCTTGCCTTTGATCATGATGAAGAATGGTCTGTTGAGTGGAAAATAACGATAATAATTAATAGGTTTTTTATGTTTCTTCATCTAAGCTGCACTCCCATCAACAGCAACTGCTTTACTTACACAAACCCTTAGAAGTAAGTTATCAACAAATTTTTATTACCTATAAAATGCAGTTTCCGTTTTGTAAAGATATAAAACACACAGTCGACTGTCACTGAACAATGTGCCGTTCTAAGTATGTGCAAAACAAACAAACAAAAAACAAAGTAGTCGTCGGCTCTCAGATTCTGTCTCACATATTTATTTGTTTTTTATTCCCGGCCGCGCTACCAATATTACCGGTGATCCCATCAATTACAACGTCATTTATATAGTGTACCAAAACTACCGAATGAAATGATAATTAAATGGACACCCTAGCTGCAAGCAGGCGTTGATATACTTCATTGGGGACATGTTGAAAATGTGTGCCCCGACCGGGACTTGAACCCGGGATCTCCTGCTTACATGGCAGACGCTCTATCCGTCTGAGCCACCGCTGGCACAGAGGATAGTGCGTCTGCAGGCACTTATCCCTTGCACGCTCCCCGTGAGATCCACATTCCCAACATGTCCACACCACTACATTCGTAGTGCACCTAATAGATGTTTGCCCATCATACTCATTACTCGTGGCAGATTAATCTACCAAGTCCCGTACGAGTTCGGGCATAGCGTGTGCGTTCGCACAAGAAGGTCAATGGCCGGGAAGCCATATTTTTAACTATATATGACGGTAGTATCTGTTCCCGAAAGAACAGTTACCGTGGATGACCATGCAGCTTTGCTAGAAATGAAATGATAATTAAATGGGCTCTATCAACAGCAGCAACCTGTAAATACGGTCACCCACAGACATCCTGAAGTTGCCTGGAACACGGTGTGGCGAGCGGTACACACGCCTTTTCTACCTACGACGGTGCGTTCATTGTGGTACGTGGTTGTGAATGGGAAGTTCGCTACTCGTCAGAGGCTACATTCCGTACGTCTGACGGACGACCCCTTGTGTCCGACATGCACAGTCATTGACTCGGATGCACACCGTCTGACGTGTGCCGCGACCAGCGAGTGCTGGCTACTGACGCAGCGCATGCTGGCGTTACTCTTGCGGCGATTGCCGGAGTCTATCTCCCCTGATGAAGTATTGTGCCCCGACAGCGTATACTTTCCATAAACCAGAACTGGCTAAAAGGCGTGGCCGTTTACTACATATTTTGCGATGCTCCCAAAGGCACACTCGACTTTTGGTCCCTATTGATGACGACACATGCAGCTTTCAGCCGCCACCCGAAGTACAGAACTCGTTTCGCAAATTATTTAGGTTCATTATTTGCGGATCCTCCTGCTCACTGGGGCGGTCCGGGTATGAGACGCTGAAAATGAAGAAGAATCCTGGAGCATATTGATCCTTTACGGACGGAATAGGGGGGAACTACTCGTCGTCCTGCTCTTGTAGCGGTTCATTAAAAAAAAAAATAAAATGGATAGAGCGTCTGCCATGTAAGCAGGAGATCCCGGGTTCGAGTCCTGGTCGGGGCACACTTTTTCAACATGTCCCCAATGAAGTATATCAACGCCTGCTTGCAGCTAGGGTGTCCATTTAATTATCATTTCATTTCTAGCAAAGCTGCATGGTCATCCACGGTAACTGTTCTTTCGGGAACAGATACTACCGTCATATATATTTGAAACTACCGAAGGTAGTTTTAGTAGAGTGCAATTCTACTGATTCGTCTTGCATAGTGCGATTTGGTTTTGCGTGTTATTTTGTGACAGCAATGAACATTGCACTCTCTCGTCTTGAAGAACTATATGTTGATTTTATTAACATGGGTCCACAACTTTCAACATTCATTTGTGAACTATTTGTCTGACATCAGGCGGAAGCAGAATATTGTCTCTGTTGTCAGCGATCTCTGTGGCGTCATAGCATAACCATGGCGGCTGGATCGGACTATTTGTATGTCATATGGTGGAAGCGTAATGTTCTCTGTTAGGTGTGCCCTCTGTGTGACTGCCACCCATAACACTGTTCGGTGCCATCCTGGAGACTACCCCTCCTGTGTGGCTCCTTCTGTGTGTCATATCGGACGACGTACACAGCACTGAAACAACTTTTGGAGTGAGGAAGGTAGTGGTAAAATAGTTCTAAGTGATATAACACTAATTTCTCGACTTAAGACGAGAAGAATTTTTGTATAGGATTCAGTAAGGAAGTTAGCTATGTAGGCCACTGCATATAAGGGAAGTCAAAATGATTATCAGTAGCATCATCTTCTTCCAAAGATTAAGTGTTGGAGTCACCTGTTCCAGTCTCCATCATTCATCCAGCCATCTTTTATTAGGTCTGCCAGCTCTCTCTTTCCAGTCGACCGATAATTCATTATCTTTTTTTGCAATCTATTTTCTAAAAGTCTGTCAACATGATCCATTTCTTTCTATTATCTTCTATCTTGCCATTAACTGAAAAGACTTCTGAATCTAATCTTATCGTTTCATTCCTTATTTGATCCATTTTATTACAGCCTCTTACATATCTCATTAACTTCTTCTCTGCTGCCTGTATACGTGATTCATTTGTTTTCTTGTCATTATTCGGAATCATACAGAAGAGTAGGTACAGCCATAACTTTATAGAATTTCATTTGTATTTCCTTTCGTATATTCGTTCCCGAAGTTTTTCTGATTGTTCTTCATATAACTTGATATTTATTAAGCTGCTTCTCAATGTCATTGCCATAGTTAAACCTACTGTCACATACTAGATAAGTGAAGAGCGATGCTTGTTCTAAAATTCTCTGATTTATTATTATTTTCGATCTGACTGGATCCATTATATTTGTTATATTAGCCGATATAGTAAAGTTGCAATATGTAGCAATTTGACTTAATCTGTACACTGCCCTTTGTAAATTATGTACTCTTTCGTGTATAATTAGCTGGTCGTTAACATAACAGAATATTTCATGTTAACGCTAGATGATATTTTAATTCCTAACTGTATTTCACCTTTCCACTTCATAACTAGGTCTGCAATATACAAATTAAATAAAGTGGGTTGTCGAGTAGCTTGATTTATTAGAATTTCAACTGACTTTTTAGAATCTGAATTCATAACCGTTTTTCTATTTTCATATAGACTCTTTATGGTGTTAATAAGGTGTATAGTAAAAAAATTTATTTCGAATATTTCCCACAAAAGCGGTCTTTGTACCTTATCTAAGGTTTTCTCATAATGAGTAAATGCCAAACGTGTTTCTAAGCCAATTTCCCGACGTTTCTCAATAGTTTGTCTTATTATAAATATATTATAACTACACGAACATCCTTTCTGAAGCCACATTGTTGTTTTGAGATTACTGGATCAGCGCCAATCCGTAATCTGTAATTAAGAATTTTTCCTTAAATTTTATATCGTCTATTTAGTAGACTTATTCCTCAATAATTACCTTTGTCTTTCCTATTACCTTTCTAAATATAGAAATAACTTTATCTAAAATGATTCCTCCACATTTAATTCAGCATTGACGTCATGTAGGCCAGAAGCTTTGTAATTTGTGTCTTTGTTGTTTTTAATTCTTTTTTGTCTATTTGAACTATAGAGTCAAATGATTATAGAACACAATACCGGAGACGTTGAGTGTAATAGGTAAAAATAAACCAAAAGTGTAACTCAAAGAAGTGGAGGATAACGTCGAATCCACCGCAACATTAGCGTCTGCAGAAAGAGAACGGCCAGTTGATGTGAACTGCTCCGCCGGTCTTATCTCTACATCGGAAGAAACCTCGCCTAGAGTTATACTTCCGCGCTACCACCAGCTCAGTGCTCTCTATGCCATTTATCTCTGGCGAAGGAGCGGCGGTATCTGTCTTGCGCTGCCCGTCTTTTTATTCCCCTTATTCGGTCTGGAGCTGCCATTAGAGAAATTTTTAATAGTGCCAATAAAAAGCTCGACGGGCGGGCGCGTCATGGCGTCTGCCCGGACACGCCATCCATCAATCAGAGCCTCGGCTCGGCCGTCTCTCATTAATAAGTGCTCCCCATCTCTCTCTCTCTCTCTCTCTCTCTCATGCTCTGTCCTCCCTCTTAGTTCGCCTCCCTCCTCGACCCATTCCTCCTCTGTCCCTCTCTCTCCGCGCAGCGCGGGTCCTATCTCACACGTCGCAGTATCTTTACGACTTGTTTGTGTCCACTCTACGCTACTATAACTAAAATGTAAAGAGCATACATCAGTGACAGGCCAAGTAGAAATATATGAATCAGAGGGGGTAGCTTCTAAATTTTCTCGAAGCATGAAATAAAAGACCTTCTTCACTTCCGACCTACCCCCCACCTCTCCTAACGGTTCATCTTGACACAGCTCCCTCCCCCCTCCACGCCAACCTCTGGTGGTCCTCGCGCACCAGTATCTCTTCTCTTTCTCCCTCCACTGTTAGCCTTCTGAGGAGTAAAAACGGCAGTGGACGGACGGAAGCTTAGGGCGACAAGAGGACGAAGGACGTACATATATTCCTGCCTCCCTCCATCCACACACACACACACACACACACACACACACATTCTTTATATTTCCGCGTCGCCTGATTTATGTTATATGACAGCTGCTTCAACCATTCCATATTTCATATATTAATCTGAGCAATGGTGGCGACGAAAGGGTGATACAGTTTATTTTTCGGCGTGGGTTTTGCACAGTGGTAGGGGTGATGTGTGTGTGGCACAGAAGAGGTAGGGGGAGCAAGCGAGGGGCGGGGAATAGGGTGGGGAGATGGGGAGGGGGGAGGGAAGGTTTATAACCCTAGTGGCTGCGGCCTGCGAGCGACGGAAATCATACATTCTGAGTGTCCGATGCCATAAATAAGACCCGCCGCTGCACACACTCTAATGACGCAAGAAAACACATCAGCTATATTACGCCCCTCTTCGTGACGGACAAACAATCTTCCGTGTTTTTCGAGCTCTGTCGTCGCTTTCTCATGCTTTTTTTCTAGTTTTGTTTTCTTTGAAATGCGAAGTGGCCGTCGGCGATGCGGCTTGTTTTCTTGGTTCCCATTTCGCCGCTAGACGTTGTCGCGCGCATCAACTTGCGAGAAATTGTAACGTTGCGCTGGTCAATAATAAATCTGAGAAGCGTGATTGTCATAAAATAACTGTTCGCTTCTAAAATTCTGGTCCGCAGCTGACGCTGTTGTCAATTCACGGAGCCAAAAAAATGTGGTCTTACATGTATACTTATTGCGGGCTCCGCAGATTCAAACGAATGAGTATTCTACAAATGAACATGGGACAACTAGTAGTGACGCGCAGTTCACACTTACGTTCTATGGGGAGACAGAAGCTTTCAAACTCTGGTTTTTTTGTTAGTCTCACCCAACCCAATATGACTGAGAAACTCACGAAATTTATAAAAAAAATTATCAAAGCTCTTTAATCTTATATTATTCAACACATGCGACACATTACTCGTCATAAAATACATTCTCACTTGTGAATATGGTGAACCATCAGTTGCGTAATGGGGTGACGACAATGAAAATTTGTGCCGGACGGGGAATCGAACCCCGACCTCCCGTTAATGGGGAACGGTCGCTTTACCATTAGCTTATCCTAGCACGACCGATGGGCTGACCCAGACTTCGACAGGTCGTCAACCAAGTATCTACAACGGCTGTAGACACACCAATGCCTCTGCCTTTGGACATGCGTACATCTAAGAAGGAACATTGCAGGAATTTATAAAACAACATAGGCACTCGAATACCGTACATTACTGATCTTTTCTGAAATGAAATACGACTCAGTCATGTAAAACTATTTCCCCTTGACAGTGGCTAACTGTCCTTCTAGTTATCAAAAATTCTTTTTTCTCGCCGATTCTCTCTCTCTAGGGCTTCCTCGCTTTAACACTTAATTTTTAATATACTCTTCAATTCGTTCCGATTTCTACTCATCTGTCTTTCGATCAACTTTTTTCCTATAAATCTCCGTTCCACATGAGCTGTTCCAGAAAATGTTCCTCAGTTCCAAGTGAGGATACATAGAGATCAACTGAGATCATATACTGAAGACGTAACGTTCAGATGCAACTGCGTGTACTATCACACCTTTCTGGTGCTTAACGTCAAGGTAAAACCCTCGTTCTCTCATCTCCTGGGACCAAAGATACTTTCAGCAGCTACAGCAACCCGTTCAGCGGAAATTCCGAGCACGTAATTTACCCGAGAGTTGTTTTTGCAATTGCGTACTTCAATCTGACGACCAAGTTTCATGCAGTTCTCCACACTAGTCCATCCCGTGCAAGGTCGTTCATCTCCGAATAACTACTACAACCTTCATCCATCTGAGTCCGCTTACTGTTCTCATCCCTTGGTCTCCCCCTAAAATTTTTACACCCTGCGCTTCCCTCCATTACAAAATTGAAGATTCTTTGATATCTCAGTATGTGTCCCATGAACCGATCCCTTCTTTTAGTCGTCTCATAAATTTATTTTTCCCCAGTTCGATTGAGTACTTCATCTTCAGTTAGTCATTCTACCCGCCCAATGTTTAGCATTCTTCTGAAGCACTGGTTTTCATAATCTTCTATTTTTTTCTTGTCTGACTTGCTATCTTCCAAGTTACACTTCCGTACAAGGCTACACTCCAGAGAAATACCTTCAGAAAAGACGGCCTAACACATTTATCTCTATATTCACACATCAAAAAAAGTTTTGCATCACCTCGGTTCCGAAAGTCCCGGTACCTGTACAGAAATAGAAATCAACATAAACATCAGTTCCGCCATTTTTCTTGCTCCTGAAAACCACACATTGCATATTGTACCATCATACAGCGAGACCTTCGGAGGTCGTGGTCCAGATTGCTGTACTCACCGGTCGCTCTAATACCCAGTAGCGCGTCCTCTTGCATTGATACATGCCTGTATTCGTCGAGGCATACGATCCACAAGTTCATCAAGGCACTGTTCTTCCAGATTGTCCCACTCCTCAACGGCGATTCGGTGTAGATCCCTCACGGTGGTTGGTGGGTCACATCGTAAATAAACATAATTTTTCGATCTATTCCAGGCATGTTCGATAGGGTTCATCTCTGGAGAACATTCTGGACACTATAGTCGAGGGTCCGCAGCTCGTGGTCGTGCGGTAGCGTTCTCGCTTCCCGCGCCCGGGTTCCCGGGTTCGATTCCCGGCGGGGTCAGGGATTTTCTCTGCCTCGTGATGACTGGGTGTTGTGTGCTGTCCTTAGGTTAGTTAGGTTTAAGTAGTCCTAAGTTCTAGGGGACTGATGACCATAGATGTTACGTCCCATAGTGCTCAGAGCCGAGCCACTATAGTCGAGCGATGTCGTTATCCTGAAGAAGTCATTCACAAGATGTACACGATGGGGGCGCGAATTTCGTCCATGAAGATGAATACATCGCCAACACGCTGCCGATATGGTTGCACTATCGGCCGGAGGATGGCACTCACGTATCGTACAGGGGTTACGGTGCCTTCGATGATGACCAGCGGCGTACTTCGGCCCCACATAATGCCACCCCAAAACAGCAGGGAACCTGCACCATGCTGCACTCGCTGGACAGTGAGTCTAAGGCTTTCAGCCTGACCGGGTTGCCTCCAAACACGTCTTCAACGATTGTGTGGTTGAAGGCATATGCGACAGTCATCGGTAAAGAGAATGTGATGCCAATCCTGAGCGGTCCATTCGGCTTGTTGTTGGGCACATCTGTACCGCCCTGCATGGTGTCGTGGTTGCAAAGATGGGCCTCGCCATGGACATCGGAAGCGAAGCTGCGCAACATGCAGCCTATTGCGCACAGTTTGAGTAGTAACACGACGTCCTCTGACTGCACGAAAAGCATTATTGAACATGGTGGCGTTGCTGTCAGGGTTCCTCTTAGCCATAATCTGTAGGTAGCGGCCATCCAGTGCAGTAGTAGCCCCTGGGCGGCCTGAGCGAGGCATGTCATCGACAGTTCCTGTCTCTCTGTATTTCCTCCATGTCCGAACAACATCGGGTTGGTTCACTCCGAGACTGTGTATGCGATACAATATCCACAATCAACGTCTATATCCAGGAGTTCTGGGAACCAAGGTGATGCAAAACTTCTTTTTGTGTGTGTAGGAAAGGCAATGTCCCGACTGACTCACTCACTCACTGACTCCTCGTCGTCCAGCCCGAACCACCAGGGACAGAAACTTGAAATTCGTAGAAGGTGTTGATTTCATACTGTAGGCGTCTTTTTAATAAGGGATTTTTCCATCTTGCGCCCCTAAGAGGGTGAAATAGTGATGAAAGGCTTTGTGAAAATATGTTGTTACTAAATCAATTTTGAAGCTAGAGCAACAAAAATTGGTATTTGGTTTCTTAGTCAAAAATAAAAAGATACTGATTTCAGTATATTTGTAAATTCAATCACTAAGATGATAAAATAGAGAGCGAAGATTTTTTTTAAATAAATCATTATTAAAGAACTACTAAAGCATTTATAGAACTACAGCTATGAAAACTGGTATTTGACTTCTCAATTAAAAAAATTCGTGTTTTAGTGTTTATGGAAATACAACCCCTACATGGGCGAAATAGGGTATAAAAAATTCTAAGTAAAAATATTTCGATATATCAAAAAAAAATTTGAAGCTAAATCTATGAAAGTTGGTATTTCACTTCTCGGTTAGACACAAAGAGATATGCGTTAGTTGGTGAAAGTTCTTTTGGAAATATCACCACAAGAACTCAGAAGGCATGATTAACAAAAACTATGGACTTCAACTACCAGAATCGCTTTTTGGTCATAAGTACAATCGGAAAAACCATCCTTCTAGGGTCTTAACTAGAGTGAAAAGTTGAGAGGGAGTTGCAATTTATGGAGAACATAAAAATTCGATTAAACAAGAACAAACCAAGCAGTCAACGCGAGCGAAACAATGGGCACTGAGCCACTATTAGATATTAACAGATTCCCCTTCGTCAGAATTGCCTTTCTTGCTGTAGCCAGTCTACATTTTATATCCTCTCTACTTAGGCGACCATCAGTTATTTTACTGGCCAAATAGCAAAACTCACTTACTGCTTTTAGCGCCTGTTTCCTAATCTAACTTCCTCAGCATCACCTGATTTAATTCGCTTATATTTCGTTACCCTCGTTTTGCTATTGTTGATATTCCTCTTATATCTACATTTCAAGACACTGTTCATTTCGTTCAGCTTCTCTTCCAAGTCATAATTAAATAATAAAGTAACAAGGAAAACGATGAAACCTGTCAGTTTAGGTCTGGATACTTGAGATCTGTCACTCATTTTCTTTCAGTTCAACTAGAACCTTAATTGAAAATGAAATCTGCTGACTAGCGCGCGCCTTTCCGTACAATGCTTAAGGGATTGTTATCCAAGTACATATCGTTAACTGAATGAATGTTGCAGTTCTCTCTGAATGAGTCAATACTGTCAACAGTAAATCCCTTGATCGAATATATGGACAGAGACTTTGGAGTTGGAATTCCGAGACACGTCTACAAAACTTACACGTATTTCGGAACCTTTCGATACAGGTCAGTCTGACCACCCTTTTCTGGGCTAATAATATTCTTTGAGGGCACACAGCTTTAGTTTCTTTTTTCTTTCTTTTTTTTTCAGTGTCAGGTGGGTCGCCTGGTAGTAACTTCCCAGTGATAGGAGACTGTGGTTTCCGCCATTTCTCTTCATTGGTCCGCAGCTCGTTGTCGGTGCCAAAACTCTGTCCTCATAGTCCCCGTTTCAAGTGAACAAGGAGATGAGAATCAGATAGAGGCGAGTCCGGGCTGTACGCTGGGTGATCAAACAATTCCCATCGAAAACGCTTCAGGAGCGTCTCTGTTTGCAGCTGCGTTTTGTGGTCGAGTGTTGTTATGAAGAAGGACAACGCCTGATGACACCATTCCTCTTTGTTTGTTTTGAACTGTCCTTTGCAGATGATTTTCTCGGATTGCCTGATCAGCTCGCTGCATAGCATTCCTCTTCTTTTTTTCTGAACTGTCCTTCGCAGACTTTTTTCTTGGATTGCCTGATCCGCTCGCCGGACTTGATGATCAGTTGACACTCGCTCCCTTCCCTGAATGTCTGCATTGTCAATGTCTGTACATCGTGCTTTAAAATTCCTGTACTCCTGCCGCGCTTTGCTGTCACTCGGCTGCGTCATTTGGGCTGCATGTAAATCAGGCGGAGCCCCTCAGCATGAAGAAAGCGAATGACAGAACGCACTTTATACTGGGTGATACACTCTATTGTCTAGGCATGTTTACGTGCTCACTGTGTGCTTAGAAGCGAAAAGTGAGACGTGACGGGGTCGAAGGGCAGACTAGAGACGTTGTGCAACAAATCCGCGCAAAAATTCATCTTATTGCCACTGTGGTTCTAATTTCGTGACTGATTGGACCTTGAAAAAAAAAATCGTCGCATAATGCTATACGGGATAATAGGGAAAGTAAGCAAAGTAGACAATCCTTCTCACTTTAGTGTTGGACAATGGAGCTCATTCTTATAGCGAAGGTAGCAGCATTCAATTACTGCACAAGATCTTGAATGTGGTACTACCAAGAAAGCCTTTCATCTACCCTCAGTGCTAAGAATTTCATGTATTCGGCTTCACTTGGCACCACTATTGCAGTAGTTCTGTGTCAGAAACTGCATCCACTGCGTATTGTTACAATGCGTTTGCTTTCTGAAAGCCATGTTCTGTAGTTACTGACTATCATACTGGGTACATCATTTATACACTGTCCCGTTGCATTAAAGCGACCACCTGTCAGAAGCCTGAATAAACACCTTTTGCCGTGTGGACCGCTGCGAGACGTTTAGGAAAAGAGTCATTGATATTCTGGAAGGAAACACCAGGGATGTGGGGGCCATGCCGACTTCAGTGGCATGGCCAACTGCGCTAGGTTACTCGGTTGAGAATCCATGGTGCGAACAGTATGATCGAGTTGGTCCCACAGATTCTCAATTGGTTTTAAATCCGGGGAGTCTGATGGCTCTTCGAACCACGCAGGACCACTGCGAGCTGAGTGACACGTTGCATTGTCCTACTGGTAGATACAATCAGGTCGATGAATAGCAAACCGCATTTATAGGTGGACGTGGTGCATGCTTGTGTTGATCCATTGTGAGTTCGAGAATGACGACATCAACCAGAAAATGTCATAAAACATACTCCAGACGATAAAGCATGTTGCGAGTTTGCTTCCACACGTTGCGCGCCAACAGCCAGCTGTCCGACGGATCATAAAACGTGGTTCATCTGAAAAGGCCACCTGTCACCACCCAGTGCATTTCCATTTGCTGTATTGGAGTGCAAATTCCATCCTTCGCTGCCGCTGAACAGCAGTGAGGATGGGTGCGAAGGCCCATTAGCAGCAATGTTCGCTGGACGGTCGTTGAGCAGACGTTGTTCGTATCCCCTTGACTCATCTAGGCCTTGCTCAACGCATCTCCGCAGCCATCGTTCACCCCTGTCGTCCATGGTCCGTGGTGCACCACAGATGCACCTGACGGGATACCAATTCGATTCTACACAGAGTACGCGAAAGAACTTGCCCCCCTTCTAACAGCCGTGTACCGCAAGTCTCTAGAGGAACGGAAGGTTCCAAATGATTGGAAAAGAGCACAGGTAGTCCCAGTCTTCAAGAAGGGTCGTCGAGCAGATGCGCAAAACTATAGACCTATATCTCTGACGTCGATCTGTTGTAGAATTTTAGAACATGTTTTTTGCTCGAATATCATGTCGTTTTTGGAAACTCAGAATCTACTATGTAGGAATCAACATGGATTCCGGAAACAGCGATCGTGTGAGACCCAACTCGCTTTATTTGTTCATGAGACCCAGAAAATATTAGATACAGGCTCCCAGGTAGATGCTATTTTTCTTGACTTCCGGAAGGCGTTCGATACAGTTCCGCACTGTCGCCTGATAAACAAAGTAAGAGCCTACGGAATATCAGACCAGCTGTGTGGCTGGATTGAAGAGTTTTTAGCAAACAGAACACAGCATGTTGTTATCAACGGAGAGACGTCTACAGACGTTAAAGTAACCTCTGGTGTGCCACAGGGGAGTGTTATCGGACCATTGCTTTTCACAATATATATAAATGACCTAGTAGATAGTGTCGGAAGTTCCATGCGGCTTTTCGCGGATGATGCTGTAGTATACAGACAAGTTGCAGCATTAGAAAATTGTAGCGAAATGCAGGAAGATCTGCAGCGGATAGGCACTTGGTGCAGGGAGTGGCAACTGACCCTTAACATAGACAAATGTAATGTATTGCGAATACATAGAAAGAAGGATCCTTTCTTGTATGATTATATGATAGCGGAACAAACACTGGTAGCAGTTACTTCTGTAAAATATCTGGGAGTATGCGTGCGGAACGATTTGAAGTGGAATGATCATATACAATTAATTGTTGGTAAGGCGGGTACCAGGTTGAGATTCATTGGGAGAGTCCTTAGAAAATGTAGTCCTTCAACAAAGGAGGTGGCTTACAAAACACTCGTTCGACCTATACTTGAGTATTGCTCATCAGTGTGGGATCCGTACCAGATCGGGTTGACGGAGGAGATAGAGAAGATTCAAAGAAGAGCGGCGCGTTTCGTCACAGGGTTATTTGGTAACCGTGATAGCGTTACGGAGATGTTTAACAAACTCAAGTGGCGGACTCTGCAAGAGAGGCGCTCTGCATCGCGGTGTAGCTTGCTCGCCAGGTTTCGAGAGGGTGCGTTTCTGGATGAGGTATCGAATATATTGCTTCCCCCTACTTATACCTCCCGAGGAGATCACGAATGTAAAATTAGAGAGATTAGAGCGCGCACAGAGGCTTTCAGACAGTCGTTCTTCCCGCGAACCGTACGCGACTGGAACAGGAAAGGGAGGTAATGACAATGGCACGTAAAGTGCCCTCCGCCACACACCGTTGGGTGGCTTGCGGAGTATAAATGTAGATGTAGATGTAGATGTAGATGTCTTGGCGCCAGTTTTGGATAGCGTCATTCCGTCACATCCGGTGTACGTTAACGACGGATTCGCTCGAAGTGTTAGTAACTTAGCCTTTTCGGAAATGCTTCCACGCTCCATCCGAAAGCTAATTATCATTCCCTTTTGGACTTCAGATAAACTGCCCAATTTTCTCATTACGATTACAATAGCACTGTTTTCCACGTCATCCATCCCCCTCCCATCCCCGCCGCCCGAACATGCTTTATATAAAGCCTCCAGTGCTAGTGCTGCCACCTGCCGTTTGTAAGTTCAAACGGCTCTAAGCACTAAGGGACTTAACATCAGAGGTCATCAGTCCCCTACACTTAGAACTAATTAAACCTAATTAAGCTAAGGACATCACACACATCCATGCCCGAGGCAGGACTCGAACCTGCTGCCGTAGCAGCAGCGCCTGAACGATGGGGTGGGACTTTGCTCTGATGGGATCCAGTGTTCCTGCGATGTTGTTCAGACAAGAGCATTATGTTCGAGGACAGGTATAAGGATACTGTACGTTGATAAGACGGTAAAGAAGATGGATGGTACGAAAAATTCTGCACTTGTCTGCACTACCGTAATGTATCTAAGAGTATCTATCGGGAACGATCTTAAGTGGAATGACCACATAAAACAAACAACGGGAAAAACAGATGCCAGCCTGAGATTCATAGGAAGAATATTACAAAAAATGGCTGTGAACACTATGGGACTTAACATCTGAGGTCATCAGTCCCCTAGAACTTAAACTTCTTAAACCTAACTAACCTAAGGACATCACACACATCCATGCCCGAGGCAGGATTCGAACCTGCGACCGTAGCAGTCGCGCGGTTCCGAACTGAAGCGCCTAGAACCGTTCGGCCACAGCGGCCGGCCCGTTTGTAACTGGTTACTGCACGTTGACGCGGAACATAGGCGGTGTTCACATTGGTGTGACTGTACCGTGTATCATGTCCCACGTCTTTCGCAATAACACTTGTGTCGTCTGCAAAGATATTTTTTTTTTTTTAGTCATCTGCCATGCCTAGTGGCGGACGATTGATATATGTGGTGGAGTCAGCAACACTGAGAGGTATCGCAGGATCAATGTGCTCTTCACACGTGCATCTCACTTCAATTTAGAAAATTTGTGTTAAGTCATAACCGGTTCAATTACAGGAATGTCGCGCAAAACGATAAACTCTGGAGCCTCTGTGAGCACTTTGTGAGAGTCTGTACGGGCGTATGAAGCTTACCATTATCATTGATGGTTGGAAAATACTATTAACACCCAGAAGAACAGAGATGTACTGAAACCAGCTGCTCAAAGCTGCAGTTGGTAATAGCCATCCTCGTCCTGTTGCTCTGGTAGACAAATTTTTCGTAAGCGGGGGTGGCTGTGTCCACCGTCTCGACTGCGGAGAAAGGTTGGACCTGTATTTTGTGGAGCACGTTTGGATCGATTGCGGCGATGAACTGCAACTTGTTATCAGCCACCGAAAAGTACACCAAACCTCCGAAGAGATCCCTTTCTGGGGAATGCAGTTGACTGCAATAGGGCTCCTGAATCAACCGATGTGGAGCATTTGCCATCGATGACAAGGTTATGTGGCTACTAGGGATAACCATATCCACCATTAACTATCTTCTTGTTAGAGCAGTGGTTTTTTGATTTTGGTACGTTCTTTCTGATACACATTTTTGCTTTGATAGACGGAAGGACAGGAAGATAAACATAGAGCATAGTTGAATGTTGGTCATTCTGGAGACGATTTCCCGATCAGACTGGAATTGATGCAAGGGGTATAGCAGCATCTTCATGGGCGAAAAGTCATCAACGGCTGTCCTTAGTGTATGCGGTGAGGAAGAGCAAAACTAAGTTTTATATTATAAGTTATGAGCGACAAATTGTTCTTAAATCAAAGAGCGTTGTATAACACGCACTAACCAAGTTGAGGTGGTGCGGAGGTTAAGACGCGGACCTCATATTCGGCAAGACGAGGTTCGCTCTGTATAACCATCCCGATCTGGGTTTCCCTAAATCATTTCAGGCAAATTCGGGGATGGTTCCTTCATCAAGGGCGCGGCTGACCACGTGCCTATCCTTGTAGAGCATACTTAGGTATTCTGTGTATATCTGCAGTTTGAACTATTGATTTTTATTTTATTATCATAACAAATACTATATCATTGTGGTATTAACCTCGGATAAATAAAAATAAACAAATATATAAAATAATTAACTTTGTCACATTTCTTGTGAGTAGCCTTCACACATCACTGTAAGCTTCTCAGTATCCTTTTTCAGAAATATGTTGTCAATACTCATTATTTATAACGTTTGAACTTTAGTATACGTACCGCTCTTCATACATTTTGCCTAAGGAGGAAAGGAGCAGACTGAAACTGGGTTCAACTGTAGAAAAAATATCGTGGTACTTACACATAGGTTGACCTTGTCTCTGAACGATCTTAGGTAGAGAGTTGGAAGCTGACAGAAACACATGCACATTCTTTATTTCGCCATCTGTTGTTCCAAATCTTTCGTTAACGAAATAGTTCTTTTGCTTTATTTTAATTGATGTTTTGAGTTCTGCATTGCATCGGTTGGACATACGATAAAAACAAAGTTGTATATGGATATAAAAAGCACATGTACCACTCTCCGTTGAAACGAACGCAATTTAATACGTAATTATAATCTATTAGAAGTCCATAACGGTTCCGTAAGTTGCACTTTCTGATGCGAGGGTATTATTGCTTAAATTTACCTCGTCTTCAGTGATCGCGAAATCCACTCATGTGGGGAGATTTTACGAGAGCTGCATCTACGGAATTCTCCAGAATTAGTGGGACTGTTTCATTCGTGTAGGAGAACCACTAGCATATAATGTGCGGTAGGTAGATCATTTGAATTGTAGAATTCAAACGCTACAGTTTTTGAGTCATGTTCTACTGACTGAATAGTTAGTTACACGCGCACCAGGTCTTTAATCTTTATATACATTTTCTATGTGTTTCCTGTTTCTAAAGATGGCTTGTGACAGTTCGGAACGGTATTTTGTCATTGAATTTATATATAAGTGCACCGGAAAATAAATAATTTTTTAAAACTATTTTAACATTCACCGGGTGTCCACCATATCAAAATGTCGATGTTTCCGGATACTGCGTTTTGCATAACAACATATGTCAAATTCGCATAGAATCCCACATAAACACATCTTCAGGCTAGTATAATGGAGGCAGTGGAATATTTTGTCGGTCTCTTTCTTCAATAATTGATCTCCAGAACTAACCGACAAGGTTATGCGAAGCATTGGCGCAGATAACGGCCTGCAGTCCCCGCAGTGCGGAAGGGGTGGGGGGTGGGGGTGGGGGTGGGGGAGGGGGAGGGGGAATGTGTACCTGCATTAAAAGTAGCCTTGGAAACTCACTAAGGAGAAGCGAGCAGTAGTGTGCCAGCAAAGTGGAAGTCAATACAGTTGTAAAAACGAAACGACGGAAGTTTCTGGCTGTTTGCTAGACCGTAGGGCAGAGCACGATATCAGCTGTGAGCACGAATCAGGTGTAAATTATGATGATGCACAGTTTTAAAACTGACCACCAGCAATACACGCCGATTCATCACCAACAGACTGTTCTTCTCATCTGCGAGATAATCAGCAAAGTGCACTACTTATCACTGATAGAGGATTATTCCAACGTAAAGTTACTGAAAAGACTAAACTAAAAGTAAACTATAAACAGAAGATCACGCAAGCCTCGGGGACACTAAGACCAAAAGATCGTTTAGTTGAGATTTTTTATTAAAATTATATTAAAACAGGTTAGAAAATTGAACGATTCTGGCAATGTTATTCTCCTACTTTAAATGCAGTGTGTTCTGTAGCGTGATTGTTGTCTGTGGACGGAGAAAATGCACGGCGCGACGGAAAAATGATCAAGTACATCAACAAAACACTTTATTTCACTTTTAACCTGAATTGTAATACGTGAAATTTACTGTTGTCATATATGTTCTTTGAAGTTTTGTTAGTAAACGAAGTCCCCATAATTTACTTACACGGAATTCCCAAAGCCATAGTTACGCCACAGACGTGGAAGGTTACTTTTCAACCAAATCATGTCACTGGAGTTCGCAGAGTGCCTCTTTTACGCTTTCGTATGATCTATTACGATCCTACAAACGCCTCACTCGGCTTCTGCAGTAGCGCCTACTTAATAAGGACAGTAAACACTGGCACGCTCGCTAGATCCTTCTATGCTGTTTCCTTTATGGAGGCATCGTCCCTTCAAAATCTGTATCTCTTGCATACTGTTACGTGTTGGTATTAGTTCATATCGCTTCGTAATATTACTTCCAAACAGCAGCAAATGATAAAGGTAATAGAAAGATTACATAAAGTAGATTCATATAAAGAGAACCTGTCGGTCTTTTTCTGTCGTACTAAAGGAAAATCCGAGTGAAGCTAGAAAAAGTTGCCATCCTACAACTGCATGTAGAGTAGAGTATTTACAGCCATCTATATGTTAGAGTGTTAGTCCTTTCTACTTACCCCTTCCTAACAGGCCTCGGAAGGCCCAACATTACCGACCGGCCGCCGTGTCATCCTCAGAGGGTAGGCGTCACTGGTCAGCTTTCGTGACCGGAGCCGCTGCTTCTCAATCAGGTAATTCGACTCACAAGGACTGAGTGGACCCTGTTTGCCAACAGCGTTCGGCAGACCCAGATGGTCACCCATCCAAGTGCTAGTCAAGTCCGACAGTGCTTAACTTCGGTTATCTGACGAGAAGCTGTGTTACCATTGCGGAGTGATAGTAGCAAACCTAAAAAGGAAAACGGAAAAGTAATATGACAGAGGTTCTAAACGTAGATCAGCATTAAGAAGAGAAAAAAAACATTCGCTGTAATGACTGCGCTTTGACATTTAGCGGTGTATGTTCGTTATTACGAAAGTGGACTACAATGAATGAATGAACTAATAATGAGTTACTTACAAATGCTTAAACAACATTATGGGATCCAGAAATGTACTCTTTCAATCGGATAGTTTTGGATTGTTTGTGATAGTTATAAACAGTACATTGCGCTTATCTACACAGCCTAATGAAGAAAGTAGAACGCGCAGAAGGTTTGATCGGATGTCCACGTGACTTCGCACAGGCGCACAGCATCGACGGGTGTGTAAGTCATTGTATGTGCATTTGTTTTTAGACAACATAGTTGTGTGGAGATAACAGCGATTAATTTACATATAATCAATTATTCAAAATGACATTCGCAATCACATTATTTACTTTCCGCCAACCGGTTTCAACCCGCGATGGGGTCATCTTCAGGGCAATTTACACCATTTGGCCGCTCGCTGGAGTCGTCACCCTGCCTGTGCACGGTTGGTAACTATGCATAGTTACCAACCGTGCACAGGCAACAGCGTTAGGCAGACCCAGATGGTCTGCATAGTTACCAACCGTGCACAGGCAGGATGACGACTCCAGCGAGCGGCCAAATGGTGTAAATTGCGCTGAAGATGACCCCATCGCGGGTTGAAACCGGTTGGCGGCAAAATAAATAAAGCGATTGTGACTGTCATTTTGAATAATTAATTATTGGATGTGCACTTCTCTGCGACAGGAAGAATGCCCCCAAGAGTGCATTACTATTGTTCGTATTTAGTCTTGTTACCAGGTCAAGTAGATTATGTAAAGAGCACTAACAGCGTCACATGTTGAGTGTTCCCTGTGAAAGATATGGAGATACCGCGTAATCGTGTCAGACAGCGTTATCAGCACATCACAGAGTTCGAAAGGGCGTCACCGTGAGTTTAATTTAGTCGGCGAATAGCGCAATATCCAGATTTGTGCGCCATTCGGCTGTTACACTGGCCTGATATTAAATCGCATGACAATCTGAAAGCAGACTTACTTGTCGTCAAGACTGCGATCGATTACAGCCGATCACCATAAGGGACTATCGCCTTATTGACCACCCAGGACATCGTAATCCCTCCACATCTGCCGTCGACAACCAGTGATGAGCTCTCAGCAACACTCTGTTCCACCCCACACCATGAATCGGAGACGAGCAGCAGCTGGACTAGAGAAATTAGCGTCCTATGCGTACGTTGTCCGTAACAACGCAACACAAACGGCTGCGGGACACCGTGACAGCCGTGACAGGCAAGTAAAGACTGCTGATGTATGTCGTCGCATCGTTTTCAGCGATAAATCGCGGTTTTACACTGCTCCTGATGACCATCGTTGGTGAACTGGTGTGGGGTCTAATTCTTCCAATGTTTAGGGAATGCTCAGCTGTGTTCCCCCAACTAAATGATTCAAATGGCTCTGAGCACTATGGGACTTAACATCTGAAGTCATCAGCCCTTACCCCAACTGTCATGGTGTGAGGATCTAACGTGTACGACTTCAGGTCACGGCTGTTAGTGTTTGAGAGAACTCTGGCGAACAAATGGTGCGCCACGGTGATCCTGCGTCCTCACGCGACAATAGCGTCGTGCCATTTTTTAACTGGACGACGCACGTCCACATGTGGCACGTGTGTCTATGAAATCACAAACTGCGACATCGTCGCGAAAAAACACAGTGACCCGTATATGTAATAAGTTTCTTTAATTTACGTCTATGGTCACAATCTTTTTTTGTTTAACAGATTACCGGTTTCGGTCTTTAATGACCATCATCAGATCTATTTCATAAAAACAAAGTCCTAATGTACTGCAGCCATAGTGGCATCGTCAAATGTTAAATGCGGAATCAGCACCAGCATCGTCAAATACATATAAATCACATCAAATGCACGAGTCATGTTGTCATAAAAAAAGGAAAAAACAGATCTGATGATGGTCATTAAAGACTGAAACCGGTAATCTGTTAAACAAAAAAAGATTGTGACCATAAACGTAAATTAAAGAAACTTATTGTCTATGAAATGTCCGAGCGATGTTGACGTACTGCCGTGCTAGATCCGGAGATCTCTCCCCAACAGAATATGTGTGTGACCCGCTCGGACGTCACCACATACAGGAAATCAGCAACACTTTGCGACAGCTACTGGCAAGCTTGCCTCAGGAGAAGATACAATGGCTTTACGACAACCTTCTCAACAAAATCTTCACATTCGTCCAGGCCACGAGCGTTGCAATCTCATACTGATAAGTGAGCTCATATTGCCAAGTTTGTAAATTTAACTCGGTTTGCACTCGCTGAAATAACATCACATACCCCCTCAACCTTGAAGCTTCATTTCATTTCCTCCGCCCCCCCCCCCTTCCCCCCCTGGGTGATTGGCTTTTCTTGTCAGACAGTGTACATCGAGTAACAGCTTTTAGCTTTCATTTATTACGCTGTGAGGAAAGTAATGGTGTACTTCATAATACCGTGGCGGATATCCTTTTGCCCGGACCGAGCGAGGTGCGTAGTGGTTATCAGAAAGAACCCGCATTCAGGAGCACAACGGTTCTAACCCGCGTCCGGCCATTCTGATTTAGGTTTCCCGTGATTTTCCTAAATCGCTTCAAGGAAATGTCGGGATGGTTCATTTGAATGGGCATGGCCGATTTCCTTTCCCAACTTTTCCTAATCAAAGCTTGTGCTCCGTCTCAAATGACTTAGTTGAACGTCAAATACTAGAATCACCCTCCTTCTTTTGCCCGGCACAGCGCAGTAACTGGACGTGACATGGACTCAACAAGTCAATGGAAGTCACCTGCAGAAATATTGAGCTATGATGCCTCCATAGCCGTCCATAATTGCGAAAATGTTGCCGGAACAGGATTTTGTGAACGCACTGATCTCTCGATTATCTCCGCTAACTGTTGAGTGGGATGCCAAATCATTAGCTCGAATCGTCCATAATGTTATCGGTTGTGGGCCGGTAACACGGCGCATTGTCATACATAAGAATTCCATCGTTTTTTTAGAACATGGAGGCCATGAATGGCTGCAAATGGTCTCCAAAGAGCCGAAAACAATCATTTCGAGACAATAATCTGTTCAGTTGAATCAGAAGACCTAGTCCATTCCATGTAAACGCAGCCCAAACCATTATGGAAGTGTCACCAGCTTCCACAGTGCCCTATGGACAACTTGGGTCCACAGCTTCGTGGGGTCTGCGCCATACTCGAAACCTACCATCAGCTCTGAACAACTGAAATCAGGGCTTATCTAACCAGGCCAATCGTCTAAAGCCCAAGCGCTATAGTCATAACGCCAGGAGAGGCGCTGCAGACATGTGACACCCAGCTCGCGCTATTCGTCCACGAGACTCAGAGGGCCATAGACACGGGTTCACAGGTAGATGCCGTGTTTCTTGACTTCCGCAAGGCGTTCGATACAGTTCCCCACAGTCGTTTAATGAACAAAGTAAGACCATATGGACTATCAGACCAATTGTGTGGTTGGATTGAGGAGTTCCTAGATAACAGGACGCAGCATATTCTCAATGGAGAGAAGTCTTCCGAAGTAAGAGTGATTTCAGGTGTGCCGCAGGGGAGTGTCATAGGACCGTTGCTATTCACAATATACATAAATGACCTGGTGGATGACATCGGAAGTTCACTGAGGCTTTTTGCAGATGATGCTGTGGTGTATCGAGAGGTTGTAACAATGGAAAATTGTACTGAAATGCAGGAGGATCTGCAGCGAATTGACGCATGGTGCAGGGAATGGCAATTGAATCTCAATGTAGACAAGTGTAATGTGCTGAGAATACACAGAAAGATAGATCCTTTATCATTTAGCTACAAAATAGCAGGTCAGCAACTAAAAGCAGTTAATACCATAAATTATCTGGGAGTACGCATTAGGAGTGATTTAAAATGGAATGATCATATAATGTTGATCGTCGGTAAAGCAGATGCCAGACTGAGATTCATTGGAAGAATCCTAAGGAAATGCAATCCGAAAACAAAGGAAGTAGGTTACAGTACCCTTGTTCGCCCACTGCTTGAATACTGCTCAGCAGTGTGGGATCCGTACCAGATAGGGTTGATAGAAGATATAGAGAAGATCCAACGGAGAGCAGCGCGCTTCGTTACAGGATCATTTAGTAATAGGGAAAGCGTTACGGATATGATAGATAAACTCCAGTGGAAGACTCTGCAGGAGAGACGCTCAGTAGCTCGGTACGGGCTTTTGTCAAAGTTTCGAGAACTTACCTTCACCGAAGAGTCAAGCAGTATGTTGCTCCCTCCTTCTCGCGAAGAGACCATGAGGATAAAATCAGAGAGATTAGAGCCCACACAGAGGCATACCGACAATCCTTCTCTCCACGAACAATACGAGACTGGAATAGAAGGGAGAACCGATAGAGGTACTCAAGGTACCCTCCGCCACACACCGTTAGGTGGCTTGCGGAGTATGGATGTAGATGTAGACGTAGACATGTTGTGTTGTTAGCTAAAGCACTCGCGCCGTTCTTCTGCTACCATTGCCGATTAACGCCATATTTCGCCACACAGTCCAAACGGATACGTTCATCGTACGGCCCACATTTATTTCTGAGGTTGTTTCACACGGTGTTGCTTGTCTGTTAGCACTGGAAACTCTATGCAAATGCTGCTGCTCTCAGTCATTAACTGAAGGCCGTCGGTCACTGCGTTGTCCGTAGTGAGAGGTAATGCCTGAAATTTGGTACTCGTAGTACACCCTTGACACTGTGAATACCAGAATACTGAATTCCCTAACTATTCCGCACGGGGTAGCCGCGTGGTCTCAGTCGTCTTGCCACGGTCCGTGCGGCTCTCCCCGTCGGAGGTTCGAATCCTCCCTCGGGCATACGCGTGTGTGTCGTTCTTAGCGTAAGTTAGTTTAAGTCAGATTAAGTAGTGTGTGAGCTTAGGGACCACAGGGACCAATGACCTCCGCAGTTTGGTCCCATAAGACCTTACCTCAAATTTCCAAATTTTTCCCTAACTATTTGCGAAATGGAATGCCCCATGCTTCTAGCTCCAGCTACCATTCCGCGTTCAAAATCTGTCAATTCCCGTCGTGCGGTCATGATCACGTCGGAAACTTTTCACATGAATCACCGGAGTGCAAATGACAGCTCCGCCAACGCACTGCCCTTTTATACCTTATGTACGCGATACTACCACCATCCGTATGTGTGCATATCGTTATCCTATGACTTTTACCACCTCAGCTAATATCAAGTGCAGATACTGTTAAAGATCATTTTGAAGTATTCCACCTATGCTGTCTTTTCGCAAGTATTGAATTTCTACATCTACATCTACATTTATACTCCGCAAGCCACCCAACGGTGTGTGGAGGAGGGCACTTTACGTGCCACTGTCATTACCTCCCTTTCCTGTTCCAGTCGCGTATGGTTCGCGGGAAGAACGACTGTCTGAAAGCCTCCGTGCGCGCTCTAATCTCTCTAATTTTACATTCGTGATCTCCTCGGGAGGTATAAGTAGGGGGAAGCAATATATTCGATACCTCATCCAGAAACGCACCCTCTCGAAACCTGACGAGCAAGCTACACCGCGATGCAGAGCGCCTCTCTTGCAGAGTCTGCCACTTGAGTTTGATAAACATCTCCGTAACGCTATCACGGTTACCAAATAACCCTGTGACGAAACGCGCCGCTCTTCTTTGGATCTTCTCTATCTCCTCCGTCAACCCGATCTGGTACGGATCCCACACTGATGAGCAATACTCAAGTATAGGTCGGACGAGTGTTTTGTAAGCCACCTCCTTTGTTGATGGACTACATTTTCTAAGGACTCTCACAATGAATCTCAACCTGGTACCCGCCTTACCAACAATTAATTTTATATGATCATTCCACTTCAAATCGTTCCGCACGCATACTCCCAGATATTTTACAGAAGTAACTGCTACCAGTGTTTGTTCCGCTATCATATAATCATACAATAAAGGATCCTTCTTTCTATGTATTCGCAATACATTACATTTGTCTATGTTAAGGGTCAGTTGCCACTCCCTGCACCAAGTGCCTATCCGCTGCAGATCTTCCTGCATTTCGCTACAATTTTCTAATGCTGCAACTTCTCTGTATACTACAGCATCATTCGCGAAAAGCCGCATGGAACTTCCGACACTATCTACTAGGTCATTTATATATATTGTGAAAAGCAATGGTCCCATAACACTCCCCTGTGGCACGCCAGAGGTTACTTTAACGTCTGTAGACATCTCTCCATTGATAACAACATGCTGTGTTCTGTTTGCTAAAAACTCTTCAATCCAGCCACACAGCTGGTCTGATATTCCGTAGGCTCTTATTTTGTTTATCAGGCGACAGTGCGGAACTGTATCGAACGCCTTCCGGAAATCAAGAAAAATAGCATCTACCTGGGAGCCTGTATCTAATATTTTCTGGGTCTCATGAACAAATAAAGCGAGTTGGGTCTCACACGATCGCTGTTTCCGGAATCCATTTTGATTCCTACATAGTAGATTCTGGGTTTCCAAAAACGACATGATACTCGAGCAAAAAACATGTTCTAAAATTCTACAACAGATCGACGTCAGAGATATAGGTCTATAGTTTTGCGCATCTGCTCGACGAACCTTCTTGAAGACTGGGACTACCTGTGCTCTTTTCCAATCGTTTGGAACCTTCCGTTCCTCTAGAGACTTGCGGTACACGGCTGTTAGAAGGGGGGCAAGATCTTTCGCGTAATTTATTGTGCATTGCACGATTGTTCAATTTCGGCCTAACAGGCAGTTTTCAAGAACGGTCACAATGGAAGAGATGAAAGATACAACAACTATAAGTCTGGTTTCATGACTTACAAAAATATTATTTTACAACGGAGAGCTTAAAATCCCTAATACAATTACCCTGTTAATAATCAGCGATGTAGCAGATCAGAAAGTGATCCACTTATAATTCCTACGCTCGGACGTTACGTGCTCTTTTCCAGGTCGTCTATATCGCCATTTATTAACAGGATAATTGTATAACACAACGACATCTGCAAGTACAGTTTCAGGCTGACCGTTGCAAAACTTTATTTTTGTAAGCGAGCCTTTTTCTGAGTGTGTCGATGACAACCATCCTACCGAGCGAGGTAGCGCAGTGGTTAGACACTGGACTCGCATTCGGAAGAACGACGGTTCAATCCCGCGTCCGGCCATCCTGATTTAGGTTTTCCGTGATTTCCCTAAATCACTCCAGGCAAATGCCGGGATGGTTCCTCTGAAAGGGCACGGCCGACTTCCTTCCCCATCCTTCCATAATCCGATGAGACCGATGACCACGCTGTCTGGTCTCCTTCCCCAAACCAACCAACCAACCAAACCAACAACCATCCTAACTGAAGTGCAGTGCGTCTGCAAGATGCACTGCTCTGCCACATCTTCTTGCGTCACGATGCCTGAGGAGATGATGTAAACAGAGCAGTGAAGGAAATGGATCATCGTCTGCTCAACACAACGTGTACAGGACGCATCTCGGTTATTGCAGAATCCCCATTTCAACTTGGCAGTTCGGCCAATGTTAGCGCGAAGACGATTAGGTTATCTGCACGAAAGGCTGTTTCCTGTGGGTAGCTCCTATTTTGGTAGTACACAAACACTTTTAGCTCTTTCCTGTCAGCATCGAAGTCTCTCATCCGCCTTTGCCTTCACTAAGCGGGAGGTATTTGAGGTGAAGCTTTTTCTGCTGCGAAGACTTCGAGCAACAGGTTCATGGCTGTGAAATGGGTGTCTGTCATCAGTGTTGGCTTTGCACTTTCGGATTTCGCTGTTACTATCCGCCTGATGTCGCATAAAGTTATTCCGGCCAGAACCTGAATCTTCTCAACTGAGACTGATGTCAAGATTCCTGTCACCTGCCGGCAAGTTTGGTGAAGAAAAATATCAGCCTGTTTGGAGTGGTAGGATTTATACCACACAGCGGAAGCATGTTCTCCTGTCGAGTAGCACAAGTCTAGAGCCAACGTCCGAGGTACATGTGGGCCACCTCCCCAACTTGTGCTCTTGAGTTTTCTTTAAGATTTTGTTTTGTGCTAAGACCTTCGTTCTGAGACTGTCACAACGTTCCTTCATTTTGAGGCGGTAAGACAGACTTGTTCTGTCTTTGATCTGCTTTTTTGTCGACTGCGTATGAAAATGATCTGCAAGGCCGAAAGTGGCCAATCGTGAGAGATATAATAAATTGAATACCTGCGAAAAAACTGTCGAAGTGGAATACTTCAAATACTCTTCAAAAAATGAAATACTGTCTTCATACTTTCTTTCAGGCATTTATCGCAATAAAACTGCATAGTCATCTAAACAGCAATACAAATAATACACGAGGTACTGGTGTGTGAGAAAAGTAGTGAGTCTGACAACACTGCGAGAAATCTGGCAACGCTGTGTTCTTCTACTTGTGCTGAGTGTTCTTCCCTTCCAGATGCTCAGTCAGAGTTTCAGCTCCGTAGAGCTCCGTACAGCCATCACGTGATTTTTAAGAGCGCCATCACTGAAGTGCTGTTTTTGTTATGTGTTACGTAACTGGAACAACGGAGCTTAGGGCAATGTTATACCACGAAGTTTTGTGTTAAACATGAAAAAGGTCTTAAAAGGACATCTTTTGGGACTCTGGAGAGCATTCAGAAGATTGTGACAGACACGTTAAAGGCCCTACCAGTTGAAGCCTTTCAGCGCTACTATCAAGACCGGTAACAATGACTCCGCCGATGTATAACTGCTCAAGGGAATTACTTTGAAGGTCACAATATTTTTTTGAAAAATAAAAACTTTCGTAGATAAAAACTCAGTATCATTTTTCTCAGACATCTTATGTACAGTAATGATTTAACCCCACAAGAACAATCCCTTGTTGCGATCTGAGTGATTTAAGGCACGCTGCAAACAAATATAAGCTGTTTCGAAGCTGATCAGCGATGTCATGGAGTACGTAAGCAACGAACCGAACTTTCAAAATGAAGGAAGTTGATTTTGATTAATTACTTTGATACTGAAGCCGGATATAAGTTATAAATAATTCTATCAGTAGCTAAAAATAACTGGTTCGATAAAAAAATCAAATTAAAATACGTAAAAAATTCGAACTCACTACCTGCCTGCCGGACAGTTTAGGCGAAACAATTTAGAAAATTATGTTGTAAAGCTAGTCGAATTCCAAGTTACCCATACATTTTTTGTGTGTTTACAGAACGGAAGCGGCGATTAAGAAATCGGCCAGATGGACGCGTAGTCTCTGGTGCATCTTATCGAGCGCCCAGACCGTGGAATCCGCCAGCGCTAATTGCGGCAAACGAGGGCGTTTAAAACTACATTAAGAGCGCGGCCCGCTCAGCATGCTAAGATATGCTAAGTGGCTCTTCCCGGCCGGAAGGAGGCGAGCTGCCGTTCCCCAGAATGTGGGGGCGTCACGTGTGTGATCCGCACTTGTCAGCTCGGTGGCAGACGGAGGCTGGAAGGCCAGTTTTGGGCCAAGGCCGGCAGCGGGCCTAATGCAAACTAATATCCAACTCCAGCAGGCCCGGGGGCGCGTGGCAGCTCGGCCTAATTTGTGGCCTGGCCCGGCCACGGCGACGTTATTAATCTGCTCATAATGCGGCCCAAACAAAAACTCGGCGCGGAGGCGAGCCGCGACATTATCGTGACTGGCAAACTTTGTTAATATAAATGGGAATTCCCGGGGCTGCAGCGCCGCCAGCCAGCGCGGCTCTCCCTTCGTCGGCTGACGCTGTGCGCCGCATGCATTACCTGCTGCCCGCCGTCTGGCGAATACCAACACCACAGGTAGACCAGCCCGACGCTCCTCTGCCAGTCGATGGTGCGGCTACAGTGGTACGAAACTTACGCGTTGTCTGAGGACGATTAAGGAGCTGGCTAAGACATTGCAACTTTATTTATACGAGGGTTGGAACTTAAATAGTGGCAACTATTTGTTCACAACCGATACAGAATACACTATTGGCCATTAAAATTGCTACACCAAGAAGAAATGCAGATGATAAACGGCTATTCATTGCACAAATATATTATACTAGAACTGACATGTGATTACATTTTCACGCAATTTGGGTGCATAGATCCTGAGAAATCAGTACCCAGAACAACCACCTCTGGCCGTAATAGTGGCCTTGATACACCTGGGCATTGAGTCAAACAGAGCTTGGATGGCGTGTACAGGTGCAGCTGCCCATACAGCTTCAACACGATATCACAGTTCATCAGGAGTAGTGACTGGCGTATTGTGACGAGCCAGTTGCTCGGCCACCATTGACCAGAATTTTTCAATTGGTGAGTGCTGGCCAGGGCTGCAGTCGAACATTTTCTGTATCCAGAAAGGCCCGTACAGGACATGCAAGATGCGGTCGTGCATTATCCTGCTAAAATGTAGGGTCTCGCAGGGATCGAATGAAGGGTAGAGTCACGGGTCGTAACACATTTGAAATGTAACGTCCACTGTTCAAAGTGCCATCAATGCGAACACGAGGTGACCGAGACGTGTAACAAATGGCACCACATACCATCACGCCTGGTTATGCGCCAGTATGGCGGTGACGAATACACGCTTCCAATGTGCGTTCTCCCTAATGTCGACAAACACGGATGTGACCATCATGATGCTGTAAACAGAACCTGGATTCATCCGAAAAAATGACGTTTTGTCATTCGTGCACCTAGATTCGTCGTTGAGTACACCATCGCAGGCGCTCCTGTCTGTGATGCAGCGTCAAGGGTAACCGCAGCCATGGTCTCCGGGCTGATAGTCCATGCTGCTGCAGACGTCGTCGAACTGTTCGTGCAGATGGTTGTTGTCTTGCAACGTCCCCATCTGTTGACTCAGGGATCGTGACGTGGCTGCACGATCAGTTACAGCCATGCGGATAAGATGCTGTCATCTTGACTGCTAGTGATACGAGGCCGTTGGGATCCAGCACGGCGTTCCGTATTACCCTCCTGAACCCACCGATTCCATATTCTGCTAACAGTCATTGGATCTCGACCAACGCGAGCTGCAATGTCGCGGTACGATAAACCGCAAACGCGATAGGCTACAATGCGACTTTTCTCAAAGTCGGAAACGTGATGGTACGCATTTCTCCTCCTTACACGAGGCATCACAACAACGTTTCACCAGGCAACGCTGGTCAACTGCTGTTTGTGTATGAGAAATCGGTTGGATACTTTCCTCATGTCAGCAGGCTGTAGGTGTCGCCAAACGCGCCAACCTTGTGTGAATGCTCTGAAAAGCTAATCATTTGCATATCACAGCATCTTCTTCCTGTCGGTTAAATTTCGCGTCTGTAGCACGTTAACTTCGTGGTGTAGCAATTTTAACGGCCAGTACTGTAGTTACATGTTCGCACCAGTTATTGTCCAAAGTTGTCAGCAGCGTTCTGTAGAACCTGTTGCCAGCGATATGGAAGGCGTAGTATACCGTTAGCAGGTCGTATTCTGTTGATGGTGCGAATGGAGCGGTTTACCGCCCGTCGAATCTCTGGAAAAGTTCTGAAGCGAATGCCACGATCAGTGGACAGTATTACTGTTCGTTTCTGGAGCATCATCTGCGACCAGATTTGCGAAAGAAGCGCCGACACTTTCTGCGCAACCCACCCATCATTTTGCACAACAATGCGCAGGCGCATACAGCTCAAGCCGTGGCTGCTCTGTTCGGACAATGGGACTGGGAAGTACTGTACCATTCACCGTACTCCCCGGATTTAAGTCTTTGTGAGTTTGATTTGATTAAAAAGATGAAGGAACCACTTCGTGGCATTCGCTTCAGAACTTTTCCAGAGATTCACTAATATTTTCCGCAATTGGTTATTTAATTCACTACAGAAAACACTCCTCCTTCTGTACACCTGTCTTTTCCAATAAACATCCTTGTTTTTATATATTTGTTACATGTCATGTTACTGGTTGATTCTTGAGTTTCTCCCGGCGTATTTGATAATCAAAATATCCACGGGTATGCTGCCGGTCTATAGTGTCCAACGGGCACAATATTTCGGCGATCAAACATGTCGCCATCATCAGGTGAACTGACGGACTGAGCTCCTGTGAACGTACCGGCACGGAGATCCGTACGCTATGGCTGCTCAGAGGGAACTGGGTTCGGTCGCGGCGGCGGCCGATTTAAATACCCTCCGCCCGCGGCGCGCTCCCTCCGCCGTCCGCGCCCAGCGCCACGGTCGCGCGGTGGAACAGATTGCGACGGCGTCTGAGATGTCGTCGGTGTGATGGCTCTGTCCGCCGTGGTCGTCACAACTATACGTCTGCTCGATTTACTCTTGATTAACCCGATCGCTGGTTCCCAAGCCTACACCGGGTCGGAACTGTGTTTTGTCCTCCAAATAAAACTCGTGCACTGGTGGGGAGCGCCAAAGATGACCTCGGTTTGAGGAAGGCCGGCGTGTACCAGATTCCGTGTCAATGTGGCAAGTCGTATATTGGTCAGACGATGCGTACCGTCGAGGATCGATGCCGTGAACACCAGAGGCACACTCGACTGATGTATCCGAGCAAGTCGGCGGTCGCTGAACATTGTTTGTCGGAAAATCACGCCATGGAGTATGACCGCACGAGGATTCTGGTACAGACGTCGAGATACTGGGACAGCGTTGTTAGAGAGGCCATCGAAATTCGCACCAATGACGACCTCATAAACCGGGACTGTGGCTATAATCTTAGCAAGGCTTGGGAACCAGCGATCGGGTTAATCAAGAGTAAATCGAGCAGACGTATAGTTGTGACGACCACGGCGGACAGAGCCATCACACCGACGTCATCTCAGACGCCGTCGCAATCTGTTCCACCGCGCGACCGTGGCGCTGGGCGCGGACGGCGGAGGGAGCGCGCCGCGGGCGGAGGGTATTTAAATCGGCCGCCGCCGCGACCGAACCCAGTTCCCTCTGAGCAGCCATAGCGTACGGATCTCCGTGCCGGTACGTTCACAGGAGCTCAGTCCGTCAGTTCACCTGATGATGGCGACATGTTTGATCGCCGAAATATTGTGCCCGTTGGACACTATAGACCGGCAGCATACCCGTGGATATTTTGATTATGTTACTGGTTGTTTCGCATCTTAGGTACCTAAAGTTATCTACTTGTTCCACTAACTGATCATGAATATTCAATCTTATCTTTCTTAATTGCCTTGTAAAAAGACACTGTCGTAACTGATCATGAATTTTCACTCTTATCTTCCTTAACTGCCTTCTAAAAAGTCATTGCCTTAGTCTTCTTCGTATACTCCTTCATTCCACATAACATTCCTTGTAGTGTTCAGTGCATATAATATGTTGTTAACTGCATTTTCATTTCACATAGCAGTACCATGTCATCAGCAAATCTGATACATTTGATTATCATTCCTCCTAATACCACACCACTGCTTTGTTGCAGTCAGTTTTAATTAAATCATTTAAACAGATGTTAAATAAAGTAGGTGAAACACCACTACCCAGTCTTAAAATTCCTTCCGTCATCTCATCTCCTATTCTTAGTTTTACTCTTTCTATGATACCTAGGTTGGCCACGAACAGTCTGAAAAGCTCGTAAGGGCATTTGTGAAAAATATTTCTTAAGTAAAAAATTCTATACCTTGCGCCATTTCAGACTTAATTATCACTTAAGATAACAAATCAGGCCGTTTCGCACGCCAATCGAAGCGGCCCGTCAGAGACGTTGCTGCCAAAGGTGTACTTCGTTTTATTTCCTAAAACCAAACAAGAGAGCTGTACAAAAATTGCACATGAGACGGTAGCAAGCATCAAGCCCAGTGGCAGGTTCTAGATTTACTTCTGGAGCAGGGCGAGTTGTTACTACAACACACACAAAACATTACATCACTTTGTTATAACTTGAACAAGATGAAATACTTCTCTTTGTAACAATCTATGGCCGTAGGAATGTCATCTGTATTTATTACTGTCACTAAACACGAACGTGCCACTGGATACAGTACAAGACAATAGTCTCTTCTTTCAAAGTATAATTGTGCCTAAACTTTACTGTATAATCTAATACAAATATCACACTGCTGGTTGTAGAGTGATGATGCTGTCGCCCTCGGCGACGATTGCAGACTGGGCTGAGTGACATTCCGCTCCGACGTGAAGTCAGCATTCAGCAGCGGTGGCGGCTGGAACTCTTGAGAGGGTGTCTGCGACGACGTCTCTCATTCGCCGTTGGTTCTGGCAGCGACTGTACTTGTTTGTTGTTCCGTCACGAGGTACCAATCTTGCCTTAGGACCTCTTTCTTCGTACGACACCTCAATATCTACGCTATGAAAACAAGTGGCACTGGTTGTATCTGGTGACCCGCTTGAATTCGCGCGTGAAACAGCCTGACTGGCTAAATTCAATGCTAATTAAATCGGAAGCGGTGTAACGTATCGAATTTTTTCTCAACAATTAATTGTCAGCACAGTCTATCCTGCAACTGTACCCTTACGAGATTTTCAGACCTTATTAGTCTCCTTTCCTTATACTTAATGCCGCTCTTCTTCAGGACATTTATAAGTTTCATCAACTGAACTCAATCACACGCTTTTTTAAAGTCAGCAAAAACTGCACAAACGTCCCTTCCTCTGTCTGGGTACATGTCTCCAACTATTCTTAACAGTATAACTGCATGTCTTGTAGCTTTGCTCCTTCTGAAGCTGAACTTTTGTCTGTCTAATTGCCTCTTAGACTGCAGTCGTCTATTCATTACTCTTGGTAGAACGTATTATCCAGCTTTTTGCCCATATTCCGTACATTTCGTAGCATTTGTTTTCTTTGGCATTGGTATGTGCAGTCGTATGGCCAGTGTCTGCACAGTACAGATATAGCATTATCTCCTAATCACTGTTCACCTTCAAAAGACTGAACACTAATTACACATTTTATGACAAACAGCCCGCCAACTACCTGTATTTCGGTCTCCAGGTTTTTATTTTCCATGTGTATTTCTGAGCAAAACTCCATCAGCAGGAATTTCAACTATAACATGAGGCTTTTAGTCATGAACTGATAAAGAAACACCTGAGAGATGTAAACTTTTGTTATACAAAAGTGAAAACACAGGATCAAAAAAACTATAACGCTGTAAAATACCTGCATGTCGTCAGAAACTACATCACTGGTGAACGAATGCCGGAAAACCCTGAGATTGCTCTTTTTGTACACATATCGTCACAAACGTATGGAGAAAACATTGAAAGTAAACTCTCTAGGCGAGAAAAGCTATTCGTTAAATAATTTCTACTGTACAGACATGAAACAATGGAGAAACAAAACTGAAGTTCACAAATATAATTTTCTTACTATTGCTAGATATTATGTAAAGTATTTTGCAAAGAGGTACTGACTGTCTATTTTTTTTTAACTCGAAGGCAGATTCGATAGTAAATTGAAATTAGACTGAAAGAATTAACAAGGACGTTTTATGGACTGGTCCTCTCCCATTTTCTTCACGCTTACAGGAGAACAATTTCGGAAAAGCGGTACTATGAACTTCTCCGAAACACTTGAAGTAATTGACTCGGAGTATTTTAAGATACGTGCAGTGTTAGAAATAAACAATTTCGGGTGAAAATTAGAGCTGCCTGCAGCTGTGCGCTGTGAACAGCGTTCTAGTCGTTGCTATCGCGAAGCCGCGGATTTGGTGCTCGTTAGACGCAACTTTTCTTCGAGTTTTTATCACGAATTAAAATTTGCTTCAAAACTCTAAGACATATATATATATATATATATATATATATATATATATATATATATATATATTATATTATATTATCAGTCCCCTAGAACGTAGAACTACTTAAACCTAACTAACCTAAGACATCACATACATCCATGCCCAAGGCAGGATCCATATATCTTGGGTCGATCCTCCTAGTCTTGTTATGCTATTCTGGATGGATCTGAGACACTTCATAATGCTGTTCCATCGTTTTCAGGTTGTTTTTTAGGGTCCTAATCCATATATTCCATGAGCGTCCAGAGCCTCTTTTCGGTTCTTTTATGTCATATACATTTCTTGTTAGATGGTTAGGTTCATGACGAATGACACATACATACCAGTGTAGGCAATATTCTTGAGGTTTTTTAGCTATGTTTGCTACTTTAAACGAACCTCGGATGTGGACGTTTCTTCGCTATCCCTTGGGTCACTTGTCTCTCTGTAATTTGGAGCATCCGTTCCTCTGATCTGCACATGGCCCGACATTCTGACCCATACGTCAGAGCTGATATTTGCGGCATCGGCCGCCATCCGCGCAGTCAGGCACGTCACTGCGTTCCCTACAGCCGCCACTGCGGCATGAGGGCGCCTACGCTTACGCCGGTGCTAGTCATATGCAAGCATCCCCTCTCCGGAGCTACAGCGGCGGGTGGGCTTAAGTTCAAACATCGATACGCAGAGCCCATTTTGCGTGTTAACCGTTTATAGAATTTACAATCCTTCAGAGTGATCATCTACGGAATAGTCATTGCAATTAAAACTGACTTAATTGTAAACCTTTGTGTCTGTGTGTATTTCAACATTCAAATCTGCTGCTAGCAACAGGCGCTGTAACTACAGGAAACGGAGTTACGTAACTACCTTTGCTATTCGATATTAGATGTAGAATAAATTAACATCTGAATTCTATGTCCACGAGCCGCATCTGGTCATCGCTCCTGTATCCACTAAAGAACCACAAAACGTGCAAAGGAAGTTACAACAGTCTTACCGCGTGTTTCTATATATTTCCTTCGACGACAGGCCTTTTTGCATTCCAAATGACACCTGTTGGTCATCTCCATTTCAACCACAGTTTTCATACGGTTTTCAATTTGTTTATCTGCAGAATCTGTGGATGTTATTACGATCCAAGGTACTCGAACTGATCGGCTGGTGTTATAAGGACGTAGTCTGTGTGTAACTGCGGCGTAGAACTGGTGGTCATTCTTGAGGAGGTGCATTACATCGTTTGCACTAAGCATTAAGATTGCCTTAGATTTCTGGTAGAGATCCTCCTATTAGGACTATGTCGTCGGCGTGTAAAAGTGTTCATGGAGTTGTGTAGAAGTATAGTTCATGGCTAGATTAAACAGCAGTGGATTCAATGCAGATCCTTGGTGGACCCCAAATTTGATATACCAGGTGTACCTCATAAGAGTCATCAGGCGCTTTTTCTCTGATGTTTCGGTAGATATTTGCAGTTTAGTTTATGTAATTCGTAGCTGGAGTCAATTGAAACAAATACTGCTCATCGCGTCTTTCATACGACGCCGAGTACCGACGGAAAGGGTCAGTTTGTTTCCCGTTAAAAACCAAATGAGTCTTAAAGCGGACTTTTACTTCCAGTCGATAGAACAGACCCTGCTTACCGTTTGTTGGAAATTATAATAATTTTAAGCGTTAGTGAGAGAGGTACGTGCAGGTAATTTCCATTAATACGCTTATAGTCTAAATATTTTCTCTCCTATGAACACCCAGAATCTGATCGATACATTTATGTGCACAATGCCTGTGGCTTTATGTTACCGTTTCTCATAAGCGCCCATTTCTCTCATTAATGATAAAAAATCGCTGGAGGTATGTATCAATGCCGGCAAGATTCGTATGTAGTAAAAAGTAGCAATACATCAGAATTGACTATCATTACATTTATACATTCCAAGTACCTATTTATACCATTAGTGAACTGCTTATTTGATATGACGGAGAACACACTTTCACTGATGTTGCCAAACATACCGTCACTTAAAGATGGAGTGCAGAAAGGTATAGGACTGCATGACGCCATTAAAGCCTTCAATGTTGCCCTTACGCTTGGCAACAATCTTATCGAAACTGGTGTAATGCACCTGTTAACAATGAAGCCTTAGCTTTGGCAAGACCCCGATATTTAAAAATTAACTTTTGGTTGCTAAAAAGTTGCAGTATCTATTTTAACTTGATATACATTCATGCTCATAAATTAAGGATAATTGCAGAACGTGATGCCACACAACGTGGCACTACACAAAATGGAGCTAATAGCATAGACACATAGAGAACACACACGACACAGATATGTAGGTCCACGGTATTGGTGATAAGTTGAGAAAACGGTCCCGAAACACATGTGCTACAAAACTCCACTGTTTCCTGCGCATGTAACCCGACATGAATATAGGATATGATTACCATGCACACGTACACAGGTCGCACAATGGGAGGGCATACTCTAGATCAGGTGGTCGAGCAGCTGCTGGGGTATAGCCTCCCATTCTTGTACCAGTGCCTGTCGGACCTCCTGAAGTGTCCTAGGGGTTTGAAGACGCGCAGCGATGCGTCGAACGAGAACATCCCAGACGTGCTCGATGGGGTTTAGGTCTGGAGAATAGGCAGGCCACTCCATTCGCTTGATATCTTCTGTTTCAAGGTACTCATCCACAATTGCAGCTCGGTGGGGCCGTGCGTTACCATCCATCAGGAGGAAGGTGGGACCCACTGCACCCCTGAAAATGCGTACATACTGGTCCAAAATGACGTCCTGATACACCTGACCTGTTACAGTTCCTGTGTCAAAGACATGCAGGGGTGTACGTGCACCAATCATAATCCCACCCCACACCATCAAACCACGATCTCCATACAGGTCCCTTTCAAGGACATTAAGGAGTTGGTATCTGGTTCCTGGTTCACGCCAGATGAAAACCCGGCGAGAATCACTGCTCAGACTATACCTAGACTCGTCCGTGAACATAACCTGGGACCACTGTTCCAATGACCATGTACTGTGTTCTTGACACCAGGCTTTACGGGCTCTCCAGTGACCAGGGGTTAGTGGAAAGCACCTTTCAGGTCTCCAGGCGAATAAACCTTGTCTCTTCAGTCTTTTGTAGACTGTGTGTTTGGAGACAACTGTTCCAGTATGTTCCAGTATGTTATTGTTTCATTAATTTGCGTTGTGGATACTGTTTTCTCATATGATGTTTCCGCTGCATTTTCTCGTTAGGTCAAATGCAGAAATGTTGTTTCTGATCAGGAGAATTTAGTATAACTATAATTTTCTCCCACATTTTATAAATCAGGCAAACCAAATAATAATTTAAATTATTTATAGCAAAAATTTTCTTATCAGAGGTAACATTTCAACACAAAACGTTGCTTGCTCACCCAACAAAAACTCTAATCTGAAAGAAGTTTTAACTACACGTAACAATGAGATAATAAAATACAGAAGCTGAAAATGACAAAAAATGGTTCAAATGGCTCTAAGCACTATGGGACTTAACATTTGAGGTCATCAGTCCCCTAGCTTAGAACTACTTAAGCCTAACTAACCTAAGGACATCACACACATCCATGCCCGAGACAGGACTCGAACCTGCGTCCGTCGCAGCAGCGCGGTTACGGGCTGAAGCGCCTAGAACCGCACGGCCACAACGGCCGGCTTGAAAATGACAGATGGTTGGTTGGTTGAGCTGGGGGAAGGGACCAAACAGCGACGTCATCGGTCCCGTCGGATTAGGGAAGGATGGGGGAGGAAGTCGGCCAGGCCGGCCGGTGTGGTGGAGCGGTTCTAGGCGCTTCAGTCTGGAACCGCGCGACCGCTACGGTCGTAGGTTCGATTCCTGCCTCGGGCATGAATGTGTGTGATCTCCTTAGGTTAGTTAGGTTTCAGTAGTTCTACGTTCTATGGGAGTGATGACCTCCGATGTTAAGTCCCAATGTGCTCAGAGCCATTTGCACCATTTTGAAGGAAGTCGGCCGTGCCCATTCAAAGGAAACATCCCGTCATTTGCCTGAAGCGATTTAGGGGAATCACACAAAACCTACATAAGGAAATCTGGACGCTTTTTTGAACCGTCGTTCTCCCGAGTGCGAGTCCAGAGTGCTAACGACTGCGCAATCTACCTCGGTAATTACAGATGTTTGTGTTTGTGTTTGTAGTAAATGGAAAGTCATCAATATATATGACAAGGAACAGAGGACACTGTATTGAACCCAGAGATACTTCTTTAATTATCTACCCCTCTTCTCTGATCAGAAGTACATCTCCTACCTACAGTTGATGGGTTAAAAGTCCAACTTCTTCATCATTTTTACGAATTTCCAGCATGCTGGAATAATTGTAGGTCAGCTACTTCTGCTAATCAGTACAATGGAAAAGCGGCCAAAGTTGCTTGTTGTGTGTTATCTGTATGCGCTGTAACTGTTCGTTTGCACATTTTAACATGGTTTTTGCATTTTCGGAAATACCATTTTTGACTATGTTACGATTATTTGAAAATGGGTCCCGGTCCGAAACTAGTCAACGAGAGAATACAGAAAGCGAAATTTGGAAATTTATCTGGTTTTTCCTTCTATTCATTATTTATGTTGAGAATGGCATGGGACAGCTGTTAGCTTCACTGTTAAGTCCATAAAACCTCAAATTTTATAACAAAATTTTACTGTTTATAAAATCAAGTGTCTTAAATAGGCCACCGAAAACACTGACTGATACTGTTTTGTTATTTAATGGAAAAAAAATGGTTCAAATGGCTCTGAGCACTATGGGACTTAACTTCTAAGGTCATCAGTCCTCTAGAACTTAGAACTACTTAAACCTAACTAACCTAAGGACGTCACACACATCCATGTCCGAGGCAGGATCCGAACCTGCGACCGTAGCGGTCGCGCGGTTCCAGACTGAAGCGCCTAGAACCGCACGGCCAGCCCGGCCGGCTGTTATTTAATCCTCATTGAATCTCGTGAGGTAAAGATTAACTAGAATTATAAGTTGAGCAACCCTCCTGAAATCCAAATTGTGATATACTATGTATATTGTCGTTACGAAGATGGGACACCCATCTAGAGTACATAACTTACTCAAACATTACAAAAACACATTATTTCGTATTTCTTTTTTTCTCTCTCTCTCTGGAATCCTTTCTTAATAAAGAAAGAAAATTATTTTTTCTGTCAGGTCACTGAGTACAATTACGTCTTTAAAAACCTAAGGAAAATTTTTAAAAGTGACTTGAGTTTTTCATAATAATGGTTTGCTAGGACCAGTCACGTGGAACTCCAATCAAAACCCTCCGTGATTCATGCAAGTTTCATTCAAATATTTTGAGCGATAACCATTGTGCTTTTTGAATCGCTTTTCGAATTCCACAAAGAGACTAGAGTTAACGAGGCGCCCCGCCAATTTCCTCTGAATAATGGTGACCTCATTAAGTCTGTGAAAGCTGACAGCAGAAACGTTCGCTGCATTCTGTTCACATAACTGCCCAAGAAGAAGCAATTCGTAGGGGGCAAGTGGCCGGAGAAAGAGGGGGAGACGGCAAAGCGATTAATTACCCTTCTGATGAGTTCTCTGCGGCCGCATTCCCTCCCATAACAAATTTCGCCGACAGCTATGAGCAGAGTCCGAAGATTAATTACTAGTTGAGTGTAAGCCGGCAAAGCCGCAAGCACTCTGGGCAAAATCCGAACGGTCGAGAAGCGACAGAGGGGAGAGACGATGAATCTTAGAGCGCATTGTTTGAGGGTTCCAACTACTTGCAAACATTATGATCGTCGTCGAGCAATGATACAGCATTTCTCCTGAAACTTCATTCGACATCGATAAGATACGAAAGATCAAGAGCTGGTTCTTTTGTCCTTCGCAAGACGTTAGCTTCATACACGTGGCCTACGGCCTTAATCAGTCTTAAGAATTGCTACTATCTGTGGCATAGAATCGAAGAGATTTGTAAAACATGTATGTAAACGTCATGTTAGTTCTGAGTTCATACTTTTATTGTCGTCGAAGTCTTACAACTTACGCACTACTGTAAACCGGCGTTCTATATTGAATGTTACTATTATAATCCCGTCATTACTAAGTACTATTTAACTGCACTACATTCATATACCTCATTGGCTTGACAGCTCTTCGCGTGGTATACAGAGGAGAAATGTACTGGCTGCCTGAAACTTGTACGCTACATTAAGGTTACAGTTGAAAATTACTTGTTCGCAATGACCACTTCCAGAAGCATTCTTTTTTTCCGAGTATTCTAAACCGCCGCAAGTGTGTTGCAGAGCTGCTTCTATACCAAGAAAGCCCAGCAGCCATCGACGAGCTTAGGAGGGGGTATCCCAAGTGAAACATTTTGGCCAGTTGTAGAGCTACCAATGAGAAGATGATGCGATCGCGTGCTCCGCCGTGTGCAGGCCTTTTTAATGCCACAAAGGCAGTCGAGTACTGTCCTTAGAGTATAAATATCTATAGAATGAGCGTTCGGATGCGCAGAACGAGTATTCTATCCACAACATCTCCTGCAGCTCGGCAGATTTTAGTCCGTATAATGCTTGGCGTATTTTGTGTGTTATTACTTCGCTGTTACAGACAAAAAATGGCTCTGAGCGCTATGGGACTTAACAGCTGAGGTCATCAGTCCCCTAGAACTTATAACTAATTAAACCTAACTAACCTAAGGACATCACACACATCCATGCCCGAGGCAGGATTCGAACCTCCGACCGTAGCAGTCGCGCGGTTCCGGACTGAACGCCTAGAACCGCACGGCCACTCCGGCCGGCGAGGCGCTTCAGTCTAGAGTCGAGCGACCGCTACGGTCGCAGGCTCGAATCCTGCCTCGGGCAAGGATGTGTGTGATGTCCTTAGGTTAGTTAGGTTTAATTAGTTCTAAGTTCTAGGCGACTGATGACCTCAAAAGTTAAGTCGCATAGTGCTCAGAGCCAATTTGAACCATTTTTGAAGCGCCTAGAACTGCTCGGCCACCGCGGCCGGCTGTAACAGACAGATCACCTTCAGCAATACAGCTTACCAGTTTGATAGCAGGAAGTACAGTTGGCTTAAAGATGTAAAATCAATGGTATTGTGCTTTTTCACCACAGTATATCAGCTCAAATTCCACTCTACTTGATTTGTTTTCGGTAACAGGATAAGAAGTGACAGTCATCAACATATTTTACGTTTCTATTGCACTTATTCACAGTTTAGAATCTCTGTGCCAATTAATTACGTTACAGTGACGCTGTAGACGGTGTCGAAGTGTCAGGAAAACAAAAAAAACGCTTTTGGAACCATGAAATTGTTACAGTAAATACGGTAAGCGAATTGCACCACCTGCTTGTCCATTACTTTTTCAGTTTTTCTTTATTTATCCTTCTCCTTTTTATAGACAAGTAAAATAACTATAACATTTTTTCGCCGTGTCGTTAGAAAACTAAAACCAAACATCACGAAAAAAATTTAATATAATAATCAAGTCTTGAATATTGAAATAATGAAAAAGGGACAGCCAACAAAACGTTTTTTTTTTTTTTTTAGGTTTTCTGTTGCACTGATTCATATTCTCTGATCTGTTCTGATTAATTACGTCACAACGGCACTGTACAGGTAGCTTAAAATCAAATGGTTCAAATGACTCTGAGCACTATGGGACTTAACATCTGAGGTCATCAGTCCCCTAGAACTTAGAACTACCTAAACCTAACTAACCTAAGGACATCACACACATCCATTCCCGAGGCAGGATTCGAACCTGCGACCGTAGCAGTCGCGCGGTTCCGGACTGAAGCGCCTAGAACTTCTCTGCCACCGCGGCTGTCTCGTGCAGAAATACTATTGCACTGATTCATATTCTCTAATCTGTTCTGAATAATTACGTCACAACGGCACTGTACGGGTAACTGTCTCGTGCAGAAATACGTATAAGGATAGGTCCTCAGTCGTAAAGTCGACTTTTTGCAACCACCTATATTGTGGTGTAGGTTAAGATCCCAAGTACCACATCCTAAAGCCATTCATACTGGCGGGCCCTCGTTTACTTGTAAAAGTGGAAAAACAATTTACCCTGTCTCTATAGAGCATTAAATTTTCACAATTACCGAATGCCGCCGTTGCGTAACGGGTAGCGTGACAGATTAAAAGCTGAAGGTGCCAGTCCAGCCGCGTTCATGCAGATTTTCTTGCATTTTTAAATTTTATTTTTCATCAGTTATTTGCTTCAATGTAATGTTTTTAAATTTTCGAGTCCTTTGCCACGTCATTTCAACCATTGTGTTAGCTTCCTTATTTGTTTTCATATTGACTTCCTGTCATTCTTTTTTCTTTTGGAATTTTTGTCCACATGGCTTTAATTCATTTTTATTTATATATTGTGATATTTAACCATTTAAAAATACCGATCAAGGGACTATAAATCAAAATAGTTATTAGTATTCATATTGCATTAGTATTCATTACTATTCACATTGCAATAGTCACAAAAATTTATTTTTATTTGCGAGTTTACAGTTTTTTGGGTGGCAACTACAAAAGTTCTGGTCCCTGTGCGGCTGGCCCCGGCGGAGGTTCGAGACTCCCCTCGGGCATGGGTGTATGTGTTTGTTCTTAGGATAATTTAGGTTAAGTAGTGTGTAAGCTTAGGGACTGATGACCTTAGCAGTTAAGTCCCATAAGATTTCACACACATCTGAGCAGTTTTTGAAGTCCTGTTCCAACATTCATATTCTGAATGAGGGAACGGAAGTGTATGAATGGCATTTCTGGGGACACTTGAGCAATATTCTCCTTACGCAGCAGCCACCAACGTATTTTACCTGGTTGACATAGGATTTGCGCATCTTATTTCTGTTTAGATTGCAGCTTAGTTTTAGGTTAGAATGGACTAGAGCCAGAGAGGCATTTCTCAAAGATTGTATGACAGACAGTACTGACGTTGCTGCTGAGCATTCGGCATTAAGTAAACATCATCGTTGGTAGATGATGGCAAGGGCTTTCATTTTGAAACTGCTCCTCGGGAACGGTGGATGCACCGGTGGGTGATGTTTTATGTTTTATAGTTTGGGCTGGCCGACTGCTGTGGCCGAGCGATTCTAAGCGCTACAGTCTGGAACCGCGTGATCACTACGGTCGCACGTTCGAATCCTGCCTCGGGCATGGATGTCTGTGATGTCCTTAGGTTAGTTAGGTTTAAGTAGTTCTAAGTTCTAGGGGACTGATGACCTCAGATGTTAAGTCCCATAGTGCTCAGAGCCATTTGAACCATTTTTTTTTAAATGGGCAGAAACCAGAGCGGCGCTCATTGAGCCGCTAAGTTCCTAAGTTTACAAGTATTTAAAACTATCAAACTATTAAACTTTGTTAAAATTAAAATTACAAGAAATCAAGTAGGCTTCATTTAACGTATACTTGGAATTTACATTGAAGCGCCAAAGAAACTGATATAGGCAAGAGATATGTAAACAGACAGAATACGGCAAGCCTACATAAGACAACAAGTGCCTGGCGCAGTTGTTAGAACGGTTCCTTCTGCTACAACCTGCTACAATGGCAGTTTATCAAGATTTAAGTGAGTTTGAACATGGTGTTACAGTCGGCACACGAGCCATGGGACACAGCATTTCCGAAGCAGCGATGAAGTGGGGATTTTCCCGTACAACCATTTCTCGAGTTTACTGTGAATATCAGAAATTCGGTGAAACATGAGATCTCCGATTTCACTGCGGCCGGAAAAAATTCCTGCAAGAACAGGACTAACGACGAATGAAGGGAATCGCTTAACGTGACAGAAGTGCAACACTTCCGCAAATTGCTGCAGATTGCAGTGCTGAGCCATCAACAAGTGTCAGCGTGCCAACCATTCAACGATACATCATCGATATGGGCTTTCGAAGCCGAAGGCCCACTCATGTAACGTTGATGACTGCACAACACAAAGCTTTACGCCTCTCCTGGGCCCGTCAACTCCGAAATTAGGCTGTTGAAGACTGGAAAGATGTTGCCTGGATGGACCAGTGTCGTTTCAAATTGTATCGTGCGAATCGACGAGTATGGGTGTGGAGACAACCTCATGAATCCATGGACCCTCTATGTCAGCAAGGGACTGTTCAAGTTGGTGGAGGCTCTGTAATGGTGTGGTGCGTACGCAACTGGAGCGATATGGGACTCCTGATACGTCTAGCTACGTCTCTGACAGGGGACACATACGTAAGCAAACTGTCTGATGACCTGCAACCATTCATATCCACTGAAACTTCCTGGCAGATTAAAACTGTGTACCGGACCGGGACTCGAACTCGGGACCTTTGCCTTTCGCGGGCAAGTGCTCTACAAACTGAGCTACCCAAGCACAACTCACGACCCGTCCTCACAGCTTCAATTCTACCAGTACCTCGTCTCGTACCTTCCAAACTTCACAGAAACTCTTCTGCGAAACTTGCAGAACTAGCACTCCTGAAAGATAGGATACTGCGGAGACATGGCTTAGCCACAGCCTGGGGGATGTTTCGAGAATGATATTTTTACTCTGCAGCGGAGTGTGCGCTGATATGAAACTTCCTGGCAGATTAAAACTGGGTGCCGGACCGAGACTCGAACTCGGGACCTTTGCCTTTCGCGGGCAAGTGCTCTACCAAGCGCTCACTCCGCTGCAGAGTGAAAATTTCATTCTGGAAACATCCCCCAGGCTGTAGCTAAGCCATGTCTCCGCAATATCCTTTATTCCAGGAATGCTAGTTCTCCAAGGTTCGCAGGAGAGCTTCTGTGAAGTTTGGAAGGCAGGAGACGAGGTACTGGCAGAATTGAGGCTGTGAGGACGGGTCGTGAGTCGTGCTTGGTTAGCTCAGTTGGTAGAGCACTTGCCCGCGTAAGACTAAGTTCCCGAGTTCGAGTCTCATTCCGGCACACGGTTTTAATCTGCCAGGAAGTTTCATATCAGCGCACCCTCCACTGCAGAGTGAAAATTTCATTCGGGTGTTCATATCCATTGTGCATTCCGACGGACTTGGGCTATTCCAGCGGAACAATGCGACACCCCACGCGTCCAGAATTCCTATAGAGTGGCTCCAGGGACACTCTTATGAATTTAAACACTTCCGCTGGCCAGAAAACTCCCCAGACATGAACATTATTGAGCATATCTGAGATCCATGGCAACGTGCTGTACAGAAGAGATCTCCACCCCCCCCCCCTTGCCCCTTCCGTAATCTTATACATTTATGGACAGCCCTTCAGGATTCATCATGTCGATTCCCTCCAGCACTACTGCAGACATTAGTCAAATTCATGCCACGTCGTGTTGCGGCACTTCTGCGTGTCCACGCGGGCCCCACACGATATTAGGCGGGTTCAAAATGGTTCAAATGGCTATGAGCACTATGGGACTTAACATCTTAGGTCATCAGTCCCCTAAGGACACCACACACATCCATGCCCGAGGCAGGATTCGAACCTGCGACAGTAGCAGTCCCGCGGTTCCGGACTGTAGCGCCTAGAACCGCACGGCCACCGCGGCCGGCGACATTAGGCAGGTGTACCACTTCGTTTGGCTCTTCAGTGTGATATTGGCAAACGACGTATCTATCGTGAGAGGCGAGAAGTGAAGGTTGGAAACCAACACAGGAGTGAAAGCGAGCGCAGAGACAGCGTGCTTAAGAACTACCGAGGGCGCAACAGCGACTGCCTCCAGGGGCCCAGGGGCACTTTGGTCTCTCGAGGCGCCGCCGCCCCGCCAGTAGTATTTCGCTTTAGTACCTCCTGCCGTAATGGCCGGAGAACCGAAGCTACCGAGGAGTAACGGACACCACTAAAGCTGCCAGTATGAATATGTAATTTTCAATTAGAGCTCTCCTCCATTAGCAGCGAGGCGGCGCGTAATTAAATTTGGCCGGCGCGGTGTGGAGTGGCGGAGTGGCGTGCGCTCTGAAAGTGGCGCCGCGCAGGGTGGAGGAAGCGGGCGCAGTCGTCCGCTCCATCCAAGGAGGCGAACTGGAGCCAGCCGGCCGCTTCCAGGCGCTTCCAGGCCGCGCCGCGCCGGTTAATAGCATATTTTAAGGGAAATTGAGGTCGTTTAAAATAACATAGGCCTACCTTCTGCGCATCGGGGGGATGTTATAAAAGCGTGCATATTAAATAGCAGCAGCGCCTCCTCCCCGCCGTAAGGGTTGGGCGCGCTGGGTCCGCGCTGGGCCGCTCTGGGGGGGAGGGTACGCGCGGACTAAGAACAAGGAGTTAATATCCGCCCACCAGATAGCATCTGCTCTGCGGGGGAAAAATTAAATCGGCCTATTAATTAACTCGGGCTACATACCAATATTCAGCCCTCGGGCCGTTTCTCACTCACCCCGTCCCTGCCGAAACCCTCCCATCCCCTTACAGACTGACGGCGCGGTCGTCTGTTGAGAAAATTGTTCACGTAGCGAGCGCCAGACAGAAGCGGAACTTCCGCTCGGGGGGTGCCTCCCCTTGGTGTTTTTACAGACGCAGATGATCAATTTGGAAGTGGAATGGCGTCGTGACTCAAATAAAACTGAATAATTTCTTCGGTGCTGCGTCGCAACTCGTCTGTTAATGTCGCGTTTCATCGCGATAATACAGAAGCTATGACTGTTAACGCGAATCCATTTTACAAGTGCACTCAACGATTAACACCACGCTCTATATCTAAAGCTGTACTGTGGAGACCGGTGTGTGCTGGTGGCTGAAGATAAATAGTGTAACACTCTCATTTACCGCCCCTTCCTATTAAATTCCGAGTGGTACTGTTGGAGTTGTTTGATGTTCTGACATTCTGATGCGTGAAAAGGAAAATGTAACAGGGATGACTATTGTACGAGTAATAAACTTCGAGTCTCTTTGTCGTCTACAGCAATCATTAAATCGCCGCTGAGTGACACAGAACTGAAATATAAAGTTCAAAAATAGTACATCAAATTCCTCTCCCTTATAGTTGTCTTTCTGTGTCTAAGTAATTCACTAACATTTTGCCGTACGACACAAACACCTCTTCAAGTTCCAAAGTTTAATAACAATTTATAATATACTTTTCGCATAAAGTTAATTTCCGTCTATGTATCCAAATCCAGGATTAGTTCTCCAGCATTAGAGCGACTATTTTGTGCTGTAATCTTTGTATACCTGAATGAACAAGCCAATCTGGTAAAATCTGCCCTCAATGCTCAGAACCATTCTATTCACATGCAATTGTAAAAATCACGATAAAAAATTCACGGTAAAATAGATACAACATGTGACCATTGCTCTGAACGATGTTGGCCTGCCCGCATCTCGTGGTCGTGCGGTAGCGTTCTCGCTTCCCACGCCCGGGTTCCCGGGTTCGATTCCCGGCGGGGTCAGGGATTTTCTCTGCCTCGTGATGGCTGGGTGTTGTGTGCCGTCCTTAGGTTAGTCACGTTTAAGTAGTTCTAAGTTCTAGGGGACTTATGACCACAGCAGTTGAGTCCCATAGTGCTCAGAGCCATTTGAACCATTTTTTGATGTTGGCCTTCGCCACGTTGCGGCTTGTGAGCATACAGGGTGTTTCAGCAGTGATGGTCAATATTCAGGGATATGACTGGAAAGATCATTCGAAAGAAAAAAGTCGAGTAAACATGGGCTCTAAAACGCGCAGTTTAAGAGCTATGACTAATTCTTGAGCCTGGCTACCGTGAAACAAATCTCTTCTACTGCAAGCTCTTTGCTTTCCGTATTTTGCGAAGTATTAGTATGGGCCAAAACAAGGAAAAAACGTCCGGTAAACATGGGCTCTAAAATGAATACCTTAAAAGTTGTGAGTACTTGTTCATTAGAAGAGTTGTGTTTCAAAGTAGCGAGATGATCATTCCTGTCATATCTCTCAATATTGACCATCAATTCTGAAACACCCTGTACATTCGACAGCACGACGCGTCTTCAAAGCCGTCACAGAACCTCCCCGCGATCTGCCTTTACACGCAAAGAATAAACTACCATTTCTACAGTCATATAACAAACACGTATTTTAACATACGAAACTACTTAAAAAATGGCTTGTACATACATTGGCATAGGGAGACCGACGATTTCGCGGCACTACACTACAAGGGATCATAATTTACACAATAACAGCCACAAGTCGGGTATTACTTGATTTATTTCGCTCAATAGACACGAGAATCATCACGTAGCCATTGTGCTGGTGGCAAATACACTCCTGGAAATTGAAATAAGAACACCGTGAATTCATCGTCCCAGGAAGGGGAAACTTTATTGACACATTCCTGGGGTCAGATACATCACATGATCACACTGACAGAACCACAGGCACATAGACACAGGCAACAGAGCGTGCACAATGTCGGCACTAGTACAGTGTATATCCACCTTTCGCAGCAATGCAGGCTGCTATTCTCCCATGGAGACGATCGTAGAGATGCTGGATGTAGTCCTGTGGAACGGCTTGCCATGCCATTTCCACCTGGCGCCTCAGTTGGACCAGCGTTCGTGCTGGACGTGCAGACCGCCTGAGACGACGCTTCATCCAGTCCCAAACATGCTCAATGGGGGACAGATCCGGAGATCTTGCTGGCCAGGGTACTTGACTTACACCTTCTAGAGCACGTTGGGTGGCACGGGATACATGCGGACGTGCATTGTCCTGTTGGAACAGCAAGTTCCCTTGCCGGTCTAGGAATGGTAGAACGATGGGTTCGATGACGGTTTGGATGTACCGTGCACTATTCAGTGTCCCCTCGACGATCACCAGTGGTGTACGGCCAGTGTAGGAGATCGCTCCCCACACCATGATGCCGGGTGTTGGCCCTGTGTGCCTCGGTCGTATGCAGTCCTGATTGTGGCGCTCACCTGCACGGCGCCAAACACGCATACGACCATCATTGGCACCAAGGCAGAAGCGACTCTCATCGCTGAAGACGACACGTCTCCATTCGTCCCTCCATTCACGCCTGTCGCGACACCACTGGAGGCGGGCTGCACGATGTTGGGGCGTGAGCGGAAGACGGCCTAACGGTGTGCGGGACCGTAGCCCAGCTTCATGGAGACGGTTGCGAATGGTCCTCGCCGATACCCCAGGAGCAACAGTGTCCCTAATTTGCTGGGAAGTGGCGGTGCGGTCCCCTACGGCACTGCGTAGGATCCTACGGTCTTGGCGTGCATCCGTGCGTCGCTGCGGTCCGGTCCCAGGTCGACGGGCACGTGCACCTTCCGCCGACCACTGGCGACAACATCGATGTACTGTGGAGACCTCACGCCCCACGTGTTGAGCAATTCGGCGGTACGCCCACCCGGCCTCCCGCATGCCCACTATACGCCCTCGCTCAAAGTCCGTCAACTGCACATACGGTTCACGTCCACGCTGTCGCGGCATGCTACCAGTGTTAAAGACTGCGATGGAGCTCCGTATGCCACGGCAAACTGGCTGACACTGACGGCGGCGGTGCACAAATGCTGCGCAGCTAGCGCCATTCGACGGCCAACACCGCGGTTCCTGGTGTGTCCGCTGTGCCGTGCGTGTGATCATTGCTTGTACAGCCCTCTCGCAGTGTCCGGAGCAAGTATGGTGGGTCTGACACACCGGTGTCAATGTGTTCTTTTTTCCATTTCCAGGAGTGTAGTTGGGGGTTTTAGACACCGCTTGACACTATCATCAACGCAAAGTGAGGAAATAACGAAAGACTGTCTTACTCGCCTCTGTTACGAACAAAAGATAAGTCTAAATAAACACAGGCTAAGTGAAAAAATACCACCTTGATTCCTGTTGCGTGGGTCGATTTTCTCAAATTTTGACGCCGTGGTCACGATGTGAGATTCAGTAACAAGTGAAAACAATAGGACAACCCGCTTAATAGAGTACTGCTTACCTCTGCAACACAGTAGAGCGGTGATTCCGCTTGGTATGGATTCGACCAGTCTTTTATAGGTTTACGGTAGCAAGTTACACCAGATGCCTACGCACAGACTACAAAATTACCTTAACTTACGAGCAGATAACCCACATGAACCATGGACCTTGCCGTTGGTGGAGAGGCTTGCGTACCTCAGCGGTGCAGATAGCCGTACCGTAGGTGCAACCACAACGCAGGGATATCTGTTGTGAGGCCAGACAAAGATGTGGTACCTGAAGAGCGGCAGCAGCCTTTTCAGTACTTCCAGGGGCAACAGTCTGAATGATTGACTGATCTGGCCTTGTAACATTAACCAAAAAAATGGCTCTGAGCACTATGGGACTCAACTGCTGAGGTCATTAGTCCCCTACAACTTAGAACTAGTTAAACCTAACTAACCTAAGAACATCACAAACATTCATGCCCGAGGCAGGATTCGAAACTGCGACCGTAGCGGTCTTGCGGTTCCAGACTGCAGCGCCTTTAACCGCACGGCCACTTCGGCCGATCATTAACCAAAACTGCCTTGCTGTGCTGGTACTGCTAAAGGCGAAAAGCAAGGGGAAACTACATCCGTAATTTTTCCCGAGGGCATGCAGCTTTACTGTATGGTTAAATGATGATGGCATCCTCTTGAGTATAACATTCCCGAAGTAAAATAGTCCCCCATTCGGATTTCCCGGCGGGGACAACTCAGGAGGACATCGTCATCAGGAGAAACAAAAATGGCGCTCTACGGATCGGAGCAGGGAATATCACATCGCTTAATCGAGTAGGTAGGTTATAAAATTTAAAAAGGGAAGTGGATAGATTAAAATTAGTCATAGTGAGAATTAGTGAAACTCGGTGGCAGGAGGAACAACACTTCTGGTCAGGTGAATACAGGGTTATAAATACAAAATCAAATAGGAGTAATATTGGAGTAGGTTTAATAATGAATAAAAAAATAGGAATGCGGGTTGTATACTACAAACAGCATAGTGAACGCATTATTGTGGCCAAGATAGACACGAAGCCCACGCCTACCACAGTAGTACAAGTTTATATGACAACTAGCTCCACAGATGACGAAGAGATTAAATAAAATGTATGATGAGATAAAAGAAATTATTCATATAGTGAAGGGAGACGAAAATTTAATAGTAATTGGGGACTGGAATTCGAGAGTAGGAAAAGGTTCAGATGGTTCAAATGGCTCTGAGCACTATGGGACTCAACATCTTAGGTCATAAGTCCCCTAGAACTTAGAACTACTTAAACCTAACTAAGTAGGAAAAGGAAGGGAAAGAAAAGTAGTAGGAGAATATGGAGTGGGGGTAAGGAATGAAAGAGAATTTTACACAGAGCATAACTTAGTCACAGCTAACACTTGGTTTAAGAATCATGAAAAAAGGTTGTGTACGTGGATGAAGCCTGGAGACACTGGAAAGTTTCAGACATATTATATAATTGTAAGACAGAGATTTAGGAACCAGGTTTTTTATTTGTAAGACATTTTTAGGGTCAGAGGTGGACTCTGACCTCAATTTATTTGTTATGAACTGTAGAATAAAACTGAAGATACTGCAAGAAGGTGGGAATTTAGGGAGATGGGACCTGGATAAACTGAAAGAACCTGAGGCTGTACAGTGTTTCGGAGAGAGCATTAGGGAACGGTTGATAAGAACGGAGGAAAGAAATACTTTAGAAGACTAATGTATAGCTTTGAGAGATGAAATAGTGAAGGCAGCAGAGGGTCAAGTAGGTATAAAGACGAGGGCTTGTAGAAATCCTTGGGTAACAGAAGAGATATTGAATTTAATTGATGAAAGGAGAAAATATAAAAATGCACTAAAGGAAACAGGCAAAAAGGAATACAAACGCCTCAAAAATGAGATTGACAGGAAGTGCAAAGTGGCTAAGCTGGGATGGCTAGAGGAGTAATGTAAGGATGTAGAGGCATGTATCACTAGGGGTAAGATAGATACTGCCTAACAGGAAAATTAGAGAGACCATTGGAAAAAAGAGAAGCACTTGTATGAATATCAAGAGCGCAGATGGAAAACCAGTTCTAAGCAAAAAAGGGAATGGCAGAAAGGTGGAAGGAGTATAAGAGGGTCGATACAACAGCGATGTACTGGAGGGCAATGTTATGGAAATGGAAGAGGATGTAGATGAAGATGAAATGGGAGATATGATACTGCGTGACGAGTTTGACAGAGCAGTGAAAAACCTGAGTCGAAACAAGGCCCCAGGAGTAGACAGCATTCCATTAGAACTACTGATAGCCTTGGGGGAGCCAACCCTGACAAAACTCTACTATCTGGTGGGTAAGATACATGAGACAGGTGAAATACCCTCAGACTTCAAGAAGATGTCTAACGTAGTCTTGGACGAAACGTCTGGTATAGAAGAGTTCCATGGACCACGGCCATACAACCCGGAAGAATTCTCAGCAGCTGCACCTGAAAGTGTTTGCAATGTCTCTCTTGCTATAACCATTCTCTCTGAACACATTTCTCAAGTGCTGCAATTCAGACTGAAAGTAGTAGTCGTCAAAAATAACTTTTGCTCTGTGTATTAACGTATTCAGGACCGTTTTCTTGTGTACAGGGTGGTGAAAACTATTGGCGTTTAAGAAGCGATCAGTGCGCGTCAGTTTCCTGTGCACTGAATGACCAAGCCGTCCCCTGCCTTCCGTTCAACTAAAACATCCAAGAACGGTCGCTTACCATCCTTCTCCAACTCGCTCGCAAATTTAATATTGGGACGGACACTGTTCATGTGATTGACGAAACGTTGCAGGGTATTTTCACCAGGAAGGTGTCATCGACGTACCTCAGGAAGCAAGACGCCGCAGAGTTCAGAGCCTGCTCCTGAAAGAGGTCCATGGTGAAATTCGCGACTGCAGGAGACAGTGTTAATGCCATTTCTGTGCCGTCCTTCATTTCATCATAATTTCACGTGAATTTATAACCATGATATCAATGTGACTTCAGTGCTATCCTCCTCAAACCACCGAAACGCGATTCTGGCCTTCTGACAGGGACAGTAATCTGCTGGAAGATGATATCGCTGTCGGCGAAGACATCGAGCATGAAGGAATGCAGGTGGTCCACAGTAATGTTCATGTTGTCCACAGCTCTAGCGAGATGAACAGAAATGACACTTTCATTCAGTAGCTATACAGAAGCCAGCAGGATTTATAATGGTCCCACAGACATTAAAAAAGGCGAAAGGTGCTTGTTAATAGGGTGTGTGATCACTACGGACGACAATCCATGCTCTGAAAGTGCTCCCATATAAGAAGTCCTCGTGGTAGGGCGTATCATTTCTCCAAAAATGTTCAAATGTCTGTGAATTCCTAAGGGACCAAACTGCTGTGATCATCGGTCCATAGTCTTACACACTACTTAAACTAACTTATGCTAAGAACAACGTAGACACCCATGTACGAATGGAGATTCAAACCTCCTGCGGGAGGGGCCGCGCGATCCGTAACATGGCACCCTAGACCTCGCGGCCACTCCACGCGGCCACCATTTCTCCACATGCTCAGTTGACAAAGGCTGGATGGTCGTTGAGCTTGGCCGACATTGTTTCTAGATGCATTGTGTTTTCCCTTCTCCCCCCCCCCCCCCCCCAAGTAAGGGCACATTAGCATCATGCGAAAGCTTGTTTCGTCCCTTAGAATTCGGTGATACAGGTCTGCAGTTCTGCGAGACGTGTTGCGAACCTTCTTATAGATCGAAACCACCTGTGCCTTTATCTAGTCACGTGTCTCTCTCCGTTGTTTCCTCAAACTACGATAAACCATTAAAGAAAAGGAGGACGTAATTGGCACGCCACTGGGAAACAAATTTTCAGTGCTCGAGGGTTCTGTACACTCGTGATGATTTGCACTGGAGATAATTGCTGAGTAAGTAGCCACAGTGAATGGAGTACATAGCTGATGGAACTAGAATGTAGTCAGACACTGAACTGTTCGGTGGAATGGCAGTCACCTGCAGACGCAGGCAACAGATGCGATATCAGAGCAACTAATTTTATCTTGGAACTCTTACGTTGGGCCGTGTTTGCATAGAAAAACAACAATATCAGAAATTGAGTCCGCCTTGATGCAAAACACCTTGTTATTCATTTATTTCTTTATTTTCTCATACTAGTTTCGGCGACAAATATCACCATCATCAGTGGGTTTTTTAATCTAAAACAAGCAGAAAATAGCATGGTTATACAAACACAGTGGCACATTATTACATTTTTACTATTCGTTTTTTGAAATATAGTTTTCTATGGATGCTCTCAGACTACCATATTTTCTGTATGATACAGCATGTTTTTGAGAATTATTGTCGCTGCTTGGGACATATTTTCTGTGTGCTGTTTTTTTTTTTTTGTCGTTTTTACTCAGTGAACATCGTGTCATCTGCAACTTGCGGTAGTCTTGTGGCTAAGTAACAGCTCAGTACACACCAAATAACTGGACTCCACATCACTACCGCAACTCAAAGTGTATATTGCTGACATACGAAGTTCACATTTTAGTATTTTGTTTACTAACAGCCGCTCACACAGTTGCAGATGACATGATGTTCGCTGAGTAAAAACGTCAACAAAACAAAAAGCGCACAGAAAATATGTCGCAAACAGCGACAATAATTCTCAAAACCATGCTGTAACATACAATAAATAAGGTAGTATGAAAGTGTCCATAGAAAACTATATTTCAAAAAACGAATAGTAAAAATGTAATAATGTGCCACTGTGTATAAGCATGCTATTTTCGGCAAGTTTTAGATTAAATAAACCACTGATGATGGTGATATTTGTCGCCGAAACTAGTTTGGGAAAATAAATAAATAAACGAGTAACAAGGTGTTTTGCATCAAGGCGGAGTCAAATTCTGATATTGTTGATCAGCGCTATTTTTCAGAACCGGATCGTGGGTGGCAAAGGCACGGCAGACTCCGATGTCGATCAGCACTGGCGAGAACGTGTTTATAACTCATGAAGTATTTTAAATTCTTATTGTCGTTGATATTGCACGAATTTTTGACGGCAAGACTTGATGCCATCTTCTGGTGACTATTACTGACAAACTGGTTTCAGGACATATATTACAGGAATTTGTCCTCTAGTTTTGATCAGTTCTAACTCCTTTAGTAATATGTGACATTTTTTTAAACAATTAATATGCCTGCAGTCCTGGTGGATACTGTAATCCCTGCCACACAGTACCGTAGCATGCCGCTAGAAGAGCCAAAACAAAATGACCCAGCCCACAGAGAATGTGGAGATGAGCGTGCAGTGATACACACTTCTTACAACTCTTTTCTCCGGATAAAGACAAATATACCTTCACTGTGTGACAACAATGGTGACGTCACCGACGACAGCGTCACTAAAGCAGAGTTATTAATCACGGTTTTCCGAAACTGCTTCACCAAAGCAAACCGACTAAATATTTCAGGATTCGAATTTAGAACAACTGCTAACATGAGTAACTTAGATGAAGATAACCCCGGTGTGGCAAAACAACTTAAATCACTAAATAAAGGTAAGGTTTCCGATCCAGATTTTATACCAGTCAGGTTTCTTTAGGAGTATGCTGACACTATAGCTCCATACTTAGCAATCATATACAACCGATAGCTCATTGAAACACCCAAATGTAAGCACTGTAAAATTGCACAAGCCACATCAGAACCTAAGAAAGGAAATAGGAGTAATCTGCTGCGGAACAGACCCTTACCACTAACGTCGACTGGCAGTAAAACTTTGGAACTACAGTGTTCGAAAATTTATTACCTCGAAGAAAACGATTTATTGGCAAATAGTCAGCAAGGATTCAGAAAATATCGTACTTTTGAAACAGAACTAGCTATTCATTCTCACAAGTAACGAGTCGACAGGGGACATGGAACTAATTTCACATTTTTAGATTTCCAGAAGCCTTCTGTCATCATTTCTCAGAAGTGATTTCTAATCGTCGGCCAGGGTGGCCGAGCGGTTCTAGGCGCTACAGTCTGGAACCGCGCGACCGCTACGGTCGCAGGTTCGAATCCTGCCTTGGGCAAGGATGTGTGTGATGTCCTTAGGTTAGTTAGGTTTAAGTAGTTCTAAGTTCTAGGGGACTGATGACCTCAGAAGTTAAGTCCCATAGTGCTCAGAGACATTTCTAATCAAATTACGTGCCTCTGTGGTATCGTGTCAGTTGTACAACTGGACTCGATATTTCTCGTCAGAAATCTCACAGTTCATGCTAACTGACGAAAAGTATTCGAGTAAAACAGATGCACTATCTGGCGTTCCCCAAGGACGTGTTATATACGCCCTGCTGCTGCTGATCTACATAAACGATTTAGAAGACAATCTGAGCAGCCCTCTTCGGTTCTTGCAGATGATGCTGTGATTTACGGTGTTCAAAAGATATCAGGTGATCAAAACCAACTGCAAAACGATTTAGGCGAAATAACTCTGTGGTACGAAAAGTGGCAGTTGATTCCAAATGCTGTAAAGTGTGAAGTCATCTACATGAGTTCTAAAAGAAATCCGCGAAAATTCGGCTACACGGTAAATGACACTAATCTACAGTCTGTAAATTCAAGTAAATATTTATGGATTACAATTAAATATAAGTTAAATTGGAACGATCACATAGATAATGTTGTGCGGAAAGCAAACCAAAGACAGCTATTTATTGGAAAAACACAAAGTGCAACAGAGGTATTAAATAGACTGCTTACAACACGCTTATCCACTGTATACTGGAGTATTGCTTTGTGGTGTGGAATCCGCATCAGATAGGTCTGAAGGAGGACATTGAAAAAGTTCAGAGAAACGTAGCTGCTTTTGTATTATCGCAAAATATTGCAGAGACTGCTCAAAAATGGTTCAAATAGCTCGAAGCACTATGGGACTTAACATCTGAGGTCATCAGGCCCCTAGACATAGAACTACTTAAACCTAACTATCCTAAGGACATGACACACATCCATGCCCGAGGGAGGATTCGAACCTGCGACCGAGCAGCAGCGCGGCTCCGGACTGAAACGCCTAGAACCGCTCGGCCACAGCGGCCGGCAGAGAGTGCTACGGATATGATACGTGAGTTGGTGTAGCAATCGTTAAAGCAAAGGAGTTGTTGATTGCGGCAGGATCTTCTCATGAAATTTCAATCAACAACTTTCTCCTTCGATTGTGATTTTTTTTTTTTTGGGTCCATCTACGTAGGGACAAATGATTATCATAATAAAGTAACAGGAATCAGAACTCGCACAGAAAGGTTAAAAAGCGTGCCGTTCGAGATTGGTAGGGTAAAGAAATAGCTTGAGGTGGTTCGATGAACTCTCTGCCAGGCACCTAAGGGGGATAGGACGTCAAACGGGCCGACTTGGAACAGGAAAGGCACCACAGGATATTTCAATTTCCACTGTCTGTACTTTTACAAATCAATTTATAAAACTTTGTCAGCATGACCAGGAAGGATTCAGAATTCACACTATTAGTAGTGGAAGTTGTAAAACATAACGCAATAATTTTTTTTTTTTTTTACGTGTGAAATTTCATAATTTTTTTCACTTACTAATGGCAGCATTTGTTGCTATAGGTACACTTTTCTTCATAAATAAGAGAGATTCTTCGATGAATTTTGCACAGCATACAAACCATACTTAAAGGTGTATGAAACTCTAGAATTTTCCAAATCTATTAAAAACTGTGGTAAAAATTGAGGTAATTAACTACAAAATTAGTGTTTTTTCTAAACGTTTAAAATACAACAGCTCATTCGTTTTTTTTTCATAAATTAAATAAATTCTAGAATTTCATGCAGCTGTAAATATGGTACACATGCTGTGCAAAATTCATCGAAGAATCTCTCTAGCTTATGAAGAAAAGTGTACCAATAGCAACAAATGCAGTCATCAGTAAGTGAAAAAATGATGAAAATTCACATGTAAAAAAAATTTATTTTGCTGTGTTTTCGAACTTCTACTGCAATGAGTGTGAATCCTGAATCCTTCCCGGTGATACTGACAAAGTTTTATGAATTTATTTGTAAAAGTATAGACACTGGAAATTAAAATGTCCTGTGATGCCTCTCCTGCTCCAAGTCGGCCCGTTTGACGTCCTACCGCCCTTAATTGTGTATTGCAGAGTAATCATGTAGATGGAGATGCAGAATGACATTTTTGTAGATCTGCGTCAGTCTGCTGCGTGTGCCATCCTTTTTCATGGAAAAGAAAAGAAAGGACTCGCCAGGAAGAAAAACAAATTTAGTGCGTCCGCGACGAGAGATTTGCGAACTGAGATAAACTGCGATAGGAAAGCAGCGCGCTGAGCGATTTCCGGCGGGCGGCAGATGCAGACATTAGGCGCGCTGAATAGCGGCCGTTTGGCAGCGGTCGGCAGCGCCTGGAGGCCGCCCAAGCTGCCCGGAGCCGGGCTCTTGTGGGCTGCCCCCGCGGTGCAGACTGCGGGCCGGCCCAGCCGGGCGTAATTACGTTCCGGGCCGGGGCGGGGCGGGGCAAGACCCATGCATGTTAATTGGGCCCCTCCTCCGCTCTCCTCTCCTCGCCTCATCTCACATGCCGGCCGCCGCCTGCAGCACGCGCCAGCTGCCGCCCCAGCCACTGTGCCGCGCCGCCCATTTGAATATCGGTCACTGTGCGGCCCCACTGCAGCCTCCAGACAATGCGCCCCCAACTCCCAGCGCGCCACCGTAGCTTCATTTACGTCACTTCAAGTTTCCTGGCCACTGCCTGGCGCAATTATCGTGCCTCGACAAGCCATACTACAGCTACGGCTTCATCCGTACTCCGTAAGGCGCCGTACGCAGATTGTCGGCGAGTATACCGTGCAGAAATAACACTGGCCACTAAGGAGGTTCTATTGCGTCTCTGACACGCTGAATAGTACTACTGACACAATAATACTGTTTGAATATACACTACTGGCCATTAAAATTGCTACACCACGAAGATGACGTGCTACAGACGCGAAATTTAACCGGCAGGAAGAAGATGCTGTGATATGCAAATGATTAGCTTTTCAAAGCTTTCACACAAGATTGGCGACTGTGGCGACACCTACAACGTGCTGGCATGAGGAAAGTTTCCAACCGATTACTCATATACACACAGCAGTTGACCGGCGTTGCCTGGTGAAACGTTGTTGTGATGCCTCGTGTAAGGAGGAGAATTGCGTACCATCACGTTTCCGACGTTGATAAAGGTCGGATTGTCGAATATCGCGATTGCGGTTTATCGTATCATTGCTGTTCGCGTTGATCGAGATCCAATGACTGTTAGCAGAATATGGAATCGGTGGGTTCAGGAGGGTAATACGGAACGCCGTGCTGGATCCCAACGGCCTCGTATCACTCGCAGTCGAGATGACAGGCATCTTACTCGCATGACTGCAACGGATCGTGCAGCCACGTCTCGATCCCTGAGTCAACAGATGGGGACGTTGGCAAGACAACAACCATCTGCACGAACAGTTCGACGACGTTTGCAGCACCATGGACTATCAGCTCGGAGGCCATGGCTGCGGTTACCCTTGACGCTGCATCACAGATAGTAGCGCCTGCGATGGTGTACTCAACTACGAACCTGGGTGCATGAATGGCAAAACGTCATTTTTTTCGGATGAATACAGGTTCTGTTTACAGCATCGTGATGGTCGCATCCGTGTTTGGCGACATCGCGGTGAACGCACATTGGAAGTGTGTATTCGTCATCGCCATACTGGTGTATCACCCTGCTTGATGGTATGGGGTACCATTGGTTGCACGTCTCGGTCACCTCTTCTTCGCCTTGACGGCACTCCGAACAGTGCACGTTACATTTCAGATGTGTTACGACCCGTGGCTCTACCCTTCATTCGATCCCTGCGAAACCCTACATTTCAACAGGATAATGCACGACCGCATGTTGCAGGTCCTGTACGGGCCTGTCTGGACAGAGAAAATGTTCGACTACTGCCCTGGCCAGCACATTCTCCAGATCTCTGACCAACTGAAAACGTCTGGTCAATGGTGGCCGAGCAACTGGTTTGTCACAATACGCCAGTCACTACTCTTGATGAACTGTTGTATCGTGTTGAAGCTGCATGGGCAGCTGTACCTGTACACGCCATCCAAGCTCTGTTTGACTTAATGCCCAGGCGTATCAAGGCCGTTATTACGGCCAGAAGTGGTTGTTCTGGCACTCATTTCTCAGGACGTATGCACCCAAATTTCGTGAAAATGTAATCACATGTCAGTTCTAGTATAATATATTTGTCCAATGAATACCCGTTTATCATCTGCATTTATTCTTGGTGTAGCAATTTTAATGGCCAGTAGTGTACAATGAAGAGCCAAAGAAACTGGTACACCTGCCTTATATCGTGTAGAGCATCCGTGACCACGCAGAAGTGCCGCAACACGACGTGGCATGGACTCGACTAATGTCTGAAGTTGTGCTGGAGGGAATTAGCATCATGAATCCTGCAGTGCTGTCCATAAATCCCGTAAGAGTAAGAGCGGGTGCAGTTCTCTTCTGAACAGTACGTTACCAGGCATTCCAGATATGTTCAATAATATTCATGTCTAGGGAGAGTTTTGGCCAGCGGAAGTGTTAAAACTAACAAAAGTGTTCCTGGAGCCACTCCGTAGCGATTCTGGACGTACTGGGAGTCGCAATATCCTGCTGGAATAGCCCAAGTCCGTCGGAATGCGCAATGGACATGAATGGATGCAAGTGATCAGACAGACTGCTTAAGTACGTGTCACCTGTCAAGAATCGTATCTAGGCGTATCAGGGGTCCCATATCACTCCAACTTCACACGCCCCCCACCGTTTTAGAGCCTCCACCAGCTTGAACAGTCCCTTGATTACATGCAGGGTGCATGGACTCATGAGGTTCTCTCCATACCCGTACTCGTTCATCCCTCGATACAATTTGAAACGAGACTCGTCCGAACAGGCAACATGTTTCCAGTCATCAACAGTCGAATGTCACTGTTGACGGGCCCACGCGGGGCGTAAAGCTTTGTGTCGTGCAGTCGTGAAGGGTACAGGAGTCGGCCCATATCGATTATGTTTCGTTGAATGGTTCACACACTGACATTTGCTGATGACCCAGCACTGAAATCTGCAGCAATTTCTGGAAGGGTTGCGCTTCTGTCGCACTGAACGATTCTCCAATCGTCATTGGTCCCTTCCTTCCAGGATCTTTTTCCGGCCGCAGCGGTGTCGGAGGTTTGATGTTTTAGGGGATTACGTTATGTTATGTTATGTTAACCGGGGCCTAGAAACGGCGGAAAGGCTCCGCAGCCGCAGTGGTCCGCAACCCCACGACGACTACCGCACTTCACCCCTCCGCCGCCCCACACCGAACCCAGGGTTATTGTGCGGTTCGGCCCCCGGTGGACCCCCCAGGGAACGTCTCACACCAGACAAGTGTAACCCCTATGTTTGTGTGGTAGAGTAATGGTGGTGTACGCGTACGTGGAGAACTTGTCTGCGCAGCAATCGCCGACACAGTGTAGCTGAGGCGGAATAAGGGGAACCAGCCCACATTCGCCGAGGCAGATGGAAAACGCCTAAAAACCATCCACAGACTGGCTAGCTCACCGGACCTTGACACAAAATCCCCACGTCAGCGCTACCTCGGAAATGCCGTGTCCCATCGGTCGTGCGCTCCCTATAACACGTCCAGACTCGCTTAAATCTTGATAACCTGCCTTTCCAGCAGCAGTAACCGTTCTAACAGCTGCACCAATCACTTGTTGTCTTATAATTATCGGCGTTGCCGACCGCAGCGCCGTATTCTGCCTTTTCACATATCTCTGTATTTGAATCCGCATGCATATAACAGTGTCTTTGGCGCTTCAGTGTCACAGCTCTGAAGTGGGATGCCGAGCACAGCACAGTATAAATGCGCAATATTTGTATCCGAGATGCTTCAGATAGAACTCTGCCTTCATGGCGCACTTGTCGGCGTGTTGCGACTGAGTTGCTTGAAAGCAGAAATCATTCAGAATGGGCGAAGCAGGTCTGAGATTGGCGGGAATACGGGACAGACAACTAACTGCAAAAACTGGTGGTTGTCAAGTAACCACGACCACGGTTTCGACGCATTTAAACCCGTCTTCTTCAGAAGGACAGATAACTTCACATTTAGTGTTCACTCAATAAATCTGTCTCCTCATGACATTTATCAGCAACGGTCTGTATGTCACATCAGTAAAAATAATCACAATAATAGACCATGTTAGTAGCTAAATTATGACTAACGTATAAATACTGAAGTCTGTGATTCTTTCTGTAAACATGTCACCGGACCAGGGACACTTTTTTGTCCGCACAGATTTGCAAACGACAAAAACAACTAATCAAAAATTAAAGAAACGGACTGTACAATTTATAATGTACATGTGCTGTTTTCTGCGTATTTCTCTACTATAATAACTTTGGCAAATGGAATAAAACAATTATGCTTATTCAAAGCTTACGTGGTCTTATGTCTTTGACATAACACCCGTTCCAAGATAAATGAAAATGTAAGCTCGGTGGGTAGCAGGCCTAATTTTGTTTGCCAATTCGAAGAGCTGCTACAAGTAAAATAAATGTCTCTGCTTGCTGTCATGACACCATCATTTTCAGCTTCTAATTCTCTTGTGGACTATGAGGTATCTGTTCTTCAGAAAAATCGATATACATCATATTATTATTATTTTTTCATTTAAAATTATAGCACGTAAATTCAAAATGTGTAAGCGATTAGCTTCTATAGATACCCATGTTTTGGAGAAAAGTCAATATCCCTTAGTGTGGCCACTTTATCCTAAGGTCCTCTAGTAGTAGTAGGAGGAGAAAGAGATGGAGTATGAGTAGAAGGAGGAGGAGGTGGTAGTTGTGGTCGTGGATGTGGAGTAAAAGTTCTATCTATCTTACTTTTACAAGGATACTGGAAATATTTTGGTACTGCAATGTGAGAACAGAAAATAATGGAATTCGTATACAAAGACACTTGTTTAGGCATGTAGTTTGACAAGAATGGGGCAGGTGATCGGACGTGGTATTAAAGCATAAACCATGTCTACATTTGCCTAAAGTAATTCAGAGAAACAAAGTAAAATGTAAACCAGGATGGCCTGATGAAAATTGTTACTTCCACCATCCCGAATACAAGGCAAATCTGTTTAAAACAGTGCTATTTCATTCGGTTCATCCCTACTTTGCAAAATACTGCACATAATTATTTAATATTAGTTATTTATAGGTTAAATGACTAGTGCTATACTGTTAATTCACTTATCGATCCCAATCACTCCAAATACTGAAACACAATATTTCATAATGCGACGCAACACACACTATCAGCTGCCGCCGGCCGAGGTGGCCGAACGGTTCTAGGCGCTACAGTCTGGAACCGCGCGACCGCTACGGTCGCAGGTGCGAATCCTGCCTCGGGCACGGATGTGTGTGATGTCCTTAGGTTAGTTAGGTTTAAGTAGTTCTAAGTTCTAGGGGACTGATGACGTCAGATGTTAAGTCCCATAGTGCTCAGAACCATTTGAACCATTTGAACCATCAGCTGCCACAGGACCATTGCTACCATGTGTGGTTTCCATGTTGTGTGTCCCAGCTTCTCGTCTGACCGAGGCGTGAGGCAGAGCTCAACAATGCAGTGGACCCTGCAGCGGCCCATGTTGTTGCCGAGCAACAGTTGCTGAGGGGCGCTGGCGATCAACAAGGACGTGTTCATCCCCAGTCATCAAAATGTTACGAAGACCGTGAAATGCAGTAGAGCACGGAGGATCGGTGGCAGTAACAAGGTAACCTGTTAACAAACATCTTAGTTCTGACAGTCCGTGGCACCAAAAACACAGGAGTCGAAGTGACTTCACATTTCTGCGAAAGCACAGCGTAAATTCCCACAGGCATGTATTTGATGAAATGGCTCTGAGCACTATGGGACTCAACATCTTAGGTCATAAGTCCCCTAGAACTTTGAACTACTTAAACCTAACTAACCTAAGGACATCACACACACCCATGCCCGAGGCAGGATTCGAACCTGCGACCGTAGCAGTCCTGCGGTTCCGGACTGCAGCGCCAGAACCGCTAGACCACCGCGGCCGGCATTTGATGAACATCTTGATCTTTGACACGTCAGCAATGGTAACTTCCAAGAATGATTGCCTGTCGAAATCGCTTGGTCCGAACGATGCGTTCGAAACTGGTTTGTCTTAAATCGATCATGCGTCTCCGGTAGTGGGACTAGTGATCAATTACTTGCGATCGTCATTTTTATCTGTTTTCCGTCGTTCCCTTAGTTGCTTTAAATTACATACCTCCGCGAATTATTTGTGAGTTCCTAGGGAAACCCAGACGATTTATGTCGTTAGTGAGTGGGATATCTGGTGTTGATTTTTCGTCGGCGGATTCTCTCACATGGAAGAATCTAATTCCATGTTATCCAGCGCAGAAAATTGTTCGACTTTTTGTCGCAAATATGGAGTACTATTGACGAGGAAAGAAGGGGCTGCGTAGGCTGCGGTGGTGCGAAGTGTGTTTAACTTCGTAAGAACAGTTTCTATGCTGAAATACCGTTACACTTTCATTGCGAACAGTGCGGAAAACGAACGAGTGTCAAGAAGAATACATGGTTCGACTCTTCCAAATTATCCATCCAGAACGCCGTAACGGACTTTCAGATGACGACAACACCGACGACGAGTAAGGTAAGTCGTCTCCTTTGCAATTACAAGTATTTTTGTAACGCTCTTCTTTTCTCGTTGCTGTAGTGACCACCGTAAACATACTCAATATGCCCGCCACTAGAGTCATATGACCGATTTACGATCGCACGTTCGATGTGTATCGTTTTGACACCACGACTTCGATAGGCAATCATTCTTCGAAATGACCTCCGTGTCGGGGGAGTTTTTTGGCCAGAGGAAGTGTTTAATGAAACAAAACAATTATGCTGATTCAAAGCTTACATGGTCTTATGTCTTTGCTATAACAACTGTTCCAGGATAAATGAAAATGTAAGCTCGGTGGGCAGCAGACCTCATTTTGTTTGCCAATTCTAAGAGCTGCTACAAGTAAAATAAATGTGTCTGCTTGCTGTCATGACACCATCGTTTTCAGTTTCCAATTCTCTTGTGGACAATGAGGTACCTGGTCTTCAGAAAAATCGATATACTTCGTAATACTTTTTTTTCATTTAAAAGTATAGCATGTAAATTCAAAATGTGTAAGCGGTTAACTTCTATAGATAACCATGCCTTGGAGAAAAGTCAATTTCCCTTAGAGTGGCCACTTTATCAAATGGTTCAAATATCTCTGAGCACTATGGGACTTAACATCTGAGGTCATCAGTCCCCTAGAACTTACAACTAGTTAAACGTAACTATCCTAAGGACATCACACACACCCATACCCCAGGCAGGATTCGAACCTGCAACCGTAGAAGTCACGCGGTTCCGGACTGAAGCGCCTAGAACCGCTCGTTCTATTTATCTTACTTTTACAAGTATAGTGGACATATCTTGGTACTGCAGGGTGAGAACAGAAAATAATGGAACTCGTATATAAAGACACTTAGGTATTTAGGCATCTAGTTTGACAAGAATGGGCAGGTAATCGGCCGTGGTATTAAAGCATAAACTATGTCGGCATTTGCCTAAAGTAATTGAGAGAAAGAATGTAAAATGTAAACCAGGACGACATGATGAAAACTGTTACCTCCACCATCCCGAATACTAGGCAAGTCTGTTTAAAACAGTGCTATTTCATTCGGTTCATCCCTACTTTATACTAAAATGTAGACTTTCACGGCCGGAAATGTCATGTCCATTATGATTATCCGGGCTGTTATGCCGTGGTCGGTGGATGAATTTTGTCTCAATTCCCAACGTTTCGTCCCCGTCTGCAGGAGACATCTTCAAGGGGGTCTGTAGCTCGATGGAAGGTCCAACACACCCGCTGGCTCGCCTTACTCTGCAAAACACTGCACATAATTATTTAATATTAGTCATTTATAGGGTAAAAGACTAGTGCTATAATGTTAATTCATTTATCGTTCCCAATCACTCCACACACTATTTCATAATGCGACGCAACACACACTATCAGCTGGCACAGGACCATTGCTACCATGTGTGGTTTACATGTTGTGTGCCGCAGCTTCTCGTCTGACCGAGACGTGAGGCAGAGCTCAACAATGCAGTGGTCCATGCAGCCGCCCAAGCTGTTGCCGAGCAACAGTACGTGACGAGGCGCCTGGCGATCCACACGGACGTGTTCGTCCCCAGACATCAAAATGTTACGAAGACAGTGAAATGCAGTAGAGCACGGAGGATCGGTGGCAGTAACAAGGTAAACTGTTAACGAACATCTAAGTTCTGCCAATCCGCAGCACCGAAAACACAGGAGTCAAATCAACTTCACATTTCTGTGCAAGCATAGCGTAAATTCCCTCAGGCCTGTATTTGATGAACATCTTGATCTTTGACACGTCAGCTATAGTCTCGGTAATCAGGTTTCACAAATTAGTCATCCACATCCTTCATCAAGACTTGAGTAATTTCCAAGAATGATTGCCTATCGATGTCGCGGGGTCCAAACTATACATATCGAACGTGCGATAGTAAATCGAATATGTGAGTCTTGTGGCTGACGTTATGATCAATTATTTGTGATCGTCATTTTTATCTGTTTTCCGTCGTTTCTTTAGTTCCTCTACATTACATTCCCGCGCCAATTATTTGTGACTTGATTAGGAAACCCAGACGGTTTCTGTGGATAGCGAGTGTGATGTCTGGTGTTCCTTACGTTTCTTCAGCGGATACTCTGACATGGAAAACTCTAATTCCATGCATATTCAGCGTACAGAATTGTTTGACTTTTTGCCGCAAGTATGGAGTTCTGCCGGACGAGGATAGGAGGGACTGTGTTGACTGTAGTGCTGCAAAGTCGGTTAAACTTCGTAAGGTCGTAAGGGGAGTGTCGATGCTGAAATACCGTTGCAATTTCATTGCCGACCGTGCGGAAAACGAACGAGTATCAGGATTAATACGTGGTTCGACTCTTCCAAGTTATCCATTCAGACGGGCGTAATTCTTCTATCGTGCTAGATTCGAGACTACACGTTCAAGCAACAGCATCAGAAACTGTGTTATCTGCAAATATCGTGTGTGACTATTTCGGGTTTTGCCGAGAAGTATGTTACGTGGTAGTGACAAATGATAGTGTACCAACTGGTGGAGCGAAAAAAAGTTGTAGAAGTGGACGAATCTCATATAGCTAGACGGGACAACCGGAGAGGACGACCTTCAAAAAATGAAATCGATCATATTTGGATATTCGGTGGAATAGAAAGAGTGTCCCGATAGTGTTTCGTTGTGAGAGTATTGTCCTCGAGACAAGGTCACTTCAGTGGGTCTCATAAAACACTTCATACTGCCCGGTACTAAAGTCATTACAGACGGGTTTCAGTCGTACAAGACTCTGAAAGCTGAAGGGTTCGACCACGAATTCGTGAACCATTCTGTGGAGTTCGTGTCTTCGGATGACCCCAGTGTCCACATGCAGAATATTGACCGGCTGTGGAAATCTATGAAGTCTTCCATAAAAAAGAGAAGGGCGTCCAGGGCAAAGAGACGAACTGTAGTTGTTTCAGTAACCCTACTTCCAGAACTTCCGTTTGCAGGAAAAAGTTAACGCATGCGACACTCTGCCGATATTCTTGCGTGATATTGGCAGAGTTTACCCTGGCGATGGGAAAAAGGGAATTGTCCCTGTAGTTTATACATCACATGGACTTTCACATGACGATAACACCTGCGACGAGTAAGGTAAGTCGTCTCCTTTGAAATTACAAGTATTTTTGTAACGCTTTTCTTTTGTCGTTACTGTAGTGACCACATTAAACATACTCATAATGCCCGCCACGAGACTCGCATTATCGATTTACTATCGCACGTTCGTTATGTATCGTTTGGACCCAGCGACATCGATAGGCAATCATTCTTGGAAATTACCAAGACTTGTGTCAAACAGTTTATGCTGGAGAAGTCTGAATTTTATAAATCTTGTAATTATGTGAAAATCAGAATAGAACAAATTAATTATTCTCCTGCGAAGTTTCCGCATCAAGTGCATTTCGGCATAAACTCGTACCGATAATTTCCGCCACGATTAGTGTATTGCCATGGTCTCTTGGAAAACACTTTTTCCAGTGTACAAATCATAAGAAGTAGTGCATTTTGTAAGAATTTCTAACGCGTTAGAGATGCACGTCATGCATTAAGCTGTATTTACCATTTAAATCATAGTTTCTTAAAATTTTTGGGTAGTAATGGAATGAAATGCGATTTGGAAATGTTGTTTCTACAGAAGTATAATTAACAAACGTGGGTCAGCATGGTCGTATTTGCGGCAGTGCATCTCGTATCCTCAATCACCATACAGTGCGCCCATATTTTCGTGGCTTCTTGTTGAATCGCTAGAGGTCGCTGGGATTCGAACTGCTCATTTTTGATTTCTCTCGCTGCCAACTTAGTCGAAGAAACGATTTTGTGCGTAATAGGCCATCAGTATAGTCGTGACTACTTAATGGCGCCTCTTAGTTTGATGATAAATAGTTTTTAGCTATATCAGTTTCGCATAACCTCTTACGCCCTTACTTACACTTTGTCGGACGCGTCAAATTGGTTAAGGACTCCGCGCATGAGCGATATATCGCTGCAATCTCGGCGAGAATATCATCTACTCCCGGTCGCTCTCATCGATCCTGCCACATACGAGCGATTTACCAAGCGGTTTCCACCAGCACTTCGAACGATACGCAAAGTTCTGCTATCAAAAACAGAGTGTTATTTTCAGTATCAATGGTAGCTAATCTGCGTATGTCTAGTAATTTTCTTAAGACAAAGCAGCAGTTGAATCTTATTAAACTTGTCTTGCTATTGTAATCCATCCACTAAGAATGTACTCAGACCTAAATTATGTGCTACTAATAAAAATAACTGAAAGTGTCTACAATTCTGAAACTACTTTTTATCACATCATTGTTTGCCTTCAAAGAAATTCTCATTCTTGTCATTCCTTTTTCCCATTTCTTTTTTTAATATGTCCCAAATAGTTCGTGCATTGTTGCTGGAGGAATATATTTTTTCCTCAAAATGCATCCCGTGGTAACGCATTGAACTTGTCAAATCCCCCTCTGGCCATAATGATTTAAGTTTTGGTGATTTCCTTGTATCGCTCAAGACGTATAGCGGGATGGTCCCTATGAAAAGGGCTCGGACTTTTTTCTCTTTATTCTAAATCCATATTCTGTACTCCTTACACTGTTAATTCTGTTCAGTACGTCCTGTAATCGTTTTTTTTTTTTTCATTTTCTCTGAGGACAGCAACATCGTCAGCGTGTCTCATCATTGAATCCTACCACCCTGAATTTTAATTCCACTGCCAATCTTTCTTTCGATTCCGTCATTGCTTCCTTGATGTACGGGTTGAACTGCATCCCTGTTTGACATCTATTTTTATCCGAGCACTTCTCTCTTGGCCTTCCATTCTTATTGTTCGCTCTTGGTTCCTTACTCCTACCGAACAAAAAAGATCTCCACATTGCTGCGGACGCTACTCTTTCCCGGGGATACCGTGACTGGTAGAATGAACTGTACGTGAATCAACTACACTATTTACTAAACACAGACTGCCAGGTGGCGCAGTGCTTAGCACACTGGGTTCGCACTCGGAAGGATGATGGTTCAAACCCGCGTCCAGTCATCCGGATTCAGGTTTTCCGAGATTTCTCTAAATCGGTCCAGGCAAATGCCGGGATAGTTCCTTTCAAAGGCCACGGCCGATGTCCTTCCCCGTCTTTGGCACAATCCGAACTTGTGCTGCGTCTCTGATGACCTCAATGTCGACGGAACGCTAAACCTACTCTTACTTTTTTTCATTCCAACACGTAATTAGGTGTATAGTGCCACTTTAGCCTTAACAAATTCCTTGAGGTACCAGCCGCTGTTGGGTTCTTTTAAAAAATTGAGTGTATTGCAAACGGAAAGAAAGTTATAGCTCTGCTTGTACATGGCCGACGCTATCCCGCATCTGGAAAGGCAGTTACGTAGCAGCACACACGGATCTTGCGTTTCGCCGGTCCACTGTTGTTGATGGACGCCTTACAAAAGAGACACTGTCGGTCGCGCAATCGATGTAGCGATAACAGCTATAAATGTCGATATTATGTGTCGCGCTATGAACAGCAGCAAACGACGGAAATACTCCGCTGGTCGGAGAGTCAGTCACCAAGCCACTGCTTGCCGCACAAAATTTCCCCGCAGGTTACATAAGCCGAAAGGAACCAGGGGCTATCCCTCAAGCATTATGTACCAGTTTTGCTACAGCGGGAACTCCAATGATATCTCCATTCGCCGTGCTGAGTTATACACCTGCCTGCTCAGAAAGTGGGTTACACAAGTTTTCCCACGCTAAGACCATTGCCCGACAAGAGCAGCGCGTTGTTATAAGCGAGTATATATTCCGGGTTTCCCGCAAACATTTAAGGTACTCTCAAATGGAAACGAGACACATGGAAAAAAGTAAGTAAACTGTGTATTATTTTAAAAGTAATGTCATAACTGTTAATCCATTTATCCCTCTCTGAGACAAGACGGTCAATGGCTTCATGGAAAAATGTTTGCGGTTGCCTACGGACCCAGGCGTGCAACTCTTCGTCCGAAGAAAATAGATGGTCACAAATGTCTTTCTACAGGGCTCCAAAAACATAGAGATCGCATTGGAAGGTTGGTTGGTTGGTTTGGGGAAGGAGACCAGACAGCGTGGTCATCGTTCTCATCGGATTAGGGAAGGATTGGGAAGAAAGTCGGCCGTGCCCTTTCAGAGGAACCATCCCGGCATTTGCCTGGAGTGATTTAGGGAAATCACGGAAAACCTAAATCAGGATGGCCGGACGCGGGATTGAACCGTCGTCCTCCCGAATGCGAGTCCAGTGTCTAACCACTGCGCCACCCCGCTCGGTGCATTGGAAGGGATCGCGACTGTATGGAGGATGTAAGGGCTTCCCAGAGAAACTTCTGCGGCGTAGTCGAAACAAACTTGGCGAACTGTGGGCCGGCCCATGCCCTCCATACAGTCCAGACTGTCCCTTATAGTTCTGCTGCGGTACAGTATTGGTCTGAGTCGTGGAATGATACACTTTTCGACCGTTCATAGTTCCTACTCTACACATTTGTATCGCATGAATCTCAGACAGCTTCACGTATGTTCGGGACCCCAGAATATACGACATTATGCTGTGCATTACGTACACCGGCCAGATGACTGGATCTGAGACATGGCAATATCGACAGCTGTGACAGTTTTAGATGGTTCAAATGGCTCTGAGCACTATGGGACTTAACATCTGAGGTCATCAGTCCCCTAGAACTTAGAACTACTTAAACCTAACTAATCTAAGGACATCACAGACATCCATGCCCGAGGCAGGATACGAACCTGCGAACGTAGCGGTCGCGCGGTTCCAGACTGAAGCGCCTAGAACCGCTCGGCCACTGCGGCCGGCCAGCCCAAACCATAAAACATAAAACATCACCCACCGGTGAATACACCGTTCCCGAGGGACAGTTTCAAACTGAAAGCCCCTGCCATCATCTACCAACGATGATGTTTACTTAATGCCTAATGATCAGCAGCAACGTCAGTACTGTCTGTCATAAAATCTTTGAGAAATGCCTCTTTGGCTCTAGTCCATTCTAACCTAAAGCTACCTCTAAGCTGCAATCTAAACAGAAATAAGACTCGTAAATCCTATGTCAACTAGGTGAAATACGTTGGTGGCTGCTGCTTAAGGAGGATATCGCTCAAGTGTGCTCAGAAATGCCCTTTATACACTTCCGTCATCTCATTCTAAACATGAATGTAGAACAGCGCTTTTATAGTATGTCTATTGTACGAGAACAATTTGTGTTTCAAATATTTGGGTGACGATTGCCACCCAAAAACTGTAAACTCGCAACTAAAAATAATTTTTTTTAACTGTTGCAATGTGAATACTAATCAATACTAATACAATATGGAGACTAATTTTTAGTCTCTTGATCAGTATTTTTAAATGGTTAAATATTACAATATATAAATAAAAAAGAATTAAAGCCATGTCGACAAAGATTTCAAAAGAAAAAAGACTGAAGCGCCTAGAACCGCTCGGCCACACCGGCCGGCCTGTGCTGTATTAGGGATCAAGCCAGATGGACAGAATTAGATAACTCAGCAGACAAAATCTCTAGTTAGCTACAAGAAGAATACGTTAGAGAGAGGCTACGAACATCAATACATGTAGAATAGGACATGCAGCTAACGAGAGTGGTACTGAAGACACAGACGACTACAGTACTGACAAAGGCAAAGGAAGAGATACAGACAGTACAACGGGTACACACACATGATAAGTGGAAAGAGCATAGAAACAATAAGAGTACAAAAACGAATATTTAAAACTGAATGCTTAAAAGTGTAATAATGTAGAAACATGACAATTTAATAAATCTAACGTAACAATTCGTAATGAGACTTGGAGAGAATTACAATGTAATAATGATGACTGTAATCGCAAATACGTAATATAAGTGAAATCAATGGACAAATTATCATGTGCTAATGGAACATCGTAATTAAAGCAACAGAATAACACATCAGAGAAACAAACGAAAGTATGTCTAAAGATATTGAAGAGAAATTACTTTAAGGAACTAAGGATAGGTTATACATTCTGAAACTGTATCTTTAGTATATGGAATGAGCCAATAAAAATGAAAATATGTATAGTGACATGTAAAATAGCAGTTAGTTTTAGAAATTTAGGATAGAAAAATTGCTGGTCTGAGGGCCACAGATCGACGGCGCCATTCCGAGACCTGCCTCTCGGGCTAGCATACACAGAAACAGCAAGTTGTACGATGTGAAATTATTTCATTAATACATTGAAAGCGGTGCAGTTAGTGCCAAGGACACTAGAAAATATGGAAGTTTATAATTTAACGTAATACTAAGATTAAGTTTAGTAAGCAGGAAATGTTGGGCCCGAGGAGCTTTCCGAGGCTTTCCCTGTTGGCTTAGCTGGTGACTGGATGTTTCCTTTCATATGTTTTCCCTATTTCATTAACTACTGTTTTTTACATTAACAACAAGGAATCTTCTACCTTTCTCTCTCTTTCTTTTCTAACTTCATATTATGTTATTTTTCAGAAGTATTAGAAAGCTGCTAACGAACTTAATACAAGTTGTCAATCCACTGAAAATTAGATTACCCCTACCTAGCCGGACACGGGCAGCGGCACATCGGTCACTGAAGTAAGTATGTCTGGGTGTGCGAATCTCTATGTGTGTGTGTGTGTGTGTGAGAGAGAGAGAGAGAGAGAGAGAGAGAGAGAGAGAGAGTTTTGTATGACCGATGAGACGGCTAAGAGGCCAACTGTGGAACATCTTATAAAGGAAGGGGGTCTAATTTCAATTAGTGGTACGGATAACTGAAATGCCGTGGCAATTGCAAACCTACTCAGAGTTGAAGTACACGGGGTAGTGCAATTCTTGCGGGAGGAACGCTTAAATTCGAATTCCACACAGATTCACCATGAAATACTGGTGGTATATGGACCAGTTGCAATGTCGCGTCCAGCCGTAATGAAACGGTGCCAACAATTTGACCAAGACTGCACAGCCGTAGGTGATGCTGATCGGAGAGTCCTGATCTCTTGTAACACTCAATTTCCATCTTCGCGCCAAGTTGAAAGAACATACTGGGGGGGGGGGGGGGGGGGGAAGGAGACTTTCCAATAATGACGACCTTCTCACAGTGGCATGAAATGTATACCAGTTGCGAACATGGGCAACCATCAGCTATATAATGGTATGACGACAATGAAAATTTGGGCCTGACCTGGACTCGAATTCAGATTTCCCGCTTATCGCGAGCGGTCACCTTACCACTTCCTCTTAATATTGTTCGTCATTGTTCTCGGCATTTAGTGTGGGTGGACTTCACTTGACATCCCTCCAATTTCTTCATCGGATAACTCCTTCACTCAGTTTTCTTAAAAGCAAACAAACAAACAAACAAACAAAATACAGAGCGCGGCCAGCCCTCTGACCGAAGACGCTAAGCTACCGTGCCGGCTACCATTAGGCTATGCAAACATGCTCCACGGCCAGACCCACATGTCGTCAACCATGTGTCTACAATCTGCACTCGTACATCCATTATATAAGAGTATATTCCCGTACAGGAGACACATTTTAATTGAATGTTGCTTGCCGGGTGTCGGCGGATAAATATGATGTTGCACTGGCTCTATTGTTCAGAAATACGATGTAACGTTCCTTGATTCCTTTTCAGTTAAAATGTCTCCCCTGTACTGGAATGTACCGGGTGATCAAAAAGTCAGTATAAATTTGAAAACTGAATAAATCACGGAATAATTTAGATAGAGAGGTACAAATTGACACACATGCTTGGAATGACATGGGGTTTTATTAGAACCAAAAAAAAAAGTTCAAAAAATTTTCGACAGATGGCGCTTCATCTGAGCAGAATAGCAATAATTAGCATAACGAAGTAAGACAAAGCAAAGATGATGTTCTTTACAGGAAATGCTCAGTATGACCACCATCATTCGTCAGCAATAGCTGTAGTCGAGGAATAATATTGTGAACAGCACTGTGAAGCATGTCCGGAGTTATGGTGAGGCATTGACGTCGGATGTTGTCTTTCAGCATCCCTAGAGATGTCGGTCGATCACGATACACTTGCGACTTCAGGTAACCCAAAGCCAATAATCAATCGCACGGACTGAGGTCTGCGGACCTGGGACGCCAAGTATGACGAAAGTGGCGGCTGAGCACACAATCATCACCAAACGAAGCGCGCGAGAGATCTTTCACGCCTCTAGCACTTTTTTTCTGTTTTGGTTCTAATAAAACCCCATGTCATTCCAACCATGTGTGTCAATTTTTACCTCTCTATCTACATTATTCCGTGGTTTATTAAGTTTTCAAATTTATACTGACTTTTTGATCACCCGGTATACAATGGAAACATGCTGAAGATTAGATGGGTAGATCACATAACTAATGAGGAAGTATTGAATAGGATTGGGGAGAAGAGGAGTTTGTGTCACAACTTGACAAGAAGAAGGGATCGGTTAGTAGGACATGTTCTGAGGCATCAAGGGATCACCAATTTAGTATTGGAGGGCAGCGTGGAGGGTAAAAATCGTAGAGGGAGACCAAGAGATGAATACACTAAACAGATTCAGAAGGATGTAGGCTGCAGTACATATTGGGAGATGAAGAAGCTTGCACAGGATAGAGTAGCATGGAGAGCTGCATCAAACCAGTCTCAGGACTGAAGACCACAACAACAACAACATGGGGGCCGGATGTAGACACATGGTTGGCGACAGATGGAAGTTTGGGGTCAGTCTGTCGTAGGATAGCCTAATGGAAAGGCGACCACTTGCGACAAGTGAGAAATCCCGGTTTGAGTCCCTGTCGGCCACAAATTTTCATTATCGTCATTCCATCATACAGCTGTTTGTCCACATTCGTAACTGCGAAGACAATTAATGTATTTCAAAACCGCTGTAGTCGCCGCACTGCCTGTTTCTTCGGGCATTGCATGCGTGTCCGAAGGAACAAAACATAGTATTTCTGAATAACACAGGCACTGCAGTATCGTAAGTCCTGTAATTTTTCCTCATTTTCCTTGAGGGTAGCAATGTCATGAACAAATCTTATCAGTGATATCCTTCCACTCTAAGTCGAAATCCTACTACTAAACCTTTCTTGTGTTTCCATCATCGCTTCTTCGATGTACGCTGACCAGCAGAAGACAAAGACTCCGTCCGTGACTTAAACCGTTTTTAATCATAACATGTCATGATTGGTAGTCCAGCAGTAACGCGCTGGAAACCGAGAGGTAACGGGACCGAATTCCGGTCGGAGTACTGAAATTTTCAGTCTGCCTTTAACCTAGGTTTCACCTTTCAGCGACGTGATAAGTCGCAAAGAACGATGCGTCGTTCGGATTCCACGTTAAACAGTAGATCCCCTTTCCCCACACTGGATAACTGGGGTGAATAGGAACATGCAACTCGCCAAAGTAAGGTTCAATTTAAAAATTATTTTAAAATTATCATTATTATTGTCCTACCACGTCTCTACTGGTATTCCGTTCTGTTTCCTCTCGTTTCTTACACATGTTGCAGCAAGTTGCTCAAAAGGAAGAACAGATTTCAGTTGTTTATTACAGACAAACTATAAAAGTTAGAAATACATTGCGGATGTCACTAGACAGAGGAAGGTTCGAAGTCGTGATACAGCTGCTCTGTTATTTCAAAATGGTTCAAATGGCTCTAGGCACTATGGGACTTAACATCTGACGTCATCAGTCCCCTAGACTTAGAGCTACTTAAACCTAAGTAACCTAAGGACATCACAGACATCCATGCCCGAGGCAGGATTCGATCCTGCGACCTTAGCAGCAGCGCGGTTCCGGACTGAAGCACCTAGAACCGCTCTACCACAGCGGCCGGCCGCTGCTGTTCGTTTGTACTAACATGGCGACCACACCACAAGAGAAATCGTTTTGTGTGTTGTAGTTTGCGCGAACTCACTCCATGGATGACATCGGAAGTTCACTGAGGCTTTTTGCGGATGAAGCTGCGGTATATCGAGAGGTTGTAACAATGGAAAATTGTACTGAAATGCAAGAGGATCTGCAACGAATTGACGCATGGTGCAGGGAATGGCAATTGAATCTCAGTGTAGACAAGTGTAATGTGCTGCGAATACATAGAAAGAAAGATCTCTTATCATTTAGCTACAATATAGCAGGTCAGCAACTGGAAGCAGTTAATTCCATAAATTGTCTGGGAGTACGCATTAGGAGTGATTTAAAATGGTATGATCATATAAAGTTGATCGTCGGTAAAGCAGATGCCAGACTGAGATTCATTGGAAGCATCCTAAGGAAATGCAATCCGCAAACAAAGGAAGTAGGTTACAGTACCCTTGTTTGCCCACTGCTTGAATACTGCTCAGCAGTGTGGGATCCGTACCATATAGGGTTGATACAAGAGAGAGAGAAGATCCAACAGAGAGCAGCGCGCTTCGTTAGAGGATCATTTAGTAATCGCGAAAGCGTTACGGAGATGATAGATAAATTCCAGTGGAAGACTCTGCAGGAGAGACGCTCAGTAGCTCGGTACGAGAACATACCTTCACCGAGAAGTCAAGCAGTATATTGCTCCCTCCTACGTATATCTCGAGAAGAGACCATGAAGATAAAATCAGAGAGATCAGAGCCCACACAGAGGCATACCGACAATCCTTCTTTCCACGAAAAATACGAGACTGCAGTAGAAGGGAGAACCGATAGAGGTACTCAAGGAACCCTCCGCCACACACCGTTAGGTGGTTTGCGGAGTATGGATGTAGATGTAGATGTAGATTGTTCACGTGCAAGGTCCAGTCCGCCGTCGATTCAGCAAGAAGCCGCCTCTGCACAAGCAGGTTTGTGGCTGGCACAGAAAATTATTGGAAGCTGGTTCCATTTGCAAAGGAAAGAGCACTGGTCGGGCACGCACGTCGGATGAAAATGTCGTGCTTATCCGGGATGCATTCACACGGAGCCCTGGGGAATCTGTAAGACGGGTCGGCCAGGAACCAGTTACCGCAGCAATTGCGTCCCGCCGCCTGTAACAGATGGTACGACATTTCGCATTTCAGTTGATTAGGATACTGCAGAGGACACTTTTTCCGAAAGACTCATTTTTTCGGACGAATCGACGTTTCAGCCATCGGCTAAAGTAAACTGCCATAACGTAGGAATTTGGGGGTCACAAAATCCTGGTGTCATCGTCGAACATGAAAGAGATTCATCGAAACTCAATGTGTTTCGTCCTCTTCCTGTTCACAAAGTTTATGGACATACCTTTTTCGCGCAGGAAACTGTGAGAGGAATGTCTTACATGGAGAGGCCGAGCGGTTCTGGGCGCATCAGTCTTGAACCGCGCGACCGCTACGGTCGCAGGTTCGAATCCTGCCTCGGGCATGGATGTGTCTGATGTCCTTCGGTTAGTTAGGTTTAAGTAGCTCTAAGTTCTAGGGGACTGATGACCTCAGCAGTTTAAGTCCCATAGTGCTCAGAGCCATTTGAACCAATCTTACATGGACATGATGCAAAATTGGTTGTTTCCTCAACTTCACGAAGACTCCAGTGAGATCATTTTTATTCATGACGGTGGCCGCTTCACTTTTTTCTTGAGTTGCGGCGTTCTCTTAACAACAGCATCCCACAACTTTGGATTGGAAGAGGTGTACAGCAAGACCTTGATCTTTGCATTCGGCTTCCCACGTCACCAGACTTCACGCCTTGCGATTTTTTCTTCTGTGGCGGTACATAAAACTATGGCAGCTACTTCGCAACAGTTGAGAAATCGAATTGCTGAAGCTGTCGATTTAGGAAACCAGATACCTGTTGATTCGTATGTGTGATGAAGCGGACTGCTGTTTCGATGTTTCTGGAGCAACACATAGTGCTCACGTCGAGTGGTGTGAAGTGAAGTGTCGGGTGTCTAGGGCCCCGCGCCGGTAGAAAGTCGCCTGGTGCAAGACTTTCGAGTTGACGTCACTTTGGTGACTTGCGCGTCGAAAGGGATGATATGATAACCCACCCAGCCGGGAATCGAACCCAGGCCCCTTTGGACGGCGTTCCGTCACGCTGACCACTCAGGTATCGGGGCGGACCTCATGTTCAGTGAATCGTATATTGTCTGTGCAAACATAAAACTTTGAACCGTCTTCTGTCTATTGATATGTGCAGTGTATTCTAACTTCCATAGTTTCTAATAAACAACTGAAATATTTTCTTTTTTTTCTCAGCCTGTACGTTGGCCGTGCTTAATTCGTAAATCCATCGTTGTCGCTCCAGGCACGGTCCTGTGTTAGGTTGGCCGAGTTGCGCACCACGTCGCACAACTGGACGTGCGGCGTTGGCTCCGGCAGAGGCCGGACTATGGCGAGACCGGGGCAGGATGACGAGAGGTAGGCGCGTGCGCGCACCGCGGCCACACACGGCCAGGCGCAGCACACATGCGCGCGCGCATGCGCTCTGGCGTGCGCCGCCAGGGGCGAAACCGGCGCTGCGGTCGCTCTGCCGGAGATCACTCTGACGGACTGGCTTCCTCAGCAAGCGGACACAGCCGCAGCGGTAGCGGTACACCCGCAGTAGTGACTTGTAGAGCAACGGGAACGAGAGAGTCTGGAGTTTAGCGTCCCGATCAGAAGATGATGAGAGAAGGTGCACTGCAGCACTTGGACCATAATGCTCACGAAAATTGTCGTGACATCTCGAGGGAACCAATTCACGGTTTACCAGTAGTAGCGTAGACCAAGAAGACCACTGCTCACGTCAAACCAGCCACTCAGTCAGGATGGCAACAAGTTGCATAGGAAAACAATCAGAATCAGCAAGGTGGTTCAGAACGGCTGACTGGAAACGGCAGTGATACACACTACTGGCCATTAAAATTGCTACACCACGAACATGGCGTGCTACAGACGCGAAATTTAACCGACAGGAAGAAGATGCTGTGATATGGAAATGATTAGCTCTTCAGAACATTCATACGAGGTTGGCGCCGGTGGCGACACCTACAACGTGCTGACATGAGGAAAGTTTACAACCCATTTATCATACACAAACAGCAGTTGACCGGCGTTGTCTGGTGAAACATTGTTGTGATGCCTCGTGTAAGGAAGAGATATGCGTACCATCACGCTTCCGACTTTGATAAAGGTCGGATTGTAGACTGTCGCGATTGCCGTTTATCGTATCGCGACATTGCTACTCGCGTTGGTCGTGATCCAATGACTGTTGGTAGAATATGGAATCGGTGGGTTCAGGAGGGTAATACGGAACGCCTCGTATCACAAACAGTCGAGATGACAGGTATCTTATCCGCATGGCTGTAACGGATCGTGCAGCCACGTCTCGATCCCTGAGTCAACAGATGGGGACGTTTGCAAGACAACAACCATCTGAACGAACAGTTCGACGACGTCTGCAGCAGCATGGACTATCAGCCTGGAGACCACGGCTGCGGTTACCCTTGACGCTGCATCACAGACAGGAGCGCCTGCGATGGTGTACTCAACGACGAACCTGGGTGCACGAATGGCAAAACGTCATTTTTTCGGATGAATCCAGGTTCTGTTTATAGCATCATGATGATCGCATCCGTGTTTGGCGACATCGCGGTGAACGCACATTGGAAGCGTGTATTCGTTATCGCCATACTGACGTATTACCAGGCGTGATGGTATGGGGTGCTATTGGTTACACGTCTCAGTCACCTCTTGTTCGCATTGACGGCACTTTGAACAGTGGATGTTTCATTTCAGATGTGTTACGACCCGTGACTCTACCCTTCATTCGATCCCTGCGAAACTATACATTTCAGCAGGATAATGCACGACCGCATGTTGCAGTTCCTGTACTGGCCTTTCTGAATACAGAAAATGTTCGACTGCTGCCCTGGCAAACACATTCTCCAGATCTCTCACCAACTGAAAACGTCTGGACAATGGTGACCAAGCAACTGGCTCGTCACAATACGCCAGTCACTACTCTTGATGAACTGTGCTATCGTGTTGAAGCTGCATGGGGAGCTGTACCTGTACACGCCATCTAAACTCTGTTTGACTCAATGCCCAGGCGTATCAAGGCCGTTATTACGGCCAGAGTTGGTTGTTCTGGGTACTGATTTCTCAGGATCTATGCACCCAAATTGCGTGAAAATGTAATCACATGTCAGTTCTAGTATAATATATTTGTCCAATGAATACCCGTTTATCATCTGCATTTCTTCTTGGTGTAGCAATTTTAATGGTCAGTACCAGCAACCATAGCGAAATCTGCGAATCTCCCTGTGAAAGTCATAGAAGAGATTAACATCGATTCTGACGGCGCACGAAGGCGCAATGGTATGCTACAGCTGAATACCTCACCATGCAAGCAAACGGAGAGGTCAAAAGTCACGGGAATGGTGTCCCATCAGAAGATATGCCGTGTAAAAGGCCTGAATGTTGCGGCCAGTTCCGTCTAACAGGAAAAGATAGACACGATAGCTTGACAGTCTGGTACAGGCATAATTATATGGCAGCAAGCAGCGAGTTAAGTGTCTTTCAGCGTGGGATTTCAATCGGCGCAAGATACATGTCCAAGACACAACGAAAATTGGACAGGAATTCGGAATTCCGAGACGGTATTGTCTGCGACGGATCTTCAATACCTCAGTGTTTCCCTACGCATAAGCTGCAGCGCAAGATGCCCACTAGTGTTTGACGAACGGAGGTCACGTAATATTCAACGGTCTACTCTGTGAGACCGCAGCCAGTTTGAATATGGGGCGTTAGGAGCCCGTTCCCGCTAATAATCGTAAGCAGATATCTGCACCGCATAGGCTACAGCGGCCTACGATCGACGTAACACCTAATTCCTTCCCATGAGTTCTGCCTACTCAGCGTAAATCGGGCGGCAACTGGACCCATGACTTCCACATTAGTTCAGCGAACACTGATGCATATGCAGCTCAGAACACGAGATATTGCTTGCGCCTTTGCTGATGACGTTCCACCGACAAAAGAAACTTCAAATGCGCGACATTATCAAAGGTAGTCTACTCCGTACTGAAGACAGGTAACAATCATCGGCGATTCACGTTTTCTACTTCATAGTGAACAAAGACGCAACGTGTCCTGTGAGAAACGTCGACGAACAAACGTTATTAATCCACCGCTGGACGAAAAGGCAATGTTTAGAGAAGCAATACGGTGAGAGGAATATTTCGTCGCATCCTCTAGGACCTTTGTTGTGCTATACTTGGTTAGTTTAGCTATGAATCAATCCGAGTAGTTCAAGTACAGGTGCGTGTGGTGACCATCTTCCCTAGGTGGTACGAGACGCAGCAGCACATTGTCAGGCGCCTAGCAAGTAACAGACAGAGCGTAATGTAGACTCCAGTTTACCTCAGTTCCCCCCTGAATTCCTTGGATGTAAGTAACCAACGCTCTCTTTAAAAGCTATGAGAAACACTACTGCCAACACGGATAGAGATCAATGAAATTTGGCGTCGTCAAATTGGAGCAGGCGATCTGTTTCCAAAGTTTTTTATAAACAATTGTTTTCATCGCACATATGGACTAACTGCGATTTGTTGGTTTCGACACTTACGAGTCATCAGAAGAACCACTGTCTTGTTACGAAAGTAACAAGTTAAGCAGTCATCTTGCGGTCGTATTGGTCACTTCAGTTGATTTTAAGTGACCAGTGTGGGTGCTATATGACTATTCGACGTATTACTTTCGTAACAAGATCTATATTTAAATCTATATATATACTCCGAAATCAGTCAAGTGGTTAATGGTGACGGGTACCTTCCACCACTGGTAGTCATTGCCTTTCCTGTTTCGTTCGCAAATGGACCGAGGGGTAAACGACTGTCTGTACGTTTCCGTACAAGTGCTGATACGTGAAATCTCGTCTTCGAGGCCCTTATGTAAGATGTATGTTGGCAAGCGTAGGCTCATTCTGCATTCTGTCGCAAATAAAGATTCTCTACACTTTCTCAACATTGTTTCAAGAAAAGAACGATGTCTTTCCTCCACGAATTCCCATTTGAATTCACGGAACATTTTAGTAATACTTTGGAGTGGATCGAACCTACCAGTAGCAAATCTAGTAATATGCCCCCAATTGCTTCGATGTCTTCCTTTAATCCGACCCGATGCAGATGCCGAGCACTCATATAGAACTCAAGACTGGACCGCATAAGTGTATGCGGTAACCATTATAGAGGAGCTACACTTTCCTCGAATTCTCCGAAAAAACCGAAATCTCCCATTCGCCTTCCCTATAGTCGATCTCACGTGTCGTTCCGTTTCATGTCGCTTTGGAATGTTAGCCAAGATACTTAATGGACGTGATTGCGTCAACTTGCACATTACTAATATTGTGTTCGAACATTACAGCACTATTTTCCCTACTTATCTTCGTTAGTATACATTTTTTTCCATATTTAGAGCGTACTGTCATTGATCATATCAAACCAAATTATATGCAGATAATCTTGTATTCCACTACAGTCACCCAATAACAATACTTCCCCGCACACTACAGCATAATCAGCAAAAAGACTGAGATTTTTGCTCATCCCATCCGTCAGATCGTTTATGTACACAGAGGACAAGCGATGTCCTACCATACTTCCTTGGGCCGCTACTAACGATATCATTGTCTATGGCGCGCACACGGCGTCCAGAACTGTGTACTGGTCTCTATAACTTAAATAAAATTACAATGAAATGAACACCCCTAGCTGCATACAGGCGTTGATATAAGTCAACGGGGACAGTTCAAAATGAGTGCCCCGACCGGGACTCGAACCCGGGATCTCCTGCTTACATGGCAGACGCTCTATCCATTTTTTTTTTTTTAAATCGTTGTGTTTAGTCGTTGTGGACGTCACATGACGTCCGTTCAAGTTCGTATGTTGATCCTTCCACTCAGTTTTTTTTTTTTTTTATTATTACAGATGGCTCTGAGCACTATGAAACCTAACATCTGAGATTGTCAGTCCCCTAGACGTAGAACTACTTAAACCTAACCAACCTAAGGACATCACACACATCCATGCCCGAGGCAGGATTCGAACCTGCGACCATAGCAGCAGCGCGGTTCCGGACTGAAGCGCCTAGAACTGCTCGGCCACATATCCATCTGGGCCACCGAGGACACAGAGGATAGTGCGACTGCAGGGACTGATCTCTGGCACGCCTCCCGTGAAATCCACATTCGCAACTTTTTGTCCCGCATTATACTCATAGTGCCCCTGCCCATTATACTCATTACTCGCGGCTTTACTGCCAATTCCCGTAAGATTTCGGGAACTGTTGGTGCCTCCGCACGGAAGAAGATGGTCAAATGGCCGGTGAGCCTTAATTATATATGTCCGCAAGAACAGATACCATCTTTATATATATATAACTTAAATAGTCTTCGAGCATTGACAGCTCTGAGAACATATTCTACATGCACATCTACATACATAATCTGCAAGCCACCGTACGGTGTGTAGCGGAGGGTACCCTGTGGAACTACTAGTCGTCTTCTTTTCTGCTCCACCCTCAGACAAACCGTATGAGCCCTAATTTCTCGTATCTAGTCTTCGTGGCCCTTACACGAAATCTATGTTGCCGGCAGTAGGATCGTTCTGCAGTCAGCTTCAAATCTCGGTTGCCTAAATTTTATAGTGTTCCTCGAAAAATATCTCGCCATGGTAGCCGAGAGCGCTAATGCGCAGCTTCCTAGACTCGGGTAGGCGGGCCGGCTCCAGATCGAATCGGCCCCACGGATTAACGACGAGGACCGGTACGCCGGGCAGCCTGGATGTGGTTTTTAGGTGGTTTTCTACATCCCACTAGGTGAATACAGGGCTGGTTCCCACGTCCAACCTCAGTTACACGCTTCGCCGACATTTGCAAACGTTCGCACTATTCCATGGATTACTCTAGAGTCTAGACTCAGACAGCTGGGGTATACTAATTCCGTCCGAAGGGAGTGGGGAGTGTTCAGGGTGTCGTGACAGGACGGATATCCGGCCATCCTCTGCAGCTAACACTGCCAAATCAATAGTAACAGGAACCGCGCGACTGCTACGGTCGCAGGTTCGAATCCTGCCTCGGGCATGGATGTGTGTGATGTCCTTAGGTTAGTTAGGCTTAAGTAGTTCTAGGTTCTAGGGGACTGATGACCTCAGATGTTAAGTCCCATAGTGCTCAGAGCCATTTGAACCAATAGTAACACGGCTGACCCCGCGTGAAGTGGGACCAAGACCCCAAGAAAGAAAGAAAAAAAGTGTTGCTCGAAAGAACGTCGCCGTCCCTCCAGCGATTCAGATTTGAGTTCCCAAAGCATTTCCGTACGACCTGTGTGGTATGAACCTACCAGTAACAAAATCTAGCAGTCTGCCTCTGAACTGCTTAGATGTCTTCCTTTAATCTAACCTGGTACAGATCCCAAATACTCGAGCAGTACTCAAAAATCACTATCATCCTGTGTGTGGTCTCCTTCAGAAATAAAAAACACTGTCCTAAGATTCTTCCAATAAACCGAAGTCGACCGTTCACCTTCCTTACCACAATCCCCAAGTGCTACTGGATACTGTTTCAGCCGGCCGCTGTGGCCGAGTGGTTCTAGGTGCTTCAGTCCGGAACCGCGCTGCTGCTACGGTCGCAGGTTCGAATCCTGCCTCGGATATGGATGTGTGTGATGTCCTTAGGTTAGTCAGATTTAAGTAGTTCTAAGTCTATGGGACTGATGACTTCAGATGTTAAGTCCCAAGTGCTTAGAGCCATTTGAACCATTTTTGATACTATGAAATGATAATTAAATGGACACCCTAGCTGCAAACAGGCAGTGATGTACTTCATTGGGGACATGTTGAAAATGTGTGCCCCGACCGGGACTCGAACCCGGGATCTCCTGCTTACATGGCAGACGCTCTTTCTATCTGAGCCACCGCGGGCACAGAGGATAGTGCGTCTGCAGGGACTTAACCCTTGCACGCTCCCCGTGAGATCCACATTCCCAACATGTCCACACCACTACATTCGTAGTGCGCCTAATAGATGTTTGCCATCATACTCATTACTCGTGGCAGATTAATCTACCAAGTCCCGTACGTGTTCGGGCATAACGTGTGCGTTCGCACATGAAGGTCAATGGCCGGGAAGCCATATTTTAACATCACCGCCTGTTTAGAGCTAGGGTGTCCATTTAATTATCATTTGATTTCTAGCAAAGCTCCATGGTCATCCACGGTAACTGTTCTTTCGGGAACAGATACTACCGTCATATATAGTTAAAATATGGTTCCCGGCCATTGACCTTCATGTGCGAACGCACACGCTATGCCCGAACTCGTACGGGACTTGGTAGATTAATCTGCCACGAGTAATGAGTGTGATGGGCAAACACCTATTAGGCGCACTACGAATGTAGTGGTGTGGACATGTTGGGAATGTGGATCTCACGGGGAGCGTGCAAGGGATAAGTCCCTGCAGGCGCACTATCCTCTGTGCCCGCGGTGGCTCAGATGGATAGAGCGTCTGCCATGGAAGCAGGAGATCCCGGGTTCGAGTCCCGGTCGGCGCACACATTTTCAACATGTCCCCAATGAAGTACATCACCGCCTGTTTGCAGCTAGGGTGTCCATTTAATTATCATTTCATTTCTAGCAAAGCTGCATGGTCATCCACGGTAACTGTTCTTTCGGGAACAGATACTACCGTCACATATAATTTTTGACACTGCTCCTGACGGTGACTCATAACAGTCAAAAGCAGTAAACAGTTTTAAGTCCATACAATGCGATCAAGATAATTACAAATAAGAAAGTATGACTATAGATGTGGGCACTTGACTGAGCGGTAAGGATCCATAGTAAAATGTGAGTCAAAACAACTGTCAGTATGTCGTGTGTTGCAACATGTACGGCAAGTATCAAGTTTCGGCCGCAGTTGAGAGTCAGCGCGACGAAGCAAAGAGGAAGAGTTCGGTCCGAGGCTGAAAGGAGAAGTACCAGGAGAGCTGCGGCTCCGGTTCGCCAGTGGGGGAGGTAGCAGAGCGGTAGTATGGAGGGGGGGAGGGGAAGTTGAAGGGAGGGGGCGGCAGTCGTAAAGGCGGGCGGCGCGGAGCGGCCCTCGCCGGGCCCCGAAACGGCGGCCCGTTAATTGAGAGCTCATTTGCGTCCCTAAATTGCTAAATCAATACGGGCCACGCTTATTAAAGGAGCACAGCGGACCGGGCCCGCAGCGCCGGCCGCCGCGGCCGGCCAAGGCGAACCCTCATCCAGGGGCACACGTCTTGCAGGCAGGTGCAAAGTGTTTGCTCGAAACTAGGTAAGGGTGTCGCGGATATTTAAACACAGTCATATTCGTCACAGATACGTCTGTATTCAATGACAGTTCCACTGAATTCTTTTTTAACAAAGCACGCATCATGTAACGTAGCTCCGCAGTTGAGACACTGCTCTCGTATCCAGCAGCCTCAGGGTTCAGGTCCCCTGCGATTTTCCTCAATCCCTCTACACAAATACGGGAACAGATGCTTTGAAAATTTACAAGCTCGCTATACTCTTCCAATTCGAGATTTTGCTCCGTCTCCATACGCCTCGTCGTCCACAGGATGTTTATTTCAGTCCTTCAAACCACACACATACGTATTGTTACTAGTTTAGTCACTTGTCAACAAACTAAACTGGCGGAAATAGAAAGCATTACATCAGGAAGCATCAAACATTTTGGAAATGTTCACCACATAATGGGTATTAAGGAATTAAACTTTCAATCTATTCGCGCATATGGGATAGTTCGTAAAAAATTCCTAAAGTTAAATTTTGAAAATAATAGAAGAAATAAAACAAGTAAGAGATTTTTTAAATTGAGAATTTGTGCGTGTTCTCGATGTGACTTTGGTGCTATATTTTTGAGTTTTGTAACAAGTAGGTGATTCCATTTTTTGCCTCACTATGTAGACGACTCACTTAGTTGTCTTCAATCATTTACTCCAAGCAGTGGAGCGGTTTTCCTCAACCCTTTAGACAAATACGGGAACATATGCTTTAAAAATTTACAAGTTCATTATCCTCTTCCAATTCGAGATTTTGCTCCGTCTCTATACGCCTCGTCGTCCGCAGAATGTTAAATCTTAATCTTATTTCAGTCCTTAAAACCACACACATACGTATTGTTACTAGTTTACTCACTTGTCAACAAACTAACCTGGCGGAAATAGAAAGCATTAAATCAGGAAGCACCAAACATTTTGGAAATGTTCACCACGTAAAGGGTATTAAGGAATTAAACTTTCAATGTATTCGCGCATGTAGGATAATTCGTAAAAAAATTGCTGAAGTTAAATTTTGAAAATTATAGAAGAAATAAAACACGTAAGAGATTTTTAAATTGAGAATTCGTTTGTGTTCTTGATGTGACTTTGCTGCTATATTTTTTAGTTTTGTAACAAGTAGGTGATTCCATTTTCTGCCTCAGTATGTAGACGACTGACTAAGTTGTCTTCACTCATTTACTTCGAGCAGTGGTCTTATATGTTCTCGCCCCCTTAAAGACTAGATTGATGTCATTTCTAAGATTTCTTCGACGTCCGGTTGGATCCAGCAGCAGCCAGCTTATATGAGACCACTATGAGGAACACCTTAAGAAGTGGACTGTGTCAGTTGATTACATACTGGTCGAAAAAACTGAATCGCCAACATACCTACAAAACGAAACCAATTCATCAAAAGAGGTCATCTCATTTGGGAAGATGTATTCCACAGTCACTAGCTGAGAATAATGGAGGATTCAGATCACAATATAATAATTGGTTTTTGAAGAAAAACTTTGGTAAGCAAATCAATGAAGTTATCCGAGTCACTTTTCACAATTTCATACAGAAACTTTACAAACGTACGTACCAACAGACTTGACATTTGCCTTCAGTACGTGCTATAAAAAGACAATAGTAGAAGAATCCTGGTTCTGGGTAAACTTAATCTCAGTTGTTCAGCACGGATCTGCAAAGGTGTTGAAACGTGTGATTCCGTACAGGGAACGCCTTCTTCATGGACAACTGAGCGGGAGATACGCGGATGAATTTATATAACTATTCAACAGTATTTTTGTTAAACAAAGGTGAATACAGTCCCTTGCTAAATTGTTGTGAAAACAGAGGACAAAACTTCACAAATTCGCGTGCTGACGGGAGTAGTTTCCAAGGATCAGTGACGCCAAAATAAAGAAAAGAATATTTGGAAGCAATTACGGAATTAATTTCTGATGAATATTTTCTTCCTTTGTTGAATGATGAAAGAATGGTATGGCTGGCTTTCACAGTCTGTAAGTGGTTATTAGATAGCCATAGGTCAGAGAACTATTATAACATTGTATTGTACAAGAACTGCTGACGTCATATCATTTTACGAGATTTAATAGTCCCTTAATCTACATCTCCAGAGAGACCGTTTGGACGTCTTCGTGGATGACTTTGGCGCCGATGGTGATGAACGTGGAGAACATCTTCACCGGACAGTTCTCAAATGGAAAGGCGTTATCAAAGCAAGTGCAGTACAGTAATGTTCTCGAACTGCTGCTGGGCCTTAGGAAGCGACATGACTGAGACAAGGTATTGCAGGATAGCGGGAGGTAGTTATTTTAGGTATGTATCTTTACTTTTATTTACTATTACATTATTCATTCCCTTAATTCCTTTGTGTACTGAGAGATTTTCTTTTTACTGTTTGAATTTGGAAGTCTTGTTGCGAGAGCATATCATTTTGCCAGGTACACTTAGAATACAGGGTGTAAATTTTAAGTTGACAAACCAGAATAACTCGAAAAGTAAGCTTCACAAGAAAAAATGTGTAAAAACCAAAGTTGATTATTTTCGAGGGGGACATCTGCTGGTGCTAAAATTAGCGCGCCACCCCAGCTCCCTGGGGGTGGGGCGGGAGGCAACTTTAAAATTTCAAATGGGAACCCCCATTTTTATTGCAGAATCAAATTCTACATAAAAAGCTTCGTACATTCTTTGTTAAGCTTTTGTTTTCATTCTTGGTAGTTGGCGCTGTAATTCAAGAAAACCCATGTTCTCATTTTTTCGTGGAAAATGGTTACGGATCAATAAAAAGATACTTACTTACTGCGTAAATTTTGATTAGCTAAAACTAAAACTCTCCCTCTCTCTCCTCATAGGGTGGGGTCTGAGAGAGAGGAATTAGAGTATTACAAATGTTGACCGACATATTAATTTTTTCCGTAGATTCGGATAAGTTTTGTTTGTTTCGCGGTCATGAGGCCACACAACTTTTAATTATCAAACAAATCATCTGACTACCTAACTAACTAACTAACCGAATCAATTCTTCAAACTTCAAACGTCTGATTACTTTAGAAAATATTTAATGTGTTAAATATTTTACGTCAACCAGACATCTGAGAAAAAGTTTAGAGCATTATGTTTAAAGTTTGTTGGAAGTGAATAAGTGGTCTCATTATCAAACACTGGATGAATATATTCATATCCAAAGCTAGTTTTTCCCGCACCTAAATGTTTATGATTCCATGTCTTCTGTGCTGTCTGTGGTAAAACGATATAATTTTGCGTGTGTATTCAGTGGTATCTAGGTATTGTCTGAAAAGTTTGTTGGGAATGGTGTTGGTAGTAAAGAAGTAATAATACCCCTTACCGCAATTTTCCGGCATGAACAGAGAAAATGTCGTAAACGATAGACTAATTCTTTTCATTTCACTGATTTGTGAGAGGGTGTCAGTGGCAAAATGCTTCCTGAAGGTTTGAAATTATGTTTAAAGCTTGTTGGAGATCGCTCAGTGCTCTCATTTTCAAATAATGGGTGAATATAGTCGATACAATTTGCGCATAGAGAGCTCCGCTGTCTCTAGACATATTCATATCGTCTAACTGTAGCACATGTCTTATTTTGCAAAGTCCTTAACATAAGATCATACTTCTTAATGAGTAGATTATGAATAATTATTTAAAATTTGTAACTAAATTTTCCATATTTCCTGAATGCCGTTAGATACACAAGCTGCAACTGGAGCTATGAGTCACGAACCTTGTAATATGAACCGGCTTAGTAATGTACAATGTGTGGTGTCACCGCCAGACACCACACTTGCTAGGTGGTAGCTTTAAATCGGCCGCGGTCCATTAGTACATGTCGGACCCGCGTGTCGACACTGTCAGTAATTGCAGACCGAGCGCCACCACACGGCAGGTCTAGAGAGACGTACGAGCACTCGCCCCAGTTGTACGACGACTTTGTTAGCGACTACACTGACGAAGCCTTTCTCTCATTTGCCGAGAGACAGTTAGAATAGCCTTCAGATAAGTCCATGGCTACGACCTAGCAAGGCGCCATTAACCATTTCTAGAGAGAGCTCACTTGTATCATCAAGAATGCTGTATACAAATGATGGATTAAAGTTAAGTATTCCAGCAGCTACGTACTTTTCTTTATAGCATTCATTACGTATCCTGTTACAGACGTACCGCCCACCTGCGTGAGTTGACGCGTGCATTTCGGTGATGATGATGATGATGTTTGGTTTGTGGGGCGCTCAACTGCGTGGTTATCAGCGCCCATACAATTACCCAGTCTTTGCTCAGTCCAATTTCGCCACTTTCCTGGATGATGATGAAATGATGAGGACAACACAAACACCCAGTCATCTCGAGGCAGGTGAAAATCCCTGACACCGCCGGGAATCGAACCCGGGACCCCGTGCTCGGGAAGCGAGAACGCTACCGCGAGACCACGAGCGGCGGACTGAATTTCGGCCTCCTCTTGCAACACAGTGTTGGCTCTTCTGCCAACACTACACAATGGTGTGCAAAACTTAACAAGGAAAGTGACTTTCACATGATGTGTCCTTGCCGATTAACAATTCTGGATCGAACTTCGACCAGACGCAGAAACAACTGCTGCAGTGTGGTAGAGTATAGTACAGAAGATAACTCTAAGAAAGACGTAATGAGACGAACGGAAATGAAAGTTTTATTCAAAGACTGTTATCATACCGGAGTCTACGCGATTCGTGATGGTCCTTTCGACATTACAACAGGCGAGACAGGGTTGGTGATAGGGTGCGTGGCCACCATTGACTGCACTGCAGGCTCTGCAACGTGCTTCCCTGCTGACCACGAGGTTAGTAAGGATTTCTTGTCGTAGGGTGCTCCATTCCTCCACCAACGCATTCACCACTGCTGGATGGCCTTTGGTGCATGTGAAACTTCTGCAATACTTCTCCCCAACGCATTTCGACGCCAGCCCATTCGCCGAATATCCTCTCGTTCCATGTACTCCTCCATCTTCGCTGTTCGGTAAGAACGCGCATTGTCATCAGGTCAGGGCGAAATGCACACCTCGAAAGACACAAGTGAGGAAAGCGCATAGTGTCAAAATATCGCTGAACTGGTGAGCGTACCTAGCTCAAGGATTCGAAGGTCGGTGTTACCATATAACTTCTCCAATTTATTCAATGTGTGTGTTGATCAGGCAGTAAAGAAAACCAAAGGAAAATTTGGCGTAGGAATTTAAGTTCTGGGAGAAGAAATACAAACTTTGAGGTTTGTAATTCTGTCAGAAACAGCAAAGGACTTGGAAGAGCAGCTGAACAGAATGGACAATGTCTTGAAGGGGAGATATAAGACAAAAACAAAAGCAAAACAGTGATCATGGTATGTAGTCGAATTAAATCAGATGACCCTACGGAAATTATATTAGGAAATGAGACACTTAAAGTAGTAGACGAGTTTTGCTACTTGGGCAACAAAATAGTTGATGATGATCGAAGTAGAGAGGATATGAAATGTATCTGTCAATGGAAAGGTTCGTTGGTTAGTTGATTCGGGGAGGGGACCAAATAGCAAGTTCATTGGCCCCATCGGATTAGCAAAGAATGGGGAAGCAACTCGGCCGTGCCCTTTCAAAAGAACCATCCCGGCGCAATGGCAAGAAAAGTATTCTGAAGAAGAGAAATGTCGATTTAAGTGTTAGGAAGTCTTTTCTGAAGGAATTTGTCTGGTGTGTAGCCATTTATGGAAGGGAAACGTGGACAGTAAACAGTTAAGACAAAAGGAGAACCTTTCTGTAGAGGATTTTTAAGCCTTCGTTCTGCTTTTAGTTTCTCCAATTTTATGACTTTCGTTCCCATTTCTGCTGATTTCCATTTCCGGTTCTTTACTGTTTCCTAAGTCACGGACCGGGCGCTAATGACCATAGCAGTTTTGCGCCCTTAAAAAAAAAAAAAAAAAAAAAAAAAGAGAATAACAGTTTTCGAAATGTGGTGCTACAGGAGAATGCAGAAGATTGGGTGGGTCGATCACATAACTGTTGAGGAGGTACTGAACAGAATTGGGGAGGTAAGGAATTTGTGGCACAACCTGACCAAAATAAGGGATCGGTTGATAGGACACATTCTGAGACATCAAGGGATTACCAGTTTAGTACTGGAGGGAAGTGTGGGTAGTAAAAATCGCAGATGGAGTCCACGACATGAATACAGTAAACAGATTCAGAAAGATTTAGGTTTCAGTAGTTATTCTGAGATGAAGAGACTCACGCAAGATAGAGTAACTGCACAAAACCAGTCTTCGGACTGAGGACCACAACAACAACATTCCCATGCAACATTATGATGGTTGGTTGATTTCAGGAAGGAGATCAAACAACGAGGACATCGGCGTCATCGTATTAGGGAAGGATGGGGAAGGAATACGGCCGTGTCCTTTCATAGGAATCATCCCGGCATTTGCCTGAAGCGATTTAGGGAACTCACGGAAAACCTAAATCAGAATGGCCGGACACGGGACTGAACCGTCGTCCTGCCGAATGCCAATCCACTGTCCTAACCCGTGCGCCACATTGCTCGGTGCAACATTACGCATCGCAACACAGTAAACGGGGACCCCCCAGAACGATCACGTTTGACAATATTCCTGGGTGCATTGCATGTTCCCACCTCTTTCTATATGAAGGTACCTTCAGAATCACTACTGTCATCCGAAAAGAACATGCGATTACACTCCTCGCTGGTCCAGTCCATATGCTCTTGACACCAACGCAAACGGCGCCACCGACGTGCTGGTGTCAACCGAACGCACTTGGCGCTATAGTCACGTTGACATCACGCCACGTGACAAAGAGCTATCTGTGCATGGCTGGGAGACGTCTGGCAACATGCTCCCGCAGTCATCCATTTCCACGGTGTTAGTTACGTTGCTTTATCTGTCTCGTCCTTAAGGTTTGCAGAGCAGTATACAGGGTTTTTCCGTAAGAGGGTGCAAAAATGCAACACGACATTGATATTGCTCCACTGAACAATTTGAGGTAAGGAACCCTGGGTCAGGGAAGACGGCTTAAGGAGATACGGAAGTTAACTTGTCTACCGGCTTGTCTAGCATTACTGTTGGTTGGTTGGTTGTTTTGGGGAAGGAGACCAGACAGCGTGGTCATCGGTCTCATCGAATTAGGGAAGGATGGGGAAGGAAGTCGGCCATGCCCTTTGAAAGGAACCATCCCGGCATTTGCCTGGAGTGATTTAGGGAAATCACGGAAAACCTAAATCATGATGGCCGGACGCGGGATTGAACCGTCGTCCTCCCGAATGCGAGTCCAGTGTCTAGCATTACTGTTTTCTAGCAGCAGCAGTAACAGCAGCACTCCGTCTTCAGGCCACAAGTGGCCCATCGGGACCATTCGACCGCCGTGTCATCCTCAGTGGGGGATGCGGATTGGAGGGGCGTGTGGTCAACACACCGCTCTCCCAGTCGTTATGATGGTTTCCTGTGACCGTAGCCGCTACAATTCGGTCGAGTAGCTTCTGAATTGGCATCACGAGGATGAGTGCACACCGAAAAACGGCAACAGCGCATGGCGTCCTGGACGGTCACCCATCCAAATGCCGGCCATACCCGACAGTGCTTAACTTCGGTGATCTGACGGGAACTGGTGTATCCATTGCGGCAAGGCCGTTGCCCACTGTTTTCCAACTTGTTTACAACTAACATGGGTACAAGTTTACACGCACTGTGCTGTTTAATTACATGTACATTTTTTAGTTCCTGCAAGTAAACAAGGACAACCCTGATTACTACTACTTGTCCACAATTTGGCTCTATTCTATCTTATTTACATGATTCCACGACGGAATGTGCTATGAATCAACGACAGACCCATTCATTACAGTTTCGCAGAACTCACTGACGTGCACCTTGTGTATGGGGAAGTGCGTTGCAATGCTCTCGCTGCTGAAAGCCTGTACAGAGAACGATTTCGTAACTATCATCCGTCATGACGTGTGTTTATTTCTCTCGGTCGAGGAACGCGGGGTATTGGTTCATTGGAAGGAAGAAACGAGAGACTTGGCAACGTGGGGCCTACTCGCTCACCCGATTTTGAAGAGGTTGTGCTGGAAAGCGTTGCGGCGGACCCCGCTGTAAGTACTCATCGTCTTGGAAGTGAAATGGGCGTTGCACATACTAGCGTGTGGTGAGTGCTCCACGAACAAGAATTACATCCGTATCACCCACAACGACTACATGCAATGCTTGTGACTGACTTTGCACCAAGGGTCGCATTTTGTAAGTGGCTGCTCCAACAATGGATTGATCAACCAGACTTCCTCCAGATCGTGCTGTTTACTGACGAGGCCTCATTTGATTGTGATGGTCTTTCGAACAGCACAAAAAAAAAGTTCAAATGTGTGTGAAATCTTATGGGACTTAACTGCTAAGGTCATCAGTCCCTAAGCTTACACACTACTTTAACCTAAATTATCCTAAGGACAAACACACACACCCATGTCCGAGGGAGGACTCGAACCTCCGTTGGGACCAGCCGCACAGTCCACGACTGCAGCGCCTTCGAACAGCAGGAACAGCCATGTGTGGGATGAGGACAACCCATACGCTGCAGTAGCGTTGCACCATCAAGTATGTTTTGCTCTTCTACATGACCTTCTGAATGGCCATCTGTACTTGAGATTCATGCAAAGAGTTCTACCTGAGTTGCTAGAGAACGTACCCGTGGCTGTTCGTTAGAGGATGTGGATACAACATGACGGTGCGCCGGCTCACTTCAGTGTGGATGTCTCCAACCATCTCAGTGTTGTATTTGCTGGTCGCTTGATTGGAAGGAGAGGTTCTATTCCATGGCCTGCGATATCACCTGACCTGAATCATCTTGATTATTTCCTATGTGAATATCTAAAGTCACTTGCGTATAAGACCCCAGTGGATACGGAAACTGAATTAATTCCCAGAATTTTAGCTGTCTGTGATGTGATTCGAAACACACCAGGGATTTTTGTCAGGATGTGTCAGAATCCTGTTCGCCGATGTAATGCTTGCATTGAAATCGATGGCCATCAGTTCAGCTCATTTTTTAAGATACAGTACAAATGGTACGTTCATTGTGTCAATGGTGGTATTTGCAGTTAGCTGTAACCAATGTAAATAAAAGAGTACACGGTAATGTGATTTAATTCCAATTATCTCCTTAACCTGGGCATCTCCGACCCCAGGCTTCCGACCACGAAATGTTCAGTGGAGCATCCTCTATGTCCTGTTACATTTTTACACTCTATTGCGAAAACACACTATAGATAGCACATTAATGGTCCTTCTGATTGTGACTTATTATTCCCCACAACGTCACGATACACCAGCCGCCGTCTACACTACTGGCCATTAAAATTGCCACACCACGAAAATTAAGTGCTACAGACGCGAAATTTACCCGACAGGAAGAAGATACTGTGATATGCAAATGATTAGCTTTTCAGAGCATTCACACAAGCTTGGCGCCGGTGGCGACACCTACAATGTGCTGACATGAGGACCGTTTCCAGCCGATTTCTCATACACAAACAGCAGTTGACCGGCGTTGCCTGGTGAACCGTTGTTGTGATGCCTCGTGTAAGGAGGAGAAATGCGTACCATCACGTTCCCGATTTTGATAAAGGTCGGATTGTAGCCTATCGCGATTGCGGTTTATCGTATCGCGACATTGCTGCTCGAGTTAGTCGAGATCCAATGACTGTTAGAAGAATATGGAATCGGTGTGTTCTGGAGGGTAATACGGAACGACGTGCTGGATGCCAACGGCCTCTTATGACTAGCAGTCGAGATGACAGGCATCTTATCCGCATGGCTGTAACGGATCGTGCAGACACGTCTCGATCCCTGAGTCAACAGATGGGGACGTTTGCAAGACGACAACCATCTGCACGAACAGTTCGACGATGTTTGCAGCAGCACGGACTATCAGCTCGGAGACCACGACTGCGGTTACCCTTGACACTGCATCACAGACAGGAGCGCCTGCGTTGGTGTACTCAACGACGAACCTGGGTGCACAAATGGCAAAACGACATTTTTTCGGATGAATCTAGGTTATGTTTACAGCATCACGATGGTCGCATCCCTGTTTGGCGACATCGCGGTGAACGGACATTGGAAGCGTGTATTCGTCATCGCTATACTGGCGTATCACCCGGTGTGATGGTGTGGTGTGCCATTGGCTACACGTCTCGGTCACCTCTTGTTCGCATTGACGGTACTTTGAACAGTGGACGTTACATTTCAAATGTGTTACGACCCGTGGCTGTACCCTTCATTCGATCGCTGCAAAACCCTACATTTCAGCAGGATAATGCACCACCGCATGTTGCAGGGCTGTACGGGCCTTTACAGAAAATGTTCGACTGCTGCCCTGGCCAGCACATTCTCCAGATGTTTCACCAATTGAAAATGTCTGGTCAATGGTGGCCGAGGAACTGGCTCGTCACAATACGCCAGTCACTACTCTTGATGAACTGTGGTGTCGTGTTGAAGCTGCGTGGGCAGCTGTGCCTGTACACGCCATCTAAGCTCTGTTTGATTCAATGCCCAGGCGTATGAAGGCCGCTATTACGGCCAGAGGTGGTTAGGTGCATAGATCCTGATTTCTCAGGATCTGTGCACCCAAATTGCGTGAAAATGTAATCACATGTCAGTTCTAGTATAATATATTTGTCCAATGAATACCCGTCTATCATCTGCATTTCTTCTTGGTGTAGCAATTTTGACAGCCAGTAGTGTAGTTCGTAGGCACGCTCGTGACGTCCACTGTGCCTTCTGTGGGGTGATACAGCGACCGTTGCAGAGGCATCGGCGCGCCGCAGCATCTGAATGTGAGTTTCGCAGCGGCGAGGCGGGTCGGGGTGGGGTACGGCACGGCGCAGGCCCTCCGCCGCGGCCGCTAATGTGGACGGCGATCGTTACTGCAGAGCACGGCGACGTAGCCCTCGCAGCGGCTCGCTGCCTCTCTCTGCCCGCCCCACCTGTTTAACGGCGCAGAGCAGACCAGCTGCTGCCTCTGGCCTACCCGCTACCCACTGCACGCCATCACACGCGTCCGCACTGCAACGCGGCCCTACGCATTACGTACTGCTCCCCGTGGGACAGGACACGGTAGTCCTGCTGCCTGCACTCACATTCGGAAGGAGCCGCTACCGAGCAACACTTAGGCTCCGCATATTGCGTTTCGCCTCCACGCTACACCAACTCCAATGTCTTCAGAATGATTGTAGGGTTATTCGAAAGTATATGCAGGGTTTCAGAAGACGACTGCGAAAAAGCTACTAAACATATAGAAAACAGACACATACATCATCCGATACCAAGTATCCGGCAGCTCTATGCAAGGAGGAACTGACCACTAGACATCACGAGATGTGGGCCTGCCTGTATGAAAGGAGGTGGGGAGTATCGCTTCAGGCAAATGCCGAGATGGTTCCTTTGAACGCGCACGGCCAATTTCCTTCACCATCCTTCCCTCCCAGAGCTTGTGCTCCGTTTCTAATGACTTCGTTGTCGACGGGACGTCAAATAGTAATCTCCTCTCCTCCCCATCCTGGAGTGACAGAAGTATGCACCTCGAGAACCGCTGCTTTGTGTGCTCTGTCACCAACGGGCACGATGGCATGATGTAAAGGCCGCCAACGGAAGGAGACTCGTCGCTGAACACCACAGAGGGCCACTGACTGTCCTAATTGACTCTTGCTCTGATCCTTGCAAATCTCTGTCTGTGGTGTAGTGTCAGATTCAAATGGTTCAAATGGTTCTGAGCACTATGGGACTCAACTTCTGAGGTCATTAGTCCCTTGAACTTAGAACTAGTTAAACCTAACTAACCTAAGGACATCACACACATCCATGCCCGAGGCAGTATTCGAACCTGCGACCGTAACGGTCTCGCGGTTCCAGACTGCAGCGCCTAGAACCGCACGGCTACTTCGGCCGGCGTGTAGTGTCAGAGATAAGCGACGCATGACAAGTTGACATCTCACGGCGGCTGCTAGTATGTATTCCCGACGGTTCCTGTGATACTTGCCTGCGACCTCTGCTCCAGTTTCAGCTGTTGTCATTCGCCCATACGTCAGAGCCCGTCTAACAGTCTCCTCGTGGTGTACTCCTTCAGGAAGTACCCTGTTTACTCTTCTTCCACACTGCTTCCCTTATTTCACCACATGTTCTCCAGTCAGTGCACTGCAGCCGCCTGTGGGATCTGTCGGTTTGCTGCTTTAGAGCCATTCATGCCAATGACTGTAAGTACTCATCGTCTTGGAAGTGAAATGGGCGCTGCACATACTAGCATGCGGCGAGTACTCCGCGAACAAGAATTATACCCATATCACTCACAAAAACTCCATGCAATGCTTGTGACTGACTTTGCACCAAGGGTCGCATTGTGTAAGTGGCTGCTCCAACAATCGTTTGATCAACCAGATTTCCTCCAGATTGTGCTGTCTTCTGACGAGGTCTCATTTGATTGTCATGGTATTACGAACAGCAGGAATAGCCATGTGTGGGATGAGGAAAAGCCTTACGCTGTAGTAGAGTTACACCATCAAGTACGTTTTGCTCTGAATATGTGGGCGATATCTTCTACCTGACCGTCTAAATGGCCATCTGTACTTGAGATTCGTGCAAAGAGTTTTACCTGAGTTGTTGGAGAACGTACCCGTGGCTGTTCGTGAGAGGATATGGATACAATATGATGGTGAAACGCCTCACTTCAGTGTGGATGTCTGCAACCATCTCAGTGCTCTTCAGATGGTTCAAATGGCTCTAAGTACTATGGAACTTAACATCTGAGGTCATCAGTCACCTAGACTTAGAACTACTTAAACCTAAATAACCTAAGGACAACACACACATCCAGGCCCGAGGCAGGATTCGAACCTGCGACTGCAGCACATTGCGGTTCCGGACTGAAGAGCGTAGAACCGTTCGGCCTCAGCGGTCCGAAAGACGGCGCTAAACTGCAGGTGTGCGTCCTCTGGGCTTGTTGTGTGGCGATCTCTATCAGAAAAGTTGCAGTAACGTTAGACACTCTCAGTGACCGTCGTGTACTGATACCATTCTTCACCTGTAGGAATGCCTCTTCACTGTAATCAGAATAAGCTATCCCAAGTATCCGGACACCCCTGCGAAATGCAGAACTGACCACTAGACGTCACGAGATGTACGCCCCCTGTATGAAAGGAGGCGGGGAATATTGTGTTGTCAACAGAGAAGCTGTAACAGCGGAATGGGTCGGTGAGGAGCGCTCAGTGACACCGGATGTGGACTAGTCATTCTATCTCACATGGGTAACAGATCCATCGCTGTCATTTCAGCCCTTCTAAAGCTGCCCAAGTTGGCTGTTGATCATGCGACTGTGTAGCGTAAATGCGAAGGAACAATCGCTGCTATACATAGACCAGGCAGGCCTCACCTACTGACGCAGAGGGTGGCTGTAAAAAAATCGCGTAACATCAGCGTAAGGAATCACTCGTGAGTTCCGATCTGCTACCAGCAATTTAGCTGGCCCAATGAGAAAAGAATGCAATGGTCGAACAGCTCTCCATAAGCCACACATGTCTATAGGCAAGCGCTGCTTGTGGTGGTGGTCAGTGGCTCACTGGAAATGAATGATTTGGAGTGATGAATCACGCTGTGTCGTGTGACAGACCGATGGAATGGTTTGGGTTTGGAGAATACCTGGACAACGTTACCTGCCATCATATGCAGTGTAAACAATGCGGTGAGAAGTCGGTGGTGTTACGGTATTGGGGTGTTTTTCGTAGTTGCGGTGCGGTTCCCTGCCGGCCGTTGTGGCAGAGCGGTTCTAGGCGCTTCAGTTTGGAACCGCGCGACCGCTACGGTCGCAGGTTCGAATGCTGCCTCGGGCATGGCTGTGTGTGATGTCCTTAGGTTAGTTAGGTTTAAGTAGTTCTAAGTCCTAGGGGACTGATGACCTCAGATGTTAAGTCCCATAGTGCTCAGAGCCATTTGAACCATTTTTTTGCGGTTCCCTTATTACGCTTAAGAAAACGCTAAACGTGAAAGGATGTGAGCACATTTTACAGCATTGCGTACAGCAGAGGAACAGTTCGTAGACGGTGTTGTCGCAAAGCAGCATCCGTGATGCAGTGGTTTGTGGACGATAACGTTCTTGAAATGGACTGGTCTGCTCAGAGTCCCAATATGAACTCAATAGAATTCCTTTGGGACGAGTTAGAACGTCAACTTCACTCCAGACTTAAGCGTCCAGTACCTCTACATTCCCTCGTTTCGGCTCTTGAGGAAGTATGGACTGCCGTTCCACCACAAACATTTAGATATCTCACCGAAAGTGTCCCCAGCATACTTAAGCCTTCATAATGGCGAAAGGTAGACGCACACAATACTAGGTATCCAGATATTTTTGATTAGACAGTGTACTCTTAGGGATTCAGAAGACGACTCCGTGAACCCTAGAAGACGTACAGAGAATAGATGCATCAGTGTATACAGCATCTCTCCTAGTTTTTAACTCAGAATAAAGATGATATGGGCAGCGTTTCTGAAACAGTTACGCCAGTGTGTACGTGCAAATTATTGAAGACACGAACTACTCGGGATAGCGCGACAGACACGTTTTGTAAATGCACTCATTGTGTTTGCCGTCTGCCAGCTTGATTTAACTCAATTTGACAACATGAAGCAGTTTATGGGTTTACGTGTTCTGACGTGTCAGACTCCTGCTGCAAATACGCCGTGGCGCCCATTACGAAACGAAACTTCGAGAGATACTCTATCCACTAATATGTGTCATTTTTCTCTGTGTCTTGTAGTTTTCACGCAGAGGTCTTCTGAAACACCCGGAGTGCTGTGCTCTGATGTGACACTTCCTGGCTGATTCCTGGATAGGGAGTCGAACTCTGAGCCTTACCTATCGTGGCAATACTCTTATCGACTAAGCTACCCAAGCACGACCCACGACTGGCTCTTACAGCCAGGATTTCTCTTTTTCATTAGAAACAACCCCCAAGCTGTGACTAAGCCACTTCTTCGGATCATCATTTCTACTGGGAGTGGTGGCCCAGCACGTTATGCGAGAGATATTCTGTGGAGTTTGGAAAGTAGGTGAGAGACAGAGGCAGAAGGGAAGCTGTATTGGCGGATTCTGAGTTGTGTCTGGACAGCTCAGTTGGTAAGAGCATGACCCGCGAAAGGCGTGGTTCTATGTTCGACTCCCGGTTTTAACTGAATTTTAACACTGCTTATGAACTGCGCTTTGTATTAATTAGATGTGTGAATCTGACGATGACCTATTGAAAGGCCTGAACTGGTCATACTATTGAAATGTACAAATTGATCCAGACGGTGTCTTTTTTCATTATAATTACAAGTGATTACCGATCCCTGAGACGTTATGCCTTCGATCCTAAGTAGTATATTAGATTTCTGGCTTTGGAAGGCAACCAAGTTTTCACATCCGCACAGTATTACAACAACTGTCAGTGTCGTTTGAGATCATAATTTCTTGTCGTAGTTTCGGTCATATGTTGCCGAACATTCCGCATAGTTGAAGTCTGACACCTCTTCTTTCGACTGTTTCTCAAAGATCTTTTTGGTCGAATGTTCGAAAACCCTGTCGTTTGTACTTTCTTTTGATATTTCCATATTGAGAATTGCCTGCATGACTGATTTTGTTGCTAGGATGTCACTCAGACATCATTTCACCTAAATAAGCGGTAATTTGTCACAGACTCATTTCTAGTAGGACTAGAGCTACACCAGACCAATCACGTACATTTACTCGTACTTGCGACATGGTGCAAGCACTTGTATCCCCGCTGTGTATTATTGCTAAGTCACGTCGTTCATGTTAACTGTTTTCTGTACATTTTTTCTTATTGCCACTGCACGTTAGACACACTTAATTTACTGACAGACGAATTGACGTTACGCAGTCTTCAATAATTATTTATTTCTGTATGACATCTAAAGTTCTGGCCTCATATTCTTTGTGAAGACGTTAGTTTTGGAGCTAGTTTTGCAGGTCGTTTCTCCTGATATAGGAAGATGATGTACTCCCGTTTGCTTGCGTTTCTTTTATAAGGCATTCCACAAACACAGCGCAGGTTGTACAATAACATGTGAACGATGACGAATTTGCTGCATTCATAAATCTTTATTCGTTGGACATATTCCAACATCTGTCTCTCCCTATAGTTCTTACTCCTGTAGTAGAATATAAGTTACTCCCTGAGGTCTTAAAACTTGTCCTACCTTCACGTCTTTTCTTCTAGTGAGTGTTTTCTGTACAGGTTGAAACAGATCTCCACCGACAAGCTTTCGGAGGTGAAAGTATGGACGGAACGAGCGAAAAAATTGCTAGTAAAAATGGGCTCTAAGATGCACACCTTAAGAGGTAAGAGCAATTGATCATTAGAAGAGGTCTTTTTGTCCATACTGTCATTCTGATTCATCCTGAATATTTCTTTCCACGGTGATTCTGCGTATGGCTTCATTTCGTATCAGTCCAAAAAATGGTTCTGAGCACTATGGGACTTAACATCTGTGGTCATCAGTCCCCTAGAACTTAGAACTACTTAAACCTAACTAACCTAAGGACACCACACACATCCATGCCCGAGGCAGGATTCGAACCTGCGACCGTAGCAGTCGCGTATCAGTCCACTTACTTTTCTGCAGACTTCTGTGACACCACATTCAATTCTATGACACCATCGTCAATGGTTAAACGATTAAAAAGTCCGTGTTTTTTACAATATCTTTACGTAAGACGAACAAATACTCGGAAAAAGAGGAAGGATCAGTCTTATTTCGCAAGAGGATAACAATTCAATTGTCCCTTTTCAGCTTGTGGAGTGTTAGCTGGTTCAGTCTCCTGCAGGTTCCTCCGTCACTGCCGCAAGCCTTCTAAAGGGAGGCAGATTTTCGCGGTGTCATGGTTTGCGCCTCACACAGCACTTCCTGGCTCTTAGCTTTTGCGCGAACGGGGACGCTCCATCCGCTTTAACTCCCCACTCACCTTCACAAACTTCGTTAAACATCACATACTGTTTCACTCCCAGTTTCACACTTTAACATAATGAAATTGTTACAGTCATATTAAATAAGACGTGTCATTTTCGCCGTCCATTGAGACCATCATTCTTACACGAAACGTCAACCGTTCGCGTGGTTTCAAGAGATGTAACATTGGGAGCACAAATTTAATGGAATTTATTTCGTAAATGACTACGAAATGTGACTTGTCTTACAGACACAACTTACTTCCACATAGCTGTATACATCCCTATTCTGCGAATATTGACAGCCCTATAAATACAGAGGTGGATATACACAAAATTAGAATAGTCAAAACAGACATAGAAGCACTTGTCTGCAAGCAACACCTGAAGATGGACATAGATGATTATAGGAGAATTGTGTGTCAATCAAAAATATTTGTGATTTAATGCTTTTTTTAGCTGTTACTGAAAGATATAATAGAATATATTCCTCTCCTACAGTGATCCACCCTCTTTGTATGGGGCAAGCTTGTTGTATTGCCTCTCTTTCAGAGAAGCAGATCGAAAGGGAACCGATATTTGCTACAGAGCAATACATTCCTTAAAAGTGACTTAGTTTTTTCTAATGGGTGATCTGTCCTAGTAATATTAATGACAAGACATGGTTCTAAGCCTTATATGACATGCATTTATCCGGTAAGGTTACTGAGAATATATTAGTGGGCTTGTATTCTTAAGGTGCGTAGCTCTCCCACTTCACTTCAAACAAATGGAAGGCTGGTTTCTCCAGTGATTCTGAGCTAAAAGTACTTATTTTGTGGTGGACAGCGACGCTATATTGTAGTGTAATTTCTGAACTCTTTATACAGCGTAATTTCTTGAATAAAAGCGGAATACTGATTGATTGATACTGAATCGCAATTTCTAATTGCTCTCCAACACTTTTCGAATGTCGAAATCGAACCGCGAACTTTCAGTTTTCCATCTCATTCCAACTACTGCAACTCAGCATTTCAACTCGAGAAGTAGAGGAAGTCATTCAAGAAGGAAGGACATGCCAGACCATCCCGTGTACTTATTTTTTACTTTTTTTTCTTTTTTTGCAAGAAACAACATCGTAGGTGACAAAAATGTTAAGCATTTGCTCATGTTCTTCATCGTAAAGAAAGGCTAAAAGCAAGTAATCGTTGTTTTCTCTGTCTAAATCGTGACGATAATGTTGATTATTGTTCCGCAAAAGAAAGGACATTCTGTGCGAAATGAGAATTCAGTCATCACTTATCCATATGCACGATGTCAGAATGAGATATCAACTTGCCCAACTAAAAATTACCCACTTCAGCAAAACTTTGCACTTGAGCAAAACAGACGTCGTTGATAATCTAATTCACCTTCATACTGCGAAAATCTGGGTTACATGACCCACCGGCCAGAGCAAATTAACCAGACGTCTATTAGACAGCAACAGTCAAAGAAAGTTCAACGTAACATCTCCAATATAAGACGTGCAGCTCGACATAATTAAAAGTAGACACCTACTAACCGGCGCCTTTGAAACACTACCATTCTCACGTCTAATAATCAACCTATCGAAGGGATGTTAAATACTCGTATACTTCATTCGGAGGTAGCTAAGGGGATAAAGGGCAGTAATGGTCTGTCAGATAGAAGGTAATTGGAGACGGATAACAAATCACAATTGGAGAGAGATAGGTAATTTAGGAAAACCATATCAACAATCAAGTCTAGTGTTTTGAGGAAATCACAGTAAACCTGAAACCAGACAGCTAGCTCAAAAGGTCAGCCTCTTTCCTTGGAAACCTGAGTTCAGTAGCGTAATGGTTACGCCACCTCTCTTAGAGCAAGCGAGGAACTGCGTTATATTTGTGCTTCTGACCTTATATAGATGTTACATATACCCAACTGTAAAAGGAGCGAGATTTAGTGCTCCGAAATACGCCTGTAGCAGCTTTCTATAAACAGCAGAGCATTGGCTGAGTTACTTACGCTGTTTCTCTTAGTTATAGCAATTTCTCTGGTGAAGAATGATATCTTGTCAATTACTTCTCTCTCTTCCTCCCCTCCCTCTCTCTGTCTCTCCCTCCCTCATCAATCCCACTCCCTCTCTCTTTGTCTCTCTCTCTCTCTCTCTCTCTCTCTCTCTCTCTCTCTCTCTCTCTCTCACACACACACACACACACACACACATACACACACACACACACACACTCTGTAATTTCCTATACTAAGTCCTTTTTGAAGTTGTTGTTGTCTGGGCACGTTTATTACGCAGCATATGGTTAAAAGAGACGATGAAAAACTATAGATTGGAATTTCGCAAAGACTCCCAGTACACTGCAGGTCAATGAGAAGAGGAAACTGTCTAGAAATATCGCATGGTATCGTGCATTCCATCCTAGTATACGTCTCTGATAAGAATAAATATTTGAAGGAGCAAGTCATGTGTGTCCATATTGCTAGAGAAAAAAAAATTTAACCCTACGACACAAATCAACAACCATACAAACAAAAGGATTATTTAATTTTTTTAAATACACAGGCGTTTCTGTTATTATTTTTTGGGAAAACGTTGAAATTAAAGTTTATCTTATAGTGTTGCATGACGATTTGTTGGCCCGACCGGCTTTAACAAATAGAGTAACCATCTTCTGGACTGCTGTACACTTGGCGCTCTTCTGAAACTTTCTGACCGACAGAAACTATGTGTCGGAACGAGACTCGAACCCGGAACCTCCGCATTTCGCGGGAAAATATTCTTGCATACTGAGCTACCCGGGTACGACTCACGACCCGCCATCACAGCTGAGGCAAGGTGCCGGGTTAGATTCACAGTCTGAAGCATCTAGTTTTCTTCGAGTTACGCTACCACTAGAACGGATTTGGGTCCTCTGTGGCAGGTAAAAGTTTTCGTGGCACACCCGAAGACGATTATGCAATATACCCCAACAGTAAAACACCTTAACACCGGATTTGCCGTTTCTTAAACTAATGGCACCATCAAAATCAACGTTTTGAACGCGGTTGGAGCAGCCGTCTTCAGGGCTATCAGTTCGATGTGTCGATCGAAACTTCGGTTTTAATAGAGTTCTAGTTTGAGAATGACGCTGCCTAATGTTAAAATTATCTTATATGAAGATGGACTGGTCGTAGAAGGCTTTACAATTATAAGAGTCGCAAAACGTATTTTCGTGCCATACTAATATCTTAAATTACTGCATTCAACGACGTGCATTATTCTTCTTGTTGAGCTACACGTTCAGGGGAAAAAGCTCGTACCTTCGATGCAACCCTAACTACATTAACGAGTTTTCCCCGAACTATAGTGCGCTAAACTTTCGCTAGTCCGGTCCTCAGTAGTACGGTCTCTCAGTAATCCGACCCACATCCAGCCTCTAGTCACTCAAGCAGAAATGACGCATACAGTAATGAAGTCCCGTGCGAAACGATGTTGTTAGTTGATTACAGCGTTAAACAATGCAATACGTGTTTCAAATTGTGTTTTTTTTACGGTTCAGTATACAGTTTCTAAAACGAAATACTTTATGCTAGACCTCAAGCAGAAACTCGAAATTAGAGTTAACTTAAATTGAAGATCTTCAAATAAATGTGTGTGACCTGGTAAGGTCATCAGTCCCTAAGCGTACACACTACTTAACCTAAATTATCCTAAGGACAAACACACGCACACACACATGCCCGAGGGAGGACTCGAACCTCCGCCGGGACCAGCCGCACAGTCCATGACTGCAGCGCCTTTAGACTGCTCGGCTAATCCCAGGCGGCCGAAGATCTTCAGAGAAAGCCATTGCTCCCGAGAACAGCGGTGAAGAAGCAACTATTTATGAGCAAAATTTAGTAGTTGAGGAGATAATAAAAAACGTTCAGAAAAATATGATGAAGGGCATGAAAAAGAGGAAAGAGGAGGAGAGAACATGAAGATATCTGACACTGCTTGTGCTGAAGCTGCGGAAATTTCCTGGAGTGCATTACGCAACAGTCAGAAACATTCAGTTCCGCTGCAACACTTGTAAAGCGGTCGTGCGATACAGCGTACTGCCATAGCGTATCATCACTGCGACAACTAATAAAATGGCTCTGAGCACTATGGGACTTAACTTCTAAGGTCATCAGTCCCCTAGAACTTAGAACTACTTAAACCTAACTAACCTAAGGACATCACACACATCCATGTCCAAGGCAGGATTCGAATCTGCGACCGTAGCGGTCACGCAGTTCCAGACTGAAGCGCCTAGAACCTCTCGGCCACCTCAGCCGGCCAGACAACTAAGAATTTAGGACATGGTTCTTGCTGAGTGATACTATTGCATAGTGTACATACTCAAGGATTAAGTTTTCTATGAAAATGAATGCGTGGTAGGAGTTTATAAATTGTAATCCCTAAGTGGTTACATTAAATTTACGACACTCTCAATAATCCAGCTCTTCCGCTAATCCGGCATCCACGAGTGCAAGGAATGGCCGGATTGGCAAGAAATTAGTGTTTATTTTTTCTGCTAGACGTTAAACTTCTGCTGTCAAAACATTAAAGTACAGTATAGTGAAAAGTAGTTAAAATGTTAATTAACACGGAAGAAATTTTAGTGTGACGTGGACAATTGACGAACACACGATGTTGGACATATCTTCTCCTGGCGGTACAACTGTTCATGTAGCCCTGCACCTAATAAGAAGAGCAGTATCATGTGGATGAATGAAGTAACTCAAAATGGCTGGTCCCGGCGGAGGTTCGAGTCCTCCCTCGGGCATGGGAGAGCAGAACAGCAGTAAACTGCCACAGTGTGCCATGCATCTTTAGTAAACCAAACGGATTTGATTGCCCTCGCAAAGTTTGGTCAACTCTTAATCGCATCAGAACCAACTGTGGGAGATGCGCCGACCCCTTACACAGATGGGCCAAACTTCCTTCGGCCGCTTGCGACTGTGGCGCTGAGAGACAGACGGTCAAACATATCGTGCAAGAATGCCCACTGCCGGCCGTGGTGGCCGAGCGGTTGCAGGCGCTCAGTTCGGAACCGCGCGTCTGCTACGGTCGCAGGTTCGAATCCTGCCTCGGGCATGGGTGTGTGTGATGTCCTTAGTTAGGTTTAAGTAGTTCTAAGTTCTAGGGGACTGATGACCTCAGAAGTTAAGTGCCATAGTCCAGAATGAGATTTTCACTCTGCAGCGAAGTGTGCGCTGATATGAAACTTCCTGGCAGATTAAAACTGTGTACCCGGCTGAGACTCGCACTCGGACCTTTGCCTTTCGCGGGCAAGTGCTCTACCATCTGAGTCACCGAAGCACGACTCACGCCCGGTACTCACAGCTTTACTTCTGCCAGTACTTCTTTACTTCTGTAAGTCCCATAGTGCTCAGAGCCATTTGAACCATTTTTGAATGCCCACTACGGGCATATGAGGGTGACCCACAGGATTTCCTAATGGCGCCCGAAGAGACAATCGACTATATATTATCTAAGCTGTACGTTTGTTTGTGATTGCTCTTCTGTGAGTGTAAATTTACAGTTGGTGATGTCCTTATATACAACTGTTATTTACTGGTCTGTTTATACATATGTGATTTTTCCTTTTAAATCGTGTTGTTTCTGTAATTTTTGCTGTCATGTTATGAGACATACGGTAAGTAAATAAATAAATTTAGGTTAAGTAGTGTGTAAGCTTAGGGACTGATGACCTTAGCAGTTAAGTCCCATAAGATTTCACACACATTTCTGAAGTAATTCAAAATCTATTTATTAATGTCCAACAACTACCACTTAACGTCTATGGTAACAGACAATGTAAAAAATTGTGTGTCATGCTAATGACGGACAGTATAATTAATTTGCATCTGATTAGCATAAAATGTAAATTTAAGCTGATTATAGAGACACGTGTAAGAGTCTCACGGGGCGTGCGTGTGTAAGAGAGCGAAGCTGCGGAGCAGGTACCGGAAGACGTCGCGCTCGCCGTGCGCCGCTAATTACTGCCGCCGGTCGCCATTGTTAATTAGCGAGCGGCCGGGGCGCGGCCCTCACCCGCCCCCTCCCCCTCCCCACCCCTTCCCCAAACCCCGGGCCGGCACGCGTTGTTCGTCGCCGCCCCCCTCCAGCCGCGTCCGGCGGGCCAATGAGGCGGGCCGGCCGGCGCTCCGTAATTAGAAGAGCGCCGCCGCCGCGCCCAATGGCGAGCGCTGATGAGCGGCGCGCGCCCCGCCCACACAATATCTGTAGCTGTAGCTGCGGCTGATAACGATCTCGGCCGCCGGGCCGGCAAAGACCCCGGCCCGGCCCGGGCAGCGCCTCGCCTCGCCTCGCCTCGGCCCGGCCTGCCCGTGTGGACCAATTTCTCCGGCGTCGGGGGCGGCGGGGGCGGAGGAGCGGCGCCGGTATCGACCGCGGCGCTGCCCCCGCGCGCACGCGCACCGCGCCTCTGCATACGGCCGTCTCCCCGCGCTACGGCAGCGGTCTGTACTCTTGCCGACATTTCCATATGTGTTCCGCTAACCGCCAGTACTGTGAGCTTTTGCCGCTCAGTACCAGTGCAGGTACTGCGGTACAGAGTACCGATAAGGTGAATACTATGACCACGGGGCTCGATTTATGGGGAACGGTGCCCCGTGCACCGGAAACACGACAATGTTACTGCCTCCACCCCATTCGGAGATTCCGAAAGCGGCGTATCTAACATGTTTTAACACAGAGGACCAACACGACTACCACGTACCCTATCGAAACTTCTTTCTAGAACCATTTTCAAAAAAATGGTTCAAATGGCTCTGAGCACTAAGGGACATAACTTCTGAGGTCATAATCCCCTAGAGCTTAGAACTACTTAAACCTAACTAACCTAAGGACATCTCACCTATCCATGCCCGAGGCAGGATTCGAACCTGCGACCGTAGCGGTCGCGCGGTTCCAGACTGTAGCGCCTAGAACCGCTCGGCCATTCCGGCCGGCGAACCATTTTACAGCTGTAGCTTAATTCTTCCAATAATGTGCTAGACACTCCAGAACGCATGAGTCTGTATACACATCTACATCAGCGGGGTGATTCAAAAGGTTGCGCTTAAATTCAAGAAGCTTATAGGCCAGTTGAAATATAACAACTTTGGACCTGAAGCTTTTGGTCTTGGAAGTAATCCTGCGCCAGCGAACGCTTTGCAATCTCAGGAACAATAACAACATTCAGTACTTATTAACACTTTGACTACTAATTTCATTCCAAAAACATTAATGTATGGTTATTTTAATTAACGTGTTAGTCAAAAGTAACAATATGGAAAGAATATATCCCGCCATTTCGTTAAGCAAGGGGGTTGGGGGCACGGGGTGGGGGACGGGAGGTAGTACACACAGGATTATTCATAAGTACCTCCAGGGTTTAAGAAGTCGACTGCGCAAATCCAGCAACAGATACCGTAAACAAAATCTTCTACATGGCTGCACGTTCAGAGACCGTGAATAGTTACAATTGAAAGAAAATCAGCCCTCGGTCACTATTTTTAACAAAAAAAATGGTTCAAATGGCTCTCAGCACTATGGGACATAATTTCTGAGGTCATCAGTCCCCTAGAACTTAGAACTACTTAAACCTAACTAACCTAACGACATCTCACACATCCATGCCCGACGCAGGATTCGAACCTGCGACCGTAGCGATCGCGCGGTTTCAGACTGTAGCGCCCAGAACCGCTCGGCCACTCCGGCCGGCTATTTTTAACAAATTAATCTGGTTTCGACACTGATAGGAGTGTCTTCCTCAGAATCTAAAATAAAAAATGGTCTACATTCTATAACACGGTCGCAGAATTATGACTGAAAATGTATGATAGAGTATAAGTACGGAATCGTCGTGAAAGACTGGCAGTACTTATATGTCATTTATAAAATAATAAATATGCCAAAAGTGCATTAGTCACAAAGATATTTGTTTTAAATTCTGAGGAAGACACTCCTAGCAGTGTCGAAACCTGGTTAATTTGTTAAAAATAGTGTCCGAGGGCTGATTTTCTTTCAATTGATACCGTAACCATACACACATCAGTGGACAGAACATCTCTCCAAGTTTTTAACTCACACTAAGATGCTCAATATATGCTTCGTTTGTGATGTTGCGCCGGCCGGTGTGGCCGTGCGGTTAAAGGCGCTTCAGTCTGGAACCGCGTGACCGCTACGGTCGCAGGTTCGAATCCTGCCTCGGGCATGGATGTGTGTGATGTCCTTACGTTAGTTAGGTTTAATTAGTTCTAAGTTCTAGGCGACTGATGACCTCAGAAGTTAAGTCGCATAGTGCTCAGAGCCATTTTGTGATGTTGCAAGCGTCAATTCGTGGGTCACGTCCTTGACGCTATGTGTCCGGAAGGGCGCGAAGGCTGCCCGCTTTCTGAATCTAGTAACTAGGTTGCCCACCTGCACGTACGAAGTAATTCCTTGCGACAATACGGTGACGAGGTTTAACAATGAAACTTGAGGGCAGCACAACCTATAGGTGCAACCTCTTGTTACAAGAGTACTGCTAACCATTCCTAGGCTTCCCTTTGCGATTGAGACACTGATACGTAGCAATAACATGCAGCAGATTCCAGTCGTGGGACACATACGTCCCATTGGTACTCAAAGGGTTTAAACATTTCAGGCTATTATGCTGAGGTCAGATCGATTCAAACATTTCGTTCCCGTCTGGGCAGATATCCTTGATGGAAGGGTTGTAGCTTTTTACAAGTTCCAGTGCACATCCTGGCAGCCTACTGACTGAAGTAACATTCCACCTCCATGTGCTCTCGCGCACAGGCGTGATGTCACATGTTCTGCAACGTCGAGCGCAATTGGCATTTCAAAATTGCTATCGTCCAGTATTGCTGTCACTCGTTGGTCGAACACCCGCATACAACTTCTTCAGCATCAGGACCTAGATACCATTTAGTTTCACAGCGCCCTCCTTCCGATTAAATTGCTGCGAAGTTTAGTAACATTTATGACCTCTCTGTATGGTCTCTCACAGCTGCAGCCATGAGATTCCCGTTTCGATTTCATAACGATCAGACACTGCCAGCCTCAATCAGACCCTATGAAACGCTATAGAGAGTGGACATTGATATTACGGAACAGCCCAATAATTTAAATCGCATTCGGAAGGATGACGGTTCAAACCCGCGTCCGGCCATCCTGATTTAGCTTTTCCATGATTTCCCTAAATCGCTTGAGGCAAATGCTGGTGCTGGCCGGGGTGGCCGAGCGGTTCTAGGCGCTACAGTCTGGAACCGCGCGACCGCTACGGTCGCAGGTTCGAATCCTGCCTCGGGCATGGATGTGTGTGATGTCCTTAGGTTAGTTAGGTTTAAGTAGTTCTAAGTTCTAGGGGACCGATGACCTCCGAAGTTAAGTCCCATAGTGCTTACAGCCTTTTGAACCATTTTTGTGCTCCATCTCTAATGACCTCGTTGTCGACGGGAAGTGGAACACTAATCTCCTCCTCCTCCTCCACCTCTTCCTCCTCCTCCTCCCCCTCATCTTAATTTTGATCATAAGGAGGGGGGAGTGAAACTAAATACATTCCTGGAAATTGAAATAAGAACACCGTGAATTCATTGTCCCAGGAAGGGGAAACTTTATTGACACATTCCTGGGGTCAGATACATCACATGATCACACTGACAGAACCACAGGCACATAGACACAGGCAACAGAGCATGCACAATGTCGGCACTAGTACAGTGTATATCCACCTTTCGCAGCAATGCAGGCTGCTATTCTCCCATGGAGACGATCGTAGAGATGCTGGATGTAGTCCTGTGGAACGGCTTGCCATGCCATTTCCACCTGGCGCCTCAGTTGGACCAGCGTTCGTGCTGGACGTGCAGACCGCGTGAGACGACGCTTCATCCAGTCCCAAACATGCTCAATGGGGGACAGATCCGGGGATCTTGCTGGCCAGGGTAGTTGACTTACACCTTCTAGAGCACGTTGGGTGGCACGGGATACATGCGGACGTGCATTGTCCTGTTGGAACAGCAAGTTCCCTTGCCGGTCTAGGAAAGGTAGAACGATGGGTTCGATGACGGTTTGGATGTACCGTGCACTATTCAGTGTCCCCTCGACGATCACCAGTGGTGTACGGCCAGTGTAGGAGATCGCTCCCCACACCATGATGCCGGGTGTTGGCCCTGTGTGCCTCGGTCGTATGCAGTCCTGATTGTGGCGCTCACCTGCACGGCGCCAAACACGCATACGACCATCATTGGCACCAAGGCAGAAGCGCCTCTCATCGCTGATGACCACACGTCTCCATTCGTCCCTCCATTCACGCCTGTCGCGACACCACTGGAGGCGGGCTGCACGATGTTGGGGCGTGAGCGGAAGACGGCCTAACGGTGTGCGGGACCGTAGCCCAGCTTCATGGAGACTGTTGCGAATGGTCTTCGCCGATACCCCAGGAGCAACAGTGTCCCTAATTTGCTGGGAAGTGGCGGTGCGGTCCCCTACGGCACTGCGTAGGATCCTACGGTCTTGGCGTGCATCCGTGCGTCGCTGCGGTCCGGTCCCAGGTCGACGGGCACGTGCACCTCCTGGCGACCACTGGCGACAACATCGATGTACTGTGGAGACCTCACGCCACACGTGTTGAGCAATTCGGCGGTACGTCCACCCGGCCTCCCGCATGCCCACTATACGCCCTCGCTCAAAGTCCGTCAACTGCACATACGGTTCACGTCCACGCTGTCGCGGAATGCTACCAGTGTTAAAGACTGCGATGGAGCTCCGTATGCCACGGCAAACTGGCTGACACTGACGGCGGCGGTGCACAAATGCTGCGCAGCTAGCGCCATTCGACGGCCAACACCGCGGTTCCTGGTGTGTCCGCTGTGCCGTGCGTGTGATCATTGCTTGTACAGCCCTCTCGCAGTGTCCGGAGCAAGTATGGTGGATCTGACACACCGGTTTCAATGTGTTCTTTTTTCCATTTCCAGGAGTGTAGTATCTGGATTCCGGTATTGAGGAAGATGTGTACAAGCCTCCCATCATGGGCTGATAGCAATAAGGGATGATAGAAACCGTGTATGCCACGGTATGCATTGCAACTTCGACAACTTTATAACCTCCTTTCAAGATGATCTCTGTAGTTGGAAACAAACATTGACTTTCAAGAAGTTCGTCCGACAACGGCATAATAGCCCGTAATATTTTAAAAAGTATGATATATCCGACAGTGAAAGTTAACATTTTACTACAAGGACGAGCTGTGCACACGCACCTAAAGTTCAGCAAAGATAATATACTGCCCACTCAACACTATTGCACATTACAGAAGGTGTTCAAGATGACGACCGGCACAATTCAATACAGGCATAACATCGTTGTAGAAAAATCTGGGGCACTCTACCAATTACACTGATCGTCGTACGAAGCTCATCAGACTCTACAAGTATCCTGTCGAAAAGTGTTTCTCCGTCGGGAACTCGTTTCGTGTACACGAGGCCTTCGGTGCGTAAGTCAAGAGGCGTCACGTCCCCGGAAACGAGGTGGCCATACAATTGGACTTCCCCTTCCTATCTCACAGCGCACGAATGAAAAGTAGATGGAGGCACACAGCAACTGATACACGAGATCTTGACTGCATATAGCAGGCGTAACGCGCTTGAATGACAAGTAGTTGTGCGTATACACGAGCAGAACAGTACCTTTGTTGAATTTACGGCGCGTTTGCATTGATAGTCCCTGGTGTTTATGAAATCCCAAAGATTTCACTGGCTCGGTATTATTCCAAGACCATAAATTCATATTCCAGAGTTGTTGTATGTCGACGCTTATAACCGCGTAACCGTTTGAATTGCCCGGTACACTCCACAACCTTACAGTGGGTTGGAGAGGGCACTTCTGGTACTACGGTCTTGTGCCTCCTCCCCCGTCCATTCACGAATGGCGCGTGACGAATGAGACTGTTATCAAACAACAGTATTAGTTCCAATTTCTCTGATTATCTCGTTGTGGTAATATCCCGAGAAGTAGATGGAAGGAAGGAATATCTAGCCCGATTCTTTCCGGATCATTTTCCCTCGAAACTTCAATAGTAACCCGTCCGTGCAATAAAATACCTCTACATCACTGTGCCGTAAATCAATTAAAGATGTGCGGCGGAGGGTACATATAGCAACAGTATAATTTTCCTCCTTCCTTTTCCATTCGCGGAATGCATGCTGGTGTCCATTTGATTGTGGTCTCATTTCTTTCCACTTTTTACCATCATTAACGAGACGTGAATGCCAGAGAAAGTAAAATGTCTCTCTGTTTGCCTTGGAACGTTTGCTATCTAAAGCAGCTCTTTCTAGCAAACGTTCATCTACATCTGTACTCTACAAGCCGCCTCACGGTGTGTGGCGGAGGGTACTGCTGCTGCCGCTGTAATTTTACCCCTTCACTGTTTCAGTTGTTGCGTGAGAAGGAATATCAAAGATCAACCACCGCATCAGCTCCAATTTCCTCATGTTCTCGCCGTGATTACTTCGTGAGACAAACGTGTGATGAAGCGATATGTCATCCGTCTCTTCTAGAGGTCAAGGATTACAATACCAACCGGGATGCCTTTGTCTAAACCCATTTGGGTTTCGTAGACGAATAGAGTAAGATTTGTTTGGCAGAATTGCACATGCTATTTTTACGAGTCAGATATCTAGAAATTTCAATGACGAGATCTTATGCCGGCCGCGGTGGTCTAGCGGTTCTGGCGCTGCAGTCCGGAACCGCGGGACTGCTACGGTCGCAGGTTCGAATCCTGCCTCGGGCATGGGTGTGTGTGATGTCCTTAGGTTAGTTAGGTTTAAGTAGTTCTAAGTTCTAGGGGACTTATGACCTAAGATGTTGAGTCCCATAGTGCTCACAGCCAGAGCCACGAGATCTTATAACAACAGCAGTATGGCGATTTAAGATTTCTTAGGCAATATGTAAACTAAAGGTAGAATGGCGAGAAAGGAAAGGAACTATTGATTTCAGCTGCATCGGGACATTTTGCGGAATCAGCGGCGAGGAGTGAAAATTTGTGTCAGAGCAGGATTCGAACCCGGGATCTGCTGTTTATTTTTTAACCACTGCGCCACCCAGACACAGCGATTATCACCAGTGTGCGGATTATCCCGGCACGCATGTCGGCTGGCCCATACACCCAGCTAGCGCCACCTACCCATAGTCCCCGTCCATGTCCTCCATGCTGGCTACTTTGAGATTCCCGCAGGACGTCGGACGTACTTGTGCCTCCGCACTGAAGGTGATGCCTGAGTTGCCTCTCGAGGCGAATCAGTTGAATGAATGCGTGGTATCTGCTCTTTTGGACGTGTACGAAACAACAGATAACATGCATTCATACACTACTGGCCATTAAAATAGCTACACCAAGAAGAAATGCAGATGATGAACGGGTATTCATTGGACAAATATATTATACTAGAACTGACATGTGATTACATTTTCACGCAGTTTGGGTGCATAGATCCCGAGAAATCAGTACCCAGAACAACCACCTCTGGCCGTAATAACGGCCTTGATACGCCTGGGCATTGAGTCAAACAGAGCTTGGATGGCGTGTACAGGTACAGCTGCCCATGCAGCTTCAACACGATACCACAGTTCATCACGAGTAGTGACTGGCGTATTGTGAAGAGCCAGTTGCTCGGTCACCATTGACCAGATTTTTTCCATTGGTGAGAGATCTGGAGAATGTGCTGGCCAGGGCAGCAGTCGAACATTTTCTCTATCCAGAAAGGCCCGTACAGGACCTGCAACATGCGGTCCTGCATTATCCTGCTGAAATGTAGGGTTTCGCAGGGATCGAATGAAGGGTAGAGCCACGGGTCGTAACACACTGCAAATGTAACGTCCACCGTTCAAAGTGCCGTCAATGTGAACAAGAGGTGACCGAGACGTGTAACAAATGGCACCCCATACCATCACGCCGGGTGATACGCCAGTATCACGCTACCAATGTGCGTTCACCGCGATGTCGCCAAACACCGATACGACCATCATGATGCTGTAAACAGAACATGGATTCATCCGAAAAAATGACGTTTTGCCATTCGTGCACCCAGGTTATTCATTGAGTACACCATCGCAGGCGCTCCTGTCTGTGATGCCGCGTCAAGGGTAACCGCAGCCGTGGTCTCCGAGCTGATAGTCCATGCTGCTGCAAACGTCGTCGAACTGTTCGTGCAGTTGGTAGTTGTCTTGCAAAAGTCCCCATCTGTTGACTCAGGGATCGAGACGTGGCTGCACGATCCGTTACAGCCATGCGTATAAGATGCCTGTCATCTCGACTGCTAGTGATACGAGGCTGTTGGGATCCAGCACGGCGTTCCGTATTACCCTCCTGAACACACCGATTCCATATTCTGCTAACAGTCACTGGATCTCGACCAATGCGAGCAGCAATGTCGCGATACGATAAACCGTAATCGCGATAGGGTACAATCCCACCTTTATCAAAATCGGGAACGTGACGGTACGCATTTCTCCTCCTTACACGAGGCATCACAAAAACGTTTCACTAGGCAACGCCGGTCAACTACTGTTTGTGTATGAGAAATCGGTTGGAAACTTTCCTCATGTCAGCACGTCGTAGGTGTCGCCACCGGCGCCAACTTTGTGTAAATGCTCTGAGAACCTAATGATTTGCATATGACAGCATCTTCTTCCTGTCGGTTATATTTCTCGCATGTAGCACGTCATCTTCGTGGTGTAGCAATTTTAATGGCCAATAGTGTATGACTGTTATGAAGTGTCCAGCTGTATCTCTGTCGCGTGGATGACAGTGATGCGTGCCTGTGCAGTGTGCTGTTGTGTTTGAGTTGTTATGTATGAAAGGAAAGGAAAGGTTTAAACCTTGTGCCGCCACATAACCTACACCTCTTGAATAGTATGAAGGGTACCACCGAGCTTCACGTCCCCTGCCAAAGAATGGATCACCATCAACAGTGGCACATGTCGTCACTCCATGAGATACAAGAGAGGTTCCGAATTCAGTCCACAACATTTGCGGAATGTGTGGTGATCAGATACTTTACGTGAGCCCATCCCGCTCCCTCATTGTCAAAATTACTAGCGATGAAAAGTTCGTCCACCAACGTTATTCGAACCGACAACCTCCGGGCTGAGCACCATCTCACAAACTTGAGTTAGCGGTTTCGGCTACGTAGGCTGGCACTAAGAGCCTAGTCACTAGAAAAACATTGGAAGAAATGCACTGTCATTTAGTCGAAAAAGTAACATTTCAAGCTGCCGTACGCAAACGTTCACTGCCAATCCCTGAACATTTCTCCTTTTCCTCTTATCCTACCACCCTTTTTATGTGCTTTTGTCATACACGGCCTCCGTAGCTTGTGGTTTACCGGTTAGCGTTGCTGCCTGCAGATCCTGGGGTCCCGGATTCGATTCCCCGCCAGCTCGAAGATCTTCGCAGCTTAGGTACAGGGTGTTGTGTTGTCCTTATAACATCATTACCAACACGCAGGTTTCCGAGCTTTCGTCAAATATAAAGACTTGCACTAGGTGGCAGAATTATCCCAAACAGCGTTTCTCAGCCAATAATGTCATTTCCTTTCGTACACGGTGCTCGTCTCTTTCGTGAATTACAAACTTTTGCCTATCTTTGCTTGTAGTCATCAAACCTTTCACTCCATGTAAGTTGTCACCTTTAATGCAAATACTGCTCTAATTATCTATATCATGTACTTATACACACGGTTTCAGGAGCTTAGTTTCCGCTGAAGTCGGCAGTCTTACGCACACATCTGCTACGAATTTTGCTCCAGAAAAAGTATTCGTACCAGTAGTTGTATTCCTGAAATGCCAGAGTAACTGCTGCAACACACCAACAATTTCCTGATTTTAAATCGTTATTTTCACCAACTTTAAACAAATTGGACGTTCCGCCGTAGAGCTGTATACGCGCATGCGCAGAATGCAGCATTTCGAGAGAGCTTTCTGCTTGTTGTTGTTTATCGTTGTGGTCAGAATACGAGACATTCGAGAGTTTTTGAGGACTCCTTTTGCTATTGCGTGATATATTCTACACATTTCTCAGTGAATAACTTTTGTATCAATACTGTAATAAATAAAATTAAAAATTCTCCTTTTTGTAGTGCCGCTGAGAACGTCTGTATATCTAATGGTAGCTTCTTATTACCGGTCGGGTGGCCGAGCGGTTCTAGGCGCTACAGTCTGGAACCGCGCGACCGCTACGGTCACAGGTTCGAATCCTGCCTCGGGCATGGATGTGTGTGATGTCCTTAAGTTAGTTAGGTTTAAGTAGTTCTACGTTCTAGGGGACTGATGACCTCAGCAGTTAAGTCCCATAGTGCTCCATTTTGATAGCTTATTATTACAGAACTGCGATGAAAAAAAGAAAATGTAACCCAGCTTACTGAAGCATACAGCAAGGCAAGTGGCTGTATGATCCTCTAGATGCGCTGTACCATAATAAGGTACGTCTCAGAATATTTAATTCTGATTTTACATGTTTACATAAATGTGCATATAATTTCACTTTCGATATGTGTACGTATCACCTTAACTGATGAAAGTACCACACGTGTTCGATTTGATTGCATCTTTTGTATTCTTCCAGCGTGCCAGGGAGAATAGTGATGAGAGAATAGCCACCAGAATCAAAGCACCTGTGTCGGCCACGACCAGTGTGCACTGTGAAAGCCGTTTTACATCTTTGCAGCCGCACTACTGTGAAATAGCTTCCCTCATTATTGTGTCACTAGCGCGAATTCCGTCATGAACGACTGACAGCAGCTTGCCAAAACACATCTATTACGGAAAAATGGAAATGAGCGTTTGGCGTCATTGGACGGGAGGTCACTTACGGGGCAAGTCCGGCCGCCTTGGTGCAGGTCTTATTGCATTCGACACCACATTGGACGACCAGCGCGCCGGATGGGGATGAAATGATGATGACAACACAACACAGACCCGGAGCGACGAAAATCCCCGATCCACCCGGGAATCGAACCCGGTCCCGTAGGGGGGCAATCCGTCACGCTGACCACTCAGATATCGGGGCGGATATATCTATTATGACGAAGTTCTTAATGCCTGTGTATCTGAAGGTCTCAACTCCTTCATTAACAGGGAGTATATGTCTCTGCATCCGATTTCGAAGAGCAATTGAATGGAATGGACAGTGTCTTGAATGGAGGTTATAAGATGAACATAAATAAAAGCAAAACAAGGATAATGGAGTGTAGTCGAATTAAATCAGGTGATGCTGAGGGAACTAGATTAGGAAACGAGACACTTAAAGTAGTAAATGAGTTTTGTTATCTGGGTATCAAAATAACTGATGGTCGAAATAGAATATAAAATGTAAACTGGCAATGGCAAGAAAAGCCTTTCTGAAAAAGAGAAGTTTGTTAATATCGAATAGAGATTTAAGTGTCAGGATGTCTTTTCTGAAAGTATTTGTTTGGAGCGTAGTCATGTATGGAAGTGGAACATGGACGATAAATAGTTAAGACAAGAAGATAACAGATGACTTTGAAATGTGATGCTACAGAAGAATTCTGAAGATTAGATAGGTAGATCACGTAACTAATGAGAAGGTACTGAATAGAATTGGAGAGGAAAGAAATTTGTCGCAGAACCTGACTAGAAGAAGGGATCGATTGGTAGGACACTCCTGAGACATCAAGGCATCCCCAATTTAGTACTGGAGGGAAGCGTGGGGGGTAAAAATCGTAGAGGGAGACCAAGCAATGCACACATAAGCAAATTCAGAAGGATGTAGGTTGCAGTAGTTAATCGGACATGAAGAGGCTTGCACAGGATAGAGCAGCATGGAGAGCTACATTAAACCAGTCTTCGGGCTGAAGAACACAACAGCACACGTCCCTGCCGTCACCCCTTCTTGAAACCAGGGTCGAACCCTGTTCCTACTTCTGGCGTTACGTCGTCGTTCTGCCCTTCTCCCAACAACTAAGGTGGACACTGTTAAGGCAAATGCTGCATATACAATTCCGTCCCCCGTGTCTAAAAATGTAAGAAATGTAAACATAGACATCCATTTACTTGTACCAGCATGATATAAGACGAACACTGTAGTTCATAATTCATTCTAGTTGCACAAGATAAACAATAACAGTTTAATAAATATGAACCAAGAGCTCTCAGAAATTTCAATATGAGTAAATATGAGCTTAACAAACGCATCAACTTTCACATTCTACGACGTAAGCCGCGCGAAATGGCCACGCGGTTTGAGGCGCCATGTCACTGATTGCGCCCCCCCCCCCCCCCCCCTCCGGAGGTTCGAGTCCTCCCTCGGGCATGAGTGTGGGTGCTGTTCTTAGCATAAATTAGTTTAAATAGTGTGTAAGTTTAGGGACCCATGACCTCAGCAGTTCGGTCCCTAAGGAATTCACACACATTTGAACATTTTTTTCTACGACGTAACGAGCCTGCTGTTCAGAATATGTACCTTCAAGGCGCTGGTGCAGACACACACGTTAGTTCTATCGTGTAATAGGACTAACGAAGAAATTGGCAGTTACAGACATTAATGCTTGGGGCGATGGTGTTGACCTGCGTACAACAGGTGTGTCGTGTAATACCGGCTTTAAAGTGTTGTCCGGAAGCCGCTGCCACGCTCCCCGTCGTTGGCTCCATCTTCTGACCGCTTCATTGTCACACACCAGACTACCTTCAGTTTGTAACACACCAGGGTTTTAAAATAACTAATGACTGATCTCATCGCACCCGCGATTGCTGCACTAGTTACGTAAATGCAGGAACGAGGTTTAGATATTTTACGACCGCGTGCTGGCTGGTGTGCCCGAGCGGTTGTAGGCGCTTCAGTATGCAACCGCGCGACCGCTACGATCGCAGGCACGAATCCTGCCTCGGGCATGGATGTGTGTGATGTCCTTAGGTTAGTTAGGTTTAAGTAGCTCTAAGTTCTACGGGACTGATGACCTCAGATGTTAAGTCCCATAGTGCTCAGAGCCATTGTAACCATTGTTACGACCGCGTGCCTAAACCTTATGTACTTGTCCCGTGCGGCAGTTGTCCTACTGTTCCTCCCATTGCCATCTAAAGCTGTGGGCCCGTAATGTTAAGTTGGGAAAACACTCACACAATAATATCCAACGTTATCTGGTAAATACAAATATATTCAACTAATCAAACCATTTAAATTTAAGCATCGCTGTTCACATCTAACAGTATCAAATGATCAACATAATCATTTAGTTGGACTTCAGCCATGTACTCAGCTGGAATGTACCAAAGTCTATTGTCGAATCGTTGATGAGTCAGTTCAAAAGCTTGGGGCACAAACATGTGAAATCTACTACTCAGACATGGGTGTGTGTGTTTGTCCTTAGGATACTTTAGGTTACGTAGTGTGTAAGCTTTGTGACTGATGACCTTAGCAGCTAAGTCTTATAAGATTTCACACACATTTGAACATTTTTTCTACTACTCAAATACGCTGTAGTGAGTTTAGACAAGGGACACTTCTTGCAGTTGGTATTAATCCATTCTAGGTCCGTTAATACTTATTTTTACGAGCGTATGCGTGAACGATTGCGACGCGGCTCTTCTGAAGATTTGGCGGTACGACATCCGGACGAAAGGTATTTACGCTCGTGATATTCGGTCAAACCGATTATATGTTTCTTAGTTTTAACGTTCACACAGATAACTTGTCCCGTAACAGTCGCGGAGCGTTTGATTCATGCTCTTGACGATACGACAAAAGATTTTAGAATTATCGCGCCGGCCGCTGTGGCAGAGAGCGGTTCGAGGCGCTTCAGTCTGGAACCGCGCTGCTGCTACGGACGCAGGTTCGAATCCTGCCTCGGGCATGGATGTGTGTGATATCCTTAGGTAAGTTAAGTTTAAGTAGTTCTAAGGCTAGGGGACTGATGACCTCAGATGTTAAGTCCCATAGCGCTTAGAGCCATTTGAACCATTTTTAGGAATTATCGCTCTCAAATAAATCACCAGTACTTAACCGTCAATACTAATACGAAATAGACAACTTACGTGGCAGGAATTTGAATTATTTTGGCAAATTACCGTAAACCGCGTTCTGTAGTCTCGGCATCCACACTGCATGATACACACACACCACAGAAGCTAAACCACGTCTCCATACAATCGCGCTTTGCACTCGCCAGAGAGCTGACTACAGATGCAGATATGCGCGATATGCAGCGATACTACAATATGATTACAAATTGTCATTCACGGCCTCTCGCAGCCTCGTGCTGGCGCTGCGCTCTGCTCCCACGATGTTTCCCCGCTCTCTGGCACAGCAGGAAAACATCACCAGACCTGCCGCCAACTGCTGAGTGGGACGGGAGTTTAATAACTGCGCCGTGCCTTACTAAATCACAGCATAAATGTTTGGCTTATGAGGAGCTCGTCGACCTTGTACCACATTCTTCTTAACTCCCTGCGGACAATTACTGTGCTAGCTGGACAGTCGGTTGCACATCACGAATGAGTCCCACCGCTGATTTCATGCGACTTTTTACAGCCATTCTCCGCAATGCTTGCTGGTCCCTGCTGTCAGCACATAAAGTCTTCCTGGTCTTGGTTTGGCTGTGGATGTTCCTTCACGTCTCCACTTCACAGTCACATCTCCAACAGTCGACTTGGGCAGATTTAGGAGGGTTGAAATGTTCTAGATGGATTTCTTACTAACGTGCCCCATACAAAGACTAGCCGTGTTCAAAGTGGTTCACTTCTCACGACCGATCCACTCTGTTGTTGCAGCTTCTCCACTGACAACACAATATTCCCACCTCCTTTTATACTGGCACGTCCGCCTCTCGACATCTGCCCTCATTCTCATACATTAAGGATAATGCCGATACATAGTGAAACAACGCTCTGGTGGGCGATTTGCGGGTTTAAATCACCTCGGGGTATGACCACGCGGTGCATTTTATCTGCGGTCGTCGCACGGTTGACGCTGACGCTGTAAAGACGAGCCTATCCTTGGCTCGAGGTGGTCCAGTTTGGATAAAATTTGTCATTCCTGCGGTTCCTGTAAAATAGAAAAAGGTATATTACCACTCTTGTCGATTGGTCCTAGCTGGTGTAACCTGAAAAAGAGAAAGACACACTCTGGTGGGGGATTAGTAAAATTTAATCCCTCAGCAGGACAGGCCAACGCGTGGTTGGCCTGTGATGAGGTTGTTGGCCCAGTCCACGGATGAGCCGGTTGCGGGAGCGTCCCGTCCTCTCGTAGAACTTCCTGGCGATGGCGCGATACCTGTCTCGGAGAGGCAGGATCCCGGTATCCCCGTGGAGTTGGCGCGTCGAGAAGAGCCTCGGAAGATGCATGGCAGACTTCAGGGCGCGGTTCTGTATCCGCTGCAGAGTCACAATGTGCCCATCTTCGGCTTTCCCCCAGACCACGGTCGCATACTCTTAACAGTGGGCGAACCAATGTTAGGTAAGGCGTGATGCCGTGTTGCGGTGGCAATGACGTCTGCGGGTTTCGCAGCGGATACAGGGAGCGAAGGCTTCCTATTGCTCTCCCTTTCACATCACGGATATGATGCTTCCAGGTGAGCCTGCTGTCTAGGGTAACCCCTAGGTATGTCGCCGTCCCACCCCATGGGATGGGTTCTCCCAGGATTTCGACTGGCGTAAGCCTTGGCGGCAAAGGTGCCTGGCTCATCGTGGCGTTGAATTTTAGCCGCCACTTTGTTGCCCACGAGCCCAAGGCGTCGCACCCGCGTTGGAGTCGGTTTCTCAGCACTTGGGCGTTCACGCTGCGAGTGAACAGGGCTGTATCATCAGCGTACAGCGCCAGTTCGACTCCTGCCACTTTCGGCGCGTCGGCAGTGTACAGGGAGCACAGCGAGGGACCGAGGACCGACCCCTGCGGCACCCCTGCACGTATCTGCCGGTCTGTGGACGTACCGTCGTCAGCCCTCACGTGGAAGGTTCGTTCAGACAGGTACGACCGCTGCAGCGTCATGTGGGACGTCGGTATACCTTGTTCAAAAAGTTTGAACTCGAGACCGTCGTGCCAAACCGAGTCAAACGCTCGGGAGACGTCGAGGCACACTGCCCCAAAGGATTCCCTTGTTTCCAGTGCCCTCATCGCCGGTTCTACCACCCGCAGGAACTGGTGGGAAGTGGCATGTTCTTCTCGAAACCCGAACTGCTCGTCCGGGATGATGCCCTCCCGGGTCGTCGCACTGTGACTCTGGCGGCAGTCACATACGCAGAGATGTGTTGGTGCAAGTCAGAGTACGGTGCAGCGAGTAAGTGTGCAGGCGTTTTCAGGCATGCTAATGGTGACTGTGTGTTGAAAATAGCTCAAAGAACATATATTGATGACGTTATGAGGGGTAAAATAATACGGCGACTGGAGGCTTGTCAAACACAGCAAGTCGTAGCACGGGCCCTCCGTGTGCCACAAAGTATGATCTCAAGATTATGGCAACGATTCCAGCAGACAGGAAATGTGTCCAGGCGCTACAGTACGGGACGTCTACGGTGTACAACACCACAAGAAGACCGATATCTCACTATCAGTGCCCGCAGACGGCCACGGAGTACGGCAGGTATACTTGCTCTGGACCTTACCGCAGCCACTGGAACAGTTGTCTCCAGACGCACAGTCTATAGACGACTGAACAGGCGTGGTTTATTCTCCCGGAGACCTGCAAGGGGCATTCCACCGACCACTGGTCACAGGAAAGCCCGTGAAGCCTAGTGTCAAGAACACAGTACATGGTCATTGGAGCAGTGGTCCCAGGTTATGTTCACGGACGTGTCCAGGTATAGTCTGAACAGTGATTCTCGCCGGGTTTTCATCTGGCGTGAACCAGGAACCAGACACCAACCCCTTAATGTCCTTGAAAGGGACCTGTATGGAGGTCGTGGTTTGATGGTGTGGGGCGGAATTATGATTGGTGCACGTACACACCTGCACGTCTTTGACAGAGGAAATGTAAAAGGTCAGGCGTATCGGGACGTCATTTTCCACCAGTATGTCCGCCTTTTCAGGGGTGCAATGTGTCCCACCTTCCTCCTGATGGACGATAACGCACGGCCCCACCGAGCCGCCATCGTGGAGGAGTACCTTGAAACTGAAGATATCAGCCGAATGGAATGGCCTGCCTGTTCTCCAGACCTAAACCCCATCGAGAACGTCTGGGGTGCTCTCGGTCGACGTATCACTGCACGTCTTCAAACCCCTACGACACTTCAAGAGCTCCGACAGGCACTGGTGCAACAATGGGAAGTTATACCCCAGCAGCTGCCCGACCACTTAGAGTATGCCAACCCGTAGTGCGGCCTGTGTACGTGTGCATGGTGATCGTATCCCATACTGATGTCGGGTTACATGCGCAGGAAACAGTGGCGTTTTGTAGCACGTGTGTTTCGGGACGGTTTTCTCAACTTATCACCAGTACCGTGGACTTACAGATCTGTGTCGTGTGTGTTTCCTATGTGCCTATGCTATTATCTCGAGTTTTGTGTAGTGTCACGTTGTGTGGTACCACATTCTGCAATTATCCTTAATTTATAAGCATGAGTGTAGTAGTCAGTTGCACATTACATAGGGGTGTCCAGATACTTTTAATTAAATAATGTGCTTTGATTCTACTGACTATTGAGTGTCCATTCCAGAAAACAGCAGTCTCCGAAAAAACTGATCCAAGTGGTTTCCGACGAGAACGAATGCGAATTTTTGGTGCCAAACGAACGAACAGCATAAATGTACAGTCAGTATGCTAGTTCAAAATGGTTCAAATGGCTCTGAGCACTATGAGACTTAACATCTATGGTCATCAGTCCCCTAGAACTTAGAACTACTTAAACCTAACTAACCTAAGGACATCACACACATCCATGCCCGAGGCAGGATTCGAACCTGCGACCGTAGCAGTCGCGCGGCTGCGGACTGAGCGCCTAAAACCGCTAGACCACCGCGGCCGGCCAGTATGCTAGTAATTACATTCAAATGACAGCGTCGTTAGCGTACCCAGCTGAATATGTTTTCAGATGAGGTTCTCCTTTTTCTAATCTTCCACAAAACACGTGTGTCGCTACAACTACGAATCCAGTTTTGTTTGACGAAATATTTCTAGATGATAACGAAAGTGAAATATGTACACTGTAGATTGCACCAGCGAAATGCTCACCGTTCTGTCAAGTCTTGCGTGCATTCTTTTACCGGCAATTAAAAAAATTCCTGAGGCAATTGTAGATAGCTCCTACATTGCCGGAGGGCCACAAATATCATCTTGTGAAGGTTTCATTGGCTTGCTGTACTCTTCACTCCCTCATACTGCATCAGTTGACACCTCCAGTGTTTTGAATCAGTGTTGAAACACCCATGTTGTGCGTCGTGAATTACTTCTGAACTGCCATTTTTCCCAGTATTAATGGTGTGTGTTATCTAGCAGGATTATTAAATATCAAATGATTGTATGAGAAAGTGACATTCATAAAAATAATTTGTGGAAGTCTATTTTAGTTTTTTTCGTATTTCTGTAGTAAATACCACCACGGATACTATCGAGGTACCAAGAAGAAGAATCTTAAGTGGATCGACTTCACTGTGATAACTTTTTACTATGAGCATCAATGTATCGATAAATATTCATTTCATCACGATTCCTTATTATATTCCGCTACATGCAAGCCACTGTGATTACCATTATTATTATTATCGTTCGTTTCGGAAGGAACGCGACACGTGGTAGCCACATAAGTGTTCTACGGAAGACCAGAAAAAACAAATGACTCGACTCGAACGTGATATTACAGCCGCTGCTCGGCGCCTGGACTCTAGTATGGAATTCAACGCGATCGTAAAACAATGAACTTCGATTTCTCGAAAAAGTATCAGAAGCGCATTCAACGAAAATAGTATTTGTTACATCTAAGCATGTACTACAGCCGTTCGAAATACGAGCAGAATTAATGAATCGTTGCCTGCCGGCCGCGGTGGCCGAGCGGTTCTAGGTGCTTCAGTCCGGAGCCACGCGACTGCTACGGTCGCAGGGTCGAATCCTGCCTCGGGCATGGATGTGTGTGATGTCTTTAGGTTAGTTAGGTTTAAGTAGTTCTAAGTTCTAGGGGACTGATGACCTCCGATGTTAAGTCCCATAGTGGTCAGAGCCTTTTGAACCATTTTTGTTAAGTCCCATAGTGCACAGAGTCATTTGAACCATTTGTATAGTGGAGAGTACCTCTAGTAACACTATCATTTTCCATCTCCTCTCTTCCGTTCGCAAATGATGCAATGGCACACCACTGTCGATAAGCATTAAATGTATTCGCAACGGCGAATATGGACAACTTTCAGCTGTAGAATGGAATGACGACAATGATAAGTTATGCCGGACCAGGACTCGAACCCGTATTTCCCGATTATCGCAAGCGTTCGCCTTACCGTTTGGCTATCTGCTAACAACTCACTGCCAGACCCAAACTTCCATATGCCTTCAACCATGGGTCTACAACCTGTGCTCTTACATCCATTACGTATTTTTCCGTACAGGTGAGACATTTTAGTCGAAAGTCGATTGCCCGGCGTCGGCGGATAAGTACGATAAACTTCCGTAAGAACTCTAATTTTTTCAGCATCTCGGTGAAGATTTAGAGCGTACTATACTAAAAACACCCTACTCTTCTTTGGATGTAGTCTGTTTCCTGTATCAGTCTCCAGTATAAACCACGCTTTGAAATACGCGCGTCACCAGACACAGCTTCGCTTTCCACAATCGCCGCCGCGGCCACGGGGCTCTGCTTCGTCGCTGTTGCGCCGCCGCCAGTAATCTGCAAGGAACTCCTCACCCCGAGGTCCAGCAGCGGATGTATTTAAGTTAAGAAACAGCTTCTCTCTCGCTCACTTGTGACTTATTCTTGTACTTGCTATTCAGTATTCTCACGAACTCATTGGCCAGGTCTTAGGGATTCTGTAATTATCATTCATAACGGGAAGCCTGACAGGACAACTCAGAACTTGTGTATTTCTTTTAACAAGGAACTTGTACAGCTAGCTGCTACCAGAAAAATATGTATTCATTCTTTCGTTAATGTTGTCAGTACTTAGAATAAAAGATAACTGTCTATGTTTACGTTAACAGTACATTGTACTCAAAAAATGGTTCAAATGGCTCTGAGCACTATGGGACGTAACATCTGAGGTCATCAGTCCCTTAGAACTTAGAACTACTTAAACCTAACTAACCTAAGGACATCACACACATCCATGCTCGAAGCAGGATTCGAACCTGTGACCGTAGCGGTCACGCGGTTCCAGACTAAAGCGTCTAGAACCGCTCGGCCACACCGGCCGGCGCATTGTACTCCATGCCCCCCATCAAGTAATCAAGATTGCACTTATTGGAATTGATTTGTGCTGCAGGGTATTTTGTTAAGAGTACTGGTGCTCCGGGGTCGGTGCTGTTTAGATATCCTTGTCAGGGTTACTTACGTTGGGCCCAGTCTGATTACACATCCCCCAGTTTATGCGAACCTGTACACAAATTTTGGGCAGCGAAGCTCGCGCTGTCAGTCTCCCACAGTGTTGTATTTTTTCAAGCACCGCTACGGCCTTTAATGCTGTTGTTTAAAGTTAAGTTGTAATTTTAGAATGATATTGAGTCATTCCATTTGTTAAATTAAGAGAGGCTACCCTTTTATAATCTTACTGCTTCTGGAAGTTATTTAAACGTTATATTAGTGGTTGAGCTAACAACCATCATTCTTATTTAAAGTAAATTTTACTTATTTTCATATTGTTGGGGAATGCTGTAAGCCTTGCAATCATTCCTGTTTGGTCAGGTTTCCAACTCTGGGTTCTCCTTCTTTGGCCACTTTGTGTTTTAGTATAAGAATTTTTGGACTGTGGACTATTATGTGGCCGGTTCGGTTATATTAAATTTTTATTCTCTCTTGTGCCCATGAAGTTTTGGTAATTTTATGGCTGTTTAAATTTGTCTTGAAGGTTGTATCATTAGTATCTTATCTTGCTGTCATGCAAAGAATGATTGCGTGCGAGTTATAATTGACATTTTCTGCCATTGCTGTCTATGGTTCAGTATTCAGATTAATTGTTTAGTTAAAATCTTAATTGTTTTTAATGTAATTCAGTCTGTGAAAAATAAATTTGTGTGTTATACCAGTAAAAAAGGGGGACAAAGGTCCGAATTTAAATTTTATATTGCCTTTTGTTGATTCTGTAATTCTGTGATAATGAAAGTTGTTCTCTAGTCAAAATTAAAATTATGTGCCAACCACAAGTTTGTCCATCAGCAAAGATCCCTAGCTTCCTGTTTCCTTGAGTTGCTGTGAAATTTGATCAGTATACAGTTCAGGAATAAAATGCAGAACAATGTTAACACGATTCACAGACAGTTGCCGGGCACGACTTTCCTCACTTAGGTTACCTCGACGACTGTGGTGTTACGAAGGACATCTGCCTATAAAATTAAATAATAAAATATAATTTGTCAGATCGTGAAGACGTGGACCCCTTACCAGACAGCATAAACGCCAGGTAAAAGAAAGAAAGAAGAAGAATGGTACTCGTAGCACATTACCAGGGCCGGCCTTAGCCATCCAGGTGCCCCGGGCGAGTCGTCCAGTTGGCGCCCTTTATTGTATAAATAGCGAACCTGGCAGTGCTTTGCAACACGGTATTTGACTGTTTTCTAGAAATCGTCTTAAGTGGTTAATGGCGTCATCTTATGATCATAACATGGTTTTTCCATCGTAAATTTGAGTATTTTATTTTTTTTAATGGAAATGAAATCCAAATAATCTGAAAGCCCGCTAAGACGCTCCATGTGAGTCTTGTGTAGCATGTGACGTCAGTCCAGCATGCTGCTGTCGCTGCCGTAACAGTCAGTATAGCAGTGATATATTGTTTGGGCATTCACGTTTTGGGAAATTGTCTAAAAATATTGCGGCTGCATGGGCTCTTCCTTGTTGCAGTTCTTGAAACAAATAAGAGAGGCGCTTTGGTAGAGCCCGTGCTAGCCCGCGTCAACCATGGATGGTTGCAGACAATACGAAGATTGCATTCAGCATGATTTCTCTTATGCTACCCTGAATTCATCGCGCATTCGTGAGATTAGTGACGTATGTTGAATGAGACTGAATAATATTTTAGTTTCGCGAAATGGGTGATTGTAAATTGTAATTTTTTTTTTTTTTACATGCGTTTAGTACGTGGCGCCCCTTGGGCCCCGGCGCCCTGGGCGACCGCCCGGGTCGCCCCACCCTAAAGCCGGCGCTGCACATTACCACCGAGTCGTGTGACAGTGCTCCAGGGTCTAGCGTGCGGCAGCAGCCTTACCAAGGAGACCGGGCTACTGCTGCTATTGCCTTGGTGCTGCAGTAAAGTACCTGTCTCACGTGGACCAGAAAAACCTACAGAAATTAAGACTACTTCTACTGCTGTTGTCATCTCCGTTGGCTTTCTCTGTTTCATTGTTGTTATTTATTTCTGCATGATTTTGCTGTAATTCGAAATGTATTTTTGTAGAAATGTATCATTCAAAAGTGACTATGAACTGTAACCTCTAATATATGTGGACTGAGTGTTGTGGGTTGGCAAGAGAGCCAACCCGGGTAAGAGAGGAAGCCGAAAGGCACGCGTTTTAGCTCACGCAGGCTGGCGTGAGGTCTGGAACAGGACAAGGAAATTAGACTTTAGCAAAACGGACGTAGCAGGTGGAATACTTAACTTTAATCCATAAATGATGAGCGTCGCTCTTGACTGTACATGACTCAGTATCAATAGTAACTGGTAATGGCGCCTTGCTAGGTCGTAGGAAATGACATAGCTGAAGGCTATCGTCTCGGCAAATGAGAGCGTATTTTGTCAGTGAACCATCGCTAACAAAGTCTTGTCCAACTGGGGCGAGTGCTAGGAAGTCTCTCTAGACCTGCCGTGTGGCGGCGCTCGGTCTGCAATCACTGATAGTGGGTCCGACGTATACTAAAGGACCGCGGCCGATTTAAAGGCTACCACCTAGCAAGTGTGGTGTCTGGCGGTGACACCACATTGAGGAAACAATTCACTGGTCAATAGCCGGATGTCAATCTACAACGGGCATAGTATTTTGGCAAGCGACCATGTTACCATCATCAGGTGCGCTGATAAACTGACCGCTCAGGGCCTGGCGCGATGCTTTTATCTCTTCCCATCTCCCCCTCTCCCACCTTCCACCTTCCGATCGGCCGCTCTGCCCGCCTTCCACGCACAGCATCTCTTCCCCACTCCTAAAGACAGCTCGTTACTCCGTCCTAGGTGAGCACAGGTGCCCCCAGGTGCGCATGCTGGCGTCATCTCTGCTGTTCCTTCACCTGCTCTAAAGTCAGTTCGTTGTGGGGTATCTCCTTCCTCTTCGTAGTCATACTAATGGCGGGTTCACAGGCTTTACAAAGGATGTAGCTTCTACCACGACTGACCAGCGTCCTTACTCGAATCGCGATAAATACTTTAATGATACAGTCTCAGATGTTAGAAGGCCGTACCAGTACCATAGTAGCGTCGTAACTCATTTAGTATCATTCCGACTATATATGAATTGTTTCAAAGTTTATGCGAGTTTCTGAGTTTTGCGCAGAAACGTAAACAGCATGACCAACATGAAGCCTGTAAAGGACGTTGTCGTTTTTGTAGAACTTGGAGCCACTACTTCTCATACAAGTAGCTCCTCAGTTGACGTCACGAGGCCGAGTGCACCCCCTTCCAGCCCTCCCACGAAGCAAAAATCCAGGGCAGTACCGGGAATAGAAACCGGGATCTCCGCGTCCTAGTCAGCTACGCTGATGACGTAGCTACGGAGACGGACAGCCGACTACACGAGAGGTAGGTATTGGGATGGGGCTTAAGGTTCAAAATGGTTCAAATAGCTCTGAGCACTATGGGACTTAACAGCTGTGGTCATCAGTCCCCAAGAACTTAGAACTACTTAAACCTAACTAACCTAAGGACATCACATACATCCACGCTCGAGGCAGTATTCGAACCTGCGACCGTAGCAGTCTCGCGGTTCCGGACTGAGCCCCTAGAACCGCTCGGCCACCACGGCCGGCTGGGGCTTTCTTAGCCTTTTTTCATAAGTGTAATAAACACAACATATACACACGACAGAAAATTAGGCAATCAATAATATATTCTCCTTCGCTATTTGCAACAGGTTGCCAACGCTGGGGTAACGTTTAGATTTCGCGACCTTAGAAATCACGTGGTTTTGAGCAGAAGGACTTGTTAAGCCATGTTCTGAGCGCTTTTTTATCTTGAAAGGAAGTTCCTTCAAGGTTGTTTGCTAGAGAGAGGAAAGAGTTAAAATCTGAGAGCACAAGATCAGACGAATAATGTTGTATCTAGGAATCCTGTGAGCCGGCCGTTGTGGCCGAGCGGTTCTAGGTGATTCAGTCCGGAACCGCACGAAAGCTACGGTCGCATGTTCGAATCCTGCCTCGGACAAGGGTGTGTGTGATGTCCTTAGGTTAGTTTGGTTTAAGTAGTTCTACGTCTAGGGGACTGATGACCTCAGATGTTGAGTCCCATAGTGCTCAGAGCCATTTAAACCGTCGGCTACAGAAGAGGCTAACGTTGAAGCTGCTATCGAAGTGGGCTGCCACCAGTCGGGCGCGGCGCTTACGTCCTCTTCACGTAGGGGCCGCTGCTGTCGTGTTGTCGTCCTGGAGGGAGGTCGGTCCGCATGCGACTCACTGACCTCTTCTCACAGCCGTCTCTACTCTGTCGTTCCCAACTGCGTGCCGGCGCTGACATTATGCCGTAACAAATAACATGGGTGCAGAATGACTTGCTAACTCATCTCTCGTATAGTGTTTTTTTGTCAGTTTAGCAGCGTGCGGGTGGGTGTTATCTTGTAGTAGCACCACTTCACGCAGTCTTCTTGGTAGGTGTTCTTGATTTGCGTCTGCAAGACGTCAAGTTGTTGACAATAAATGTCAGTGGTGCTGGTCACACTCCGGGGGAGCAATTCACAGAACACCACATCGTCGTTGTTTCTCCAGATGTATAACATTAATTTTTGTGGATGTATGGGGAGCTGTCGCTTTGTTTGGTCTCAACCACTCCTTGTGTTAGCATAAACACACCACATCTTATCACCATTATCGATACGGCATAGGAACGGTCGATGTTTTTAAAGTGCCAGTTGATGACGAGCAAGCAGAGATGCACCAATCCCCACCCGCCGATTTTTGTGATTTTGGCTTTGAGCATGCGGTACCCATACACCCGTTTTTTGAACCTTCTCCACTGCTTGAAAATGTCGCACGATGGTGGAATGATTACACTTTATCGCATTTGCCAGTTATCGAGTTCACTGACGTGGATCGTTGTGGATTAATGCGTTTAAGGGGAGGTTTACTATCTTCGGTCCGAAAAAAGGATGTTGTATGAGAATTTGTTTCTCGGGATGAGTTATAGATATCAGTGTCAAATTTGGTCAAAATGTTTATTGACATTTCCTGTACAAACTGGAATTTTTTCGACCGGAAATGTCGAAGAGCAAAGACGGAAGTGCCGTCGGAACGAAACAAAATTTCGATCTAGACATCTACGCGCGGTATATCACAGGTCAGCCGGCTCGTCTGAAATCAAAATTGAGTTGACGTTAGCGAAGTATATAAGATTCTTTAGGACTTGTACCTCGATTAAGTTATTTGGACCATAGTAAACAAAATGTCGGTCATTTGAAATAAATAGGGGTTTTTCATCGATTTCTCGACTTCGTCGACCAAGTAAAAATATTTATAGTTGATGAATCGGAATAAGAGTGGTACAAATCCTAGACAATTTAGTTAGCTTCGTCGGAAACAAAGAATCATGCCAATCGGTTCAGTAGATTTGAAGTTACCATACCGCGTGATAAAAAAAAATTAATTCGAGAAAAACGCGTTTGAAGTTTTGACTACATATAAACGCAATATTATGCAACTTACGTTCAATCCGCTATTCCGGGTCCATTGACTAGTCCTTCCTCTTCCTCATACAGGGCGTTCTGCTCGATCTGGGCCATCCTGCGCTGCTCCAGAGCCGCTCGTACGGCCGGTGACAAGCGGTTTTCGGCCGCTTGAATACGGTGGTCGTCCGAATGCTTGGCGAACTGCGTCGAATAGAGTCCCAGGGTGACGTCCATCGTTGTCATGGTCTTCAGAATTGCTGAATACCCTTCGTTGAAGCTGTTCACTGCTAGTAAAGTCGCAATCTCCTCAGTCTTCGCACCAGAATGCAAATTCTTGGGGGCTAACTTCCAAACACACGCGTTCAAATTTTCATTTGAATTTTGTGTGTTTCCTCCCAAGCACCGGTACAATAACTCGTCCTCCGAAAAAAAAACTGGTGCGTGAGAAAGGCCGATTTCAGGCTGGTGCATTTTTTTGTTCAACCGCGAATAACAAACATTTCGTTCCGTATTCGGAAAAATCGTTTCAGGGGTGGATTCTAAACACTTTTATTGATCCAAAATAGCAATTTAAAAAAATCGATTTTTTGAACAAACGGTGGTTCAAACATGGTTCAAATGGCTCTGAGCACTATGGGACTTAACTTCTGAGGTCATCAGTCACCTAGACCTTAGAACTACTTAAACCTAACTAACATAAGGACATCACACACATCCATGCCCGAGGCAGGATTCGAACCTGCGACCGTAGCGGGCGCGCGGTTCCAGACTGTAGCGCCTAGAACCGCTCGGCCACCACTGCTGGCCAAACGGTGGTACACCTCTCCTTAAACGATCAAACTGTGAAGGTCTTACCGAACGTGGAAAGTCATTCATGTCAAAGCGATCCTCCTTAAAACGAGAAAACCAGTATCTTGCCATGCACTGTCCAATGAGATGTTCCTCATATACGGGGTAAAAGTTTCTGGCTGCTTCCGTTGCTGTCACCCCTATGTTGGACTTAAACAAAAAATGGTTCAAATGGCTCTGAGCACTATGGGACTTAACATTTGTGGTCATCAGTCCCATAGAACTTAGAACTACTTAAACCTAGCTAACCTAAGGACATCACACACATCCATGCCCGAGGCAGGATTCGAACCCGCGACCGTAGCGGTCACGCGGCTCCAGACTGCATCGCCTAGAACCGCACGGCCACACCGGCCGACCGGACTTAAACAGAAGAATTCTTCGGAAACGTGCCGATTTCTGCACTTGGCACTCCATTTTCTAGCCTCCACAAAATAACGATACGCAAACTGAAATAGCAACAGTGAACTACAAATAAAAAATAACAAACGACAAATAAGCCCATACCAACCGGAATATCAAAATGCAAAACAAAAACGCTGCGGGATTATGCAACAACCCGATAAATTCGTGAGAGGGGAAACGAAAAATGTAAACGTCAACGTGAATAGCTCGCTCCTACTGTTTCACTGCTGACGCAGTAGGTGGAATTAAATGAGAAACATACAGGCTCTTTTACATTTTAAGTAGGCCTCTCCGGGCGTGGGGAAAGAGTAGTGTGAAGAGTTTATTACGGGAAAGGTGAGGAGAAGCGGCCTCCGCACGCGGTGCGCTAATACACACAGCTGGGAAACGAAGCCGGGTAAACAGACGCGGTTGTCGGCCAGCCCGCGCGGCGTGACAGTGGCCATCAAACAAGCGCCCGTAACGAGGCTGCGCGCTGTTTGCGCGGGGCTGGCCGGTAAACAGGCCGGACACGCGGCGGATAAACACGTGTTCATTAGCGCCGGCGCCGCTAACTCCGACGCGCTGATCCATCTTGTCCGGCCTAATCCCCGCAGACCGCCGGCCAGCGACCGCCTCGGCTTTAAAGCCGCCGGACAGTGATGGAACGCCGTAATGACTGTCCACCTGATGCCTCCCACCAACACACACACACGCACACGCACACAGCCCCTGGCCGGATTAGGCCCTCCCCGACTTAGTCATTCAAAGCCGACCCGTGTCTTCGGGGTTTTGCGTCCGTCTGGGGGACCGTAAAAAAAGCGAGCCATTAGCAGAAGGGCGAGCTGCGACAAAACCTGCTGCAAGCTTCATTAAGGGCTCATGAGGGACACAGGCGACAATACCAGCTTTGTGTCTGGCTAAAGCGAGCCGTGAGCCTAGAAAAAAATTTGCTAGAAGGCGGCAGCTGCTACTTTTTCCACCGCTGCGTAGGCAATACGGTGCTTGCTGCCAGAGATGGGTACTAGTATCTAAAACAGTTCCCTTATGCTACATTTACAAAGGCAAACAACAGGAACAAGTAATGTAACGAACAAGTGATGGCAGACGGATTCGTGGAGGACGCACAGAAGTGGAATCGTCTCACGAATGACGTACTTTACGAAACCCTAGGCCGAGCGGGATTAGCCGAGCGGTCTTAGGCGCTGCAGTCATGGACTGTGCTGCTGGTCCCGGCGGAGGTTCGAGTCCTCGCTCGGGCATCGGTGTGTGCGTTTGTCCTTAGGATAATTTATGTTAAGTAGTGTGTAAGCTTAGGGACTGACGACCTTAGCAGTTAAGTCCCATAAGATTTCACACACATTTGAACATTTTTGAACGAAACCCTACTTCTGCTGATACTTGGATATTTCTTGTCAGCTTGGTATCCTTAACAGAAAGTACTTGGTTATATCTCGTCTTATGCGCATTCGGGATGTTAATTAGTTGATGGCAGCATGGAGTACAATGCACAGTCACAGCCAAGAGTATAATTAATAATAATTACGCTCCTTAGAGTTAACGCAAATTCTTACGGAGCGATCCTGGAAAATTAACAGTCTTCTAAGAAGTTAGCAACGATTTAAGACACCATTTACAGTAGGCTTACGGAAATTTCCGCATTAAATAATTATATCAAATCCTGCTGGAGCACGTGATTAAACCAACCCCGAGCCAATTGTGTTGAATTCTACGGCTGCTGGACCCGTACACAGTCCCGGCCAATCTCAGACCGGACAGTGTGTCCTAAAACAGACTAAAACTGCCATATAAACCACTTAAAATAATACACACTGTACATGCCCTCCAGCAGAATAAGCAGTACATTAACCTCGATGAATTAGACACTGTGGAACCAAGTTCACAACTTTCCTTAACTAATCTCCAACAGATACAACATGCCACCGTAAGTCTCACACATCTTCACCGGTTAACATCAGAATATGAATCATACGTAACTTAATGCTTCCACTTACGCGCTGAGAAGATGTCCAGCATGAAATGACGAACCCGCCACCGCTTGGCACGCAAAGGCACCGACTAATCAGCACCGTACACCCGGCGCGCCGCCAACGACAAGGACGACGTGGACGGCGAGGCCCAGGCACCGCGGATGAAGACGAGGGCTTCCTTTCAAAACAATGTTGCCTCGTCGATGGCCGACCGGAGAGAAACCCCGGCCACACGCCAAGCCGGAAAACCAAAGGCGGAACAGTCAGAGATACAATACCAGACGACTATCGAAATCAGCGACGCAAGTGCAACATACACTACTGGACATTAAAATTGCTACACCACAAAGATGACGTACTACAGACGCGAAATTTAGCCGACAGGAAGAAGATGCTGTGATATGCAAATGATTAGCATTTCAGAGCATTCACACAAGGTTAGCGCCGGTGGCGACACCTACAACGTGCTGACATGAGGAAAGTTTCCAACCGTTTTCTCATACACAGTTAACAGACGTTGCCTGGTGAAACGTTGTCGCGATGCCTCGTGTAAGGAGCAGAAATGCGTACCATCACGTTTCCGACTTCGATAAAGCTCGGATTGTAGCCTATCGCGATTGCGGTTTATCGTATCGCGACATTGTTGCTCGCGTTGGTCGAGATCCAATGACTGTTAGCAGAATATGGAATCGGTGGGTTCAGGAGGGTAATATGGAACGCCGTGCTGGATCCCAACGGCCTCGTATCACTAGCAGTCGAGATGACAGGCATCTTATCCGCATGGCTGTAACGGATCGTGCAGCCACGTCTCGATCCCTGAGTCAACAGATGGGGACGTTTGCAAGACAACAACCAACTGCACGAACAGTTCGACGACGTTTGCAGCAGCATGGACTATCAGCTCGGAGACCATGGCTGCGGTTACCCTTGACGCTGCATCACAGACAGGGGTGCCTGCGATGGTGTACTCAACGAATAACCTGGATGCACGAATGGCAAAACGTCATTTTTTCGGATGGATCCAGGTTCTGTTTACAGCATCATGATGGTCGCATTCGTGTTTGGCGACATCACGGTGAACGCACATTGGAAGCGTGTATTCGTCATCACCAAACTGGCGTATCCCCCGGCGTGATGGTATGGGGTACCATTGGTTACACGTCTCGGTTTCCTCTTGTTCGCATTAACGGCACTTTGAACAGTGGACGTTACATTCCAGATGTGTTACGACCCGTGGCTCTACCCTTCATTCGATCCCTGCGAAACCCTACATTTCAGCAGGATAATGCACGACCGCATGTTGCAGGTCCTGTACGGGCCTTTCTGGATACAGAAAATGTTCGACTGCTATCCCTGGCCAACACATTCTCGAGATCTCGCACCAATCGAAAACGTCTTGTCAATGGTGGCCGAGCAACTGGCTCTTCACAATACACCAGTCACTACTCTTGATTGACTGTGGTATCGTGTTGAAGCTGCATGGGCAGCTGTACCTGTACACGCCAGCCAAGCTCTGTTTGACTCAATGCCCAAGCGTATCAAGGCCGCTATTACGCCCAGACGTGGTTGTTCTCGGTACTGATTTCTCAGGATCTATGCACCCAAATTGCATGAAAATGTAGTCACATGTCAGTTCTAGTATAATATATTTGTCCAATGAATACCCGTTTATCATCTACATTTCTTCTTGGTGTAGTAATTTTAATGCCCAGTAGTGTAACTAGCGCCAGTCGGCACGTCTCAATCCCATTTTAACTGTGAACTATTTTCTGCTGCGGAATTCTGAGACACGCTCAGCATCTGCCTAAACGTCCTAAAAACCACTGTCATGCTGGCCGGTCTACCAATCTGCGGTCGTTAATCCGCCGTGTGGATTCGATCTGCGTCCGGCCCACCTCCCAGTCTCACAACCTAGCGCGCTGCACGTTACGTTATACGAGCAAGTCAGTCGGTTTAATGCTAAATCACAATGTTCTCTATACGACATTCTGCAACGTGAAAGTACGGCAACGTTTGTCAAACGTGTACTGACAGAGGTATATGTCGCACTATGCCAGTATACAGCAACTGCTTTCATTCAGTTGTGCATATAAAACAACTTTGAACCTGGGTGACGTGTTGCCTGTTGCCTTGAGCCCGGAATCTTGGGCAGACGTTTTTTAGTGTTATTTCTAACTTTGTGCCAGCACGAGTGGTTGCCATCCTGAAATGGTCACGGTGAGTGAATCTTTGACAACGCCAACAGCTCGTGCTGGCGAAACGTCAGGAAAATCGTTAAACGAATGTCATCCAAATATTCCGGCGGAAGCCCTGAGGCAGTAAGTCAACAAGTGTCCACGTAAGCTACAGCAATTCTGCATATAACCTGTGTGCATATGAGGCTCAAAGGCTATTTCTTGCCTTTCACGGGTTATGCTCTTACTGATTCACAGACTGATGAACTTCCGTGCGGATCCCGCCCCCACTCGACCACAAAACTACACACAAAATTGGACTCCCACCAGTATCCATTTTCTACCTTCCAAATTTCACTGGATGCTCAATCGATAAGAGCGTTGCTCGTGGAAGGAAGACAAGGTTCCAATTTCGAGTCCTTTCCGGCACATACGAGGGTAATCCCAGAAGTAAGGTCCCCTATTTTTTTATGAGTGCATAGACCTGTTTATTTCTACAATGGTTTACATCAGTTTACAGCTTGAACATTTAGCTATTTTTCGACATAATCACCATTTCTGTCGATGCATTTTTGTAGACGCAGTTTTTGTATGCCCATGTTATACCAGCTCGCCGCCATGCTGTTCAGAAAGTTATGAAACTCTTCTTTCACCTCGTCGTCGGAGTTGAATCGCTTTCCGGCCAAAAGTTCTTTTAACCTAGGTAACAGGTAATAGTCACTGGGCGCCAAGTCAGGACTATAGGGTGGGTGGGTGATTATGTTCCACTGAAACTGTTGCAGGAGAGCAACGGTTTGCCGAGCGATGTGTGGGCGAGCGTTGTCATGGAGAATATGTACGCCCTTGCTCAACATTCCTCTTCTGCGGGCCTGAATTGTCCGATTTAGTTTTTATGGTCTCACAGTACCTGTCAGCGTTAATTGTGGTCCCAGTGGGCATAAAGTCGACCAACAATACCCCTTTCCGATCCCAAAAAAAGGTTGTCATGACTTTACCAGCAGACTGCTTGAATCTCTGCGGCTTTGGCGAAGAAGGATGCCGCCACTGGCGTGATTGTAGGTTGGTTGGTTGTTTCGGGGAAGGAGACCAGACAGCGAGGTCATCGGTCTCATCGGATTAGGGAAGGACGGGGAGTGAAGTCGGCCGTGCCCTTTGAAAGGAACCATCCCGGCATTTGCCTGGAGCGATTTAGGGAAATCACGGAAAACCTAAATCAGGATGGCCGGACGCGGGATTGAACCGTCGTCCTCCCGAATGCGAGTCCAGTGTCTAACCACTGCGCCACCTCGCTCGGTGTGGCGTGATTGTTGCTTGGTCTCAGATGTACAGTGGTATGCCCAGGTTTCGTCACCCGTGACAATTGAGTCCAGAAAGTTGTCCTGTTCGGCTGCAAGACGGTGAAGAAATGCGCGGGAAGCACCAACTCGTTGCCGCATGTGGTCCTCAGTCACCATGTGTGGCACCCATCTTGCGCACACCTTCCGGTAGTTCAATGTTTCCGTTAAAATTCTGTGAGCGGTGCTTCGGTAAACCTCAGGAACCAACGTTCAGAGATCATCCAGGGTGATCCACCGATCTTCACGCATGCTTTGCTCAACCTTCAACACTGTCTCCTCAGAAATTGACAATCTCCCGCTCCTTTGTTCGTCGTGAATTTCGGTCTGACAGGCTGCAAACTCTCTACATCACTTACGAACATTTTTGACATCCATGCACGACTCACCATACACTTCCGTCAATTGGCGATGGATTTCAATCGGCGCAGTGCCCTTTGCGTTCAAAAACCGAATAACTGCGCGCAATTCGCACTTGGCGGTAACATCCAACGGGAGCTCCATTCTCAACGGCTCCCAAGCCAAGACTGAGCGCCTCAGCGCGGCGTGCGAATGTTTACACACAGAGCGTGAAGCACTCTTCATCGCAGTGTAACCAACGGCCACACAAACAGAGTTCTGTACTTATAAAAAAACAGGAGACCTTACTTTTGGGATTACCCTCGTAGTTTCAACCTGCCAGTAATCTTCACTACAGCGTACACACTGCTGGGGAGTGAAAGATAAAGTCCGGAAATATATAAAGTACTTGTCTCATCGCTGTCTGCCAAACAGACGTCACGTGTCTGTACGGTACTACAAACTAGCTCGACGATGAAAACATGTCAGCCATATAATGACTGCATGATGAGCTAATCCGATGCGAACATAAAATAAATGCTCCCTTGTAAAAATCCGTCAGTCGGATGGAGAAATTTCTGGTTGGGCCTGTTATTCTAGACAAGTTCAAATGGCTCTGAGCACTATGGGACTTAACTTCTGAGGTCATCAGTCCCCTAGAACTTAGAACTACTTAAAACTAACTAACCTAAGGACATCACACACATCCATGCCCGAGGCAGGATTCGAACCTGCGACCATAGCGGTCGCGCGGTTCCAGACTGTAGCGCCTAGAACCGCTTGGCCACCCCAGCTGGCCAAACGGTGGTACACCTCTCCTTAAACGATCAAACCGTGAAGGTCTTACCGAACGTGGAAAGTCATTTATGTCAAAGCGATCCTCCTTAAAACGAGAAAACCAATATCTTGCCATGCACTGTCCAACGAGATGGTCCTCGGCCGGCTATTCTAGACAGGTATAGACTACATACCATAAATACGTCACCCACTCTCCCTGATGCAGGGGCTACATAAGCGCCGCGCCACACTTAGCATGTACTCATAAAGCTGTTGCACTTCGTACGACACTAACAAGGAACGCGTCTGCAATTAGGAGATTCATCCTAACTCGGGAGGTTAGAGTCAAGTTCAAGCTGAGAGTGAATCAAACGGTAGTTTATGGCTCTGGAAATCTTATGTTGCCAGTCAAGTGCTCAAGGTCAGGTGCAGATATCGCGTACGCCATTTGTTTGTTAATCGTAGTAGCTCTTTTTTGTTCTGATTCGTATTGTACATCTCGTAATATCTAGATAGGAATCAGAGCAGTTGTCTCATCTCATAAAAAGCTAAAAACTATTTAAAAAATTTCTCAAAACTAAATGAAGTTTCTGCAACAGGGAAGACTACTTCTTCTACCTTGTTTTTCCCTGTTTCTCTATGCAGTCGGCATCGATGGACAAGTTTTGGCAATGTTAGTGGCAGTTGGTGGCTAGAAGCCCTTCTTAATACTATCACTCCCCCTTCCGGAACGTATTTTGTGTAACCCATCACGTCTAGAGTAAATCTCGTGTTAACGTGTGAGGACATTTTCTAAGTGTTTGAGTGACGTGTATTTGAGGCGAGATGTGGAAATCAGCATATGGGAACTAGTTATTTACCTAGTTGGATGTGGGAAACCGCCTGAAAACCACACCCATCACCAGCCCTCCTAGTTAATCTGTGAGGCCGATTTGATCCGAGGCTGGCTCGCCTCCCCGAATCTCGGAAGCGGTGCGTTAACGCGCTCGGTTGTCCGCGATGGACTTTCAGAGTTATAGATGGCATTCCATATTCACTCCCGGTTGGATGTAAGTTACCCTACCTCTTTCTGGGAAAGAATTCACAGTCACATTCCAGGATCGCGACCGCTGTTGAGAATCGCCCGTTGTCGCGGCGATATTGTTACACTCGCTACATATTCACGCAGCGGGCCGCATGCACTCCATAAGACGGTGAACAGTTTATGTGCAACGCGACTCTTCGCCCCTGAAGAGTCACTATTCCCCAGCAAGGGCCAGGTGCTAGTTTCAGGCCGTACCAGCATAGCACCTTGTTCAGCACGCTTCCAATGGAAGCAACACTAACTTACATCATGAAAGTACCCTGTATACAGTTACACGGATATTTTCACTTTCAGTAAATAACACTAGTGCTTGCTCCCTACCGAGCGCTGAAATTATCTGGTCTGTGCCTCGTTATTACCTCCCCAACTCAAAAATGGTTCAAATGGCTCTGAGCACTATGGGACTTAACTACTGAGGTCATCAGTCCCCTAGAACTTAGAACTACTTAAACCTAACTAACCGAAAGACATCACACACATCCATGCCCGAGGCAGGATTCGAACATGCGACCGTAGCGGTCGCGCGGTTCCAGACTGTAGCGCCTAGAACCGCTCGGCCAGGCCAGCCGGCCCTCCCCAACTTTTGAATAACTATATAGTTCTTCTCAATTTGATATAGACTTGGCGGCGTGTTCAGTTCACCATGTCCAGAAGCTCATTTAGCTGTCTAATATTGTGGGAAATGCAGCGACAACTGCCAAGAGAGAAGAATTCAGAAAGATGCAGAATTGACAGGAATGTTACAATATCTCTTCTATCAGGATATCATTATAGATGAATCACTAATACTGTCTGAAGAAGGAAGAGAGAACATGGTGATAGTCACCTATCCGATTAAATATCCTGAGATGTGGGTTAGGGATACGGCGGGACGCTTAAACATGGATGACTGGACGTAAGTTTTGGACCTTACTCCATCGGAGTGACCGTGCGAAGCGTGCAGTCATAGAACATTGGTCTTGTATTCTGAGGGCGTTAGTTAAAATCCCCGTCCAGATTTACGTTTCCTGTGGTTTCCCTAAATCGCTTAAGCCAGGTGGTGGGGTGGTATCCTTGAATAAAACATGGCCGAATACCTCCCTATTCTTCCCCGATCCGATGTCGTGTCCTTGAACCTTAATTTTCGTTTCCACTTAGATTTTAGTCTAGTTATTAATCCAGCCAGCCATCTCCCAACTAAGAAGAAAAAATCTTTTCAGGAATACAAGTACCCACCAATATTGTTGATTTCATTCGGAAGCCACTAAAATCTCCTAAAGTGTACTTCGTGTTACTTTTTTATGTTTATTTCCGCCATACGTCAGTTTGAAGATTTCTGGAGTAGAAATCGTTAAAACTGTCAGAAAACGTACTTCTACATCTTGATGAACGTACCTACTCTGAAAATCACTGACAAGTGCATTTCAGAGGGTACTGCCCATTGTACCATATGGTAAGGTTTCTTCCCGTTCCAATTATGCACGAAAAGCAGTCAGATTTATTGCTTTCTGTGCGTACTGTAATTAGTATAAGCTTGTCTTTGTTGCTCTTTAGTAAGAGACTAAAAAATCTCCAGACTCTTTATTTAATACTAGTTCTTGGAAATTTGTAAACAGGCTGTCGCGGGATAAATGGCTTTTATATTCAAACATGGGCGACTTCAGTTTTTCAGTATTTCTCCTGCGAAATAAAACTGTGACCATTCGTGCCCCTCTTCTTTGTATATCCCCTATTACTTCATTTCTTTACAGGTCCCACGCACTTGAACAGCATTCTGAAATGAGACATGCAAGTGATTTGTAAACATTCTCATTTGTAGACGCCGCGTTTTCTGAGCATCCTACCAGAGAATCATTCTCTGCCCCCTGCCTTACTTACAACTGAGCAAATGTGATTATTCCATTTCGTGTCGATTGTATGAGCTGACTCATTCCAATTGTCACTCGATGTTTTAGCCGTAGAAAGTACTTTTCTCTGTTTTGTGAAGAGCACAATTCTGCATTTCTGTGATTTAAAATAAAACAAGTTGGCAACCTGCGTCTTAATAACATAAAAATTTGTCACACCTTTAACTTTCGCTGTTCCGCTATCGTCAGTAGAGTATGAAACTACGTTAATAAACATGACTTTGGATCCGTGTAATTACAATCGAATGAAACAAGTTTTTTGTGGCATATGCGTTTCGCATTCGTTGTTTATACGGCACCTTCAGTGGTAAATTTCTCGATAGTCCTGCGCATGTGTTGTTGTTCAGGTTTTATAGCTGTTCTCATGCTTTTTTTCATAAGAAATTTCATTTGCGCAACACTAGGACGTGAATACTCATTCTCTTCATGTTATGTTTTGGATGTTACTCTAAAAAGAAAAAAGAAAAATAGGAGTTGACTTCCTAGTACTGTGTAAATGAAATTTCGCATGAAAATAAGCAGAATAGCTATAAAAGTGGAATAAGAACACATGCAGAGCAGGAAATACGAATTTTGTCACTGAAAATGCCTTTCAAATAATAAGGCAAAGAGGAGTATGAGATGAAAGATTCGTTTCATTCAGTCGTATTCAGACGGATCCAAAGTGATAGTTACTAACATAATAGGAATTTGTTTCCATTTGGACTGCAAAGTGTTTTTATTAACATATAATAGGTTTCAATGGCTTATGCAGTAATATCGGTATAAAATGCTTCGCTACGAATAGCACGTCAGTGCGAACTACACTACCACAATCAACTGACTCTGCGAACGGTACATAAGGCATTGAATCTGATCATATATTAATAAAAATACTTTGCAGTTGATATGGAAATAAACTTTTACATTACTAACAGTATTGCAATCAATAATAATTAATTGAAGCCCTCAGCTGCCGACTGGTGTTGTTGATATACCCTGATGGGGGCAGCTGAAAATGTGTGCACGGACCGGAACCCGAACCCGGGATCTCCTGCTTACATGACAGACGCTCTATGCAGCTTATTTTTCTTTATTAAACAATCATATAAGCACATAAGCACAAAAACAAAATAATGAAGTACTGGAACTGTTTCAACACGAATTGTAACCTACAATAGGCTGAAGAACACATTACAATAAAGCGCCTGTTTTAAGCTTACAAAACATAACAAAAATTTTAAACTGACGATAGCATCTTCAGTCCAGACAGAGACATAGAACCAAAACGCAAAATGTTAAAGAGAATTACAATATATATATAATTGACTGCCTGAACTATTATTGCAGTTCTGTCAATTAATGCACAACCGTCCATGCAGCTGAGCCACGGAGGAAACCGTTGAATAGCGCCATTGTAGGGATTTATCCCTTGCACTCTTCCCGTGAGACCCACATTCCCAACCGTCCACAATCTACGTACGTAATGTACCTAATAGATATTTGCCCATCCACTCATTACTCGCGCACACTAAGGTGGCGATTCCCGTAAGGGTTCGGACAACCTGTGCGCATTCGCACAGACGAAGATCAATGGCCGGATAGCGTGCAATGAGTGGATAGGCAAATATCTATTACGTACAAAAAAATGGTTCAAATGGCTCTGAGCACTATGGGACTCAACTGCTGTGGTCATCAGTCCCCTAGAACTTAGAACTACTTAAACCCAACAAACCTAAGGACATCACACACACCCATGCCCGAGGCAGGATTCGAACCTGCGACTGCAGCAGCAGCGCGGCTTCGGACTGGAGCGCCTAGAACCGCACGGCCACCGCGGCCGGCTCTATTAGGTACATTACGTAGATTGTGGACGGTTGGGAATGTGGGTCTCACGGTAAGCGTTCAAGGACCGGCACGGTAACTCAGCGCGTTCGGTCACAGGGTTAGCTGCCCTCTGTAATAAAGAAATTGAGTTAATGCTGTTTCTAGACATCTCCTAGACACCACCTAGAAAACGTCGAAAGTTCCGCACCGTGCACTGAAGTTAGCGGTTGCATCATTCAGCAAGAGTAGTAAAGGGAAATGTTCGGGCAGAGAGCCGGTTGACCTCTGCAATAAAAAAAAAAAAAAAAACTGAGTGGAAGGATCAACAAACAAACTTGAACGGATGCCATTGTGACGTCCGCAACGACCAAACACAACGATAAAAAAAAAAAGATGGATGCAGCGTCTGCCATGTAAGCAGGAGATCCCAGGTTCGAGTCCCGGTCGGGGCACACGTTTTCAGCTGTCCCCATCGAGGTATATCAACAACACCTGTCGGCATCTGAGGGCTTCAGTTAATTATCATTTATTCAAGAGAAGCTGCACGGTCATCAGTGGTATCTGTTCTTTCGAGAGCAGTTACTATCTTCATATATAGTATTGCAATCGCTACGTAACATTGACTGTGTCACCATTTCAGGCAACTGCGTCTTATTTTACATTTCCCTTTACTACTCTTGCTGAATGATGCAACCGCTAACTTCAGTGCACGGTGCGGATCTTCCGACGTTTTCTAGGTGGTGTCTAGGAGATGTCTAGAAACAGCATTCGTCTGCAATACACCCAATCTGTCAGTGCGGTGAACAGAAGGAATGGCGCGTTTTCTGCCCGTGTGTAAGTGATTGCGGCGGCCAGAAACAGATAGGGGAGGGGTGCAGCTAAAAGGGCTCGTTAAACGCGAGGACAGGACACGGGCACAGGCAGCAGTTCTCGCCCTGGGCTCACTCCGTATCGATCCCCGGCCAAGCGCCTAGCGCCTCACATGAATTCCCCGCGTCTTGTAAATTGGGTCACGTGTAGAGAGGGACTGGCGGCTCGCAGCTTGGTGATTGGACAGCCGCGCCAGAGGAGTGAAGAGAAAATGAACCGGAAACAGGGGGGCCGGGGGGTGGAGGGGGTGGCGAGCGAACAGCAGAAAGGAAAACTGGGGGGCGGGGGTGCTGTCTTCGCGCTGGCGAAAGTTTCGCTGGGGCGAGTGCGCGCGACGCCACACCATCAGACACGACGGACGCGGTCCGACGCCCGGCTTGACAAAACTAATTAAAGCAGCAAGGCGCCGCCTTGGCTCAGGCGACGCCCCACACCGAGGGAGAGAAAAAAAATCAAACATTAAATTATAGGTGGCAGCGGTGAAACACTGACACTCGCCTTGTAACTTAGTTCCCGTTGAACGGGCGAGTTCGGAAGTAGAGCGAGACAGTTCTGCGTCGTTAACTTACTTCTATTTCGCAAGCAGTCACATTCTATGACAGAATTATTACCGATTTCTGCCTGCACTATTCATTTTCAGATCTACAACAACAAAAAGAGAAAGACCTAAATTAATATCTTAAAAACAGGTAAAAAATATTAACTCAGTAGAAATGTAATACGGAGTGGACCAATTAAAACTGGTTCTGAACACATTTAGTGCGCCGTAAAATATGCAATTCAGTGTACACTACTGGCCATTAAAATTGCTACGCCACGAAGATGACGCGCTACAGACGCGAAATTTAACCGACTGGAAGAAGATGCAGTGATGTGCAAATGATTAGCTTTTCATAGCATTCACACAAGGTTGGCGCCGCTGGTGACACCTACAACGTGCTGACATAGGGTAGTTTCCAACCGATTTCTCATACACAAACAGCAGTTGACTGGCGTTGACTGCTGGAACGTTGTTGTGTTGCCTCGTGTAAGGAGAAGAAATGCGTACCATCAAGTTTCCGACTTTGATAAAGGTCGGATTGTAGCCTATCGCGATTGCGGTTTATCGTATCGCGACATTGCTGCTCGCATTGGTCGAGATCCAATGACTGTTAGCAGAATATGGAATCGGTGGGTTCAGGAGGGTAATACGGAACGCCGTGCTGGATCCCAACGGCCTCGTATCACTAGCAGTCGAGATGACAGGCATCTTATCCGCATGGCTGTAACGGATCGTGCAGCCACGTCTCGATCCCTGAGTCAACAGATGGCGACGTTTGCAAGACATCAACCATCTGCAGTTCGACGACTTTTGCAGCAACATGGACTATCAGCTCGGAGACCATGGCTGCCGTTAACCTTGACGCTGCATCAAAGACAGGAGCGCCAGCGATGGCATACTCAACGACGAACTTGGGTGCACCAATGGCAAAACGTCATTTTTTCGGAGGAATCCAGGTTCTGTTTACAGCATCATGATGGTCGCATCCGTGTTTGGCGTCATCGCGGTGAACGCACAGTGCAAGCGTGTATTCGTCATCGCCATACTGGCGTATCACCCAGCGTCATGGTGTGGGATGCCACTGGCTACACGTCTCGGTCACCTCTTGTTCACATTGACGGCACTTTGAACAGTGGACGTTACATTTCAGATGTGTTATGACCCGTGGCTCTACCCTTCATTCGATCCCTGCGAAACCCTACAGTTCAGCAGGATAATGCACGATCGCATGTTGCAGGTCCTGTACGGGCCTTTCTGAATACAGAAAATGTTCGACTGTTGCCCTGGCCAGCACATTATCCATATCTCTCACCAATTGAAAACGTCTGGTCAATGGTGGCCGAGCAACTGGCTCGTCATAATACACTAGTCACTACTCTTGATGAACTGCGATATCGTGTTGAAGCTGCATGGGCAGCTGTACCTGTACACGCCATCCAAGCACTGTTTGACTCAATGCCCAGGCGTATCAAGGCCGTTATTACGGCCAGAGGTGCTTGTTCTGGGTACTGATTTCTCAGGATCTATGCACCCAAATTGCGTGAAAATGTAATCACATGTCAGTTCTAGTATAATATATTTGTCCAATGAATAACCGTTTATCATCTGCGTTTCTTCTTGCTGTAGCAATTTTAATGGCCAGTAGTGAACGTCATCTGCCATGGGCAGATGATGTAAAATGGGTTGTCTATAGTAAGTTGCGTGATATACAGGCTGATCATAATTAAACTTCAAAACGCTATAGAAATGACACCACTCACCAGAATGACGTCAAATTGCAACGAAATATTATCGGGGGAAAAGCAGAAGCAAAAAAATAGTGTGAAAATTCATCAATAGATGGCGCTGTGTGTATCAGAAGACGTAAATGAAAGCACCTGTCACGCGCACGACCCGCTGAAGTTCGTATACACACGGCTGGTACAAGGCTTTTCCTCTGGGTTTTAACTCCAGCATGTCGACGGCAGCGGTCTTCTTGGACGTGCAGAATGCTCATGATCAGATTTGGCAGGTCAACCTGGTGTGTAAGACGCTGACGCAAACGCCCATCCCTGACAACTACGTTAAGATTGTGGATGATTTCCTTCACCAGAGGACCTTCCTCGTTGCTCATCGAGGAAAGCGCTCCAGTGGACGCCACATGTCGATGGGTACCCCTCAAGGCTCTGTGCTGTCCCCTGTTCTTTTTAATATCTATGTCAATGACATGTCCGTCATCCGTCACTGCCATTTGGCGCAATACGCCGATGACACGGCTCTTTATACGACCGGCCACAATCCTGATCAACTCATTGCTCGCCTCCAAAGGCAAGTGGACGCAACAGTCATCTGGTGTCGCTCCAATAAGATGGCCCTTAATGCCGCCAAAACTACGGCATTGTATTTCACAAAATGGCGCCCTATACTCCGCCACAACATCTCAATCGGGTGCGTCCGGGTCCCATGGGCCCAGGCTACCAAGTATCTCTGGGTCTGGTTCGATAAGAAACTTTTCTTCCACCGCCACGCAAAATACGTCACCCATAAAGGGTTAAAGTTGACAAACACCTTGTACCCGCTCTTCTCCAGCCGACAGCTGAATTTAGATACCAAGCTCCGGCTATATCACTCCGTTGTCCTACCCTCACTAACATACGGTTCCTCTGCGTGGGCCACGATTACCAAGTCCCGGATGCTGACGCTCCAGCGTCTACAGAATAAAGTTATCAGGTGGAGTCTTCACGCCCCTCCGTTCACCAAGATTGTCACTCTGTATGAGGAGACAAGTACGGCCCTTCTCAAGGCTCGCCAACTACTGTATACCGTAAAGTGGACGCCTTCCGTGACTCGGTCGCTGGACTCCAAACCATCGGCACCACAGTTCCACGGCTCTGGCACCGACACCCCATTCCGTTCACCATCCTGGAGGACTCGGATTCGGGCTATGACTGACGATAGGCCCAATACAAACACGATTTTCTGTCCATTTTCGTACAGTCACCAGCAGTGTCCTGTTCGCGTCCAGCCATTTTTTTTCTTTGACCATAGAGTTGGCGCATTACTGCACCCCTCCTCTGTACTTCCACCGTCTGAGGGTGGCACGGAACTTAAAAGTTGCACCCCCACACCTTCAAAGGGCTCTGCTCGGCTGTTATTCAGCCATTGCTTTGAGTCTCCTCTCACTTGTCCACCGAGACAGTTGGACCGGAACTGAACCGGTGACGCTGTGTATTAGTAAACTGCCACAAAAAAGGAAGCTTTCCCTCCTTTCGCGTTCGGCATGACTGTCTCAATGCAGGATCGCGCTCTGCTTGGAAAACTGCATTACAAGAATGATGACTGTACACAAGTCGCTCTGCAGAAGTTCCGGACACTGAATGGTTTGAAAAAAGCCGTTGGTCCGATGACTGCCATGGGTCTGGAGAAAATGATTCGCAAATTCGAAAAGACGGGTTCTTTTGATGTGCAGCCGGGTAGAGGGAGGAAACGAATTGATTCGACGTCAGTAGAAACAGTGACCACAGCAATACAGGAGGAGACGAGTGGTGGTGTGCAAACGTGTAGTGCACGGAGAATTGCCCGAACATTGGACATACCCGTGAGCACGGTGCGTAAAATCCTACGAAACATCCTTCTTTGCTATCCATTCAAAATTACCCATGTGCACGAGTTGCTTCCTGTTGGCCTGCCAACAAGAGAGACCTTTGATTTAGAATTTCTTGCTCGTATAGAAGTGGACAATGATTGGCCGTGGAAGATTTTGTGGACAGACGAAGCCCACTTCCATCTGACAGGATTTTTCAGTACACAGAATTGTTGAATATGGGCAACGGAAAATCCACTCGCAAATCTACCACTTCCATTTGATCCTGAAAAGGTCACTGTGTGGTGCGGGTTTACGGCATCATTTATCAGGGGACCACATTTTTGCGAAGAGCAGGTGCTTCCGGTCCTGTTACTTGTACCGTCACTGATAAACAGTGTGCAGTACAGTTTGTTTAACGTCAAACGTACACCTTAGGCATTGTTGTATGATTCATTTATCGTTTGTAGTCGACCACTATTAAATTATGATGTTTCCCGCGCCATCTGCTGCGACATTTTGTGACTATTTATTTTTCTCCTGTCATACGTTTTCCCCCTTCTCTGATAATATTCCGTTGCAATTTGACGTCATTCTGACCCGTGGTGCTATTTCTATAGCGGTTTGAAAGTTTAACTTTAATTATAATCACCCTGTATTTTATGGACTGGTTTTATGTTGCCCACCGTGTATACGTGGTTTATAGCCATTGGTAATGGGTGACATTGGTGAACAAAACGTTCGTTACATGCGTAGTCAGGGCAAACTTCACAACGAAAGGGATAAACAAGTGAACGCTACTTTTCATGCTCTTTGCGCAGGATGCATTTGTCCTGCACACGGCAAGTCTTTAAATGCAAAATAAAACAAATTGTGTCAAAGTTACTGTGAAAGTTCTAAAACCTGTTCGTTTCATATAAATATAGTGTGCAAGTCGCTAAAGTAGTAAACCGTATTTAGAACAGAGTAAGGTCTTTGTAATAGAGGAGAACAAGAGTATCCAGTACTAGTACACTTATCAGTGGTCATTCATACGGTGTGCGTCCACCCTTCGCATTTATGACAGCTTGAACACTGCTGGGGACATTTTAAATGACGTGTCTGAATATCTGTGGAAGAATGGAAGCCCATTCTCCATCGAGACCCGAGAAGTTAGTAATGTTGGAAACTGTGAGCGAAGTGGATGTTTTCAGGCTTCCTAATGGCGTTCCATTTGGTTGAGGTCGGTGCTTTGAACATAAGTACACAACGACAGGTTATTTCAGAAAAGTAAATTTATTTTTAGAAAGTACATACTTCACTCATTTTTCGGAATAGTTGCCAAGTTTGTTGAGACACGTATCATACCTCTCAACCAATTTTAAAATACCCTCTTCATAAAAACTTGCTGCCTGTTCCGATAACCAAGAATTCACTGCCGTTTTCACGTCGCCGTCATCATTGTAACGGTTGCCACTAAGGTGTTGTTTGAGGTGGAGGAACAGATGATAATCGAAATCGCGGGTCTGACCTGCAGTCTGAGGTCTTGCATTGTCATGGAGAAGGACAGTTCCCTTTGTCAGCATGCCGCGTCTTTTGTTTCGAATCGCACTGCATAGCTTTCTCTGGGTTTGGCAATAAGCTTCTGTATTGATAGTGGTTCCTCGTTGCATGAAATCGACCAACAAAACACCGTGCCTATCCCAAAACTCCCCTCAAATCTTTGGTTTTTGTGGTCCTGTGTTAGGAGTTTCGGGAGCCAACGGGAGCACAGTTTTCTAATCTTTAGGTATTCAGAACAATGTTGTAAAGCACAGATCTCGACACGTCAGGAAATTCGTTTGACAGACCTGTTATTGTGAAGCGCCTGTTTTCAAGAATCCTCACTTCAACTGAAGCCACCAAATCGTCTGTAATTAATAGACCGTTGACTGGAGCGGTCCTCATCATGGACGTTGTCGCGGCCATCTTTTAATTCTCGTACCCACTTACGAACTTTGCTTTCACTCATAACAGTATCACTGCACACTTCGCAAATCTGTCGATGAATTTCTGCAGCAGACAGGTTCCTTGCTGACAAAAACCGTATCACTGAGCGAACCTCACACATGGCGGGAGAGTTGATGGTCTTAAACATTTTGAAAGCACACAACAGAACCCTACAGGTTAGCTACAGAGCTGAAACTGTTCACAGTTGTTCCCGAGGCATGCCGGTACACGACGCACGCGCTCGTTGCGGTATGCGCGCGAACTACTAGTGTCTACAACACAACAGACCTTACTTAAAAAACACGCCTCGTACATTTTAGGAATGTTGCTGTCCACAGACCATTAAGTCACACGAGCTGCTTCTAGACAGGGTGCGTTGTCATGCTGATAACACACAGTTGTCTCTGAACGGTCCTTCTTCTGTGCGCAGTTATCAATGCTGCAAAATGTGATTGTCTCCTTACACGTCTAGCGTTTTCCTAATTCCAAGAAGTGAACTCTACCCTAACCACGAAAACACCCTCATACCAATACAGCACCCCCTCTGTAATTTCCTTCGGGCATTCGCAAAATCCAACCCTTCCGTCGGATTTCCACATGCTACAGAGTGATCACTCGTTTCTAGTCATCCACTCTGCAGTGGTGTCTCGTAGCACTGAGTACAGAAATGTGTGGTATATGAGGATCTGCTCGATTATTGTTCACGTCTCTTTTCGAGTCCATTTGTATCGTTATTGTGCTAACTGGACTACTGGACTGTGGAACTTAGAGTGATTCCTTCCGCCGATTTCGTGCGATATTTTACAAGCCTCCTCCGAAACGCTCGATAGTCCCTGCCCGTCAGTACATGAGGTCAGCCTGGCTTTTTTATTTTTATTTTTTCTTATTTTACACGTCTAGTTCCGTAGGACCAAATTGAGGAGCAAGTCTCCAAGGTAATGTAATGTGTCAGTAAATAAAATTACAACATAAATGTAATAACAGATAAAATCAAATCTTTATGAACCCAAAAAAAGACTATCCATAAGATTATGCAAAGATAATCAACAATATAACACAGGAATCACCTTAATTTTTCGAGGAACTCCTCGACAGAATAGAAGGAGTGACCCATGAAGAAACTCTTCAGTTGGTCTTGGTTTAACTCTGGTTGCGCCTTCGCGTTTCCACTTCACAATGAATTCACTAACAGTCGACTTGGGCAGCTTTTGAAGGGTTGCAGCGTCACTGCGGATTTGTTTCTCAGGCGATATCGAGTAACTGGTCCACGTTCGCAGTCACCGAACCGTCCTCATCCAACCATTCTACTGTTACTGCTCCTCTGCTGAAACCACAGTACTCCATGGCGGGTCTGCCTCTCGTGGCATCTAGTGGTCACTTCCGCATTACATAGGAGTGCCTGGATGCTTTCGATTAGATGGTGTCTTTCCAACGGCTGACTGCACTGCACTTCTGGTTGTGAAGCATTTGCACCACTAACCTTGAGCTCAGAAGAGACGAGGCTGTCGGATGTCAGAGGGCGCCAGTCCGTTGTACACTGGGGGTTGGCATTGCTACTCCCACTACGAGACGTTTCGCCAGCTGCGCAGATGCTCCGAAGTGAAGATGCGGCCCGAAACCGAGGAATACTCTCCCTGTCTACAGATTCTTCAGAACGCTGAGCAACCATGTTTTAGTCTTTTGTCGTCCATCTCGGAAAGTTTGCGAGGAAATACCTATCCTCGTACAGTGGTACTCTTCTGAGTAAAAATTCTTGGAAATAACCCAGCCTGTATGGTTTCCGAGGTGCTGCCTCTTCGTTCCTCTCACCTGCGTCCAAAATTTACAGAGTTCGGAAGTATTATCCTGTTATCCTTGTGGCCCTCCTACAATAGTGGCCGGCCGTCACCCTATTGTGCTCCAGAGCTCAGGTGCCACGAAGTTCGTCTAACTACTTCCTGTGTTTAAGCAGGACCAACAACTGTGCGGGCCTTCCACCCAGAGCTTGAGTTCTGCCTGCCGTTTCATCTCCACTGGCGTTTCAACCTCTACTAGTATAGGCAACCATTCAATATGCCGTTTTTATAATAAAGACACTCCGTCGCCTTTCATGCAATAAGCGTTAACAATTATTTACAAGGCGTACGTGACAATGTCAGTCTTCTTTAAATATTCATATATACGATGTAAACCCTATCAAAATATATCTAATTGTGGTTGTAAGGTGCGAAATTATAGCCACCTTACAATATTTTACTTCTGATGAAGGCATTCTTAGTAGTGTCGAAACCTAGGTCAAAAGACTTCATTTTTACAACCGAGGACTTTTATTGCTATAATTTTATGGTTAAAATACTAATCATTTCTGCAGAACATACTAATATACATGTTCTGTGATTATCAACGTTCTGTATCTAGTCGTTCAAGGTGTTCTGTATTTTTCTGATCGTGAGTGTTTTTAAGAAGAGATCACGAATCCAGTCGCACAATTGGAACGATACTCCATAGCACGAAATCTGATTAGAAGCAGCTTCTGAAGAATGGTGTTAAAAGTGTACTGGAAATCTGGAATGGTGGAACAGCTTGAGATCCTCTCGATAGCGCTCGCTACTTCGTGTGCATAAACGGCCTAATTGTGTTTCACAAAAACGGAATTTTGTGAAACCTTACTGGTTGTGCCAGTAGATAGTTTTCGTCAAGGTATTTTACAGTGTTAGAACATGGTGTAAGGTCCATACCTTACTGAAAACTGATGCCAGTGATTTATGGGTCTATATTTCAGCCGACTAATTTTATTTCGTCTCTTGTGTATTGGAGTGCCCGGCGCAACTTTCCAGTCATTCGACGAGCGAGAAGTTGTATATGAATGTTAAATAAGGGGCTATTATATCATCATACTCCGAACAGAAGCTAATTGATACACAGTCTGGACCGGAATACCTGCCTTTATTAATTAACCTAAGCCGCTTCGCTACACCAATGGTGGTTGATGTTGTTGTGGCCTTCAGTCAGACGACTGATTTGATCCAGCTCTCCGTCCTACGCTATCCTGTGCAAGCCTCTCTATCTCCGAATAACTACTGCAACTTACATCCTTGTGAAGCTGCTTATCGTTTTCAGTTCTTGATCTCCCTCTAAAATTTTTTCTCCACACCCCTCCCTCCAATATTAAATTGGCGCCTCAGAATGTGTGTTTCAACCGGTCCCTTGTTCTAGTCTGGCTGTGCCACAAATTTCTTTTCTCCCCAATTCTATTCAACACCCCCTCATTAGTTACGTGATCTACCCATCTAATCTTCAGCATTGTTCTGTAGCACCACATTTCAAAGACTTCTATTCTCTTCTTGTATAAACTGTTTATTGTCCATCTTTTCACTTCCACACATGGCTATTGGCTACACTCTATAGAAATACTTTCAGAGAAGACTTCCTAACACTTAAGTATATATTTGATGATAGCAAATTTCTCTTCTTTAGAAACGCTTCTCTTGCCGTTGCCAATCTACACACTGCATCATCTCTACTTCAGCCATCATCACGTATTTTGCTTCCCAAATAGCAAAACTCATCTTCTAGTATAAGTGTCTTGCTTCCTAATCTAATTGCCTCAGCATAACCTGATTTAATTTGACTATATTCCATTACCCTTCTTTTGCTTTTCTTGATGTTCATCTTATATCCACCTTTCAAGGCATTATCCGTACCGTTCAGCTGCCCTTCCAAGCCTTCGATGTCTCTAACATAATTACAATGTCATCAGCAAACCTCAAAGTTTTTATTTCTTCTTCCTGGGCTTTAATTCATACTATAAATTTGTTTCGGTTTCCTCTACTGTTTGCTCAGTGTACGGATTGAATAACATCTGCGATAGGCAGTAACCGTGTCTCACTCCCTTCTCAACCACTGATTCCCTATGGCACCCTTCGACTGTTTTTACTGCCGTCTAGTTTCTGTGCAATTTACGAGTCTAACCACCCTTTCACTCCTTGCTATCTTCAGAATTCAAAGAGAGTATTCCCAACATTGTCGAAAGGTTTCTCTGAGTCTACAAATGCTATAAACGTTGATTTACCTTTCCATAACCTATTTTCTAAGATAAGTTGTACGGTCGGTATTGCCTCCCGTGTTCCTCCATTTCTCCGGAATCTAAACTGATCTTCCCCGAGGCTGCCTTCTACAAGCTTTTCATTATTCTGTTATTATTTTTCAATAATGGCTTATTAAATTGATAGTTAGGTAATTATCACACCAATCAGCTCCTGCTTTCTTTGGAATTGGAATTTTGCATTCTTCTTCAAGTCTGAGGGTATTTCATCTGTGTGATGCATTTTGCCCACCTGATGGAAGAGTTTTGTCATGGTTAGCCCTGCCAAGACTATCAGTAGTTCTTAGGGGATGTCGTCTACCCCTGGGGCCTTGTTTCAGTTGTGCGACTGGATTCGTGATCTCCTGTCAGACTAGTCACAGTTCGTAGTAATAAACGGAAGGTCATCGAGTAAAACACAATTAATATCTGGCGTTCTCCAAGGAAGTGTTATAGGCCCTCTATTGTTCTTGATCTATATTAACGACATAGGAGACAATCTGAGAAGCCGTCTTAGATTGTTTGCAGATGATGCTGTCATTTACCGACTTGTAAAGTCATCAGATGATCAAAACGACTTGCAAAATGATTTAGATAAGATATGGTGCGAAAAGTGGCAATTAACCCTAAATAAGGAAAAGTGTGAAGTTATTCACATGAGTACTAAAAGAAATCAGCTAAATTTCGATTACGCGATAAGTCACACAAATCTGAAGGCTGTAAATTCAAGTAAATACTTAGGAATTACAATTACAAATAACATAAATTGGAATGATCACATAGATAATATTGTGGGTAGAGCAAACCAAAGGCTACGATTCATTGGCAGAACACTTAGAAGGTGCATCAGCTCTACTAAGGAGACTGCTTACACCACGCTTGTCCGCCCTATTCTGGAGTATTGCTGTACGGTGTGGGATCTGCATCAGGTGGGACTGATGGATGACATCGAAAAAGTACAAAGGAGGGCAGCTCGTTTTGTATTATCGCGAAATAGGGGACATAGTGCCACAGACACGATACATGAATTGGAGTGGCAATCACTAAAACAAAGGCGTTTTTCGTTGCGACGGGATCTTCTCATGAAATTTCAATCACCAGTTTTCTCCTTCGATTGCGAAAACATTCTGTTGGCACCCACCTACATAGGGAGAAATGATCATCACGATAAAATAAGAGAAGTCATGGCTCGCACAGAAAAATTTAAATGCTCGTTTTTCCCGCGTGCCGTTCGAGAGTGGAACGGTAGAGAGACAACTTGGAGATGGTTCATTGAACCCTCTGCCAGGCACTTTATTGTGAATAGCAATCACGTAGATGTAGATGTAGGTCGTTCAGTGTTCTGACAAATTCTTCTCGCAGGATCATATATCCCATCTCATCTTCATCAACGTCGTCTTTCGTTTCTGTAATATTTCCTTTCTCTCCCTTGCATAGACCCTCTATATACCCCTTCAGCCTTTCAGCTGGTCCAGAGGGTATCTACTTCTAAATTACTCATGTTGCTAGCTGCTCTGATACTAAATACTTGTGGTAGAAGAAACAAGATAAGAGACAGAAGGGAAACATGTGGTGAAAAGAATGAACCATTAACCTGTGTAACATGTCACTTTCAGTGACGTTTCATTTGATGGCACGTTTGTTTACAGTCGCAGAATCGAATGCCTCGAATTCGTGACCCAAAGAAAGGAAGACGATACCCACCCGCACGGCGTTGGGTGGTGCGCTGCCGCGTGTTGTCTGGAGGCGCTAGCAGAATGCATTAGCGCGACCCACACGTCCGCCTGCTGAACCAACATGAAATGTGAGTTGGCCCTGGTGCTCTGCGAGTGTCAACACCCGCGCCTGGCACCGACCCTAGCACGGTCGAATACGAGCGCGGCGCGTCCCCTGGCGTTCCGACGGCCGGTCTTGTAGCACACGTGTTGGCAGCAGAAGGGGGCGCACCGTCTCTGCCAGACATGACGGCCAGAATTTGTCGCAAGGCTATGAGTATACCTCTGCAACACATCTCCAAAACGAGGTCTCGTACCGAACAGCAGAATTTCTGCTGATTATCTCATCCCTTCCGTAACACGAGAGTCCGCAGCTCGTGGTCGTGCAGTAGCGTTCTCGCTTCCCGCGCCCGGGTTCCCGGGTTCGATTCCCGGCGGGGTCAGGGATTTTCTCTGCCTCGTGATGACTGGGTGTTGTGTGATGTCTTTGGGTTAGTTAGGTGAAACGTCCCCTTAGAACAATTATACATGACTTTGCTTAAACTGACACACAATATTTTTTAGCGCAACGCAATCTGACTTTCAAAAATCCCTACAAAAGAATGGCCCTGACTAGCAATAACCTATACCTTTCACAAATCACTTACCTCACAAAAATCTTGGTTACTCGAACTACTGCAATACAGCGAGCGGCACTACTGCCAGCTAAATAAAAGATTCAAACTACGGAAGGCACTAATTACTGATAGGCATAGTTAGCAAATGAAAGATTTTGATAGAGAACAAACAATGTATTTACCTTAATAGTGCTGAAAAATCATAATATACATAGCAGTTCATAATATCCAGTATTACAAATTTCAAAACTCCGCCATCTCTCTCCCCACATCCACCACTGCTGGCGGCTCACCTCCAACTGCGCAACGCTACGCGCTGCTGTTAACATCCAGCTGCCCAACACTACAATGGCAGACAACAATGCAAACTAGCCACAGACTGCACACAGCACAGCCATTGATTTTCATACAGAGCGCTACGTATCGTTGCCAATAAGAAAATATAAACAGCCTACTTACATAGCCCCCATGCTCCCCACAAAAAATTTTACAAATTGCTTTGGGCAGTGGCCAATAATGATTTGATAAAATTTTTCATAATTACAATAACAAAGATATCAAATGCACACACTTATTGATACAATGTTGGTCAAAAGCTAAAATTTTCTCACAGTCCATAAAGACAGTCCAGATTGTTCATCACTGTAAAATTGCAGTGTTTTTCTCAAAGTCTGAGCAGTAAAAGACAATGCACACGGAAGTAGTGGATTTCCATGCAGTCTTGAAGAAGTAGTGTTGTCCTTCCAACGGAAAGACAGTGCTGACTCTTGACATGCTGACAGGTAATGGGCCACAACAGAGCAAACCCACAGCAGAGTCAGTCGAAGTTTTGAGGCATAGTTAGCAAATGAAAGATTTTGATAGAGAACAAACAATGTATTTACCTTAATAGTGTTGAAAAATCATAATATACAAAGCAGTTCATAATATCCAGTACTACAAATTTCAAAACTCCGCCATCTCTCTCCCCACATCCACCACTGCTGGCGGCTCACCTCCAACTGCGCAACGCTACGCGCTGCTGTTAACATCCAGCTGCCCAACACTACAATGGCAGACAACAATACTAACTAGCCACAGACTGCACACAGCACAGCCATTGATTTTCATACAGAGCGCTACGTAACGTTGCCAATAAGCAAATATAAACAGCCTACTTACATAGGTTTAAGTAGTTCTAAGGTCTAGGCGACTGATAACCATAGATGTTAAGTCCCATAGTGCTCAGAGCCAACCGTAACACGAGGCTAAGAAGATAGTCTAGGTTCGAATATGTTGAATTTCCTCGAGAATGAAAGCTTGTTTCCACGAATCAGCATAGATTTAGAAAGCGCCGCTCTTAAGAAACTCATCTTGCCCTTTTCTCACGTGATGTCCTGCGAACCATGGGTGTTGCTTCGACCATAAATATAATAGAGTGGCCCTGACGTCATTTTCGTGGCTCCAACATCCCTGGGCTAAAGTCACGTGAATGTTGGCAAAACATGGTCGTTTCGTGTTGCGCTTATGTCTGTACACAGCGTTTTGTCGGGGGAAATGGCATTACATTTCACGTGTAAGTGTTTCTATGATAGTGCAGATGAGTTTATTGAAATCTGCTGACGTGACTTTTATATGTTTTTTACACTTGAAATAGAGTATCACGTAAATTAAAGTGTTGAAAGTGATGCCTGTAAAGTCAGACTCATATTACATTTTGGAAAGTATCTGCGATAATTCGGTTACAGAAGTAAGTGTAACTGTTTCTCATTCCTACTCATAGGTTCCCTAAGGATGAAAACCGAAGGCAGCTTTGGATACAGGCCCTGAAACGGAAAAACTTTAAGCCATCTGCACATACACGCCTTTTTGTATATACAAGTGAGATTATAAAAAGGCAAGAGCACCTATAGTCGACGCATGAAGAGAATTTTTTTCTAACTTTTAATACTATTAAATAAATGTAGGCTCCAAAATTATTTTCTGAAACTTCAAAGTCTCACCTTTCATACAAAATATCATTTTTTTTTAAACTGATAGTTTAAACTTTTGTAAAAATAGTAGGAACTGAACCTTTGAAGCGCACCTAAAATTGATACTCTAAAATGGACCTGCTCCTAAAGTATAGAATTTTGGCACCTATAGTTGACATAATTCCCATATCCCATTTTCTTTTATAAGTGACTAGAACTCAAAACGCGGTGAATCCAATCTTTAAAGTTTTGACACGAGCCCACTCTTACTGTTTAAAAGAATTTTAACGACATTTTACTTTAATTCAAAAAATGGTTCTGAGCACTATGCGACTCAACTTCTGAGGTCATCAGTCGCCTAGAACTTAGAACTAATTAAACCTAACTAACCTAAGGACATCACACACATCCATGCCCGAGGCAGGATTCAAACCTGCGACCGTAGCGGTCGCTCGGCTCCAGACTGCAGCGCCCAGAACCGCACGGCCACTCCGGCCGGCTTACTTTAATTGATAGTTTATGGTAATTTCGTCCCGCTGCCCACCAGAGGGCCGTTCGATGTATTTGTTAGATTTTATAAATGGTACTGTGAACAAATCCAGGTCAAATGTAGTTCTGACATAATTTTTCGCAAATAAAAAAGTAATTTTGGTTGGAAGCGCTTGGCAGTCAATTGAGAAATGTGGGTAAAATACGATACAAACATAGGATGGCAGACAGCTGATTTGAAATCCCGCCACGTTTTGCCAACAGTCACATAGTTTATGTTGAAGCCACACCAGCCCTATAGCGTCTGCACAGCAAGGCCAGTCTACTAGTATCTGTGGTCGAAGGGGTGATGAGCAACGGGCAAAGTCCTAGCGTCCTTATTCCTACACCTCCAGAAAGTTTTTCACACAGAGCCCCACTCCAGACAGTTAACGAAGGTCCAGAGATACAGAATAGGTTGTCAGAATTGCAAAGTATAAGATACTTGATCTGGTGAACATCCACAATTGATTAACATATTCATACGATGGTTGACTGAAAAGTAATGCCTCCACCTTCGTAACTCTTCAACAGTTGGCAGCGGCAGGTACTGGCTTGTTCTATAGCCTCTTCTCTACAGCTCCAGTTGGCGGGAAGCCTTGGCATTGAACGGTTGTGTTGCTACAGTGTAAAGTATGGAACCCAGCCCAGACGGTCGGTCAATGCGGTTTAAGCAACGTGCAGTCATTGAATTCTTGACAGCAGAAGGTGTCTCCCCAAAGGAGATTCATCAGTGAATGAAAGCAGTTTTTGGTGATTGTGTTGATGTGAGTACTGTGCGTCGTTGGGCGAGTAAGTTTAAAGATGTTGAGGCGGGAACATCTGACCTGCGTGACAAACAAAGAGTTGGACGTCCTGTGTCAGCAACTACTGAGTTTCACAAGCAAAATGTTGACAGATTGATTCAAGACGATCGTCGTATCAGAATCGGCATTTCACAAGAACGTGTGGGTCACATTATTGCTTTGCTTGGCTATCGGAAGATCTGTGCACGATTGGTACCCCGGATGCTGACTGCTGAAATGGAAGTGTACAGACTTGAAATTTGCCGGGAACTCCTCTCGCGTTACGAGAATGAAGGTGACGCCTTTCTCCATTCAATTGTGATAGGAGACGAAAATTGGGTACACCATTACGCCCCGGAGACTGTGAGACTGTGGTTGCGCAAACAGAGTGTCGACTTCTTCCGTGATGGCTTCAGAAAACTTGTTCATCGTTGGCAGAAATGTATCCAATTGGCTGGTGGTTATGTGGAAAAGTGAATATTTGTAATTAAAGATCACATTCTAAGGATTATTTCTGCGTTTGATATATTACAATTTTCCCATCCAAACCCAATTAACGAAGGTGGAGACATTACTTTTCATTCAAACCTCGTAGAATAAAAAACCCGCCTCAGTTGCCAGTAATTTCTTAATTTATTGCACTACCTGTTATGAAGTTAAAACTTCATCTTCAGGTCTCTTCTGTGTCGTCCTGTCCAGCCGGTGTCTGGTTGCTGACTTCGTTTCACGTGAGCCTGACCCCCCATGACTGTCTGGCCCGACCGCCACACATTTATGTTTTAATAATTATTTGGTGGCACCTGAAGATGAAGCTATAGGCCCCCAAACCGGTCGTGCAATGAAGTAAGAAATTACTGGCAATCGAAGCGGATTTTTTATTCTATATACTTCATAATTAATATATCCCAGTACGTTGTCCTCGACGACCAGTATTAATCAAGCACAACGACATTGTCGGGAGTATCCCAGGGAAGAGTGATAGGATCGCTCTTTTTCTCTATATACATAAAGGTCTGACAGCTAGGATGAGCACTAATTTGCTACTGTTTGCTGATGGCGCTGCAGTATACGGGAAAGTGTCGCCGTTACGTGACTGTAGGAAGAATACGGGATGACCTGACAGAATTTCTATTTGGTGTGATTAGTGGCAGCTTGTTCTAAATGTAGGAAAATGTAAGTTAGTGCAAACGAGAAGGAAAAACAGTCCTCAAATGTTCGAACGCAGTATTAATTTTGTGCTGCTTGATTCTATCACGTCAGATACTAAAATGTAGACTTTCACGGCCGGAAATATCATGTCCATTGTAATTATCCGGGCTGTTATGCCGTGGTCGGTTGATGAAATCTGTGGTGATTCCCAACGTTTCGTCTCCGACTGCGGGAGACATCTTCAAGGGGGTCCGTAGCTTGATGGAAGGACTTTCGGTTGAAATTATTTGGGTGTTTAGCGATTTCGATTGCCTCCCTGTAGAGCCTTTCGTAATATCCGCTCGTGGCCGCTAGTACTTGCGTCTCCTCGAAACGAATATTGTGGTTCCCTGGCTGGAAAGCATGCTCCGCAACAGCTGATCTCCTCTTCTACAATTTCCCTTGGAGGAGGAGGGCGTCAAATTAAACGGTATATGGATGCCGGTGTTAAAGAAGATGTGTACCACCCGTCCACTATTGGGTGATGGCAACGGCAATCGACGGCGACGGACAGCGGCCAATTGCACTGACGTTTTCAAAACACGTGACGTCACGCCGCGGCGCGGGGGCGCGCGGACACGGAATTTAGCGGCAGTCAGTAGCGAGCCAGTGGGTGTGTTGGACCTTCCATCAAGCTACGGACCCCCTTGAAGATGTCTCCCGCAGTCGGAGACGAAACGTTGGGAATCACCACAGATTTCATCAACCGACCACGGCATAACAGCCCGGATAATTACAATGGACATGATCTGTCACGTCAGTTAAATTTCACGGTGTAACGTTGCCATGCGATAAGAAATGAAACGAAACGAACACGTAAGACTGGTAGTAGGGATGGCGAATGGTCAACTTCGGTTTATTGGGAGAATTTTAGCTCGTGTGTGATGGAGCCCTTGTTTAGAACAGTAGTGTAATTCATTATTGAATATTGTTCGCGTGTTTGGAATCCCCATCACTTCAGCTTAAAGGAAGACATCGAAGCAGCTCAGAGCCGTGCTGCAAGCTTTGTTGCCAGTAGGGACGATAAATTCTCAAGTGTTAGGAAACTCTACAATGGGAATCCCGTCGGGGGCAGCAAACGACGCTCTTTTCGAGAAATGTAATCGAGAAGATTCAAATAACCGATTGTTGCAGATGACTCCTGTACGATTCTGCTGACGCCAGCGTACATTTGTCTAAGGACCGCGAAGATATGAGAAATTTCGGCTCACACGGTAGCTTATACACCGTCGTCTCCCATCTCGATTTGCGACTAGAGCAGGAAAGGAAATGCCTAATAGTGGTACTAGGTACCCTCTGCCATGTACGATGCCATTCCTTTTGGAATATGTATGATGATGTCGTACACATAGCACTAATGATGGCCGCCAAAATCGCGAGAACAGGATGTTACCAAACAATGTAATTTTACTTGTCGTGCATATAGAACATAGCAGGAAGAGTAAAACAGAAGTGATTTCTGGCGTTCCCCAAGGTAATATTATAGGCCCGTTGCTGTTCCTTATCTATATAAAAGATTTGGGAGACTATCTGAGCAACCGTTTTCGGTTGTTTGCAGATGACCCTGTCGTTTATCGACTTATAAAGGCCGGCCAGAGTGGCCGTGAGGTTCTAGGCGCTGCAGTCTGGAACCGAGCGACCGCTACTGTCGCAGGTTCGAATCCTGCCTCGGGCATGGATGTGTGCGATGTCCTTAGGTTAGTTAGATTTAAGTAGTTCTAAGTTCTAGGGGACTGATGCCCTCAGAAGTTACGTCCCATAGTGCTCAGGGCCATTTGAACCATTTTTGACTAATAGTCATCAGAAGATCAAAACAAACCGCAAAGCAATTTAGAAGAAATAGAAAATGTTGTGGGGGAGGCTAACCAAAGACTGCATTTTATTGGCAGGACACTTAGAAAATGTAACAGACCTACTAAGGAGACTGCCTAGACCACGCTTGTCCGTCCTCTTTTAGAATACTGCTGCGCGGTGTGGGATCTTTACCAGATTGGACTGACGGAGTACATCGAAAAAGTTCAAAGAATGGCAGCACGTTTTGTATTATCGCTAAATATGGGAGAGAGAGTCACAGAAATGATACAGGATTTGGGCTGGACATCATTAAAAGAAAGGCGATTTTTGTTGCGACGAAATCTTCTCACGAAATTCCAATCACCAGTTTTCTCCTCCGAATGTGAAAATTAGAGCTCGTACGGAAAGATATAGGTGTTCATTCTTTCCGCGCACTATACGAGATTGGAGTAATAGAGAATTGTGAAGGTGGTTCGATGAATCCTCTGCCAGGCACTTAAATGTGAGTTTCAGAGTATCCATGTAGATGTAGATGTAGACGTACAAGATTAAAACAAATGAGTCAGAGCACTATGGGACTTAACTTATGAGGTCATCGGTCCCCTAGGACTTAGAACTACTTAAACCTAACTATCCTAAGGACATCACACACATCCATGCCCGAGGCAGGATTTGAACCTGCGACCGTAGCGGTAGCGCGGTTCCAGACTGTAGCGCCTAGAACTGCTAGGCCACCCCGGCCGTCGATGTAGAAGATTACACTATTAAATTTTCCAGTTTATTTGGAGGTACGCAGGATGCGAAATTTACTACATAAAAATGACGCCTCAGGCAGCAACAGTGAATCTAACCCAACTGGGCATCGATTCGAGCTCAGTTTGGATGACAGATACGGGTGCTTCATTCCATGCTACTTCAATTATAATCCAGAGTCCATTAATCATAGTAGCACGCGAATGGTGGTTTGTCAGTCTCATCCGTGAGCAGACATTTTTCATTGGGTGCAAGATCTGGACGATGTGCCGACCAGGGCAACAGTCAAACACCCTCCGTATCGAAATATGTCAGGAAAGCACGGGTAAAACGTGGTCTTGAGTTATCTTGTTGAAAGATATTAGTGTTTTGTTGAAAGATAAAGTAGGATAGACCTCAAAGACAGATTACTGCCACCTGCCTTAACACTTTGGTTGCCTGCTGTCTAAATTACCAGCTATGCTAACCGGAGATGATCGTGTTGTGTAACCAGTGGCTCTCCAAAGTATTATGCCAGGTGCTGGACCGATATGATGACAATACTACCTCCAGATCAGACGGAAACGCTCATCGTGGTCACCTATACAGAGGCTTGATTTGACTGAAAAGAAGACGTACTGCCATTCCTGTGTCCAGAGCTGTCATTGGGCGCACCACTGTTAGTATGCCTCTCTTTGCTGCTACAGCAAGGGAATCAGCAACAATGGTCGCTGAGCTGAAGTCTGTGGCGCTTCAGTCTCTTCGCATTTTATGTGTAGATAGTTATCTTGCTACAAACAAGCCCTTTTCGTGATTGGATATGCATGACGTGATCGTTTGTAGTGGACACCCGAGCGTATACTATGTCAGTTCTCTCTAACGCTAGGCAGGTAGAACTGTCAAAATCCTGGATAGCACTGATTGCGGCCTTGTTGAGTCCATCGATTCCATATTCGCATGACAGTCGTGGGATCTTAACCGCCGAGAGCAGCAATATTGTGTAACAACAGACGGGGGACTCTATAGGCAACTATACTGTCCCTGCGAAATTTCGTACGTGCCGGTACACATTTCTCCTTCTTCAGTCTTCTCACAAACAAACCACATTCAAATGAGATTTAAGAATGAGAGAGCAGCCACTTAACCTTTCCTTAAGTATCGAACACATGACTCTCATTGGCTATAGTCGGTCTCGGCCAATTATAAAAGAGCGCAGTACTGGTTCTGTAGATGATATATTCACTACGCACACCAGTTATAGAGGAGGATAGGTGGATAGTTACCAACCGTGCACAGGCAGGGTGACAACTCCAGCGAGTGACCAAATTGTGTAAATTTCACTGAAGATGACCTCATCGCGGGTTGAAATCGGTTGGTGACAAAATAAATAACGTGATTGTGACTGTCATTTTGATTGATTGATTCCAGGAGGATAACTGTCCGTATCACAAGGTCAGAATCTTGCTACAATAGTTTGAAGAGCATGATGGTGAACTCACGTTGATGTTTTGGCCATCAATTACAGCTTACCTGAATCTGATGAAGTCCAACTGGGACGCCGTAAATTACTGGAAGTGTGTGACCTAGCGTAGGCATCTAGTGCAACAAACCTCTGGAAACTATCGAGTACTTGCCGAATCCGTAGCATGCGGAATCCCTGTTGAATTGCGTTCCAGATGTGGACCAACACGCTTTTAAGTAGTTGGTCATAATGTTTTGGCTCATGTATTTGCTCTTACTACATACAGGGTGGAAAGTATTTAAACCGACAAACTCTGGGAGGTTGTAGGGGATATGAAAACAAATATTTTTCCCTAATGTCATTTTTTCCTATGAGGATTATTTAAACCGGTAGAGGAAGATTTCTCTGGCGCCAAATTAGTTAAACCAACAAACACTTTTCCATTTTTTTTACCAAGAGACAACAGATTTACACAACCCAATTTCAATTACAGAAATTTTTCCAAAATGCCTCCATTGACACGTAAACAAAGGTTACACCGTAGGATCATGTTCTGTGTTCTGACTGACACGGGCAAAAACTCCAGGACTATTGTGAATTGTTCCTGCTGCTGCTGCTACTATCCGGGCAACCAGATCCTCTTCTGATGCAACAGGAGTTGCGCAAACAAGGTTGCGCATCTCTCCCCACACAAAAAAGTCCAGAGATGACATATCTGGGGATCGAGCAGGCCATGGTACAGGACCACCTCTGCCAATCCACGTTTCTGGGAACGGTCGGTTCAGGAATCGACGTAAACGACGACTGAAATGTGCCGGCGCCCCGTCATGTTGGAACCACATGCGTTTTCTTGTAGGGAGCCGGACGTCTTCCAGCAATTCTGGCAATGGTCTGACGAGAAAATTGTAATAGTGCCTGCAATTCAATTGCCTAGGCAGGAGATGCTGCCCAATTAAACAATCCCCAATAACACCGACGCACACATTAACGAAGAACTGTACTTGATGAGCGCTAGTAACTGTGGCATGTGTGTTATCCTCACTCCAAATATGCCAATTGTGCATGTTGAAGACTCCATCACGCCCGAACGTTGCTTCATCGGTAAACAACACAGAGGATGGAAATGTAGGATGCATTTCACACTGTTGCAGGTACCACTACGAAAACTGTGCTCTGGGTGGATAACCAACTGGTTCCATGTTGCGGACACGCTGTAAGTGAAATGGACGTTACAACTGCTCTCGAAGGACTGTTCTTGCATACGTCTGATTCGTCCCCATGTTAGGTGCAATTGCTCGAGTGCTGATTGAAGGATCGCACTGCACATGCTGCAAGGCAGCTTCCTCAAATTGCAGCGTTCTTACCGTGCGACGGCGTCCGTTTCCAGGTAATCTGCTAAATAACCCGGGGTCACGCAGACGTTGGTACACAGCAGCAAAGGTCGTATGATGCGGGATACGGCGATTAGGATATTGCTGTTGATAAACCCGCTGTGCAGCTCGTCCGTTGTGGTGCGCTACGTAGTACGCACCAAACATATCATTGTACTCACTCCAGGTGTATCAAAAATGGATCAAATGGCTCTGAGCACTATGGGACGTAACATCTGAGGTCATCAGTCCCCTAGAAGTTAGAACTACTTAAACCTAACAATCCTAAGTACATCACACACATCCATGCCCGAGGCAGGATTCAAACCTGCGACCGTAGCGGTCGCGCGGTTCCAGACTGAAGCGCCTAGAACCGCTCGGCCAGACTGGCCCGCCCAGGTGTATCGCTCCATTAGTAAACAGAGACAATGCACTAGTACACTGGTGGACAGCAGTTGGCTACAACTGAAGAGCGCAATACGGCCTCCATCGGTTTAAATAATCCTCAGAGGAAAAAATGACATTAGGGAAAAATATTTGTTTTGATGTCCCGTACAACCTCCGAGAGTTTGTCGGTTTAAATACTTTTCACCCTGTATTTTAATATTGTTTAAGCCATGAGATAGTTATTACAATGTAATGTTTGTTCTCCGTAATATATGGACATATAAGTAAGGGATTCCATTGTACTAGCTAATACCGGACCAAACGACGCCGAAGCGGCAGTCCGATAGCCGTTCGTTACCCGCCATTGCGCCCCCCTGCCGGCAGACTATAAACTAACCGAGTTCTTCCATTACTGCGCGGCCGCGCCCTTGGCCTGCTGTACTTGTTAGCCGGCGATATAATTGGACAGCGGCGGCGCCGATCCGCTGAGCTGACAGGCGGCCAGGCAGTTAGCGCATCTGCCGCGGCGACTGTAGCCCCGGCCCGTGACTACCTGGCGCTCGCGTAACGAGCGGCCGTCCGTCTGCAGGCGGGTAGGCGGGGCGCAGCGGCCGCCGTAACCGGACCGCCGCGCCGCTGTGTGCCGCCAGCGGCCGCGTTATGCTCGTTATCGATTCCGCGGGCGGCGCGCTCCTTTGTGCCGGCTGCTCGCGACGGATTGGCGCTCGCGATATTCGAGAAGCTCCCGTAAATGCCGATGCGGGCCCACTGCCGTCCTGCGTCCCCGTGCCGGCGCAGCGAGACCCTTCCGCGACCTCGCTCGCCACCGCACTGCGCAGCTTTCACTCAAACAAGTGTCTCATACATTACGGTCACTAAAAATATGTTGTTGGTGTGGTCTTCAGTCCAGAAACTGGTTTGATGCAGCTCTCCATGCTACTCTTTCCTGTGCAACATTCTTCATCTCCCAGTACCTACTGCAACCCACGTCCTTCTGAGTCTGTTTAGTGTATTCATCTCTTGGTCTCCCTCTACGATTTTTACCCTACACGCTGCCCTCCAATACTAAATTGGTGATCCCTTGATGCCTCAGAACATGTCCTACACACCGATCCCTTCTTCTAGTCAAGTTGTGCCACAAATTTCTCTTCTCCCCAATCCTATTCAATACCTCCTCATTAGTTATGTGATCTACCCATCTAATCTTTAGCATTCTTCTGTAGCACCACATTTCGAAAGCTTCTATTCTCTTCTTCTCCAAACTATTCATCGTCCACGTTTCACTTCCATACATGGTTCAAATGGCTCTGAGCATTGTGGGACTTAACTGCAAGCCGGCCGGTGTGGCCGTGCGGTTCTAGGCGCTTCAGTCTGGAACCGCGTGACCGCTGCGGTCGCAGGTTCGAATCCTGCCTCAGGCATGGATGTGTGTGATGTCCTTAGGTTAGTTAGGTTTAAGTAGTTCTAAGTTCTAGGGGACTGATGACCACAGATGTTAAGTCCCATAGTGCTCAGAGCTATTTTGAACTTAACTGCTGACGTCAACAGTCCCCTAGAACTTAGAACTACTTAAACCTAACTAACCTACCGACATCACACACATCCATGCCCGAGGCAGGATTCGAACCTGCGACCGTGGCGGTCGCGCGGTTCCAGACTGTAGCGCCTAGAACCGCTCGGCCACACCGGCCGGCTTCCATACATGGCTGCACTCCATACAAATACTTTCAGAAACGACTTCCTGTCACTTAAATCTATACTCGATGCTAACAAATTTCTCTTCTTCAGAAACGCTTTCCTTGCCACTGCCAGTCTACATTTTATGTCCTCTCTACTTCGACCATCATCAGTTATTTTGCTCCCCAAATAGCGAAACTCCTTTACTACTTTAAGTGTCTCAGTTCCTAATCAAATTCCCTCAGCATCACCCGACGTAATTCGACTACATTCCATTATCCTCGTTTTGCTTTTGTTGATGTTCATCTTATATCCATCTTTCAAGACACTGTCCATTCCGTTCAACTGCTCTTCCAAGTCCTTTGCTGTCTCTGACGGAATTACAATGTCATCGGCGAACCTCAAAGTTTTTATTTTTTCTCCAGGGATTTTAATTCCTACTCTGAATTTTTCTTTTGTTTCCTTTACTGCTTGCTCAATATACAGATTGAATAACATCGGGGATAGGCTACAACCCTATCTCACTCCCACCCCAACCACTACTTCCCTTTCATGCCCCTCGACTTTTATAACTGCCATCTGCTTTCTGTACAAATTGTAAATAGCCTTTCGCTCCATGTATTTTACCCCTGCCACCTTCAGAATTTGAAGGAGGGTATTCCACTCAACATTGTCAAAAGGCCGGCCGAAGTGGCCGTGCGGTTCTAGGCGCTACAGTCTGGAACCGAGCGGCCTCTACTGTCGCAGGTTCGAATCCTGCCTTCGGAGTGATGTCCTTAGGTTAGTTCGGTTTAATTAGTTCTAAGTTCTAGGCAACTGATGACCTCAGAAGTTAAGTCGCATAGTGCTCAGAGCCATTTGAACCATTTTCACAAACTTTCTCTAAGTCTACAAAGGCTAGAAACGTAGGTTTGCCTTTCCTTAATGTATTTTCTAAGCAAAGTCGTAGGATCAGTATTGTCTCACGTGTTCCAACATTTCTAATAAATCCAAACTGATATTCCCCGAGGTCGGCTTCTACTAGTTTTTTTTTCCATTCGTCTGTAAAGAATTCGTGTTAGTATTTTCCAGCTGTGGCTTATTAAACTGATAGTTCGGTAATTTTTACATCTATCAACACCTGCTTTCTTTGGGATTGGAATTATTATATTCTTCTTGAAGTCTGAGGGTATTTCTCCTATCTCATATATTTTTCTCACTAGATGCTAGAGTAAATATACTGCTAGCTATTAAATTGTAATATCGTGCAATGGCGCCACACAAAGGTAGTAGTAGCGACACCATCTACATTCTGGTGGTTTGAAAAGTTCTCGGAACGGAATAGAAAAAAAGTTCTTACATCAATGAAACTTTTTTTTTATTTTTCAGTGTAGTCTCCTTGTAGATTAATACACTTGGTCCAACGATGTGCCAGTGCACTGATCCCATCTCGAAAATGAGTTTCCTCCATTCCTGAAAATTGTCAACTCCGGTTTTCAATTCTTCGCATGAAGTGAATCTTCGCCCACCAAGACAAATTTTCAGTTTTGGGAAGAGATGGAAGTCTGACGGAGCCATATCAGGCGGGTGTGGCAAGAATTCATACCTCAGTTCGTGTAATTTTGGCATGGCGACGGCACATATGTGCGGGCGCGCGTCAGCAGCCGATTTTTCATTGCTGATTATTCAGTTAATATGTGATATACCCTTTCAGATGACATCTGGCAAGCATGAGCAATTTCACGCACTTTCAATTGGCGATCCTCCATGACCATTTTGTGCACTTTTGCAATGATTTCTGGAGTAGTGATGATGATGTTTGAGTTATGGGGCGCTCAACTGCGCGGTCATCAACTCCCGTACAAAGTTCCAAATTTTACACAGTCCAATTTTTTTACCCAGTCCAATCTAGTCACTGTCACGAATGATGATGATGGTGGTGAAATGATGAGGACAACGCAAACACCCAGTCCCCGGGCAGAGAAAATCCCCAACCCGGCCGGGAATCGAACCAAGCTCGCAACTAGACCACGAGCTCCGGACATATGGAGTAGTGAAACATCTCGCCCGACCACTGGGCGAATCATCATCTAAGCTCTCCCGACCAAATTTAAATTCATTTGTCCATTTGGCAACAGTTTAATATGAAGGAGCAGAGTCCCCCAGTGTATTCTGGCAATCGGTTTGAATGTCCTTTTCTTTCATACCTTTCTTTACGAAGTACTCGGATCCCGATTCTTTCCATCTTCACAAATCACTACGCGGGAACAACAACAGAGCCACGTCACCGCCACAGCTCTCTACCAAGAGCACTGACGTGGCACGTGTTTACAGGAAACAGTCCAATGAACATCGCGTGAACAACCCGTTGCACTAGTGCTGAACTCTCGTGGTGATTCTGAGAACTTTTCAAGCCACTCTCGTACTTTAAGAATAGTAAAGCCTAGGCCGGCCGCGGTGGCCGAGCGGTTCTAGGCGCTTCAGTCCGGAACCGCGCGACTGCTACGGTCGCAGGTTCGAATCCTGCTTCGGGCATGGACGTGTGTGATGTCCTTAGGTTAGTTAGGTTTAAGTAGTTCTAAGTTCTGGGGGACTGATGACCTCAGATGTTAAGTTCCATAGCGCTCAGAGCCATTTTTTAGTGAAACATAGTTTACACGACGACACTAGGTTGCAGGCAACTGCGCTACCGGCCACTGCGCATGCGTACCGCGCGCAAGCGCAACTCATCGGTGAAAGTAAACACTTTCGGCGTAATACAACTTTGGCGACACTAGTTTCATGACTTCTGAGGTTATGTGTGTTCGCAGAGTGTAGACAAAATAAAATACACTCCTGGAAATGGAAAAAAGAACACATTGACACCGGTGTGTCAGACCCACCATACTTGCTCCGGACACTGCGAGAGGGCTGTACAAGCAATGATCACACGCACGGCACAGCGGACACACCAGGAACCGCGGTGTTGGCCGTCGAATGGCGCTAGCTGCGCAGCATTTGTGCACCGCCGCCGTCAGTGTCAGCCAGTTTGCCGTGGCATACGGAGCTCCATCGCAGTCTTTAACACTGGTAGCATGCCGCGACAATGTGGACGTGAACCGTATGTGCAGTTGACGGACTTTGAGCGAGGGCGTATAGTGGGCATGCGGGAGCCCGGGTGGACGTACCGCCGAACTGCTCAACACGTGGGGCGTGAGGTCTCCACAGTACATCGATGTTGCCGCCAGTGGTCGGCGGAAGGTGCACGTGCCCGTCGACCTGGGACCGGACCGCAGCGACGCACGGATGCACGCCAAGACCGTAGGATCCTACGTAGTGCCATAGGGGACCGCACCGCCACTTCCCAGCAAATTAGGGACACTGTTGCTCCGGGGGTATCGGCGAGGACCATTCGCAACCGTCTCCATGAAGCTGGGCTACGGTCCCGCACACCGTTAGGCCGTCTTCCGCTCACGCCCCAACATCGTGCAGCCCGCCTCCAGTGGTGTCGCGACAGGCGTGAATGGAGGGATGAATGGAGACGTGTCGTCTTCAGCGATGAGAGTCGCTTCTGCCTTGGTGCCAATGATGGTCGTATGCGTGTTTGGCGCCGTGCAGGTGAGCGCCACAATCAGGACTGCATACGACCGAGGCACACAGGGCCAACACCCGGCATCATGGTGTGGGGAGCGATCTCCTACACTGGCCGTACACCACTGGTGATCGTCGAGGGGACACTGAATAGTGCACGGTACATCCAAACCGTCATCGAACCCATCGTTCTACATTCCTAGACCGACAAGGGAACTTGCTGTTCCAACAGGACAATGCACGTCCGCATGTATCCCGTGCCACCCAACGTGCTCTAGAAGGTGTAAGTCAACTACCCTGGCCAGCAAGATCTCCGGATCTGTCCCGCATTGAGCATGTTTGGGACTGGATGAAGCGTCGTCTCACGCGGTCTGCACGTCCAGCACGAACGCTGGTCCAACTGAGGCGCCAGGTGGAAATGGCATGGCAAGCCGTTCCACAGGACTACATCCAGCATCTCTACGATCGTCTCCATGGGAGAATAGCAGCCTGCATTGCTGCGAAAGGTGGATATACACTGTACTAGTGCCGACATTGTGCATGCTCTGTTGCCTGTCTCTATGTGCCTGTGGTTCTGTCAGTGTGATCATGTGATGTATCTGACCCCAGGAATGTGTCAATAAAGTTTCCCCTTCCTGGGACAATGAATTCACGGTGTTCTTATTTCAATTTTCAGGAGTGTATGAAGTGAGGAACCGAGAATAATGTTCTCTATGCTTTACATAGGTATTGGTGGGATTTCAGTGATGCTGATTAAAAAATAAGCAACATATTGCTGTTCCTGAGACCATCACGTGCTTTAAGAACACACATAGTTTGACAAGATCTGAGCTGCATGGCGAAATTTATTGAATTAGGAGCACATATACAACTGAATTAAGAAAAATACATGCAAATGTAATTCTAGATGTGGAAATGCTCTCGTCTACAAGACTAAAATCTCATCGTACGAGTTGGCAGACTTTTTTTTTTTTTTTAAGGGATATTGTTGACAGGAGGGAAGGCTATACAAATTAAAGAAGCTGCATTCTTTATTAAATATTTATCTATTTAAAACGTAGCAGCAGTCATCCCTATTGACATATGTTTGAATTTTGAAATATTGCCACTGAACAGATCTACCTTCAAGAGAGTAGTTTGCAAACCATTCTCTTCTTAATGCGGCCTGCTTCGAATAATTACTACTGTGAATGTTAATAACTGTTACTGTTAATGTTGATAATTATTGGTGTTAATGAAAAAGCGTCATCAGCAACTAAAACCGCATCTTATAGCATGCCTAGTGTCCTCGATTATAATGCACGCAATGTGATACGTAATTTCAGTTGTGGTGGCAGTGGTTCATGCATTACAGTATCTTTATTCCTTATCGTATAATCAAGTCTATTTAGAAGAAACGTGAACAGTTCTGGTGACATTCTAAGATAATTAAAAGAACTGCTTGGGTCTTCCATTATAAATTATTTCGGCAAGGATGCTGAGCAACCAAGCTCATGTCTTTTTTTCATCCAGTCACGAATCGAAACACGTCTCTTATTTTCTTCTTATGCAGCGATTCCACGCAACAAGCTTTAACTCCATCACAACTCATGCGACGTGCAGCTGCCAAAACTTTCATTTCAGACACAACTCAGGAACCCACAAAACGACGAAACTGAAGTGTATACTGGTTTCACCGTGTCTACAGTCAACTATGAAACCATTTGCGTACAACTCATTCCACGCAACGAGTGGCGCAACCAAATGTCGTCGCGTAAACTAGGCTTAAGGGGTTGAAAAACAGACAATTTTATTAAAGCCCATTCACCTTGCTACAAGCAAAGTGCGGTCACGCCAGAGGCAGAGACAGAACCAAGAAATAAACGATTTGTTGCATGTGGGTCAGTCCTAGTCCCGTTACAGTACCAAGCCGAGGGAGAGAGGACGAGCTTAGCAGCAGAAAGCATGGGACAGAAAACCAACTGAAACATGAGGTGCATATTCGTTAGCCCGTAAGAGATGTCGAAAGAAACTGTACCAGTTTCTTAACAACCAGCATCAGGGAACCTAGACAGCGGTTAAGAGTCTGTTAATCGAATATAACAGAATAAGAAGGACAAACGTGGTCATTACGTACCAAGCATCGCGTTATAGTCACACGTTAGCTCCCGTTAAATACTCGAGCTCTCCGTTTCTCAAAGAGTTGATCATTTGGATCGACGTCGTTCACACTAATGGCACTTGATTTCATGATTACGATACTGTAGCGAATCGATGTCGTAGATACTCCAGAAGAGTCTACGAACCAGCCGAAGATATACCCGAGATGACAGTCTTCTCTTGATGAACTTCATACTGTTCGCCGGCTACCAAATCTGATGGAGCAGCTGACCGTTTTCTAACAACACCGCATCGCGGAGTGCAGACTGCACCGAACTTCAACGCAGAAACCAGCAGCAGGGCCTCGTGGGACCCACGTTCTTGTTCAACACTTAGGCGCCTCCAGGTGCTGATACCTACCTGGCCGGCATGTAGGTGATCGACTGACCACACGACTCCCGACAACACAACATTTCTGATGGGTCGTCAAGGGTCAACACAGAATTCGGCATGAGATCGAGCACACTCCAACAGTTAGTACGAGACCATTCGTTCTGGGCCGTACCCGCACGTGGTCACTCACTCCTCGCTTGGACCTCAAGACGAGGAGCTGACTCGACACCCGTCAGCGGGAATCCAACATGCAACAGAATGAGGCGTCGGCTACAAGGCCGGTGTGGAACAAGACGACTGTAAACGTGGTTAATAAATAGTCGTACTTTTAAAATGTGTTACTAGCATCAGCACGTAGATTAAAACTGAAGAAACTACGGAAAGGTGGGAATTTAAGGAGATGGGACCTGGATAAACTGAAAGAACCAGAGGTTGTACAGAGTTTCAGGGAGAGCATGAGGGAACAATTGACAGGAATGGGGGAAAGAAATACAGTAGAAGAAGAATGGGTAGCTTTGAGGGATGAAGTAGTGAAGGCAGCAGAGGATCAAGTAGGTAAAAAGACGAGGGCTAGCAGAAATCCTTGGGTAACAGAAGAAATATTGATTTAATTGATGAAAGGAGAAAATATAAAAATGCAGTAAATGAAGCAGGCAAAAAGGAATACAAACGTCTCAAAAATGGGATCGACAGGAAGTGCAAAATGGCTAAGCAGGGATGGCTAGAGGACAAATGTAAGGATGTAGAGGCTTATCTCACTAGGGGTAAGACAGATACTGCCTACAGGAAAATTAAAGAGACCTTTGGAGATAAGAGAATCACTTGTATGAACATCAAGAGCTCAGATGGAAACCCAGTTCTAAGCAAAGAAGGGAAAGCAGAAAGGTGGAAGGAGTATATAGAGTGTCTATACAAGGACGATGCACTTGAGGACAATATTATAGAAATGGAAGAGGATGTAGATGAAGATGAAATGGGAGATAAGATACTGCGTGAAGAGTTTGACAGAGCACTGAAAGACCTGAGTCGAAACAAGGCCCCGGGAGTAGACAACATTACATTGGAACTACTGACGGCCTTGGGAGAGCCAATCCTGACAAAACTCTACCATCTGGTGAGCAAGATGTATGAAACAGGCGAAATACCCTCAGACTTCAAGAAGAATATAATCATTCCAATCCCAAAGAAAGCAGGTGTTGACAGATGTGAAAATTACCGAACAATCAGTTTAATAAGCCACAGCTGCAAAATACTAACACGAATTCTTTACAGACGAATGGAAAAACTAGTAGAAGCCGACCTCGGGGAAGATCAGTTTGGATTCCGTAGAAGTACTGGAACATGTGAGGCAATACTGACCTTACGACGTATCTTAGAAGAAAGATTAAGGAAAGGCAAACCTACGTTTCTAGCATTTGTAGACTTAGAGAAAGCTTTTGACAATGTTGACTGGAATACTCTCTTTCAAATTCTAAAGGTGGCAGGGGTAAAATACAGGGAGCGAAAGGCTATTTACAATTTGTACAGAAACCAGATGGCAGTTATAAGAGTCGAGGGACATGAAAGGGAAGCAGTGCTTGGGAAGGGAGTAAGACACGGTTGTAGCCTCTCCCCGATGTTATTCAATCTGTATATTGAGCAAGCAGTAAAAGAAACAAAAGAAAAATTCGGAGTAGGTATTACAATCCATGGAGAAGAAATAAAAACGTTGAGGTTCGCCGATGGCATTGCAATTCTGTCAGAGACAGCAAAGGACTTGGAAGAGCAGTTGAACGGAATGGATGGTGTCTTCAAGGGAGGTTATAAGATGAACACCAACAAAAGCAAAACGAGGATAATGGAATGTAGTCGAATTAAGTCGGGTGATGTTGAGGGTATTAGATTATGAAATGAGACACTTAAAGTAGTAAAGGAGTTTTGCTATTTGGGGAGCAAAATAACTGATGATGGTCGAAATAGAGAGGATATAAAATGTAGACCGGCAATGGCAAGGAAAGCGTTTCTGAAGAAGAGAAATTTGTTAACATCGAGTGTAGATTTAAGTGTCAGGAAGTCATTTCTGAAAGTATTTGTATGGAGTGTAGCCATGTATGGAAGTGAAACATGGACGGTAAATAGTTTGGACAAGAAGAGAATAGAAGCTTTCGAAATGTGGTGCTACAGAAGAATGCTGAAGATTAGATGGGTAGATCACATAGCTAATGAGGAAGTATTGAATAGGATTGGGGAGAAGAGAAGTTTGTGGCACAACCTGACCAGAAGAAGGGATCGGTTGGTAGGACATATTCTGAGGCATCAAGGGATCACCAATTTAGTGTTGGAGGGCAGCGTGGAGGGTAAAAATCGTGGGGGGAGACCAAGAGATGAATACACTAAGCAGATTCAGAAGGATGTAGGTTGCAGTAGCTACTGGGAGATGAAGAAGCTTGCACAGGATAGAGTAGCATGGAGAGCTGCATCAAACCAGTCTCAGGACTGAAGGCCACAACAACAAACAACAACTAGCATCAGAAAGACTTCACAGGTACCCAACTACTATCCTTACTTCATACAGAGGAGTCCATTCGGCCCCTCTGTAATACGAGGGTCACTCCAAAAGATATGCACACTATTTTTGTAAAAATACAGTTTTCATTCTGCATATGTGAAAGTTTTACAGTGTGTAGATACATCCTTCCCGCTTGTTATCAAACTTGATTCAACCTGTTCCCGTGAGTGGCGCCGTCACAGCATGTCTTCAAGATGGCTGCTACACTTGACGTTCGTCAGAAGCAACGTGCTGTCATAGAATTCCTGTGCTGTGGAAACGAGACAGTGGGAAACATCCACAAGAGGTTGAAAAAGGTGTATGGAGATGTTGCTGTCGATCGCAGTACAGTTAGTCGGTGGGCAAGCAGGTAACGTGATGAAAGCGGGCACGCTAATATTGAGGATTGTCCTCGCAGCGGCAGGCCTCGTACTGCACACACTCCAGACAATGTGCAGAGAGTTAACGAATTGATGACTGCTGACAGACGCATCACACTGAACGAACTGTCACGCTACGCTGGGATAGGGGAAGGAAGTGTTTGCAGAATACTGAAAGTGTTGGCGTTAAAAAAGGTTTGTGCCAGGATGCTGACAGTGGCTCACAAAGAAACAAGAAAAACCGTATGTAGCGAACTTTTGGAACAGTACGACAATGGTGGAGATGAATTTCTTGGAAGAATTGTGACAGGTGTTGAAACATGGCTCACCAGAGACGAAGAGGCAATCAATGGAGTGGCATCATGCAAATTCACCCAAGAAAAAAATAATCAAAACCACACCTTCTCTTGGAAAAGTTATGGCTACGGTGTGTTTCGATTCCGAAGGACTCTTGCTTGCGGACATCATGCCGAGTGGAACCAACATAAATTCTGATGCATATGTGACGACACTGAAGAAACTTCAAGCTCGACTGAGTCGTGTTCGACCACATTGGCAAAAGCAGGATGTTTTGCTGTTGCACGACAATGCACAGCGACATGTCAGTCAAAAAACCACGGAAGCGATCACAAAACTCGGATGGACAACACTGAAACACCCGTCTTACAGTCCTGACATGGCTTCATGTGACTGTCATCTCTTTGGGAAACTGAAAGACTCTCTTCGTGGAACAAGGTTTGAAGATGACGACTCCCTTGTGCACGCTGCCAAACAGTGGCTCCAACAGGTTGGTCCAGAATTTTACCGTGCGGGTATTCAGGCGCTGGTTCCAAGATGGCGTAAGGCAGTTGAGAGGGATTGAAATTATATGGAGAAATGAAAATATTGTTCCTAAGGAATGTATCTACACACTGTAGCACTTTTAAACTTGTAGAATAAAAGATGGATTTTAAAAAAATAGTGTGCATTTCTTTTGGAGTGACCCTCGTACATACTGTTTGTAATAGATAAGGCACAAAAAGGAAGTAGAAGGCAATGGAAAAAGCATATAATCCTTTTAAACATTGTTCGTATGTCAATAATTTTCCGATACATGTACCAGTGCAGCCATGCCGACGTTAGAGCATATAATCCTTTTAAACATTGTTCGTATATCAATAATTTTCCGATACATGTACCAGTGTAGCCATGCCAACGTTAGAGCACAGTTAGCTTCGTCTGTGCTATTCCTTATTGTGAAGTAATCCGTATGTGGTACATGCATGTGGTACACTGTCACACTTTTACCTGGCTGTTCACGAAGATGTAACATAAGCCTTCGACAACAATGTATTAGTCTGGGCTCGCCAATGCTATTGACTCCCAGGTCCCTCGAGATCAACCCGACGAATTTTCTTTTCCTCTGTAGGTGATATTGAAAACCTTTGGTGTATTTCAGCCCTTTTTAAAATGCTGATGAAATGGGGAAACGTGTTGTGGATGGTTGTCAATGTATTCGGAACACTCTTCGGATTTCTGAACGCGCTCAACCTTGCCTTCACATGGATGGCGCCCATGTGGAACACATGTTGTAATGCGGTTTTCCTCAGGTCCGTATCTGAAGTTTCGATCCTTGGGTTCTCTGTTAAACAATGAAATGCCAAAAGTCAGGCACTCCGCAGTGGCCGAGCGGTTCTAGGCGCTTCAGTCTGGAACCGCGCTGCTGCTACGGTCGCAGGTTCGAATCCTATCTCGGGCATGGTTGTGTGTGACGTCCTTAGGTTAGTTAGGTTTAAGTAGTTCTCAGTCTAGGGGACTGATGACCAAAGAAGTTAAGTCCCATAGTGCTTAGAGCCATTTGAACCATTTTTGAACAAAATTCATGGGATAGCGATATGCAGCATATACAGATGGCGGTAGTATCGCGTGCACAAAGTATAAAATGGCAGTGCATTGGCGGATCTGTCATTTGTACTCAGGCGATTCATGTGAAAAGATGTCAGGCGTGATTATGGCATCACGACAGGAATTAACAGAGTTTGATCGCGGAATGGTAGTTGGAGCTAGACTCATGGGCCATTCCAATTTAGAATTTGTTAAGGAATTCAATATTCCGAGATCCACTGGGTCAGACGTACGCCGAGAATACCAAATTTCAGGCATTACTTCTCACCACGGACAACGCAGAGGCCGACTGTCTCCACTTGTCGACTGAGAGTAGCATTGTTTACGTAGAGTTGACGGTGCTAACGGGCAAGCAACACTGCGTGGGAGTAACCGCAATGTGGGACATACGACGAGAGTATTCGTTAGAACAGCGCTGCGAAATTTGACATTCGTGGGCTATGGCAGCACACGTCCGACACGAGTGCCTTTACTAACAGTATGACATCGCCTGCTGCGACTCTCCTGCCCTCATGATCATACCGGTTGGGCGCTAGACGACTGGAAAACCGTAGCCTGGTCAGATGAGTCCCAATTTCAGTTTGTAAGAGCTGATGGTAAGGTTCGAGTATGGCGCTGATCCCACGAAGCCATGAGCCCAAGTTGTCCACGATATCGCCTGCAGCGCCTCCCCTGCCATCATGACCATACCGGTTGGACACTAGACGACTGGAAAACCGTAGCCTGGTCAGATGAGTCCCAATTTCAGTTGGTAAGAGCTGATGGTAAGGTTCGAGTATGGCGCTGATCCCACGAAGCCATGAGCCCAAGTTGTACACGATATCGCCTGCAGCACCTCCCCTGCCATCATGACCATACCGGTTGGGCACTAGACGACTGGAAAACCGTAGCCTGGTCAGATGAGTCCCAATTTCAGTTGGTAAGAGCTGATGGTAAGGTTCGAGTATGGCGCTGATCCCACGAAGCCATGAGCCCAAGTTGTCCACGATATCGCCTGCAGCGCCTCCCCTGCCATCATGACCATACTGGTTGGGCACTAGACGACTGGAAAACCGTAGCCTGGTCAGATGAGTCCCAATTTCAGTTGGTAAGAGCTGATGGTAAGGTTCGAGTATGGCGCTGATCCCACGAAGCCATGAGCCCAAGTTGTCCACGATATCACCTGCAGCGCCTCCCCTGCCATCATGACCATACCGGTTGGGCACTAGACGACTGGAAAACCGTAGCCTGGTCAGATGAGTCCCAATTTCAGTTGGTAAGAGCTGATGGTAAGGTTCGAGTATGGCGCTGATCCCACGAAGCCATGAGCCCAAGTTGTCCACGATATCGCCTGCAGCGCCTCCCCTGTGATCATGATCATACCGGTTGGGCGCTAGACGACTGGAAAACCGTAGCCTGGTCAGATGAGTCCCAATTTCAGTTGGTAAGAACTGATGGTAAGGTTCGAGTATGGCGCAGATTCCACGAAGCCATGAGCCCAAGTTGTCAACAAGGCACTATGCAAGCCAATTGTGGCTCCATAATGGTGTGGGCTGTGTTTACATGAAATGAACTGGGTCCTCTGGTCCAACTGAATCGATCATTGATTGTAAATGGTTATGTTCGTCTATTTGGAGACCATGGACTTTATTTTCCCAAAAACTATGAATTTCTTATGGATGAAAATATGCTGTACTACGTCGTCACAATTGTTCGCCATTGGCTTGAAGAAAATTCTGGACAAATGGACCGAATGATTTGGTCACCCATATCGCCCAACATGAATCCCATCGAACATTTGTGGGACATAATCGAGAGGATAGTTCGTTCACAAAATCGTGCACCGGAAACACTTTCGCAGTTATGGATGGCTATAGAGGCAGCATGGATCAATATCTCTACAGGCGACTTGTTGAGTCCATGCCACGTCGAGCTGCTGTCCTACGCCGGGCAAAGGAAAGGCCGACACGATATTAGGAGGTATCCCATGAGTCTTATCACCTCAGCGTAATCCTAGCAAACATAGATCCGAAAAACCAGTGATTTCTCCGATGCAGTGTATGTACAAGCGCAGTCATGCCACGTTGACAACACTGTTAACGTATTAGGCTACATTAATGCTGGTGAAGTGAGAGGTAATTGGTACATTCGTGATTGTGTACTGGCACACTTCCATGTGACTTTTCAGGGACAGCTAGCACGAACTCTCAAAAACAAATGATAGAGTGTCACTTTCCAATACTATTGCCTCCCAGTCATAACAAAATTTTTGAAAATACTTTATTTCAGCGGCAGTTTCCATTCACGAAAAGAGAGAGAGGGATTACTAATTTCCGTTATGGCAATAGTCTATCGCGAGGTATAGGTATCCAGAATGCTTTGAAATTTCGTAGTCCATACTGTTCGGCAAAAGAGGAGGGTTGGGTCTCTCGACGTGGCAGTTACCATCAGGGCGCCACGTGGGTACCTCAAAAGTGATCTCAAGAATGGCTGCGGTCGCACGATGGCTACGTTCCTCACTCAAGCTATTCAAATCAAAACCGAACAAGTCTCTGCAAAGAAAAGGCGCTTGGTCGCGATGTGCTAGCTCGCAACCAATTCTCACATTTGAAACCAATGAATTCACTAACACACGAGAGGATATTATGTCTTGAAAGCGCTACACGACATCGTGGCGCCAACATTACCATCAAGGACATAATAAACACCTGTCTTCTGAAGCTGTGTACCCCGAAAGCACTCGAAAGCGTAACAAGCTGCATATTGTGAAAGGATACAAAAGAAATGTCACTCGCAACTCGCGGGGTGTTTTTTCATGCCGTCTGGGGCTCTCCACCGTGCCTGGTCTGGCCATACTCATTTAGCTATCAATTGAAAGCTCGTTTTCTATCATGACCATTAAAGAATTGCTCATACTTTACCTCTGCGAAGAGATGTATCTACATTACCACGATACTGAAGTGCCTGTATTGTTCAGTAGTAAAATGCAATGTTCCTTCAGTTATGCATGCATATTGCGACATGTGGACGACGACATATGGAATTTTGAGTCTGGCCATGATTCGTGAACAGATGACCAAAGCGGTTCAGTCTGCTTTCAGCAGCCACATCTGATTACCAGCCCTGTTAATCGAGGTTGTAAGCCGTGATGTTGAGGGAATTTCTCTCTCCCAGTTATCTGCTGCGGCGACACATCCAACCGGCAGGCCTAGACAACAGACCTTCCGTCTAGCCACTATTGACATCAATGCAATCCAGATGCGACGTAAACTGTCCTTTCTCCGACAAGTGCTCACTGCAGCAGATGTCGACGTTACCTTCTTACAAGAGGTCTATATAGCAAGCTTTCCCGACCTATTTGGATGTACATCTTGTTTCTCTCATGTGTCTCCCACAGACAGTGGGGTGCCATTCTTCTCTGTGAAGGTTTGACTGCCACCGGCGTGAGATCCCTCCCTAACGCGAGGGGCGTGGCCATTACAGTCAATGCCATGCAGCTTGTTAACACCTACTCCCCTTCTGGCTCGGGACAATGGAGAGAACGCTTACATTTCTTCGCAAACGATACAGTGCAACTCTGTCAGGATGGACTGGATGGCGTGTTGACTACAGTTGTACGCAGGCAGCCCCATTCACCTTGTTTGGAACTCAAGACCATTATATGAGGCCTTCACCTGGTCGACACGTGACGACCTACACATGGTGACACCTCCGGAATCAGTAACCTTACCAGTAGCCAGTCGAGAAGGATAGATCAGTTTTGCATCACAAATATGCCGGCGGAGGCGATAAGTGGTGCCGAAGTATTGCCTACGGCCTTCGCCGACCACATGGCATATATCCGTGGAATTACCCTTCGTCCCCTCCACGTATAGAGAAGTGTACTCCTCTGAAAGATGAACACCGACCATTTCGCCTCATAAACACGTAGGGACGCAGAGCAGACCACGTGGCACCAAGCCGTCAGCTATCGCTCTCTCTTCAGGTCAGCATTAACTTGGTGGATCAAAAGTGTCAAGCCTGCTGTCTGGCGGACACTGATGGTATCTGGTAGGAAAGTAACAAAATGGAAACGAAACACAGTGGACTTTTCGAAAATGTTCCGCTATGCCACATTCACCAGATCACAAGATGCTAATGAACCGCGCTAAAGCTAAGATCGTCAGCCTGATAAGGCTTCAGCTACACAATTCCACCAGAAGGGCGCGAGCTCGTGAAGAGGTGCCTCAGGAACGACCTTCGATGGGCCACGTTAACCTGGAGCGTAAAAATCGCACGAGAGCGCCACTGTATAACTTGGGGTACTGATGACGGCCAACTTGTAGAGGTGTAACAGGACATTGTTGGAGCCTTCTACGCGCATTACTCACACCTCCACGTGGCAGAGTGACCAGATCCTGTGACGGTAGACACCTTTTCCAGATTACTCTATGGTGCAGTTCCACCAGACGTAGTAACAAAAAAATGGTTCAAATGGCTCTGAGCACTATGGGACTTAACATCTTAGGTCATCAGTCCCCTAGAACTTAGAACTACTTAAACCTAACTAACCTAAGGACATCACACACATCCATGCCCGAGACAGGATTCGAACCTGCGACCGTAGCAGTCCCGCGGTTCCGGACTTCAGCGCCTAGAACCGCACGGCCATCACGGCCGGCTGAGACGTAGTAACAGCCTTCTTGCAGGAGCTGACGGAACGATGAAGTTCACAACGCTAGCTGTAGCGGGCCAGCTTAGAAATCGCCAGGACCCAATGGTCTCCTACTGGAGTTTTACACATGGCTGTCTGATACTATGTAGTATCTAGTGTAGTAGATTTTTAAAACCTCTGGTCTTGTTTTGAAGAGAGACTGGCACGCCGCCATTTGCCAGGCACCACGACTGATGAACTCCGGCACAAAGTTGAAGCAGCATGGAATCATGTAGCGGTAACCATCATAGAAGCTCAATTCGGCTTGATGCTCAGCTGCATTAGGGTCGTTGTTGCTGGCAGGGGTGGCAGCTTTGTCCACTATATTTCGACCCTGTACACCCCAAATCATGTACATATTTAGTTATGTATTGTACGTATTAAACTGTACATGTATTTTAAGTAAAGTTTCATTATCTTTGTATCAATTCTGGTGCTTTTAAGGGCTAGCAATGTACGAGTGCTTCCATTTTCACATTAACTACAATTAATAAAATATACCGAGCTATTATGCCATGGTCGAATGTATTTTACATTAAAATCCGACGTTTCGTCCCCATATGCGAAGGACACTTTCAAGGGGAATTGTAGATTCTTTGAGTGTTTGATTCATACCCTGGCTCGCTACTGGGTGCAGCGAAATCCCGTTTACAAGTTCTTCCGCGCTTCTCAGCACCGGTATCCAGACATTATTCAATTTCATGGCCTCCTCCTTCCCATTTAAATTCTTGCGGTGTTTAACATTCTCCACCACCTCTCTATAAAGCCTATCTTGATACCCGCTTGTGACTTGTTACGAGCGGTTCTAGGCGCTACAGTCTGGAACCGCGCGACCGCTACGGTCGCAGGTTCGAATCCTGCCTCGGGCATGGATGTGTGTGATGTCCTTAGGTTAGTTAGGTTTAAGTAGTTCTAAGTTCTAGGGGACTGATGACCTCAGAAGTTAAGTCCCATAGTGCTCAGAGCCATTTGAACCATTTTGTGACTTGTTAAATTTTCATTTGTGTAATGCCATGGCATGTAATTTAAAATATCTCTGTGGGTAACTTCGTAATGTCTTATTCTTTTGTGTATTTATTGTTCATTTAAGTCTACGTGATTACTCTGGCGTTCACATGTGTTTGGCATAGGGTTCATAGAATCAATTTCAAACTACTATTCCATTCTCGAATAGTAAGTGGGAAAAATAAGCAACTAACTCTTTCCTTGAAAGCTTTGTTTTGTCTTTTTTTTATTATGATGAGCATTTCTCCCCATGTAGGTATCAGTCAATAAAATATTGCTGATTGATTGATATTTCGTGAAAAGGTCTCGCCGCAGGGACAAACGCCCTTGTTTTGATGGTTGCCATCCCAAATTACTTATCGTATACGTGACGCTCACTCTCTGTTCCGCAATAATACAAAACGAGCTGCCCTTTTTTAAAAGTTTTCGATGTCCTCTTTCAATCCTGTCAGGTAAGCAGTATTTCAGACCAGGAGAGAGCATTGTGTGCAGTCTCTTTAGTAGATTTATCGCACCTTCTAAGGATTCTGCAAATGCAACGCAGTCTTAGGTTCATCCTCCCCACAACATTTTCTACGTGATGGTCCTAATTAAAGTTGTTGGTATTGTAGTCCCTAGATATTTAATTGAATCGACAAGCATTGTAATCCGTAGATATTTAGTTGAATCGGAAACCTTCCAGTTTGTGTGACTTATCGTGTAATCGAAATGTAACGGACTTTTTTTTAGTGCTCATGTGGAAGACATCACATTTGTTATTGCTCAGGGTTCTTTGACACTTTGAGGAGCCCACTTTGTTTGTAAGCTGGTGATACTGTCATTTACCGCGTTGCAGAGTCATCAGAAGATCAAAATCAATTGCAAAATGATTTAGACGAGATATTTGCGTGGTGCGGAAAGTGGCAATTGTCTCTAAGTAATGAAAAGTGTGAGGTCATCCACGTGAGTACTAAAAGTAATCCGCTAAATTTCGGTTACAGGACAAAACACATAAATCTAAAGGCTGTAAATTCAAACAAATACTTTGGAATTACAGTTATGAATAACTTCAATTACAACGATCACATAAATAATGTTGAGCAAACCAAAGACTGCGATTTGTTGGTTGAACACTTACAAAACGCAAGAGGTCTACTAAAGAGACTGCCTACACCACGCATATCCGCCCTCTTCTGGAGCAATGCTGTGCAATGTGCGATCCGCATCAGACAGAACTGACAGAGGACATCGAAAAAGTTCAAAGACGGAAAGCTTATTATTGTGAAACAGGAGAGAGAGTACCACGGATATGATACGTGAATTGGGGTACCAGTCTTTAAAACAAAGGCGTTTTCCTTTGCGACAAGATCTTCTTATGAAACTTCAATCGTCAATTTTCTCCTCAGAGTGCGAAAATACACTACTGGCCATTAAAATTGCTACACCAACAAGAAATGCAGAAGATAAACGAGTGTTCACTGGACAAATGTATTATACTAGAACTGACATGTGATTACATTCTCACGCAATTTGGGTGCATACATCCTGAGAAATCAGTACCGAGAACAACCACCTCTGGCCGTAATAACGGCCTTGATACGCCTGGGCATTGAGTCAAACAGAGCTTGGATGGCGTGTACAGGTACACCTACCCATGCAGCTTTAACACGATACCACAGTTCATCAAGAGTAGTGACTGGCGTATTGTGACGAGCCAGTTGCTCGGCCACCATTGACCAGACGTTTTCAATTGGTGAGAGATCTGGAGAATGTGCTGGCCAGCGCAGCAGTCGAACATTTTCTGTATCCAGAAAGGCTCCTACAGGACCTGCAACATGCGGTCGTGCATTATCCTGCTGAAATGTAGGGTTTCGCAGGGATCGATTGAAGGGTAGAGCCACGGGTCGTAACACATCTGAAATGTAACGTCCACTGTTCAAAATGCCGTCAATGCGAACAAGAGCTGACCGACATTTGTAACGAATGGCACCCCATACCATCACGCAGCGTGATACGCCAGTATGGCGATGACGAATACACGCTTCCAATGTGCGTTCACCGCGATGTCGCCAAACACGGATGTGACCATGACGATGCTGTAAACAGAACCTGGATTCATCCGAAAAAAATGGCGTTTTGCCATTCGTGCACCCAGGCTTGTCGTTGAGTACACCATCGCAGGCGCTCCTGTCGGTGATGCAGCGTCAAGGGTAACCGCAGCCATGGTCTCCGAGCTGATGGTCCATGCTGCTGCAAACGTCGTCAAATTGTTCGTGCAGATGGTTGTTGTCTTGCAATCGTCCCCATCTGTTGACTCAGGGATCGAGACGTGGCTGCACGATCCGTTACAGCCATGCTGATAAGATGCCTGTCGTCTCGACTGCAAGAGATACGTGGCGGTTGGGATCCAGCACGTCGTTCCGTATTACCCTCCTGAACCCACCGATTCCATATTCTTCTAACAGTCATTGGATCTCGACCAACGCGAGCATCAATGTCGCGATACGCTAAACCGCAATCGCGATAGTCCACAATCCGACCTTTATCAAAGTCGGAAACGTGTGTATATGCATTTCTCCTCCTTACACGAGGCATCACAACAACGTTTCACCAGGCAACGCTGGTCAACTGCTGTTTGTGTATGAGAAATCGATTGGAAACTTTCTTCATGTTAGCACGTTGTAGGTGTCACCACCGGCGCCAACCTTGTGTGAATGCTCTGAAAAGCTAATCATTTGCATATCACAGCATCTTCTTCCTGTCGGTTAAATTTCGCGTCTGTAGCACGTCATCTTCGTGGTGTAGCAATTTTAATGGCCAGTAGTGTATTTCATTAGTGTCCACTTACAAAATGGCTCTAAGCACTATAGGACTTAACATCTGAGGTCATTAGTCCCCTAGACTTAGAACTACTTAAACCTAACTAACCTAAGGACATCACACACATCCACGCCCGAGGCAGGATTCGAACCATAGCAGCAGCGTGGTTCGGGACTGAAGCGCCTAGAAACGCTCGGCCACAGCGGCCGGTTGTCCACTTACGCATGAAGGAAAGATCATCAAAATAAAATAACAGGAATCAGAGCTCGCGCGGAAATATTTAAGTGTTTGTTTTTCCCGCGCGCTGTTCAATTGCGGAATAGTAGAGAAATAGCCTGAAGCTGGTTTAGTGAACCTTCTGCCAGACGGTTAATTATGAATTGCAGAGTAATCACGCATATGTAGACGTAGAAATCATTTTTGAACAATAGTACTGTCACAGCCTCATCCAAAATTACAGGAAGACTTAACAACAGATTAAAAACGTTTTTCTGGCATTAACATATATGTGTACCGAGAATTTCATTAATATATCGACGGAGAAAGAGTGAACATTTCAGTCTAGTACACTTGTTTGGTAATACTGTCGAGAACCTTTATATTTGCTTCGTCAAAGAACGCTCGCGAATGCTCCTGTTTGAATTTTTAATGCTGCTTTTGCCATCGTCGTGCTCAATGCCACCTTTTTGCCACGCCTGCTTCTTGGAAACACTTAGATTCGAAAACAAATTCTAGTAACTTTTTACTGAACAAATATGAAATACGTAACTGCGTAACAATGAATCCCTCGGCACCAAAACTGCGCGCACAGCCAAAGGTTCATAAAGAAAATTGTCCCATTCGCCCGATTGTTAACTCAAGAAACAGCCCTGCATACTTCATAAGCCGTAAATTAAAAGACCTCATTACCAAATACTATACATTTGAAAATAACTACACCATACATAACACACATGAACTCATAAGCTTGCTTAAAGACATCCACATCCCACCAACAGCTAAATTAGCATCACTAGACATAGTCGACCTGTACACAAACATCCCTGTAAAAGAGACTATTAACATTATAAGAAACAATCTGCTTAAATATAAGAAAATTAGTGTTGCAGAGATCTGTGAACTCATTGAAATACTTTCACTTATTCTAGAGCATAATTACTTTAGCTTCAACAACAAACTGTACCAACAACATGATGGTTTGGCAATGGGAAGTAGCTTAGCTGGGATATTGGCTGACATTTACATCAACCATATAGAACAAAAATTCTTTTCTGCCAACCAGCACATCTCAAACAAAATAATATACTACAGAAGATATGTTGATGATACAATACTGCTTTTTAATGGTACAAGCAATGAAATAGATACATTAGCAGCAGATCTTAGCAAAATGCACAAAAATATTAAATTCACAGTTGAACATGAAACTAATAAAAGCATTAACTTTCTTGACCTGAAAATTTGCAATAGTAACAATAAACATCAATTCAGTATTTACAGAAAACCTACCACCACAGATGTCAGTATTAGCAACTCATCTTGCCACCCCCGCCAACAAAAAATTGCATATTTCAGAACGATGCTACACCGAATTAAAAAAGTACCAATGAGTGACACAGACCAACAAAATGAAATCAATATAATTAAAACAGTTGCTCATAATAATGAATATAAACCCACAATAATAGAAAAACTCCACAACAAAATGCAGACAAAACCCACAGATCCACTTCACAGCAGTCACTTCAAGCCAAATCAGTGTGCCACTGAAGCCAAACCTAAATATGCTACTCTCCCATACATAGGCCCACTTTCATACCAAATAGCAAACTTATTTAAAAAGAAGAAAAATATCAGAATCAGCTTTTCCACAAATAATAAATTACAACAAAAAGTAATCCATGATGTAAACACCTCCAAGAGTCCCTACCGTAAATCAGGAATATACAAACTCAAATGTGATACATGCCCAAAATTCTACATTGGACAGACAGGCAGAAGTTTTGAAATTAGATACAAAGAACATATTGACGCTCTAAGACTTGGTAACTTAAACAAATCACCATTTGCAGCCCATATTGCTGAAGAAAACCATTCAGTGGGAAATATTGAAGACAACTTAAAGATTTTGCATCTAACAGAAAAAGGAGCCACTATGAATATATTAGAAGAATTAGAAATACACACACACAAAAACAGCACCCCAGACTATATCCTTAACGAACAAACAGAGTTGGCTAACACCCCTTTCCTGAAAAATTTCCAAAAATTACTTTCCAGCCTCCAAAGCAAATAATATTAATACACCTATCTGCAGATCAAGTAGAAAATTTATATGTTACTATAATTCTCATGCTGCCAAATATAATAAAATAATATACTATTTTACCTATACAGTTCTAAATACACTCCTGGAAATGGAAAAAAGAACACATTGACACCGGTGTGTCAGACCCACCATACTTGCTCCGGACACTGTGAGAGGGCTGTACAAGCAATGATCACACGCACGGCACAGCGGACACACCAGGAACCGCGGTGTTGGCCGTCGAATGGCGCTAGCTGCGCAGCATTTGTGCACCGCCGCCGTCAGTGTCAGCCAGTTTGCCGTGGCATACGGAGCTCCATCGCAGTCTTTAACACTGGTAGCATGCCGCGACAGCGTGGACGTGAACCGTATGTGCAGTTGACGGACTTTGAGCGAGGGCGTATAGTGGGCATGCGGGAGGCCGGGTGGACGTACCGCCGAATTGCTCAACACGTGGGGCGTGAGGTCTCCACAGTACATCGATGTTGTCGCCAGTGGTCGGCGGAAGGTGCACGTGCCCGTCGACGTGGGACCGGACCGCAGCGACGCACGGATGCACACCAAGACCGTAGGATCCTACGCAGTGCCGTAGGGGACCGCACCGCCACTTCCCAGCAAATTAGGGACACTGTTGCTCCTGGGGTATCGGCGAGGACCATTCGCAACCGTCTCCATGAAGCTGGGCTACGGTCCCGCACACCGTTAGGCCGTCTTCCGCTCACGCCCCAACATCGTGCAGCTCGCCTCCAGTGGTGTCGCGACAGGCGTGAATGGAGGGACGAATGGAGACGTGTCGTCTTCAGCGATGAGAGTCGCTTCTGCCTTGGTGCCAATGATGGTTGTATGCGTGTTTGGCGCCGTGCAGGTGAGCGCCACAATCAGGACTGCATACGACCGAGGCACACAGGGCCAACACCCGGCATCATGGTGTGGGGAGCGATCTCCTACACTGGCCGTACACCACTGGTGATCGTCGAGGGGACACTGAATAGTGCACGGTACATCCAAACCGTCATCGAACCCATCGTTCTACCATTCCTAGACCGGCAAGGGAACTTGCTGTTCCAACAGGACAATGCACGTCCGCATGTATCCCGTGCCACCCAACGTGCTCTAGAAGGTGTAAGTCAACTACCCTGGCCAGCAAGATCTCCGGATCTGTCCCCCATTGAGCATGTTTGGGACTGGATGAAGCGTCGTCTCACGCGGTCTGCACGTCCAGCACGAACGCTGGTCCAACTGAGGCGCCAGATGGAAATGGCATGGCAAGCCGTTCCACAGGACTACATCCAGCATCTCTACGATCGTCTCCATGGGAGAATAGCAGCCTGCATTGCTGCGAAAGGTGGATATACACTGTACTAGTGCCGACATTGTGCATGCTCTGTTGCCTGTGTCTATGTGCCTGTGGTTCTGTCAGTGTGATCATGTGATGTATCTGACCCCAGGAATGTGTCAATAAAGTTTCCCCTTCCTGGGGCAATGAATTCACGGTGTTCTTATTTCAATTTCCAGGAGTGTATATATAAAAAACTTTATAATTAAATTAGCAATAACAGATATTTTAAAAAAATAAAATAAAAAATCAATCTCTCTGTACTAATGTAAAAGACATTACAGTTTTGTAAAAGAATATATGATCCTTTCCAAACATAGGACATCATTGTCAAATGTTACGATATATCATAGCATCTGTGACACCCATATGCTTGTAAACTCTTTGTATGTACCAAAACATGTGGTGCGTGGTTGGAATGATCTCAGCGACAAATCTAAAGTGTACAGTGAAAACTATTACGTGTGCAACAACGAGGATGCAGTGGAAATGCATTTACATCGATTGGATGAACGTTATGGAAACAATCACTCGAAACCGACGTTTCACGTAAGTCACTTGCAACGAAAATCTGCAACGCAACCATCCGTGTGTGGCGTGTTTGTAATTATGTTTTATTTATATTTTAGGACAATTAATCTATAAAAAACACACCAAATGTAAGAAAGAAAGCATGTAAACCGTCTGATGATGAATCGCAACGATTCGAAACCGGTAACGGTTTCCTTTGAATAAAGGAACTCAAAGTAAATTTGTGGCTGGTTGCTGTCCTCACACCATCAACAAATTCTAGTGTCAGAGCGCGATCTGCAGAAATGAAGAGTGCGCCGTTATCGAGGTGCTTAGCAGTTTTTCTCTGAAAGATCCGCCGTAAGCAGCTTGCCTTTACAGCACTCCTCTTACAGGTTCCCCGCAGGACCAGGACGACGACAGCCACAGCTGCGGCCCGAACGCGGCTCCTACGCATAAACGTTGACTCGTTCATCTTGTACAGACATTACCTTGCATCCTCACCGCAAGATGGAAACGGAGGATCTTAGTGTACGCATTATTTCAAACCAAAAAGCAATTTGAAGGGAACTCAAAATCTTCTACAAGAGAAAGAAACAGTAGAACAGTAAGAGTCGGTGGGTTAACGAAGAATACTTGCAACACCAAATGTATTTCTAGAAATACAAATCTTCCCAGGAGACCGCGCCTACTCGTCATCGTCAACTTCGGCCAAATTTGTGGCATGTGCTGGGCTTCGACGGAAATCAAAGAGGCAGATGTGGAGCTCCAAGCGTTTAGAAAAGAAAGATTTTTTTGCGCGGATCATGCGCGACGTGAGCCATTTCTGTTTCCATACGCAGCGGTTGGCGCAGCGGAAAGAGTAGAGAACGTAATACAATTGCCGTGGGTTCGAGACCCTACGCGGCAACTTCTTTTGCCTTTCATTTATTTATTTATGCATTTATTTTACCTGGCAAGATTAGGGCCTTCAGGCCCTCTCTTAACACCTAACCAGGCGTACTCAGATTGAACGAATTTCAGTTTGTACAGAACATCATGGACATACCACGTGTTATACAGTATTAATGTTAAAGAAAAAATAGAGATTATAACAGTAGTACAAGGATAATTATAGCAATCAAAAAATAATTATAACAATCAAGACTAACAATAATAATAGTAATGACTATGTATATGAAAGTAAACATTTTTATTTTATGAATGTCAGTCCTATTGCTAGTTGGGAATTTTCTCGTTATGTTCTTGCAGCTTGTGCGTTATTCACATCGAGCAGATACATACGACGATAGAATGGGGTGAGAGAGATATAAAAGAGGTAACTAGGTTAGAGCAAGAGAAATAGAACGGTAAAATTAGAAGCTATGATGGAGAGGAGAAAGAAAGAGATGAGAGGGGCACAACAATGATGGCTATACCGTCCCTAATATGTAAGTTTTGATTTCCCTCTTGAATGTTGAGTGGTTCTGGATAAGACGCAGATCTCAGGGGAGCGCGTTCCATAGTCGTATGGCTGAGATGGAGAATGACACGGAGAAAGATTTTGTGTTATGTAAAGGTACAGCCAAAATGCTAGACGTATCCGGTCTGGTATTGCGGTTGTGGAATGATGATAGGTGTTTAATGTGAGAATATAAGTATTGTGGGCACCAGTGACTAATAAAACGATGAAGTAAACACATCGTGTGGAGATTGCGTACCATATGTGGGCGTATCCAACCTAGCTGGGAATATGAAGGACTGATATGATCGTACAACCGTATATTGCACACGTATCTAACGCAAGCATTCATCACTAGCTCGTGGCATCTCGAATTTTCACTATTTGTGCCGTGTTGAACTACATTACAGTAGTAAAGATTAGGCAAGACGAGTGTTTGGACTAATTTTTGTTTAACATGGGTATGAAATATTTTTCTAAATTTTTGGATTGCATATAGGGAGGAGAGCGATTTCCGGCAAGCTCTGACTGTTTCTTCTTCCCAGTTTAGTTGTTCATCCAAGATTACTCCAAGGTATTTTACTGTTTTTTTGCCTGGGTACCATTGAGGAGTACTTGAGGGACTGTTTCGCGAAAGTACCGGCTGATTAACTTTGGATGAGATATAAGAATGACCTGGGATTTCAATTTTTACATTACTTGCACTGCAAATAAACCGAAATAATGCTTAATAGATTTTATTTATTAAATGAAACTACATGGTTCCAGAGGCATTTTCACGTCTCAGTTATCTATGATGTATCTACACTGAAGTGCCAAAGAAACTGGTACAGGCATGGTATTCAAATAAAGAGATATGTAAACAGGTGGAATACGGCACTGCGGTCGGCAACACCTTTATAAGACAAGAAGTGTCTGGCGAAGTTGTTAGATCGGCTACAATGGCAGTTTATCACGATTTAAGTGAGTTTGAACGTGTTGCTATAGTCGGCGAACGAGCGATGGGTCACAGCATCTCCGAGGTAGCGATGAAGTGAAGATTTTCCCGTACGACTATTTCACGAGTGTACCGTGAATATTGGGAATCCGGTAAAACATCAAATCTCCGATATTGCTGCAGCCGGAAAAAGATCCTAAAGAACGGGACCAACGACGACTGAAGAGAATCGTTCAACGTGACAGAAGTGAAACCCTTCCGTAAAATGCTGCAGATTTCAATTGCGGGCCATCAACAAGTGTCAGCGTGCGAACCATTCAACGTAACATCATCGACATCGGCTTTCGGAACCGAAGGCCCTTTCTTGTACCCTTGATGACTGCACGACACAAAGCTTTACTCCTCGTCTGGGCCCGTCAACACCTACATTGGACTGTTGATGAGTGGAAACATGTTGTCTGGTCTGACGAGTCTCGATTCAAATTGTATCGAGCGGATGGACGTGTACGAGGACGGAAACAAATTCTCATTTGTCGCTTCAGTCTGAATGTATACATCATTGGATTTATTAATTTTATTATAAAAAGCATGAAAAGAGAAGACCAAATAAAATTTAGGAAAATGTCTGAAACAAATTCAGTTTCATTTCACGAAAATTATCGACTTTGGTCTGGTATGAAGGTATACTTCTTCCCATGGCACCCCAGACGTGCTCTAAAAGTAACAAATGAGGGAATCTGGCAGGCACTTCAAGGATTCGTACATTCCCCAAGTCGTTGGTGATGTAACTGCGCCGGCCGGTGTGGCCGTGCGGTTCTAGGTGTTTCAGTTTGGAACCGTGTAACCGCTACGGTCGCAGGTTCGCATCCTGCCTCGGGCATGGATGTGTGTAATGTCCTTGGGTTAGTTAGGTTTAAGTAGTTCTAAGTTGTAGGGGACTGATGACCATAGATGTTAAGTCCCATAGTGCTCAGAGCCATTTGAACCATTTGAATTTGTTGTAACTGCAGAGTGGCGTCTTGAGTCACCCAGCTGCAATAAAGGGGAGGCAGTGGCACGTTCCAACAAAAAAGTTTTTAATTTTAATTTTTTTCTTTTTTTACTTTAAACTGATTACATTTAAAAATGACATTGAGAAATTATACCCATTTACACAGAAAAATCACAGTTTCAATTCCAGGTCAACCATTATAATGGCTACAAAGAATGTAGAAGAGAGATTGACATGTGTTTCAAGTTACCCCACGAAAAGGGCACATTGCAACATTATAAAATTTCACTCAAATAAGCCTAATCAGTTTGAAATGTCTGACGTGTCAGAAGTGTGTTCATTGTGTCCACAGTCCGCACAAAAGCCGAATGGATCATTATTCGCATATGACCAATGAGACCATAATTTGCATTTAGTACACTGTACCCATTCCTCTCACTTTCTATAAACATCCGCACAGATCAAACAATAACTTTCTTCTTCTTCTTCTTCTTCTTCTTCCGAAGATGGATGGAATAGTAATTTTCTTTTGCTGGTAGTTGTTGCTTTCTTCTTTTCTTTTTGTCTTTCCATTCTTCGTTGCCTTCGTACCATTTTCTCCTCTCTTTCTTGTTTCTAGAACCTGGTTTTTCAGACGTATCTGTTAATATAGCACACTTACCCTTCTATCATCCACGTTGTTTTATTTTCTTGGTCCAGCTTTAGGTTCAAATGGTTCAAATGGCTCTGAGCACTATGGGACTTAACATCTGAGGTCATCAGTCCCCTAGAACTTAGGACTACTTGAACCTAACTAACCTAAGGACATCACACACATCCATGCCCGAGGCAGGATTCGAACCTGCGACCGTAGCGGTTACACGGTTCCAGACTGAAACACCTAGAACCGCACGGCCACACCGGCCGGCCCAGGTTTAGGGAAAGGGCGAATATTCTCAGGGGAAAAACGTTTCTCTGCTAAAGCTCCTGGAACAGCATTACCATTCATTACATTCTCGGACTTAGTCAGAGGATCTGGAAGTTTTGTTTCTGGAACAGACCTATCGCTCACAAAATATGCAGAACAATCACTTTCTTGGAATTTGTCAGGGTCAAGTGGGAATATCCTGTGGCAGAGAAACCTCAAGTGATGTTTGCTGGTGTGAAAGTGGTGAAAAATAGCGCCTTACACGTTTATAACTAGTGTCTATAATTTGTGAGAAAGTGGGCAGCAAATGATAGAAGCATTACACCACTGTTCTTACATTTCGTAAGAACTTCTATGCTGAGATACGATCTCCTTTTGTTAGACTGGTTTGCCTAATAAAATGATAGAGAAATGTTAAAAAATATTGATCTATCTTGCCCTGAGAACCCGCTGCACCACCTATGCATCCAATGGGCCCATCACGAATAAAATAATCTTTAAATTTTTTTCTTAGAAAAATTATGGTGGGTGGAATGAAAGCCCTTGAGCACAAATAGCAGCTGCTACTGTTGCCATTTCTCCCCATTAAACACAATTCCAACTTGTTTCACATCTTTCTGTGCAAGTATCCTGTCTGGCTTTAACACTGTAGTTACACCCTTTCATGCACGTTGCAGATTCTGAAAAGAAAAAGAGTTTGACGAAAAGAAATATCTCCTAACTTTTGGAAAAACTCCCCAACTTTTCATTATTAATTTCTGTAATTCTTCCTAGATGGGTGATTTCGGGTTGTCCGATGGAAAGTCATTGTTTCTCTCGAAAAATCCTCAAAGCCAATTGTTTCGAGCTATTTCCTTTCGTGCCCTAGATGATGGCGCTTCCAATGTCAGATATTCTGCACAAAGATATCCTATTTTTTGTACTTCCTCTTTGGTCAACCTGAACATAATTTCGCTGCATCTCACGGCATAATCCCTGAGTATTATTTCCTGACTGTCTGACAATACTTTCATGTGTTTGGGGTACCCAGAAATAACTTTTCTGTCTGTTTCCTTTTTCTTTTTGCTCAATCCAGAGATGGAACAGTAACAAATATAAAATTCTTCTACAATTTTTCTAATAGAATAATCGCGCGTTCCTCCATTTTCCGCAACCAAGAAGCCTGCTCTCTGCATCACAGCTAAAGGTGTCAAAAAATTTTCTGTTTTGCGTTTGTACTGGCGCATTTTGTTTATCTGAAAGTAGAAATTTAGACTGAGTAAACGTAAACTACAAGAAGAAGGAAAATGAAAGCATTACATTATCCAGCAGACACAAAAAGTCTACCTAACCAGGAGCGAAGTACGTTGCCACACTGTGTTGCAAAATGCCTCACTTCGCTCCGCCGTCATCAGGTACTTTTGGTGATTGTATGTTACGTGATTTCACAGAAGCAAAGGTAACTGTGACAACAAACCTAAAAATTATAGTTATGTCATTGCTCTGTAATGAGCCACCGGAGCCCACAAGTCGCTTCTACCAAAATACTCAGAAAATATTCCTGAACAACGAAATTTTCGCGGTGGAGTTCTTTTTCATTCTGTAGACATTTTCCCCTTTATAGATATACGAATGAAATAGTACAGAAAATCAGTAACATTGTGACGAGTTACTCTTCCGCTACGCACTGTACAGTGACTTGCAAACAGAGTATGCAAATGTAGAACAGATATTTAGTTGATGAATGAGAAAGTGGAAAGTTTACGAAGAACATGGTTCTAGGACCAGTCACAGAGAGCAGTGAGTTCGAGTTCTATTTTGTCCCTGTTTCGGTATTCCTCTCGACACTCGACTTCCAGAAAAGGTTTGATTTATTACTACGTTCAACAGTTTATTTCTTATTGTAAGAATGAAGTAGCTTCGTTTATGCAGAGTGTGAAAAAAATAAAAAATGCAAAGAAGTTTGGCTTTTGGGTGTGAAAAATTGTCGCTAGGAACAGTAGGAAATTGTAGATTTCATTTTTTCACGGCTTGTAAGACGCTGTGAAGAAAGAAAGAAGGGGAAGACGGGGACGCCATTTTTCTTCGCTTGAAGTACCAGAGGATGTAAAGCGTGGTCGTTACTTCGTATCAGCTTGTCTTTAAGCCTCCCCTCGCCTGCCGTTATTAATCTCCTGATAGTCCGTCACACACGTTATCTCAATTGTGAAATCCAGGTAGAAACAGTGCGGCAGGGCGGAGACTAGAGGTACAAACAGGCACATGAAAGGAAAATGACGTATCTCCTCTTTAACTCTCCTGTTATTTAAGTCATTTCCCGTTTAGGACAAAAAAATGTTCAAATGTGTGTGAAATCTTATGGGACTTAACTACTAAGGTCATCAGTCCCTAAGCTTACACACTACTTAGCCTAAATTACCCTAAGCACAAACACATACACCCATGCCCGAGGGAGGATTCGAACCTCCGCCGGGACCAGCGTTTGGGACAGCGAGAGTGTCTGTTATTTTACTTTCGGAAGAAAAAAGTTCTTAAAATTAAGTTTACCAGTATCAAGATATTCTACAAGGGTAGTCGTAAGGTTTGAAATACCACCACGAAAAACGAAGTCACACAGATATTTTTTTATTTATCTGAGGTAAATAAAGATGGGTATTGTGGGGTTTTCGTTTTCGGCAGGAATGGAAATGTTATAGCTGCGTAAGGCCATATATCATTATTTATTTTTATAGACTACAACTTTACAAGATGTCCGAAGAGCAAAAAAGGTATTGGGACAGATGACAAAGACCTCCGGATCTCAATTAATCTTTACTGGAATCTATGTGCTACTGTGAAAATAAAAAAAGAGATATCCGACACATTAAAGATTTTCTTAGGAGTGAGACAAACTGTGTTTAGTCTCCACTGAGATTCAGTCTTTGTTCGGAATACATCCACTAAGAACCCCTTGAAAATGACGAAGAAGGTGTCGTCTTGAGAGACGCTGAACAATATCTGCTGCGCTGATGATATGTAATATTGGCTGACAGCTTAAATAGTTTTCAGCATTTCCTATCCCGAATCAACGAAAATAGTGAGCATGAAGGCCTAGAAATCAACATAAGTAAAACAAAATTAATGGACATCAACACGAAACTCATACCGAACAGTCATCTAAACATTAATGGCAAACTAATTAAACAAGTAAACAAATACACACATCTGGTACAAAAAATGGTACAAATGGCTCTGAGCACTATGGGACTCAACATCTTAGGTCATAAGTCCCCTAGAACTTAGAACTACTTAAACCTAACTAACCTAAGGACATCACACACACCCATGCCCGAGGCAGGATTCGAACCTGCGACCGTAGCAGTCCCGCGGTTCCGGACTGCAGCGCCAGAACCGCTAGACCACCGCGGCCGGCACACACACATCTGGGAACTGACATTAACTACCAGTGTGATAATTCGCAAGAAATTGAAGTCTGTGTTGAGAAAGACAGAGCCGTGTATTTTAAAATGACTAATGTCTTCAAGAGCCCTCAGTCGAAAAAAAAATTAAGATTCCTGCGTTGCTACATATTTCCCATTGTTTTCTATGGGGCTGAGACCTGGACTTTGACCGATACGATGATCAAACGACTTTATGTATTTGCGATGTGGCCGTACACGAGAACGCTTGGTGTGCCATGGACGGACGTTCTCTGCAGAATGAAACAAGAAAAAGAAATCCTAAACAAAGCAAAAGGCAGAAAACTAAGACATCTTGACCATGTAATGAGAAATGGAAACAAGAATAAACTGCCGCAGAACATTCTCAAGGAAAGATACCGTGTGAAAGAGGACGAGTAAGATGAACATCTTGGCTCGGAAACTTAAAGACGTGGACTTAACACACGAGTCGTGAACATTTTCGAATAAGCGAAAGTGATGTAGCTACAATGACCATCAACATGCAGAAAGGGTAGGCAGTAGATGAAGAAGATTTAATGTGATACAACTGCAAGACTTGCGCTACTACCGGTAACTGACTACCGCACAGTACTCAATTTTATCAGTTGGCTGTGGCATTTTATTTTGGCTACTCTAGCGGTGTGCTGTGGTACGATGGTGTGCAGCTTTCAATGTGTACCGTAACTGCAGGCATGTACCTGCAAATAAACAAGTGATAATTAAAATTTTATGACTGCGTCTCATAGCTATGTTCAACAGAGAAGAAGAAGAAAGATGACGAGGGTGAACAACACACTTAAACATTAGCAGACACGTGTGTGGATACTATAGCCAAAGGGTACACCTTGAAAATGCACTGTTGAGCTTTCCTTAAGGCTATAAGTATCTCTCTATATCTCCCTGCAGCTTCGCGAATGCTCCATACGTGTTTCTTGTTCTATAGGTTCTATCTGCCAGCTGTTGCACGCACGCATTAATCGGAGAATAGTGAGTTGGAAGACAGGATTCTGGAATTGCAGGTACTAAGAGTAGAAATTACCCGGAATCCTATCTGCATTTCAGAAGAAGACACCATTTCAGTCCGTTGAAAGCTGGTAGGTCACGTTAGTGAGGATAATTCAATGAAGTAACATCGCTGTTCAGGAAGACAAATCGTATCGCTCTCACCTATAATGAGATTAAAAATTCCTAGGAAAACAAACTGACAAATTCGGCACTATTAATTTGACTTCATACCTCTAGTTCACCTGTGAGCAACTTGATTGAAATGCTTGCGAATGAAAAACTAAAAATACGTCTGACAAGGCAAGAATAGTGGTGAAACAGAGCAAGTTGTGGTATCGATAGCTAGGATGCCACGGCGTAGCTGCCAGTTAAGTTGGCACTACGACAGACGACGACGACAACGCCCTCTGGCAGGCACAGCTCAGCTCTACGAGTACCACTGTAGTCAGCCCATTTACATCGAGAGCAGACGGCCTGGAGCATCGCTTAAACTACAGTGTGTGTTGACTTGTTATTGAGACCATGTGCTACTCACAACGGAATGCACGCAATGTTATGTAACCATTTATTAACTTGTTTTTGCCTATAGTAAACATCTAATATTTTAATCGCAGTACCGAAGTGCTTGTCCCCTCCTGCTCCTACTTACTTTCTTCACTCGGCCTACCCTTCAGTTTGCAGGAGCAGATCCACGAGCCGCCTTCCAGGCGGGATACAAAACAAGTGACACCCGGCCTTAACCTCATAGGACTGATACTATTTGCAGCAGCCGGTGAAACGAAGTGATCGCCGGAAATGTGGTAACCCTGCGGGATGTAATGATCATTGACTGGCTTTAGCCTGACATGACCTTCCCAAAGGAATTTGAGGCGACTATTTTTTTGTCCTTAGTGCGTATTTCGTAGGCTTCTGGTTATGAACTCTGCAAGCATATAGCATTGCTGCCTCCTACAGGAAATGTCAGAAGATCGTCGAGGTAGGGAAACTTCCGACATCCGCCACCTCGTTGCAGATAGCGGCGTTAAGCCATTGGTGGGCAATGTAAGCAGGAACAGTGTGACTATCCAGACTGAGAGTCATCCTTATGTCAATAATCACTCCCTAATTCAGAATGTAAACGACAGAATACATGTGAAAATGAGCTCCCTAAAGGTGAGTAAGCCGTTTCCAGGCATGAAAGAGATAAGGAAAAACACTCCATTTATGTTCTTGTTGTGTCTAGTAATCCTGCCTACACGGTTCGCTAGACAAACAAACAACTCGTATCAATGAGTGTTATTAAAACAGGAAAATTACATAGATGTGCAGCAAGCAAAGGGCGACATTCGAAATAATGATTCTCTGCAGTGACTGCTGATCTCTAACTGACAAAAGTCTTTTCTGAACTGCTATCGAAGTGCCTAACGTTGACGCAGCTATCGAAGCGGCTAATCTTGAAGCTGCTATCGAACTGGGCCGTCACCAGTCGGGCGCGGCGTTTATGTCCTTTTCACACAGGGGCCGCTGCTGTCACGTTGTCGTCCTGGAAGGGAGGTCGGTCAGCGTGCGATTGGCTGACCTCTTCTCACAGCCTTCTCTTCCCTGTCGTTCCCGACTGGCGAGCCGGCGCATGACTTTGCGCCGTAACAGTTCTACTTGGACTTCTTACCTCTCGAGCATCAGCAGGTAACTGTGAAACAAGGGAAATGATGAAGCACACTCTCGTTAAAAGTTCCAGGACAGCGATTGCAGTACTTTCGGATCGTTGTAGAAGGTCTGTTTCTTTTCTAGTAGTTTCTAGAAGCAGTTTCTAGAGATTTCCAGCGTATTTTCACGTTAATCAGAGTCGCTGGCTGTCCTCATTGGTCAATTTGGCAGCAATGAGTCTCCCCGACAACGACAAGCTTGGAAGACCGCTGACACAAGGGTGTCATGGCTGCTAGGAAGAGAAAGAAACTTTATTAGGTAGTAATGTTAAGACAAGGCACAAGCGCGGTATCTGGAGGGTAACAGCAAGTGAGACAAAACTCAGTATGGGATAAGAGATATTGACTGCTAACCAATAAAGTAGCTGTGCTGTAACTGCTGGCGAGAACAACAACAGCAAGATAGCTTGTAGGCTCCGGGGTGAGCAGCACAATATTCTGGAAAAATTTCAGTCCCTAGGAAGACCTTCCGAAGAATCAGCGGAAAGTGGTACTATCGAGAGAAAATTGTCCACGTTTACTGAAAAATCAGTATATAAACTGCCAGCCCAGGGAGCCAAGTAAGTCGGTACCATGAGTTAGAATCAGTCATTACCGGGAAGTGGACGCAGTGGGTAGTCGTCAGGATCATCCTCGAAGTCACTATACAGTGACACCTCGATGCTGCCGCGAAGTCTGCACATATCTGAGAGAGGACAATTGAATTTCTGATCAGAACCAAGCAATAGTTATTATTTTGAGTTTTCTGCGTGTTAGGTAAGAACAAGCACTATAGAGTTTGTCTTTATTAAGCAACGAATAGTACGTTCGTGTTCAGAAAAAAAGCTGAACACCTTGAACGACTAGAGATGGGACGTTCATATTCACAACACATGTAAATTAGTATGTTCTGCAAAAATGATTAGGATTTCTATCACCGCGGTTCAGCATGTGTCGCCGGCCAGAGTGGCCGAGCGGTTCTAAGCGCATCAGGCTGGAACCGCGCGACCGCTACAGTCGCAGGTTCGAATCCTGCCTCGGGCATGGATGTGTGTGATGTCCTTAGGTTAGTTAGGTTTAAGTAGTTCTAAGTTCTAGGGGACTGATGACCTCAGGTGTTTAGTCCCATAGTGCTCAGAGCCATCTGAACCATTTTTTCAGCATGTTGCCTAGTAGGCACCGGGTCCGTCGTGGGCCCTGGTAACTTGTTTCATGCGTGATGACGTCAACGCGTACAAGGTGCGAAAGACGTCCCGTGGTATAGCCATCCACGCTGCATTCTCCTAGTTCCGAAGTTCATCTGTGGTGGTTGGCATTGTGTTACGGCGCTGCCCCCGTCGTTTCATCATATCCCACATATTTTCAATTGGCGACCGGTCTGATGATGTGACATCCTGTGACACCAAGAAGGCACGTGTTTGTGCAGCAACATTTGGTCCTGCATTGTCTTGCTGGAAAATGGCGTCTGGATGTTGTGGATAAAGGGTATGGCTACGGGTTGGTTCAAATGGCTCTGAGCGCTATGGGACTTAACATCTGAGGTCATCAGTCCCCTAGACCTAGAACTACTTAAAGCTAACTAACCTAAGGACATCACACACATCCATTCCCGAAGCACGATTCGAACCTATGACCGTAGCAGCAGCCCGGTTCCGGACTGAAGCGCCTAGAACCGCTCGGTCACAGCGGCCGGCGCTACGGGTTGCAGGATGTCAATTACGTAGGTCACACTGGCCGCAGTGCCTGGACATGCACCAAACTGTGATTTGTAGTTGTACCCAATACCGAACCACACCATAAGACCGTGAGTTGGCGCTGTATGTCTTGTGCGAACGCAGCCACTGTGATACTGCTCCCCCTCTGTATGCGGCGAACCAAAATGCGGACATCGATTTCAAACAAACAGAACCTGGATTCCTCAGTGCCGGCCGGAGTGGCCGAGCGGTTCTAGGCGCTACAGTATGGAACCGCGCGACTGCTGCGGTCGTAGGTTTGAATCCTGCCTCGGGCATGGATGTGTGTGATGTCCTTAGGTTAGTTAGGATTAAGTAATTCTAAGTTCTAGGGGACTGATGACCTCAGAAGTTAAGTCCCATAGTGCTCAGAGCCATTTGAACCATTTGATTCATCCGTAAACACTATTAGACATGCCATTCTCGTAACCAGTGGCGTGGTTTCATACACCTTTGCCGTCCACCAAGTTTCTGCACATTCGTCAAAAGTAGGCGTGGACGACGCGCACCTGTCCCATGCCGTAATAAAAACCGACGGACTGTCACCCCTAACAGTTTACGATGTGTTGCACTGTTCCACTTTTGCGCCAGAGCCGAGGAAGACGCAGATCTGTCCTGCAATGTCATTCGGATGAGGCGCCGATCTTTTAGGGGGGTAGCCTGGGTGGTGCAACCTGACCCATCTCGTCGTGTTCTACGGCCTTTCGTGATGCATTCGCCACACACCCGTTCCACTACCGAAACACTTCGTTCTATATGAGCATCAATTTCCCGGATGCATACATCACATTCTCCCGCGCCAATAATGCGTCCTCTTTCAAACTCACAGATTTGACGGTACGGTTCGCGCATACATATGCGAGGCATCCTGCATGTCTGCTCAAATCGCACCTTCAAGTCAGACCGGTTTGTAGCGACAACGAGAGCCACAGGCACATTTTATCGGTAAGTGGTGTTGCTCCGCGATATTCAAACTAACCTTGAACCCGCGGGCCGACATGGTTCAAATGCTGATCATTTCTGCAGTACATACTTAACGTGCATGTCCTGCGAGTATGAACATCCTAGTGTTCTGTTTCTTTCTGAAAATGAGTGTATTTGATATTTTCTGTTCGTCAGAGTACAGGGAGGAACAATTACTATCTCGCACTTGTCTTCAATTACGGTTAAGATATTTGGTTGTGGATTATTGCAATGAGTAACTGTTGATTTAAAAGTGGGAGCATCTGGCAGGAGTAACTATGACTCTCTTAATGTTGGTGCCAATATAATGGGACGACGCCTGAATGCTGCCGCCTTCGCTGACGACCTCCTGTTGTTTGCTGAGACTAAGGGAGGTCTCCAGGACTTGATTGATACATCTATATCAGTACTTGGAGACCTGGGTCTCCAGGTCAATCCTGGGAAGTGCTTTACTCTCGCCCTCGCGGCCTCCGGTCGCGAGAAGAAAGTTAAGGTCGACAACACCACGACCTTCAAGGCTGGATATACCACCCTTCCAGCCTTGGCAGTCGAGAGCACTTTCCGGTATCTTGGCTTGGAGTTCTCTACCAGCGGATGAAGCCTCTTCCATCCGAGGCGGGAGGTCGAGCGACAGCTAAGCGTCCTGTCCAAGGCACCACTGAAGCCACAACAACGTCTTCACGCCCTGAGAACGGTGGTCTTGCCAGGAATCCACCATGGCCTGGTTCTGTCAAGGGCCCGTCTTGGTGCTCTCTCCGCAGTGGACATCGCCATCCGCACAGCTTTGAGATCTTGGCTGTGCCTGCCAGCGGAAATCCCTGTTGCGTACTTTCACGCCCCTGTTACATCTGGGGGTTTGGGAGTGCCATCAGCTCGCTGGCTTGGGCCTCTGCTGCGGCGGAATCGACTCGCCAACATCCGAGCGTTGGGAGTCCTATCAGACGGGTCGACAGAAGACGTTCTCGAGCGCGAAATTGGGAGGCTAGAGCAACAGCTACGGTGGAACGACGGGGTCATACGGACAAGCAACCAGCTTGGCCGGATGTGGGCAGAGAGGCTGCACTCGTCGATGGATGGAGCTGCCCTGAGGAAGTCTGCCCGAACGCCAGGGCAACACAGCTGGGTGGATAACCCCCAGCACCCTATCAGTGGCCGCGACTTTATCTCCTGCCTGCGAACCAGGATAAATGCCCTTCCAACACGGGCAAGGCTGCAGCGTGGCCGTTCAGGTGACACCAACTGTAGGGCAGGCTGCGTCGCAAGTGAAACCGCAAACCACGTTGTCCAGCATTGCTTTAGGAGCCATGACGCCCGTATTAAGCGACATAATGCCTTGGCATCCTATGTTGCGCAAGGCCTTCGTCGCCGAGGCTTCGACATCCACCTCGAGCCTCACCTTCGAACATCTGAGGGCCTAAAGAAGCCGGACATCGTGGCGGTTTGGGGCGTTGCAGCCCACGTTGTCGATTCCCAAGTCGTTGGTGTTAACCTGGACGTCGATCATTGCCACAAGGAGAAAGTCGCGGTCTACGACAGGGAAGCCGTCCACCAGGCCATTAGAAGACTTCACCCAGCAGTCCAGCGCATCACGACCACCTCGGCGACCATCTCGTGGAGGGGAGTTTGGTCACCGGATTCTGCAAGTCATCTGCGAAAGCTGGGCTTTAGAAACCACCATTTTGCGGCCATGGCCATGGCCTCGTCGGTACTGTGATGGCGGCAAGGCGTTTCGACGTGATGACTGCCACAATGAGCACGATGCACCGGACTGGTGTTGGCTGAGGGCCCAATTTTGGTCTCTCTGCGCTGCTACCTGGCGCCTATCACAGGCACAAACGCCTTTTTGTTCACGTGTTTCTTTCCTGTCCTGTCTAGTGTTTGTGATGTCTGTGTCATTTGTAAACCCATTGTATGGGTAACTTTCTTTTCTGTGTATTCACTCACGTGAATAAAGACGGCTATATATAGCCAAATGCCTCGTCACCAGACAAACCCATCGGAAAACCTGAGGAGCAATTGGCTGAAGTGAATACGATTCTCTTAAGGTAGACGAATAGTTGCGTATCGCTTTTGGAGGACTGAGTACAGTAAACATGAAAATGTGATGGTGGCTTAAAAGGGGGAGCAACTGGCAGGAGTAGCTATGACTCTTTTAAGGCAGCCAAATGCCTCGTCACCGGACCAAACACACCAGAAAACGTGAGGAGCAACAGCAGGGAGAAAGTATGACTCTCTTAAGGTAGCCTATTAGTTGTATATCGCTTTTGGTCTACTGGATACAGTAACCATTTTCATTGTAATTAAGGTGTTTGGTTCGAATTGTCTGAACGAGTTGCGAGCAAAGCGCTCGGCTCTAACAGCGAACGGTACAACTAGGTGTGCTATCGTCCAGAGATAGCGGTGCCACGCCAAAGTCATCAACATAAACCGATACCATAGACATTAGCGAGGGCTCGCTACAGTCCACAACTCCAGAAGACCGCGCCTCCCTCTCAATATTGCTGCGCCCTAACGCTGAGGTCACTATAGTGTCAACAAAGACTTCAGCCCAGTTCGTGATCTCATCTGAAGGACTCAACATTATACAGTAGGACCAATGAGCTGTTAAATTTTCTGATGAACTTGTACTTTAGAAAGTGTTGAACTTTGTATCTTAAGAGAACAGTTTGATAACTAGCGCATTAACTGATACTTTGCTAGTTAATGACAGTCATAAATTATCAAGCAATCCTGAGGCAAAAAAGTGTGTGAAAGTTAAGTAAATCTTCCATTCATTTATCTAATAAAGTGAACAAATATTTCATGTTTCTCCCACAGCAATTAAAGAACCCACAGCTACGACGAGACGAAAGTAGTTTTGTCTGGTCACAACGAAAGGGAACCGGGAGTTGCTGGAAAGCCCTAACATACAGTGTGCTATTGTCTACTCAGTGACTTACAAAGATATACAGCCAGTGTAAGACACCTCTTCGAACAAGGTCAAGCTATTGGGAATTTAATTTGTTTTTCAATCGAATCCATAAGATTCGCGCCTCATTCACTTCCTACAAATAACAACTCATCATCTCCGTTCCATTATCATCACAACTTATCATCTCCTGTGCCAAGCGTCCTACGAAACTTTCTCCCTCTCCTTTAGTTAAAGGTTGCTTAGTAGACGTCAGCTCACAATAAATTGTCGTCAACGTCCTGTATGCTCCACGCAGGCGAGACCTTCACTAAAGCTGGTGGCCTGGTGGCCTGTGTCGGGACGCAACAGCTGCGTACTTACCGTAGTTGCTGAAAATGAAGGTCGAACCAGGCAGAGAAAGCATTTTGTATGTAGAGTTTGTCCGTCCCCAATCGGTGAATGAGTGAGGAAACAATTTTTCATACGAAATTTCTCAAGACTGCACCAGTTTAAAACAGCATATTGCAGTGGTACAAGAAATTCGAGGATAATGGTTGTTCGCGCGATGCAAAACATTCGGGCCGACTGTGTGTGTCAGAACTCACCGTGTGAGGGACGTTATATGTTACGAAGTCCCACAAAGTCTACCTTTCTAACTACTACAGAATTAAACACCCCTCAGCCAACAGTGTAGAAATCCTTCGAAAGACATTAAGAGTGAAGCCGTAAAAACTGCAGCTCCTACAAGTCATCAGCCATGACGCTGTCTTTACTTCTGCACTGATATGCAGAACCGTCCTGAAAGTTACGACTTCGCAGGCAAATTAATTTTCATCTTTTCAGAATGGCCAACAGACACGACATACGCATACGAGAGACACATGGAACTGTCGAAAATGTCTGGGATTCCGAGAAAATTAAAGTGTTGTGTGCCATGCCCAAAGAGACGGTCTATGGACCACTGTTATTCTTTCAGAGGGCTGTCAATTGTATCACCTATCTCGATTGCTAGCAGAGATTTTATCCTTCAACATTTTCACAATTGTGTGCATGATTACCTGACTGAGAAGTTGTCACGCCGCTGGATAGGACGTGTTGCGGCCGCTGATCTGTGGCTACTCGATGGCCACCACGGTCGCAGGATTTCACACCTTGTGATTGTTTCTTTTGAGGTTACATCAAGGAGAGCGTTTATGTTCCACCTCTAACATGGAACCTCGAAGACTTGCGCGACACGTAATCGCAGCAGTGGCGCTTACCGCCACTCCTGATATTCTGAGTCGGATATATGGGCAGACATGGACTACGAGTTAAACGTGGGCTGTCTGGCATATAGAACATTTCCAATTTTTTTGTTTTGTTTTTTTTTTGCAAATTCTGCGCCGTTTACTTCGTCGTTCTTGGCCATTTATCTGCACCGATTTTTTTAAATGTTGCATGGACTTCATAATTACCCTGTGTATTTGTCGTGTTGATAAATTACAGTCAATATATACCACATATTCGGTCGTTACATAACTCCAGAATGTACAGTCAATCTTACAATTCGAAAGAAAAACAATAAATAAACATTTCACAGGTTCATCTAACTCTCCTCATTAAGCATTTATACTTCATGTAACTGTTATGTCATTTGATATGCATATAGAATGAAGAAGAGATACTACGCAGATATTCCACCAGGGCCTGTTTGTCGAGCGATGGTCTTATCAGACCCAAACAGATGCACCTACAGAATTTAGAATCAGACAATATAGTTTCAGCAACAAACCGAAGTTCGACCAATTCATCTGCTGTTTCAACAAAAGTATTCGGGAAGGAGGGCTGGAAGGGGGGGGGGGGAGGTGGGGGGGGGTGAGCTGCACAATGAGCAAATATCAGAAATAGAAATGCTCTCTGCCGGCCGGTGTGGCCGTGCGGCTCTAGGCGCGTCAGTCTGAAACCGCGTGACCGCTACGGTCGCAGGTTCGAATCCTGCCTCGGGCATGGATGTGTGTGATGTCCTTAGGTTAGTTAGGTTTAAGTAGTTCTAAGTTCTAGGGGACTGATGACCACAGATGTTGAGTCCCATAGTGCTCAGAGCCATTTGAATCATTTTTTGAAATGCTCTCTCAAATATTTCCAGCCGGAACTCTCTTGCCCAAAAGCGGCATCACTGAGTCCTAACTGATAAGAGATTTCCACAATCGGTCTCATTGCCAACATCCTCAGATAACGAAATTCTAAAGGACTGGAAATCGTACATTGACTTGGAATACTTTTAAGATGGTAATTAGTATTCATTTAGTTACTGCACTAAAATAAGGATTGGTTTAATGCTTCTGACACACACATTTTATTTTCGAAAGTCTATTTTGTAATGGTTAATGGATACGGTAGATAGCTACCTTAAAGATCCAGTCTTCAAAATGCAGCAAACATCGTTTTGTAGTTGTTACTCTTCCAGTCTACAATAATTCTCTTCCGACTAAGACGTTTCTCTGCTCCTGGAACACGAAGAACAGAACCATTAGTAAGTTCTGCAGATGAAAATCGTAACAATAATTACATAGATGCATAATAATAATAATGGTGAGACCTGTAGTTTTTGCAATGCGCACCCGCATCATATTGAATGACTTATACAGGGCGCTTAAAAAGTGTCATACATTCTGTAAGCATGATTCACAAGAGATTGAATAGCAAATTACCACAATATGCACGTTTGGGCACATGCAAATCGTCGAGCAATCGCGAAGGTGAGGCATCAGCATCGCTTCAGCATCAATACACGGACAGGAGCTGTCAGTGACAGACTCACAGGGCCATACACTTTAGCAAACAGATTAACAGGCGCCGTGTATCACCGATTTCTGCGCGGTGAAATACCAACACTACTGGAGAAAGTCACACTTGCAGAAAGACAGCAACTACGGTTTATGGACAACGGGCACCACCCCATTTTCCACGGATCACGGGACAGTAGCTCACCGCAGTGATACATGGACGTTGGATTTCTGGTTACGGGGACAATTAAAGGCATTGGCGTACACCCATCACATAGACAATGTACAGGCATTACAAGATAGAGTGACTCATGCATGCGGCGCAATCCGAATGGAGCCAGGTGTATTTGAGAGAGGGCGTAATTCAGCGCGAAGAGGAGCTGAAGGTGTGTCAGGATTTGTGTAATCGCACGCGTAGCACTGTCTATAGTGCACACTTCTACGTAACAGACAGATGGGAATGAGAGTCAACATGTATTGGTTCCGAACATACCATTACAGGAACTTTTCTTTTAGTTTTGACCTTAGATATATATGTAACTTGTTTTGAAACATCCTCTGTATACCAGGATGTTCTTGAGACCTTTTAATAGTTTATCGTCTACTTTATTCCGACTTATGCCATTTGTTCTCGGTGAAACGGATTCTAATATCTCAGTTTTCACAATTCGTTTTCTTTCTTTCTTGGCGTATGTCCGTGTGCGCAATCTATCTGAGCTTGACCGAAGGCAGACTGTGATGGCTTGGAGGGTCGGCACGAGCATTTCGGAAACGAGATGACTTGTCGGGGGTTCGAGGGATGCTGCGATGAGTGTCTTCACCACGTGACGAAAGCAAGGTGAAACCATATCCAGACCTCATGGAGAGGGCGGCTGTCCCTAATTACAGGTGTCGGACGTTGTAGGCTGAGCAGACTGGTAAAACTATAGTGGAACTAACACCAGACTTTAATTCTGGGCCGGTCGCTGCGGCCGAGCGGTTCTAGGCGCTTCAGTCCGGAACCGAGCTGCTGCTACGGTCGCAGGTTCGAATCCAGCCTCGGGCATGGATGCGTGTGATGTCCTTAGGTTAGTTAGGTTTAAGTAGTTCTAAGTCTAGGGCACTGATGAGCTCAGATGTTAAGTCCCATAGTGCTCAGAGCCATTTGAACCATTTAATTCTGGGCAGAGTACAAGTCTCTCTGAACACACAATGCACCGAACACTCCCAACAATTGGCCTCCGCAGCCGACGACCCAAGCACGTGGCAATGTTAACATCACAGCATCGGCAACTACGACTGAATTTGGCACGTGACCATCGTCACTGGACGTTGGTATGGTTTGATTAAACCCGATCCCTTCATCATACCAATGGCAGTGCGTGAATCGATCGAATTCCTGGGGAACAGTTCTTTGACGCCTGTACTGCGGCACGGAAACGAGCCGGTGGTTGTTCCATTATGCTCTGGGGAACATTCACGTGGGAGTCCATGGGTCCTGTGGAGCTCACGCAAGGTACCACGACGGCCAGGGAGTATCGCACAGCTATTGCAGACCACGCACACCCGTTCATGACGATCATGTTCCCCGGCGGCGGTGCCATTTTTCAGCAAGACAATGCGCTGTGTCACAAGGCCAGTAGTGTGTTGGAGTGGTTCGAGGAACATTGTGGAGGGCTACAATTGATGTGCTGGCCCCTCAACTCGCCAGATCTGAATCCTATCGAAGACGTCTGGGATGTGACTGAATGTGGCATCAGAGCTCATTGTCCCCCTCCCCGGAATTTACGGAAATTAGGTGACTTCTGTGTGCAGATGTGGTGCTAACTTCCTCCAGAGACCTACCAAGGTCTCATTGCTTCCATACCACGACGCACTGCCACTGTTATCTGTGCCAGGGGTGGACATACCGGCTATTAGCTAGGTGATGATAATGTTCTGGCCGATCAGTATACTTCTGGTTGTGTCTAAGAACCCCCATACGCTGCCGGGCAAAAAATGACTGTCGAAGAATAAGTATGTTTAAAAGAAAACGTGATCCTCGCGTCAGATTTGTTTCGCACACTTAGTAAATAGTAACTTTATAAGTTAATGCTACAATACAGTATTAATAACTAAGCTGAAAGTAATAAAGTCTTTCACCTAAACTGTACTTCTTTGCGAATAAACTTTAATGACATGTTATCGAACTCTTCGCCTTCTCTTTTAACAGAATTATATTATATTCTCGTGTGTAATCAATATTCTGGAGATAGTGTCTGGTCATGGCCGTCTCCAAAACTTGAAAATAAGTTGCAGCGGCCTCCAGTAAATAAATTAAATGAGCGCCGCAGATTCGTACCACAGCATCTCCTTAGTACTTCAGACTGCAGAACGCTTTGCATTGCAAATTAAATGTACATTACCACGATCATTACAAACGCTGCAGATTGTACCTCTGCCACAATTCTACTTAAAAATGGCTAACTTAAATTAGACAACGAAAGACTATGTAATCTTGCGCAGCTGACTAACTATTGAAGGTTGAATCGTCCTGTCACCTGAGGAGAAAGTTTTCCAAACTCGAGCGAGGGATTAACTGACCGTTTTCGGCAGAACTGTTGGGGTGCTATCCAGAACTGAGATCAGAAATATGTTCGAATATTTTTATGTACTGAAAATGTGGCCCTCATTATTGCAATTGTCTCATAAACTATTATCTACACGAAAACATTGACAGGGTCTTATGCATTTATTTCCGAAATTCTGCAGGCCTATTCAAATTTTCTATAGAGAACTCTAGAACTACAGCATACGTAACAGAATGTCTGAAAAAAATGAGTATTTCACGAAAGTCGAGTGCAACTTCACAGATATTCAGCTATTCAAATTCGTGATCATAATTTTTGTCGTGGAATTCTGCAAAACTATTCACATTTTGCCCAGAGAACCCTAGAGCTATAGCATATCTATCAAGATCTCTGAAAAAAATTATTTCTCGAAGGTCAGGAGCCGACTTCACAGCCATTCAGCTATTGACTATTGCGATTCTAATTTTTTTCACGAAATTCTTCAGAATTCTTTAAATTTTGTACAGAGAACTCAATAACCATAGCACATTTATCAAGAACTCTGAAAAAAATGAATGTGTTTCGAAATTCGAGTCACAGCTTCACAAGTAGTGAAAATGGGTCCCTCATTATCACAATTATCTCACAGACTATTATTTGCAGAATAAAATTTCATTCGGTTTTCTTGTAGAATCCTTGGGGAGCTATTCAGAATTGTGATCACTTTTTTCTTTTTGCTGATTTTTTCTTCGTCACGAACCACTCCCACTTCGAGATAGCCCTTTAATTTTCGTATATCCATAATTAAAACGGACGACTTGGAACATCAGCTGGTATAATATATGTTAAAAAATGACGTAATTCCTCCAGCTGTATTAAGGTGTCGGTTTTATTGGCAACTAGTTTCGATGTTGTTATAACATCTTCTTCAAGCCCATACTTGTTGACAGTAACCGTATGTGTCTAACACCAGTAGTGATGTGTTCCATGAGGAAGTTACTACTTGCCTTCCGTATGGAACACGCCTATCTCACCACTGACTAGTAGTGTTAGACACATACGGTTACTGTCAAGAATGGGCCTGAAGGTGATGATGTAACAACATCGAAACTAGTTGCCAATCAAACCAACACCTTAATACAGCTGGAGGAATTACGTCATTTTTTAAACATATAGCACTTTAATTCGTACATTGCCTTCCCGATATTAAACATTAAATACGAGCCTTTCTGATTTTGATTTCTGTACCAATGCATCTGTGGTGACTACTACAGGTTGCTTTGTTTAAAGAGAATGCATTGTCTTTTATACCTGTAGTTGATTAAATCCCCAACGATATCGAATCAACTCTCACCAAAATGAAAAATATCCTTTCAGTGTCCGAAATTTCTACCTCCAGCTGATAGTATGAGTGTTTTCTTCTCATTTACTTTGACTGCCACAGTAGAAAATGGGAGGTGGGTTGGGGAATCGGTTCAAGTATAGGGAAGAGGAGGCCAACATGAATGTGAAAGTTTGCCGTTTCTGGGGTCACCGCTCGCCTGTGTAATGCAGTGCCTTCCGCTAGCCTTGTGCATCCTCGCGCCGTTTGTCACTGTTGATTCATTCGCTCGGGTGAGAGTTCTCCACCCCAAGGACAATGTCGCCCTCCACCACTCTCCACTCTACCCTCTCCTTCAACAGCCCCACAGCAGACAAAGGGACCATTCTCACACCGAAAGTCATTTTGGCAGGAAACAGCACAACAGCACATCACCCAGCTTAAATTGGCATCCAGTTGTACGAAAAGTTTACGTTTCTCATCTGCTTCTCGTATTTCTTCTCTGTATAACATCGTTAGTTTACGTTTTCATAATTTCATCTTGAAACAAATTATATCTAAAGAATATCACAGTTTTTAAATCTCGACATCGATTCTTTTTTCTCCATCCGTGCATATGTGGTGACCCGCTCATATAGCGCAACACACAGTGCACTACCTTGCGAATTAGGCTGGTGGGCACGACACGTATCGAATCCGTGCGGAGGGTTACTGACAGCAGCTGGTGCATTGGCGATACTGAATGTGGTTTTTAGGTAGTTTCCCACGCTCGTTTAGACAAATTCTGGGCTTGTCCCTAATTTCAGACTCAGAAAATGCGACACACAACTGGTTAAAATGCGATCACACACAGAATAAAGTTTACACAATTCGCAGACAGGTGGAGCACTCGATTTCCTTCCATTGGGTGACGAACGACTGCTGCGACTGTAGGAGCTTCTGGTCGGAAAGTTAGAGAAAAAAAATATTGAGTACAACGTACTCTGTACCAGAAGGGATTAATGCCAGAAGAAGAACATCCACGCCTTTCTGTTATGCTTTGTTGGGCCTACTTTTAACTGACGTCTGGAAATCTCCAGCATTGATACATACTGAATCATAGTATTTATTCCTCTTTTATACATGTTACATCTCGTGGTTCGAAATGCTGGTGGTGGAAGTTTTTTCACCTTCGTTTCTTTTTCTGTATCTGTCCTCTTCACATCCGGAAATCTGTCCTTATCTCTCTCTCTCTCTCTCTCTCTCTCTCTCTCTCTCTCCCACACATACACACACAGTCAGAGACACATACACACACTCACACAGACACATTTTGCAAGCATCTTTTATTTCTTTCTGGTCTTTAAATCTACACAATTTTACTATTTCATTATTGAAATTTGTTCCTCCACTGACACTGAAAATACGAGACAACGTAATGAATGTCCGATCAGAACAACTGCTGATGCTCGTGTAAGTCAAGTATTTTTATTTTTTTTTTCAGTTACTGATTTAAGTCGTATGAATTTTGAAGAACTGTTTAACACTGTCGCCATTACTGAACAAACTTTTGCACTCGTAAGCCAACTGCTTTCGTACCTGATTTTCGTACCTGATGATTTACTTGCACAGCCTGCAGTTGAAATAAATGTCCTCTTCGTCTCCAAAGGATGTTTGACGTTCGTTTAGATCGCAAGCTTAGGAGGGTATCCTCCCTCCAGCGAGAGAAGCCATCGCTTTCGGTGACTCTGCAATCGTCCGTGCGTTTTAATGTTGCTGCATTGTTTGCTTGTCAGTACATTATACTGTATGTCTGTCAATCTAATGCAGTGGCTCTTTACCAGGGGACAGCCGATTCGAATCCCGGTGGTGGAACAAATTTTCATCAGCAGAATTTGATCATCAGAGATGTGTCTATATAAAATTCCACCAATATCATGGATTACATCCCAGCCTTCTCCTTAGCTTAACATGGACTGAGGGCTCACTGTTGACAGTGATCAGACCATGGTTGTTGTTGTTGTGGTCTTCAGTCCTGAGACTGGTTTGATGCAGCTCTCCATGCTACTCTATCCTGTGCAAGCTTCTTCATCTCCCAGTACCTACTGCAACCTACATCCTTCTGAATCTGCTTAGTGTATTCATCTCTTGGTCTCCCTCTACGATTTTTACCCTCCACACTGCCCTCCAATACTAAACTAGTGATCCCTTGATGCCTCAGAACATGACCTACCAACCGATCCCTTCTTCTAGTCAAGTTGTACCACAAACTCCTCTTCTCCCCAATCCTATTCAATACTTCCTCATTAGTTATGTGATCTACCCATCTAATCTTCAGCATTCTTCAGTAGCACCACATTTCGAAAGCTTCTATTCTCTTCTTGTCCAAACTATTTATCGTCCATGTTTCACTTCCATACATGCCAGTCTACATTTTATATCCTCTCTACTTCGACCATCATCAGTTATTTTGCTCCCCAAATAGCAAAACTCCTTTACTACTTTAAGTGTCTCATTTCCGAATCTAATTCCCTCAGCATCACCCGATTTAATTCGACTACATTCCATTATCCTCGTTTTGCTTTTGTTGATGTTAATCTTATATCCTCCTTCCAAGACACTGTCCATTCCATTCAACTGCTCTTCCAAGTCCTTTGCTGTCTCTGACAGAATTACAATGTCATCGGCGAACCTCAAAGTTTTTATTTCTTCTCCGTGGATTTTAATACCTACTCCGAATTTTTCTTTTGTTTCCTTTACTGCTTGCTCAATATACAGACTGAATAACATCGGGGAGAGGTTACAACCCTGTCTTACTCCCTTCCCAACCACTGCTTCCCTCTCATGTCCCTCGACTCTTATAACTGCCATCTGGTTTCTGTACAAATTGTAAATAGCCTTTCGCTCCCTGTATTTTACCCCTGCCACCTTTAGAATTTGAAAGAGAGTATTCCAGTCAACATTGTCAAAAGCTTTCTCTAAGTCTACAAATGCTAGAAACGTACATTTGCCTTTCCTTAATCTTTCTTCTAAGGTAAGTCGTAAGGTCAGTATTGCCTCACGTGTTCCAATATTTCTACGGAATCCACACTGATCTTCCCCGAGGTCGGCTTCTAGTAGTTTTTCCATTCGTCTGTAAAGAATTCGTGTTAGTATTTTGCAGCTGTGGCTTATGGTAGCCGGCCTTAATTTCAACGAGCCTTTCGATTTTATTGGAGGCGAATCGAACATGGGAGCGCGTCGAGTTTTCCCCTCTTCACTTCCTGCATTTTCTTACTCAACCATAACATCAGAAACAAGAACGCATTGCAAAAATTCCCCATTATAGTCACTATGGTATATATCATAAAGTGTTTCGCAAGTTCTATTACAGGATTCTAGGCATTGTAGAGAGGACATAGTGGATAAAGTTTTGATAAGAAACCCATGTCTAGAAACGTACCATTTGGAAATAAATTAAGTTTGAAGATGGAATCACTTTCAAATCTCCCGTTTCACGGTTCGCACACAAACGACGTCGCATAGCATTTTAGTACGACTACAGGAACGGATGCGAGAAATTGGCACGCTCGCAAGTAGAACGTTTATCACTGATGCTGCATGGACGGTTATCCTCTGGTGCTGCATGGACGCGTCGCACTCTTGATCTTGAAGATGACATCCTTCATCACTTAGAGGAAAACCCAACGACAGACGTAGAGCACGTAGATCAGAGTTCATTGTCTCCGCTGGGTGTGAGCGTGAAGGGAGAGATTTGAAAGTGATCCGATTTTCAAACTTACTTCACATCCAAACGGGGAGTTTGTGTTGACTTGGATCTCACTAATACTCGTTTAAACACTGAATAGATCGATGTGATTACATTACGTTTTTATGGCAGTTTTTGAAGAGTAGTTACTGCAGAGGCTATCGATTCCTTCAGAATAAGTGTCGCTTAGAACTGAAGAATACTCAACAACTCAACTGTATTGATTCTACTGTCAAAGAGTTTTCATCAGCTAGGAGAGTCCCTAAAAAATACCATTAGCCTAATTCCGAAGGCTAATCATACGTATGGGGGAACGATCACCACGATAACATAAGGGAAACCAGAGCTCGTACGGAAGGATATTCTTTCCGCGCGCTATATGAGACTGGAATAATAGAGAATTGTGAAGGTGGTTCAATGAACTCTCTGCCAGGCACTTAAATGTGATTTGTAGAGTATCCATGTAATGTAGATGTATCTAGCACAAAAAGCTTTTTTAATTTTCTGTACGACAATATCGGGAACGTTGGGATTATTACGGCAAATTCGAGCAACTTAAAGACTCTGTTAATGTCCCCACCATCAGACTTGCCTTTTCTTTTTTCAAAAAAAGATCATCATAACAATTAGTAAAGACAGAAACCTCCTCCCTTTTCAAGGAAAGTCCCACGTACATAAAGCATTAACACAAAATGAACAGTTGGTCAATGATCAAATAAATATTGGAAACCAGACTCTATATAAAATAACTGAAAAAATTGCATGAAATAGAGAAGAGCCTTTTCCATACTTCACCCTCTCCCACTTACCCCCCCCCCCCCACGATCCCTTCCCCTTTCCCCACTCCCGCCCCTCTCAGTTTCATTTCACTTCTTGCTCCTCATCTTTTCCTACAACACAAACTCCATTACACTACTATACACTTACGTCCGTGCATCACTGCTTCTCCCTCCCCCACCTAAAAAAAGAAAAAAAAAGCACTCCATAATTATTTCTCCATTACTCTTACACAGAATTTAAATAAACAGTAACATAATAAATACAATAACACACATACAATTAAGTAAAAGAAACTGTAGGTCAAAGATAAGATAGTGGTAATGTTATGTTGGCAACACTACCAAACACATCACACACTTAGAAGCGTAAAAATAAACAGGAAACAGATATGTGCGAAAAACTACGCTGTGTAAAACGCGGTCCGCAGCTCGTGGTCGTGCGGTAGCGTTCTCGCTTCCCACGCCCGGGTTCCCGGGTTCGATTCCCGGAGGGGTCAGGGATTTTCTCTGCCTCGTGATGACTGGGTGTTGTGTGATATCCTTAGGTTAGTTAGGTTTAAGTAGTTCTAAGTTCTAGGGGACTGATGACCATAGATGTTAAGTCCCATAGTGCTCAGAGCCATTTGAACCATTTTGTAAAACGCAAGAAATGCATAGTTCTGCAGAGAAACGAGAAATTAGACTACAAGCTTCAGTGTCCAACGAAGAAAAACACCAAAGATGTGCTAGCCCGATGTAGGCGAGAAACCAAGCAGAAATCACCGTGAGTTAAAAGCGACATATTGTTAACGAACTATTTTTCGATCTTAAAAACAAATCAAAATACCAGTGATGATGCTTTATCTCAGTAAAGCGAAACGCGCCAGACGAAAAAAAAAGACGCGCGTTTCGTATAGTCGTAACGACGGAACGAAAATTAGATTTGCATAGTCCTCCGTCATACTATCGCGATCCGGCGTTACAACCTCCATGTGCTCTTTATGAACGAGTCGAGTCTATCGCGTTATCATCCCTTAAGATCATCTCTATCCAACATCAATAAACCATTTAGTCATCGTTGAGGAGTTCTCTGTCTAACATCAACATAGCACGTTGCCTTGCAGAACAGTAGGTAACTCCTTTAGCTCCTTTAGCACTGGTAGGTATTTTCTGTGAACTATCCAAGGCATTTGGCTGTGTGAATCATAGTATACTCCTAGGTAGATTGAAGTTTTATGAGACTGATGGTATAGCCAATCAAAGGATCTTGTCATATCTAACCAAAAGAATGCAGAAAGTTGTACTTAGAATCCAGCTACAGAATTCTGACTGGGGAGGAATCACGTATGGGGTTTCCCAAGGCTAAATCTTAGGTCCACTACTGTTCCTCATATATGTAAATGATCTACCGTCTAATGTACAACAAGTAGAATTAGTTCTTTTTGCAGATGACACCAGTATTGTAATCACTCCCAATATACATGCAGAAATGGAAGAAATGGTGAACAAAGTTCTCAAAAGTATCATGACTGGTTTTCTGCGAATGGTCTCATCCTGAATTTCACAAAGACACATCATATTCAGTTCTGCACCTCTAGGGGTACTGCACCAGTGATAAGTGTAGCACATAGTGATGAAATAATACATAGGGTGGAAACTTCAAAATTCTTAGGTGTCCATATTGATAAGACTTTAAATTGGAAAACGCATTCTGGAACTCATAAAACAACTTAGTTCAGCCACATTTGCACTTAGAATCATAGAAAATTTTGGGGAGAGAGAAATCAGTAAGTTGACATATTTTGGTTACTTTCATTCAGTAATGTCATATGTAATAATGTTCTGGGGTAACTCACCTTTAAGAAAGGTCTTTATTGCCCAAAAAAGTGCTGTAAGAATAATATGTGGTGCTCACCCGCGACATCTGTTGAAGGAGTTGGCCATTCTGACTACTGCTTCACAGTATATTAATTCCCTCATGAAGTTTTTGTAAATAATACACTACGGCTCAAAAGGAACAATGAGGTACATAATTATAATACTAGAAGAAAAAATGACATTCATTACTCAACATTAAGGTTGTCTTTAGCACAGAAAGGGATGTACAACGCTGCAACAAAAATTTTTGACCACTTACCCAGTGGTATAAAATGTCTAACAGACAGTAAGGTAAAATTTGAAAATAAATTGAAAAAGTTTCTCCTTGACAACTCCTTCTATTCTGTAGAATAATTTCTATGTTTGTAATATGTAGAAGGCGGTGAGAGAAAAATAATAATTATTATATGGTGATGTTTAGAGAACAAATAGATGCACAAATTAATATGCCATATGAATGTAAAATGACTCGTTCCACATCATGACGATTTATCGTGCAAAATGATCCATGGAACATGAAAGTAACTAACTAACGAACTAACTAACTAACAGTAATTTTCTGGCGGTTGATACATCAGCACACATAATGGCGTAGTTATACTTAAATGTTATGCTTTCCGGGTGATATCCTCTTCCTAATGGAAGTCAGATGTTTTCTGGAGCGCTATGTCGCTAACCTGAAAAACTTTACACTGCACAATGATTTTCCGAAGATATTCTACAATGATATTTCACTCCTAGGGCGTTACAGAACTCACCGCGCAACACGTTAGGTGCCGCCTTCGTAAAGTGCCATTGTCTTTCGACTGCGTACTAATTCCGGAAGATAGCAACTACAGTCTGCACCACGTATGATGCTGACGCATCGTGTTTTAGGCCAGACCGAAGAGTCGACACGAACGATATGATGCTCCCATTGCAACTATAGCACTTTGCTGTCACAAACAGCTTCGCCGCCTCTTTCTGAAAGCAACGGTTTCGCGTAGTAAAATATTTCAGTGAATTCGCCGTTTCCTGATTCATGACGTAAAATTAGTATACAAATAATCATCTGAATGGTATTTATGCATGATATGCTACACATATATCACGATTTATGCATAATAGATTCACAGATTTAGAGACACAACGAAATAAGTCTTGTTTTCCAGTATCACGGGCTGTTTGCTAGGCTTTACCGTGACAACATTTTGGGTTTCTTGCTGTAGTTTGCAGTACGTTTAACGCGGGTGCTACATCGACTTACGTTGCTCCTGATGTATGTGGAACAGCATTGCTAAGAAATATCACTTCAAACAGACGACGGACCCATGAACCAAACAATTCAGTCAAAGAGACACAACGTAGTTAGTGAATCACTCGTAGAATTCAGCAGAATTCTGTGTCCTTTACTTAACGTAAAATTTAGCCTTGTGAAAATTTTGTTTATAGGAACCATAAGTGTGTCTCACATTACAGCAAAGCGAAATATTAAGAAGGTGTTTTCACTGGGACTCAGATATGCATCTCAGAAACGTTTACACAAATCATGAGAAGGTTTCATGTACTATTTATACAAGTGTGCACTTACTTCGCAGGGAGCAAAAAGCCAGAGAATCGTAAGGAAGTAACTGAAAGGTTTCTGTAGCACTATGAGAAATTAAGGGTCATTAAAGTTAAGGTTTTTTACATTCTTACCTGTTCCTTTTTATTGAACATTGTAGTGCTTGTAGGAAAAGCGGTCCTTAACTTTAACTAACTAACCAGATAGCTTTCCCGTACTGATCGTGGTCTAGGCGTCAGCTGTAATTTCCTAATGGCACACATAATCAAGCCCAAACTTCTGCTTAATCACAATTAACGTGATTAAAGAACCCATCAAAAAGTAACATATGAGGAGCTTACAAAACTACCCAAATAACGGTATTATTAAGTTCAAGTAAAAAGATATATCGAAGTCTACAATTACAAAAACGAAGAAACTTGCTGTTTGACAAATGAAATAACAGTGAAATATATACCAAAGAGTGCTTAAAGTTTTTCACTGCCAGTACAGGAAAGCTATCAGGTTAGTTAGTTAGTCGGATGGGGGCGGGGGTGGGAGGGAGAGGAGAAAAGCTTAGCGCCGATTTTTCTATAAGTGCTACAACGGTCAAGAAACAGAAACAGGTGAGAATGTAATAACCTTAACTATAAGGACCCTCATTCTCTCAAGAACAACAATGCTTAAAGTTTGTTTGTAGAACCTCGGTTAACTGTAGAATATAAGCCACAATAAATGAAGAATATTACTAGAAAATGACACGAGCGAAAGAGATATCGTCAGATAGTGATACAACGGCTGCACGGATGAGCTCGTGACTCGTTGACGATCGTACATTCGAGCTGTCATCTTTAATTTAGTGAAACAAGTTATAGAGACTAGCGAGGAATGAGATGATTAAATTGAATGCTCATTGAAAACAAGTTCCTGTTGTTAAAGTTTTGCAGACATGGCGCCTAAACTGTAGCTGCTTGTGATCTGGAGTCTGATTACCCCGCAGCAGAAGGGCGTGTTCTTCTCTTCAAGATCAGGTAACAGTAAGAATGAACGCTATTCATAGGTCCTATTTAAAGCCTCTGGCTCCGAGAGAAAAGGTCATCTGACCAAAGTGGCACTACTTTTTACGACAAACCTAACTGGGTCTTCGTAGCAGTGTAAGGCAGCCAGGCTGTGGTGACTTTTTACTACAGAGTTCATCTTGCACGTGCATCCCTGCATATGCAAGCAGGCATTTATCTCACAAAGAATTGGTTTTAACGAAACTCGTCATCCTGGTGATAGTCTGTAACTTATTAATGCCCTTATGCATAGAGTCACAAAAAGTCAGGGGAAAATATCCCTTTACCCATGAAACATCGTTACTTTGTTAGTCTCTTCGTTGTCCTCCCAATGTGCATCAATTGCATTCATTACATATTAAAGATTTTAATTAATTGTTAGCCTCAATGGTTTTTCTTAATGTCGCGTAATTAGTAATATTATACAGATATCGTCGCACTTCATATGCTGTTAAGTGCTGAACATGGGGGGGGGGGGGGTAATTGTATCAGGAATATTCGAAGACGGTACAAAGATAGGTGACGAAGTGGAGTGAAACAGTGTTAGCTGGTTCTGGCCAGATCGTCGATAATCACCAGCAACAGTATACAGTAAACAAACTATACAGTAAGAAAACACAGCGTTTTGGTCTTCATGAACATTGCCCTATGTATTTAAGGTTGATTCTGAACAACTAGACCTTAGTTTTCTTGTTAACGACAATTTTCGTATTCAGCGCTCACGACAATATGGGCGGATAATGATGACAATGATGTTGGGTTCTGCCCATGAAGCAGATCCAGTCCTGCAAATTCAAGAGTCTACAGTCCTCCCAACTCTCCGTCATTCTTTTTGTAACTGCGTGTAATACATTCAACTTAATGTCGTCAATTAGGTCGTACGTTGCTCTTCCTGTTCGTCGTCCCAGTTAGCAGTCCTTCCAGTGCATCCATTAATATGCTGTATCTCCTCATGCAAGGTCCTAATCTCTTTTCCTCCTATTAATTGCTCCCAGTATTTTTGTCTTCTTGTGATTCATTTCATTCATCGAATAACAAAACCTAATTCCTTGTATTTTATCTCTGTGCAGCTCTCACTATCATTTCTTCTCCAAATCCTCATCGCAGAAGAATCCAAGTATATCTCCTCTCTCCGTCATAGTGTCGGCACAATACAAGGCAATACTCTACACAGAACACATTACTAATTTATTTCGTGATTTTAAAATTTTGTGCGAGGCTAGGGCAGCATCTGTAGAATGAAACCTTCTTGTAGAACTAGTAAAAGAGCCAATCAGTTGTAAATTGGGAGATTTATTAAAATCATTTTATCATGGTTTCAACGCTTATAAGAAAATACGGACAATCTAAGCAAGTGTGATATTGATATGTATTATATCACGAATACAAATACGTATTCAGACTTACTGGATTACAATGTTGTGGCAAGGAAACATTAAAATATAGCCAAAAGGCGTCGTCAGATATAAAATTTCACCTCCATTTCAAATTAAAACGTGCGCGACGTTGTTGTGTACGTCACTATCGTGCATCCTCCTTCCGCAAGCTTCTAGTGCCATCTCCTGCTACAAGCTTTCCTGAGCATAAGCTCTGCGTTCTGTACGCTACTGCACTAGTAACACATGACAATAACCATTTTTTATATGTTTTAATTTAATATAGAGGTGAGATTTTATATTTTATGACGCTATATCTGAACGTACCTGTGCCACAAGTTGTAGTCCAGTAAGTCTGAATATGTATTTGTATTCGTAAGCGATATGATTGTACCTTGTTCCGTAATTGTTTATCAGACACTAGAAAATATGAAATGGAATGATCACATAGCTTAATAGTAGGCGGATTCAGATCGTTGATAGGATACAGGAGAAATGCAATGTACAAAGGGGACTGCCTACATATCGCTTGTGCATCCCTTGTTGGAATATTGCTAAAGTATGTAGGACTCATATTAGATAAGACTAATAGGAGTCATTGGACGTAGAGAAAGACAGCACAAGATTGTTTGATATGCGGGAGACTGTCACTGACACGTTGAAAAACTTGAGTGGCAGACCTTTCACGTCAGACACCAATCACACACCAAAGGTTACTCACAAATTTTCAAGAAACAGTAATAAGTGAAGAATCTAGAGATGTCCATCAGTTCCTTGCGTGTCACGTCGGAAGGAATTGCGACGACTGGATCAGAGTCATTACAGCGGGCACAGAGGCATGAAAGGAATCACTCTTCCCTCTCCTTACACGCGAGAGTAACCAGAACGAACAGCAACATGTGGTACAGCGCTAAGTATAGCCTGTTACGCACATCACAGTAGGTTATTGAGTATGAATACAGATGTAAATGCCGGATGATTTATATTTTAGCATTTTAGTATTTAATAAAAAGAGATGTCTTCCTAAGAGAGAGTCTCCATTCATTCCAAGTTAATTATGTGAGTGTAGACCAGATATGGCTCAAATTCAAAGATACAGTATCGACAGCAATAGATAGATTCATACAGCATAAGTTAATAAGTGACGGGACTGATCCACCATGGTACACAAAACACGTCAGAACACTGTTGCAGCAGCAACGAAAAAAGCATGCCAAATTCAGAAGAACGCAAAATCCCCAAGACCGGCTAAGTTTCACGGAAACTCGAAATTTAGTGAGGACGTCAATGCGAGATGCTTTTAATAGTTTCCACAATGAAACGCTGTCTCAAAATATGGTAGATAACCCAAAGAGATTCTGGTCGTATGTAAAGTACACCAGTGATAAAAAACAGTCAACATCGTCACAGCGCGATAGCGATGGAAATGTTGCCAATGATGGTGCCACTAAAGCGGAGTTACTAAATATAGTTTTACGTAATTCCTTCACGAAAGAAGATGAAGTAAATATTCCATAATTCGAAACCAGAACAGCTGTTAGCATGAGTGACATAAAAGTAGATATCTTAGGCGTTGCGAAACAACTCAAATCACTTACGAAAGGCAAGTCTTCCGGTCCAGATGGTATACCAATTAGGTTCATTTCAGAGTGAAATGGAAATGAAGTCCCATGCTTCTTTACAGAGCGTAGGGGAACGATGCGGGAGACCCGCACCGCCTTACTAGGCAACATCCTAATGGAGGTGGTTTGCCGTTGCCTTCCTCCGATCTTAATGGGGATGAATGATGATGATGAAGACGACACAACAACACTCAGTCATCTCGAGGCAGGAAAAATCTCTGACCCCGCCGGGAATCGAACCCGGGACCCCATGCTCGGGAAGCGAGAACGCTACCGCGAGACCACGAGGGCGGACTCATTTCAGAGTATGCAGACACAATAGCGCCTTTCTTAACAATCATATACAACCGCTCACTTGATGAAAGGTCTGTTCCTAAAGACTGGATAGTAGCAAAGGTCACACCAATATTCGAGAAAGGAAATAGAAGTAACCTATTGAATTACAGACCCATATCACTGACCTCAATTTGCAGTAGGATTCTGGAGCATATATTGTACTGGAACATTATGAATCACCTTGAAGAAAATGGCTTATTCATACATAACCAACACGGATTCAGAAAATATCGTTCTTGTGCAACACAGCTAGCTCTTTATTCCCATGAAGTAATGAGTGCTGTCGACAAAGGATCTCAGATGGATTCCATATTCCTAGATTTCCAGAAGGCTTTTGATACCGTTCCTCACAAGCGACTATTAATCAAATTGTGTGCATATGTAGTATCGTCCCAGTTTTTGTGAGTGTATTCGTGATTTCCTCTCAGAGAGGTCACAGTTCGTAGTGATGGACTGTAAATCATCGAGTAGAACAGAAGTGATATCTGGATATAAATCTGATATAAATCAGGAACAGCAGAGGGCCTATGACACTACCTTGCGGAAGCAAGGTAGTGTCATAGGCCCTCTGCTGTTCCTGATTTACATAAATGATCTAGGTTATAATCTGAGCAGCCCCCTTAGATTGTTTGTAGATGACGCTGTAATTTACCGTCTAGTAAAATCATCAGACGATCAATTCCAATTACAAAATGATCTAGAGAGAATTTCTGTATGGTGCGAAAAGTGGCAATTGGCACTAAACAAAGAAAAGTGCGAGGTCACCCACACAGGTACTAAAGAAATCCGATAAATTTTGGGTACACGACAAATCACACAATCTAAGGGCTGTCAATTCGACTAAATACCTAGGAATTTGAATTACGAGCAACTTAAATTCGAAAGACCACGTAGATAATATTGTGGGAAAGGCGAAACAAGGACTGCGCTTTGTTGGCAGAACACTTACAAGATGCGACAAACTCACAAAAGAAACCGCCTACATTACACTTGTCCGTCCTCTGCTGGAATATTGCTGCGCGGTATGGGATCCCTACCAGGTGGGATTGACGGAGAACATCGAAAAAGTGCAAAGAAGGGCAGCTCGTTTCATGTTATCGTGCAATAGGGGTGCTAGTGTCACTGATATGATACGCGAGTTGGGGTGGCAGTTACTGAAACAAAGGCGGTTTTCTTTGCGGCGCGACCTATTTACGAAATTTCAATCTCCAAATTTCTCTTCCGAATGCGAAAATATTTTGTTGTCACCAACCTACATAGGGAGAAATGATCATCATAATAAAATAAGACAAATCAGGGCTGGAACGGAAAGATTTAGGTGTTCCTTTTTCCCACGCACCATTCGAGAGTGGAATGGTAGAGAAGAAGTATGAAAATGGTTCGATGAACCCTGTGCCAGGCACTTACGTGTGAATTGCAGATTAACCATGTAGATGTAGATGTACACCCAGGAGGATTTTAATGAGATTTACAGGTACAGTACCTGATTAAAAGAATAGGACACCCCTGTGTAATATGGAATTGACTATTTGATGACATGAGAGGTGGAACCACCCCCCCCCCCCTCCACCCAGCCCCTCAATATAAGAGAAGTGTTGTATTCTCAGAAGACAACCAGTAACAGCAAAATAGTTCGGTCATAAGAGCTCAATGAACTACTCATTGGATGTCATATGAGTAACAAGACCATCGAGGACAAGCCCATCTAAAGCTGCCCAAGTAGAATGTCTGTGATGCAGTTGTAAAGTGGTAAGACGAAGGAACAACCACAGCTGTTTACTTTCGGCACTGACGGAGAAGAACCGTCGCGCTTTGCTTAATTTGACTGCAAAAACATGGCGTGAAATCAGGGAAGGAATCAATTGTGAGTTCCAAGGTGATAACCAGCAGTGTAACTAACACAGTGACGGCGCGTAGGGAGCTAAAAAGATTGTATTAAAACGATCGAACCGAACAGCTCCACATGTAGTCACTGCTAAGCGACGCTTGAGATGGTGTACAGAGCGATGACACCGGACAGTGAATGACTGGAGATGTGTGATTTGCGATGGTCAATCATGCTATACCATGTGGCAGTCTGATGGATGGGTCTGTGATGAGCAGCGACTAGAATCATGGACCTTTGCTTTCGCGGAAAGTCCTCTATCGACAGAGATATCCAAACACTATTCGCATCCCCATACCCCCTTTCACAGCCTGATTATCGCTGGTACGTGTCTCATATTTTACAAACTTGTTGCTGAGAGAATTTCCAGTAAAAGAAGCATTTCAAGTTGTCGTCAAGAACGCACCATTAATCGGTCGGTACAGTCTCAGTTTCCTCAAAGGTAAGTTCTAAAGTAGCAGGATTTTGTGTCGACGTGGTTCGATTGTTGATGCTCGATGGTATCGTTTGCATTCGGGAGGACGATGGTTCAATCCCGCGTCCGGCCATCCTGATTTAGGTTCTCCGTGATTTCCCTAAATTGCTTCAGGCAAATGCCAGGATGGTTCCTTTTAAAGGGCACGGCCGACTTTCTTCCCCATCCTTCCCTAATCCAATGAGACCGATGTCCTCGCTGTTTGGTCTCTTCCCCCAAATCCGTCCAGTCCAGTTCCAGTTATCGTTTGTATCGCCAACAGTGGAGTACTGAGGAGGTGGTGTTAGGTTACGAGTGTGATTTTCGTGGCTAGGACGTGGTGCCCTTATTGAACTTAGGAGAAAGCTAAATAACGAAGGATGTGAATGCATTTAACAGAATTGTGTACTGCGTGCAGAAGAGGAACACTTAAAAGATGACACTCCATAAAGGAATATCTGTGAGGCAATCGTTTTTGGACAGTAAAATTGCAGAAACGCACCGCCCTGCCAAGAGTCCAAATGTGAACCCAGTGAAACGTTTGGGATGAGTAAGAACGTCGGCACCGCTGCAGAGCTGGAAGTCCAGCATCGCTATCTTCTCTGGTTTCGGCTCTTGAGGAAGAATGGGGTGCCATTCATCCAAGATACTGAGACATCTCACTGTTTCCAGCAGAGTTCAAGACGTTGTTGTTGTGGTCTTCAGTCCTGAGACTGGTTTGATGCAGCTCTCCATGCTACCCTATCCTGTGCAAGTTTCTTCGTTTCCCAGTACCTACTGCAACCTACATCCTTCTGAATCTGCTTACTGTATTCATCTCTTGGTCTCCCTCTACGATTTTTAACCTCCACGCTGCCCTCCAATGCTAAATTTGTGATCCCTTGATGCCTCAGAACATGTTCTGCCAACCGGTCCCTTCTTCTCGTCAAGTTGTGCCACAAACTCCTCTTCTCCCTAATTCTATTCAATACCTCCTCATTAGTTATTTGATCTATCCATCTGATCTTCAGCATTCTTCTGTAGCAGCACATTTCGAAAGCTTTTATTCTCTTCCTGTCCAAACTATTTATCGCCCATGTTTCACTTCCATACATGGCTACACTCAATACAAATACTTTCAGAAACGACTTCCTCACACTTAAATCTATACTCGATGCTAACAAATTTCTCTTCTTCAGAAACGCTTTCCTTGCCATTGCCAGTCTGCATTTTATATCTTCTCTGCTTCGACCATAATCAGGTGTTTCGCTCCACAAATAGCAAAACTCATTTACTACTTTAAGTGTCTCATTTCGTAATCTAATTCCCTCAGCATCGCCCGACTTAATTCGATTACATTCTATTATCCTCGTTTTGCTTTTGTTGATGTTCATCTTATATCCTCCTTTCAAGACACTGTCCATTCCGTCTAACTGCTCTTCCAAGTCCTTTGCTGTCTCTGACAGAATTACAGTGTCAACGGCGAACCTCAAAGTTTTTATTTCTTCTCCATGGATTTTAATACCTATTCCGAATTTTTTTTTTGTTTCCTTTACTGCTTGCTCAATATACAGATTTAATAACATTGGGGAGAGGCTACAACCCTGTCTCACTCCCTTCCCAACCACTGCTTCCCTTTCATGCCCCTGGACTCTTATAACTGCCATCTGGTTTCTGTACAAATTGTAAGTAGCCTTTAGCTCCCTGTATTTTCCCGAACCACCTTTAGAATTTGAAAGAGAGTATTCCAGTCAACACTGTCAAAAGATTTCTCTAAGTCTACAAATGCTAGAAACGTAGGTTTGCATTTCCTTAATCTTTCTTCTACTTGTCAATGGCGAAAGGTGGACACGCTTCATATTGCCATCTACTGATAGGCGTCCGGACGCTTTTGATCGGGCGGTGTATTCGTATCAGTACCGTACTCTGGCGTGTAAGAAGTGCGGTTGTTAAGAGCGTGCGGAATCGCGATACAGGAAGTGCGGGGGACGGCCCGCGGCGGCGCTGCGTCCGGGCCCTGGCCTCGGCGCGGCGGGCGCCACTCGCCGTGTTGTGATTGTATAAGGGATGCATGAGGCATCTCCTCTTGTGCAGAATCCAATCGTCGTCTCCAGCAGCCCAGCCAGCGCCACCCCCTGTCCCACCCCCGCGCGCCTCGCGCCGTCCACCGCCCCCGACACCCCGCACGCTGGCACCCACACGCTCACACACACCCACACACACCCACACACTCACACACTGGCTGCTCGGCGCCTGGACCGTCGCCTGCACCCGGTCTCGGCCCCGACGCAGAGGAGAGCGGAGGCGTCAACTCCGCCGCTGCTGATCAATATTCGATTTTTGAAATATCAGTTCCTTCGGCCGCCGCCGCCGCCTTGCCGACGCACTACCCCCCCTTCCCCCCTCCCCCCCCTTCACCCTCTCCCCCATGGCCAGGCAGCGCCTTGAGCGCCCCCTTCCTCTTCGCTCACACCCCGGTCTTTCTTTCGCGGCCGGCGTTTCCTTTCCTCCGGCCGTCCTAACCTTCGCTCCTTCCTCCTCTCCCGGGCTCTGGCTTCTTCCGTCTCGCGCCAACTTGGTCCTGCGGCACCTACCCCACACCCGTTCTCCCTCCCCCGCCACCCTCTCCCTCTCTCTCTCTCTCTTTCGCTTATAATGAGGACAGAGACAGCGCTGGAACTAAGATTGGATGCTGCCGCCACCGCCGTCGCCGGACCTGCCCGGCTACGAAATGCAAAAGCCTAATCCATAGCCGCCGCGCACCCTCCCACGCCGCCTCCTCCACCCAGGCCTCCCCCTTTCCTCCCCACACCCCCGCCGCCTGTCTCTCAGCGCGGCGCTCACTTTCTCTCTCTCTCCACGTTCCCTGCTTCCTCCTCCTCTGCTCTCTCTCCCTCGCACGCCTCTCGGACCCTCCTCCTCCGGCCGCTGCGCAAACTCTCTCTTTGTAGACGCGAGGCGAGGCGAGTCTCCTTAAAAATGAAACCGGCTGCAGGCTGCAGGCAGAAGGCGGGCCGGCGCTGGCCGAGTCCGGCCGCCGCGGTCTCCCGGGCCGCGAAGAAAGCGCGGAGACAGAGCGAGAAATTTGCGAGGAACAAAAGCGGCCGCGCCGCAGCCCGCTCGCGGTGGAAAAGGAAAGAAAAGAAATTGATAAGGCTCTTAAAGCGGACCCTAATATTCTGCTCTCGAAAATAGCCGGGTTCCCCCCTCCCCAACCCTACCTTCCATCTACTTTACCCATTTTTACCGCCACCGCCCTCTCTGCCTTCCTCGCCTTTCTTTCCCTTCTTTTGTACTTTCTCCTCTGTCGATTATGGAGCAGAGGCGCACTCTAATTTTCGATCCGTAATTGGATGTTGTTGTTTGACTAAAGAAGGGGGGGGCGGTGAAAAAAAGAAAGAGTTAGATAACGTTCCACTGTGAAACTAATACCGATATTAAAAAAAAAGAGAGAGAACCCTTTTCTGAATATGCAATTTCATTACGGAAATTCTTTATCCCGGGCATGTTTATCTAGCGGTTTCATCTTCGTATTTAATTTTCCACTCGGATATCGGCTGTAGCGGAACTCGAGGCCAGGATGTGTCTTATATTTTCCGACTATTGATAAAAGAAAGATGAATAGAGATTACAAAAATTTTCATTTTCTGTACCTCAAGGAAGGAAGAAATAACAGGAATCCCTTTGTAGTATCACAGTCAATGCCGATCTACACTAAATCCACCATTACCTAGTAGCCTGCACACAGCAGTTAAACTTCCTCACATACTAATACAATGTACAGTAATCGAACCAGGACCCATGGCTGACATTCACAAAATAAGAATGATATTGGCAGTTTTAAGCCTTGCAACTTTCCATGTGACAAACTTCGACAAACATGAAACTTAATGACAGATTAAAACTGCCTGCTGGATTGAGACTAGAACCTTCGGCCTTAGATATTCGCCGGCAAGTCTTCTCCCGATTAAGCTATTCAAACACTACTCTCAATCTCCCCTCTCAGCCTTATTTCCGCCAGTACCTACTCAATATTTTGCAAACTCTTTACTGAGAGCATTTCCAGTAGAAGAAACAGTCCATGTCCTAGTCGAAAAAACATCATTAATCAGTCGGTACTTTTCCATTTTCATTAAGTGAAGAGCTCGAGAACCAGACTACTGTGTTTAAGTTCAAAATGGTTCAAATGGCTCTGAGCACTATGGGACTTGACATCTGAGGTCATCAGTCCACTATAACTAAGAACTACTTAAACCTAACTAACCTATGGACATCACACACATCCATGCCCGAGGCAGCATTCGAACCTGCGACCGTAGCGGTCGCGCAGTTCCAGACTGTAGCGCCTAGAACCACTCGCCCACTCCGGCCGGCTGTGTTTAAGTGGTTCCATTGTTAACGCTCGATGCTGACCCCTCTTCAACAGCCGTCTCTGTATCAAGGAACTTGTAACTGCTCACCCTCGTGAGGCTTTAAATCAATCATGATAATCAACTCTCAACCATCCGCGTGCCGTCTCCCACACGTAGGAAGAAAGAGAATCTACATCTACATCTACATCCATACTCCGCAAGCCACCTGACGGTGTGTGGCGGAGGTTACTTTGAGTACACCTCTATCGGTTCTCCCTTCTATTCCAGTCTCGTATTGTTCGTGGAAAGAAAGATTGTCGGTATGCCTCTGTGTGGGCTCTTATCTCTCTGATTTTATCGACATGGTTTCTTCGCGAGATATATGTAGGAGGGAGCAATATACTGCTTGACTCTTCGGTGAAGGTATGTTCTCGAAACTTCAACAAAAGCCCGTACCGAGCTACTGAGCGTCTCTCCTGCAGAGTCTTCCACTGGAGTTTATCTATCATTTCCGTAACGCTTTCGCGATTACTAAATGATCCTGTAACGAAGCGCGCTGCTCTCCGTTGGATCTTCTCTAGCTCTTCTATCAACTCTATGTGGTACAGATCCCACACTGGTGAGCAATATTCAAGCAGTGGGCGAACAAGTGTACTGTAAACTGCTTAAGGTAATTTGTAAAGCTTTTGCGTTTGCCAGCACAAAAAAACATAAGGCTATGAAAGTATTGCAGTAGGAGACAGAGCAACAGAGTTCTGTACGAAATATCTACGGATCCTTATACGGTAAGGCTTTCCTGTTATTTGTATATCAGGAGTCCTATACTCGAATACTGCTATTTTCAGTACAATCTATCTATACTCATAAACTACACAGTACATTGTGTATGTGTGTTCCAGGATACCTCTGATATCCACAGAAAAATTTCATTTGAGCCAACTCAGTGCACATATGGCTCAAAATGTTCAATAAATCACAGGAGCAGTCTATTATTGACTGTGCAGTACACACGAGATCGGCATGCATCTCGCACAAGGAACTCTTGCGTTGCTTGCTCTAGAGTGGAACTGTCAAATAACATATTTATTCTTCCGTTTGGAGGGGAAACCAAATATACTGCGCATAATAAAGTTTTCTGTCAAGTTAATATTACAATCAATAGGTAAATAATTTAAATTTAAAATTTCTATACATTATCTATACTTTTAAAAACTTGTAAATTAATTCTGGTTCCACTGTATACGTTACAGTCAAAACCCGTTTTTAGTTAGAACGCGTTCTTACTAGTTAAAACTAGTTTATACTGAGCCACTTCTTCAAACCACGTTTTGCCTAGTTAAAACTACTTTCGCTTTTGACCAACAGTAAACTCTAGTTGTAACTAAGGCCATCAGTATCAACTAGTTTCAACTAGTAAGAACGTGATCTAATTAAACTAGACTGAACTATTTTTCACTAAATTTATTTAGGAGCAAATATTAAAATTAAGAGCAACTACGTGTTGACTGAAATAAAAAACAGCATTTTGTATTCTGCAATGCGATATTTATTGAGAATATTGATCATACATCTAAGTCTTTAATATTAACTACGGCAACACAAAAATAAACATACACTGAAGAAACATTTTAAGGAACATTACAGAGCCATATGAACAGTATTAGTTACGAAAGTGGAAACAAAATAATCATACAGTAAAAGTATATTAATTACTCATACATTTGACAAAAGTTGCTACTGTCTTAATAAAAGAGAAACGTACCAAAAAAATTTAACAATTTTGATTATTGGTTATTGCAAGGCATACTGTCGTGACATTTTGAGTTGCAAAAGTTTCCTTTTTTCCTATAAAAGCACCTTTTGAAATAAATGTCTTCTTACACACACAGCGAACAAATCCTTGTCCTGATCCTAAGACTGCCATCTTGGCATTAAGGAGACCTTTATGTCTGACACGTCTTCCAGCAGCAAGAATTTTTTTTGGACACGTCGAATTCGGATCTGGAAGAGAACTTTTAATTAGCTTGTTTGAAAAGGTGATTAGGTACTTAATACATATTATAAACTATATTACAATCTAAGTATTAAAACTTAAAATATTAATTAATTACTTGAATAGTTAGCAACATTTTCAGAGCATTAAATCAATGAAGTAATGAATATGTTTGACATTTGTCCATAATTATTGAAATCAATTCAGAAATACATACCTGCAATACAATTTGTCGAGTATCCCATATTTCGTTCCAATCTTGTGCAAGCCCTGTTCATCTTTCTGAAGAACAACTCCAGTAGTATTGGGGAGATCTGCTTTTGCTCTGTCGATCGGTATAATTAATTGTCAATGGTTTCTACAGAGGCATGTATTGAATCTAAAACCATATTCATTCTTTTTCTAATTGAACCTAGTTGATACTGATAGCTTTAGTTACAACTAGAATTTACTGCTGGTCAAAAGCGAAACTCAGTTAAAACTAGTTTAAAACTGGGCAAAACGCGTTTTGACGAAGTGGCTCAGTAAAAACTAGTTTTAACCAGTAAGAACGCGTTCTAACTAAAAACGGGTCTTGACTGTAACATACATACACGTTTCATGCCCTTTCCTAACTGATACAAGTTGGAGTTAATAAGTATCAGCAAGGTTCAAAATGGTTCAAATGGCTCTGAGCACTATGGGACTTAACATCGATAGTCATCAGTCCACTTGAACTTAGAACTACGTAAACATAACTAACCTAAGGACATCACACAACACCCAGTCATCACGAGGCAGAGAAAATCCCTGACCCCGCCGGGAATCGAACCCGGGAACCCGGGCGTGGGAAGCGAGAACTATCAGCAAGGTAACGAGTTTACTATACACATACACTGCAGACTCAAAATGTGATAAAAAGTAACGCGGTAAGAAAAGAATATAAGCGAAGAAGAGGTGAATGGGGGATCGCTCTGGTAAGCGAGAAATACACTGACAACGTCAGACTCTTGTGGCCCGACACTGCGGAAAGAGCACCAGGGAATCGACAAAGCTGGCCGGCTGTTCGCATACTACTGTCGTGAGCACTGTGGGAAGTGGTTGAAGGACGGCGAGACCACGAGAAAGGGACAAGGTGTCGGACGTCGACCCCCATCTCAGGACGTGAAATCTCGAAGCTTCCCCACTCTGTAACGCAGGATGGGTGGCAGTCTGTGGCACATCCGCCGACAGATTACGGCGCTAGTGTAGGCACAACTGTTTTGGACCACACTGCTCAGGGTACTTGTGAAATATGGGACTCAGCCGCTTACGTGTGGTCCTGATTTATGGCCGGCGCAGCTCCGTCTACGTTCGCCCTAATGGTTTTAATTTTGACTGACATAATCTTACGACTATGCGTCTTTAATGTTTTAATTTTTAATCTGTGACATGGCCAGTGTTTGGCTCACAAAATAATTTCATTGTTGTTCTGAAGAAGATTCCATTACTGGAATCGAAACCTAGGTAAACGAGTAAAATTACCTTGCAACTGAAGGCTGAAAACATTGTTTATTTGCTGTATTAACGACGGAATCCTATATAGTGGGCCGTGGATCAATACAAATGTCTCGCCTGGTCGGATGAATCACGTTTTCTGTTAGAGCAGGTCGATTGTCATGTTCTGTTAGAACAGGCCGACTGTCGTGTTCTGATACGCCGTCATCCAGGCGAACGGGAGCTGGAAGCATGCACCGCAACAAGGATGCAGGCTAGTATAGGCATTATTATGTAACGGGAAGTCATTCACTTTGGTACCGTCGGACCTGTTGTAGTAATCGAAAGCGCCATGACAGCTGTGGACATTATTGCTGAGTAGAATGAATTTTCACTCTGCAGTGGAGGGGACGTTGGTCTGTAAGTTCCTGGAAGATTAATACTGTGTGTCCTATCGGGACTCGAAGCTGTCTCCATCAGGTACGACTTAAGATATACTTCCCCTCCCAACCACGACAGTACCTGATATGATAACACACTACTGGGGATTAAAATTACTACACCACGAAGATGACGTGCTACAGACACGAAATTTAACCGACAGTAAGAAGATGCTGTGATATGCAAATGATCAGCTTTTCAGAGCATTCACACAAGGTTGGCACTGGTGGCGACACCTACAACGTGCTGTCATGAGGAAAGTTTCCAACCCATTTCTCATACACAAACAGCAGTTGACCGGCGTTGCCTGGTGAAACGTTGTTGTGATGCCTCGTGTAAGGAGGAGAAATGCGTACCATCACTTTTCCAACTTTGATAGCCTATCGCGATTGCGGTTTATCGTATCGCGATATTGCTGCTCGCGTTGGTCGAGACCCAATGAGTGTTAGCAGAATATGGAATCGGTGGGTTAAGGAGATACGGAACGCCGTGCTGAATCCCAACGGCCTCGTATCACTAGCAGTCGAGATGACAGGCATCTTATCCGCATGGCTGTAACGGATCGTGCAGCCACGTCTCGATCCCTGTGTCAACAGATGGGGACGTTTGCAAGACAACAACCATCTGCACAAACAGTTCGACGACGTTTGCAGCAGCATGGACTATCAGCTCGGAGACCATGGCTGTGCTTACGCTTGACGCTGCATCACAGACAGAAGCGCCTGCGATGGTGGACTCAACGACGAACCTGGGTGCACGAATGGCAAAATGTCATATTTTCGGATGAATCCAGGTTCTGTTTACAGCATCATGATGGTCACATCCGTGTTTGGCGACATCTTGGTGAACGCACATTGGAAGCGTGTATTCGTCATCCCCATACTGGCGTGTCACCTGACGAGATGGTATGGGGTGCCATTGGTTACACGTCTCGGTCACCTCTTATTCGCAATGACGGCACTTTGAACAGTGGACGTTACATTTCAGATGTGTTACGACCCGCGGCTCTACCCGTCATTCGATCCCTGCGAAACCCTACATTTCAGCAGGATAATGCACGACCGCATGTTGCAGGTCCTGTACGGGCCTTTCTGGATACAGAAAATGTTCGACTGCTGCCCTGGCCAGCGCATTCTCAAGATCTCTCACCAATTGAAAACGTCTGCTCAAAGGTGACCGAGCAACTGGCTCGTCACTATACGCCAGTCACTACTCTTGATGAACTGCGGTATCGTGTTGAAGCTGCACGGGTAGCTGTACCTGTACTCGCCCTCCAAGCTCTGTTCGACTCAATGCCCCGACATATCAATGCCGCTATTACGGCCAGAGGTGGTTGTTCTGGGTATTGATTTCTCAGGATCTATGCACCCAAATTGCGTGAAAATGTAATCACATGTCAGTTCTAGTGTAATATATTTGTCCAATGAATACCCGTTTACCATCTGCATTTCTTCTTGGTGTAGCAATTTTAATGGCCACTAGTGTATGAATTTTTATTCTCGAAATTCTCAAAAGGTCCGTTTCCTATTTACGATGTACAAAGGGCGTTCAAAAAGTTTTGCACAGTCGTCTCCAATTTTTTTTTGTTTTTTTGCAGGAGGAGAATGAAATTTTTGTGAACATACTTGGAACATGTAGCTATACATTGAATCTACTCAATGTAACCTCCATCGGCTGTGACGCATCTGGCCCAACGTTCTTTCCATGATGTAAATGCACTTTTGCAAAATTCTGGGGTTGACTTTTACACAATCGCTTGACACAGGAAATAAGGTCTTTCTCACTATCAAATATTTTATCGCGCAAGTGGTCCTTCAGACGACGAAACAGGTAAAAATCCGCCGGAGCCAAGTCTGGACTGTAGGGTGGATGAGGAACAATTTTCCAACCATTTTCCTGATTTTCTCCTGCGTCATAAGAGCTGTATGGGGTTTGGTATTGTCATGGTGTAGTCTGATGAGCTGACCCTGAAGCTGTGGTCTGTGGATCTTGATGACACGTCGCAGCTTGTCCAATGACAAACAGTACCGTCGATGAAAATGACACCATACTCATCCCGGAAGAAGGAGGCCATCGCCTTCCGGCCTGCTGTTCGTGAAAGTCTTGGTTTCTTCTTCCGAGGGGAACCCGGATGACGCCACTCCATGGACTGGGTTTTGCTCTCTGGTTCGGACAAAAACAACCATGTTCCATCCTGGGTAATGACGCCGTCAAAACACTGTTATCACTCTTTAGTAAAGGTCTTCACGAGGCCCTGACACACATTCTTCCCTATGGATTTCATTTCTCTTGTCAATAATCTAGGCATCCAACGTGCACAAATTTTTCTGTACCCAAGTGAGTGTGCCAGAGATACCACACTACCTAATGACAAATGAGTCATTTCAGCAAGCTGTCGTGTCGTCACACACCTGTCATTTTGGTTGATTTGATCAATGGTCTCCTTATTCACATCACTCACTGCCGTCGATGGTCTACCGCATCGTGGATTGTCCAGTAGAGAGAAATCACCTTCTTTAAACCTCTGCAACCACCGCTGGATACTGCTTTGATCCACTGTGTCCTCCCCATAAACAGGGAGCAACTTCCTGTGAATCAATGTGGCTGAGTCATCGCCAATCTTGAAGAGGCACTCCATCACCGACCGTTGTCGCAACCTGACATCTACTTCACGGTCCATTATGGCTCACCTGTAAATAAAAGAAAATACTTTTATATACCAACTTATACGAGAGTGGAACTTAAATGGTGGCAACTACTTATTCACAACCGATACAAAAGAGTTACATGTTTGCACCTGCTACTGCACTGCAAAGGAGCATCACCTGCGACCAGCTTTGCGAAAGAAGCGGCGACACTTTCTGCCCAGCCCACCCATCATTTTGCACGACAATGCGAGGGGGCATACAGCCCAAGCTGTGGCTGCTCTGCGGTCGATGGGACTAGGAAGTACTGTACCGTGTACCATACTACCCCGGACTTTAGTTCTTGTGACTTTGATTTGATCCCGAAAAGAAGGAACCACTTCGTGGAATTCGCATCAGAACTGTTCCAGAGATTCGACAGGCAGTAGACCGCTTCATTGGCACAATCAACAGAACAGGCTCCGCTAATGGTATACTAGGCCTTCCACATCGCTGGCAACGGATTCTACGCAACGCCGGTGACTCCTTTGAAGGACAGTAACAGGTGCAAACATGTAACTCTTTTGTATAGTTTGTGAATAAATATTTGCCACTATTTAGTTCCCAATACTCGTAGCTAAATGTTCCAAGTATGTTCACAAAAAAATTCATTCTCCTCCTGCACGAAATAAAAAAATATGAGACGATTGTGCAAAACTTTTTGAGCGCCCTTGGTGTATGAAATGAAACCACTACAGTAAAATCCATCATAGACAAATGACGTTCTAGGAACTTTGTCCTCTAAACATATCTGTGGCAGAAAAATGGTTCGAATGGCTCTGAGCACTATGGGACTCAACAGCTTAGGTCATAAGTCCCCTAGAACTGAGAACTACTTAAACCTAACTAACCTAAGGACATCACACACACACCCATGCCCGAGGCAGGATTCGAACCTGCGACCGTAGCAGTCCCGCGGTTCCGGACTGCAGCGCCAGAACCTCTAGACCACCGCGGCCGGCCATCTGTGGCAGAATAGAATGTATCAGTTGCAGTTTGTAATGTCTTGGAGCAAATATTTGTATACTACAGAAGAACTCTAAGAAGACGGCTGTATATTGTCAATATGATTCTTGGCCATGCATGGCTGTGACGACACCGTTGCCAGTGATGGGGGGAGGGGTCAGGGTGAGGAACGGGACAGGGGAGGGGGGTGGGGAGGGGCGAACACGATTAGCACGAAAAAATACTAAAAACGTGTGAATTATTTCGCTTAGGTCAGCCATAACAAAGTCTATGACTTAATGTATACAATCACCTCATTTTCTGCCTCTCTCTGCCTTTACTGAGGTGTGCAAGCCGACCGCTGTGGCCGAGCGGTTATAGGTGCTTCAGTCCGGAACCGCGCTGCTGCTACGGTAGCAGGTTCGAATCCTGCCTCGGGCATGGGTGTGTGTGATGTCCTTAGGTTGGTTAGGTTTAAGTAGTTCTAAGTCTAGGGCACTGATAACCTCAAATGCTAAGTCCCATAGTGCTTACAAGGGAACCCCCCTCAGATTTATTTATAAGTTGGAACAGTGGATAAGCCTTGAAAAACTGAACACAGATCAATCGAGAAAACAGGAAGAAGTTGTGTTGAACTACGAAAAAAATAAGCAAAATATACCAACTGAGTAGTCCTTGGCAACATAAGCAAGAACAAGGACAAAGGGTGTTCAGGAGTGCCGTGGTCCCGTGGTTAGCGTGAGCAGCTGCGGACCGAGACGTCCTTGGTTCAAGTCCTCCCTCGAGTGAGAAATTTGCTTTCTGTATTTTCGCAAAGTTATGATCTGTCCGTTCGTTCATTGACGTCTCTGTTCACTGTAATAAGTTTAGTGTTTGTGTTTTGCGACCGCACCGCAAAATTGTGCGATTAGTAGACGGAAGGACGTGCCTCTCCAATGGGAACCGAAAACATTTGATAGCAAGTTCATAGGTCAACCGATTCCTCCACAGGAAAACACGTCTGATATATTCTATACGATACTGGTGACGGCATGTGCGTCACATGACAGTAATATGTTGTCGACCCACCTAACTTGTACACTTGGCGAATGGGTAAAAAGATTCTTCTGCCTTGCCCGATTTAGGTTTTCTTGTGGATGTGATTATCACTCCCAAAAAAGTGATCGCATCGGGCGGACAGTCGGACAGATAATAATTGCTGAAAACAAAAAATTAAAAGTTTCACTCGAGGGAAGACTTGAACCAAGGACCTCTCGTACCACAGCTGCTCACGCTAACCACAAGACCACGGCCCTCCTTACCACAGATGGCCCTTGAAGTTGCGTATTTTACACATGGACTTCTCAGATTGTATATTTTGCTTATATTTCTCATAGTTACACACAACTTCTTCCTGTTTTCTCGATTGATCTATGTTCAGTTTTTCAAGGCCTATCCACTCTGCCAACTTATAACTAAATCTGAGGGGGGTTCGATGGGGAGGTTCCCTTCTTATAGCCATTTGAAGCATTTTTGATGTGTGCAGCTACACCCTTCATTATTCTTGCACGAATGACCGATTATTACATCACTATAGCCACATAAACCTCAACACAGATCTGAAACATTATTTTAGGTCAGTTTCTTCTCAAGATCCCACTGCACACTGAAAACTAGAAAACTGCATACGAAGAACTTACTTAAATTACCTGGGAATTCGCCTGGAAGTCAATAAAAAAATTTAAAAAAGTAAGAGACTCAGCCAATGAAGAAAATGAAATTCGTGAATGATGTTTTCTTTCACCGTGCTCTAATAATAATCAGAAACTTCTTCATAAACTTCTAGTTCTATAAACCAGATGGTAAATCATGGGCGATAGCTACAAAAATAGTGAATATAGAGCGTAATGCACTTTTTCCCGTACCTGCAACTGTACCCCACACCATTTTAATTTGAACATTTCGGTAGAAATGCATTATGAGGCATTGAAATAATCGACAATAGTGGCATTCCGTGACACACTAGCGACTTATCGTCTCGTGCTCTCTTTTATTTGGTCACGAGACAGTCATAGGACATTTCACATCTCATCTGGTTTATCTTGCAATCTACTGGAAATTATTCCGTAATACCGATGTCCATCATTCTGCTTTAAATTTAGCTCGTAGCTGTTCCAACGACTGCCCTAAGCGACCTAGAATCCGCTGCGTGGCTAGCAGCAGTTAAGACTCCTCGCTCATATACATTTGATAGAGCCATGTGGTATAGCGTACAGCGTCTCCCTTGCTTTTGGCTTGTTCTCTGCTCCTGCCTTAGCTTACGTCTTTCAAGTCTTTTCCCGACGATATGGGCTGGTACACAGAGATAAACAATTTGTATGTCATTGAAAAAAGTGGTGACTAAGTTCTGGTTAAAATTGAAAGATCAAGTTCACACACTCTTCCCCGCCCCTCCCCCCAAACTACCATCGATATTGAAATACGACCTGTTGTTGGTTATCAGCACCTAATTACGCAAAATCTGTCTCTCGCTTCTATTAGCAGTCTTTTTTTGTGTCGTGATTTTCTTTATTAAGAGACAGAGAAAACTGCTGCTACGCCTGGAATTGTATAGACTTATATGTCACTGTATTATGTTAATTTCATTATGTACTCAAAATTTTATGTGCTTATTTATTTCTGTATCTTTGAGTCGCAATTCATAAAAGGAGGACCGGCTTTTTTAGAGGTTTAATATCTTCAGTTAGAACTCAGTAAGATTCGCGTAAATATGGTAAAGAGGTTCCTGTCTGAGAGTATTTGGACGAGGGTTTCTATCTAGACAAGAATGAAGCATACGAGTGTTGGAACTTTAATAGTGGCAACTATTTATTTACAGCTCGTACAAATAGATACGTGTTTCAAAGTTATACTGACCTTCTGGTGACTACCAGCATTGTGTATAACCCGTCGCCAGCGATGTGGAAGTCATAGGATACTCTTAGCAGTGCCAGTAGTGTTGACAGTTCGAGCGGCGCGGTCTATTGCCCGACGAATTTGTAGCAGTTCTGAAGCGAATTCCGTGAAGTGTCTCCTTTAGTTTAGAAATCGAGTTGAACTCACGAGGGCTGTTCATTTTTGGAACACAATCTACGACCAGCTTAGAGACAGAAGTGATGACACTTTCTGCAGGACCTGACAATCATTCTGCAGAACAATGCTCAAGGACGTACAATGCAAGCTGTTAATGATTTGTTTGACTGATGGGGCTGCTAAGTGCTATGCCACCTACTGCACTCCCCTGACTTAAGCCCTCGTGAGTTCAAATTGATTTCTAAACTGAAGCAAACACTTCAAGGCATTCGCTTCAGATCTGATACAAATTTATCGGACAATAGACCGCGCCGCTCGAACTGTCAACGCAACTGTCACTGCTAAGAGTATCCTACGACTTCCACATCGTTGGCAACGGGTTACACACAATGCTGGTGACTACTTTGAAGGTCAGTAAAACATTGAAACGCGTATCTATTTTGTACGATCTACAAATAAATAGTTGCCACTAGTAAATTTCCAACCCTCGTATATGTGTTGTAGGAACGTATCTGTGAATTGTTGAAAAAATCAACTGAATAAACGTTTCCATTGCGTTTTTAAAAACTCTCGTATCTGCCTACAAGAACAGTCCTTCCTTTGCGCAGTCCTCACCACTGAACCCTTACACACTCAATAATAACATAGCTGGATCTCTGTATAGGAATTGTTTTCTGCCTGGCTGCCCTTAAGACGAACTTTTTGCTACTTGATACGCCCTAAGTTAATAAATGGCGTTGTATCTAGGAACGAATCCTTCCATCAAATGCAGAGGTATGCCTATAGACATTTTAATTGCTAAACTACTCTATAAATAAGATTTTTAAGAACAACACAGGATGCCGGCCGGAGTGGCCGTGCGGTTCTAGGCGCTACAGTCTGGAGCCGAGCGACCGCTACGGTCGCAGGTTCGAATCCTGCCTCGGGCATGGATGTGTGTGATGTCCTTAGGTTAGTTAGGTTTAATTAGTTCTAAGTTCTAGACGACTGATGACCTCCGAAGTTACGTCGCATAGTGCTCAGAGCCATTTGAACCATTTGAACAGCACAGGAATCCATTGCTCCTCGAATCATCGAGTAAATGCTTGTACCTGGAAGAAGTCTGATAGCTGAAATTTATAGCACTGAGTTTGAGGGAAATGATATATCGTAACGAGATATGTTGAAGAGAGCTTGCATATGTAAATCTGCCGTAATGTCCTCTGAAGCCGACCCGTTAGGTTGTACCTAAAACGGCAAACGCCAGAAGTAATAAAATATAAGGGGGCAGAGTTGAATAAACGTCCTTGTGATAATACTACGCACTGTCGCCAAGAAATGGAAAGCCTTAGACAATAACGGGCCCTGAACTTGACGATGGCATGTGACAGTCTGCTCTATTTTAAAAACCGTTGAACAGCCAAGCTCGCATAAAATATTTCTTTATTTTAGATAACTGGTTTCAACATACTACACTGTCATCTTCAGCTGTGTAAGAAAGCGCACATACATGGAATATGTCTCATAAGTTAAGACATAACATTTGATAAAAAAGTTTGGTTTTGTAAAAACTGGATATGAACCTGTAGAATTATATACCTTAAAATCTTTTATTCTAAAACATGTTCATTTTACGCAGAACCTCCTACACAAGATGTAAAGTGGACGATAATCATCAGTTGTGAAAGGTTAGTCGTCGCTAAAATATTTGAAAACATAAAGTACCTTACGCAAAACGCAGTGTTCAAATACATATTGCTTACAGGTGCCTGTTACATCATACAAACACGGTACACTATAGTACTCTTGTTTACATATGTTCGACATGTTCTAAATCAAAGTTGTACCTTATATGCCATTTAAAGTAGATTCGCACTGTTAAGAATATAGAAATATTTTGTGCGATCTTGGCTGTTAAATGTTTTTTACAATTTTTACAAACCAGATCGCCCTTCAGTATTCTCAAAATGAGAAGATTCAATCCTATTATACCGCAAAATCAATAGCAGTAGGATCGAGAATCCGATTGTGTCACATGTGTGTAGGTTGAAATGAAAGGGTGAAATGCCGTTCGCAGGAGCATGTTTCTAATACTCGTAGAAAGATGTTTGTTGCTTTCTGTTTCATTCCAAGCAATGAGTGGAAACAATACGCTGCCAGACAAAAAACATGAAGCAGCCCATAAGGCATGGTGCGATGTAAATGTACCTTGGCTGATAATTATTAAAGTTGCAGTCTTCTGCGACAAATAGAAAAGTCACCAGAGGGCATTACTCTTGGCCGTGTTTATTGTTATTACCAGGTGTGGTAGGGTAAACAAGGAAATTGGTGGTAAGGTCTTATGTGACCAAACTGCTGAGGTCATCGGTCCCTAAGCCTACACACTACTTAATCTAACTTAAATTAACGCTATGGACAACACACACACCCACGCCAGAGGGAGGACTCGAACCTCCGACGGGGGTATATAAGGGGCGTGAACAGTGTCATATGCTCAATGACCACTGTGAAGGATTATCAGCACCTGTCAGAAATGGAATGGGGCCTATTGTGGTTCTCCATTTGGTTGGCTAGGCGAATCGTCCAATGTCCAGATTTGTGAGGCATTCAGGTATTACAGTGGCCCGATATTGGATTACGTGGGAACGTAACGGCAGGCATACTCGTTGTCAACCTCTGGTCAACCACGTTCGATCACCACATGGGGAGATCGCCGTATTGTGCACCAAGCACCGTGTAACCCTCCACATTTGCGCCTGCCATCCTGGAACAAGTAATGGACTGCTCGCAACGTTCTGCGTCATCTCGCACTATTGGTCGGAGACTAGTAGCCACTGGAATTGGAATTTATCGTTCCGAACGTAGACATAGTCAACATCACATCACAAACGTCTTCCTTTGAAGTGGTGCACGAACTGGAAAGCATGAACTACTGAAGAATGGCGTCGCATTGTGTTCAGCGATAAATTGAGGATTTGCAGTGCCCCGGATATCATCCACCGTGAGGAGAGGTCTCATTGTTCCGATGTTTTGGAGAGGCACTGTGGTGGTACTCCTGGTGTCATGGACTGGGAAGCCATCGGATGTGGTAATGCTGGTAGTAACTGAGGGAACTCTGACGCCACAACGGTGCATCATGGACATCCTGCATTCTCTTTTGTTATCTCCCATGGAACATTATTGCGATGCCATTTTTCAAGAGGACAATGCTTTCCACACACAGCACATGTCCCTATCGACTGTCTGCATAAGGTTGAGGTATCCCATTGGCGTTCAAGATCCCCAGATCTGTCCCTGACAAGACATGTTTGTGAGCATCTAGGACGTAAACTCCCTCCCAGTGCTGGTATCCAGTATATCAAGGACCAGTGTAAGTAGGCTGTTTATGTTTTCTTATTGGCAACGTTACGTAGCGCTCTATATGAAAATCACTGGCTGTGCTGTGTGCAGTCTGTGGCTAGTTTGCATTGTTGTCTGCCATTGTAGTGTTGGGCAGCGGCAGCTGGATGTGAACAGCGCGTAGCGTTGCGCAGTTGGAGGTGAGCCGCCAGCAGTGGTGGATGTGGGGAGAGAAATGGCGGAGTTTTGAAATTTGTAAAAATGGATGTCATGAGCTGCTGTATATATTATGACTTTTGATGACTATTAAGGTAAATACATTGTTTGTTCTCTATTAAAATCTTTCATTTGCTAACTATGCCTATCAGTAGTTAGTGCCTTCAGTAGTTTGAATCTTTTATTTAGCTGGCAGTAGTGGCGCTCGCCGTATTGCAGTAGTTCGAGTAACGAAGATTTTTGTGAGGTAAGTGATTTGTGAAAGGTATAGGTTAATGTTAGTCAGGGCCATTCTTTTGTAGGGATTTTTGAAAGTCAGATTCCGTTGCGCTAAAAATATTGTGTGTCAGTTTAAGCACAGTCATATGTATAAATTTTTCTAAGGGAAAGTTTCACCAGTTACAACATTTGAAGCCGCGAGTAGGCGACCAGCTGTTGGAAAGATGTCGAAAGAAATGATAGGCGACGAACAAAAATTATGCGATTGACCGGTGATATACCCTAAGATCTTTCGATCCGTGGTATGGCAGTTAATCACTGAGCCACGTAGCCACGTCATGGTAGCAGCAGGCAGATATCGCTAATCAAATTCCTCAACATCGGTCGTAAACTGTGTAACGTTTCTAGCGTATATTGAAGAAAGCTCGATTTTCATTGGTTGTGTCATATCTGATATTTGCACCCTAAACATTTTTCAAACAGTAGTTTTCAACAGTCCGTATGTTACGTCGCAGAGGTCCTAGCTACAAGCATTGTAATCTTTGGTTGCCAGTACGAGGGTTGTAGCGTACAGTAATTTTTTTTACCCTGGTAATGAGGCTGGAAACATGGAATTTAATGACGATGTAGGTTAAAGTTTACGGTGCAGAAGACACTTCGTTTCCATGTGCAGCTCTAGCGAGAGAAACTTGCACATCGAAACAAACATGGCGCTCATGTTACTGTCGTCAAGTTGTGAAGAGCAGCGAAGTGTAGTTCGATATTTGTGGGCCGAAGGGCATAAACCGAGTAAAATTCAAGGGACATGCTGAGATACGCATGATGTGTTATTGGTGGACTTTGCTGAACAGGGAACACTATGAAAGCTGCAGCGTACATTAAAACTTTGGTTAAGTAGCGTCGGCCCTTCGTGACAAACGCCACAACATTAATGCTGACGGTGTCAAACTTCTTCATTAGAATGCTCGCCCAATATTGCTGCTCATGTTCATGAGAAAATCGCCAAATGTGTGTGGTAGGTGCTCCAGCATCCACAATACAATCCAGACTTTCGACCGTCGGACTTTCATCTGTTTGGTCCCAAGAAGAAATTGCTGGCCGTCAAACGCTTTGCGACAGATGGAGGAGTGAAATCAGCAGTCCGCAGATGGCTGTACTCCAACCAAACGGACTTCCACGAAGAGGGCATACTGAAAATAGTACCACGATGGAAGAAATGTGTTGAGAACGTTGGTGACTATGTAGAAAAGTAGATACGAGATGTAAGTTCACTAGCGATGTTGTCTTGTTTTGTTACCTATTAAGCTTTTTAGCAATAAAATTATTGTGCACTACTTCCCGATCTTCCCTAGTAGTATTGTTATCGACAACACTGACGAGATACTTTGTATCAGTGTGCTTCGTGTCTTTTTCAAACTGGCCAATGACAGAAAGGAGTCTGGAAAGGGATTTCCCTTAATCGCTTCAGGCAAATGTCGGGATGGTTCCTTTGAAAGCGCACGGACGACTTCCTTTTCTATCACTCCCTAATCCGATGGGACCGATGACCTCGCTGTTTGTCCCCTCCCCCTAATCAAGCAACCAACCAACCAGAGTCTGGAAATTAATGAAATATTTCTGGCCCAGAAAACACTTAAGTTATATCTTTGTTTAGAATTTCCACTGTTTCCCTAAATCGCTTTAGGAGAATGCCAGGATAGTTCCTTTAACAAGATCGGGGGAAGATTGATTCTTCCGTCAAAGACTAGCAGATGGAATACTTCGTTTGTGATGACATCGATGCCACCGGGATGATAAACCTCTAGCTTTTTATTTTTTTAATTATATACAATGCTTTGAAATAATGCATTTTGTGTATCTGCTTACGCAAATAAGAATCTAATTCTGGAGTTGGTCTTACAATCCAATATGACATAAGTTATTTTGAGGGCGATAAATTATATATATATATATATATATATATATATATATATATATATATATATATATATATACTCCTGGAAATTGAAATAAGAACACCGTGAATTCATTGTCCCAGGAAGGGGAAACTTTATTGACACATTCCTGGGGTCAGATACATCACATGATCACACTGACAGAACCACACGCACATAGACACAGGCAACAGAGCATGCACAATGTCGGCACTAGTACAGTGTAATATCCACCTTTCACAGCAATGCAGGCTGCTATTCTCCCATGGAGACGATCGTAGAGATGCTGGATGTAGTCCTGTGAAACGGCTTGCCATGCCATTTCCACCTGGCGCCTCAGTTGGACCAGCGTTCGTGCTGGACGTGCAGACCGCGTGAGACGACGCTTCATCCAGTCCCAAACATGCTCAATGGGGGACAGATCCGGAGATCTTGCTGGCCAGGGTAGTTGACTTACACCTTCTAGAGCACGTTGGGTGGCACGGGATACATGCGGACGTGCATTGTCCTGTTCGAACAGCAAGTTCCCTTGCCGGTCTAGGACTGGTAGAACGATGGGTTCGATGACGGTTTGGATGTACCGTGCACTATTCAGTGTCCCCTCGACGATCACCAGTGGTGTACGGCCAGTGTAGGAGATCGCTCCCCACACCATGATGCCGGGTGTTGGCCCTGTGTGCCTCGGTCGTATGCAGTCCTGATTGTGGCGCTCACCTGCACGGCGCCAAACACGCATACGACCATCATTGGCACCAAGGCAGAAGCCACTCTCATCGCTGAAGACGACACGTCTCCATTCGTCCCTCCATTCACGCCTGTCGCGACACCACTGGAGGCGGGCTGCACGATGTTGGGGCGTGAGCGGAAGACGGCTTAACGGTGTGCGGGACCGTAGCCCAGCTTCATGGAGACGGTTGCGAATGGTCCTCGCCGATACCCCAGGAGCAACAGTGTCCCTAATTTGCTGGGAAGTGGCGGTGCGGTCCCCTACGGCACTGCGTAGGATCCTACGGTCTTGGCGTGCATCCGTGCGTCGCTGCGGTCCGGTCCCAGGTCGACGGGCACGTGCACCTTCCGCCGACCACTGGCGACAACATCGATGTACTGTGGAGACCTCACGCCCCACGTGTTGAGCAATTCGGCGGTACGTCCACCCGGCCTCCCGCATGCCCACTATACGCCCTCGCTCAAAGTCCGTCAACTGCACATACGGTTCACGTCCACGCTGTCGCGGCATGCTACCAGTGTTAAAGACTGCGATGGAGCTCCGTATGCCACGGCAAACTGGCTGACACTGACGGCGGCGGTGCACAAATGCTGCGCAGCTAGCGCCATTCGACGGCCAACACCGCGGTTCCTGGTGTGTCCGCTGTGCCGTGCGTGTGATCATTGCTTGTACAGCCCTCTCGCAGTGTCCGGAGCAAGTATGGTGGGTCTGACACACCGGTGTCAATGTGTTCTTTTTTCCATTTCCAGGAGTGTATATACAGGGTGAGTCACCTAACGTTACCGCTGGATATATTTCGTAAACCACATCAAATACTGACGAATCGATTCCACAGACCGAAAGTGAGGAGAGGGGCTAGTGTAATTGGTTAATACAAACCATAAAAAAATGCACGGAAGTATGTTTTTTAACATAAACCTATGTTTTTTTTTAAATTGAATCCCGTTAGTTTTGTTAGCACATCTGAACATATAAACAAATACGTAATCAGTGCCGTTTGTTGCATTGTAAAATGTTAATTACATCCGGAGATATTGTAACCTAAAGCTGACGCTTGAGTACCACTCCTCCGCTGTTCGATCGTGTGTATCGGAGAGCACCGAATTGCGTAGGGACCAAAGGGAACGGTGATGGACCTTAGGTACAGAAGAGACTGGAATAGCACATTACGTCCACATGCTAACAGCTTCTTATTGGTCTTTTTCACTGACGCACATGTACATTACCAAGAGGGGTGAGGTACACGTACACACTTGGTTTCCGTTTTCAATTACGAAGTGGAATAGAGTGTGTCCCGACATATCAGGCCAATAGATGTTCAATGTGGTGGCCATCATTTGCTGCACACAATTGCAATCTCTGGCGTAATGAATGTCGTACACGCCGCAGCACATCTGGTGTAATGTCGCCGCAGGCTGCCACAATACGTTGTTTCATATCCTCTGGGGTTGTAGGCACATCACGGTACACATTCTCCTTTAACGTACCCCACAGAAAGAAGTCCAGAGGTGTAAGATCAGGAGAACGGGCTGGCCAATTTATGCGTCCTCCACGTCCTATGAAACGCCCGTCGAACATGGTAATGTACATGTGCGTCAGTGAAAAAGACCAATAAGAAGCTGTTAGCATGTGGACGTAATGTGCTATTCCAGTCTCTTCTGTACCTAAGGTCCATCACCGTTCCCTTTGGTCCCTACGCAATTCGGTGCTCTCCGATACACACGATCGAACAGCGGAGGAGTGGTACTCAAGCGTCAGCTTTAGGTTACAATATCTCCGGATGTAATTAACATTTTACAGTGCAACAAACGGCACTGATTACGTATTTGTTTATATGTTCAGATGTGCTAACAAAACTAACGGGGTTCCATTTAAAGAAACGTAGGTTTGTGTTAAAAAACATACGTCCGTGCATTTTTTATGGTTTGTATTAACCAATTACACTAGCCCCTCTCCTCACGTTCGGTCTGTGGAATCGATTCGTCAGTATTTGATGTGGTTTACGAAATATATCCAGCGGTAATGCACCACTATGACGTTGCATGCCCTCTGGACTGCATGCATGCACTGACTCGGTTGGGAATGGTGTCATAAAGGTGTTGTGCCTTCTCCTGAGGGACGATGGCCCACTTGTGCGTTCACCAGTACTGTGCTCTTTCGCAGAGATGACAAAGGTCACTATCTATCCTAATTTACAGAACACACAAGTTCCCAAGGCCCACGTTCTCTGAAGAGTCGTGGACGTCCAACCATTTAGCGCCTAGTGGTAGTTTCACTGCCCTTGTACCTCTTAACGCAGACGCTCAAGACAGCAGCACGTGAGGATTCGATCAGCTTCGCCGCATTCGAGATATTCGTTCACAGGCTGTGCCTAATAATAACCCGCCCTTTGTCAAAGTAGCTTATCTCAATGGATTTCCCCATTTGCAGCCCACATCTCCGTTAGCCGGCCGGAGTGGCCGAGCGGTTCTAGGCGCTTGTCTGGAATCGCGCGACCGCTACGGTCGCAGGTTCGCATCCTGCCTCGGGCATGGATGTGTGTGATGTCCTTAGGTTAGTTAGATTTAAGTAGTTCTAAGTTCTAGGGGGCTGATGACCTCAGATGTTAAGTCCCATAGGGCTCAGAGCCATTTGAACCAGCCACATCTTCGTTAGCGTCATCCTGTGTCCATATATGATTTCGTTACAGCGTCAGATTCCCGCAACGTCACCAGGCTGCATCCAGCGTGGCGGTTGGCAGTGATCGTAATGTTTAGGCTCATCACTTCACGTATGTTGAAGTGCCCCACACAGTCGGTCAATATGAACCAAATCGGCGAAGAGAAGTTTAAAGAGCTTCTACTTCGTTCCATCGGTGGCTGAAGGAAGAGTTATTCTCCGATCTATCAGTTGGTTGACACTACCGGATGATATATTTTAGAACATACACTTCCAATGAGCTGTGATACGTTTTATTAAAATGATGCCTGTAACATTCGATGCGACAGAGATTATGCGGAAGAACGTCCTCTCCTTCTAGCAGCAGTTTATTGTACGTCACAGGAGCATCAAAGGGTACCTAGCAACTGGAAAAAAGCGCAGCTCACTCTCGTTTTGAAGAAGGGCCACAGGACAGATGCTCGTTATTACAGACCTATATCGTTGACGTCAATCTGTTGTAAAATTGTGGAATATGTTTTATGCTCTGTGTAATGACGTTCTTTCAGAACGAATATCTCATCTACAAAATTCGGCACGGATTCCACAAATAAAGATCTTGTGAATCTCAGCTCGCTCTGTTTCTCCGTGAGAACAACAGCGCTATGGGTATCGGCGCTTAAGTTGATGCCGTGTTCCTCGTCTTCAGGAAGGCATCTGACACTGTTTCGCATTGCCTCTTAATGAAAAAATACGAAATGAACGAGTATTGTACCAGACTTGCGACTGGATTCAAGATTTCATTGTAGACTGTACTCAACACGTCGCTCTTAACGAAACAAAATCGACAGATCTAAAGGTAATTTCGGAATACCCCACAGAAGTGTAATAGGAACTTTACAGTTTACAGTGTATGCAAATGACTGAGGTGAGTGCGTCTGAAGCTCTTTAAGGCTGTTCGCAGATGATAAGAAGGTAGCTTCGCCAACTAAGGGTTAGCAGAAGGACCAACAGAGGATTGATGAATGATGCATGGAATGGCAGTTGACTCTGAATGTGAATAAATGTAATATACTGCACATATATAGGGAAAGAGTTCCACTACTGTACAACTACACTATTGTCGATGAATTGCTGGAAACATTAACTACCGTAATTTATCTAGGAGTATCTATCCGGAGCGACCTTAAGTGGACACATACAACAAACAGTGGAAAAAACAGATGCCAGACTGAGATTCATAGGAAGAATATTGTTGTTGTTGTTGTGGTCTTCACTGCTGAGACTGGTTTGATGCAGCTCTCCATGCTACTCTATCCTGTGCAAGCTTCTTGATCTCCCAGTACCTACTGCAACCTACATCCTTCTGAATCTGCTTAGTGCATTCATTCCTTGGTCTCCTTCTACGATTTTTACCCTCCACGCTGCCCTCCAGTACTAAATTGGTGATCCCTTGATGCCTCAGAACATGTCCTACCAACCGATCCCTTCTTCTGGTCAAGTTTTGCCACAAACTTCTCTTCTCCCCAATCCTATTCAATACTTCCTCATTAGTTATGTGATCTACCCATCTAATCTTCAGCATTCTTCTGTAGCACCACATTTCGAAAGCTTCTATTCTCTTCTTGTCCAAACTATTTACCGTCCATGTTTCACTTCCATACATGGCTACACTCCATACAAATACTTTCAGAAATGACTTCCTGACACTTAAATCTATACTCGATGTTAACAAATTTCTCTTCTTCAGAAACGCTTTCCTTACCATTGCCAGTCTACATTTTATATCCTCTCTACTTCGACCGTCATCAGTTATTTTGCTCCCCAAATAGCAAAACTCCTTTACTACTTTAAGTGTCTCATTTCCTAATCTAATTCCCTCAGCATCACCCGAATACATTCCATTATCCTCGTTTTGCTTTTGTTGATGTTCATCTTATATCCTCCTTTCAAGACACTGTCCATTCCGTTCAACTGCTCTTCCAGGTCCTTTGCTGTCTCTGACAGAATTACAATGTCATCGGCAAACCTCAAGGTTTTTATTTCTTCTCCATGGATTTTAATACCTACTCCGAATTTTTCTTTTGTTTCTTTTACTGCTCGCTCAATATACAGATTGAATAACATCGGGGAGAGGCTACAACCCTGTCTTACTCCCTTCCCAACCACTGCTTCCCTTTCATGTCCCTCGACTCTTATAACTGCCATCTGGTTTCTGTACAAATTGTAAATAGCCTTTCGCTCCCTGTATTTTACCCCTGCCACCTTTAGAATTTGAAAGAGAATATTACAGAACTCTAATTCATCCACTAATAAGTGGCTTGCCAGGTATTTGTCCGATCGATTCTTGAGTATTGTTCATCAGTGTGGGGTCCTTACCAGGTAGGGAAGATAGAGGTGATAGAGAATATCCAACAAAGAGCGGCGCGTTTCGTCACGGGATCGTTTAGTCGTCACGAGAGCGTTACGGAGATGCTCAACAAGTCCAGTGGCAGACGCTACAAGAGAGGCGTTGTGCATCCCTGAAAGATTTACTACTAAAATTTCGAGAGAGTACTTACTGTGAAGAGTCGGACAGCGTGTTACGTCCTCCCTCATACGCCTCGCGAAATGACCCCAACGAGAAAATTCGAAAAATTAGAGCTAATACAGAGGCTTTTCTGACAATCATTCTTTCCACCTGCCATTCGCGAATGGAAGAGGGAGAGAAAGGGGGGGGGGCATCAATTAGCGGTATCAGAAGTACCTAAGGCCACACACCGTCAGATGGGGTGCAGAGTATTGATACAGAAGTAGAAAATCGATCGACTCTGGGGCAGTGTACGAACAGTCTGCTTATACAGTCTTGTATTCCGCCAGAAAACTTAATGTGCGAAGATTAGTGCAAAAGATACGTGACAGATTTAATAAATCTGTGTATTTACCAAGTAGGGTTGTTTTGGTACAAATATAAAACATACATACAGAGAAGCCGTATATAAGAAGTTGAGAAGTGATTTAAAACTAGTGAAACTTAACTGATTAACTAGAGACATAAATAGAAAAGAAAAAGCACTTCGGAGAGATTGGGAAGCTTATACTTCGAGATTAGAGTGTTTATGCAACCTCAGATACAACCTTAAATTTCATTTACACACGTTACAGTCTCGTAGAAAACAGAAAATGGTTACCGAGTAGGTCTGACACCACTAAGGTGCGTGAGGACGTGCCGATTGGCGATACACATGAGGCTTCCACATACTCGGTATTTACTCGGACACACGACAGGAAACGTCGTGAAATTTTCAGTGCATCTGGTGTAGCTATACAAAATTTATTCTTTCTTTCTTTCTTTTCCCTAGCGTTTATTCCGTCTACTAAGGTGCCTTCTTTTCCACAATTTGGAAAATTGTATTTTGTTACTCAGTTTCAAGGTCGCATGACGTCACAATCGTCAAGACAACCAAGGGAATAGAAGTAGCGTCCGTCATCCGTCTGTGAATCCTGTAAACTTTGCTCTGTGTGTTATCGTCTTTTGAGTGTTCAAATTTCGAATTCCCTGAGAAACATTTGCCTAAACGAGAGTGGGAACCATCTAAAAATTTCACTCAAGAGAGCTGGTGTACTCGCCTCGCGGATTCGATCCAGGTCTGGCTAACACCTGTCGTGTCAGCTAATGCTCTTCACGTTACGTTATACTAGCAGGTCAGCAATGTAAATTTATTGCTGAGGAAAATTATTTCTAATCAAACATAATAGCTTCCGTTTCAGTACTAAAAGGTTAGATAACGGAATCCAGACGTTCGCACAACAGAAAAATCGGAACTGGTATCCGGGAAGCAGCTGGAAACAGTAACCACTGTCAGAAACCTCGTCTTATATGAGGGAACACATCTCAACTGCGTTAAAAATCATTGTCTTCTACTGGTTTAGGATTTAGTCCACCACCACGGAAACTGACAGAGAGTATAATACAAATCAGAGTATAATACAAATCAGCAGCATTTAGTTGTTCTAAAGCTCATAAATGAAGCTTAGGAACGTGTTTACGAGTTACATGGCTCGTGCCAGATACAAATGTGTACTGTATAACAAAGGCTACATCTCGGGATGCCAGTGTTTTATACAGTAATCGACGTTCCGACTACGATATGCTACGATTATTACCTCACTGGACAAAACTTAGTCATTCCAGTAAATAATACGCTAATATCGTTCAAATCAACTATGTCCTCAATTCAGTGCTAAAGAGTGTCCACAAGATTCTTCAGGTTTGGCATACACATCGCAACCCATTTGTGATGATTAGATTATGTAGTGTTACCAGGCTGTGCGGTTGTTGTTACGTGGCCAGTTTATGCCCAAACTGTCACACAATCTATTTAATATGTAATATGTACATCCCAATAGTCAGTATAGTCGATTCTTTAATGCTATATGAAAACTGCACATAATGCTCATTACTGCCAATCACTGCACAGATAATTACTTCTTCTTCTTCCCTTGTGTTACGTTAGCGGGACCTATTATTTTCTGCAGTCTTGGAAGATCTCATTAGCTGGCTCGCGACAGGGAAGTCGACTAAAAGGATCAGAGTGTCATAAACTTGTTCATAGCTGAAAGTAGCCCCTAATCAAATATAAGATAGGAAAGTTATTGTGTCCCATCTCCACATACCAAGCCCATGGAAGGTGTGGTTCCATGCCATAAAAACCGCATTGTGCAAGATGCCTGAAGGAATCCGTTTTGGAGAGATAAGATCTGAAAGTCAGGTGAAGTACTAAGAACTTAGATCGTGAGACCGGCCAATGTCTGTGGTCACAATAGGAGGGAATGTTCATTTAAATCTGGGTAATAGAGACTGTGATCAGTTCTGTACAAGGCTCATTTTCCCACGCGCTTCTACTTGCGAGTTATTTTTTGTGGGCCGAGATTGGAAACCTGTCATATAGTGGGAGAGATTTTCTGCCTTCCTCCCATGCAAAATCATTATTGGTTAGCCAGGACAAAATCTGCGAGGCTAGGCATTTCTGTAACTTATTTTCAAAATTATTAATAGTCGGAACTCACAAGGTTTGCTATAAGTGGCCAGCGATATTCCTGCGCTAGCAGGTTCAACTAAGTCTCAGAAAGTAAGATAAAAAAAACAGTTGCTGCTGGGAGATCAAAGAGAATACTTGCTCCAGCTCTCCACTGATTTAGTGTAGAGAACAGTGGTCAAGCTGGACTCAGAACTCCCAGCTGTCGCTGTCTTCCACACTCACACCATCTAAGTGGTCAAGGTGAGCCAGCGATGCTGTCACCGGGTAGAGGAGGACCTGAGGCTGATTAATTTACACCTGTGTTTAACTGTGCTGTTTTAACACCTGTAGCCAACTAGTTGTTACAATTTCTGCACACCTATTGGTTTTCTACTTACAATTCTGGGATTGTTTCTTCATATCACTAAACATTTTTGCAGTCACTGGACATACCCGCGATGTAGCTGCATATTATGCTCCCATGTGTCCAGCCAGCTGTGCCAAGGCTGTAGTTCATAATTACAGCTCTCTGCCCACTTGTTAATTCTTTATAAGTTTGGTTCATTGGGTATATAATTTGTTTCATATCTTATGATAATAAACCAAATTCTTACAGTCACTACTATTTTTCTTTTGTACTAAAATGAGCCCCTTCATTAACATATCTGTGAGAGATGCGGTGCGAGTATTTTGATAGTTAATTGGGCCACCATAGTCATTTTTATTTAATAGGACGTTTTGCGTTGCGTGACGTTGTTTCTCTTGGATTTGCATGATCTTATAGAAGAATCACAGCTCTGTTTGTCACTGGGTATCGAACTTACAGCATCCGAGGGACAAGCTAACCAGCTCAACGACTCTGCACGATGTTGATAGCTAGGTTCCACTTGCTGTTACAAATAACACCAGATATCTATCTGCCTCTTTAGGTCGTTTGCAGTTTTAGTGTGTTCCGAAGAAGGTGTGGTTATCCGCGCCGAAACCTAGGTCAACATCTGGTTTCTATTTGCAATCGAGGTGGATTCTTTATAATCATTAAAGTAATAACTGATGGTACTGACCGACCACCCTGTCATCCTCAGCCATAGGCGTCACAGGATGCGGAAATGGAGGGGCGTGTTGTAAGCACACCGCTCTTTCGGCCATTGTAAGTTTTCGTGACGGGAGCGTTTACTTCTCAGTCACGTAGTTCCTCAATTTGTCTCACAAGAGTTGAGTGCACCCCGCTTGTCAACGGCGCTCGGCAGATACGGACTGTCACCCCTCCAAATGCTAGACGAACCTGACAGCGCTTAACTTCGGTGATCTGACTGGAACCAGTGTTACCGCTGCGGCAACGCCCTTGTCACATCAAGTAATACCGAAAGAAAAACGATTAAGCGGTCTAGGCACCATCATTCGCACAGTTGCTAAGGATGCTAATGTTTTGATTTTCGGCTGAATGTTTCACATCGTCTTCTGGAGGATTTTATGGAACGAGGGAACCGACCATCACTATGGCATATGACGAGTTTCTTAAGTAAGAAGCAGCAATATTGACACTCAGCTGATGCCAACCTCTTCTTTTGTACCCGAAGAAGGCACCAAAATGTCTGCAGTAAGTTTCCAACTAACAATGTGAGGAGAATACTTTGCTTGATAGGAAAAAGGGAAGCCTCCCAAAGACATGGTAGAAGGTCAATGTATTCCGTACACGTACAAACCATCGGTTGGTACGTATGAGAGTTGCAGTTCCTTATGACAGATGGAACAGCCACGGCAGTGCATTAGCATTGTTCGTGTGTAGTGTTGTTACCGGTAAAGATATAAGGGACGTGAACAGCGTCAGACGTTGTGCGATCACTGTGAAGAACGCGGAGCTGCCGTATACTGGTGTGAGACAGCGTTATCAGCACATGATGGAGGTTGTAAGAGGCCTTATTCTGGGTCTCCATTTGTCCGGTTGAACAAATCGTGCAACATCCAGATCTGTGTGGCTTTCGGACATGACAGTGGCCCGTTGTTGGGCTGTATCGGAACTTGACGGTAGGTATACCCTTCTACTAAGTTCCGGTCGCCCACGTCCGACCACCATAGCAGAAGGTCGCCACATAGTGAACCAAGCACACCATAGCCCCGCCACATTTACCTTGCCATCCGAGAACAAATAGTGTATTTCCCGTAATGTTATGTGTCGTCCCGCGCCATTAGTCGGAGACTATCAGCAGGCAGGCTACGGAATTATCCTATGCATAGGATGCGTTAATACAACACACAAACGGATGCGTCTCGAGTGGTGCCATGACTGCGAATGAATAACGTTGCAGTGTGTTCAGCGATGAATCGCGGTTCGACACTGTCGGTGCTAGTCAGGTCTTCGATTACGAACATCCGCACATGGCAAGTCATTTCATTTATAGACGAACGTGTTTGAATTTCATGTATCAGAAGAATTCATGGATTATTTCGCGTATAGAAACGCAATAGGTAAATTTCGTTATGCCAACTTTTATGTAATGTACTAATGTATGTGGTTAAACGTAAAATGTTACCGTACAACAGAGAGTCGCGCTTAGGACCGGTAACTTTGCTTTTATAAACTGAAATGAACGGTGCATAATTGAATAACTTTGCGTATCATGTTGTTGTTGTGGTCTTCAGTTCTCAGACTGGTTTGATGCAGCTCTCCATGCTACTCTATCCTGTGCAGGCTTCTTCATCTCCCAGTACCTACTGCAACCTACATCCTTCTGAATCTGCTTAGTGCATTCATCTCTTGGTCTCCTTCTACGATTTTTACCCTCCACGCTGCCCTCCAGTACTAAATTGGTGATCCCTTGATGCCTCAGAACATGTCCTACCAACCGATCCCTTCTTCTAGTCAAGTTGTGCCACCAATTTCTCTTCTCCCCAATTCTATTCAATACCTCCTCATTAGTTATGTGATCTACCCATCTAATCTTCAGCACTCTTCTGTAGCACCACATTTCGAAAGCTTCTATTCTCTTCTTGTCTAAGCTATTTATCGTCCATGTTTCACTTCCATACATGGCTACACTCCACACAAATACTTTCAGAAACGACTTCGTGGCAGTTAAATCAATACTCGATGTTAACAAATTTCTCTTTTTCAGAAACGCTTTCCTTCCCATTGCCAGTCTACATTTTATATCCTCTCTACTTCGACCATTATCAGTTATTTTGCTCCCCAAATAGCAAAACTCCTTTACTACTTTAAGTGTCTCATTTCCTAATCCAATTCCCTCAGCATCACCAGAGTTAATTCGACCACATTCCATTATCCCCGTTTTGCTTTTGTTGATGTTCATCTTATATCCTCCTTTCAAGACACTGTCCATCCCGTTCAACTGCTCTTGCAAGTCCTTTGCTGCTTCTGACAGAATTACAATGCCATCGTCGAACCTCAAAGTTTTTATTTCTTCTCCATGGATTTTAATGCCCACTCCGAACTTTTCTTTTGTTTCCTTTACTGCTTGCTCAGTATACAGATTGAATATCATCGGGGAGAGGCTACAACCCTGTCTCACTCCCTTCCCAACCACTGCTTGCCTTTCATGTCCCTCGACTCTTATAGCTGCCATCTGGTTTCTGTACAAATTGTAAATATCCTTTCGCTCCCTGTATTTTACCCCTGAATATCATAACTGTTGTAAATAAAGTTCCTCATGATAATAGAAAGAGATCACCGGAAGGTAGCGGTCACACGGGTTAGATGATAGCCGCCTGCACTTCTCATTTAACAAACCTTGCCTCGCCCAGTTCTAAGTAAACTGTTATACTTCGAAAATGTTCGAGGGATATTTCACAGTGAGTCAATGTCGCTGTTATTTTCCGAAATGGTTCGTTTGCCGTCACGACCAAGGCGGTCGCCGGCTATGGTATGTTGGACCTCCGAATCAGTAACCAGAGAAGCTAACCACAGAGGTGGTCAAACTCACAGCGGGCGCACAGCATTCCGAAGACGGAGCTGTAAGTGCTTTTAATAGTTTTGACAGCTTCACAGTAGCTGCCCTGCGTGACTACAGATTCCCTCATTTATTCTCCACATCTTGATCAGGGCTTATCTGGCAGCGCTCTCCTGGCTTGCGCACTATCGGATGGATGTTATCGATGGCTTTCGGCTGGCGTGCTTTCGGGGTGGCCACTGTTGTTGGTGTCTTCCCTGGCACAACCCGTGGGAATGTCCGCGGAAGGGGGGGGGGGGGGGGGGGAGGGGGTGCTCCGGCCGCGAAGCGGGTGGGGCAGGAGGCGGAGGAGAGGATGCCGCGTGTGAAAGGGTGTGGGGTGGGGAACAGGGTGGAGGGGGGAGGCGCGGGATGGACACGATACGACAAGAACAGTCCGCCTTAATAACACCGACACCCTTCGGGGAAATATAATTTAATTTCTTTCCTTCAAACGTGAATTGAATTCTGGGCTGCTTTCTTCCCTTTCTTTCGCGGCCCTTTGCCGGCCTGCCTCTCTCGCGTCCCTTTGATCCTCATCATCCTCGTGCCGCTGGTTATTTAGCTTCCACTTACACCGCGCCTTCGCGCCGCGCCGCCCCCGCAGCGGACACCACCGCGTCTCCCCTGTCCCTTCTCGCTCCTCCACCTTTCCGCCTCCACGCTGCTGTCGCGGCCAGGGAGAGCACTTGGCATCATACGCTCACCTCGGTACTCGTCACAGCGAAGGCGCACAGCGATCCCTATTACACGATGGGGAAAACACAACTGATCCGGAAAATACAAAACTGGCCACTAAAATTGCTATACCAAGAAGAAATGCAGATGATAAACGGGTATTCATTGGACAAATATATTATACTAGAACTGACATGTGATTACATTTTCACGCAATTTGGGTGCATAGATCCTGAGAAATCAGTACCCAGAACAACCACCTCTGGCCGTAATAACAGCCTTGATACGACTTGGCGTTGAGTCAAACTGAGCGTGGATGGCGTGTACAGGTACAGCTGCCCGTGCAGCTTCAACACGATACCACAGTTCATCAAGAGTAGTGACTGGCGTATTGTGACGAGCCAATTGCGCGTCCACCATTGACCAGACGTTTTCAGTTGGTGAGAGATCTTTAGAAAGTGCTGGCCGGGGCAGCAGTTGAACATTTTCTGTATCCAGAAAGGCCCGTACAGGACCTGCAACATGCGGTCGTGCATTATCCTACTGAAATGTAGGGTTTCACATGGATCGAATAAAGGGTAGAGCCACGGGTCGTAACACATCTGAAATGTAACGTCCACAGTTCAAAGTGCCGTCAATGCGAATAAGAGGTGACCGAGACGTGTAACAAATGGCACCCCATACCACCACGCCGGGTTATACGCCAGTATGGCGATGACGAATACACGCTTCCAATGTGCATTCACCGCGATGTCACCACGGATGCGACCATCTTGATGCTGTAAACAGAACCTGGATTCATCCGAAAAAAATGACGTTTTGCCATTCGTGCACCCAGGTTCGTTGTTGAGTACAGCGTCAAGGGTAGCTGACAGTCCATGCTGCTGCAAACGTCGTCGAACTGTTCTTGCAGATGGTTGTTGTCTTACGAACGTCCCCATCTGTTGACTCAGGGATCGAGACGTGGCTGCACGATCCGTTACAACCATGCGGATAAGATGCCTGTCATCTCGACTGCTAGTGATACGAGGCCGTTGGGATCCAGCACGGCGTTCCGTATTACCTTCCTGAACCCACCGATTCCATATTCTGCTAACAGTCATTAGATCTCGACCAACGCGAGCAGCAATGTCGCGATACGATAAACCGCAATCGCGATAGGCTACAATCCGACCTTTATCAAAGTCGGAAACGTGATGGTACGCATTTCTCCTCCTTACATGAGGCATCACAACACCGTTTCACCAGGCAACGCCGGTCAACTGCTGTTTGTGTATGAGAAATCGGTTGGTAACTTTCTTCACGTCAGCACGTTGTAGGTGTCGCCACCGGCGCCAACCTTGTGTGAATGCTCTGAAAAGCTAATCATTTGCATACCACAGCATCTTCATCCCGTCCGTTATATTTCGGGTCTGTAACATGTCATCTACGTGGCGTAGCAATTTTAATGGCCAGTAGTTTATTTGCAATAACGCTGACACGGCCCTGACTCTTGTTAACGAATATCGCTGAGAAGTACCAATTGGGCTGAGGCCGGTCTGGGTATATGGGTTGCGGAGAGCGGCGTGCATCTGCCTAGTGAGCAAGAGACTCGAGTTCGAATCCCAGCCTTGGTAAAATTTTTCATTCGTCACATCAGTCTGAGTACAGACACCATAGGTGTTTGAGCCTTGGAAAGGCCTCTGGAACCATCTAGCACCATTTGATTAAATCACACAAGATGCTGGAAACGGCCACCGTTGACGTCGATGAACGTTGTGCTAGATTTGTCAAATTATCAGACGCACTCAGCATCTATGCCTGAGGAACGGCAGCAATTGTGTGTTCAGTTTATTCTGTAACTCTTCGAGTGTATAAGGTTATATTTGTACACCCGTCCCTTCAATTTACTGCACAGGTAAAACTCACAGAGAGAGGGATTAGGGGATCGGTATGACCAGAAGATTGCATTCCCTCGGCTGATTGTCCTCTCTTCAGCGAACGCCTCCTGCACTCGTGACAAGGCTGTAAGGTGCTGTGTGCTGTTGTTCACACCATTTCAGATAAGAATACATCGAGGTTGTACCGAGACCTTCTCATCTGAAACAGGCGGCCGTTGTGGCCGAGCGTTTCTAGGCGCTTCAGTCCGGAACCGCGCCAACGCTACGGTCGCAGGTTCAAATCCTGCATCGGGCGTGAATGTGTGTGATGTCCTTAGGATAGTTAGGTGTAACTAGTTCTGAGTTCTAGGAGCCTGATGACCTCAGATGTTAAGTCCCATAGTGCTCAGAACCATCTGAGCCATTTCATCTGAAATAGGTAGAAATAGGCCATTTTTTACCAACATGCTAATTAGACTGTATTACACATCCAAATTCAGCATATCACTTCCCTCTACATACTAAAAATTATTTTCAGCACGCTCATTGTGATATATTTTCTTTTTTTTTTTTTACTTTTCTTCGACATTTGCATTACATAAATTATATTCTCATCAACTAGGTAGTAACAAATCATATGTATCCATTTAATCAATTGTTAAGCATTCAATTCGCTGTAACCTTAGAGAAATCTTTATTGTAACAATGAGAAGTCTTTGATATTAGATTCAGAAGCATCCGACCCACCTTACATTTCAAGGCGGTGGATTACTCTGTACTGTTAATGAAATAAATAAATAGATAAATGTTGTTCCGTCTCACAGAAAATACGCATTCAGTAGCTCATTTTCTATTACCTGATCTAAAAATGACTCTGAGCACTATAGGACTTAACTGCTGAGGTCATCAGTCCCCTAGAACGTGGAACTACTTAAACCTAACTAACTTAAGGACATCACACATCCATGCGCGAGGCAGGATTCGAACCTGCGACCGTAGCGGTCGCACAGTTCCACACTGAAGCGCCTAGAACCGCTCGGCCACACCGGCCGGCTTAGCTGATCTACTTATGGATTAAACAGTTTCTTGGTATATCATTTGGCATTAACAGCTTGCTGAAGGAATCGTGCTACTTCGAGGACACAGCTCTTCAAAGTAGTGCAGAGTGTTATACGTGGGGGACAGTGTACCTAGGAACACGTGGTGTTCCCTGGTCGCTGTTCAAATTTATTGACCGATTTTAAAGTCACGTGAAAGAACGCGCCCTAGAGATCGCCACAAGTAGTTTCCTGCATTTTCTACTGTTTTTATTGTTGTGGGACATGAGATTGTGTTTTTTGCAGCGTTTGTAGATATTACGACTTCCACTTATTTAAGTGCTATTTTGAGGACACTGCTAATTCTTCTGTTACAGAGTTATGTGGCGAGTAAAATTCTGTATCTTTTTTATAACTAGTTACCCAAAGTGTGGGTAGTTAAGTCATACTTCATCAGTCGTGCACCATCTTGTACCTTGAAAACAAATATTTTTATCATGAAACACGTCATCTTAGTGAATGAACTTAGTTTCTTTAATGTCTTAACAATTTTCCATGTCTCGTAAATGGAATAGCTGCAAACAGCTTCTGTTTCAAAATGTTTTTCACTTGTAACTTGTTTTTGATAATAGTTCTTCCTAATTTGATTTCAGTTACTAATTATTGGTATGAAGTATACTAATAATGTAACGCAGAGATTATTATAACCGTTATTCGGGAAATAAGTTCAAACAGGTTGAGAAACGCAAACGACAGAGAAAAGCCGATGAATCTTTGTAAAGATGTATCTCTAGTACGTCTGTCGTATCGCTCTTTTCTGTTCTGAGCACACAGTGCCGGCCGCTGTGGCCGAGCGGTTCTAGGCGCTTCAGTTAGAAATCGCAGGTTCAAATCCTTCCTCGGGCATAGATGTGTGTGATGTCCTTAGGTTAGTTAGGTTTACGTAGTTCTAAGTCAAGGGGACTGATGACCTCAGATTTTAACTCATAGTGCTTAGAGCCATTTGAACCATTTTTTGAGCACACAGTGAGGTCGCTAAGAAACTTAGAACAACAGTGTCTCCTACCAAGTATAGGTGTCCAATGCGTGGTTTCTCCTGATGCCATGCAGCCCACGTAAAATTCCGTCATACATTTCCTTCTTCATGACAATTCTCGGCCGCACACTGCAGGGGCAATGAGGAAGCCCAGCAGTGTTTCGATGGAAGGTGTTTGATCAATTACCATACAGCCGTGACTTGGCTCCCTCTGATGTTTGTCGCTGCTCACATGAACCGCTGACTATGGAGACAACATTTTCACACAGACAACGACCTGCAGACCAGCGGAGAGAGGTAGTGGAACCCACAGCCTACTATGACGAGGGTATTGGAAGGTTAGTACAACGCAATGACAAATGTGTAAGTCGGAGCGGCGACTGTATAAAAAATATCTGGAAAATGCAGCAGACTGTTGCAAATAAAACAGTTTTGATTTTCACTGCGGTTTCCATTTCGCGACAGGTCAAACCTTACTTTCCGAATAGCGCTCGTACAATATTTTCTCGATTGCAAATGACTTTAAATTTGAACAGAATATTTGTTCCTATATATTCCTACATGTTGCACTTTGGAAGAGTTCATGACATTTGGAGTAACCGCACTTCTCAAGAATAATGTTTGTAATTTCAGAAAAATACTGTAGAACAAATGAAATGAATCCAGAATGATCTGGCAGGAATTTTCAAACAAAGTTGATGTTACAGTGAAAACTTTTATTAAAGGGCTGGGTAGAGGCCAAAAACAGAAAAGTGTTTCAAGGTACAACAGTCTCTCCTACTGTAGGGGATTTTCTGATGCCTAATGGAGGATGATCTGTCAGCTCGCATACCCTGGCGGATTGAACCAGCCCAGGCCTCATCTGAAGAAATGAAAAACTGAGGATCCAAAACTCTTCAATTCCACTTGACTCAGATACCATTGGCAGATTTCAAAACGTGAGAGGTGATCTGGGCACTTTAACTCATACACTTTCTGTGATGGGCAGTTCTCCTGCTTGGTTTCAAGGATAAACTACGAATCTTAATTACTCATACTTAGTCCCTCCAATGGTAAGCAGCATAACGGGTAACAAATTTCCTCCATCGGATTGGATCAGCTGCCAGGTTTCCATCTCCCTACCAGTTCACGTGCATTCGCTGAAGACTCTTTGCAAAAGTTCGTTTGCAGGTTTTACGAGACCTTCCTACATTTCTGTAGTTGATTTCCACAGCAATGTTGATTTGGAAGTTTTTCGGTCTTTTATGTGTAGAGCACACATCCTAAAGTTTCAGTCTTCTTTCATCAATAACTTTACGTAGGCGGCGTAGGCCACTTCTTCTCATAACATCATTATTTGAAACACGGTCGCCGTAGTTGATCTTCACAGTCCACTTTAATCATCGTTGGTGAACTACATTATGTTCGTGTACTGTATTTACCGATATTTTTCCGGTCTCACATGTGTATGTGGCTGAGTAGGATGATAGAGGGGTACAGCCCAAGCTTTGTGAACGTGCTTATCGAGTCTCATTGCCGTATGGATCGCATTCGTTGGGACACTGCCGGAACTTTCCCATTTTTACTGCTGATGTCTGCGTCTATAGATGTTGGACAAAAATATGGAACTACCGAAAAGACAACATATTACCATGCCTAATAGGGTGTAGGACAATAATTTGTATTCACAGCGGCTTTCAGTCGTCTCGAAATGGTTATATACAGGTCGTGTACGGGTTTCAAGAGAATCTTATACCAATATTCCTGCAAAGTAGTGGCAAGTTCAGTTAACTATGATAGAGGTAGATAGCGAACAAGCACCCCTCTTTCCAAAGTAGACCACAAAGTCTCAATACCGAGCGAGGTGGCGCAATGGTTAGCACTCTGGACTCGCATTCGCGAGGACGACGATTCAAACCCGCGTCCGGCCACCCAGATTTATGTTTTCCGTGATTTCCTTAAATCACTCCAGGCAAATCCCGGGATTTTTTCCTTTGAAAGCGAACTGCCGATTTCCTTCCCCATCCTTGACACAGTCCGAGTTTGTGCTCCGTCTCTAATGACCTCGATGTCGACAGGACGGCTAAACACAAAATTTCTTCATTCCTTTCTTCCTAAAAAGGCTCGATAATATTGAGATGTGTGAGTGGTGGCCAGGGGAGATGCGATAATTCTTCCTCGCGCACGAAAGAGCACTCGTGGCCGATGCGAGCTATGTGAACATCTAGGAGCATAGCATCACCATGGCGGAATAAACATTGTATCACGGAATGGAACTGATCAGCCGAAATGGTCACATAATTTGGCAGTAATGCGACCTTGCAGAGAGTACCGTGATGTGGCTGTCCAAATCATCGCCATACACTCTTGGACGTCAACTCGGCGAGAATTTGGAAACAGTGTGAAACTGGCTGCATCCGACCAAATGACTTTCTCCCATTACTCCATCGTTCAAATTACACAGCTTCGGTACCACGCTTTCCTGTTACGGGGATAGGCATCACTGGCTCGTGGTTCTCGAATTCCATCTCGCTTTGCAATCCTCGATTTGTGGAGCTCCTTTCGTGTTGTTTTGGTGCTGACAGGGCTTGTAGGTGCCACATTCAGTTTTGCAGTGACTTTTGCAACTACCGTCCTCGTATTTGTCGTCACTACAATAACTGTGTGTCACGACCAATTCGTCTGCGTTGTGACTTAGTGTATAACTTTCTCTGTATGCAGTATAAATCTCTAGACGGTACGTCTTGAAACACCAAACACTTACCGAGCGAGGTGGCGCAGTGGTTAGGCACTGGACTCGCATTCGGGAGGACGACGGTTCAATCCCGCGTCCGGCCATCCTGGTTTAGGTTTTCCGTGATTTCCCTAAATCACTCCACGCAAATGCCGGGATGGTTCCTCTGAAAGGGCACGGCCGACTTCCTTCCCCATCCTTCCCTAATCCGATGAGACCGATGACCACGCTGTCTGGTCTCCTTCCCCAAACCAACCAACCAACCACCAAACACTTCCGCTATCCTTGTTTACGGAAACACACAATTTGCCCACAATCGAATTCCCTTATCTCCGACATAATGCACTCACAAGTATACAGAACACTGTTCTGACCACGACTGACACTTGAAACGTATTAAGGGCATCGTACAAGTACCGTTCGTGGTGAAACACAACAACGCAACCTCCACGCTGAACTAGCTTCAAATGGCTCTGAGCACTATGGGACTTAACATCTGAGGTCATCAGTCCCCTAGACTTAGAACTACTTAAACGTAACTAACCTAAGGACATCACAAAAATCCGTGCCCGAGGCAGGATTAGAACCTGCGACCGTAGCAGCAGCGCGATTCCGGACTGAAACGCCTAGAACCGCTCGGCTCCAATGGCCGGCGCTTGGCTAGCAGTTGCATTTATACTGAGGGTACAAAACTCGTTGGACAGCAATAAGCACATACACAGACGGAGGTAGTATCGCGTACAGAAGATACAAAAGGAAGTGCATTGGCGGAGGTGTCATTTGTATTCAGGTGATTCACCCAAAAAGGTTTCCGACGTGATTAGGCCGCAGGACGGGAGTTAACTGGCTTTGAACGCGAAATAGTAGTTGGAGCTCGATGCACGGGTCATTCCATTTCGGAAATCGTAAGGGAATTCAATACTCCTAGACACACAGTGTCAAGAGTGTGCCGAGAATTCAAACTTTCAGGCATTACCTCTCACCACGGACTACGCAGTGGCCGGTGGCATTCTTTTAACGAACTGGGGCAACGGCGTTTGTATATATTTGTCAGTGCTAACAGACAAGCAACACTGAGTGTAATAATCTCAAAAATCAACGTGGGGACGTACGAAGAATGTATCCGTTAGGACAGTGCGACGAAACTAGGTGTTAATAGGCTATGGCAGCAGGCGACCGACTCGAGTGCCTTTGCTAACAGCGCAACGCCTGCAGCGCCTACCCTGGGTTCGTGAACATGTCGGTTGGACCCTACACGTCTGGAAAACCGTGATCTACTCAGATGAGTCCCGATTTCAGTTGGTAAGAGCTGATGTGTAGAGTTCGGGTGTGCTGCAGACCCCACGAAGCCATGGACGCAAGTTGTCAACAAGGCACTGCACAAGCTGGTAGTATCTCGATAATGGTGTGGGCTCTGTTTGCATTGAATGGAGTCGGTCATCTGGTCCAACTGAGCCGATCACAGACTGGAAACGGTAACGTAACGTTCGGCTATTTAGAGACCATCTGCAGCCATTCATGAACTTCATGTTCACAAACAACGGTGGAATTTTTATTGATGGCAATGTGCCATGCCACCGGGGCACAGTTGTTCGCGATTCGTTTGAAGAACATTCGCACAATTCGAGCGAATGATTTGGCCAGCCAAATCCCCCGACATAAATCCCATAGAACATTTATGGGACATAACCAAGAGGTCAGTTCGCACAACTTCCTGCGCCGGCAGCACTTTTGCAATTGTGTATTGATGTAGAGACAGTGTGGCTTAATATTTCAGCAGGGTACTTCCAACGATTTGTTGAGTCCATGCTACATCGAGTTGCTGCTAATTCTCCAGGCAAAAGGAAGTGGGACACGATATTAGGAGGTATCCCATGACTAAATATCACCTCAGTGTATTTTATTTTGCACAGTTTGTTTTTTCTTCCCTGCTTCAAAAATGGTTCAAATGGCTCTGAGCACTATGGGACTCAACTGCTGTGGTCATAAGTCCCCTAGAACTTAAAACTACTTAAACCTAACTAACCTAAGGACATCACACACATCCATGCCCGAGGCAGGATTTGAACCTGCGACCGTAGCGGTCGTGCGGTTCCAGACTGTAGCGCCTTTAACCGCTCGGCCACTCCGGCCGGCTTTCTTCCCTGGACGTTTGTTGTAATGTGTCACGCAGATCATTAACTGAATGTACGGTACCCCATCTGATTAAAAATATCCGGTCACCTATTAGTGGAAATTAATATGGGGTGTTTCCACCCTTCGCCCTAGTGACGGCTTGAGCTCCTCTGGGGACACTTTCAAGGAGGTGCCTGTATGTCTGTGGAGGAATGGCAGCGCATTCATTCTCAAGAGGAGAAACCAGAGAAGTTGTTAGTAAGGTAGAACCTTGGGTCTGGAGAGGTATCGACCTTCTAACTTATCCATTGGTTTCAGGTCGGGACTGTATCCAGGTCAGTCAATTTGAGGAATGTTACCGTCAGCCGGCCGGAGTGGCCGTGCGGTTCTAGGCGCTACAGTCTGGAGCCGAGCGACCGCTACGGTCGCAGGTTCGAATCCTGCCTCGGGCATGGATGTGTGTGATGTCCTTAAGTTAGTTAGGTTTAATTAGTTCTAAGTTGTAGGCGATTGATGACCTCAGAAGTTAAGTCGCATAGTGCTCAGAGCCATTTGAACCATTTTTTTGTTACCGTCAGATCACCGAAGTTAAGCGCTGTCGGACTGTGCTAGCACTTGCATGGGTGACTATCCGGTCTGCCGAGCGCTATTGGCAAGCGGGGCGTTCTCGGCCCTTTTGAGGCAAACTGAGTTGCTACTTGACTGAGAAACAGCGGCTCTGGCCTCGTAAACTGACACACGGCCGGGAGAGCGTTGTGCTGACCTCATGTCCCTCCGTATCCGCCTTCGACCTCAGGATGAGACGGCGGCCGGTCGGTACCGTTGGACCTTCATGGCTTCTTCGGGCGGAGTTTTTTTTAATGTCCACAAACTATTGCCTCACACTTGCTGCTTTATGACAGGATGCATTGCTGTGCTGACACAAACAATATCTTCATATCCTTCCGCATTTAACTTTTCTTAAGCGCAGTAAAGGGTCCACGCCCTAAACACGGATAACATCCCCCCCCCCCCCCCTACTATAACACTACCTCCTTCGTGCTTCACTGCTGGCACTATATATTGTATTGTATTTTAACCGGAGGCCCAGAAACGACGGAGAGGCTCCGCCCCCGCCGCAGCTGCAGTGGTCCACAACCCCACGACGACTACTGCAGTCCACTTCACCCCTCCGCCGCCCCACATTGAACCACTCTTTCAGAGTTATTGTGCGGTTCGGCCCCCAGTGGATCGTCTCACACCAGACGAGTGTAACCCCTACATTTCCGTAGTAGAGTAATGGTGCTGTACGCGTACGTGGAGAATTTGTTTGGGCAGCAATCGCCGACATAGTGTACCTGAGGCGGAATAAGGGGAATCAGCCCGCATTCGCCGAGGCAGATGGGAAACCGTCTAGAAACCATTCACAGACTGGCCGACTCACCGCACACCAATGTATAGAGCTGACAGCGCCACACCTCCAGGAAGACAGAGTTCAGCGTCCCCTGTCAACGCTGATTTAACCAGCCGCCCATCACTGATCGGCCAGTTCGGTCGGAGACTTCGAGAGCATCAGTACTGAGTAATGGGAAGACGTTATTTAGTCTGCGTTCTGCGAGTAGTAATAGAATGTCAATTTAATTGCATGTAGAAGTCACAAGAAGCACGGGAAGTTAAGTATTGTTTCTTCCCGCTAGAAATTAAGTTTTCTATTAATCTGAAAGTGTTATGTACAGATGATTTTAGATTCCAACCACCGACCATCGCAACTTCTCTTCTTCCCAGTTTTCGTCAGTGCTGATTCCCACAGTAGCCGACCAACAAAAAGTATGCTGTGTTAAACTAACCTGTGTTTTCCTGCCATATCTGAGACTCTTAGTTTTTAAGTTGCTTAATTTTACGAATGATAGCAGCGAAACAAAACGTAACGCCCTCGAGGATTGCCTGTGTTCAGCGGCACCAGGGTATAATGTGCCCATACTGAGGGGTTGCAGTGTTGTGATTCACTTGTGTCGGTCATCGGCAATCGGATGGCGCTCGCCAAGCCTGTCTGCGCACAATCTGTTTTGGCTCTGCAAGCAGGAAGTGTGCTGATTTTAGAGGAGAACAGTGTTTTGAACATCCATTCTAGAGTACAATCATGTTGACCGATGGGTACATACTCGTACTGAACAACTTCAGCCACTTGAACAAGGTCGCATTGTGGGACTGCAGTAAACTGGACGGACATACCGACAGATTACTGCGCGTGTTGAGCACAGTGTATCGGTGTCATGTCCCTGCTTCAAGCAGTGAACAGGGGAACATTCCCACACCCGTATACCTGGTTCTGGACGACCGTGCAGTACAGGCGCACGGCGAGATCGACTCAATACGAGCAGCGGTGACCAACAAACATCATCCACGGACAGCACTTATGCACATGTTGCACCTACCGTGCAAGTAGCACAGGGAACTGCTACAGTACTAATATAACGTATGCCTCTGGCTAGTCTACCACTGACACCATGACACCAACAAAAAATGGCTCTGAGCACTATGGGACTTAACGTCTGAGGTCATTAGTCCCCTAGAACTTAGAACTACTTAAACCTAACTAACCTAAGGACATCACACACATCCATGCCCAAGGCAGGATTCGAACCTGCGACCGTAGCGGTCGAGCGGTTCCAGACTGTAGCGCCTAGAACCGCTCGGCCACTCCGGCCGGCACGACACCAACAATCATGGCCCCTGGAGAGTGGAATGGCGCTCTGTTCGTTTGTATGCGAGTGATGGACACACATGTGTGTGGTGTAGCTCTGGTTAGCTGCCTATTTCGGAGTGCATTTGCGCACGACAGACAGGTCCCACCCAAGGCTTCTTGGTGTCCAGGGTCTTCAGTTACATCTCACGGTCACATGTGGTGTTTTACAGGATCAGGTAACCAGTGGTCGCTACAGTGCGCAGACTGTCATCCCCATGCTGGCATCATTTGTTCGAGGAGAAGTTGACGTGCTTTTTCAGCAGGATATTGCACGTCCACATATGACTGCTGCGCCGTGACGTAGTCCGCGTGCTATGAAACAACTGCTCTGGCCACCAAGATCACCAGTTCTCTCGGCTATTGAACACGTATGACAAATGATGAAGCGTGAACTTAATCCTTCTCCAGAACCTGCTAGAACCATTGCCGATTTGCAACAAACGGCTCCTTCTCCAGAACCTGCTAGAACCATTGCCGATTTGCAACAAACGGCTCAAGATGCTTGGGACATTCTATCGCAGGATGCTTTGCGGCCCCTTCATGATCATTTGCACGTGAGAATACACACCCGCGTTGTTAACAGAGGGGGTACGCTATGTATGTTTGGACATTTTTAACTGTGACGTGTTACTTTCATTTGATCTGAATTTGTTAGCGTATACTCATACAGTGACGAACTACGTGTCACATCACTTGTGAACAAACTGACATTGTCCCTGAGGGTCATGCATTATTTACCGGAAGTGTACGTAAAAATGGAACTGCTTATCCTAAAATCACTTCAGACGGGGCGAGACGGACTTCGCGAATGGCAGGACTCCTCCGATCCTCCACCCCCCCCCCTCCCTCCACCTTCTTTCATAACGGACGTCACGTCACCTTCGCAGAGCCATACGGCTCGATCGACGATATACTGTGGGTATCACCGCTACCGACCGTCATATACACTTCTTGACAAAAAATTAATCGCCCAGAAGTCGAGGGAGGAATGAAATAAAACTTCACTCGTTGAGAAGAAATGTGATGTTATTTCGACGATTTAAATAACTAGTAAAATTACACTTTCTTCGGAGAGTAAGCCTACCTATCAGTATGACGTCGTACACCCTCTGAACTGTAGGCATGCAGCGTTTCGGCGCCGGCCGCGGTGGTCGTGCGGTTCTAGACGCTCCAGTCCGGAGCCGCGCTGCTGCTACGGTCGCAGGTTCGAATCCTGCCTCGGGCATGGATGTGTGTGATGTCCTTAGGTTAGTTAGGTTTAATTAGTTCTAGGGGACTGATGACCACAGCAGTTGAGTCCCATAGTGCTCAGAGCCATTTGAACCATTTTTGAGCGTTTCGGCTGGGAAGAGTGTCATGAAGCTGTTGAACCCTCTCCTGAGGGAAGCTGATTCACAACCGTTGGTCCTTGATATCTTGGATACTGTCCCTTGGACGGACTTGACACGCGAGCCGGACCCACATATATTCTATCGGGGACAGACCTGGAGATCTTGCTGGCTACAGAAGAACCTCAACATCAAATAGCCAGTTCACAGACACGTGCTATGTGTGGAAGAGCATAGCTCTATTGAAACATGACCCCACTGTATTGCCACCGGAGAAGTATCATATGGACCGGAGGATGACCGTGATGTACCATTGTGTCATCATAGATCCCTCACATTCTACCAACGATTACCTAAAGTCGTACCTGGTTCCTCCCCACTCCATGGTGCCAGGATTAACACCGCTGTACCTCCCCAAACTATGGGAAGAATGGGGCCCCGCCATTCAGGTTAGTGGAGAACCGTATTCGTAGATGAACACACTGCGAAGCCATTCATCAGTATAGCTTCCCATTTAGGACAACACCCTAAAAGAATGTCCGCCGCTCGTGGTCTCGCGGTAGCGTTCTCGCTTCCCGAGCACGGGGTCCCGGGTTCGATTCCCGGCGGGGTCAGGGATTTTCACCTGCCTCGAGATGACTGGGTGTTTGTGTTGTCCTCATCATTTCATCATCATCCAGGAAAGTGGCGAAATTGGACTGAGCAAAGATTGGGTAATTGTACGGGCGCTGATAACCACGCAGTTGAGCGCCCCACAAACCAAACATCATCATCATCACCCTAAAAGAAACCCTTTGTCTTGTGGTGTTAACGGCAGCCTACGCATGGCACGGCAATTTTTACGTGTTCTCAGTTGGCAGGCGTAGATATGAAGGGGTTACTATGTGCTAGGTGCACAATACTACGATCTTCCCTTGTGATGGGACATGGTCGATTGAAACGTTGACCACCATTACGCCTGCCCTCATATTCACATGCAGTCCAACATCGGGACGCTGTCTTATTCGGACGCCCCACAAATCTGGATATTGTTCGATTCAACCAGCTGGGCAAATGGGGATCCACAAGGAGCCTCCTTTCAAACCTTGTCAGGTGCTGATAACGCTGACTCACATGAGTAAACAGCATCTCCGTGAACTTCATGCTGGTCACTCAGCTTCTGACGCTCTTCACACTCTTTATACACCCTACTGGCTGCAACACTAGACACGAAAAACACTAATGTAAAGGTCCCGGGTTCGAGTCTCTATCCGGCACGCAGTTTTAATCCACAAGGAAGTACTATATCAGCTCACACTCCGCTTCATTTGGAAACTATCGCCCAGGCTGTGGCTAAGCGTCGTCTCTGCAATATCCTGGAGTGCTAGTGCTCCAAGTTTCGCAGAAGAGATTCTGTGAAGTTTGGAACTTAAGAGATGAGGTCCTGGCAGTAACGCAGAGATGATGGGTCGTGACTCGAGCTCTAATACCTCAGTTGGTTGAATTCCTGCCCGCAAAAGGCACAGGTGCCGAGTTTAACTCCCTGTCTGGCATGGAGTTTCAATCTGCCAGTAAGATGCTTATTATATCAATGGACACTCCGTTGCAGGGCGAATGCGCTCTGGTAGCCGTGGAATTCACAGAGAATTGCAACTCTAATTATTTACATACCCGCCAATAGTGTGTATGTGTAGTAAGTTAACTTGACATCTGACCATGTCTTGTGGGTGCTTCACTTTTTTGTTAGGCAGTACAGTTGGGCACTTAGAGGCCAAATTAAAATAATGAAGAGAAAACAAATTGCTGTCGATTTGAATGTGGGGCATTATGAGCCAGTACCTACAACGACTCTGCGGAGTCAAATATGCTGGAAAGGCTTCAGTAGTTGACAACAGACGCCTGTCCGTTGCCACCCGATGACTTTTGGCCACTTAGGGCAGATGAAAGCGGTAAATGTCATATACCACGTTGTTATAATCATCCAAGATCAAATACCTGCATGTGGAAGATTAATCCTCCGAAACTGGTAGACTTTAACAAAGGACGTTGTAGCAGATGCGAATTTTACTTGGTGTGATTCATTTTAGCAGCTGTCGGTGGTTTCTGCATGTCTTCTTTAAATCTTTAACAGCTGTGCTTTATCGAAAATATTCAACAAGTTTCACATTCACCTCAACAGAAGACGTAGCTAGATTCCTTGACCGTAAATAAGAGCTTCGGGTCGCGTCGGTACCGAGGAGTACCGTAAAAGCACACTCGCGCATGTGGTGTGTGTGTGTGTGTGTGTGTGTGTGTGTGTGTGTGCGTGCGTGTGTGTGTGTGTGTGTGTTTGGCGAGTGGGTATGTGTGCGTGCGCGTGTGTGTCGGGCCAGCGTTTAGGCCGTGCTTTTCCCGGCGTCGACGGAGCAGGAGGCGCGGCGTGGGCTCCGCTTTGTGAATATTAATGCCGCTAGATGGCACCAGTGGACAGCGCGGAGGGCGTGGCCGGCGGCGGGGGCGGGGGCGGGCTCAAGATGGCGCGCAGCATCCGCCCCCTCGGCCCCCTCTCTCTCGCTCTCCTCCTCCTCCTCCTCCTCCACCTCCACCTCCGCCCCCGCCAGTGTCGCCCCCCACTTCCATCCCGGACAGCACCGGCTGTCTCTCTCGCACAGCAGTCGCTGCCGCGGCTCAGGGCAGGCAGCATCGCCGCTGCAGTGACACGCGAGCGCGCCCGGACCGCTAACTGAAACAGGACGCCGTGCGGTCGCACTCTGCAGCTCGTCTCCTGAATCCGCTGCATCCCGTAGGAAAGGGCGACAGCGCACTCTTGTCTCCAGGGACTGCGGATATCTGATGCTATCTAGCACAAACTCCAAAATTGTTCCGCATTTATAGCATGCTTTCATCGCCTCCTGAGGCAAGTCGTGTCAAATAAACTGTTGTGTACAGGGTGGACAAGATAAAACTGGGGGGTGGAAACTAGTTCACGCACATGAAGGTAGGCAACCCAACCTACATCATCCGTCCTGGGGCCAGATGCTGTAAGTTGGGTTGCCTACCTTGAGGTGCACGAAATATTTTCTGCTCCCAGCTTTACTTTACCCAGCCAGAACAACTCCTTCGGCATTAACTGCAGAACATTAACTCTGGTTCACAGCCCTCAAAAGTATTTAGCTGATTTGGTTGACATTCTGTTCTACCAAATAGTCGTTACTGGCTGTAATGAGTACCGACGATGAGAGAGAAGGTTTTGTACGAATACTTTCGTTCTCTTTCACATTTTACGTTATATGAAAAATATATTGCCGCTTTCCGTTCTCAACGCATAACACGGGTCAAAAACCATTTGTTTTTACTTGATTTTAGAATCTAAAACTACTCCTAGAAATATGTCAGGAAATGTTTCAGAGACATTTAAAATTATGTATAATCTGCTTACATTTTCAGTCGATTTTTGTCGCTTTAGTTCTTTGTATATTCATTGCAGGAAAATTGTAATTTGGAAGTTACTTTCTTATTTTTTTGTGTTACATAGCCTCAGTTTTGAAAATAGCCGCTAAGCAGCAAATGAGTCGTATTTGCCAGACTCTTTTGAGGTGGCGGTACCAGTTCGTATTGAAAGGTGAATTTTTACGAGTCTGGAGATCGTAACACGTTCCCACATGTCTTCGTTGTAGGAATTAAAGTAAGCTGATATAAAGTGTGTTTCTCGGCCCAGGAAACAGAAGGTTATTGACGCCGAGTCCATTGATGCTAAACTTATGAATGTCGAGTTACATGCTTGGACTTCTTTTAACGCCATCGTCTATAGCTTTTGCATAACAGAGTAGAAGAGAATGATGTCGCTGTGATGACTGAACCGATGGAGAATACAAAAAAATGGGATGTAGCATTTCACTGAAAGCACACTTTTTTCACTCACATTTTGAAATTTTCCCTCAAATCTTGCATGTTGTAAACGATGAACTACATAAACGCTTACATCAAGACATTCTTACCACGGAACATCGATATTAAGACCGACTGAACTCTTCAATGACGAACGATTACTGGTGCTTTTTTTTCCCTTGGAGAGGTTGATGAATGAGACATCTTACAAAAGAAAAGCATCTTCATCACCCTATTTCTCCAAATAACCTGGCATTAAACATTAAAATACTTTAACATTTCTAATTATACTCACCTTTTTGTATAATACGATGGCTGCTTCGCTGTTCTAAGTAAGTGTTTGAATAACTTTCGGGTTAAGTGTGTATTGAATAATTTTCGGGTTAAGTGGGTTATATTTGGTATTATTAATGGCCGCCATATATTGTAAATACCGTAAAATCCATACGAATTTTTATCATTTTGCATCTATAAATATGACGTGATTGAAAAAAATCTGATTGCAGCTGTGAAACTGCGTCCTAAAACATAACCAATCCACCCATTTAGAAACTAGACGTAGAAAAAAAGTTTCAGTGTGTTGATCAATACAATCATTGTCTAAAAACACTGGAGTGCAAAACTTAAGATCGAAATTGAATGTTCAAATGAGTGTGAAATCTTATGGGACTTAACCGCTAAGGTCATCAGTCACTAAGCTTACACATTACTTAACCTCAACTATCCTAAGGACAAACACACACACCCATGCCCGAGGGAGGACTCGAACCTCTGCCGGGACCAGCCGCACAGTCTATGACTGCAGCGCCTTTAGACCGCGCGGCTAATCCCGCGCGGCGAGATCGAAATTACCTGCCACAGGTTGTTTCACTGCCAAGTAACATAGTTCGATTATATCTGAACCAAATATAGAAAGACCCGCTACACTATAGTACAGAAAGTAACTGAAACAAATGCACAATGAGAGGAACCGGACTGACACTTTTATTCAAAGACAATAATTACACTGAAGCCATTGTGTTTTATAATGGTCCCTTGCCCGTTACGAAACGCGGAACATGGTTCTTTATAGGGTGTGTGATCACCGCGGACGCCAATGCATGCTCTACAACGTACTCGATGCTGACCACAAGTTCCATCACCAGCGCGGTTGACGTCCACGATAGATGTTTACAAGTAAGGGAAACGGATAGGCCTTTCCATTGGTCGAACATCCTCTCATTCCAAGAACCTGTTCTGTTCGATGCGGTCACGGATTGTCGTACATAAAAAAGAAGTCAGCGCCGTTTATTGACACACATCAACACGGACTTACAACACATCATTCTCGTGAAACACAACCAGCTCTTTACTCACACGAAGTGCTGAGTGATACTGACAAGCGATTGCAGATTGCTTCCGTATTTCTAGATTTCCAGAAGGCTTTTGACACTGTACCTTGCAAGCTGCTTGTAATCAAACTGCGTGCTTACGGAATATCGTGTGTTACGCTATTGGCTTCGTGATTTCCTGTCAGGGAGGCAACAGTCCGTAGTAATTGACGGAAAGTCATTGAGTAAAACAAAAGTGATATCTGGCGTTCCCCAAGGTTGTGTTATAGGCCCTGCTCTGCCTCATCTATATAAACGATATAGGAGACAATTGAGCACCCATCTTAGGTTGTTTGCAGATTATGCTGCCGTTTATCGTCTAGTAAAATGATCAGAAAGTTGAAACAAGTTGCAAAACGATTTAAAAAAGATATATGAATGGCGCTAAAACTGGTAGTTGACCCTAAATTATGAAGATGTGAAGTTATCCACATGAATGCTAAAAGGAATCCTTTAAATTTCGGTCAGACGATAAATCAATCTAGTTTAAAGGCCGTTAATTCAATTAAATATCTACAAATTACAGCTACGAACCACTTAAATTGGAAAGAACACATAGAAAGTGTTGTGGGAAGGCGAATCAAAAACTGCGATTTATTACCACAACACTTAGGAGATGCAACAGATCTACTAAAGAGACTGCCTACAGTACGCTTGTCCGTCCTCTTTTGGAGTATTATTGCTGCGCGGTTTGGGATGCTTGCCAGATAGGATTAACAGTGCGCATCGAGAAAGTTCCAAGAAGGGAATCACATTTTGTATTATCGAGAAATAGGGGACATAGTGTCGCGGATACGATACAGGATTTGGTGTTGACATCATTAAAAAATAGGCTTTCCTCGTTGCTGCGGGATCTTCTCAAGAAATTTCAATCAACAACTTTCTCCTCCGAATGCGAAAATATTTTGTTGAAACCGACCTACATAGAAAGAAACGATCATCATAATAAAATAAGGGAAATCAGAGCTCGCAAGGGAAGACACAGGTTCAAATGGTTCAAAGGGCTCTGAGCACTATGGGACTTAACATCTGAGGTCATCAGTCCCCTAGACTTACAACTACTTAAACCTAACTAACCTAAGGACATCACACACATCCATGCCCGAGGCAGGATTCGAACCTACGACCGTAGCAGCAGCGCGGTTCCGGACTGAAGCGCCTAGAACCGCTCGGCTACACCGGCCGGCAGACATAGGTGTTAGCTTTTTCCGCGCGCCAAAAAAGAGTAAAGTAATAGAGAATATTTGTGAAGGTGGTTCGATGAACTCCCTGCCAGGCACCAAACTGTGATTTGCAGAGTATCTACGTAGATGTAGATGAATGCACACTTGAGGACGGAGTGCAGTGTCACAATGGCGTTGACCGGTGACTGTACCGAATCTAGATTTGAAACTCAGTACTCCTATGCAACGTTAAGCCTCCCCACACCTTGACCACCAAAACGTTCATGTTCGACAGTGTTCCTTGAAGCCTTACGAGTTCCTCCTCGCGGTATATAAGGGTACGTAATACACACAGCAACGTTTTCGAACATTATCGTTTGTCTGATCAAAGTGTTCGAGTGAGGGGCACCAAAAATGGTACAAATGGCTCTGAGCACTATGGGACTTAACTTCTAAGGTCATCAGGCTGAGGGGCAGTCACTGGTCAACGTTACTGTGAAGCTGTATTCCTTCCCCAGTGTGCATCGGTCCTGACTTCTTTTTGGAGTTCCGTAATTCAATAGACAAAAACGGAATCTGTATAAGATCACTTTGTTGTCTATTAACATCTGTTTATCTCAGAAGCAGATGAGATATCAGGTTGAAAGTTATATAATGATTATAAAGAACCCGCCGCGATTGCACATAGAAACCGTTTGTTGACCTAGGTTTCGTCGCGGATAACCACGCCTTCTTCGGAACACACTAAAACTGAAAACTGCCTAAAGAGGCATGGTCCAACATTAATACAGAACGCCCAAAAGGGCAAAAGACTCGCATGAAATGTTTACCTCAGAGCCCGCAGCCCACCGAACGTTGGCTGGGGCGAGGAAGCACACTTTTGACGTTTGAGCTAAGTACACCTATTGACATGGTACACACGTACCGTTTATTTTACATTTTATGCGAGTCTCTTGCCCTTTTGGGCGTTCTGTATTAATGTTTGACCATGCCTCTTTAGGAAGTTCGCAGTTTTAGTGTGTTCCGAAGAAGGCGTGGTTATCCGCGCCGAAACCTAGGTCAACATCCGGTTTCTATTTGCAATCGAGGCGGATTCTTTATAATCATTAAATTATTCACGATTGCTGACGTGCTGCAATATTAAAAGTTGTGAAAGTTATATCGCATAGGAGTGCTATAGCATAAAGAACCCAATGGAATCAAAAGATACGGCCATTTACATATTTTGATACTCGCAAACTCACACTTTAAAATCTATAGAATACTTGATTTTGACCTAGAATCATGAAATTTGGAAATAAATTAAGTTCCACAGTGCAGGATAAGGAAAAATTTTGAAGTCTAATTTCTAATTATATAAAAATATAAAAAGTATCTTTTGCCGCTTATTGTCAGTATACGTAAACGTGTTAAGTTCACTTTTTCTCAGGAAATGGTAAAGATATAAAGTTCAAATTTACGTCAAATACTAAGGTCTGTGGTCCCTTGGTAGCGTAAAAAATTTAAGCTTCTATGTCAGTGCTATCAAAAGATACGGCCATTTATGTCACATATTTTGATGCTGGTAAACCCACTGATCAAAAGCTATAGATGGGCTGTCCCTATACTAGTATATGTCATGTTTGTACCGGACAACTCAGAGTGCGAGCTCTACTCAGACTATCCCTTTTTTTATGTTTGACAGAGCCCGACCTCCGAACAGTGGAGGCGGACGACTTCTTCCAAGGAGAGGATATTCACTGGCCTGCCCGTTCCCCCGACTTAAATCCCATCGAGCACGTGTGAGGTGCGTTGGGAGACCTACTGCATCACGTCCACATCCACCAACGACCATCCAGCGGTGTCAACAGCGCTGGCTGAGGAATAAAAAGGCATACCATAAGCACTTGCCAGTCTTGTAGCCAAGCATGGGACCGCGTTACAGAGCATGCATTGCTGTCCATAGTGATCACATACCCAATTAACAACCATTACCTGCGTTTTGTAATGAGCAAGGGGCCATCTTGAATCGCGGCAACTTCAGTGTAATTATTGTGTCTGACGACAAGTGTCATTTCTGTTCGTCCCATTGCGTATTGCTTTGCTAACTTCTGTACTGCACTGCAGCAGTTCTCTCTGTGCATGGTACAAGTTTTATCGAGCCATGTTACTTGGCAGTGACACATCCTGCGAAAGTCACGTGCTTCCTTACGTTTCGCAGACCAGTGTATTTCTTAATAGATATGTATTTCTTTGCTCTTCAATTTTAATTTAGTTTTCATTCGTTTATCTGGATCTAAACGCTGAAAACCATTGGGGAGAGCCTACCACAGAGTGCTTGCCATTGCCCCACTAGTTACGTCTTCTTGCAGGTCCATTTGTCTTTGCCGTGCAGAAATAATGGTTGCTTAAAACCGAATGAGATGCTGCAGCGGTAAGACTCTGTTCTCGTGTTCGGGAGCACTGCAGTTCCAACCCGCACAACGGATTATTCCGGTTAACGCGAACGCCGGGATGATTTTACGAAAGGGCACAGCCTACTTCGTTCCCCGTCCTACACCTATCTGAATTCGTTCTCAACCTTTTCTGATGGCCTCGCCGTCTATGGGACGTTAAAACCTTAATCTTCCTTGCTATTGACCTCTATGCTCGCTGTAATAAACTTTGTCTTCTCTTCGCGACTCCTACCGGTGCGATACGTATAGAGTTGTAGTTCACTTCAAAAATGGTTCAAATGGCTCTAAGCACTATGGGACCTAACATCTGAGGTCATCAGTCCTCTGGACTTAGAACTACTTACACCTAACTAATCTAAGGACGTCACACACATACTCGTACATGCCCGAGGCAGGGTTCGAACTTGCGACCGTAGCAGTAGCGCGGTTCCGGACTGAAGCGCCTAGAACCGCTCAGCCACAGCGGCCGGCTGTAGTTCACTCCTTGATACCTTTTTTAATACTGGTTCTTGAAACTTTGTAAGTAGGCTTTCTCGGGATACTTGGCTTCTATCTTCATGCATCCACCAGTCCAGGTATTTCAGCATCTGCATCTACATCACACTTATTCCCCAAGCCACACTACGGTGTACAGTGGAGGGTAACATGTACCATTACTAGTCGAGCCGCTGTATAAGCCCTAATTTCTCTTCGTGGTCCTTACGGGAAAGCCGGCCGCGGTGGCCGAGCGATTCTAGGCACTTCAGTCCGGAACCGCGCGACTGCTATGGTCGCAGGTTCGAATTCTGCCTCGGGCATGGATGTGTGATGTCGTTACGTTTAAGTAGTTGTAAGTTGTAGGGGACTGATGACCTCAGATGTAAAGTCCCATAGCACTCAGAGCCATCTTACGGGGAATATACATTTACAGCAGTAGAATCGTTCTGAAATCAGCCTGGTTCTCTAAATTTCCACAATAGTCCTTCGCGAAAAGAGCGTCGTCTTCCCTCCAGGGTTTCACATTCGAGTTCAGTCTCCGTAATAATTCCGTACTGACCGAACCGGCATTCACCTTGCCTCCTAACCAGCCTGACGCGCTCATTCCATTTCACATCTCTTTGGAACGTTACGCGTAGATATTTAACCGATGTGACTGTGTCAGGCAGCTCACCTACTAATGCTGTATTCGGAAGTTACAGGATTCCTTTTCCTTCTCCTCGGCATTACCTTACAGTTTTCCACATTTAGAGCTAGATGCCATTCATCATACCAACTAGAAATTTCGTCTAAGTCATCTCGTATGCTCCTACAGTCACTCAATGATGACACCTTTCCGTAAACCACAGCGTCATCAGCAAATAGCCGACGATTGCTCCTCACCCCGTCCGTCAGATTATTTACGTATGTAGAGGATAGGGGCCGACGTAACACACTTTCCCGCCCACGACGCTCTCCCGTTCATCGAACAAACCCGTAACCTTAAGTGCTGTTCTTCGTTTTGTAAGTTCAATATCTCCTATTATCCCTCTCCGGTACGACGTATTACCACTGAGTACACGAACATCTCATAACAGAGTCCACGATGTAAGTACAACAAGGCTGTGCAGTTTTCTAGTATGGGTCGTTCTAGTATTTTATAAGCAAATTCCATTTGAGACTGATTGCATTTTCTCAGTATTCTATGAATGAATCAAAGTCTATATCTTCTTTACCTATGACTGAGAATATCTGAGCATTCCACTGCAGATCCTTACAAATTGTTACACTAAAGCATTTATATGGGTTCACCGGTTGCAATTGCGACTCATGCATAGGATACTATTCTTTCGTGTTGCGAAATGCACAATTTTACACATCTGAATATTTAAATCGCATTGTCAGTCCTTACACCACTTTGATACCTTATCAGCATCCGTCTAAAAATGATGGAAATTTCTCCAAACAGTTGGCCACTTCATTATAGATAACTGCTACCGAAAGTCTCGGGTAATGCGTAATCCCTTCCTCAATGACAGCATTCTCAGTTTCCTGTGGAAACAAACTTTTAGCTACCTCAAACGCATGTGATTGAATCACCTATAGCTTGCGCGGCAGTTACTTCAATTTTATATAAGATGTTTGACTACTACAGGTACAAACAAAAGATGCGAGTAGAGGGTAATGAAGCAGGGAAATAGTCCAATAAAGATAGGTGCGAAAGCCAACGGTTTCCTCGAAACTACGTATTATGACTGAGTATATGAACACCTGATAACATAGTCCACGAGAATCTGCAAATATGGACTTGAACGCAAACACATCACAAGTGTTACACATAAGCACCGTCCATGTGAAGGCGACCTACAGCACAACTCCTCATCGACTCCCGTATCCGTTCAAAACATAACAGGCGTGTTCCGAATGCGCTGACAACGACACGCAGTGCGTCCGAGAATATACCAAAACTTCCAAATATCAGTAGCATATACATCCAGTGGTGCCTTTGACATTAAGTGTGATGTAATATTGGCATGACTGGACGTCTACATACGCCTATCGAGGAAACAATTGGTTTCCCGGCCTAGATTTATCAGTATTATTTTCCTGTTTCGTTGCCTTCTACACACACCTTTTGGTTGGACGTACAGTATCCAAGCATCCTCTATACAAGAACTGGATGTGAAGTAAAAAAACACTCATGTTCAGAGAAAACAAAACACCTTGAACGATTAGAGGTGGGGCGTACATATTCACAGAACTTGTACATTAGTGTGTTCTGCAGTAATGATTAGCATTTGAACCACGTCGGCCCACGGGTTTAAGGTCAACATCGGTATCGTGGTGCAACAGCACTGACCGGTAGAATTGTGCTTGCGGCTCTCGTTGTCGCTGTAAACCGAAGGTAATGGATCAATATGGTTTGAGCAGACGTTCAGGATGCCTCGCACACGTACAAGCGAATTGTACCGCCAAATCAGTGGATTTGAAAGAGAGAGAATTACTGGCATGAGAGAATGTGGTGCATCCATCTGTGAGACTATTACTCGTGTGCAACGAAGTGTTTCAGCAGTGCAACGAGTGTGTGCAGAATGGTTCATGGAAAGCCGTAGACCACGACGAGGTGGGTCAGGTCACATCACACAGACCACCCACCAACAAGATCGACACCTTGTTCGAAAGGCATTTCAGAACAGATCTGCGATCTCCGCGGTTCTGGCGCAGCAGTGGAACAGTGTAACGCCCCATACACTATCAGTGGTGACAGTCCGTTGCAGTTTATTACGCCATGGGTTACGTGCGCGTCGTCCACTTCTCCACCCACCTTTGACGAATGTGCAGAAGAATGCTAGACGTCAGTGGTGTGTGGAACGACGTCACTGGGGACAAGACTGGCATCAGATAGTGTTTACGAACGAATCCAGGTTCTGTTTTTTTGAAAATGATGGCTGCATTTTGGTTTGCTACAGACAGCTGGAGCGGCATCACAGAAGACAAACAGCGCCAACTCGAGCCCTTGTGGTGTGGGGGGGCTATTGGGTACAACCACAAATAACCGTCGCCGCTTGTCCAGGGCACTGTGACCATTGTGGCCTACGTGACCGATATCTTGCGAGCCGTAGCCATTCCCTTTCTGCGCAACTCACCAGACGCCATTTTCCAGCAAGACAATGCACGACCACATGATGTTGCACGAACACGTGCCTTCTTGGAGTCACAGGATGTCAGCTTTTTGTCCTGGCCCGCCAGATCGGCAGCCTCGTCGCCAGTCGAAAATTTGGGAAAGGACGCCGATTTGGCAAAACTGTGTAGGTAGGCTATATATGTTTTCTTATTGGCAACGTTACGTAGCGCTCTGTATGAAAATCACTGGCTGTGCTGTGTGCAGTCTGTGGCTAGTTTGCATTGTTGTCTGCCAGTGTAGTGTTGGGCAGCTGGATGTGATCAGCGCGTAGCGTTGCGCAGTTGGAGGTGAGCCGCCAGCAGTGGTGGATGTGGGGAGAGGGATGGCGGAGATTTGAAATTTGTAAGACTGGATGGCATGAACTGCTATGTATATTATGATTTTTCATGACTATTAAGGTAAATACATTGTTTGTTCTCTATTAAAATCTTTCATTTGCTAACTATGCCTATCAGTAGTTAGTGCCTTCCGTGGTTTGAATCTTTTATTTAGCTGGCAGTAGTGGCGCTCGCTGTATTGCAGTAGTTCGAGTAACGAAGATTTTTGTGAGGTAAGTGATTTGTGAAAGGTATAGGTTAATGTTAGTCAGGGCCATTCTTTTGTAGGGATTATTGAAAGTCAGATTGCGTTGCGCTAAAAATATTGTGTGTCAGTTTAAGCACAGTCATGTGTAATTATTCTAAGGGGACGTTTCATATGTCGACCCTTAGCTGAGGATACCTCACTGGAATCTTCTGATTTTTTTCTTGTAGTTTGTGTAATTAGTGTAGCTATTGTTTATTGCTAGCGCGTAATTGTAGAGAGAATCTCCTTTGTAGTTGTAGTCTTTCATTGTTGTACAGTAAAACAGTTGTGGCATGCGTGTAGATTTTCACCAAGTATTTCGCAGCTGCGCTTGCAATTAACTAGATATTATTTTCAGTGCTATGTTAATGTGTTCTCTTATTTTTGCTCTTCAAATTGTGTTTTTCTGTGTTGTCGTGTGAAATATTGTGACAATAATGGCGTGTGAAAAACGTAATACTAGGCTCCAAAGTAAACTGAGAAATGACAGTGGAGACGAAAGCAGTGTGTTAGCGCCACCATGTAATGAATTAACTAATGTTCAAAGTAGTAATTTGGTAATTGTGCATAGGGAAATGGAGCGGGCTGCAAATAATGGCGTAGGCATTGAAACAATTAGTGAACAGGGAAGCATTATCGATCGATCGGTCGGCAACAGCTCGCCTCATGATTCCGAAATGACAGGACACGATCTTGCAAATACTGTAGATTCAGGTTTTGCGTCCTCACCGTTTTCTCAAATAAGTCAAGACACATTTTCTGCTTTTCAAAATGCGAATATTGCCGGTTCAAATGCAATGCCGAATAGCACTGAGGAACATGTTTCAGACACCAGTGCACTGTTATTACAGTTAATGCAACAAATGGGACAAAGGCTACAAAAGTTAGACACAACGCCTGAACAAAATCAGAAACAAATGGAACAAAATCTTCAAAAGTTAGACACAATGGAACAAAATCTTCAAAACTTAGACACAATGGAACAAAATCTTCAAAATTTAGACACAATGGAACAACACCATAGACAAACACAGCACAGCCAGTGATTTTCATACAGAGCGCTACGTAACGTTGCCAATAAGAAAACATAAACAGCCTACCTACAACTGAAGAAGTAAAAAAAAAAAGAAAAAAAACGAAGGAGGAGCTGTCAGCCATTTCTAAAAATGACTACAAAAATGTTTCGAACAGTGGAAGCACCGGTGGTACAAATGTATTAGTTGTAATAGAGAGTATTTTGAAGGGGATAAGGTTGTTTTGTAAACAATAAAGAAAATATATAGCTTTTAAAAAATAATTCCGGTTTTATTTTGGGCACCCCCTCGTATACTGTTTTCATCACGGAACGAAAGAAAAGGTAATAACTGATCGAGAGCCGTTTCCGTAGCCGAATTCGCTAGCGCACGCCTTTGCGGTGGTGTTGGATTTGGAGGTAAGCCGGTTAGAGCCCTGATGGTGCGTGAAATGTTCGCTGCCAGTATTTAGACGGTAAGGTGGAGAGGTGGTGACGGAAAGTTCATGATCGACAATTTTTGCGCCAGTGTTCTGGGTTAAATTCCAGACCTCTCGGCAATGACTCATGAACTGAGGGCATGAGACATTGTTGATGAATGGGGGCGTTCAATTCGACGACATTATTGCTTTTATTTATTTTACTTATGACAGTGAACCGTGTGTTCTGTACGGACAAGTTACTCTGTAACTACAACATATGATCTGAAGATGGGCAGCTAGCCCGAAACCGGTAATTGAAAATAAAGAATAGCGATCGAAGACTGAAACTCCATATTTTATTTAATGAACGATCGCGGAATTCCCATCGAGACAATCATGTCTAGTTTTGATTATTGCTGCTGTTCGAGAGGGATAGGCTGACCTTACCTGGTTTCACCTTTTCCCTTCTCTCTTCATCATTACACAACACAAGCGTAACACTACAGTGTACAGACATCCATTACACTTATCTCTCTCTATAAATACACTTTCGACCCAACTCGCACATATCCGCAAGGAAAGGTGTCATATGTGCGCGGAGGAAGACATTTCCCATAGATGACTGAACCCACCCCACGCGATATCCCAACAAAGATGTACGGTATTTACAACTACTGTTTTAGCTGATCTAGCAGACGAAGAGAAACAAAGGACTCCCATGTGAAACACACGTGTGATATGGTCAACTTTTTGCACGTCTGTTACACGAATGGCAATATACAATCATATACATGTGCAGTTATTGTAATAGTTACGTGCTTCACGAAACTGAACCGTTTTGTACTAAACAGCGAGTTGTTCTGACAGAGTCGATCAATACTCCCTGTCCCTGGTTGCCAAAACTATGCCACTACTATGTAAGTTTCATAGTTTTTTAGTTGTAACTTAGAGTAGGCTATTCGACAGAAAATTTCTTTGTCTATATGACTGTTGATTTTTGTTACTTAAAAGGTCTGTTCGGTAAATAATAATTAGAGGACAGATTATATGCATCATAAAAACCTTAAAATATGCAAGTATTTATGCATGAAATGCAAATAATAAAAAAAAACATGGTAGTTAGTGAGTGCGTTATACAGTATCTCAAATTCGAATCTGAGCATATCAGTTACGAGAAAGAGTGCCAGCCACGCGAAAAATCGGTGCATTTAGAACGCTTTTATCATTTTCTGAATACTTTCTGGTAGAGGTTAGGAAGAGGGCCTTTCTGGGATTATTTTCTAAAAAAATTGCAAAATGGGGACACATACCGTGTTTCAAGAATTGTTCCTTCTTTGCTATTGTTGTCGGTAACAAGTGTATGTGATGTGAGTGAGTCAAAGCAAAACAATCAATAAGTATAGGACCAACTTCGAGATTTAGCTCACCCAAAGGGGCACGCTCAAAAACTCCGAAATCTTTTATTTAAAAAACAACATACAATCATGAACTTTTTGAATAGCATCAACTTTTAATTGAAACTATTGGACCAAAGCATCTTTTACAATTTATTTTACATTTTTCTACTATTGTAAGTATAAACGCCCAAGTACTGTTCCAAATGTTGAGTAGTAAGATTTTGTCTTCGATCACTCAAAACATTTTTATAAGCAGAAAAGGACCATCCTACATCAACTACGATAACTGGGCAGCATTTGAATGTGGGTGCTACGTTGGCATTTATTGTTTCTGATAAAAAGTTATCCCGTCCCATTAATAAAACTATGAATCTCGCACAAGGGTTCAAAGCCTGGATTATTGTTTAAAATGTTTCCAGGCTTTTCTTTACGTTTTCTGCGGAATGCCTCCAGCAATGAGGAGTTCACTAGAATACTTTTATTAATTAACTGAATAGCTTCATTCAACGCCAAACCTTACGTTATTGCTTGCAATGAAAGCTTAACATAGATACATGTTAAAACGCCTTTTTTGGTTACCTTTGGACTAATCCCTGCTAGTGCAACTTGCTGTTGTCAGAAGTTATTCTCGTGGCACTTTCTTCTACATTCCTGCGATATGAAGGCTTGTCTTGACATGCTGGTCTATTTGAAACATTTTCTTTGCTAGAAACGTTTTCTCGCAAACTCGACTACATGAAACAATGCCGTCATATGTAAATGTTCCAGGATGGTCAGGTATCCATGAAACGACGTTTCTTCTTTCGGGTGGCATGGCGCACAACACGTTGCACACCACACGTCATAAACACGTTCAACCGTGTACAAGTAAATAGAAAGCTAAAGTGAAACAATGGACGTGCGACTAAAAGCTTGCTTAGCTTAATTTAATCGTTGCCGACGCGTACGGTATGACAGCGGAGGGGATTAACCGGGGGCGCGGGCGCAAGAGCATTGACTCTATCTGCCTGTTCCTCTTCTGCAATGATTTCGCAAGGCAGTAGCCTCTCGGTTAGCGACTGCACGCAGCTCTAGGTCGCGGTCAATATGTGAGACATCAAAACTAGATCGAGCTAGAGACCGCCCGTCTAAATTTTTAAAATATTGTAAACATAGAGCGAAAATGTACATCGCCACAGGTTTTTAGTTAAAATATGCAGTAACTGGTGAAAAGGAGCCAAATATGCAAAAGCATATGCAACATGCAAATTCATATAATCCTGTCTCCAGTAATAATACTTTAGAGATTTCTTGTGTTCCGACAGGCATCCACCTCTTTAAGGACAAAATGGCTCAAATGGCTCTGAGCACTATGGGACTTAACATCTGATGTTATCAGTCCCCTCGACTTAGTACTACTTAAACCTAACTAACCTAAGGACATCACACACATCCATGCCCGAGGCAGGATTCGGACCTGCGGCCGTAGTAGCAGCGCGGTTCCTGACTGAAGCCCCTAGAAACGCTCGGTCACAACGGCCGGGAATTTAAGGACATTAATACGGGGAGAGTCCACCCTTCGCCTTCTTGACGGTCTCGTACCGTAACACCACCTCTTCCGTAATTCAGTGTTGCACCACACATGATGGTAGGTAATGTTCTCCAGGCATTCGTCAAGCCCAAACTATACCGTCGTATTGCCATAGGGTATAGCGAGATTCGTCACTCCTAATCAATTGTTTCAAGTCGTCCACTTTCCAGGGGCGTCATTCTTTGCGCCACCTGAAGCGTCGCTTAGTATTGACAACAGATATGTGCGGTTATGAGCTGCTCGACCATCCCTGTTAACTCGCTACTCACAGTTATTGTGGCAGCAGTTTACCGAAATATCGTTGAGAAATTACAAAGTTACCTAGGCGGACAACAGGGAAAACTATAAGACACAAATTGTACCTGCTGGTGCACGCAATATTAAACCTCCCCTCTCACCATGTCCGCTCCCCTCCTATAAACAAACAAACATTTCATTGATCATGCTCTTAGTTCCTGTCGCAGCCAACAAACAAAATTTCGTGAGCCGAGTTGTATCTGCTTCCTCAGCTGATATTACAAGTGTAATTGAAATAAGTTGAGAAACTGCGTAGTCTTCACAGTTTTGTTCCTTAATGGCACCAAACTGCGACTCCAAATGGCAAAAGTTGTGTCTATCGTCATGCAGACTATCAGTCAAGTTCTGACGCGTTTGCTGGTCTAGCGCTAAAGAGCTTGGCTGAAAACAAAGGTCGCGGGTCGATTTCTGGTCGTACCACGGAAACTTTGAATCTAACCTCGTCTTCACCTTTCAATGACGTGAAGATTCACCGCGAACCTAGATGTGGTTCTGATTCCACACTAAACTGTAGGTCCCTTTCCCCTGTGGGGTAAGGTACATGCAAGTCACCTAAGTGACGTCCAATTCAAAGTCTTGCACCTCTGGCCACTGAGCTGTACGAAATATACAGACGGTGCTACAGAATGATGTTTAAACATTTGGGAGATGACAGAGAATGGAATTCGGAATGTTTTGATACCACGAACCTATAGCCGGAGGTGTGAAATAAAATTTCTACAGCCACCACTGGGCTAGTGAAAATCCACGCGCTTCCTGTACGACAAATTACCATATTAGATCCTCAGTGAACCTTTGGGCTGGAATTCTTGGACGTCATCTTATTGGACCACTCATTTTGAATGGCGCAAGGTATTTGAACTTTCTGGAGAATATCTTGCATGAAATTCTGGATGACGTTCCCTTGCAGCTGTGCCCTACTTTGTGGTTTCAGAACGATGGTGCTCCACCGCACTATGATCGTCGAGCTAGCTATGGCGTATCTCAAAGATGGCTTCAGACAGAGAGTAACTGGAAGAGTACGCCCAGTCCCTTAGCTTGAGCGTTCTCCTGATCTCACCCTCTTGAATTTTTCCTCTGGGCTTATGTGGAGTCCCTTGCGTGTTCAGCACCAGTAGGAACAGTACCACAGCTTACTGAGCGTATCGTAACAGCAGTTGATGCCATCAGAGGGGAGTGTGGAACCTTTAATCAGACAAAACGCGGTTAGTCATTGCACATTATTTAATCAAGCTGGTGGTCGTCGCATTGAACATTCATTCTACAGCAATGAATTCACGGATTTCGTTTATATATACATCAAAAAAAGTTTTGCATCATGTCAGTACCGAGAGTTCCGGAACCTGTACAGAAAATTGGAGTAGAAATCAACAGAAACATCACGGCATGGAGCCGCCAGCCCGAGTGGCCGAGCGGTTAAAGGCGCTACAGTCTGGAACCGCACGACCGCTACGGCCGCAGGTTCGAATCCTGCCTCGGGCATGGATGTGTGTGATGTCCTTAGGTTAGTTAGGTTTAAGTAGTTCTAAGTTCTAGGGGACTTATGACCACAGCAGTTGAGTCCCATAGTGCTCAGAGCCATTTGAACCAACATCATTTCCACCCTTTTTATTGCTCAAGAAAATTACACATTGTATGTTGTACCACAACGCAGAGAGACCTTCAGAGATGGTGGTCCAGATTGCTGTACACACCGGTGTCACTAATATGGTCCAGATTTTCCCACTCCTCAAAGACGATTGGCGTAGATCCCTTAGAGTGGTTGGTGGGTCACGTCGTCCATAAACAGCCCTTTTCAATCTATCCCAGGCATGTTTGATAGGGTTCATGTCTGGAGAACATGCTGGCCACTCTAGTCGAGCGATGTCGTTATCCTGATGGAAGTGATTCACAAGATGTGCACGATGGGGGCGCGAATTGTCGTCCATAAAGATGAATGCCTCGCCAATATGCTGCCGATATGGTTGCACTATGAGTCGGAGGATGGCATCCACGTATCGTACTGCCGTTACGGCGCCTTCCATGAGCACCAGCGGCGTACGTCGGCCCCACATAATGCCACCCCAAAACAGCAGGGAGCCTCCACCTTGCTGCACTCGCTGGGCAGTGTGTCTAAGGCGTCCAGCCTGACCGGGTTGCCTCCAGACACATCTCTAACGATTGCCTGGTTGAAGGCATATGCGACACTCATCGGTGAAAGGAACGTGATGCCAATCCCGAGCATTCCATTCGGAATGTTGTTTGGCCTCGCGGTTGCAAAGATGGACATCGCCAATGATGTCGCTAGTGAAGTTGCGCATCATGCAGCCTATTGAGCACAGTTTGAGTCGTAACATGTCGTCCTGTGGCTGCACGAAAAGCATTATTCAACATGGTGGTGTTGCTGTCATAGTTCCTCCGAGCCATAATCCGTAGCGATCACCCATTGCAGTAGTAGCCCTTGAAAGCGGCCTGAGCGAGGCATGTCATCAACAGTTCCTGTCTCTCTGTATCTCCTCCATGTCCAAACAACATCGCTTTGGTTCACTCCAAGACGCCTGGACACTTCCCTGTTGAGAGCCCTTCCTGGCACAAGGTAACAATGCGGACGCGATCGAACCGCGGTATTGACCGTCTAGGCATGGTTGAACTACAGACCACACGAGCCGTGTACCTCCTTCCTGGTGGAATGAGTGGAACTGATCGGCTATCGGACCCCCTCCGTCCGACAGGCGCTGCTCATGCATGGTTGTTTACATCTTTGGGCGGATTTAGTGACATCTCTGAACAGTCAGAGGGACTGTGCCTGTGATACAATATCCACAGTCTACGTCTATCTTAAGCTGTTCTAGAAACCGGGGTGATGCAAAACTTTTTTGATGTGTGTAGAATTTGATTGTAACTACTGTCAATAAATATTTTCCAGACTACAGTATTCTGGGGTTTCATTTAGCCTACCTAATGCGTAGAAAGTGCATAGTGTTGTACAAACTTTATTTCACATTTCCGGCTGTTGGTTCCTTAATGCGAAATGTTCTGAATTTCATGCTCTAAAATCTCACAAAATTTTAAAACATAAATCTGTAACACCCTTCATATAGTAATGTGCTCTGTACCACAGTTTAAAACCCAACCAAAAACTTTTTTTACCCCAGAACGTAAGATGATCATACAAGATGTCTTACGTAGAAAGCTCAACATACATTACACAGTAATTGGAGCCAACGGTGTTAACACACAGCAAATTGAAGTTTTCAGTCCTAATGTAAACATCTACACGTACATCTATACTCCACAATCAGTCTTATGGCGTATGGCGGAAGGTACTTTGTGAGTCACTTCACCACTTTCGGTTTCTAGCGGCAAATAGTTCAATGGAAGGACAATTGCTGGTAAACCACAGTGTGAGTTCGAGCTTTGTAATCGAACATTCATGGTCTTTTCGTGAGAAATACCTAGAGGGGAGCAATATATTGGCTGACTCATCTAGGAACATAGGCCTGCACTGTGGGAAATTTAATGGTAAACCGCACTGCGATGCCGAACGACTCTTTTGCAGCGTCTGCCTCTGGAGGTGATTTATCATCTCTGTGACGCTTTCGTGCTTTCTAAATGAACCCATAAAGAAACGTGCTATCAAAATTATGTGGTGCGTGTCCTAGACTGTCGAGCAATGTTCAAGTACTGCTCGAAAGAGGGTTTTGTAAGTAACCTCATTTTTGGGTGGACTACACTTCCTGAGGATTTTCCATCAAAACTCAATCTGTGATCTACCTTATGGCTCTGAGCACTATGGGACTTAACTTCAGAGGTCATCAGTCCCCTAGAACTTAGAACTACTTGAACCTAATTAACCTAAGGACATCACACACATCCATGCCCGAAGCAGGATTCGAAGCTGCGACCGTAGCGGTCGCGTGATTCCAGACTGTAGCGCCTAGAACCGCTCGGCCACTCCGGGCAGGCGATCTACCTTACCTTCGGTTACTATTATGTGGTAGTTTCGTCTAAACTACTGCGTGCACATATCCCTGCATATTTTGTCGATGTAACACCTTCGCGTGGTTATTCTGAAAGAGTGCAATCATACAACAACGGATCTTTCTACCTGTTCATGCGGAGTACGTTACATTTCTTTACGTTGTGAGTCAACTGCCAACGACCTTGCCGCAGTGGTAACACCGGCTCCCGTCACCGAAGTCAAGCGTTGTCGGGCTTGCCTAGCACTTGGATTGGTCACCATCAGGGTCTGCCGAGTGCTGTTGGCAAGCAGTGTGCACTCAGCCCTCGTGATTTCAGTTGAGGAGACACTTGAGTGAGAAGTAACGACACCAGTCACGGAAACTGACAACGACCAGGAGAACAGCGTGCTAACCACATGCCCCTCCGTATCCGCATCCGGTGACGCTAACGGGCTGAGGATGACACGGCGACCAATCGGTACCGTTGGGCCTTCAAGGCTTGTTCAGACGGTGTTTTTGTTTGTGGGTCAACTGCCAATATCTGAATCACCCTTCGGTCCTCCCCAGATCTTTCTGCATTTCGCTTGGGAACCTTAAAGCTACTAATTGTATCCTAGAAATATAGGGTGAGTCACCTAACAGTACCGCTGGATATATTTCGTAAACCACATCAAATACTGACGAATCGATTCCACAGACCGAACGTGAGGAGAGGGGCTAGTGTAATTCGTTAATACAAACCATAAAAAAATGCACGGAAGTATGTTTTTTAACACAAACCTACGTTTTTTTAAACGGAACCACGTTAGTTTTGTTAGCACATCTGAACATATAAACAAATACGTAATCAGTGCCGTTTGTTGCATTGTAAAATGTTAATTACATCCGGAGATATTGTAACCTAAAGTTGACGCTTGAGTACCACTCCTCCGCTGTTCGATCGCGTGCATCGGAGAGCACCGAATTACGTAGGGATCCAAAGGGAACAGTGATGGACCTTAGGTACAGAAGAGACTGGAACAGCACATTACGTCCACATGCTAACACCTTCTTATTGGTCTTTTAAACTGACGCACATGTACATTACCATGAGGGGTGAGGTACACGTACGCACGTGGTTTCCGTTTTCAATTACGGAGTGGAATAGAGTGTGTCCCGACATGTCAGGCCAATAGATGTTCAATGTGGTGGCCATCATTTGCTGCACACAATTGCAATCTCTGGCGTAATGAATGTCGTACACGCCGCAGTACATCTGGTGTAATGTCGTCGCAGGCTGCCACAATACGTTGTTTCATATCCTCTGGGGTTGTAGGCACATCACGGTACACATTCTCCTTTAACGTACCCCACAGAAAGAAGTCCACAGGTGTAAGATCAGGAGAACGGGCTGGCCAATTTATGCGTCCTCCACGTCCTATGAAACGCCTGTCGAACATCCTGTCAAGGGTCGGCCTAGTGTTAACTGCGGAATGTGCAGGTGCACCACCATGCTGATACCACATACGTCGACGCGTTTCCAGTGGGACATTTTCGAGCAACGTTGGCAGATCATTCTGTAGAAACGCGATGTATGTTTCAGCTGTTTGGGCCCTTGCAATTAAGTGAGGACCAATGACGTGGTCGCCAATGATTCCGCACCATACATTTACAGTCCACGGTCGCTGTCGTTCTACCTGTCTGAGCCAGCGAGGATTGTCCACGGACCAGTAATGCATGTTCCGTAGATTCACTGCCCCGTGGTTTGTGAAACCCGCTTCATCGGTAAACAGGTATAACTGCAATGCATTCCCTGTTAATGCCCATTGACAGAGTTGCACTCGATGATTAAAGACATCAGCATGTAATTGCTGATGTAGCGACACATGAAACGGGTGAAAGCGGTGACGATGCCCGTGTTTGTCACAACACGCAACTGAACGTCGGAGGTTTCAAGCGTCAACTTTAGGTTACAATATCTCCGGATGTAATTAACATTTTACAATGCAACAAACGGCACTGATTACGTATTTGTTTATATGTTCAGATGTGCTAACAAAACTAACGTGGTTCCATTTAAAAAACGTAGGTTTGTGTTAAAAAACATACTTCCGTGCATTTTTGTATGGTTTGTATTAAACAATTACTCTAGCCCCTCCCCTCACGTTAGGTCTGTGGAATCAGTTCGTCAGTATTTGATGTGGTTTACGAAATATATCCAGCGGTAACGTTAGGTGACTCACCCTGTATAGGGAGGCACGGAAAATATTTGTAAGACTGACACGGAACTAAACACTGTTAATGAGCAGGGGAAATGACCGTCGCAGAAAATGCTGGAAACCGTGATTTCGATGCCGCCATCGGTTGTGGTTACATGTCTGCGAATGCGCAGCCCCGGCATGCCCTGTCCCGAGTACTTCGCTGTGTCAATCCGTTTGAGAGAGTCAGAGGAGCAGACGTGTTTAGTGACTAGTTGAATGCATCACAAAATGGAGCTTAAGATAAAATAGCGCATGTTTATTAGCGAGGGTTACGTGATGCACAATTCTTGGATAAGGTGTGCGGTACTGTTTGTGCAAGAGCCTAAGACTGGAGCCGGCCGCTGTGGCTGAGCAGTTCTATGCGCTTCAACCGGAATCGCGCTGCAGCTACGGTCGCAGGTTCGAATCCTGCCTTGGGCATGGATGAGTGTGATGTCCTTAGGTTACTTAAGTTTAAGTAGTTCTAAGTCTAGGGGACTGATGATCTCATATGTTAAGTCCAATAGTGCTTACAGCCATTTGAATCATTTGAACCTAAGACCGGAAACGTTTTGGCAAACATCCAGAAAGGACTGAAAGCAAAACCAAGTAGCAGAAAGGCCGAAACGGGCTCTGTAGCGAATGAAAACCGTAACTATCCAAAAAGACCTTATAATTAAATGTTACCCTGAGACATTTAAGTCTTTTCATTATCTACGATAATGATCGAAGCAGAAGAAATGAATTAAAATTTGTGCTGCGGCCAGGAGTCAAAACCGGGTCTTTTTTCTTGGTAGGCAGAAATGCTAACCATTACGCCACCGCAGTAATACGATAAATTGTTCGAGTGAAAGAAAATCCAACGAATTCTGAACGCGGTTTATTTGTTCGAGTCGGAATTAAGAGATCATTGTGTCAAAACACTATCAAACGGAACCTGCATCTGGTCCCTTGCAAGTTTACTGTGGTGAACGATTTAAAAAGTTCCGACGAACTTTCCCATGTTGAGGACTGCCGTTGATTCCTAAGTGAATTGGAATGAAGGAGGTTTATCATCACCTTTATATTTGTTCGGTTGAGGATTGGGTCAGGGAATAAGAGGCTACGCGCCTTTATGCATCACAAAATGCGCTTCAGTACTTCGAGGATCCGTTGCATAATCTGAAGCTGGTGTTTGGTGCGCATGTCTGATGTCCACATCATAACAGCATTCATTCAGCAAACTGTTAATGCTGACTGTTATGTTAAAAAGCTATTTAATGCACACACTGAGGTGACAAAAGTCGTGGGACAGCGATATGTACATACACAATTGACGGTAGTATACCGTATACAAGACGTACGTTTGTACTCAGGTGATTTATGTGAAAAGGTTTCCCATGTGATTACGGCGGCAGGACGGGAATTAACAGACTCTGCACGCGGAGTGGTAGTTCGAGCTAGATGCAGACATTCCGTTTCGGAACTCATCATGGAATTCAATATTCCGCGATACACAATGCTAAGCGGGTGCCGAGAAAACCAAATTTCAGGCATTAACTCTTGTGAGTCTGTGGGTTTCATTTTGTCAAGTTGCGCAATGGATTGATCCAACAAGTACCCTTTGGCTCCTGCAAGAAACAATTTCCACCTCACACTACTACAGAAGTCAGACAGACGCTCCTAATGTACCAACAAGAACTGCTTGAAAAACATTCAGCAACAAATATCTTCTGGAGTCGTCCGGTGTAAGAAAAAGACACAAAAATATTCTAGATTCTTACATAACTAGTGGAATACTTGGATACTGAAGTATTGCTAGTTAGTGTAAGAAAAACATTAAACGTAAGAAATATATTATTTATTGCAAAAAATTCTGAGAAATCACGTGAAACTTTTTCTTATAAAATAATAAATTTCCGGGTTCTTTTCGGAACAGTAGATTGCCTCTTATGGATAGGAATGCTATTAATTTACAAAGTATGGAAAGGTTCTTTTCTCCTTTTCTTTAAGAATGTTATTTACTCGGCAGAATGGCTGAGAGCCGCGCCTACACAACTTGAATAACTTTTCTAGGTATGGTCAAGGCTGTCGTATGAGAAATGTTATGGAGTATACTGTTATGGAGGACAGATGGGGCTCGCATATTCTGTAGCACACAATACAGTGTGCTGCGATGACTGCTGCCTGCGTCGCTCGCTGCTGACAAATAACACAACAATCTCTTTCTGTCTGGATTGACCTTGACCAATCAAACTCTCCCTACACCTTGATGAAGTCAAGGACTCCTATCCGCCCCCAGTCTAACTACTGGCGTGGTACACCGGTCAGATAATCAGTCGACTGCGATGCTATTCAATATTCACTCACAGGCGTTTAACTAGTACTCTGTCCGTGTTCACACCGCACAATAAGTGTGGCAGCCAACACAGCGAACAACGCTTAATCACGAGCGACTAAATATAGCGTATCACTCCGATTCGCTAACGACAGAGGTGCTCTCCCAGTGAAGTACTGAGGAGAGACTTTGTTCCTCGCTCTTTGCGTACACATAAGAGTGCACTCGCTCTCGTTACGTGTTCCCGCTCCAAGAGTGACAACGGAATGGCCCCTTTTTCTGGAAAAATTGCAAGGGTATATCATTCGCTGTCTTCCCTCACTCCTCTGGCTTTTTGCGCCAGAAACATTCCGCCAATCAGCGTTGCTCTTTTAAACGGGAGAATAACATTTCGTTTAAGTCGACCAATGCAGAAATATGTAGCATCTCCATTAGGCATATACTGTTCTCCTGTGAGAACTCCGTAACTATGCAGTCGGTCTATCAAAAAATGCATCTTCTCGGTGCTCCCACACAATGTAGCAGAATTTGCTTTTAAGTCGAACACGGGGGTCGTTATCCCTTTGCTCTGGCAAAAGCTGTCCTCTCTCAGGGTGGTCGCTCCAGCCGAAGTAGGTGTGTGTTGACCCACCCCTCTGAAGGAAAAAGCCTCCCAGCGAGCTGGTTGCCTCTTTAGGTCGAAAATTCCTGTGGCCATCATGCTGTGTACGCCAGCCTCCACTTTTTCAACCTCAGTGCACACTTGCGATTTACCTATTAGATTTGCATATCGCTTACATGAATTAATACAAAATTGACTCCATCTCATCGAGTTTGGTTCGAATGAAGCGTCTTGATGTGCAGAATAAGATTGTGAGGATGGGATACGTAATAAGTGAAGGTCAGGAGACAGCGCCACCTTACACTCTCACCACGGACAACACAGTGGCCGACGGCCTTCGATTACGACCAAGAGCAGCGGCGTTTGTATAGGGTTGTCAGCGTTGAGGGACAAGCAACACTGCGTGACATAACTGCAGAAATCAATTTCGAATGTACGACGTACGTATCCGGTAGGACAGTGAAGCGAAATTTGGCTTTAAAGGGGTATAGCAACAGATGACCGATGCGAGTGCCTTTGCTACGAGCACGACATCGTCTGCAGTGCCTCTCTTGGACTCGTGACCATATCGGTTCAGCACTAGATGACTGCAAAACAATGACCTAATTAAATGAGTCCGTTGTTTCAGGTGGTATGAACTGATGGTAGGGTTCGAGTGTGGCGCAGACCTCACGAAGCCAAGGATCCACGTTCTCAATAAGGCACTGTGCAAGCTACTTGGGGCTCCATATTGCTGTGATTTTAGTTTACATGGAATGGACAGCATCCTCTGACCCAGCTGAACCGATCACTGATTTGAAACGGTTATGTTTGGCTACTTGGAGACCATTTTCAGCCATTCATGGGCTTATTGTTCGCAAGCTAAGATGGATTTTTTATGGATGACAATGCGCCATGTAACTGGACCACAACTGTTCATGATGGATTTGAAGAGCACTTTGGGCGATTCGAGCGAATGATTTGCACACCCAAATTTTCCGACGTGAATCCCATCGAACATTTATCGACCGAATCGAGAGATCAGTAAGTGCAGAAAATCTTGCATCGGCCACACTTTCGCAATTATGGACTGCTGTAGAGGCAGCATGGCCCAATATCTCTGAAGGGGTCTTCCAACGACTCGTTGGGTGCATGCCACGTCCAGTTGCTGTACTATTGCTGGCAAAAGGAGGTCAACAACTCATGGTATGTGGATCAGTGCACAGTAGACGAATGATTGCATGAATATTTCGAGCAAGGCAGAATAACGGCACACGTAGCCTTGGAAACCTTGTCACGAGTGCATGAAGTGTTCTGTGAGGACTGGATAATCAGTAGAAGCAGTGCAATCTCCTGGTCACACTGATCGCCTGATCTTTCTTCCTGTGACTCTAACCTGTGAGGTACATAGAAGCGTGGGGTGCACTCAAACGATCTTTACACACTGCAAGAGCCACAGCGGAACACTGAAAACGCTACTGCTTCTGTCCCTCAGGCAGGGCAGGTACACATACACTATGTGATCAAAAGTATCCGGACATCCCCAAAACCATACGTTTTTCATATTAGGTGCATTGTGCTGCCACCTACTTCCAGATAATCCGTATCAGCGAACCTCAGTAGTCATTAGACATCGTGAGAGAGCAGAATGGGGCGCTCCGCGGAACTCACGGACTTCAAGCGTGGTCAGGTGATTGGGTGTCACTTCCGTCATGTGTCTGTACGCAAGATTTTCACACTCATAAACATCCCAAGTCCATTGTTTCCGACGTGATAGCAAAGTGGAAACGTGAAGGGACACGTACGGCACAAAAGTGTGTAGGCTGACTACGTCTGTTGACTAACAGAGACCGCCGACAGTTGAAGAGCGTCGTAATATGTAATAGGCAGACATCTACACAGACATAGGAATTCCAAACTGCATCAGGATCCACTTCAAGTACTATGACAGTTAGACGGGAGGTGAGAAAACTTGGTTTTTATGGTCGAGCGGCTGCTCATAAGCCACACGCCGGTAAATGCCAAACGACGCCTCGCTTGATGTAAGGACCGTAAACATTGGACAATTGAACAGTGGAAAAACGTTGTGTGGAGTGACGAATCACGGTACATAATGTGGCCATCCGATGGCAGGGTGTGGGTATGGCGAATGCCCGGTGGACGTCACCTGCCAGCGTGTGTAATGCCAACAGTAAAATCCGGAGGCGGTGGTGTTATGGTGTAGTCGTGTTTTTCATGGAGGGGGCTTGCACCCCCTTATTATTTTGCGTGGCACTATCACAGCACAGGTGGTACTCGCTTCGGCGGTACATATACTAAAATTGGAACGATACAGAGAAGCACAGCACAGGTCGACATTCTTGCTGTTGAAGAGCAATTCGGGGATGGCGATTGCATCTTTCAACAATATCGAGCACCTGTTCATTATGCACGGCCTGTGGCCGAGTAGTTACACGACAGTAACATCTCTGTAATGGACTTCCCTGCACAGAGTCGTGACTTGAATTCTACAGAACACCTTTGGGATGTTTTGGAACACCGACTTCGTGCCAGGCCTCATTGATACCTCTCCTCAGTGCAGCACTTCGTGAAGAATGGGCTGTCATTCCCCAAGAAACCTTCCAGCACCTGATTGAGCGTATGCGTGCGAGAGTGGAAGCTATCATCAAGGTTAAGGGTGGGCCAACACCATATCGAATTCCAGCATTACCGATGGAGGGCACCACGAACTTGTAAGTCATTTTCAGCTAGGTGTCCGGATACTTTTGATCACGTAGTGTATTTCTCAGTTTGATAAATGGAGCACAGCGTTGTATCGACGTTAACGGTGGCCATCTCCAGCATCTTGTATGTATTCATTAACGAGAGTCACTCCAGCGCCAGTTTTAGAGTAAATACACTCAAAGGAAAAAGAGAACGACGCACCAGGGACGAATTATACGAATCGGACAGAACTAGGTAGATGTGATGTACATAGACAGACAAACAAATGATCACACTTTCAGAAAAATTGGATGATATATTCAAGGGTAAGAGCCTCCCAAATTGAGGAAATCAATAAAGCATTGGCCCACCTATGGCCCTTATGCGAGCATTTATGCGGCTTGACACTGATTGGTAGAGTAGGATGTCTTCCTGAGAGATATCGTGCCAAATTCTGGCCAGTGAATGGGTTAGGTAGTCAAAACCCCGAATTGATTTGAGGGCCCTGCTTGTAATGCTCCAAACTTTCTCCATCGGAGGGACGTCCAGCGACCTCGCTGGCCAAGGTAGGGTTTGGAAAGTACGAAGACAAGCAGTAGAAACTCTGTCGTGTACGGGGGGCATTATATAGCTGACCTTCATCCCTGGTTGTCGGGTCTTATGCCGGGCGACAGTCTGGTGTGTATCCCACCACTGATTGGGGCGTCACCAGATACGTCTTCGTTGTGGAATCTCGTTGACTGGAGTAGAATTGTCTTCAGTGATGAGTCCCGCTTCAAACTGAGCCCCTATAACCAGCGAAGACGTGTCTGAAGACGCCGCGGACATCGGTGGATCCCGATAATCAGGAATGTTGACCCGAGGAGCCATTTCATTTCATATCAGCGTTGTCATCTGCAGCACTCTTACAGCACAGAGAACAGCGTGAAAAGCCCGCTAAATCACGCAGGGCTAACAGGTAATTAGGATTGTGGAAAGGGCACAGGGAGTTGCGGTCGGATTCATTTCACACTTGTAATTTATTATCATTTAGTTCACAAATACACTTTTGAAAGAATTAAATTTGCTTCGCGGCTGAAGGCCTCCAAACAGATGCTTTAGAATAAGTTCAAATTTGAAAAGACATGACACACAGTTAAATTTACGACTAAGATAAATTGTGTACATATAGGAGATCTTCAAAATTCAAAATATAGTGTCATGATTACTGAAGGCAGAAGGCCACAATGTTTTAAGATGCTAACAGGGCTGATGGCTCACAAGGTGCATAGATAGAGATAAACAAACGCAACAAGATGGCTGGAGGCCGCGAAGTTAAATTCTGCAAATTAAGGAAATATATATTGCAACAATCGGTAAAACAATACATTAAGTTTAAATATTTCCTTTTTGCAACACCAACGGCAGAGGCCCACAATAATTTGTTCAAATGTGTGTGAAATCGTATGGGACTTAACTACTAAGGTCATCAGTCCCTAAGCTTACACACTACTTAACCTAAATTATCCTAAGGACAAACATACACACCCATGCCCGAGGGAGGACTCGAACTTCCGCCGCACAGTCCATTACTGCAGCGCCTTAGACTGCTCGGCTAATCCTACGCGGCCAATAACTTGTAAACTTTTTCAGAGGAAATTACAATAACCTTTCAAGAGCACAAGGAAATAGTGTGTGGACTTGAAGGAAACTGTGAGAACATGTTTCCAGGGCTGAAGGCCCTCAATTAACTTTGCACAATTGAAAATATAAACTACAGTAAAGCCCCAAAAAGCTTTTTTACATAAATTACAACAACATTAACACTGGCAAAGAATAATTAAGTGAACAGCGCTCAGGAGCTTCCAGGGGATCGGTCTGCCCTCGTTCACTTAGGCGAGACAGGCGGTGAGCCCAACTACACTCGATTCGTCCGTACCCAACCAAGGGACAGTCACGGACCAACCGACCAACCGCTTGCTTGCCACGACGGAGTACACGAGAATTCAAGGCACCAAAAGGTTACAAGTATCACTATCCTCAAACACGCGTATGTGAACTGAGCTGCGAAAACTATACACCATGTTGGGCAGCAACAACAGGTGAGGAAAAGACACCGCCTAAAAACTACGTTAGCGGGCAGGGCAGGTAACCAGAACACTAACGGCCACAAGGTAGAAAATTCCCCTGGAGCACTTGACTATGGATAAATTGATTTGAGCAATTCCACCTGACGGCAGCTATATCGAACACTTCACTCGTTGTTGCTCACAGGAAAACCTCCACAACAGCAACGCTGGAACCAACAACGTAATGTTCAAAACCACTCAACCTCACGTCCTGGGTCGGTGAACCACGAAGCTCGTAGCGATCGGACAGCTCCACACACTCTCCGACACTGCGCAGGGACCACCAGCGGACCCAGCCGAGTGCACCGCGCGAAGATAATTTCCCTGGTCCGCAGCAACCGACCGACCCGCCCCAGAATGCCGACGACATTTACAATAGTCGTCAGTGGAACACACACAACCTGACAAACACTTGCACGAAGACCTGAACGGTACCCAACAGTAACTAAACACTCATGCAGACAAATCGGGAGCCGATGCGCGTGCGCGTACACACACACACACACACACACACACACACACACACACAGCCGACTCATGAACGATGGTCCGGTTCAAGTGATGCGTGGCGGCAATGGTCGGGCGAGCCATGTCGACGCAGACCTCACTGCTGCTCCAACCCGACTGCACAAATGCCGCCCTGCAACTCCTCGTCTGGCGGGTCCAGACGACACCTCCGGGATAACAAGGCCGTCCAACAGTGTTAGTGACGTCACACTAAGCGGCCCATAGCCGACGCAGCAGTCCACGGACACCTCCGTACAGCCGCGCCTGATGCTAACGATCTTCTGTCCGTCATACAGAAAGGAGCCAACTATAATTCGAACCAAAGACCAAATTATATATATTCTTGTAAACAGCATCAAGGTTCATAACGAAATACCGATTACATATACGGGCAGGAATAAGTTTAATCGATTGAGGAACTTTGCCACTATCTTATAATTGTCAGAACACTATTTAGCTTTAAAAGTGGCATACAGGTGGTGACCAATGACAACTGACAGCAGGACTTAACATTTTCAAGCTATTACACTGAAAGTAAATTATCTTAAACACTGTCATATATAGCAAAACCCTCACAACTTTCGTTTACAATAAGGTAACAAGAGTTCGCTTTATCTCATAAAACACATGACTATTGTGAATTTACTCATATGTTCATGGTGACAGCTCTATTCAAGAATTTTTACAAGTGTATCCACAGTAATAAACAACGGAAACAAAAGATAGATATCAAATATTCTCCTTTAACATAGACATCACTGAACACAAGATTCTGTCTTGCACTGTGATACTAAGGGACTGCTCTTTCCTTTAAGAAAAGCCTGACAATTTGAAGTTCACTCTGCTATTGAAGATACACTTCATGAAACAACATTAAAAATGTTATGAAAGGTAAGGAAATGAAAAACAACCAAGAGCATTACATGTAAGAATGTGAGCAAAAGGCTGAGGCTCTCTTTACTTACCATTTTCAATCTCTCTACAGCTTATTTCCTTTTCCACGTAGAAATCACCAACTGCAAGTCTCATTATTGCTGTCTGTTACTAACAAAGTGCTTTTCTATTTAGAAAACCTGACAATTTGATGTTCATTTTGGTACTGAAGATAAACACTCTTCAGAGGAGTTCTAGAACCTATTCCTGCCCGTATATGTAATCGGTATTTCGTTATGAACCTTTATGCTGTTTACAAGAATATATATAATTTGGTCTTTGGTTCGAATTATAGTTCGCTCCTTTCTGTATGACGGACAGAAGACCGTTAGCAGCAGGCGCGTCTGTACGGAGGTGTCCGTGGACTGCTGCGTCGGCTATGGGCCGCTTAGTGTGACGTCACTAACACTGTTGGACGGTCTTGTTATCCCGGGGGTGTCGGTCCAGACTGCACTCCAGACGCGTTCCAACCGACTGGCAGATCCAAACTCGCAACCGTAACTGCCCTGCTGGCACCTTCCAACTGACTGCACGACAGACGACAACCTGGTAGTAATAGCAGTCCAACGAAGATACTACGAGAGGGAATGTATCGATACGCGCTGCTAGCGCCGGCCACGGTCAGGCAAAACAGTAACTCCGTGACAGTAGTAATTTAAATTAACGTAGTGAGGTGGAAGTACGTTAAAAACGGGGTGTAAAATACGTGATAGCGGGAACACGAGCCAAGCACGGCTCACAGCGTTTAGTCGATTCTACGCCCAGTTTTGTTGCCGTTCATGGGAAGCCATCCTGGTTTTACCGTTCAGCAACATAATGCCCGCTTGCACACAGCGAAAGTTTCTATTGCTTGTTTTCATGCTTGCCAAAACATACCTTCGCCAGCATCTACGCAATCGAGAAAGTTTGGACCATTATGGGCAGGGCCCTCCAAGCAGTTCGGGATTTTGAGTATTTAACGCGCCAGTTGGACCGAATTTAGCAGTATACCCCTTAGTAGGCCGTGCAACGACTCCATCAGTCAATGCCAAGCCGAATAACTATTTGCATAAGGGCCAGTGGTGGACCAAAATGTTATTGACGACGTATCATTGACTTGCTCAGTTTGTGACCCCCTTTGTCTCGAATAAATCGTCCATTTTTCTCTGAAATTGTAATCATTTCTTTGTCTGTAGATGTATATCACTGAGACAGATGTTACGATTAATCAAGGAAAACCCCCAGTTGGGAAACGGGGCCAAAATTAGTTGGTTACTGTCGAGTTGCAATTTACAATTTCTTTATTGATCACTTCAACCATTAAAAGTCATTTCTTTATCACTTGACCAGGAACAGATCCAAAAAGCTAGTAGGCATGAGTGCCTTTTCAAAACAATTTACGTTACAGTTAACGGCCAAGCCATTTTACTTAAAACCGACTTTGATAAAACATTTGATACAAATCAAAATTTTCCAAGTAATGAAATTAAAAACTTTACTTTACCGTTAATAGCGTAGCAATTTTACTTAAAACAGACATTGATAAAGCATTTAATAACAAAATTAAAACTTTCCAAGTAATGAACAAAACCACCAATTTGCATACAATTTCGCTACCGAACATGTAGGGAGACAACTTCTTTTAAACTTTGGCACAACAAGATATTAAATTACAAGGGCTCGCTAACAGGGAGGGAGAACTAGCATTTTCAAAGAATGCCAAGTAGATTAAAACAATCAAAGTAAAGATACAGTCATCACCTTTTATAATAACTAACAATTTTAAAGCTACGTAATTTTAAAAACCCACCAATGAAAGGCAAACTTAACCTTTTTAAACAGTGGCCAAAAAACAATCAGAGTAAAATACCACCATTTAACATTTTACAATAACTAACAACTTTAATACCGTGTCTTGCCAGCAAAATTTCCTGGGATAGAAATAATTAACCGATCGGGTGTAAGGGCGGACACAATTGTCTCCCGAAGGACGCTTACGCTTGAAGCGGACTAACAGACCCACAACGCCTCACATTCAGCAATCACATCGACCTCACGCGAGGCCAGGGGAGGAGGAGGAATCAAATCAGGAACCATAACCCCTGCCCAAAAATACACTTCCTCCCAGGCAGTACTAATAAGAAGTCAAAAGATCACTGTCTATAATTACACCGGCGACAGGGACAAGAAACCCGAACGCAGGAGGCCACAAGGCAGAAAAGACGCTGGTTTTGTTGTGACTTGACAAGACAGCCAAGCCACTATGAGGAAGCCGAAAGGCACGCGTTTAAGCTCACGCAGGCTGGCGTGAGGTCTGGAACTGGACAAGGACGTTATAGTAGGAAAGAACGTACGTAACTACTGGAATACTTAACTTTAATCCATAATTGGTGAACATCGGTCTGACGGTACATGCATCACAAGATAAATAGCAAATGATAATGGCGCATTGCTAGGTCGTAGCAAATGACGTAGCTGAAGGCTATGCTAACTATCGTCTCGACAAATGAGAGCGTAATTTGTCAGTGAACCATCGCTAGGAAAGTCGGCTGTACAACTGGGGCGAGTGCTAGGAAGTGTCTCTGGACCTGCCGTGTGGCGGCGCTCGGTCTGCAATCACTGATAGTGGCGACACGCGGGTCCGACGTATACTAACGGACCGCGGCCGATTTAAAGGCTACCACCTAGCAAGTGTGGTGTCTGGCGGTGACACCACAGGTTTCACAAACCAAAATTCTTCAATTAACATGTAAACCTTTAACCAACTTAACTTGAAGTTTATCAGAGAAACAGCAGGTGAACTCCGATGCAAAGGTTCCTGACACCCGACCGTGTCCACGTAGCCAGCGTACCCGACTGGGCACAGTCACGCAGCCACGCGCTCTGTCACCGGAGACCTCGTCTTCTCTGCACCCACGGCGGCGAAATACCACTCCTCAGGTTAGGCGAGTTACTAGTCCATCACTCCCGCCTCCAGACGTAAAATTTAAAGACATCCGTTGCCACTCCCACCAAGTGGTGACTCGGAACCACAGCCGTGGCCCCCGGGTGCTCACAGCAAGAGCTTACAGCCTTGTCCCGTCAACTCGTCCCACTCGTCTCGCACCGCCAGGACAGACCACGCGGTCCCTCGGAACAACAGCCAACTCTCCACCGCCACGCCACGCCGCGGTCTCATCGTACAACATTCTCTAATTCCCGATTTTAAAAACCGACCGACCGACTCGTCACCGCTAGGCAAACAACCGGTCTTCCCCCCAAAGATCTTATTCTCTTTCACAAGGTTAACAGGAAGCAACGACTCGAAGATCGAAAAGACCAGACAAGCCGCCAGAGGGGAATCTCAACAGAATCGTACGCAGCATAACGATAAATATGAAAGAATCAATTAACGATGGAATGGAAGGACTCAGAACAATCTTTACAGGGCGATAAATGTAGAGAGGCGACACACGGCTCAGTCACATCTACTGATTTCCGTCCCATTTGGGTAATAGCTTCGTGATGCGTCGTTTTATTTATTTTCTCTTAGATCCGTACCCGCAGATTGGAAAATTTCGCAGGTCGCACCAGTGTTTAAGAAGGGTAGTAGGAGTAATCCATCGAACTACAGACCTATATCATTGACGTCCGTTTGCAGTAGGGTTTTGGAGCATATACTGTATTCAAACATTATGAATCACCTCGAAGGGAATGTTCTATTGATACATAATCAGCATGGCTTCAGAAAACATCGTTCTTGTGCTACGCAGCTAGCTCTTTATTCGCACGAAGTAATGGCCGCCATCGACAGGGGATCTCAAGTTGATTCCGTGTTTCTAGATTTCCGCAAAGCTTTTGACACCGTTCCTCACAAGCGACTTCTAATCAAGCTGCGGGCCTATGGGGTATCGTCCCAGTTGTGCGACTGGATTCGTGATTTCCTGTCAGGAAGGTCGCAGTTCGTAGTAATAGACGGCAAATCATCGAGTAAAACTGACGTGATATCAGGTGTTCCCCAGGGAAGCGTCCTGGGACCTCTGCTGTTCCTGATCTATATAAATGACCTGGGTGGCAATCTGAGCAGTTCTCTTAGGTTGTTCGCAGATGATGCTGTAATTTACCGTCTAGTAAGGTCATCCTAAGACCAGTATCAGTTGCAAAGCGATTTAGAAAAGACTGCTGTATGGTGTGGCAGGTGGCAGTTGACGCTAAATAACGAAAAGTGTGAGGTGATCCGCATGAGTTCCAAAAGAAATCCGTTGGAATTCGATTACTCGATAAATAGAAAATTCTCAAGGCTGTCAATTCAACTAAGTACCTGGGTGTTAAAATTACGAACAACTTCAGTTGGAAAGACCACATAGATAATATTGTGGGGAAGGCGAGACAAAGGTTGCGTTTCATTGGCAGGACACTTAGAAGATGCAACAAGTCCACTAAAGAGACAGCTTACACTACACTCGTTCGTCCTGTGTTAGAATATTGCTGCGCGGTGTGCGATCCTTACCAGGTGGGATTGACGGAGGACATCGAAAGGGTGCAAAAAAAGGGCAGCTCGTTTCGTATTATCACGTAATAGGGGAGAGAGTGTGGCAGATATGATACCCGAGTTAGGATGGAAGTCATTAAAGCAAAGACGTTTTTCGTCGCGGCCAGATCTACACTCCTGGAAATGGAAAAAAGAACACATTGACACCGGTGTGTCAGACCCACCATACTTGCTCCGGACACTGCGAGAGGGCTGTACAAGCAATGATCACACGCACGGCACAGCGGACACACCAGGAACCGCGGTGTTGGCCGTCGAATGGCGCTAGCTGCGCAGCATTTGTGCACCGCCGCCGTCAGTGTCAGCCAGTTTGCCGTGGCATACGGAGCTCCATCGCAGTCTTTAACACTGGTAGCATGCCGCGACAGCGTGGACGTGAACCGTATGTGCAGTTGACGGACTTTGAGCGAGGGCGTATAGTGGGCATGCGGGAGGCCGGGTGGACGTACCGCCGAATTGCTCGACACGTGGGGCGTGAGGTCTCCACAGTACATCGATGTTGTCGCCAGTGGTCGGCGGAAGGTGCACGTGCCCGTCGACCTGGGACCGGACCGCAGCGACGCACGGATGCACGCCAAGACCGTAGGATCCTATGCAGTGCCGTAGGGGACCGCACCGCCACTTCCCAGCAAATTAGGGACACTGTTGCTCCTGGGGTATCGGCGAGGACCATTCGCAACCGTCTCCATGAAGCTGGGCTACGGTCCCGCACACCGTTAGGCCGTCTTCCGCTCACGCCCCAACATCGTGCAGCCCGCCTCCAGTGGTGTCACGACAGGCGTGAATGGAGGGACGAATGGAGACGTGTCGTCTTCAGCGATGAGAGTCGCTTCTGCCTTGGTGCCAATGATGGTCGTATGCGTGTTTGGCGCCGTGCAGGTGAGCGCCACAATCAGGACTGCAAACGACCGAGGCACACAGGGCCAACACCCGGCATCATGGTGTGGGGAGCGATCTCCTACACTGGCCGTACACCACTGGTGATCGTCGAGGGGACACTGAATAGTGCACGGTACATCCAAACCGTCATCGAACCCATCGTTCTACCATTCCTAGACCGGCAACGGAACTTGCTGTTCCAACAGGACAATGCACGTCCGCATAAGTCAACTACCCTGGCCAGCAAGATCTCCGAATCTGTCCCCCATTGAGCATGTTTGGGACTGGATGAAGCGTCGTCTCACGCGGTCTGCACGTCCAGCACGAACGCTGGTCCAACTGAGGCGCCAGGTGGAAATGGCATGGCAAGTCGTTCCACAGGACTACATCCAGCATCTCTACGATCGTCTCCATGGGAGAATAGCAGCCTGCATTGCTGCGAAAGGTGGATATACACTGTACTAGTGCCGACATTGTGCATGCTCTGTTGCCTGTGTCTATGTGCCTGTGGTTCTGTCAGTGTGATCATGTGATGTATCTGACCCCAGGAATGTGTCAATAAAGTTTCCCCTTCCTGGGACAATGAATTCACGGTGTTCTTATTTCAATTTCCAGGAGTGTATTTAGGAAATTCAGTCGCCAAATTTCTCTTCGGAATGCGATAATATTTTGTTGAGTCCAACCTACATAGGTAGGAATGATCATCAAAATAAAATACGAGAAATCAGAGCTCTAACAGAAAGGTTTAGGTGTTCGTTTTTCCCGCGCGCTGTTCGGGTGTGGAATGGTAGAGAGATAGTATGATTGTGGTTCGATGAACCCTCTGCCAAGCACTTAAATGTGAATTGCAGAGTAATCATGTAGATGTAGATGTAGATGGTTTTTTTCCGGTCCCGATGAAGTTTGCTTACCCCATATTAGAGATGTTAAAAAGAGCGAGGCTGTTTTTTTTTTACGCTGCAGAGTCCACATCGTTAATGCCGAGAGCTACAAAGTGTGGCGAGAGGCGGTCCGGCAGAGGCTTCCGTCTGAAGAAGCGAGCGCCGGCCTGCGACGCGACGTAACGAGGGCCGCGCAGGCAGCGAGGCAGCCGCCGCTGGCTGGCTGGATGGCTGGCGTCTCTTGCACGTGACGTCGGGGAGCGGCGCTACGGCGCTCGTTAACGCCCGTGTATCGCCGTGACGCGCGAAATGCAATATCGCTGTCGCCGAGCGGAGCAGCGGAGCGCTGCCGAGGTGGACTGGAGAGAGAGAGAGAGAGAGAGCGTGCGAAGGGGACGTGTGGCGAAACGAGGGCCCACGTATATCCACACTTAAGGTCGCACTCGTGCTGTAGCTACTCTTCTTCTCACTAGAATATTTTTAATCGACACAAATACCTGCACCTACGACACGTTCTTACTCTGCAACACAAGGTACTGTGTGTGCTGGAGGTTACCACAACAGAGTACGACTACAGTGCTGAAACGACCTGCTAAACCCGCAGGACAGGACAGGTAGTTTAATTGTGCAAAGGGGCCAAAATAACGGGCTGTCAGTTACACTCGAACATACAACTTTATTATTTGATCAAACATTACAAGAGTCCAAAAAAAATATTTTTAAACGCACAGCTTTAATCTTTGGGACTTAATTACCGACTGAAAGCCCCTGTAATTCAAAAACGGCTGGAGGCCAATGACTTAAAACGCAAGCTTAATCAGAAATTTAAAAGGAAAGCCTTATCTTACAACAGTTCTTTATCTAGGCTGAAGGCCCAAAAAATCTGAGATTTAAAGAGCAAACAATTTGAATTCAACATCGGCTAAAAGCCCAATGCTTAAAGCTAAACAACATTAATTTTTTTAACGAAGGCCTTATGTAAAACAGTTCTTAACTAGGCAAAACAGAAATTTAAAAGGCAAAGCCGTATCTTAGAATAGTTCTTTAGTAAGGTTCAAATGGCTTTGAGCATTATGGGACTTAACTTCTGAGGTCATCAGTCCCCTAGAACTTAGAACTACTTAAACCTAACTAAACTAAGGACATCACACACATCCATGCCCGAGGCAGGATTCGAACCCGCAACCGTAGCGGTCACGCGCTTCCAGACTGTAGCGCCTAGAACCGCTCGGCCACTCCGGCCGGTCTTTAGTTAGGCTGAAGGCCCAAAGAATCAGACACTTCAAGAGCAAACAAGTTAAATTCAAATCGGCTGAAGGCGTAAGACTTAAAATACCATAACATTATATTTTTTAAATACCAAAGGTGCCGGCCGCGGTGGTCTAGCGGTTCTGGCGCTCAGTCCGGAACCGCGAGGCTGCTACGGTCGCAGGTTCGAATCCTGCCTCGGGCATGGATGTGTGTGATGTCCTTCGGTTAGTTAGGTTTAAGTAGTTCTAAGTTCTAGGGGACTGATGACCACAGATGTTAAGTCCCATAGTGCTCAGAGCCATTTGAACCATACCAATGGCCTTACGTGAAACAGTTCTTTAATTTAGGCTGAAGGCCTTAAGAGCTAAACAACTCTAACTCAAAATCGGCTGTATGCCCAACATTTAAAATTCAACAACATTAAAACCTTTAAAATGCCAAAGGTTTTACGTGAAACAATTCTTCAAATTAGGATGAAGGCCTAAAGAATCTTACGCCTTAAGGGCAAAACGACGTTAATCTAAAAATCGGCTAGGAGCCATACAAGTACAAACAACAATAACAAACAAGAGAAGTCAGTACACTCAATGGCGCTCAGAAGTTCCGAGGGTCGGCCTGGAATTCAAACCCAAACGCTCGCTTAGATGTGACAGGCAGTCGGCCGCCCAACCATTGTCGATCCGACGACAACCCAACCGACAGACAGTCAACGGACCCACCGACAAGAAAACTTTTTTATTTACTCAACTTTCGTGTGCAGGTCGGTGAGCCACGGGCCTCGTAGTAATGGGAACAGCCCCACACACTCCGACACCGCGTAGAGACAACACCGACTCAAAGGAAGGCCTCGGCGCTTGTTCGTGACGTCACGTCAGCTAGGCACGGCGAACGCCAGGTCTGTTGCAAGCAGAAACGTCTGGCCGTGCTAATCACTGTAAATCTCTTATTTTTGGACAACTGTTTGGTATTGTTTTGGATTCTGCAGTTTTATTTGAATGAAAGATTTTCTTACTATCGTAAAGCTACAAATGAAGATCATATTTCTGTATTTTGAATCCTGTCGAAACAAACGTAGATCAATACGAAAAGATGCTTTGCCCCATTGCAAGCTTCGGAAATTTTACATTCAAGTAACTATATTTACTTGATCCATTTTGCTATCGAAACTTACTCCAACCCCCTTATAATGAACTCGTTTCTTTTATTTATTTATTTATTTTCGTTTGAGATCATCACTGGAAATGTGAACTAATTTACATGTTTAAATGTCCAACTGTTGCCAGTCATTAAGATTACAGTCGTTTTCAACGAAAGGAGTTCTAAACAGGAAACAAAATAGCTTCATACATCGAAAACACTGCTGAGCTTAAACTTTTTTAAACATGCACATTAGAAAAGATAAATATTCCCCTCTGGCAACTGAAAGGAAAAACTTTATAAGATAAAAAAATGTTATTTTATAAAACAAGTATCTCTCTTTTGCCTCTTCTTCTGTCCCCCACCCCTTCCCCCAACGTGTACAATCGCAAGATATTTCATTAACATTCAGTGCTCCTCACCCCATAGTCAACCAAGATACCTAAAGAAGAGCACCAATATGTTCACAGTTTCTTGTAAAAGCAACCCAGTACAATTGTAGCGTCCTCAGATTTACAAATAAGGTAAAGAAGCACGAATTCTGTTGCTGCTGGACCATGAAGTTGTTTTTGTATGTCAGTCCTTAAAACAGGTGGAAATTTAAGTTCAGGACTACACTATTTGTTAAGAAGTGTAATGAATTACACGATTAATTGATTGCAGAAATCTCTCAGAACAATGTGTGCTGGTCAACTACCGTCAATAGTTTCACATTTTCCTATGTCAGAGAGGGAGACACCACCATTATGAGTATGCCTGGAACAGACCTGGCGTTCGCCGTGCCTAGCTGACGTGATGTCACGAATAAGCGCCGAGGCCTTCCTTTGAGTCGGTGTTGGTAGAGACCGCCGACGGCCTCGGCCAAACTACGTGTGTGTGTGTGTGTGTGTGTGTGTGTGTGTGTGTGTGTGTTGGGGTTTATGGGCGTTCAACATCGACAAACTACGTCCCGCGGAGACTTCCTCGCTGCTGCCCCGGCCCGGAAAGTGTGAAAGGACCAAGTATACGTCGGCCGATGAGACGACCAACCGAACGGTCAACCAACGGTCGTCCCGCTCCCATCTCCCTCCGTCGGACAGTTCACGTGTCTCGCCAGCGGTCGGCGAGCACTGGCTGTCGGCGCCTCACCGGCGCTCCGTCCCCGACTTCACTGCTGCTGCGTCCCGACGCAGGACGACCCGGAAATACTGTCGGTCGCTCCAGAGATGGTACGACAGTGCACTGATCGATACGCGCTGCTGCTGCAGCTCACAGGCAAGTGAGGCAGGATGTTAGTGACGCCAGTAAAAGGAGTAAGAAAACGAGGTGGCAGTACCGTAATAGCAGATGACACACAATGAATGGCACGAACACTAGCCATGCACGGCTCAAGTACTCCATACACTGATAGGCTGTGTACACGGAAAGAAGAAACCCTACCTTGGCCAGCAAGTTCGTCGGGTCTCTCCCCAACTGAGAACGCTAAGAGCTTTATGGGCAGTGCCCTCCAACCACATCGAGATTTCTACTATCTAAAGCGCCAGTTGGACAGAATTCGACACGGTATCTCTCAGGAGGAGATTCAACAACTCTGTCAATCAGTGTCCAGCCGAATAACTGGTTCCGTAAGGGTCAGAGGTGGATCAAAGTGTTAAAAACTTTCTCAATTTGTGAAGCAATTTTTCTTTAATAAAAAAAATCAAAATTTTTTGAAACCGTAATCACTTGGTTGTCCGTGCACATACAACGGATTTACCGATCTGCGTTCCTTTTGAATTATTCCTTCGTGGTGTGTCTTTTTTTTTACTGTATGTTTGGAAACCAATACCTGTAGAGACATGGGCCAATCAATCATCTAAATCCTCTCATTACCATCTCTCTGTTACACAGACTTGTAAACACTTGTAAACCAACTAATGTTTCGTGTATTGTTCTGAGTGCTTCAAAGTTATGAGGCGTGTTTTTAAAGCAAGTACCGGCTTGAAGTTCAGTCGCAGCTCCGCGGTCACCAATTGGCGCATGCGCGCTGTGTACTGCACTCTGCTGGGACGTCACAGAAGTCATTATAGACTCATTCGGCGTCTTTACGTTTGTTTGCAAGTACTGTATTTGAAATGCCTCCTCCAACTGGCAATCTCGCTGGCTGTGAAATATGAGCTGTGATTCGTTTTCTTAGTCCTAAACAGGTGAAATCGGTTGAAATTCATCGTCAGATCAGTGAAGAATATGGAGAAAACTTTATGAGCGATGGGATTACATGGAAACGGATGAGAACTTTTATGTGCATGATGAGAAACGACGTAGGCGAACTTGAGTTACTACTGATGATTTGTTGCAGGATGCTGATGAAAAAGTGAGTGAGAACGGCAGATTTACGATTAACACGTGTTCCTGCATTCGAAGAAGCGTCAGGGTGGTCAGAGCCAGACGACGATGAAGATGTGAAAACGACGTGTTGCAGTGGTTGTCTGATAAGGATGCAGATTTCTACAAGGATGGCATTCAAAAGCTGGTTGTATGACGCGATAGATGTGTTAACGTTGGTGGGAATTATTTAAAACATAGGTTAAAGTAGAGGTATTCTTGTAAAAATAAAATTGCTAACAAAAGTCTACTTGTTTTATTTTTATTCCAAAAGAGTACTTACTTGAATAACACGCCTCGTGCATCTTTAGAAAAAGGCTTTGAATAAGCGTCTCTTTCTGCAGATATTTTTGAGCGAAGAAATGATTTGTAATGCAATCTAACAGTATATTCAAGAGTAGTTGGTCCTTTCTTCGCAGAATGGAAAGAATCATGCACATAAATGAATATTTGAGTGAGTTTTCAAGAACACAGTTACTTCTAGGAGTTTCATATTCGGATTCGAATGATGTATATAGGATCCAACTAGGTGAGGCATATGCAATGCGCATTCGTGGCTTTGTCCGATAATCTAACACCTTTCTGAACCAAACATGAAGTACGAAGATCCAAAGCCGTCTCGTTGAACATAGTACGATCAGTAGCAACTAGTCTCGGAATGAGATTTTCACTCTGCAGCGGAGAATGCGCTGAAATCAAACTTCCTGGTAAAGCGCGAAAGGCGAAGGTCCCGAGTTCGAGTCTCGGTCCGGCACGCAGTTTTAATCTGCCAGGAAGTTTCATATCAGCGCACACTCCGCTACAGAGTGAAACTCTCGTTCTGGGAACATCCCCCAGGCTGAGGCTAAGCCACGTCTCCGCATTTTGCTTATAAAAGTTAACTTGTTTCATTTTTATTCCGAAAGGGTACTTACTTAAAGAACACGCCTCGTATGTCTTTAGAAAAAGACTTTCAAATAAGTGCTTCTTTCTGCAGATATTTTTGAGCGAAGAGTAGTTGGTCTTTTCCTCTCACAATGGAAAGAATTATGCGCATAAATTAATATTTCAGTGAGTTTTTAAGATCACAGTTACTTCTAGGAGTTTCATATCCTTTCTTCCAGGAGTGCTAGTTCTGCAAGGTTCGCAGAATGGCTTCTGTGAAGTTTAGAAGGTGGGAGACGTGGCACTGGCGGAACTGAAGCTGTGAGGGCGGGTCGTCAGTATTGCTTGGGTAGCTGAGAGGGTAAACCACTTGCCCGCGAAAGGCAAAGGTCCCGAGTTCGAGTCTCGGTCCGGCACACAGTTTTAATCTTCCAGGAAGTTTCTTAGTCTCGGAATCTTCACACCGTTACTCCTGTTAACCTCAACATCCAAAGAATAGTAAAATGTTGCTGCTGGTTGCAATTCTGAAAAGAGTTTCAAAAAATGGTTCAAAGAGCTCTGAGCACTATAGGACTCAACATCTGAGGTCATCAGTCCCCTAGAACGTAGAACTACTTAAACCTAACTAACCTAAGGACATCATACACATCCATGCCCGAGGCAGGATTCGAACCTGCGACCGTAGCGGTCACGCGGTTCCAAACTGAAGCGCCTAGAACCGCACGGCCACACCGGCCGGCGAAAAGGGTTTATACTGATTTCAGCTGTGTCTCCAGTCGACTAATATTCCTGCGGAAAGCGGAAGATGGTTCATAGTTCATACTCCAAGTTACGTGCAGATTCCAGAAAGCACATAATACCACGCTAACAGTCATATCTTTACACATGAGTTCATCAGTGACACGGGCGTTTAAATAAAACACAGAAACTTCATTTCAGCGTATAATTGTTACGAATCAAACCACAATCTCGGAGACAGGAAAGAGTACAATTGCCCGTGCGTACTCCACGTGGCATGCAGTGCCACCACATAAGAAAGAATTGAGTAAAAATTCATTGTAGGCACATTAGAATATCTGAAAACATTTCAGTAAACGAGAGAGCGATGCGTTCGGCATGCTCACTGTTCAGATGGTTTAATGAAAACCAGATTCTGTATCATGCGCATTGAAAGTAAACATCTTCCCTGAACAATGATCATCAAGTTTGAACACAATTTAAACCACATTAAAGATCTGAACATGGTGTGAACAAATAACACGTCAAGCTGCGAAAACACTAGCCCCAATAACGTCGCATGGGAATGACTAACGGAAAGCATGTTCAAATCAACTTAGTATAACAGTCGTGCGTAGCAAAATCTTGGAAGCAACAGCCAGAGCCGTACGCGGAACACCAGCAAGAAAAACAGAAGGTACACACTAGAATGCTTTGTGTCGTTCAAACGTGTCACAACGCCGAGACCACGCGACCGAGCTGGTCTACCACTGTCTCTCACATCTAATCGCCAAAACACTTCTTGTCAGACACTCCTCAACTAATAAAAGACTGTGATACCTTTAGTAATCTATCAATAGGTACAGAACATTTTTGCTTTATGCTAGTGATTCAGAACGCAAGGAAGAAAGAAACATTTTGAAAGCTGGCGCGGTAACAATCAACGGTCACAATACAGCGAGTGCTGCAGGTGGTTACCACGCATCCTGACAAGTGCTTCAGCCCTTCTTCGTACTGAATCACGCACTCTTTCAAATACACTTGGTTCCACTCGAATGGCGTCACATGCACTGGTCGCACGTTTTTGTAACGTCTGCACATTTTAGATGGCTTTGGGAGACTCAAATGTCATCATATCCAGAAATCTCGTGGCTTCAGATCGAGTGAATGAAAGACCATGCTACCAGACCTTCTGGAGCAAACCAGATTTGTTGTCTTCCTGCAAAGGTAACGTTCTCTAATGACGCTGGTAATTCGTTCACCTGTTAATCTGTTGGACAAATCGTATGGCCCTTTGAGCCAATTCGTGTCCATACATTGATACTAAAACAGTCCTCATGCCTTACCTTTACAGTTGCTCGCGGATTTGCATCCACCCAAACGTGTATACTACGGTCATCTCTTGTGAATGCTGCCTCACCTGTAAATAAAATGCAGGCTTTGATTTGCGAAACATCATCAGGCAGTTGTAAGCTGAAATGTAATCGGGCATTGTGGTTTGCTGGCCGAAGAGTTTGCAAGCGTTGCATACGGCAGGGACAATGCAACTACTCGCGCAATACTGGCCACGCAAGAGCGCTGTTGATGTCTACGACAACTTTAATTCTTTGCACACTTGTTTCAGAATCATTGTCAACATGTCACAATACCTTTTCCTCCATCTCCATCGTACGGAACGTGCGACGCCTGTTATGGACTGTTGTGCTTGCTACGAATGATACAGGCTCTACAAGTCACTAGAACAGCCTGCTGAACATTCATGCAGATAGAGTTGTGCGTTGTCGATGTCGTTCGACATACAGTTCACAGGTCTGGCGATTACTTCCATCGGCTAACCGATAACAAAATGCCGTGCCAGCCATTTCCCTTGTGGAATAGTAGCCCTTCATTGCACTGTTTATTACGCAATTTGTTCACACTCCCCGGACTCTTCAGTAGGGGGAATGGATATTTTCTGGATCACCATCCACTGTTGTCATATTTCCAATGACGTCACTAATGATGTATCCAACCCATTTTGCTAGATTCCCCGCCAATCCCCCTCCTCCTTTGACGTCACATGCCAATTCACTACGTATAAAACGACGACAAGTACAAAAATGGCGGGAAATTCAAAATAGCTCAGTTGTGGTACAGACCTTTCCCCCATCCTCTGATGTCACAACGCAGAGCCAAATCGTCCTAAGTGTAAATTGGTGGAAAAACTCAAAATGGGCAATTGTCCCATTTGTGGACAATCAAAGTAGGTTAACTGTGCTAAATACAAAATCTAAGATGGATATTGGGACAGCCTGCATGGTTGTCTGATTTCCTCAACCCTGTGATGTCAGAATCTAAGATGGCGGACCTGGTGGATATTCAGACAGCCTGCATGGTTCCCAGGCTGCTTCTGCTAAATTTAGAATCTCATCCTGAGTTTACAATGGCGAAAATTCAGAATCATTGGTTTTCTCCCACTTCTACGATGTTATAGTCCACTTGTGCAACGAACCCACTTTCCCTAAGCTCAAAAACATGGCAGCCTACACGTTTAAACAATTTCTTCTGATGTCACAGCTTGCTGAATGCGACCTTAAGATTCGAAATAAAGAGCTGACATGTTCTGAGTATAAATCAACTTCTGCTCTGTTTGGATTTAATGCTGAAACGAATTCCTCCACACAGTTGCTGGCCTTCTTGTGCTGTTACCGCCATCGCTGGGATAGGATACGAACAATTCCGTCTTTATCTAAGAAAAAATGAACAGGGGTCTCTTCCTTGATCACAAAGTTCAAGGGTAGGATTATACGTTAATTGGTAAACTGTGCAAATGGGTTGGCAACTGAGATGGGGGGCATTTTTTAAACCCTGAATATGAGCGTAGCACAAGTGGACTTAAGGTCAAACAACAGCTCCTGGGTTCAAAACTTAGGCTGCCAATTGTTTAAATATGCAAGCTGTGATGGGTATGGGAGAAATTGTTTTAACATCCAGGCAGCACTGTTTTAAACTTAGGACAAGTGTACTCCTAGCAAAAATGAACTATAACGTCATAGGAATGCGGGAAGATCAATAATTTTAACTTTCGCCGTTTTAAACTGAGAATCAGGTTCTGAACTTAAGACAAGCGACCTAGCAACCATGCAGGCTGTCACATTACACATCAAGTCTGCCATCTTAGATTCTGACGTCAAAGGGCGGGGAACTCCGACAACCATGCTTGCTGTCCCTATACAGGGTGTTACAAAAAGGTACGGCCAAACTTTCAAGAAACATTCCTCACACAAAAAGATAGAAAATATGTTATGTGGACATGTGTCCGGAAATGCTTACTTTCCATGTTAGAGCTCATTTTATTACTTCTCTTCAAATCACATTAATCATGGAATGGAAACACGTACCAGCGTGACTTCAAACAACTTGTTAGAGGAAATGTTCAAAATGTCCTCCGTTAGCGAGGATACATGCATCCACCCTCCGTCGCATGGAATCCATGATGGGCTAATGCAGCCCTGGAAAATGGCGTATTGTATCCACAATACGAGCACGAAGAGTCTCTACATTTGGTACCGGGGTTGCGTAGACAAGAGCTTTCAAATGCCCCCATAAATGAAAGTCAAGAAGGTTGAGGTCAGGAGAGCGTGGAGACCATGGAATTGGTCCGCCTCTACCAATCCATCGGTCACCGAATCTGTTGTTGAGAAGCGTACGAACACTTCGACTGAAATGTGCAGGAGCTCCATCGTGCATGAACCACACGTTATGTCGTACTTGTAAAGGCACATGTTCTAGCAGCACAGGTAGAGTATCCCGTATGAAATCATGGCGGTGAATCGAGGAAGTACAGTACATACTGACGAAACTAAAATGAGCTCTAACATGGAAATTAAGCGTTTCCGGACACATGTCCACATAACATCTTTTCTTTATTTGTGTGTGAGGAATGTTTCCTGAAAGTTTGGCCGTACCTTTTTGTAACACCCTGTATTTTCAGGTCAACCATCTTGGATTCTGTATTTAGCACAGCTGAGTTTCTTGGCTTTCCCACCAATAGGACAATTGTCCATTTTAAATTTTATTTCAGATCGGTGGTGGCGAAGCCCTATAACACAACTGGCCTATTTTGTATTTCGCGTGTTTTTTTATTATTGACTCGCCTTTTTATATTTAGAACAACTGGACTTTGATGTCAGGGGGGATCAGGGGAGGGGTAATCTGGCAATAATGCATCGTGAGATCTTCGATTATGCCATTGTATATCTGGTAACAATTCAGGCTGTTCCAGAACATATCGTACTATCTCGACTCTTGTTCTGCTCAAGTAATGCGTGGACAAATGGTTCAAATGGCTCTGAGCACTATGGGACTCAACTGCTGAGGTCATTAGTCCCCTAGAACTTAGAACTAGTTAAACCTAACTAACCTAAGGACATCACAAACATCCATGCCCGAGGCAGGATTCGAACCTGCGACCGTAGCGGTCTTGCGGTTCCAGACTGCAGCGCCTTTAACCGCACGGCCACTTCGGCCGGCAATGCGTAGACAGCACAACCTCAACTGATTACTGTGGCTGATCATTGTACAGCTATGAGTAGCATCCCCATTCAGATATGCTCTATCTGGATAAATATCTGTAGGAACTTTTCTCCTACTTTCGACCAGTACTTCCTCCTGTAAGAGTAAGTAACACCTTTTATTAACAACCTGTAAAGTGCGGCCCGTAAATGTGGAATCACCGTTCTAAAGGAAAACCAGTCAGTTAAACTGAAATTTAAAGTCAGATAGTATGAGATGGGAGAGAGAAAACTTGTGAGGCTGTGGTACCACGATGGTACCAATTTTGGAAGCCGCCATTTTCGATGAAACTCAAATGGTAAGGGGATCATGTGACATATCAAATAGACAGAGAATTCCACAAGAAAAAGAACAGTGCCTTTTATTTGAGCATAGCATTATTCACACTCGTGTTTCAGCATGTTGCTACCTTACAGATAACGTGGAAGTTGATGGTGTTAATGTAAGCTGATTGCACTGAGTGGGAGAGACGAGAGAGGAGCACCCGCGTTATCGCAATGGATAACATTCAACATGAATTGCTAAAATCATTGTACTCGTGTTGGTCTACAGGTCTACAGAAGGTATGTACTGGCGATATACTACTAAACTTTCGGAAAATCATCCACACAATTCCGAAAATTAGCAATCTTTGCCGACAAGTGCGAGAATTATCGCACGAACAGATTAACAAAAAAATGGTTCAAATGGCTCTGAGCACTATGGGACTTAACATCTTAGGTCATCAGTCCCCTAGAACTTAGAACTACTTAAACCTAACTAACCTAAGGACATCACACACATCCATGCCCGAGGCAGGATTCGAACCTGCGACCGTAGCAGCCCCGCGGTTCCGGACTGCAGCGCTAGAACCGCACGGCCACGGCTGCCGGCGAACAGATTACCAGTCATGCATTCAAGACGCTGACAAGAATAGGATACAGAGGAATAGAAAAGAAAATTGAAGAACTGTTAGATGACGATCAGTTTGGCTTGAGGAAAGATAAAGTCACCAGAGAGGCATTTCCGACATTGCAGTTCATAATGCAAGCAAGACTGAAGAAAAATCAAGACTCGTGCAGAGGATCTGTCAACATGGGAAAAGCGTTCGACAATATAAAATGGTGCAAGATGATCGAAATCCTGAGAAAAATAGCGGTGAGCTATAGAGAAAGACGGGTAATTTACAGGGTGATTCAAAAAGAATACCACAACTTTAAAAATGTGTATTTAATGAAAGAAACATAATATAACCTTCTGTTATACATCATTACAAAGAGTATTTAAAAAGGTTTTTTTTTACTCAAAAACAAGTTCAGAGATGTTCAATATGGCCCCCTCCAGACACTCAAGCAATATCAACCCGATACTCCAACTCGTTCCACACTCTCTGTAGCATATCAGGCGTAACAGTTTGGATAGCTGCTGTTATTTCTCGTTTCAAATCATCAATGGTGGCTGGGAGAGGTGGCCGAAACACCATATCCTTAACATACCCCCATAAGAAAAAATCGCAGGGGGTAAGATCAGGGCTTCTTGGAGGCCAGTGATGAAGTGCTCTGTCACGGGCTGCCTGGCGGCCGATCCATCGCCTCGGGTAGTTGACGTTCAGGTAGTTACGGACAGATTGTGGAATATGCAGCTCTCTGCTAGCTCTGCGAGTCGATTTTCCTGGGCTGCGAACAAATGCTTGCTGGATGCGTGCTACATTTTCATCACTCGTTCTCGGCCGTCCAGAACTTTTCCCTTTGCACAAACACCCATTCTCTGTAAACTGTTTATACCAACGTTTAATACACCACCTATCAGGAGGTTTAACATCATACTTCGTTCGAAATGCACGCTGAACAACTGTCGTCGATTCACTTCTGCCGTACTCAATAACACAAAAAGCTTTCTGTTGAGCGGTCGCCATCTTAGCATCAACTGACGCTGACGCGTAGTCAACAGCGCCTCAAGCGAACAAATATACAACTAAATGAAACTTTATAGCTCCCTTAATTCGCCGACAGATAGTGCTTAGCTCTGCCTTTTGTCGTTGCAGAGTTTTAAATTCCTAAAGTTGTGGTATTCTTTTTGAATCACCCTGTATTATATGTACAAGTATCAAAAGAGAAAAGCAAGAGTGGAAGACCAAGAACCAAGTACAGGGATTAAAAACGTGTAAGACAGGATTGTAGTCTTTCGCTCCTGCTGTTCAATCTACATGTCGAAGAAGTAATGACGGAAATAAAAGAAAGTTACAAGAATGGGATTAATACTCAAAGTGAAAGGATATCAATGTTTAGATGCGATGATGGCATTGCTGTCTTCAGTGAATGTGAATAAGAATTACGGTATCTATTCAGTGGAATGTACAGTCTAATGGGTATAGAATATTCATGAAGAGTAAATCGAAGAAAGGCCAATGTAATGAGAAGTAGCAGAAATGAGAGCAGCGACAAATTTAACTTAATTGTAGATCACGAAGTAGATGAAATTAAGGAATTCTGCTACATAGACAGCAAAATAACTCACAATGGACGGAGCAAGAAAGACATAAAAAGCAGATCAGTACTGTAAAAAAGGCCAAAAGCAGATTAGCAATGGCGAAAAGGCCATTTCAGGCCAAGAGAAGTCTACTAACATCAAGCAAAAATCTTAATTTTACGACGAAACTTCTGATAATGTACGTTTAGATCACAGCACTGTATGGCAGTGAGACATGAACTGTGGGAAAACCGGAACAGAAGATATTTGAAGGATTTGAGATGTGGTGCTTGAAATTAAGGTGAACTGATAAGGTAGGGAATGAGAAGAATTTACGCAGAATCGGCGAGGTAATGAATATACGGAAAAAAACAGTGAATATACGAAAAACAACTAACAAGAAGGAGGGACAGGATGATGGGAAATCTATTAAGACGCCAGGAAATAACTTCCGTGGTACTAGAGGGAGCTGTAGAGTGTAAAAACTGTAGAGGAAGACAGAGATTGAGATACATCCAGCAAATAATTGAGGACGTAGGTTGCAAGTGCTTCTCTGAGCTGAAAAGGCTGGCACAGGAGAGAAATTCATGGCAGGCTGCATCAAATCATTCAAAAGACTGATGACTCAAAAAAAGCTAGGATTGACAACATCTTTGTCTCTGAATCATTAGCTTTGTACAGACGTGGAGACCAAGTGCTGCCAGAGCGTTATGAGGCTGTTTTAGTTAAAGCGAGAAGACATATTTTTGATGATTAATTTCTCACGTATGTTTTTCTGTTATACTCAGTAAACCAGCGAGAAACAGTATAATACAAACGCTTTTCTAGTAACAAGTGAACTACAACTTACTATGATATCCTTATGACTAAAGTCTAATTTAATAAAACAATCGGTGTTCGTAACACAAGCCTGCCCAAAACTGTACTTATTATTGAGATATTACGGATTTTTGACATCGATATGGTCCTTGTCTACGTGAAGTCCTATGGCCTATCCGGGAAGTCCTTTGGGACTAGCACGAAAATATGTAAATCTGGTGGTGAGTGTAGATCCAAAAAGAAAACGAGTTAAAAAACTGTGTAATGTCACACATAAATCTATCAACTTGTGTATTCACAAAAAATAATAATTACGTCTGTTTGGGCAACAAACATGTCAGCAAGGGTGCAGTGTTGCAATTTCTTAAATTTTTCATCTTGAGATCAAGACTGCGAGGAGACTGATGGTGGAGAAATTAAGATTTGCTTATTGATTTCAGAACTGGAGCTTGTAACTCGATAACAGAAGCAGTAAGAATACGACAAGTTATCAAGGTCTCCAACGAGCTTTAGACTAGGAGAAAAGGCAACTTTCCCTTCACAAACCAGCCGCATTACCACTTAGCTATCGACCTGTTACTGCTCCATTGCCGTAGTGTACCATAACACAGGTAATTCGCAATGCAAAATATAAAATTATCTGTAGATAAAGAGTAGAATTACCTTTTTGACATCAAACCATAAATCTGATAACCCAGAATTACTCGTAAAGTGAGAATTATTCAAATTATTTATTCGTAATGACAACAAAATATCGAGTGAATTCAGCAGGACATTTCTGAAACACTCCAGGAAGTAAATCGACGGTCGCATTGTTCCAAACGTATTCTACAATGCTGCCAATTCTCTGTTAGACTAGCAACAGGAAGAATACACCTGCTCAGTCGATGTGTTTCTTGAGTTGGTTAGTATTTGGGTAAATCGTGCGTCGAAGATGCGGCGGCATCGGCTGTCACCACGTTGACAGGTATCCGAAATACCTAACGTGTAGCCCAATGAGAATTATTGACAACTCTGTAGTTATACGAGGGTTGGAACTTTAATAGTGGCGACTATTTATTTACAGCTCGTACAAAATAGATATGTGTTTCGAAGTTTTACTGACCTTCAAAGTAGTCACCAGCATTGTGTATAACCAGTCGCCAGCGACGTGGAAGTCGTAGGATACTCTCAGCAGTGCAAGTTGTGTTGGCAGTTCGAGCGGCGCGGTCTATTGCCCGATGAATTTGTAGCAGATCTGAAGCGATTGCCTTGAAGTGTTTGCTTCAGTTTAGAAATCGAGTTGAACTCACGAGGGCTTAAGTCAGGGGAGTGCAGTAGGTGGTATAGCACTTAGCAGCCCCATCAGTCAAACATATAACAGCTTGCATTGTACGTCCTTGAGCATTGTTCTGCAAAATGATTGTCAGGTCCTGCAGAAAGTGTCATCACTTCTGTCTCTAAGCTGGTCGTAGATTGTGTTCCAAAAATGAACAGCATAGAGAGAGAAGTGATGGAACTATCTGCAGGACCTGACAATCATTTTGCAGAACAATGCTCAAGCACGTACAGTGCAAACTGTTACTGATTTGTTTGACCGTGAGTTCAACTCGATTTCTAACTAAAGGAAACGCTTCAAGACATTCGCTTCAGAACTGCTAAAAATTCGTCGGGCAAAAGACCGCGCCACTCGAACTGTCAACACAACTACGACTTCCACATCGCTGGAAACGGGTTATAAACAAAGCAGGTGACTACTCTCAAGGTCAGTAAAACTTTGAAACACGAATCTATTTTGTACGAGCTGTAAATAAATAGTTGCCACTATTAAAGTTCCAACCGCCGTAATTAGAGCCTAAAGCGTAGTTACGAATAATACCCAGATGTGCCGACTGCAACTCGAACATCATAGACAAAGAGCGGGGGGAATTATATGGGTCCTGTCGTAGCTATTTTTGTTTTTCTGTCTTGAGCGTGCTTCAGACTAAAAAGCTCATTTACGGAAGCGATTCCGAGTTGCTGTTTTAGCATCACCAAGTACTATTAACATCATAAGTAAATTTCATTCATTTTAATATCACACTTAAAAATAATTTTCCGTAAGAATGCTTTGATTGGCATAATAACACGGATTACAAAACGCGAACATCAACAGAGGAAATTCATAAGCTGCGAACAAGAGTTTCAGATCAGAAAAGCAAACTTTGCGAGAAAATCTTGCCCACCATCCGAAAAACATAGTTCAGAAAGCCGCGAAGAAAATGAAATACGTGAATGAGTATAGCGTAAGTTCGATTCCAGTTTTGACAGCTTCAATGAAGAAGCAGTTCAAATGAGAATGTGGCACACAAAACGCTGATAGTAATGTCTCTAATACGTCATCGTTACGCAGAACTGCCATTCTTCTATGAGAACCAACGGAACGAAAAGTTTCATGTATTCGTAACCAAAGTAACGGGAAGAAGTTCAGCTTGTTGAACGACGGGCGGAATTGCTATGCATCTCTTCGCTGCTGTCGCAGTTTGCTCATACTTTATTTCCTGGTTGCTTCACACTGACAACGGCAGTAGGCTATAGTAACATTCATATCAAAATTATCGACTGTAATTGTGAGAAGAGACTACTACCTTAAACACACTGAGACTCGCGGCGGCAGACTCTTACTCTGTGGTTAATACTAATTGCAACTTCATTTCGTGTTACTGGAAAGGCTTCATAACGTTTCGGGATTGCCTCTGTACACATCTACTTGCCTCCTGATACTATGGTTCATCAAAACCTATTTCAAACCCCCCCCCCCCCTTTCCCCGTGAAATCTTAAGTACAGAGTTTTTATCCGTATTTTGAGTGGATAACCATAAATTCTGTGGGGTATAATAAGTCTTTTGCGTCACCAATAATATTTAGTTGCTGTAGCATGACATGTCTCGAAACTGACCAATTCAATATCAGACGTTGCAGTTTTCAAGTCTTGTTCCCCATCCCTCGCATCATTGAAAAACTTCTACCGACGCCCGTGGCTCCACGTAATGCATGTAAAGCAAATTGTGGTAGTCCCTTTTTCAGGCAGAGAGGTTAGCTAATGGGCCTGTCTTGTCAGAATAAATAAATAAATAAAAGAGGTATGTTGCAAAAAATGGTGTGTAACGGCTAATGGCTTCCAGAACTGAAAGAGCGGATTGGATGAAACTAGTCTCATGAACAAGCTAATGATCACTCTATAACACCAAGTACAAAAGCCGGAAAAGTAAACAAAAATAATATTTTTAAAGCTTTCAGTGTGGTGTGCCCCAATCACCGCACACTAGCGCACCTGAAAAGGAAATCCTGTGTCAAAGAAAAGTGTTTAGAGCATTTCATTCAGTTCTAGCGCATAGAAACGGCTACGTAATGGATGTGCGGTTAGCTGCACCAACTACAGCGTATTATCCTTATCATCAGATTGCCAATAATACAAGATCAGCTGAATGAAAAGCGAGACGAGCGAGGGGCCGCAACTGGAAGTTACTAGAATCATACTTGCGAGGAAGATTCCTAAAATCCATGTCTGGCCAGCCAGATGTACATTTTCCGCGGTAAGCTCTACTTAAGTTTCGTTGTTTTTGCATAAAGGGTGAGCCCCATCAGCGGACTCTCCAATCCACAACATCCCTAGACATATTAATGCAGGGTAGGTAAAATAAAACTGATCCCGGAAGAAAATTTCATGCACTTTAACGTAGGCAAACCAATTTGCATCAGGATACCCTCGGTGTATGAAGTAAGATGGGTTGCCTACCACAAGGTGCATGAAAATTTCTTCCCGATCAGTTTTATTTTACGCACCCTGTACTTGACCGATATGCTTGCTCCGCGGCTTCTTAAGTCTGAGGTGATTTAAAACTTTTGAGAAAAATTCGCGTAATGATTGTTTATCAATAGAACAAAAACATATTGCTCCACTTAGACATGGCGTCCTCATCATTGTTATCACACTATTTATTAGAATCTAATCGTCTGAAATTATTCTTCCTGTCACTCGGCCTCTAACTGGCCACATCCACGGACAACTCTCCAGAACTGCTCAAAACCGACCAACTTCAGTTGACACGGCTTCTTCAAAAGGATTTCCTCTAAGGAATATAATTTTTTAGTGGATAATGACACACAAATTTAGTGACGGAATTTTCATGCTGTTGTAGTACACGTTACCTATGATGATGTATAAAATATGATATTACTCAAATCCCCTCCAACACTCTGCAGACCCACTCTCGTTATTTCAATGAAATTTTCCATAACTTTCCGCCTTACTTGCACATCTAGTTCTGAAATTTCACACTGAATTTGGGTCTTTAGTTCAGAAAGTGACTGGGTTTTGTTGGCATACACACGAAATTTGAAATATCCTCAGGCAAAGGAATCACATGGTTTCACATCGCCAGAGCGGAGTGAGCAATTCACGTCACCGTTGGAGAAATCACCCGACCTGACAAGTTCCCTTGTAAAAAGTCATTTGTTGCAGTCGATGTATGACAGGTTGCGCCATGTTGTCGAAACGCAATTTGTTCAACCTTCACACGATCCAGTTCACACTACAAAAATTCTCTTAACATATTACAGTAATGTTCGCCGTCATTGTTAATGCATTTCCGGCGCCATCTGCGAAGAGTACGACCCAATTATGCCCTCAGCCAAAATGAAGAGCCCAAGGAAGAAACGGAAAAATCACATTTAGTAAATTATTCAGGAGAGGAAATTGAAACTCTCGAGATAACAAAAAATTACCCAAAGCATTCCAGTGGAATCTAAATAATATAATAAAGATGCCAAATTTAATGAGTACAGAGGAAGTACCTTAGAAAAAAATAACAACTGAAATTATATAATGGAAAGGACGAAGGGTATCTGGCGACTGGAAAAAAGCAGAATCATAGGACATGGTCTTGCAGAACGAAAATCTGCTCTATAAAACACAACGTAGAGTCTGCAAAACGGTATTACGAAACCCAGCTCGCTCCGTTCGTCCATGAAATTGAGAGCGCCATAGATGAAGGTGCTCAATTTGACATCGCGGCCTTGACGTCCTGAAGGCATTCGATACGGTTCCATATTGTCGTTTCCGGAACAAAATACGTGCTTAAGGAGTATTGGGCCGGATTTGTGATTAGACGCAGACAAGATGAGGTACAGATAAGACTTCCTTGCAGACAGCACCCAAAACATCGATCTTTAGGAAATGAAATCGACAGAAGTAAAAGGAGCGTTATGGGGCAGCTATTATTTACAGGTGATATGAATGATTTGCTTGATACCATTGGTTACACCGTGAAGCGATACGCGGACTATGTTGTTGTCTGTAGGTAGTTTGTAGAGCCAGGAAACCGTAGCGAAATGTAGGAAGATCAGCAGAGGATACACAATTGGTTAAGGACTGGCAGTGTAAGTAGGCTGTTTAGATTTTTTTATTGGTAATGCCACGTAGCGCTCTGTATGAAAATCACTGGCTGGGCTGTGTGCAGTCTGTGACTGGTTTGCATTGATGTTGGCTATTGTAGTGTTGGGCAGCAGGATGTTAACAGCGCGTAGCGTTGCGCAGTTGGAGGTGAGCCGCCCGCAGCGGTGGATGTGGGGAAGTGAGATGGCGGACTTTTGAGAGCGGATGATCTGGACGTGTGTCCATCAGAGACAGTACATTTGTAAGACAGGATTTCATGAACTGATATATATATATATATATATATATATATATATATATATATATATATAATGACTTTTGAACACTATTAATGTAAATACATTGTTTGTTCTCTCTCAAAGTCTTTCAGTTGCTAACTATGCCTATCAGTAGTTAGTGGCTTCAGTAGTTAGAATCTTTTATTTAGCTGGCTGTAGTGGCGCTCGCTGTATTGCAGTAGTTCGAGTAACGAAGATTTTTGTGAGGTAAGTGATTCATGAAAGGTATAGGTTAATGTTAGTCAGGGCCATTCTTTTGTAGCGATTACTGAAAGTCAGATTGCGTTGCGCTAAAAAATATTGCGTGTCAGTTTATGCACAGTCATGTATAATTTTTCTAAGGGGGCGTTTCATATGTCGACCCTTAGCCGAGGATACCTCACTGGAATCTTCTGATTTTTTATTGTAGTTTGTGTAATTAGTGTAGCTTTTGTTTATTGCTAGTCCGTAATTGTAGAGAGAATCTCCTTTGTAGTTGCTGTTTTTCATTGTTGTACAGTAAAACAGTTGTGGCATGCATGTAGAGTTGCATCAAGTATTTCGCAGCTGCGCTTACAATTAACTAGATATTATTTTCAGTGCTATGTTAATGTGTTTTCTTATTTTGCTCTTCAAATTGTGCTTTCCTGTGTTGTCGTGTGAAATATTGTGACAATAATGGCATGTGAAAAACGTAATACTAGGCTCCAAAGTAAACTGAGAAATGACAATGAAGACGAAAGCAGTGTGTTAGCGCCACCGTGTAATGAATTAACTAATGTTCAAAATAGTAATTTGGTAATTGGACATAGGGAAATGGAGCGGGCTGCAAATAATGGTGTAGACAGTGAAACAATTAGTGAACAGGGAAGCATTATCGATCGATCGGTCGGTAACAGTTCGCCTCAGGAATCCGAAACGATAGGACACAATCTTGCAAATACTGTAGATTCAGGTTTTGCGTCTTCACCGTTTTCTCAAATAAGTCAAGACACATTTTCTGCTGGTCAAAATGTGAATGTTGCCGGTGCAAATGCACTGCCGAAAAGCATAGAGGAACAGATTCCAGACACTAATGCATTATTATTGCAATTAATGCAACCAATGAAACAAAATCAGAGACAAACACAGCAACAGTTAGACACAATGGAACAAAATCTTCAAAAGTTAGACACAATGGAACAACACCAGAGACAAACACAGCAACAAGTAGACGCAATGGAACAAAATCTTCAAAAGTTAGACACCACACCTGAACAAACACGTGAGGATTTAACTACTGAGTTACATAAAATCGAATCGAAATGTCAAAAAGTTTGTAATAACGTAAAAACACAAATTTGTTAGCATTTCCAACCTATTTTTTCGCGTCATGAAAATGCATTACAGAATCACGAAGCAGCCATTAAGGAACTGCAAACTATTGTTCATGAAAATCACAACACCTTGCAAACTAAAATTGACTCAGTTGCATCTACCAATTCGGTTACGCAACTTGCAAAAACTCAGGAAAACTTAAAGGACACAGTAGATACGATTTCAACACAAATGGACACTCTGAAACTTGGTTCAGAAAAACACACTGAGGAAATAAGTTCACTATCGGAGAAAGTAGCCGAACTTTCGGATCAGTTCACTAACTTATCTACAAAGGTGGATGATGATCTGAGTGACACAAGTCCTGTAGCCTTCACTGACACAGAAGAGTATGAACAAATTAAGAAATTCAAACAAAAGCAGAATAAAATTAATACGCAACACAAAAGAGAAATCCGGGAAGTACAAGATCAGTTGGCACAAGTAATACAAGAATTACATATTTCAGAGGACACTCGCGCTCCAATACGGGAAGAGGGACATAGAAATACGGAACAGCCACAAAATAATAACACAGCGCATTTCGGGAATTATGAAAGAAATTGGCAAGGTGCACCGAATTTTGAAATGGAACCGCCGAAACGACGTAACAATGACCGACATGCGACTCGCCGAGACGATGATTTTGACTATAAGCTGTTCATTACTACACGTAAATTCAAAACATTTAAGAATTCTGGCAACAACATTCATCCACACTCGTGGCTTCATCAATTCTCTCATTGTTTTCCTTCCAACTGGTCATTAGAGCACAGATTAGAATTTATGTGTGGCTATTTAGAGAATGAACCAGCTGTAAGAATGCGATCGGTCATTCACGATTGCCACAGTGAAGGAGAATTTTATCATGCCTTCCTCTCAGCATATTGGTCTCAAGCTACACAAGACCGAGTAAAACATAGCATCATAATGATGAAACATTTCGAACAATCTGAATTTTCCAGTCTTGTCAAATAATTCGAAGACATGTTACATAAGAATCAGTATCTTTCAAACCCATACAGCCCCTCAGAACTCATCCACATTTGCTTAATCAAATTGCCCGAACATTTACGACATATTATTTTGGCAGGACGTTGCAAAGACGACATTGAAGATTTTCAGGGACTCTTACAAGAATTGGAAATTGACACTAACAATCGCGGAACGCGAAAACAAGAGCACAACAATTGCAGGTCACATCCGTCACGATTCTGCGATGAAAGAAATAATAACTGGACACGACAAGGCTATTCTCACAACACAAATCGTGACCAAAACAGACACCACCCTTGTGACAACCGATGGCAGAATAATAGTTACAGAGAAAGATCGCACTTCCGTAGTAATGAATATGACAGAGATAACCATAGAAACAGACAATATGGGAACCAAAACAATTATTATCAAGTGAGACAGAATAACTTCAGACGCAATGGCCCACTGTGCAGTTACGATTCCGGGAGAAATTCTCCACCACATGACCGACAAGAAAGAAATTATGGAATCTACCGACATGACGACAGACGATATAATCATAACGACAGACCTGAATTTTATCAGAACTGGTGGGATTCAAACAGAGCAGGGCACTCTCGACAAGGTGAATTTGTAGAAGTTAGATCTCCAAATGCCAATAACGACGCGCGCCAACAAAGAGACAGACAATGACTTGCACCACAGGCAGCCACGTGCGCCGGCTGGCTCAGAGAAAAATAACATAGACGCTAACCTTGAGAAAAATTTTAGCATTCCTTACCGACGTATACCGCATGATAATTGCGTTCAAGTTGAACCTCTGCGCACTAGGAAGAGTAAAGGATTGCACCACATTTCACATGTAAAACCGTTTATTGGAAGATAATCTGCTTTTTAATTTAGTCTTTGCGATAAAATTTTTCACTTCACACTACTAGTACGCGTTGTCACACTTATAAACTGTTATCATGCAACAATGTTTTGAAGCTAACTATCCAATCTGGAACCTAGCGAACATATTTAGAGAGTAATTACCACTGCATTGTGATAGTGAACAGAGGACACAGTGTTACTGTGTGTGTACATTCTTGCTTGTTAGTTGCACGATTACATAACGACTATAAGGCTTACAGACTTAGAACATATACTGCTAATGAGATTTTAATGCAACATTGTGGTTTACTTGAAAAGACATTCTTTATTTGAAGTACTTTCTGTGGGATTAAAGATAACTTAGCATTTGGTTTCTTTGAGAGTTACCGATTATATCACGACACTACTAATGTGTGACACAATTTACACATTTCACATGTAAAACCGTTTATTGAAAGATAATCTGCTTTTTTTCTGAATTCTTCTGGAAAGGAAAACGTGTTTTAGTAGTAACTTTTGTGGTACAGCTACAATGAGACAGCCTTTTCTGTAGCACAACAATACGTTACAGTATAGTAGTTTCTTGATCACGGTAATGTACGTAATAACTACGATATCTATACGCATAGCATTTCACTTTTGTTTATCATGAGGTAAGTACATTGACTTTTGCAGAACTTAGCTTTCGGAGGACGATAACTACGACACTTCCACAGAATTATCTTATAGCAAGACGCACATTTAGCGCTAAAGGACACGTATTTGAGTGATTAATTTTGTACTTAAAACATTTATTTTTAAGGGTTTTTGAATTACAATGATACAAAGGTTTTCCGTGATACGTTTCATTCCATTTTTGTAATCTGTAACAACTGAGAGTATAATTACATTAATCCTCAGGGGGTACACGCTTACTTTGTGTACCATGTGTTTGGCACGCACAAGGAGCCCTAGCTAATATGGTATTTGCTTATACAATTTTACACATTGGTACCATATTTCTCTAACACATAAATTACACAGCTATCTGATCATTTAACTGAGAGAGACAAATTTTTTTACTACATCAGTGACACATGTTTACACAATTACACAGTTGGATAACTTCACACTTATGAAACTGTATTTTGTATGTACTTTGTGAACTCTTCATATTTTTTTGGAACCATTGTGATACTATGAGAGCTTTGAATGATATATTTGGTATGGCATCATGATTTTTAAAGTACGTTTGAGGTAGATGAGATTATTGAAATGAGCAGAGAATTTTCTTTAGGTTTTGAAATTATTGCAGAAAGCTATGACGTTTTTGAGATTTGGCTGAGTTTTTATGATGTTATTATTATTATGACAATGCGTATTATGCTGTTGAGGTATGTTTATGATCAATAAGCTGATGCTATATGAGGAATTTGATTATGCTATGTACACTCCTGGAAATGGAAAAAAGAACACATTGACACCGGTGTGTCAGACCCACCATACTTGCTCCGGACACTGCGAGAGGGCTGTACAAGCAATGATCACACGCACGGCACAGGGGACACACCAGGAACCGCGGTGTTGGCCGTCGAATGGCGCTAGCTGCGCAGCATTTGTGCACCGCCGCCGTCAGTGTCAGCCAGTTTGCCGTGGCATACGGAGCTCCATCGCAGTCTTTAACACTGGTAGCATGCCGCGACAGCGTGGACGTGAACCGTATGTGCAGTTGACGGACTTTGAGCGAGGGCGTATAGTGGGCATGCGGGAGGCCGGGTGGACGTACCGCCGAATTGCTCAACACGTGGGGCGTGAGGTCTCCACAGTACATCGATGTTGTCGCCAGTGGTCGGCGGAAGGTGCACGTGCCCGTCGACCTGGGACCGGACCGCAGCGACGCACGGATGCACGCCAAGACCGTAGGATCCTACGCAGTGCCGTAGGGGACCGCACCGCCACTTCCCAGCAAATTAGGGACACTGTTGCTCCTGGGATATCGGCGAGGACCATTCGCAACCGTCTCCATGAAGCTGGGCTACGGTCCCGCACACCGTTAGGCCGTCTTCCGCTCACGCCCCAACATCGTGCAGCCCGCCTCCAGTGGTGTCGCGACAGGCGTGAATGGAGGGACGAATGGAGACGTGTCGTCTTCAGCGATGAGAGTCGCTTCTGCCTTGGTGCCAATGATGGTCGTATGCGTGTTTGGCGCCGTGCAGGTGAGCGCCACAATCAGGACTGCATACGACCGAGGCACACAGGGCCAACACCCGGCATCATGGTGTGGGGAGCGATCTCCTACACTGGCCGTACACCACTGGTGATCGTCGAGGGGACACTGAATAGTGCACGGTACATCCAATCCGTCATCGAACCCATCGTTCTACCATTCCTAGACCGGCAAGGGAACTTGCTCTTCCAACAGGACAATGCACATCCGCATGTATCCCGTGCCACCCAGCGTGCTCTAGAAGGTGTAAGTCAACTACCCTGGCCAGCAAGATCTCCGGATCTGTCCCCCATTGAGCATGTTTGGGACTGGATGAAGCGTCATCTCACGCGGTCTGCACGTCCAGCACGAACGCTGGTCCAACTGAGCCGCCAGGTGGAAATGGCATGGTAAGCCGTTCCACAGGACTACATCCAGCATCTCTACGATCGTCTCCATGGGAGAATAGCAGCCTGCATTGCTGCGAAAGGTGGATATACACTGTACTAGTGCCGACATTGTGCATGCTCTGTTGCCTGTGTCTATGTGCCTGTGGTTCTGTCAGTGTGATCATGTGATGTATCTGACCCCACGAATGTGTCAATAAAGTTTCCCCTTCCTGGGACAATGAATTCACGGTGTTCTTATTTCAATTTCCAGGAGTGTATTTATTATGATGAAATGTTGAAGAAGTGTCGACGAATATGTATATGTGTAATAAGGTAAGGAATAATGAGTAGTGGTTACGGAATCTGACTTATGAAAAAGGATGTTGGAAACCAAGAATTGTACTTTAAGAATTATGAAATGTGTGTACATGTGTGAATGTATTACAATGCTGTCGAAAAATTTTTGGACACTGTTATATTTATAGGATTTTGTATCTACACATTTGTAACGCAAATTCTCGACCTGTGAAATTTTTTATATGAGACTGTCACTGTAGCACAAACTACTGTCGTAAATATTTCGGTAAGAAAGCCAAGTGACTTTGATGTAATGCGTCGTGAGCGGCCAGCTGTGCCAGCCGCCTGGAGAAACAGCCATTAGGTGGACAAAAAAGAGGCCATTAACCTCGTTATTGACATTCCTTTGTGAAAAGCATAGCAAATACGACACGCTCATGACTTGGAAACATATGATTACTCGTACTTTGTGCTACTTACTGAAATGCTTATGAATTGATGGGAAATATTCGTACATCTGCACACCTGATTATGACAAGTCTCTTTCTACGAGAATTGAGAGAATTTCTACTAACTTATGAAATGCCTCATGACTACTGAATGATATTTTTATGCTTTTCTTTGTACATAGTTGCTTATTTTATTTGATATCTGTTTTCCAGGTGTATTGCATCATTGGTTTCATAAAATAAAATTAAATGCATTTGCTAATGTGAACACTTTCTATCAACAGATCTTTTAGATAATAATTTTATGATCCACATTCTTCAAAAAAAGGAGCACTTGGAAAGGAAAGAACAATAAGAAGGGACTAGTAACACTAACTGCATACATAATTTTGTTTTCAAGTACTTGGCAATTTTTATGGTAGAATAAGTTGTGGTGCACCACTTTAATGACATAGACATTAAAATGTGAATAGCCATTTTCCTTATCTGCATTGTTGTCTTTAGTGTACTATTTTTTCTGCTTGAGCTTTGTCGTGTTTAGATATTAGTTATATCATTTGCTGCTGTTTTATTTTTCTTGTTGCTGCAAATTGGCTCATATTCTTTGTAATGTTGCTTTGCTTTGCTAATTTAGGTATACTGCTGCTCGCTTTGCCAATTTACATTTTTTTGTCATTGCTGTTTGTATTAATTGTTTTGTGCTGCTGCATTGCCTCTTCCCTTCATTCATGCATTTGAGCTCAGTACATTTAAATTAGCTTAAGAGGGGGTAGACTATATAAGAGAATGGGTTGCGATGAATTCGAAGAAATGCATTGAGAAGTTATACCAAAAATGTACAGAAAGCAGGTATAGCTAGGACTTTTGGAAATAATGAAGAACGAAGGGAGATCTCCGAGAAAAAAGTTTTGTTTGCAAAATACTGCAGTAAAACAAACCCTGTCCTTTCCTTGTGTTATCCCACTATGTGTTTGTGTACCCTTGGGTATTTGTGTTCTTCCTGTCTTTATGTGTTTATCTGATAAGCGTTACGTTGTAGAATTTTTCTAATAATATGTTATTTACTTTGTAAAGATGTTTAGACATTATTTATTCTGTTTTGTTTTAATCCTCACGTGTGAAGTTGATGTTTCGAAAGTTATTCAGACCTTTTATGAGTTTACTTATGTCATAATTCCTGTAACACTGATGTATATGTTTATTTCTATTCTTTTGTAAAGCCCCTATTACTACAAATGTTATCTGTATTGTTATGTTCTTTAATGATGTATTTTGTACCTTTGTTATTGTATTCTTATGTTATAAAATTGTAATTGACACCAGTTCATCAAATTAAGTAACTTGTAAGTTACATTTCACTGCACACGTTTCTGTTGGTCATAGTATATGGACAATATGTGAGAAGTAGGCACTGATAGTGTTTGCACGTGTGTTAATAATTCAGCAAGGGACTGGATAACAGCATTGCTGGTTCTAAGGACATTTAAAAAAAAATTTTTGTGAGTGCACAAGTGGTGGTTCATGGACTTGCTATATTGTCCACAAGACTCTTCTGTGGCGATTGTGCACCTGCACAGTCGCAACGGATGGCTGCTAGCCATCTCTACAAGGACTACAGTGGGTCTGCACCTTTGATGATTCACCAATACCATTATTTCTACAAGGGCTGCAGTGGGTCTGCACCTCTGGTGGCCCACCAATACCATACTCTCTACCAGGACTACAGTGGGTCTGCTCTATGATGACCTACCTACCAATATTCTTAAAAATTTGAACTGACTCTGCTGTGGGTTTTCTCTATTGTGGCCCATTACCTGTCTGCATGTCAAGAGTCAGCACTGTCTTTCCGTTGGAAGGACAACACTACTTCTTCAACACTGCATGGAAATCCACTACTTCCGTGTGCATTCTCTTTTACTGCTCAGACTTTGAGAAAAAAAAACACTGCAATTTTACTCTGATGAATGATCAGGACTGTCTTTATGGACTGTGAGAAAATTTGAGCTATTGACCAACATTATATCAATAAGTGTGTGCATTTGATACCTTTGTTATTGTAATTATGAAAAATTTTATCAAATCATTATTGACCACTGCCCAAAAAAATTTGCAAAATTTTTTGTGGGTAGCGTGGGGGCTATGTAAGTAGGCTGTTTAGGTTTTTTATTGGTAACGCCACATAGCGCTCTGTATGAAAATCACTGGCTGTGCTGTGTGCAGTCTGTGGCTGGTTTGCATTGTTGTTGACTATTGTAGTGTTGGGCAGCTGGATGTTAACAGCGCGTAGCGTTGCGCAGTTGGAGGTGAGCCGCCCGCAGTGGTGGATGTGGGGAAGTGAGATGGCGGACTTTTGAGAGCGGATGATCTGGACGTGTGTCCATCAGAGACAGTACATTTGTTAGACTGGATATCATGAACTGCTATATATGTTATGACTTTTGAACATTATTAAGGTAAATACATTGTTTGTTCTCTATCAAAATCTTTCATTTGCTAACTATGCCTATCAGTAGTTAGTGCCTTCAGTAGTTAGAATCTTTTATTTAGCTGGCAGTAGTGGCGCTCGCTGTAATGCAGTAGTTCGAGTAACGAAGATTTTTGTCAGGTAAGTGATTCATGAAAATTATGGGTTAATGTTAGTCAGGGCCATTTTTTTGTAGGGATTACTGAAAGTCAGATTGCGTTGCGCTAAAAAATATTGTGTGTCAGTTTAAGCACAGTCATGTATAATTTTTCTAAGAGGACGTTTCAGCAGTTGATTCCAAAATGGTTCAAATGGCTCTAAGCACTATGGGATGTAACATCTGGGGTCATCGGCCCCCTTGACTTAGAACTACTTAAACCTAACTATCCTAAGGACATCACACACATCCATGCCCGAGGCAGGATTCGAACGTGCGACCGTAGCAGCAGCGCGGCTCTGGACTGAAGCGCCTAGGACCGCTCGGCCACAGCGGCCGGCGACTGGCAGTTGACCCTAAACGTAAATAAACGAGATGTATTGCGCGTAAATAGACGGAGTTCAAATGGTTCAAATGGCTCTGAGCACTATGGGACTTAACATCTATGGTCATCAGTCCCCTAGAACTTAGAACTAGTTAAACCTAACTAACCTAAGGACAGCACGCAACACCCAGTCATCACGAGGCAGAGAAAATCCCTGACCCCGCCGGGAATCGAACCCGGGCGCGGGAAGCGAGAACGCTACTGCACGACCACGAGCTGCGGACTATAGACGGAGTAATTCACTACTGTCTGATTAATCTGTTGGTGACAATGGAAATAGAATCTGCGTTATAACACCTAGGAGTAACCATTTGGAGTTATCTAAAGTGGAATGACCACGTAACAAAACTGTAGGAAAAGTGAGGAAAGATTGAGATTCATTGGGAGAACCTTAAGAAAATGTAATTGATCCACGAACGAAGTGCACTGCAAAACACTCGTTCGAACGATTCTTGAGTGTTGTTCACCAGCCTCGTGCACTTATGGACCAGGATCAATAGTTGAGGTAGACAAGACCCAACGAAAAGCGGCACGCTTCAACAGTGGATCATTTATTCGGTGCGAGGGCGTTACGGATATGTTCGACAAACTCCTTATTTCCGAAATTTCTAGAGCTTACGTTGCAAGAAGAGTCGGGCAACACATTACTGGATCACAAAGAGAAAATTAGGCAGGTAACGTATCATACGGAGCTTTACCGACAAACATTCTTTTCACGCGCCATTCGTTAGTGGAACAGTAAAAGGGAGAAAAGGTATTAGCACTAAAAGTACCCTCCGCCTTACACCGCATAGATGTAGACGTAATTGTACATTTGCACAATTTACAGTGACACTGAAGGTCAATATTCAGGACAATTCAGTAGATAAATAAGGAGTTCGGGTATTTTTACAAATTGCCGGTTCTGTTTGTAAGCAAATCACGTTTGTAGTGATTGAATCGAAATGGTATGGGGACAGTAAGGCTACAAACATAGAGAAACGATAGTTACTACAAAAATATCCAAATAAAATCTGAACAGCCTATGGATGATACACGTCTTAAAAGATTGCGTTTGAATCAGAGATTACAAATCTTTGGTTTTTAGAGGAGAAAGTTTCTCGTAAGTTATCGATGTTTTAAGTAGTAGTAAATACATTCTAAGACAAGGAAGTACGAAGAAATTATCCTAATGGCACGGAAATCAGTAGATGTGATATACATGTACAGACAAACAAATGATAACGATTTCAGAGATTTTTGACGATTTATTCAAGAGAAGGAACTTCACAAATCTAGTAAGTCAACAACGCGTTCGTCCACCTCTGAACCTTATGCAAGCTGGTCATCAGGGCTCAGTTCGAAGCGCCACTCATCACTGATAATTAATGCACTCCAGTCAATGTAATTCCAGGCCGAAGACAAGTCTGAAGACGCTCCGGATAGTGGTGCGATAACAACCCGTCTGTCACCCAAAATGCGGCCCGACAATCAGGAGCGATGTCCTGGGGTGCCTTTCTTAGCAGGACGCTTTTGGTTGTCATCTGTGATACCCTTACGGCACAGCGGTAGATCGGCGACATTCTACGGACCGTTTTGTTGCCCTTCATGATGAGCCATTCTGAGCTTACGTGTCAACAAGTCCGTCCGCACACGACGAGCGTTATTACTACTTGTCAAGGCGCTTCAGTCTGGAACCGCGCTGCTGCTATGGTCGCAGGTTCGAATCCTGCCTCGGGCATGGGTGTGTGTGATGTCCTTAGGTTAGTTAGGTTTAAGTAGTTCTAAGACGAGAGGACTGATGACCTCAGATGTTGAGTCCCATAGTGCTTAGAGCCATTTGAACAATTTGAACTACTTGTCTTTGTGCTTGCCAAATCATACCTTCGTCAGCAAGGTGGCCGGATGTCTCGCCAATTGAGGATTTTTGGAGCATTATGTGTAGGGCTCTACGAGTTTGGGATTTTGACGATCTAACGCACCAATTGGACAGCGTTTGGCACAATATCCTTCAGGAGGACACCCTACAACTCTATCAGTAAGATCCAAGGCGAATAACTACTTTCATAAGTGCCAGAGGTGGACCAGCACGTTATTGACTTGCTCAATTTGTGAAGATCTTTCTCTTGAATAAATCAGTTTTTCTGAAGCTGTAATCATTTGTTTGTCTGTAGGTATACATCACAAATACAAATTTCCGTGGCAATGGAATAATTCATTTTTATCTTAGTGTGTATAACAGGAATTTGAATTAAATCGAGGCAGATGGAAAAAATTAAGTAAACTGTTTATTATTTATCATTATTTATACCGCAATAACTGTTAATACATTTATGCCACTGTGTGGCAAGAGTCCCTTCAGAGAAAAATGTAGGTGGTTCCCTACGGAACCATTATTGTATCCAGACGTGCATCTCTTTGTCCGAAGCAAATAGACGGCGCCAAATAGGAGTACATCGAAATCGGATTGGGAGAGATCAAGAATGCATGGAGGCTGTGTATGGGCTTTGCAGCGAAAATTCTGCAGCGAACTCGATACAATCTTGGTATAAGCGGGGAAACACTATCCTGCAACAACATGATCCCTCCCCCCTACATTTCTTGGCGTTTATACTTGACGGTGCGCTTCGGCTATTGCGAAGCGTCCACGTACAGCTATGCGTTAATTGTGGCGCCGGGTTCCAGTAAATTAATGTGCAGCGGGCTCCTGCAGTCAAAGAAAAATGCCTTCAGACTTTTTCGGAGCCGGTGTACCTGTTGTTTGTACCACGCTTCAAAAGTTTCACTAACAAGGAATCTCCCCATCGCACCCCCCTCAGATTTAGTTATAAGTTGGCACAGTGGATAGTCCTTGAAAAACTGAACACAGATCAATCGAGAAAACAGGAAGAAGTTGTGTGGAACTATGAAAAAAGTAAGCAAAATACACAAACTGAGTAGTCCATGTCAAAGATATGCACCATGAAAGACAATGTAAGCGTAGGAGCGCCGTGGTCCCGTGGTTAGCGTGAGCCGCTATGGATCTAGAGATTCTTGGTTCAAGTCTTCCCTCAAGTGGAAATTGTATTTTCGCAAAGTTATGATCTGTCCGTTCGTTCACTGACGTCTCTGTTCAGTGTAATAAGTTTAGCGCCTGTGTTTTGCGACCGCACCGCAAAACCGTGCGATTGTTATTGAAGTCGCGAGCTATATTTGCTGGATTCATATTGCCCACGGAATACATCTAACGTATTTAATGCACTCTCGTCCAGAGTAGTGAACAGTCAACTGCCAGCCAGGGAGCCTCGTTAGCAGGAATACTCTCTCTTCCGTGCGCTGTAGTCGACTGACGTCGTCTATTTCGATGTTTGTTTAGGTGTGGCGTCCCCATACTACGGCGCAGTTACCTCGCATCGGACGGACGGACAAATAATAATCGTGTGAAAACAAAAAAATTAAACTTTTCAGTCGATGGACGACTTGAACCAAAGACCTCGCGTTCCGCCGCCGCTCACGCTAACCACGGGACCACGGCGCTCTAGAGCTCACATTGTCCTTGATGTTGGCTATGTTGCGCATTAACTACTCAGTTTGTATATTTTGCTTATTTCTTCATAGTTCCACATAACTTCTTCCTGTTTTCTCGAGTTTTTTCAAGGCCTATCCACAGTGCCAACTTATAACTAAATCTGAGTGGGGTGCGATGGGGAGGTTCCCTTGTAAGAAGCCCCTTTCAAATCTCCGTTGAGCCCCGATTTCTGCCCGTGCGCCGCCACGGTCTAGGCGCCTTGCCATGGTTCGCTCGGATCCTCCCCTCCCGTGAGAGGTTCTAGGTTCGAGTCCTCCCTCGGAGGATGAGTGTGTGTGTTGTTCTTAGCATAAGTTAGTTTAAGTAGTGTGTAAGTCTAGGGACCGATGACCTCAGCAGTTTGGTACCTTAGGAATTCACACACAAAAATGTGTGTGAAATCTTATGGGACTTAACTGCTAAGGTCATCAGTCCCTAAGCTTACACATTACTTAACCTAAATTATGCTAAGGACAAACACACACACCCATGCCCGAGGGAGGACTCGAACCTCTGCCGGGACCATTCACACACATTTGAACATTTTCTGCTCAAGCGATTTCCATACTTTTTGGAGCCATGAAGAAAGACATTTGTGATCATCGATTTGCTTCGGACGAATAGGTGCACGCTTCTGTGCAGTCATGGTTCTGTAGGCAACCGCCAACATTTGTCCATGAAGGTTTGGACAGTCTTCCGTCAGTGGGATAAATGCATTAGCAGTTATTGCGACTACTTTTGCAGTAATAAACAGTTTACTTGCTTTTTTTCAATCTGTCTCGTTTTTATTTGACTGTCTCTTATATTAGTTAAACATTCTCTTTTTCATAAAACAAAAAACTATACCGAGCTATGTCGACTTTGTACGTCGACTGTGATACTCCCCTTGCTTCAGACCGCTTTTCAAACACGGTGTCGAAAAACAGGTTCGGCACTGCCCTTATAGCAAGCTTTGCAAGACTACTGTGTGCAAGCTATCCCCTTAACAGCGTTGAGGATCACAGAGTGTGATAGTTTAAATCATATGAAGAAACCTGATAAAGTAAATATAAGTAAAATGATAGGCGTAGAAAAAGACTGATAACTGCAAGCAATTCTATGTTGTAGCAGACAATACTCAAGAAGCAACTTCCATTAAGCGAATATTTTGACTATGATCAACAGCGCGCCTTCAAATGGTTCAAATGGCTCTGAGCACTATGGGACTTAACTTCTGAGGTCATCAGTCCCCTAGAACTTAGAACTACGTAAACCAAACTAACCTAAGGACTTCACACACACCCATGCCCGAGGCAGGATTCGAACCTGCGACAGTAGCGGTCGCGTGGTTCTTGACCGTAGCGCCTAGAACCGCTCGGCCACACCGGCCGGCAGCTCGCCTTCTTTCTGAAGCAATCGATTAGGTGTACAAGCGAACCTCCAATAATAAAATTATATGACAGTGGTTTCTCTAAATCACTTGCGGTGAATGACACGATGTCAAGTTTGAAAAGGATACCCCCGATTTCCTTCTGAATCCTTCCACAATCCGAGTTCGTGTTCCACTGACCTCTTCGTCGACGAAACTTTAGACTTATTTACTTTTTTTGGAATAACGGGGCGACTGCTTACGTGTTCGTCAATGAGATGTATGAAAAAGGAGTAATCCCAGAAAATTTCCAAAGCTCATGCCTTGCATCAATGAAAATGAAAAAAAAATGCTCAGTATTAATAATTCACTATTTTTAGGCTTTAATGATTTAGAGAAGACTTTTCACAATACAGGCTGATATGAAGTTATGCAAATTTTAATGCGTATTAAGTTGGTCACCAAGACAGGAAAATAATACAGCAGGAATCAAAGAAAGTGACGCAAAATTGGCAAGAGTAAATAAAGGTGGTGTACGACAGAAATGCGTAACTCTTCAACATATGCACTCAGGTTGCTATAAACGAATATAAAGAAAAATGACGTTGCAGGAATAACTGCACATGGAGAAAACATAAATATGCTTGCATTTGCTGATATAACAGTATCAGCCGAATTTGAAAACAATATCTAAAATACCATAGAAGGCATGAAGAAAGTGTTTTCAAAAAGATATAATATGAAAATAAATAATAAGAAAACTGAAATTTCTGTAAGTAGGAAAGTTCCAATTGTGCCAAACCTGTTTCTGGGCAGAAAGAATCTGAAGCAAGGCGCCATCTTTAAGTACCCGGGTATTATAATAGTCGAGGATGGCAATTCAAGCCAGGAGATTCAGTGCAGAATTTTGCATCCTTAAACGGCATTCACTAACAACAGGAAGGCGCTAACATGGAAGAATATTTGTTTAAACTCCACGAGTCACATATATAAAAAAAAATTTGTTTGGAGCGTTGCTCTGTATGGCTCCAAACATGGGTAACTAGGATGCCGTAAAAGAAAAAAACTACGATCATTCGAGGTGTGATATTGTAGAATAGTCCTAAGGATTTTGCGGGGAGGAAAAATGACTAAAAGGTTTTCAGCAACGTAGTACAGGAAAGATCGTTGTTGAGGACTATCAACGAACGTTGCGTCCGATGGTTTGGATATGAGAACAGTAAAATTATCCTTTCATTGTGAAATTAATAGCAGAAAGATGCCTAGGAAGTGTGAACTAGGGAGATTAACACATCAGCCCATCAGGCAGATAAAAGAAGGTTCCTTATTGATAAATGGAGGTGGTGTTTTCTAAACTCGAGATCAATAAACAATTAAATTTTAAGCCCCCATACTATTACGCAACAAATCTTTGTTATGGGTTTCACTGACGATTAATGATAAATTAAACTGGCTGCAGCCCATCCAAGGTTCTAGCTTACCTGGGCGACAGTGAAAGAAGAAGTATCTTTGAGCCGCACATAATAAATTTAATGCCACTAACCGCAGCCGCTGAAGAACACAAAAAAAGAAAGAGAGAGAGAGAAAGAGATGGATAGTGAGAGAATAATATCGTGTGGTTGAATTTCAGATATAAAATATTCAGTTTATTATAACTTTACAAAAGTGGAACTTTTTTTTTTTACGAGCAGTCACAATATCGACAGGTATCCTCCATGTTTTCTCACTGGTGCCAATCTGACTTTAAAAGGCAATAAAAAAAATACAGATATTGTTGTGCACAGTGACGTACCCCATCATTAACTCATGGTGAACAGCCTCTGGCGTCATCTTAAAAATCTATATAGAGACGTGTCTCTACCCCCCCCCCCCCCATATTTTAAGGGATGTGAGATCAAAAAAACCAAGCATAAATGTATACTTCAAAGTAGAACTAAGCGGCGTGACGGCCAGCACTACTTTACTATATATTAGTATTTACGTAAAAGAGTTAGACCTTTGTATATTGAAGTTAAGGTTAATGTGTATTAATGTGGCAGCAGCGATATTTGAGTCAACTATTCCTTCGACTCACCGTTCTGCCAGAAGAAATTTTTTTCTGATTACAAAACTATTCTTCGGAATTCTGGAATCTCATTGGCGGCACTAAGTGTCTTCAGCAATGAGTCCCACTTCGAACTGAACATCGATAACCAGCGAAGACCTGTCTGCAGACGCCCCGGACGGCTGTGGGGTACCAGCCAGACTGTTACCCACTATACGGGCCCACAACTAGGAGTGCTGGTCTGAGGTGCCAATTCTTTTCATAGCAGGACCCCTTTGGTTATCATCCGCAGCATCACTGCAGCACAGTGGTAAGTCAACGGTATTGTACGCCACGTTTTGTTACGCCTTCATGGCAATCCATCCTGGGCTTACATTTCAGCGAGATAATGCACGCCGGTACACGGTGAGAGTTCCTACTCCTTGTTTTCGTGGTTGCCAAACCTTACTTTGGCCACCAAGATTGTCGGATCTGTCCGCTATTGGGAACGTTTGCAGCATTGTGGGTAGGGCCCTCCAACCAACGCGGGATTCTGACGATCTAACGCGGCAGTCGGACAGAATTCGCTCAAGAGAACATCCAACAACTCTATCTGTCAATGTCAAGCCGAACAGCTGCTTGGTTAAGAGCCAGAAGTGGAGCAACGTGCTGTTGACTTGCTCAGTTTGTGAAGCTCTTTCTCTTGAATAAATTTTTTTGTTACGCCTTCATGGCAATCCATCCTGGGCTTACATTTCAGCGAGATAATTTCTCTGGAACTGTAATCATTTGTACAACTGTACATGAAGTCATATCTACCGACTTCTATCCCATTTGGATAATTCAGTCATGATGCGTCTTATTTGCCTCAGATTGTATTTAATTAATTTTAATTCACCGCATGCGTTTGGGTTACTATTCTATATGTAAAACCGTTGATACTTGACACAACTTTGGAATTAGGTAGGTGAATAGGTCCCACAAATCGTTGAAATGGCTCTAAGCACTATGGGACATAACATCTGAGGTCATCAGTCCCCTAGACTTAGAACTACTTAAACGTAACTAACCTAAGGGCGTCATACACATCCATGCCCGAGGCAGGATGCGAACCTGCGACCGTAGCAGCAGCGCGGTTCCAGACTGAAGCGCCTATAACCGCTCGGCCATAGCGGCGGTGTAGGTGTATGCGTGCGGAACGATTTGAAGTGGAATGATCATATAAAATTAATTGTTGGTAAGGCGAGTGCCAGGTTGAGATTCATGGGGAGAGTCCTTAGAAAATGTAGTCCACCAACAAAGGAGGTGGGTTACAAAACACTCGTTCGACCTATACTTGAGTATTGCTCATCAGTGTGGGATCCGTACCAGGTCGGGTTGACGGAGGAGATAGAGAAGATCCAAAGAAGATCGGCGCGTTTTGTCACAGGGTTATTTGGTAACCGTGATAGCGTTACGGAGATGTTTAGCAAACTCAAGTGGCAGACTCTACAAGACAGGCGCTCTGAATCGCGGTGTAGCTTGCTGTCCAGGTTTCGAGAGGGTGCATTTCTGGATGAGGTATCGAATATATTGCTTCCCGCTACTTATACCTCCCGAGGAGATCACGAATGTAAAATTAGAGAGATTCGAGCGCGCACGGAGGCTTTCCGGCAGTCGTTCTTCCCGCGAACCATACGCTGCTGGAACAGGAAAGGGAGGTAATGACAGTGGCACGTAAAGTGCCCTCCGCCACACACCGTTGTGTGGTTTGCGGAGTACAAATGTAGATGTAGATGTAAAACCCATTATCCTCTCAGGATTTGTAGTATTACAGATCCTCAGTTCATGGTAGCAAAGCATGGGGTGATGAATTTAACTGGTTTCAACATTCGAAGTACTTACTTGTTATATGAATCGTAAAATACAAGTTCGGTAGACTTGTGTGGTGTTTATCGAATCAACAAGCAATGCGCAATGCCGTGCTGTTGTTATAAACATGTCTTATGCGTAAAAAATAGTTTTTACATAATATCAATCTAGGTTAGAGTCAAATAGTCTGTTGCTAGTGGGTGTGATCGATTTTGCTTCAGTAATCGGTAGTCGACTGTGAAGGTACAGTATACCACAATACTCTGAAGTGAACAACCTTGCCAGAGACTGGAAAGAATGGAGAATGACAATTGCTGCCGACCAATCTACGAACTGAAAATAAAAGAAGAGGTGGCTGTTTGCTGGCAACTGTGCTACAGGATCGACTGCGAAGTTCTTCTCGGGTGCTGCATTAGTTTGGGAACGAGACACAGAGCATTTGGTATGGGCTGACATGAGGCAGTACATAAAGACAGCTAGCCTACTTGTTCTGCAGCTGGAAGTGCTGTGGGCGTGACCAGCGGGCAGTTAATTCCCGCCAGCAGAAGCAGAGCAGGGAGGTCTGTGGCTCGTGACCACCGGCCTTAGTGCTGGCATTAGGAGGCCATCCAAGGCCAGCTGTCCAGGTGATCGTGGGAGCTACTCTACATGCCGGCGGACACGCAGCCGCACGCCACTGGCATCGCTTAGCCGCCCAAAGGCGTATCTTTAAGAGTCTTCCAGGAAGATATCAAACGCCTCTAACAACAAACAGTGCGCCTTTTTTTTACGGGCTTCGCGTAGCCAGAAATCACTCTACCTTAACAATAGCGAGGCGAACACGCCTGACAATTTTATACCCCTGAGGTACACTGCGTAGTAACGGCGAAACAACGATGTGTTTCCGTTTCGTATGCAGGCGCACAGAACAGGAAAGAAAGGAAGGCATCATTTCCCACCGTTCACTGTGCTTGGGGACATAATATGCCAGCGCGAGACTCAGCAGTATTCTAATTCCAAGCTGCTGACGCCTACCTATCTCTTTCCTTGTACTCGGCACCACACCAGCGTGTAACAAAAAAACGATTATTTGGGGTATCGAAGAAGATTTTTGACTAATCTGGGAAGTTCTTGGTAACCAGGACAGAGCATGTTACCTTGGATGGGTAGTCACTGACGGAAGTACGAACAACTACAGGCGTACCATAGGAAAGTATGTGGGATGCTTGTTGTTCATCATGTAACGATGAAATTCGCCAGACAGAGGAGCAATTGAGAAGTTATTTTGTTTTATTATCGCTACCAGTTTCCGCAGTTCATTATGCTGTCTTCAGGCTCCTGTGTAATAAAAAGAGTATACATATAGTGTATGTATATCAAGGGGTACCACAGCAAACTTTACAGAAAGTGACGGGCAACAATAAAAGCACTTAAAACTAAAAAATGATAGTAGCAGCATTAAGACAAATCCCTGTGTACATACAGCACAACAGAATAAAACATGTGTACTTACTTGTTAATTCTGAAACTATTTCAACATCACGAATTTATAAGAGAACATGCCAAACGTTAAAAAGACCAGAAATAGACAATATACAATCAGAAGGTCCGTTGAAACAAGCTTGTCAATTTTTTAATATAAAAATTCTAAATAATTCTTGCAGAAGAAAAAATCCCAGTATATATGTGGACCTATCCTCATTCAAAGTAAAATGTCACACTACAATCTGTGAAGTACAGAACAATGTGCGTATATACTGCAGTAGTGATAATACTTGGACCATATATATTCATATTATTGTGTACTTCATAGATTAGAGTGTGATATTTTACTTTGACTGAGGATTGGTTCTCATATATACTATGGTTTTCCTCTTCTGTAAGAATTATGTAGAATTTTTATATTTAAAAAAAAAAACAAGCTTTGTTTGGCAGATATTCTGATATACCATCTATTTCTGGCGTTTTTAATGTTGTTTGGCATGTTCTCTTATAAACCCGTAATGTTAAAATAGTTTCAACACTAACAAGTATGTACACATACTTCGTTCTCTTGTGCTGCATGTACACAAGTTTTTGTCTTAACGCTGCTACATTCATTTTTTAGTTTTAAGTGCTTTTATTATTGCCCGTCAATTTCTGTAAAGCTTGCTGTGGTGAACCTTGATATACACTACATGTATAGTCCTTTTATTAAGCAGGGGCTGAAGAAGGCATAATGAATTGCCGAAACTTGTAGCGAAAATAAAACAACTTCTCAATTGCACCGCGGTTTTGCGAATTTCATTGTTAAATATGTGACCAGTCGCTGTTCCATGTCCACAACGGATCAACAGAAGCTTGTTGTTCATGTTACACATTAATGACCTGACAGACAATCTTAACATTAACCTCAGGCTAATCGCAAGTGATGCAGTTATCTATACTGCCGAATAACACCGTCAAGGGCAAGGGTGCTGAGTACAGGTAATTCACCGTTGTAGGAGTAGATGATGATTTTTCAAGAAATCCACAAGCCCCATTAAACGTTGCCCACACAGACGCATCAATACACAGCGTACTCCCCGCAGGCGTCTATTCACGCGCACAAATGACCATAAAGATGCCGGATGGTACTCTGCGGTAGATTGTCTGAAGCATCTTGCGCCTATTGTTGCAGTTCGGCAGTGGTTCCTGAAGACCACGGAGAACGAGAAACTTCCCGCTTTATCGTGTTCCATACGTGTTTAACCGACGAGAGATCTGGCGAGCGTGCTGGCAAGGGGCAGTTGTACCTCACGAAGAGCACATCGCTTCGTAGCAGCCGTATTTGCACTGCATTGTTCTGCTGAAAAAGAACCTTCCTTTCGAAGAAATGGCAGTAGCGCGGGGAGAACAGCCTCTGTAATGTAGCTGGAACTGTTTACTTTACGCCGGCCGGTGTGGCCGTGCGGTTCTAGGCGCTTCAGTCCGGAACCGCGTGACCGCTACGGTCGCAGGTTCGAATCCTGCCTCGGGCATGGACGTGTGTGATGTCCTTAGGTTAGTTCGGTTTAATTAGTTCTAAGAAATGGAAGAGGATGTAGATGAAGATGAAATGGAAGATACGATACTGCGTGAAGAGTTTGACAGAGCACTGAAAGACCTGAGTCGAAACAAGGCCCCCGGAGTAGACAACATTCCATTGGAACTACTGACGGCCTTGGGAGAGCCAGTCCTGACAAAACTCTACCATCTGGTGAGCAAGATGTATGAAACAGACTTCAAGAAGAATATAATAATTCCAGTCCCAAAGAAAGCAGGTGTTGACAGATGTGAAAATTACCGAACAATCAGTTTAATAAGCCACAGCAGCAAAATACTAACACGAATTCTTTACAGACGAATGGAAAAACTAGTAGAAGCCGACCTCGGGGAAGATCAGTTTGGATTTCGTAGAAATACTGGAACACGTGAGGCAATACTGACCTTACGACTTATCTTAGAAGAAAGATTAAGGAAAGGCAAACCTACGTTTCTAGCATTTGTAGACTTAGAGAAAGCTTTTGACAATGTTGACTGGAATAGTCTCTTTCAAATTCTAAAGGTGGCAGGGGTAAAATACAGGGAGCGAAAGGCTATTTACAATTTGTACAGAAACCAGATGGCAGTTATAAGAGTCGAGGGACATGAAAGGGAAGCAGTGGTTGGGAAGGGAGTGAGACAGGGTTGTAGCCTCTCCCCGATGTTATTCAATCTGTATATTGAGCAAGCAGTAAAGGAAGCAAGAGAAAAATTCGGAGTAGGTATTAAAATCCATGGAGAAGAAATAAAAACCTTGAGTTTTGCCGATGACATTGTAATTCTGTCAGAGACAGCAAAGGACCTGGAAGAGCAGTTGAACGGAATGGACAGTGTCTTGAAAGGAGGATATAAGATGAACATCAACAAAAGCAAAACGAGGATAATGGAATGTAGTCGAATTAAGTCGGGTGATGCTGAGGGAATTAGATTAGGAAATGAGACACTTAAAGTAGTAAAGGAGTTTTGCTATTTGGGGAGCAAAATAACTGATGATGGTCGAAGTAGAGAGGATATAAAATGTAGACTGGCAATCGCAAGGAAAGCGTTTCTGAAGAAGAGAAATTTGTTAACATCGAGTATAGATTTAAGTGTCAGGAAGACATTACTGAAAGTATTTGTATGGAGTGTAGCCATGTATGGAAGTGAAACATGGACGGTAAATAGTTTGGACAAGAAGAGAATAGAAGCTTTCGAAATGTGGTGCTATAGAAGAATGCTGAAGATTAGATGGGTAGATCACATAACTAATGAGGAAGTATTGAATAGGATTGGGGAGAAGAGAAGTTTGTGGCACAACTTGACCAGAAGAAGGGATCGGTTGGTAGGACATGTTCTGAGGCATCAAGGGATCACCAATTTAATATTGGAGGGCAGCGTGGAGGGTAAAAATCATAGGGGGAGACCAAGAGACGAATACACTAAGCAGACTCAGAAGGATGTAGGTTGCAGTAGGTACTGGGAGATGAAGAAGCTTGCACAGGATAGAGTAGCATGGAGAGCTGCATCAAACCATTCTCAGGACTGAAGACCACAACAACAACAACAACAACAACAACAAGTTTTAGGCGACTGATGACCTCAGAAGTTAAGTCGCATAGTGCTCAGAGCCATTTGAACCATTTTTTGTTTACTTTACCCAGCAGAAACACCAAATACGACCGCAATTTGGAGCTCCCATGAGGCTTGGGATTCAACCTGTGTATCATGGACAAATACACTCTGGAATAAGCAGCTCACCAGGTCTACGCTATACACGTATTCGTCCATGATTCACACACAGACTGAAGCTACTCTCATCACTGCAGACAACAGAACGTCATTCCATCCATTTAACTTCTCCAAGACACCACAGTAGCCGTGGCTGGCGTTGTCGTTATGTCGGTGGTAGCCTAGCCAGAGACATACGTGATATTAATCCTGCTGCAAGCAGACGATTCCCAGAGGTCTCTGTTGACACAGGAGGTGCAATGTGTCTCCAGATTTCGTCCCTAGATGACATACTGCCGGCCACAGTTGTTCCCAGAATGTGTCGATCTTGACATGCCTCCGTATTAAGTGAACGTCCCGAGCCAGGTCTACAGGTATGAGAACGCCCACAGATCACTGCTGAAAGCAACGACACGCTACCGATATATTGTACTCAACATGGGGAGGAGTCCTGTTCAGATCGTTGAAGCTGTTCGACAGGACTATGTATTCTTCGGTGCAGTATGGTTGTATCCTAGAATGAATGTTGTATACGCTGTTCATCCCTAATCTGAGCAGTCACTTCCGGCAGAGTCAAACCGGCTAGTGCACAGTCAGGCCTGCTGAGCCCCATGTGACAGCCGATGACCGTGACAAATGAATCACTAACACTACAACTTCTCAGTATGTACATATTATATACCCTGGTGCCACTGAACACAATCTTTGAAGAACTATTCAAGCAGATCTTGATACGGTTTCAAAGTGGTGCATGCTTCGAGGGCTATTGTAGTAGGTACGTAGTTTTATGGACACGTCTCGTTTTCTTATTTTAACAGAGTTTTTTGTTTGTCTTCCCTCATCGAAAATGACTATTTATTCGACACCAGCACAGCCACAGATTTATTACCCGACTGATTAATATGTAATTCGGAAGAGACTCGAACAGATTTATAAGCACTGATAGACAACCGACTGGTCTTAACAACAGACTGGAAAGTAAATAACTTTACCGTTCAGTCGGTGCTCACAGTAGAAAAAATTCAAATGGCTCTGAGCACTATGGGACTTAACATCTCTGGTCATCAGTCCCCTAGAGCTTAGAACTACTTAAACCTAACTAACGTAAGGATAGCACACAACACCCAGTCATCACGAGGCAGAGAAAATCCCTGACCCCGCCGGGAATCGAACGCTCACAGCAGAATGAAACAATCGAATGAATCTAGTCTACGTCCACGTCAGCTATATGCGCGTTTTTCTCTCATTCTGCATTGAATGTTCCCACTCAGTATGAGACATCTGACTGACACAAGTCTCTGACACCTACGTCAGTCATTTGAATGTTTTGAATCAGTCTCCTGGTTTGAGTGATTTCATCTACATATTTTTTCAACCTTTTCGGTTATAGATGAATCACGACTAGGACTGCTACAAATTCGTCGGGCAATAGACCGCGCCGCTCGAACTGTCAACACAACTTGCACTGCTAAGGGTATCCTATTTCTTCCACATTGCTGGCAACGGAATATACTTTGAAAGTCAGTAAATCTTTGGAACACATATCTATTTTGTACGAGCTGTAAATAAATAGTTGCCACTATTCAAGTTCCAACCCTCGTATTTCTTTACTTAAATACGAGACCTGCCCGGATAGCCGTACGTGATAAAGCGACGTTTCCGGGACGAGTAGGTCCACCGGCCTCGCATCAAATACGCCCAGCGGATTAATGACGGAAGTCTGTCTGCCGCCCTGCCTGAGTGTGATTTTTAGGCAGTTTCCCACATTCCACTATTTAAATACCAGGCTGGTTGCCAAATCCTGCCTCAATTACACGATTCATAAATATCTGGATCATTTTCGCTCACTTTCACATACATGACACCACACGTAGACAGTTGGGGTACGTATTATTCGTCCTGGGGGTAACGCAGTAGCGATAAGAGGGCCATTCGGACACTGCTTAAACGGACCATGTCACATCCGTTCATAACCATGCCGACCCTACACCGATGCGGGACAAAGCAACAAGAAACAGAAGAAGAAGAAAAAGAAGGAGGAAGATTTACTTAAATGCGAGTTTTTCGTACTTCTGGTATTAAATGCGGAGTTTTCGTTAGTTTAAAAAGGTTAATAATTAGTGTTCAATTATAAATTCGTGTTTAAATAAATGAACAATTATTTTTATTTACATTTATTGAAGCTCTGTCCCTCTCTTTCCGTTGCTTTGTGCTCATCACCGATATTACTCTTTCGGTAAATGCTGAGGTGACGTGAAAAGAAAGCATACCACACATAATTTTATATTTGTTTGGTGATTTAACCACTTAGTTTTCAAGCAAATACTATGGCTCGTCGAAAGTATTTATTGTCGTGAGAAATATTAGACATACTTCTTTTTAATTTCTTTAATATAGTTTCAGAACAAATACTGTATATCACATTGAATTTATTGTATCACTTTTTATCCAGTCACATGATTTCTTTCATTCCCACGCCTGCCACGCGGGGTAGCCGCGCGGTTTAGGGCGTCTTGTCGCGATCCGCGCGGCTCTCCCCATCGGAGGTTCGAGTCCTCCCTCGAGCGTGGGTGTGTGTGTCGTACTTAACGTAAGTTAAGTCTGATTAAATAGTGTTAAGCTTAGGTACCGATGGCCTCTGCAGTTTGGTCCTATAAGACGTTACCACAAATTTCGAAAAAATATTCCCACGCCACTGAGGTTGTTGGCGTTCTAATCAAAAACCAAAGTACATTAATGAATAGACGCCTATTCACAAACATGGACGAGAGACTAAACTAAAAGCTACTTATTGGCATTCTACATAAAGCAAATATCGGAATGACAATAGTAGTAATGACAGATGACAACACAGTGCTGTCAACAATAATGATTTAAAGGTGCCGAAACAATGGAATTTTTCCGTTCAGAAACGAATGTGCCGAGGATCAGACGTCTGGGTCCACTGATTTCATTTGGTTGGTTCCACAGAAGGAATAAACAGAGCCACCAACCTACAATCGACTTAACCGTTTGTTTTATTCGCTTCCTCTTATAGACGTCTCACTTTTGAGTGAGGGTTGACTGAAAAGTAATGCCTTCGTAACTCTTCAACAGTTGGCAGCATTGGTATGAGGCAGGTACTGGCTTGTTCCGTAGCCTCTTCTCTACAGCTCCAGTTGGCGGGAAGCCTTAGCATTGAACGGTTGTGTTGTTACAGTGTAAAGTATGGAACCCTGCGCAGACTGTCGGTCACATGTAAGTGATACATGTAAGCGACGTGCAGTCATGAAATTCTTGACTGCAGAAAGTGTCACCTCAAAAGAGATTTGTCAGAGAATGAAAGCAGTTTATGGTGATTGTGTTGATGTGAGTACTGTGCGTCGTTGGGCGAGTAAGTTTAAAGATGCTGAGGCGGGAACACCTGACCTGCGTGACAAACAAAGAGTTGGACGTCCTGTCACAGCAAGCACCGAGTTCACAATCAAATCCGATTGATTCAGGACGATCGTCGTATCACTCAGAGAGAAACTGCAAGCACAATCGGCATTTCACAAGAACGTGTGGGTCACATTATTGCTTTGCATGGCTATCGGAAGATCTGCGTACGATGGGTACCCCAGATGCCGACTCCTGAAATGAAAGAGTACAGACTAGAAATTTGCCAGGAACTCCTCTCGCGTTACGAGAATGAAGATGACGCCAAACGACTCACAGTACTCACATCAACACAATGACCATAAACTGCTTTCATTCTCTGATGAATCTCCTTTTAGGTGACACCTTCTGCTGTAAAGAATTCAATGACTGCACGTTGCTTATATCGCATTGACCTATCGTCTGCGTAGGGTTCCATTCTTTGCACTATAACAACACAACCGCTCAATGCTAAGGCTTCCCGCCAACTGAAGCTGTAGAGAAGAGACTAAGAAACAAGCCAGTACCTGCCGCACACCAATACTGCCAACTGTTGAAGAGTTACGAAGGTGGAAGCATTATCTTTCAGTCAACCCTGGTACAATCGATACGTTAAGCTACAGCCGAATGAATCGTTTTCCGACAACCGACTGAATCGATTGTTTTCATTCAGTTCTTCCCGTCGTTATTTGTAAGTCGTTAAAGTTCGTAACAAACCAGTCGAAGTACTGATGACTGTATTTATTACGGCTTTTCCTGGTGGTACACATCCCACACTCTATGAGTGTGTTCATTCCTATGTGTGGTATTCAGCTCCCGTCTGGTTAAACAGCCACCAGGCCATACAGATTAACATTCGGCTCAGCCAGACAACGAGGATGCTCACAGGGACGATCAAATATACCCCGGCCCAGCGGCTTTCCATGCTGTCTGGAAAAGCTCCACCATATCTCCGAAGAGCCGATGCCCTCACCACAGAGTACAAAAGAGTTTCCACCAAACTGCAATTTCCAACCTAGTAAGTTGAATTGCTGTTCTCAGAAGAGACAGGTTCTGATCGAGACTACTACCTATCAGATAAATGGAAACACACACCCAGAAGTACAGAACAACTGCAACCCATTACAGTAACAGCGCAGCCGGTGGCCCGTGTGTGCAGGATCTCATCTACCTTTCTTTTACAGCAAGTACCTTTCCTCCAAGGTCAGAACTACCGCGCAAGGAGAAGGTTGGATTTAATTATTTATTTCAGTATGTATGGACCCGCTATACAGAAGTATTTTTTTTACTGTTGACCTCTATGTCTTGCGACCGGTTTGATGCAACCCACCATGATTTCTGGCCTGTGTCAATCTCTTCATCTCAGAGTAGCTCTTTCACCCAACCTCGTCAATTATTTGTAGGATATATTCCAACTTCTGTCTCGCCTACCGTTTTCACCCTCTACAGCTCCCTCTAGAACAATATGAGTTATTCCTTATTGTCTTACTATATATCTTTTCAATATTTCCCTTCGTCTTTTTTGCACAGACTCCTCTCCTCACAGATTCTGCTGATAACCTCCCCATTTCCCACAACCCACCAAATTTTGATCATTCTTCTGTAGCACCACATCGTAACGCTTCGATTCTCTTGTTTTTCGCTTTTCCCATAATCCATGATCCGCTACCATCTTATAGCGAAGAACGCCCCCTTTGCCTGTGCTAATCTGTTCCTAATAGCCCCCTTCCTTCCTCTACCACGCGTTATTTGTCGCAAAGATAGGAGAATTTCTTCACTCCATACACTATGTAGTCCCCAACTTTGCTGTTAAGTTTATCGCTAAACTGATTTCTGTTGCTGCTCATTATTTTCGTTTTTCTCTGATATATTCTCAGTCTGTGGTCATTAAACTGTTCATTCCATTCAAGAAGTTTTACAGTTCTTCCTCAGAATCAGTTAATCTTATTATTATTATCTTTGAACCCTGAATTTTAATTCCGCTCCAGAACCTGCAATTTCCACCACTGCATCTTCCATGCATAGATTGAGCAGTAGGGGAGAAAAATTACACTCCTCTCTTGCATCCTTTTAATCCGAGTACTTCATTCCTATTGTTGCACTTTTATTATTTCCTCTTGGCTCTTATAAATAACGCATAGTATCTCTTTTCCCTGTAGTTAAAACCTATTTCTCTGAAAATTTCAATCATATCGTACCACTTTTAGTCGTCGAACGCTTTTTACAGATCCAAAAGTCACCTGAATGTGTCTTGATTGTTCTCAACTCCTGCTTCCATTAGCAAGTGCAACGTCAGAGACAACTTTCCTAAATCCAAATCGAGGCTATAGCAAGTTGTATAGAGCACGCAAAAACGCAAAAAAACCTTTTTCAGAAAAAATATACGAGGTGAAGAACGCAGCCAGGATGACTACGAACTAGATCTAGCCTCAATGTAATCTATTAGGTCGTAAGTGGAACCCTCAGCTACACACTATATTTTGAAAGTTTATTTACTCTTTGTCGTTCGTTCGGTACACTAAGTGCCAGTGTCGGATGCTGCTGAATTAATTTCTGACGCCAGAAAATGGGAGGTTCGAATACACACAATGAAAACCAGACATCGTTGCTATGGGCCTGTTGTGTGTTGTGTCGCATTATAAAATAATGGGTGTGTAGTATGCACGGCGATTGATAGTTAGAAATCAATGAACAACGTAGAAATAGCTTTTTACATTATTAAATTTTTTTGGCAAAATACTATTATACGCTAGATACAAACCGAACGAGGTTTCGCTGTTTAAAAAAAGGTGTCATCGCCATCCGGCCTTCGAAATTTAGGCTTTCCGTTGTTTCCTTAAATTACCTGAGTTTTGTCAAAGTAGACATGCAACTACGTAAATGCCAATATTTATTATTTATGCTATTTTGTTTGTTCGTAAACTGTAATAGCAGGACATATCTAACTTGTAAAGTGATAAACAGATGAATAAAACTACGACATGCATAAATACACATTTTGTACTTACATAATTAGAATCGTCAATTTTACATCTATGCCGTATAATAAATAAAAGGAAAATTCAGGAGAGAAATAATAATAAATTATGAGACAGAATTAATGGGCCGTAGTTATCCTTTGGGCACATTTGCCATATTTTTGGCGTAGAGGAAAGGTTATCATATAAGAGTACAGAGGTTAACAGACAAATCTCGCATATATTGTTTGTTGGTTTGAGCAGTTTCGACACGCATTGGTTGGTTCACATGGCTCTGAGCACTATGGGACTTAACATCTGAGGTCATCAGTCCCCTAGAACTTAGAACTACTTAAACCGAACTAACCTAAGGACATCACACACATCCATGCCCGAGGCCGGATTCGAACCTGCGATCGCAGCGGTCGTGCGCTTCCAGACTGAAGCGCCTAGAACCGCTGGGCCACTGCGGCCGGCACACGTATTGATCACTCATTAGCTGATGGCTACGTCAGTACGTATCAGGATCGTTCATTTCCTCAGCTCTCCTAACAGATAAGTCTAGAATGACACAAATGTGGAAAACGGCCTAACCAAAAACAATATAATTGGAACTATTGATTTCTTACCTCTCTAATTACCTTCAGGAAGCAACATGATTTGTAAGACCGTACACTGCTTTCAGAAATTAGATGGAAACTTGCTCTTCAATACGTTGTTGCATCCAGCCACCCTCCTGGACTTAATCACCGTTAACACCTCCCCCCTCCCCCTTCCACTACCACTATAGCTGCTACATATATTTTGACTCTTTTTTGTCGTAATTTTTAATACATTGCTCTTTTCTGCTTCGTCTAATCTCCCATTGTTTCTATCTTCGTCCTTAGCATCTCTGAAGTAATACTGGCGAAGTGTGTAACAATGTACGATGTGTGTACTACTCTCTCTGACGTCTCCCCATTCGTCTTTGCCTACCCTCGTCCACACAGTAAAGGTGGGTCTCTGTGATTTTCGGGTCTGAGTGACCCGCACTTCGTTTTTAACCTCTTCCAATCAATCCCTCTTTCCTCCGAGAACTATTCCCTCCGAAAGCTAGGTACAGTTATAGAAGTGAAGAAGTGTGTGTGTGTGTGTGTGTGTGTGTGTGTGTGTGTGTGTGTGTGTGTGTGTGTGTCGGCAGTACTTCACAATTCGCCTCCTGATTCTGTCTGGTACTTCATTAGTTTATACAATAAATAAACAAATTTTCGGTAAGCATTTCTTGTCTAGGCAACCATCGAGCACTGCGAGACTCGGTTACCTCATAATTTAAAGAAAAGCTGGTACGTCGCATATAAGAGTATGTAGGCATTAGGATGCTTTTTTTTATCCGTACGGGTAGAAACCGGCGGTAAGTTGTCGTCAGCATGCAGCACGACATGGTCCACTGCAGAAAAATCTTACGGGTGTAAGGTGGGACGCAGCAGTAGCTGAGGGGGTGTGGAGGCGGCGGGGGCGGCGTTTGGGCAGGGCACGGGCTCTGTAAGCACCGCGCATACACCGGCCTCGTGTGTCGCCCGCCTCCATAAAAATGTAGCGGGGCTGCAGAGACACTTATGAGGCTGCGAGGGCGGCTGCAGCGGGGGCGGCGGCGGCGGCGGTGATTAATGGGCCACCGTGTCCGAGGGAAGAGCACGCTGGCCATCATGGCCGCCATGCAAACAACACGGCCGGTCATTTCTCATACTTTAACAAGAGTGGCCGCCCCGCCGGAATGCCCGCCTCGCCTCCGCATATCTAAGTGTTTTCGCTACACAAAAACAGCCAAGACGCCTCCGCCGCCGCCTCCCAGCCCCCCTGCCCCCGGCCGCCGCCCCCGCGCGCGCATTTGTCGTATTGACCGGCACGACGGCGGCGGCGGCGGCGGCGGCGGCAGCGGCGGCGCCGTGTTGCGCGGGCAGCGTGAGGGCCAGGCGGGCGCGCGTGTGTGTGGCCGGGACACGGGCGCGTGTCTGCCGGCGATTAGGGCCGCTCCTCTCCTCTCCTCGCCTGCGACACCTGCTCTCTGTCCGTGCGTGCGTGGGTGGGTGTCTGGGTGCGGGCGTGGCACCTCTGCTCCGACAAACGTAATCAAACGCAGACGGCTGGGGCACCCGTGTGACGTAACGTAAGGTGCAAAAAAAAAAAACACACCAATCATGTAGCGTGCCGTACTGAATAAGGTGTGACTAATGAAAATTTGTGACACACTGGGAGTCAAACGCGAATTACTTACTCTTCGTGAACAGTCATTGTATTCTAAAATAATAGATGGAAAATCAGCATGGCTTGGGGGCGTGCCCAGATATATTTGGGTTGTTTTGGGGGAAGAGACCAAACAGCGAGGTCATCGGTCTCATCGGAATAGGGAAGGATGGGGAAGGAAGTAGGCCGTGCCCTTTTTCAAAGGAACCATCCCGGCATTTGCCTCGAGCGATTTAGGGAAATCACGGAAAACCTAAATCAGGATGGCCGGACGCGGGATTGAACCGTCGTCATCCCGAATGCGAGTCCAGTGCGCTAACCACTGCGCCACCTCGCTCGGTCCAGATATAATACTGGTACGTTCCTGCATCCTGCAGTCTATACAGGGTGTATACAACAACTTTTACGAAGTTCAATAGCGGTGTAGAGCGAGTCGAGACGTACAGTTTCATCCAGGAAACTCGTTGTCTATCAGGCCGCGAACAGTCTCAAACTGGTATTCAAAAAACATCTAAGCTTCAGCGCATGAGCGCAGCGCGAGATTCTGAAATACATCTTGACATATGAATCGAATAACGAGAAATAATAATAATCATGAATTTATGATACATCCTTCTATACACATTTCCATGTAGATAATTTTGTACAAAATCCTTTACAGAGCATTGCAATACCCCGGTGTAAATCATATTTACGCAAGAATGTAATATTCGTGAACTGTCATCGTATTCTAAAGTAACAGAAGGAAAAACAGCATGCCTTGGAGGTGTGGCCAGATATATTACTGGTACGATCTTGCATCCTGCGTTCTGTACAGGGTGTATACTACAACTTTTTACAAAGTTCAGCAGCGATGTAGGGGGAGTCAAGACGAACAGTTTCATCCATGACACTCGTACCAGAACACTCGTGGTCTATCAGGCCGGGAAACAGTCTCAAACTGGTCTTCAAAAAACACCTAAGCTTCAGCGCATGAGCGCAGCGCGAGGTTCTGAAATACATCTTGAAATATGAATCGAATAACGAGAAATAATAATAATCATGAATTTATGATACATCCTTGTATATACATTTCCATGTAGATAATTTTGTACAAAAGCCTTTACAGAGCATTGCAATCATATTTACGCAAGAATGTAATCTTCGTGAACAGTCATCGTATTCTAAAGTAATAGAGGGAAAATCAGCATGCCTTGGAGGTGTGGCCAGATATATTACTGGTACGTTCTTGCCTCCAGCGGTCTGTACAGGGTGTATACTACAAATTTTTACAAAGTTCAGCACCGATGTAGGGGGAGTCGAGACGATCAGTTTCATCCATGACACTCGTACCAGAACACTCGTGGTCTATCAGGCGGGGAAACAGTCTCAAACTGGTCTTCGAAAAACACCTAAGCTTCAGCGCATCAGGGCAGCTCGAGATTCTGAAGTACATCTTGAAATATGAATCGAATGACGTGAAATAATAATAATCATGAATTTATGATACAGCCTTGTATATACATATCCATGCAGATAATTTTGTACAAAATTCTTTACAGAGCATTAAAATACCTCAGTGTAAATCATATTGAAACCTCCCCTTATAAAAATTTACGAATGACTGTGCTGGTAAACCCCTAACGTTAGTTGATTTCCAAACAGATGAGCAAAACTGAACGTACTCAGACATTTCTCTCTTTACTTATTCTGCTCATCACTAAAGTGACACACAATATTTTTAGCGCAACTCAATCTCAATAATCCCTACAAAAGAATGACCGTGACTAACAATAACCTATACCTTTCATGAATCACTTACCTCACAAAAATCTTCGTTACTCGAACTACCTGCAATACAGCAAGCGCCAATACTGCCAGCTAAATAAAGGATTCTAACTACTGACGGCACTAACTACTGATAGGCATAGTTAGCGAATGAAAGATTTTGGTAGAGAACAAACAATGTATTTACCTTAATTGATAGGCATAGTTAGCGAATGAAAGATTTTGGTAGAGAACAAACAATGTATTTACCTTAATAGTGTTCAAAAGTCATAATATATCAGTTCATGACATCCAGTCTTACAAATTTCCTTTTTCTGACGGACACACGTCCAGATCGTCCGCTCTCAAAACTCTGCCATATGTCTTCCCACATCCACCACTGCTGGCGACTCAACTCCAACTGCGCAACGTTACGCGCTGGTCACATCCAACTGCCCAACACTACAATAGCGAATATTACAACCATGCAAACCAGCCACAGACTGCACACAGCGCAGTCAGTTATCTTCATATAGAGCGCTACGTGGCGTTACAACATAAAAACCTAAACAGCCTACATACAATATTTACGTAAGAATGCAATCTGCGTTTACTTTCTGTTTTTCATATATATTAAGAGATACAAAAATGTTAGTTAATTTAGTTACCCTTGAAAAGGACACATACAATTGTCTGTGAGTAAATACGGGATTTGGTAAGTACAATCGTGTTCCTTTAAGCGTTTGTCCCTATGACTTGTTTACAGTGATCGCAAATCCAATCTTAATAGGCAACTGTATTCTTGTCAACTGAAAAGGCATCCTTGGATCAGTTAGTGTTAAGTTTATCCGCGGTAGTACAATAGTTTTCCGGGTGCCCATCAACCGAACATTAATATTCGACTCATTGAGTTTTGTTACAACCATACTTGCACCATTGACTAAGCCCTGTTTAGCGTTCAGGTTTCTTATCAACACGGCAATAGTGTATTTCTTTAGTGTACGTTTATGTGGTGTTAATTCTGACGGATCACATCAATGTAAGAATTCTACAGCATATTCTTCGTTTCGGAAAGTATATTCGTTTAGAAAAGTGAATTTGTATGACGGGCAGAGATAGCGGATAACGCAGTGTTCAAGGTTATTATCTATGGCAATGCTATATACAAATTATCCAGTTAAAAAGTCTTTGAAACAAATAAAATGGTATTTGTAATAAGATAATATGGAATAGGAGTCTCTTATTCGTGATTAATAACTTAACTTCGTAAAATACAGGTACGAAGTTGGACATACATGAATACCATTTGCATACGATAATTAAAAATCTCTTTATTTTAAAATCTTCCACAAATAGTAAGTTTTAGCGCCAAATCGATATGAAATGTCAGAAGCCTATTACAAAAACCCTTCTAGCGACACCTCATTCATCCCAACACGATAAGTATGTGTTGAGAAAAAGGGTTGTTGAGATGGGAAATAATATATATGATTTTCGTTTATTGTTCTTACAAGCGATCTCAGATAAACTTAAACCCTATCAGATAAACTATCTTCAAATTTATAATTTGCAATTTAAATGTACTACCTTACGATGGTCTCCCACTAACATAACGAAAATTATTTCAGTTAGGACAACAAACAAAACAGAGAGTAGGTGCGCCAAGTCGGTGCATCGAACAAAAGAAACTGAGCAAGCAACCGACACATTACATACATCGAAGCATTAACAATACACCGAGTCAATTCGATACATCGATACTACACATCGAGAGCTTTTAATACGTCGGTGTATATCGTCCATCCCTAATACCTGCTAATAAAACAGTAACAAAAGTTACGACAGTTTTAGGAAAAACAAGAAATAAAAATCAGCAACTAAAAAATCTCACTCCTTACTTTCTCACATCACAATAGAAATTCCTATGCTTGCATCACTTTATACTCCAGACGCCACTGTGGGGGAAACCAACTTCCTTCTTTATTGTCATTTCAATTCACCATAAATGGCGAGCTGGCGCTCCTCAGGCAAAATTTACACAAACAGAAAATGTGGTTTAAAATACATAAAAACAGATGACAATAAACTGTGGTTAAATAAACACATCACTGGACAGCATTTACGATTCTTAAACAAAAATTTATGATAATAAATAAAGATTTTTAAAAGGCATAGTAAACATGTTAGTGATCATTTAAATATTTATAGATGATTTTATACTACAATTAAAATATAGTCTGATTAATATGTGAACGATGTAGTGGTGTAATTGTGACACTGGTGATACATGAAAATCATCATATTTATGATGAATGTCAGCAAGTTTGAGGAAGAGGGAGGGAGAAAAATGGAAGGATGGTTTAAGGTGGAGTGTTTCGACCATGGTTTGGAAGAGCGGTATATCTTGAGAGGGATTTGATTGCTGGGGAATGGGAGTTGGTTGAAATTCCGACGTAAGAGGCTGGATAAGACATGAAGGTGCACAGAAGGTAGAATATGGACATAGTGGCACAGCAGGGTACTTGAACTGATAGTTAGTGAGCGTGATACTGGGTGATCAGACTGGGTTTTGTGATTGATATACTGGAATCGGAAGTGCTCTAGGAAGAAAAGGAGATGTGGATAATGGATGAGTTGTGGATTGCAAGCGACTTTTACAACTCACGGCAGGCGGAGATCCAGGGAACGTGAGCGTAATGGTAGGATGTAGACCCGGTACGGCATGTTGGTAGTTGGAGTAGTTTTAATAGGTTTCGGAATTTGTGTTGGATGGTAAGGAGATATACATTCTATATTTTTTTCTGTCGAGGATTATTCCTAAATACCTTACTGTGTTAGAGGGATGGGCTTGTTATAGCCGGCTGCTGTGACCGAGCGGTTCTAGGCGCTTCAGTCCGGAACCGCGCTGCTGCTACGATCGCAGGTTCGTATCCTGCCTCGGGCATGGATGTGTGTGATGTCCTTAGGTTACTTAGGTTTAAGTTGTGCTAAGTCTAGGGGGTGATGACCTCAGATGTTAAGTCCTATAGTGCTAAGAGCCATTTTAACTTTTTTTTTTCTTTTTTGCTTGTCATAGACGGAGAGATGGAAATGTGGGTGACTGGAACACCAAACGGTGCGACCTAAAATGGTAGCTTGGCTTTTCTGTGGATTTATTGAAATTTCTACGTATTATACCACCACACCGTGAGATTCATGTAGCGGTGGAGAGACGCATGGGAAGGGTATAGCGAGTGACTAGGTAGGAGACGTCGTCAGCATATTGCAGGAGGTAGAGGTGGTGGTGGTTTGGGAATGTATGCAGTGTATAGGATATAGAGGAGGGGAGAGAGGACACGACCTTGAGGTACACCTACAGCGAGGTGGTTGATTGTGACATTTGTAGCACAGTGGTGAAGGACTGATCATATAAGGCGGACATAGTTAACTGGGAGTGCATAGGTTTGTAGCTGGAAGAGCAGTCCAGAATGTCGCACCCGCTCAAGAGCTGTTTGGATACCATGAGAGACATATATGGCGGATTTCTATTCATTTAACTGATGAGAGATGATGTGGATAAAGTAAGGAAGTGGGTCGTCGATGGAAAGTCACACTGGGTGTTGGGGATGGGTAGGCGGCTTTCAAGGAGTTGATGGACTGTTTGGGTAAGGACTGTTTCAATGATTTTGTTGAACACTGACGTGAGGTTGATTGGTCGATAGGATGTGATCTGTAACGGTAGATTATCAAGTTCGAAGAAGAGGACGACTCTGGACGTTTTCGACTACTCTGACTGGAGGATGGTATTGTAAAGGATGGCGAAACCAACATGTGATGGCGTCCTTAATAACAGTTTCACACAACAAGTAGTTGTCATGGGCACCATCTGTATACGCATCAACATTTCAGACAATTCGCGCTAAAAGCGAAAAAATACAAAATATCGTACGGTATCACCATCGAATAACGTAATAACTTAATATACAGAGTAACCTTTAATAAAATGGACAAACTGCAGGTACGGATTCCTGGCTGGAAATGGAGAGGAAAAGATCCTATGAATATATGCCTGGAAATGCATCGTTGCCACGGTAGATGGTGCTGACGAATGACAGTTCCTCTGACCACGTACCTTGTGGTCCTCGGATGTCGCAGGCTGTGTGATTGACGCAGCGTACTGTAAGCAGCAGAATGGTTCGGTATTCATGTCGGGAACAAACCGAAATGGTTTTGTGTACGGCCAAGCATATGGATACGTTCGAGAGGCATCACGACTATATCAAAATAAGCATCACAGACACCAATCACGTAACGCAGCATTTCAAGCCCTTTTTGGGCGTTTGTGTGATCATGGGTCCTTTCAGATTGACGAGCGTGCAGGCGTCTGTGCGTACACCGGGTTTGGAGGACAGGGCTCTACAAGATATTCAGACGAATCCTAGAACAAGCTCCAGGCAAGTAGCCCACCAACAAAGTTTAAGCCAAAGTACGATTATGCGTATCCTTCATGACAACCGCTACTATCCCTATCACTTGGAAATCCATGGAAGCTATTTTGAACAGTGTTGTGACGTGGATGCGATGCAGCCCTGTACTGCGTCCCAGGTTGACTTGTTGCCGTTATACGCGCAACGTCCATTTCCGGACATATGTTCATAGGACCTTTTTTCCTCCATTTCAATCAGGCATCCATTCCTACAGGTTCTCTTTATTAATATTCACCCTGTATACAGATACAGATAGCGGAATACTACTTCCCTTTGCCCATAAGAGGGAAAATTTTGCGAAGCAACTATTTTCAGTCATGGGTTTGGACCATATACACTCCTGGAAATTGAAATAAGAACACCGTGAATTCATTGTCCCAGGAAGGGGAAACTTTATTGACACATTCCTGGGGTCAGATACATCACATGATCACACTGACAGAACCACAGGCACATAGACACAGGCAACAGAGCATGCACAATGTCGGCACTAGTACAGTGTATATCCACCTTTCGCAGCAATGCAGGCTGCTATTCTCCCATGGACACGATCGTAGAGATGCTGGAAGTAGTCCTGTGGAACGGCTTGCCATGCCATTTCCACCTGGCGCCTCAGTTGGACCAGCGTTCGTGCTGGACGTGCAGACCGCGTGAGACGACGCTTCATCCAGTCCCAAACATGCTCAATGGGGGACAGATCCGGAGATCTTGCTGGCCAGGGTAGTTGACTTACACCTTCTAGAGCACGTTGGGTGGCACGGGATACATGCGGACGTGCATTGTCCTGTTGGAACAGCAAGTTCCCTTGCCGGTCTAGGAATGGTAGAACGATGGGTTCGATGACGGTTTGGATGTACCGTGCACTATTCAGTGTCCCCTCGACGATCACCAGTGGTGTACGGCCAGTGTAGGAGATCGCTCCCCACACCATGATGCCGGGTGTTGGCCCTGTGTGGCTCGGTCGTATGCAGTCCTGATTGTGGCGCTCACTTGCACGGCGCCAAACACGCATACGACCATCATTGGCACCAAGGCAGAAGCGACTCTCATCGCTGAAGACGACACGTCTCCATTCGTCCCTCCATTCACGCCTGTCGCGACACCACTGGAGGCGGGCTGCACGATGTTGGGGCGTGAGCGGAAGACGGCCTAACGGTGTGCGGGACCGTAGCCCAGCTTCATGGAGACGGTTGCGAATGGTCCTCGCCGATACACCAGGAGCAACAGTGTCCCTAATTTGCTGGGAAGTGGCGGTGCGGTCCCCTACGGCACTGCGTAGGATCCTACGGTCTTGGCGTGCATCCGTGCGTCGCTGCGGTCCGGTCCCAGGTCGACGGGCACGTGCACCTTCCGCCGACCACTGGCGACAACATCGATGTACTGTGGAGACCTCACGCCCCACGTGTTGAGCAATTCGGCGGTACGTCCACCCGGCCTCCCGCATGCCCACTATACGCCCTCGCTCAAAGTCCGTCAACTGCACATACGGTTCACGTCCACGCTGTCGCGGCATGCTACCAGTGTTAAAGACTGCGATGGAGCTCCGTATGCCACGGCAAACTGGCTGACACTGACGGCGGCGGTGCACAAATGCTGCGCAGCTAGCGCCATTCGACGGCCAACACCGCGGTTCCTGGTGTGTCCGCTGTGCCGTGCGTGTGATCATTGCTTGTACAGCCCTCTCGCAGTGTCCGGGGCAAGTATGGTGGGTCTGACACACCGGTGTCAATGTGTTCTTTTTTCCATTTCCAGGAGTGTAGTTATGTGGCATTCTTCCGTTAATGCAGTAACCCTTCTTTATTTATTTTTGTCCTCGCTACCTTTAACGTTGGGAGCCAAAAAGAACACTGGTCGATGCCCTTTAGTTTTTTCATTTTTTTTTAATCCTTCTTTCGTTTCAAGGCGGATACTAATTAGGAAAAGAAATTGGTTTTCAGGATTTAATAAATAACATTTTCTTAAGAAATTATTAAGGTGACTGCTGGATAAGAGAAGGGAAACAATGTTCGAACGCCGGCCTGGGGCATACTATCTTTAGTCACGACATATCCATTACATTGCAGATCAGCATTCCTGATCATTCCTGGGCTTAATTCATTTTACGCTGTTGCATTCACATTGATTTCATGCGTATCACCTTCGTTCCTTCCGCATCTATGAAATTAATTCAGTTGAGAGACCATTCCGAAACTTCTAAAAAGAATTCTAAGGATATGCAACTCATCTGCCAAGAAGATTCGACTAATTCTTCGTATTGTCTGCCGGCCGCCGCCTGATTTCTGCAGACTCTAAATTTTTTTTTGTACCATCCCAGCTTGTGCAACAACTTGTTTCGACGATATACAACCAGCGTATCACACCTCGGCCGGTGTGGCCGAGTGGTTCTAGGCGCTACAGTCTGGAACCGCGCGACCACTACGGTCGCAGGTTCGAATCCTGCCTCGGGCAAGGATGTGTATGATGCCCTTAGGTTAGTTAGGTTTAAGTAGTTCTAAGTTCTAGGGACTGATCACCTCAGCAGTTAAGTCCCATAGTGCTCAGAGCCATTTTAACCATTTTTGATATACAACCATATGGAAGAGTTAAGAACTTTAAAATGGTGTATATCACATGCCCACCATTTTAAAATATGTATAATACATCTAAGTAGTGCTGTGGAAGTAGGTGACGTGGTGTATAGCAAAACATTGTCAATGTCAGAGTTGTGTTCTGCGCTAGATGATGTAGTGCAATTACTGCAGTTCATTTTTCTGACATACAGGGTGTCCCAAAATGATCTTTACAGCTTTTATTACGTTTGTTTCAGAGATGCGGATAGGTAGAAAGGAGTGGTTTGCAGCATAATGTTCATACATTCCTCAAGTTTATATTTTTGTATTTTTTGCAGATTAGTTATTGATTAAAATGGCCACACTCACCCCCATACTGGTGGCACAGTGTGTGGAATGGTTGACGGAGACCAAATCTTACACTCAGATCAAGCGGAACTTCCGAAAACGTGATAAAGGCACACCACCATCATGTTCAATCATCAGACAGTGGTACATGAGGTTAAGGAATCCGAAAGTGCCATGAAGAGGACAAGTTCTGGTCATCTCAGCACCAGTGGTGCAGATGTGGGACGGGTGGAACAGGCATTTATCTGGAGCCCAACAATACCAATACGTTAACAGTCTCGACAGTTGCAACTACCACCAACAACGGTGTAAAGGGTGGTACACGAGAGACTCAAGCTTATGCCCACAAGGCACAGCTTCAACCTAATGACATACCAAAGGGCAAATCATTGCAACTGTGAGCCTAAGTAGCATCGAATATGACCGAGAATATGTGAAAGAAGGTGGTGTTCATGGACGAAGCCCGCTGTTATGTGTCCGGGAAGGTGAATCTGCAGAATATGCGAATCTGGGTTCTGAGAACCCATACATTAATACGGAAATTGTGCGCTGTAGTCCAGGGGTAAACGGGTGGTGTGGTCTGCTTCTTTACAGAGGCGTCTATAAGCTCGGATGTTTATCTGGACATGTTGGAACTGTTTGCATTTCCACAGGCCGAAGAACTGCAAATTGACATCATGCTGCAGCAGTATGGATCTCCTCCTCACTGGGGCTCGATAGTTAGAATGGCTTAAGACGAAACACTTTCAGGTCGCTGGATTGGCAGAGAAGGACCCATTTGCTGGCCCCTAAGTACCCAGACTTAATCTCATTAGACCTTTTTCTGTGAATGATGCTGTCTATCAGACCACAGTGCGGGACTTGCATGAACTATAAGCACGCTCCAGAGCAGCAATTGCACACGTTAATGATGGCATGCTAGACCGGATGTAGGAGGGACTGCAATATAGCCTAGACATCCTGCGTGGTACAGATGGCGCACACTATGATGTCTGTTAAACGGCCACTAAAACTTTAGTTGTGTGCGAACATTATACGGCAAACTACAGATTTACAGCTAACCACATTTCTGAAATGCGAGAACTGTTCAATAAGAATCCGACCTCATTTTTAATTGTTGAATACAACATGGTATCGCCGGGGAGAGCATGGCTGAGTTTATTCACAACTGCAGAAACAACCAATCGGTGGCTAGACATTAACAAGTGACCATGTCTAAGTGGTAGTCGTGCGATTTTGTGTTGTCAGCAAAATGACAGCTAAATTGGAACGATGTTGTTGCATCAAATTTCGTTTTCAACTTGGCGGTTCTCAATTTCAAACAATCCGCCTGATTCGACAAGTGTTTGGGGTCGCAGCAATGGGTACGACACAGGTAAAGGACTGGTACAGCCTGTTCAAAGATGGCCTCTCAGCAGTGAAGAGCGAAGCACGTTCAAGCAGGCCCTCAACATTGGCAAATGAGGTTGTTATTGATCACGTAAGAACTCTGGTGATGCAACACAGACAACTCACGATCAGAGAACTTGCAAACAAGGTTATAATTAGTATTGTATCCATTCATTCTATTTTAATGGAACATTTCTATGTCAGCAAAATTCGTATCTCACAAGTGAGCAAAGCAACTTCGTTCGGAGATCACACAGAACATGCTGGATACTGTGAACAGTAATCCGAAATTTCTCAACATAGTGACCACTGATGATGAGTTCTGGTTTTATGGGAGCAACGAAGAAACAATGTTCCAGCTATCACAATGGAAGCATCCATCATCCCCCAGCCCCTAAAAGCGAGACAGGTCCGTAGCAACATGAAATCCGTGCTGACAGTCCTTTTTGACTCCAGTGGGGTGGTCCATCACGAATACGTCCCAGAAGGCACTAATGTGAATAAGGAGTCCTATCAAGAAGATATGCATCGCCTTTGTGAAGCAAAGAGACGCAAACGGCCGGACTTATGGGCAGCGATCAATTGGCACCTTCGCCACGAAAATGCACTCTCTCATCTCTCTCAATTAATTCAGAGTTTTCTTGGGCCAAACACAATACGTCTGTGGTTTGTCAGCCTCCCGATTCCCCTCACCTAGCACCGAGTGACTTCTGGCTTCTCTCTAAACTGAAAAAGACTCTGAAAGGGACCATATGTCAGTACAAGGAAGACATTAAGCAGAATTCCCCGGATCAGCTGCGCACCATACCAAAAGAGGATTTCCAGCGACACTTACAGCAGTGGTAACAGCGTTTGGACAGGTGTGTAGAAGTTGAAGGTGAGCTACTTTGACGGTGACTAGTTTCAAACAATTGTATCTGAATAAAGACTGTTTTTATGAATAAAAGTCTGATGGTTTTTGAACAGCCCTCGTATACGTGATCAACCTTTTAAACATCATTTTGAAACACCCTGCAGATTCAAAAGCAGTTGAATTAGAGACATGTTCTTAGTAGCATCTCGTTCCAGCCTAATGACAGATTCATGACATACACTCCTGGAAATGGAAAAAAGAACACATTGACACCGGTGTGTCAGACCCACCATACTTGCTCCGGACACTGCGAGAGGGCTGTACAAGCAATTATCACACGCACGGCACAGCGGACACACCAGGAACCGCGGTGTTGGCCGTCGAATGGCGCTAGCTGCGCAGCATTTTTGCACCGCCGCCGTCAGTGTCAGCCAGTTTGCCGTGGCATACGGAGCTCCATCGCAGTCTTTAACACTGGTAGCATGCCGCGACAGCGTGGACGTGAACCGTATGTGCAGTTGACGGACTTTGAGCGAGGGCGTATAGTGGGCATGCGGGAGGCCGGGTGGACGTACCGCCGAATTGCTCAACACGTGGGGCGTGAGGTCTCCACAGTACATCGATGTTGTCGCCAGTGGTCGGCGGAAGGTGCACGTGCCCGTCGACCTGGGACCGGACCGCAGCGACGCACGGATGCACGCCAAGACCGTAGGATCCTACGCAGTGCCGTAGGGGACCGCACCGCCACTTCCCAGCAAATTAGGGACACTGTTGCTCCTGGGGTATCGGCGAGGACCATTCGCAACAGTCTCCATGAAGCTGGGCTACGGTCCCGCACACCGTTAGGCCGTCTTCCGCTCACGACCCTACATCGTGCAGCCCGCCTCCAGTGGTGTCGCGACAGGCGTGAATGGAGGGACGAATGGAGACGTGTCGTCTTCAGCGATGAGAGTCGCTTCTGCCTTGGTGCCAATGATGGTCGTATGCGTGTTTGGCGCCGTGCAGGTGAGCGCCACAATCAGGACTGCATACGACCGAGGCACACAGGGCCAACACCCGGCATCATGGTGTGGGGAGCGATCTCCTACACTGGTGTGGGGAGCGATCTCCTACACTGGCCGTACACCACTGGTGATCGTCGAGGGGACACTGAATAGTGCACGGTACATCCAAACCGTCATCGAACCCATCGTTCTACCATTCCTAGACCGGCAAGGGAACTTGCTGTTCCAACAGGACAATGCACGTCCGCATGTATCCCGTGCCACCCAACGTGCTCTAGAAGGTGTAAGTCAACTACCCTGGCCAGCAAGATCTCCGGATCTGTCCCCCATTGAGCATGTTTGGGACTGGATGAAGCGTCGTCTCACGCGGTCTGCACGTCCAGCACGAACGCTGGTCCAACTGAGGCGCCAGGTGGAAATGGCATGGCAAGCCGTTCCACAGGACTACATCCAGCATCTCTACGATCGTCTCCATGGGAGAATAGCAGCCTGCATTGCTGCGAAAGGTGGATATACACTGTACTAGTGCCGACATTGTGCATGCTCTGTTGCCTGTGTCTATGTGCCTGTGGTTCTGTCAGTGTGATCATGTGATGTATCTGACCCCAGGAATGTGTCAATAAAGTTTCCCCTTCCTGGGACAATGAATTCACGGTGTTCTTATTTCAATTTCCAGGAGTGTATATGAAAGTGAAGGGAAGCTCCACTAATCAGTGACCGCGTAACTGCTGCCCGCTGGTCTCAGAAATTGATCGGACGTGGATCTAATGCGAACAGGTCTTACTCGACAGCGTCAGAGATCTGTTAAGTAAGACTGGTATCAAATGACGCTGGGGGCCAAACAACCACCTTCCTGTCAGTTTACACTTTCTGAAACGATTTTGGTGCAGTTTGTGGGAAGGCTAGCCTGAATACATTATGCTCCTGGAGATACTGGTGACCTGCGAGATGTTCACGTACATCTACAAACATACTCCACAAGACATTGTACAGTGCATAGCAGAGGATGCTGCGTACCAATAGAATCGATTTTTTGTCATATTCCATTGGCGTATGGAGCGGGGAGTGATGGCAGTATATACACGACTGGCCATTAAAATTGCTACACCAAGAAGAAATGCAGACCATAAATGGGTATTCATTGGACAAATATATTACACTAGAACTGACATGTGATTACATTTTCATGCAATTTGGGTGCATACATCCTGAGAAATCAGTACCCAGAACAACCACCTCTGGCCGTAATAACGGCCTTGATACGCCTGGGCATTGAGTCAAACAGAGCTTGGATGGCGTCTACAGGTACAGCTGCCCATGCAGCTTCAACACGATACCACAGTTCATCAAGAGTAGTGACTGGCCTATTGTGACGAGCCAGTTGCTCGGCCACCATTGACCAGACGTTTTCAATTGGTGAGAGATCTGGAGAATGTGCTGGCCAGGGCAGCAGTCTGACATTTTCTGTATCCAGAAAGGAGCGTACAGGACCTGCAACATGCGGTCGTGCATTATCCAGCTGAAATGAAGGGTGTCGCAGGGATCGAATGAAGGGTAGAGCCACGGGTCGTAACATATCTGAAATGTATCGTCCACTGTTCAAAGTGCCCTCAATGCGAACAAGAGGTGACCGGGACGTGTAACCAATGGCACCCCATACCATCACGCCGAGTGATACGCCAGTATGGCGATGACGAATACGCGCTTCCAATGTGCGTTCACCGCGATGTCGCCAAACACGGATGAAACCATCACAATGCTGTAATCAGAACCTGGATTCATCCGAAAAAATGACGTTTTGCCATTCGTGCACCCAGGTTCGTCGTTGAGTGCACCATCGCAGGCGCTCCTGTCTGTGATGCAGCGTTAAGGGTAACCGCAGCCATGGTCTCCGAGCTGATAGTCCATACTGCTGTAAACGTCGTCGAATTGTTCGTGCAGATGGTTGTTGTCTTGCAATCGTCGCCATCTGTTGGCTCAGGAATCGGGACGTGAATGCACGTTCCGTTACAGCCATGCGGATAAGATGCCTGTCATTTCGACTGCTAGTGATACGAGGCCGTTGGGATCCAGCACGGCGTTCCGATTACCCTCCTGAACCCACCGATTCCATATTCTGCTAACAGTCATTGGATCTCGACCTACGCGAGCAGCAATGTCGCGATACGATAAAGCGCAATCGTGATAGGCTACAATCCGACCTTTATCAAAGTCGGAAACGTGATGGTACGTATTTCTCCTCCTTACACGAGGCATGACAACAACGTTTCACCAGGCAACGCCGGTCGATTGCTGTTTCTGTATGAGAAATCGGTTGGAAACTTTCCTCATGTCAGCACGTTGTAGGTGTCGCCACCGGCGCCAACCTTGTGTGAATGCTCTGGAAAGCTAATCATTTGCATATCACAGCATCTTCTTCCAGTCGGTTAAATTTTGCGTCTGTAGCACGTCATCCTCGTGGTGTAGCAATTTTAATGGCCAGTAGTGTATGTCTCTGTACGCACCCTGCGTGGTAAGGACTCCAAACACGGGAAAAATACTCTAGCGTCTTGTATATGATTGCGTTTACAGATGCATTATACTTTGGACAATCATTCCAACAACTCTAAGTCTTCCATTAGTCTTTTCTGGTACACACGAGGGGACTTCAAAAAGTAAGTTATAATTTATGGCAGAAATAACAACTTTTACTGAATTTTGCACTACACTTGCCGGCCGAAGTGGCCGTGCGGTTAAAGGCGCTGCAGCCTGGAACCGCAAGACCGCTGCGGTCGCAGGTTCGAATCCTGCCTCGGGCATGGATGTTTGTGATGTCCTTAGGTTAGTTAGGTTTAACTAGTTCTAAGTTCTAGGGGCCTAATGACCTCAGCAGTTGAGTCCCATAGTGCTCAGAGCCATTTGAACCTGCACTACACTTCAGAGCGACACAGATACATAAAACTATTTTTCAGTCACCAAGTCTCTGTAAAGAATCACTGAATTCCTCGACGACAGAAATCCGCCCCCTGGCCACGGAGCCATTCGAGAAACGTTTCGTGAACGTCCTCATCGTTGGAAAATCTCTTTCCTAGGAAGTTTTTTCAACTTGTGGGAAAGTTCTCTTGGACATTGTCGTCTGTGATCGATGTTGATGGCCTTCCTTCCTTGTCAGTATCACTCGCGTGGCACCAGTTCACTGCAGCTGGACGCGATATTATTTTCGGTCCAGTTACCTTCACAATTTCACGGTGAACCTGTGTACAATTTAGATGTTTTGCCCACAAGAATCATACCGTCTCACGAACTGAAATTTTGGAACAAGTTCCCAGATTCCACGCAATTTCACTCGCACACTGAGATGCACCTGTTACCCGTACCACAACAAAACCGTGCCGGAAGGAAACACGGAACGTGCACTCTCCCCTGACAAAGCAACAGTCTTGTCGCTTTATGGTCTTAGCGCGGGGCAACATGTGTAACGTAACATGTACTTTCTGGCGTATCTACATATTTTACGTGATCGTCCTATTTCATACAGCCTATTACCATTACCCGTAAATACAGTCATGTGCAAAACTTAAGGATAAAGGTTACTTTTGCATGATATGTCACTGCCGTTATCACACCTCGACCAAATTTGGGCCATCCATGGAAAGAACTGCTACAGTATACTACAGAAGAGACAAAGAACTGGGCAATGAGACGGACATAAATGACACTTTTCTCCTGACAATAATTAAAGTGAAGTCATCGCGATTTTTTATGGTCCTCTGGACATTACAAAACGAGGAACAAGAGTCTTTATGCGCCAGTTTGCTTTTGTTGTTTAACTCCCCTTGTAGTTGTCTCATCAAATACTGTTCATATTTTACTTTGCTCATTTATTTAATGTAAACTGGTATACAGCCACTGCTTTGATTATAATGTTAATGTTAAAATGCAGTACCACCACACTCTCAAACTGTAGGTTCACTCAAACACCTCAATTTTCCTGCATTTATTAATTTCTGTTTATCGTATTGATGTGGCTTAAGTTCCTCGTGTATTCTGTATTTACATTGACAACTGCCTCTTCTTTTTTAATTGGTTGTGTATCACTCTCCATGTTTCATACCTCTTGATTCAGCCTTGCCTAGAACTAATTTTTATCTTATTTCGATAGTTTTGTTTATCAATAGAAACTATTATGTAGGCATGCTATTCTTATTTTGTGCTAAAGGTTTTCCTGTCAACTCCATTGTTATTTATGTACTGTTCAGTTTTTACTATTTCATTGCAAAGATGTTACTCACTGTATGTTTCTACTTCACTCTAGATGTGTTACTTCTCTTCCAATGTTGTCTGCTAACATTTAACTTCTTTGGTGATAATACTCAGTAAATGCCTGAAGATGGCCTTGTAAGCCCGAAACCGGTTAGCAATAAAAATAATATTGTAGAACAAAAGCAAACTCGTGCTTTTCATTTATTATTATAATGTTGTTCTACCAAGAACCGACGGAAGATTCTGTTAATATGAGTCTTTAAGCGGTTTGTGGACACCGCAGTGGTAACACAGGTTCCCCTGAGGTCATCGAAGTTAAGCGCTGTCGGGCTTGGCTAGTACTTGATTGGTCACCGTCCGGCTTTGCTATGTGCTGTTGGCAAGCGGGGTGCACTCAGCCCTTTTTGAGGCCAATTGAGGAGCTACTTGACTGAGAAGTAGCGGCACCGGTCACGAAAACTGACAACGACCGGGAGAGCGGTGTGCTGACCACATGTTCCTCCGTATCCGGATCTGGTGACGCCTAAGGTCTGAGGATGACACGGCGGTCGGTCGATTCCGTGGGGCCTTCAAGGCCTGTTCTGACGGTGTTTGTTTGTTTGTGTGGCTGGTTGGTAAAGACATCTTGTGGTAGGGAGTTCCATCCGTCCACCAGCACGACCAATAGTTGCCGAATGGTGCACGTGGAGTATTGCTCATCAGTGTGGGATCCGTACCAGATCGGATTGACGGAGGAGATAGAGAACATCCAAAGAAGAGCGGCGCGTTTCGTCACAGGGTTATTTGGTAACCGTGATAGCGTTTCGGAGATGTTTAACAAACTCAAGTGGCAGACTCTGCAAGAGAGGCGCTCTGCATCGCGGTGTAGCTTGCTCGTCAGGTTTCGAGAGGGTGCGTTTCTGGATGAGGTATCGAATATATTGCTTCCCCCTACTTATACCTCCCGAGGAGACCACGAATGTAAAATTAGAGAGATTAGAGCGCGCACGGAGGCTTTCAGACAGTCGTACTTCCCGCAAACCATACGGGACTGGAACAGGAAAGGGAGGTAATGACAGTGGCACGTAAAGTGCCCTCCGCCACACACCGTTGGGTGGCTTGCGGAGTATAAATTTAGATGTAGATGTATGCTGGAATACGTCATCCCAGAAGATCGCACAAGTCCTCGATGGAGTTTAATTCTGGGGAACGGATAGGGTACTTCATTTGCCGAATATCCTCTCGTTCCAAGAGCCCTCCGCCTGTGCAGTTCGATGCGGCGGCGCATTGACGTCCGTAAAAATGGAGTCAGGGCAGAATGCACCCCTGAAAAGAGCACATGAGGAAGGAGTACAGTGTCACAATAACGTTGGCTGTACAGTGTTCAAAAATCTGGGAAGTCAGTAAGCCCATGCAACACCTGGACCATCAAAATAATAAGTTGGACAATGCTGGACGTAAAACTTCCTGGCTGATTAAAACTGTGTGCCGGACCGAGACTGGAGCTCGGGACCTTTGCCTTTCGCGGGCAAGTGCTCACCAACTAAGCTACCCAAACACGACTCACGCCCCGTCCTCACAGCCTTACTTCTGCCAGTATCTCGTCTCCTACCTTCCAAACTTCACAGAAGCTCTCCTGCGAACCCTGCAGAACCAGCACTCTGAATGCTGGACGTACCCTCATTTGGCAAGCGATGGGAACATGACCTGCATGCAGGAACACAGTCGAACGAGATCGATGATGATACTTTCTTTGCTGAAAAAAAAAAAGAAATTTTCGGCTAGCAAGATAACAGTGGGCTGCAGTGGAGATTCAAGGCATGTGTCTGCATGGAGTGAGTCATCAGCGCAAACTGGAAGTAGCTACCTGAGATCTGTTGCAAGGGTTATAGTTTCAATTTATCTTGCGTTTTCTTATGTTAGATGTCCCCTTCATTACTTCGTTGCGCTAAGAGGAAGTTCCTTATCGCCGCAGCATATAAGGTACTATTATTCAGATCCTGTTTTGTTCTTCTTTGGGTCAGATTTCATGTAAAGGACAATGATTTCATGGCATTAAAACAAGAGTCACAGTATATTAGGAATTTATTGTAGTGACGGGAGTTCAGTCTCTAAGAATGATAGTCAAACAATTGATTTTTTTCTCTGTTTGCACGCTGTGGCTAAGCGGTTCTAGGCGCTTCAGTGTGGAGCCGCGCTGCTGCTGCGGTCGCAGGTTCGAATTCTGCCTCGGGCATGGATGTGTGCGATGTCCCTAGGTTAGTTAGGTTTAAGTAGTTCTAAGTCTAGGAGACTTATGACCTCAGATGTTAAGTACCATAGTGCACAGAGCCATCTGAACCATCTGTTTGCACGTACTTGTCTGTAGTGCTATTATGCTTCGAATTTCCCACGTCAGGGTACAGAAGCACGCTGTAAGAAGAACCGAAACAAAATGGAGCTGCCCATTGATGAAGTGGAGTATCGTGTATGTTTTCTTCGTTTGAATGGTTGATTGGTTGATTCAGGGGAGTGGACCAAACAGCGAGGACGTCGGTCCCATCAGATTAGGGAAGGATTTGAAGGAAGTCGGCCGTGCCCTTTCAAAGGAACCATCGCGGAAGTTGCCTGAAGTGATTGAGGGAAATCATGGAAAACCTAAATCAGGAGAGCCGGACGCGGGTTTGAACCGTCGTCCTCCCGAACGCGGGTCCAGTGTGCTAACCACTGCGCCACCTCGCTCGGTACGTTTTAAAGGCTACAACGCTGCGGCAGCCCGTGCTAATCGATGCAAGTGTAAGACATCAATGCACCACCATAACATGTAATGGACAGATGGTGCAGAATCTTCCAATGTGGTCAAACACGTCTGAATGACAAAGAACGAAGTGACAATCCGTCTCTCTGTGAACAACAGGGAATAGCGAAAGAAGCTGTAAGGGTCTGCCTACTGCCGGGATATTACTGAATTCCAGTCAAGTGAATGGTTGAATGATATGAGTGGCAAATGGGCAACTTAGTATACAGACATTGCGAACGCTGTCAGCCATGACTAGGGTGCTGAATACTGGCCACCGACGGCCGGTCGAGAACGTTAGTGACGCCTAAGAAAGAGAAAAATTATCGACGGCCGCTGCTGAAAATGAATATAAAATAGAAGAAGATAAAGAGACAATTCAGTTAAGTCGTATTTCTGTAGCGATCTAACAGCGCTGAGTTTTTTTAACTGAACTTTGATTAACGTTAATGATTTTCAGAGCAGTCGGGGATCTGACGGCCCCTTGTGTGGCTTATATGAAAATACAAATGTGTTGTTATGAATTGCCTTTCAACGTAATGTAGTAGTCTGAACAGTACGGATTAGACGGGATCAGTCGTGTGATCTGTTACGTTAGGAGTGTTCAGTGTGGTTCTGATGAATTTAAGTAAAATAAAGGGATTAGTGATCAGTTTACAAGGAACTCTTAATTTATTCTGCGACATCGAATTCTTCCTTGACTTTTGTGAACCTTTCACCACAACGAAAAACCTCGCATGTACAGCCTAAGGCAGACGTAATTTTGAACGTGAAAGTGAATCTGACGGCTTGAAATCGGTGACGGATGTATTTATTCTTAATAAATAACGCTATTCCCACATTTTTCTAAGAATTAACCTGTAGTTTAACAGAGTCATAGACTCACCATGTCAATTTTCGACTAAAAAAAGGCACTTGGGCTTGTTTGTAAAACAACTTTTAATGCTATCAGTCAAGATTTTCTTTTTACCTCTCGCACGATGTATTGCGGGAAAGGATTCCCATTTTCAAGCGCAGTCTTCCTGTATTGTGTAATTTATTCCCGATATTTTCGATATGTGAGGTTTTGTTGCCCTTGCAGTAGGCCTGATGTAAAAAACACGCAATTTTGTAATCAATTATCGAGGGCATCCCAGGAGGAATAGTCAGTATTCAGGTATATGAATGGAACTATCATTCGAAGTAAAAAGTCACTAAAGACGTTCTCTAAAATGTCTGCCTTAAAAGCTATGAGCACACTTTCAGTAGAAGAGAAGTTTTTCACAATAGCGAAGATTAACAAGTGCTCATACATAGTGCGTCCAGCAAGGTTCGGACTGCTAGTGGGGAATTCCAAACCGCAAAACCATCTCTTCGCGAGTTGAGGCGTTACGATGCTAAAAGTTTCAACTTCCGTACAGAAGGTCAAAGCACCAGCATCGCTGTAGCAGTCGTCCTGGCCGCGAACGTAACAGTACGTGTCCGACAATCGTCGGAAAATGGTGGTGGGGCAGCGAGCCAACATCAAATTTTGTGTTTGTGGGCGATGTTTCTTCGAATTCGACCCGAACATCGAGATTCCGTTTCCTCGTCGCTCCTCCACGACAACGCCCCGTCCCACAAAGTGAAGATCATCTGCGAGATTTTGTTCAGAAAACGGATCACAGTCCTGGATCACCCGCCGTATTTGGTCACAGCCAACTTCTTGTTGTTCCCCAAACTGAAGATGGCAATAAAAGGACACCGTTATGACGCAGTTAAGGACATCGAAGAAAATTGTACGTCAATAGTACACTACTGGCCTTTAAAATTGCTACACTAAGAAGAAATGCAGATAGTAAACGGGTATTCATTGGACAAATATATTATACTAGAACCGACATGTGATTACGTTTTCACGCAATTTTGGTGCATAGATCCTGAGAAATCAGTACCCAGAACAACCACCTGTGGCCGTAATAACGGCATTGATAAGCCTGGGAATTGAGTCAAACAGAGCTCGGATGGTGTGTACAGCTACAGCTGCCCATGCAGCTTCAACACGATACCACAGTTCATCAAAAGTAGTGACTGGCGTAATATGACGAGCCAGTGGCTCGGCCACCATTGACCAGACGTTTTCAATTGGTGAGAGATCTGGAGAATGTGCTTGCCAAGGCAGCAGTCGAACATTTTCTGTATCCAGAAAGGCCCGTACAGGACCTGCAACATGTGGTCGTGCATTATCCTGCTGAAATGTAGGGTTTCGCAGGGATCGAATGAAGGGTAGAGCCACGGGTCGCAACACATCTGAAATGTAACATCCACTGTTCAAAGTGCCCTCAATGCGGACAAGAGGTGACCGAGACGTGTAACCAATGGCACCCCATACCATCACGCCGGGTGATACGCCAGTATGGCGATGACGAATACACGGTTCCAATGTGCGTTCACAGCGATGTCGCCAAACACGGATGCGACCATCATGATGCTGTAAACAGAACCTGGATTCATCCGAAAAAATGACGTTTTGCCATTCGTTCACCCAGGTTCGTCGTTGAGTACACCATCGCAGGCACTCCTATCTCTGATGCAGCGTCAAGGGTAACCGCAGATGTGGTCTCCGAGCTGATAGTCCATGCTGCTGCAAAGGTCGTCGAACTGTTATTGCAGATGGTTGTTGTCTTGCGAACGTCCCCATCTGTTGAGTCAGGGATCGAGACATGGCTGCACGATCCGTTACAGCCATGCGGATAAGATGCCTGTCATCTCGACTGCTAGTGATACGAGGCCGTTGGGATCCAGCACGGCGTTCCTTATTACCGTCCTGAACGCACCGATTCCATATTCTGCTAACAGTCATTGGATCTCGACCAACGCTAGCAGCAATGTCGCGATACGGCCGGCCGGAGTGGCCGAGCGGTTCTAGGCGCTACAGTCCGGAACCGCGCGAAGGCTACGGTCGCAGGTTCGAATCCTGCCTCGGACATGGATGTGTGTGTGATGTGCTTAGGTTAGTTAGGTTTAAGTAGTTCTAAGTCTAGGGGACTGATTACCACAGCAATTAAGTCCCATAGTGCTCACAGCCATTTGAATGTCGCGATACGATAAACCGCAATCGCGATAGGCTACAATCCAATCTTTATTAAAGTCGGAAACGTGATCGTATGTATTTCTCCTCGTTACACGAGGTATCACAACAACGTTTCACCAGGCAACGTCGGTCAACTGCCGTTTGTGTATGAGAAGTCGGTTTCAGACTTTCCTCATGTCAGCACGTTGTAGGTGTCGCCAACCTTGTGTGAATGCCCTGAAAAGCTAATCATTTGCATATCACAGCACCTTCTTCCTGTCGGTTAAATTTAAATTTCGCGTCTGTAGCACGTCATCTTCGTGGTATAGCAATTTTAATGGCCAGTAGTGTAAATGTAGTTCAAAAAAAGGACTAAGGTGACTGTTTCAAAAACGATTTCAGCTGTTTATTGATTCAGGGGGAGACTGTTTTGAATAAATAAAGTGATTTTGTGAACGTTATCCATGACTCTTATTTTTCATAGAGACAGTCCTAACGGAAGTGGAACATACAGCTCTTAAGGTGCCTATTTCGGAGCCCATGTTTACTAGAAATGTTTGCTTTGAATTATGGTTCCAGTATATTCCTGAATATAGACCGTTCCTCCTGAGACAAGCTGTATAAACTTAATGGCTAATGGTTCAAATGGCTCTAAGCACACATCTGAGGTCATCAGTCCCCTAGAACTTAGAACTACTTAAACCTAACTAACCTAAGGACATCACACACATCCATGCCCGAGGCAAGATTCGAACCTGCGACCGTGGGAGCAGCGCGGTTCCTGCCTGAAGCGCCTAGAACCGCTCGGCCACAGCGGCCGGCTAAGTGGCTGATTTAGGATTACTAAAACGCTTCTGTAGCACGTCATCTTCGTGGTGCAGCAATTTTAATGGCCAGTAGTGTAAATCCAATTCAAAAAAAGGACTAAGGTGACTGTTTCAAAAACAAGTAGATTCTTTTTCTCCAAGTTAAAGCAAACGTAACATAAAAATGCAGAGCCCTATACGTCTAAAACACGACGAGTAAATGGTATAATATACGAATAAAAAATTCCCTTGAAAATCTAAATTATTTCCCGGAAGGCGTTGTGCTAAAGAAAAAGAAAAAGAAAATCATGACTGGTGGCAGAGGGGGTTATTTATAAACAAACTGATCTTTTCTTCTTTTTTTGCGGTCGCTGACATTCACCAATAATTTCTGACGGATAAATCCAAAACAGAAATCGCTTTTTCGTTTCACCACTCGCCCTGTACATTTCTTTGGCCTATCAGCTGCTCGTTAGCTGAGACAGGTAGCAGCGTGTTCCCCTTCTCGAGCTGTCGGTGGACACGCCGCCGGCAGCGGGCAGGTGCGGCGGCAGCTGTTATGACGTGTTCCTCGGGCCGGGGCGGCGCGCGGCGACGGCAGCGGCAGCAGCGCCGATCAATATTGTGGACCGGACCGCCGGCGTCGCCCGGCCGCTGTCTTTAGTTTTGCTAATGGCCGCAGAGCGTCGCCGCCGCAGCTAAGCCGGCGGAACCTCCACCTCCTCCTCCTCCTCCACCGCCACCGCTGCCGCACCGTCCGGACCAGCCGCCACCCCCGCCGCCTCCACCCCCCGCCCCCACCGCCTTGCCTCTCTGACTCCTCCGCCCCCATCCTCCAGTCTTCTGCGGTGGTCTTAGGACAGCCAGCGCGCCGATTCCCGTGCACCCTTCCCGCGCCGCGCCGTCGCTTATCGCGTACGGCGTACTAGCGTTTTTTCCGAGTCATTAAGTATTTACGTGATCTGTGCGCCGGGCCAGGCCGGACCTCGGTTCTGTCCGGCGCGCCTGTGTGAGGAAACGCCCGCTCCACCCTCCCCCGTCACCTCCCCCCACTCCGAGCGACACTCCCCCCTCCCCTCTCCTTATATACGGAGCAGCTCAAGCGTGAGCCGGACGCACAAACAATGGGCTCAGGGACGCTCAGGGGGGCTCGCGGGACGTATCGTAATATAAAGCACGCTGCAGGCGACACGCGAGAAGGACGAGCGGCCGAGGTGGCGCGTGTTAAAGCACAAAGGGTTGAGCAAAGGCGCGAATGAGGAAATGGCGCGCCGTCCGGGAGGGACTGGCCACCGACGCCTTGTGAAGTCTCGCAGGTGTCACGCAGTAGTACCTGACGACACCTGATAGGGATCGTGCATTGTTGATTGGACAGCCATTTCCTTTATGTAGGGTTCATTTTTTTTCTTTTTTTTTCAGTCTTGTGACTGGATTCATGCAGCCCGCCTCGAATTCTTCCTGCGCCAACCTCTTCATTTATTTCAGAGTAGCATTTGCAACCTACGACCTCAATTATTTGCTTGATGCGTTTCAATCCCTACCCTCTACAGTTCCCTCTAGTTTTGTATCCCTCCTGGATAGGCGGTGCGTGGATCTGCTCCTGTTAACTGCTTCTGCAAAATAGGCAAAGAGTGAAGAACGGGAGTAGGAGAAGTAAAAGGTGAAGAACTTCGGTACTGTGTTACAAAAACGTACGGCCAAACTTTCAGGAAACATTCCTCACACACAAATAAAGAAAAGATGTTATGTGGACATGTGTCCGGAACCGCTTAATTTCCATGTTAGAGCTCATTTTAATTTCGTCAGTATGTACTGTACTTCCTCGATTCACCGCCAGTTGGCCCAATTCAAGGAAGGTAATGTTGACTTCGGTGCTTGTGTTGACATGCGACTCATTGCTCTACAGTACTAGCATCAAGCACATCAGTACGTAGCATCAACAGGTTAGTGTTCATCACGAACGTGGTTTTGCAGTCAGTGCAATGTTTACAAATGCGGAGTTGGCAGATGCCCATTTGATGTATGGATTAGCACTGGGCAGTAGCCGTGGAGCGGTACGTTTGTATCGAGACAGATTTCCAGAACGAAGGTGTCCCGACAGGAAGACGTTCGAAGCAATTGATCGGCGTCTTAGGGAGCACGGAACATTCCAGCCTAAGACTCACGACTGGGGAAGACCTAGAACGACGAGGACACCTGCAATGGACGAGGTAATTCTTCGTGCAGTTGACGATAACCCTAATGTCAGCGTCAGAGAAGTTGCTGCTGTACAAGGTAACGTTGACCACGTCACTGTATGGAGAGTGCTACGGGAGAACCAGTTGTTTCCGTACCATGTACAGCGTGTGCAGGCACTATCAGCAGCTGATTGGCCTCCACGGGTACACTTCTGCGAATGGTTCATCCAACAACGTGTCAATCCACATTTCAGTGCAAATGTTCTCTTTACGGATGAGGCTTCATTCCAACGTGATGAAATTGTAAATTTTCACAATCAACATGTGTGGGCTGACGAGAATCCGCACGCAATTGTACAATCACGTCATCAACACAGATTTTCTGTAAACGTTTGGGCAGGCATTGTTGGTGATGTCTTGATTGGCCGCCATGTTCTTCCACCTACGCTCAATGGAGCACGTTATCATGATTTCATACGGGATACTCTACCTGTGCTGCTAGAACATGTGCCTTTACAAGTACGACACAACATGTGGTTCATGGCCGTGCGGTTCTAGGCGCTACAGTCTGGAACCGAGCGACCGTTACGGTCGCAGGTTCGAATCCTGCCGTGGGCATGGATGTTTGTGATGTCCTTAGGTTAGTTAGGTTTAATTAGTTCTAAGTTCTAGGCGACTGATGACCTCAGAAGTTAAGTCGCATAGTGCTCAGAGCCATTTGAACCATTTTGTTCGTACGCTTCTCAACAACAGATTCGGTGACCGATGGATTGGTAGAGGCGGACCAATTCCATGGCCTCCACGCTCTCCTGACCTCAACCCTCTTGACTTTCATTTACGGGGGCATTTGAAAGCTCTTGTCTACGCAACCCCGGTACCAAATGTAAAGACTCTTCGCGCTCGTATGTGGACGGCTGTGATACAATATGCCATTCTCCACGGCTGCATCAGCGCATCAGGGATTCCATGCGACGGAGGGTGGATGCATGTATCCTCGCTAACGGAGGACATTTTGAACATTTCCTGTAACAAAGTGTTTGAATTCACGCTGGTACGTTCTGTTGCTGTGTGTTTCCATTCCATGATTAATGTGATTTGAAGAGAAGTAATAAAATGAGCTCTAACATGGAAAGTAAGCGTTTCCGGACACATGTCCACATAACATATTTTCTTTCTTTGTGTGTGAGGAATGTTTCCTGAAAGTTTGGCCGTACCTTTTTGTAACACCCTGTATAGGTCAAAGCTCTTTTACTGGTGTTTGAACATACACCAATTATAGTATTACTTAACTTTGCGTACAGATGAGCGTGTAGGTGCGAAACCGTTCATGTATCAAAGCTAACAGTTACGAGTGGTTGGACGAACTATCATTGAAGTAACAAAGGCAAAGTCTGTCCTGGCTAGCCCCTATGAAGTAGGAGCTAAGTTGCTTGGTCGTCTGCTCTTGATCAAATGGACTGAATCTGGAGCGGCGCTCGTAGAGTTGCACAGCGCCGGCTAGAGGACGATGTCGTCGGTGTCGGTGTCGTAGTGCAAACCTAAGAACTTTCACCTACGCCGTGGCATCGTAGCTATCGATACCACATATCTAGTACCATGGAAGTTACTCCGTGATGTCTTTCATCCTACCATTCTGTCTCTTCTTTTTGTCAGTGTTTTCCGAATAATCCTTTTCGATTCTCAGGAGAATCTCTTCATTTCTTATCATTACAGTCCACCTAATTTTTAACATTCTTGTGCAACAACACATCTCAAATGCTTCGATTCTCTTCATTTCAGCTTTTCCCACACTCCGTATTTCACTACTTTACAATGCTGTGTCCAAATGTACATCTTCCGAAACTTCTTCCTCAAATTGAGGCCTGTGTTTGATACCAGTAGACTTCTCTTGGCCAGGAATGCCCTTTTTGCCAGTCTGCTTTTTATGTCTTCAAATGGCTCTGAGCACTATGGGACTTAACTGCTGAGGTCATCAGTCCCCTAGAACTTAGAGCTACTTAAACCTAACTAACCTAAGGACATCACACACATCCATGCCCGAGGCAGGATTATAACCTGCGACCGTGGCGGTCGCGCGGTTCCAGACTGTAGCGCCTAGAACTGCTCGGCCACTTCAGCCGGCTTTTATGTCTTCCTTGCTCTGACAGTCATGGGTTATTTTGCTGCCCAGATAGCAGAATTTCGTAACTTCATCTACTTCGTGATCACCAATCTTGATGTTAAGTATCTCGCTGTTCTCATTTCTGCTAGTTCTCATCACTTTCGTCTTTCTTCGATTTACTCGCAGTCCATACTCTGTACTCATTACACTGTGCATTCTATTTAGCAGATCATGTAATTTTGCTTCACTTTCACTGAGGATGGTAATGTCATCAGTGAATCGTGTCACTGATATCCTTTCACCCTGAATTTTAATTCCGTTGCTGAACCTTTCCTTAGTTTCGATCATTGCTTCTTCGATATACAGATTGAACAGTAGGGGGGAAAGACTACATCACTGTCTTACACCCTTTTTAATCCGAGCACTTCGTTCTTTTTCTGCCACTCTTATTCTTCCCACGTGGTTCCTCAGCCACCAAGAATTTGTTGTCGGTCAAAACTATTGTTGCGCCATAAATTTAAAAGTTATTGTTGTTTACTACTGGTCTGGATTGGCTATTGCCGCGCGGAGTAGCCGCACGGTTAGAGGCGCCAAGTCACGGATTGCGTGGTCCCTCCCACCGGAGGTTCGACTCCTCCCTCGGGCATGGATGTGTGTGTTGTTCTTAGCATAAGTTGGTTTAAGTAGTGTGTGAGTCTAGGGACCGATGACCTCAGCAGTTTGGTGCCTTAGGAATTCACACACATTAACATTAGGTTTTGGCTATTACGCCATTGTCATGCGATATGTTTACACAGGCGTCAAAGGAATTTCATTACAACCAACCTTTTTAAGCACACTTACAGTGGTGACGTCAAGGCGCAATGTTAGGAGCATCCACGTTGTGCTTTAGCCGTAGTCTCCGTTTTCTTTACTACAGGTCAGGACAATGACACTGTGCTGCCCTAAAAGTATGTCGAAAGCCATGAGGGGTGGAGGGGTCCGTCGGCCGTAGGCTATTTCTCCCTTCTTGTTTTTCCGGGGCGTACATAACAGTGACGTAACAGGAAGTAGTAGCGATGGCTTGAGGAGTGAGTGACCGTAATTTAAAAACTTAGAACAGCAATCCAACAACAGGTGGCTGAATAACAACTGATATTCGGTAACAGACTAATGCCCTCTCAATCTAGACAAAATACAAGAACCATCACAATTAATTAATTAGCAAAATTAGGTAACAGTCCCCAAATATACTAACCACAATATCAAAAACAAATAACGTAGTAAAACTACGCTGGGGCAACCCACGAAAGTAGAACAGTTTGAAAACACATACCACATTAGACAACGAATAATTGACTATGTCTGTGCCAGAGCGCCAAATACAATCTTACCATAACAGCGAGAACATATATATGAAAGTTTACTCTGAATCATCGTGTCCACAGTCTCTGCCAAATAACACAGTGACAATAAATCAGAAATATAACAAGGCGTAAGGATACAGCGCAAATCATCCAGCCAAGCACCTGGACATCAAGGCTTAGTCAACAGTAAAATGATGGATATAAATGTTATTGACATCAACATTAAAAATTATCCATGTAAAATCTAAGGCCGCATGCGTCATATGCAAAAAGAGACAACTCCAAACAGACGAAATCAACATTGTTTGTGTGTATGATGCATGTAGCCTTAGATTTTACATGGCTCATTTATATTGCTGACAAAGCATCGCTGCTATGCCATTGAATTTATATGGATTATTTTACTTCTAAGTCTTATTACTTCATTTCTCTTTTCACACAATATGTGACACGTGTTATTACCTCTTCTGAAGAAGGTTTGAATAAAATATAACTGACACGTGTTATTACTTCTTCTGAGGAAGGTTTGAATAAAACTTTGAATAAAATTTTGATGTGTAACTGATTGGCTGGATGATTCACACTGTATCAATAACTCTACAGTTGCTGATAGCTGCCATCTTCATTATTTTAAAGACGTAAGGATTTAGCTACAATTTAAAACTACAACAGGGTGAGAGAACGTTTCCAAGTAACTTCCTAAAATAGCTTTAGGCCTTGTACTCAAAACCTACATTATGGGCAACAACATTAACAAGAATATGCAAGGTTCATAACTCAATGATTGCAAAAGGAACCAGAGAGGTAGTTCCAACAACTCTAGATCGAAGGCCCCAAAATATGCCAAGGGTTTGCATTACTTAGAAATGCTTACATCACCCGGTAAATGTATAAGAATACAATCTGGTGGCCCAAGGAATACTACTACACCGCTGGCCGAAACGATTACAATAGATGTACTCAGAATCAGGAGTAATCTATTACAAAAAACTTAACAGTCAAACAATAACAAATATTCATCCTTACCCAGAATAAAGACCTATGTACACACCAATAATACTGTCTGCTCCTTCGTATAGTCACGGTATTGGTCGTATATGGAAGAGAATTATCCGCTGCTTATGCCAGAAATGAGGGAAGCTATGTGTGACAACACACTCACACAGCTCAAAATAATGCCCCAATATGTGCTTTTCAGGAACCGCCAGGAGCAGAGTGCTCTATTGCAAACAGGAACAGCCATTCCATATTTACGCTGTTTGGACAACACTCTCTTCTTATCAACCACCGACTAGGCCATAGCTACACATATGTCCAGTCAAATCTGTGCTGTTCGGCTGCTGGGTGGTGCTCAAGACTTCCCTCCCACATTACTCGCTCCGTCATACTCCCAGTTCTGCTCGATATGTCCAGCTGGCCTGTGACGCCTGCGAGCCCTGGTGTCGCCGCGTTCTCGCTGAAAGCGCTCTCATATAGTCGCACTGCTGCAGCCGCAACTCTGTTCGCGAGGCTTTCCAAATGCCATGGTTCTAGGTACTGTGACCACAGTGAAAGTTTTCTGTCTGATTTGATGCACCAGCCATGACTTTCTATCCTGTACTAAACGCTTCATTTCAGAGTAGTACTTACACACAACATACACGATGATTTGTTGGATATATTCCAATCTCGTCTTCCCCTACAGTTTTTTCTCCTCTCCACTCCCTCTAGTACCATGGAAGTTATCCCCTAATGTCACAACACATGCATTAACATCGTGTCCCTTCTTCTGGTCAGGGATTTCCACATATTGTTGTTATAGCCGGTTTCACATCAGTCCACCTAATTTTCAAAATTCTTTTGTAACACTGCGTCGCCAACACTTCAATCCTCTTTTTTCCTAGATTTCCCTACAATCCATGATTCATTGCCATATAAGGCTGTGCTCTAGACGTACAATCTCAGAAATTGCTTCCTGAAATAAAGGCCAATTTTTGATACTAGTAGACTTCTTTTAGGCAGGAATGACCCCTCTGCTTCGTACGTCGTTTTTGATTACACGGCAGCAGAATTCCTTCACCTCGTCTACTACGCGATCCCACGTTTGGATGTTAAGTTTGTCGCTAACCTCATTTTTGGCACTCATTACATTCAGCTTTCTTTCCTTTACTCTCAGTCCATATTCTATCCCCATTAGACATTTCAATCAATTCAATAAGTGCTGTAATTCTTCTTCACATGCAGTGACAATGTCATCAGGGAAACATCATTGATATCCTATCACCATTAATTTTTACCCCAGTACTGAATCTTCTATTTTCTACGTACTGGTGGAAGAGTAGGGGAGAAAGAACGGAACCTGCCTTACGTCCTCCTCAATTCAAAGACTTATCTTGCTTTCTCATTCTTATTACTCAGTCATGCTTCTTGTACATATTGTATATTAGCCGTCTTTGCTTACAGGTGATACCTATTCTGCTGATAGTATCAAACGGCTTCCACCATTTTACGTACTCGAACGCTTTTTCTAGATCAAGGAATCCTACCGAGGAGTCTTGGTTAAGCTTTTCTTCCCTGTATTATGAGCACGGCCCCTCTGGTCTCTTCACCTTTCCTAAAGGCAAACTGATCTCCATTTAACAGATGCGAATAGCTGTCTCTGCGAACAGCTGTCTCAGCGTTGTCAGACGCTAAAGGGACGTGTTGCGCATCGATATTTTCTGCTTCTTAGCTTCCTAGTCCTGGCTCAGTAGAAATATAAATACTCCGCATAAATTACATGGTTATCTCAACTCTTACCAACCGTCTGTGGTAAAACAATACCGTAACGTAGAAACGTACAGTTTCCGTAGCTGTGCCCTGTAAAGCATTGAGTGAAAAGAAGTTTCACCTGGAGGGAAAGTTTTCCATTTCCGAAGCAGGTAATTACTGTTTTGCTGACTCAGTAGGTAGAAAACTTGCTGCACAGTACGTGTGCGTTAAAGTCCTCGTTTGAACGTTGAGTACCGTTGTTGAATGTTGGAGTATTTTGTGCGGAAGTGAAGAAATGGAACAATTCATAGTTCCTCAAGGACATTAAATTTTCAACTTTTACTTGTCTCTGTCAATCATTATTTTAACTTCATTGGGCTAAGCCCAGAAGCGCATTCAAAAACTGCCATTCTTTTGCTGACCGCCGCACACGAAAACATGTGGAAATTCTCACTCTACTCTAGGGATGGCGGTTATCGCTGGAACAACCGTTTTTCAGTTATATCGGTTTCCTTTCCTTGCAGGTTTAACCTTACTGTTAAAACGCTCAAAATGGTTCAAATGGCTCTGAGCACTATGGGACTCAACATCTTAGGTCATAAGTCCCCTAGAACTTAGAACTACTTAAACCTAACTAACCTAAGGACATCACATACACCCATGCCCGAGGCAGGATTCGAACCTGCGACCGTAGCAGTCCCGCGGTTCCGGACTGCAGCGCCAGAACCGCTAGACCACCGCGGCCGGCCTAAAACGCTCAAAATAACCGGTTTCTGAAGTAACCGATTTTCGCTTTTTTATGTCTATTATATCATGTAATAAACGTAAAAATCGAACAAAGATTGAAAAATTTTGACCCCCTCAGTTTCAACATACCTAGAACCAAAATATTAAATTAACTAGGCAAATAAAAGAAAACAGCTCGTCCACCGTTCGCCGCTGTCCTCGAAAAGTATGAAGTGGCTGAATACTACAAAAAAGAAACAAAAAAACAATATTCTCCAAGTCAATATAATTTTAGAAACTGTACTCAAAAATAGTTTTGAAATTGGGGATCATACCACTATTTGGGCATTATGAATAATCAGTGCTAAAGGTGAAAACCTGAGGTTGAAAACACTGTTTTTCTTTCTAATTTGTTCATTTTCAAGCAGATAGTCATATTATGTGGATACAGGCGGCACATAAGCTACTTTATATTTATAATGTATCGACCCCTGCTGTGAATGAATTGTTGTTCTGTTTTTAATTGATTACTGTTACCATTATTTCCTTTCTCTTTTATTATTTCATAGAAGTAGAAAGCAAATCTTTAATCTCCAAAAGCGAATGAAGCATTGTTACGTCACTTTGTAAAAATATTTCCAGGCTAGGATTGGTGCCATTCTGCAATGCAACAGATTTCAGGCGATGACAGCGAGAAACTACGGTGGAACTTCAGTAAACGAACACCACCCATAACGCGCAATTCGCGTACGAGCAAAACAAATTGTAAAAAAATGACTCGCTTAACGAGCAATGTTTCGCGTAACGAGTGGCGACGATTTGCTGCGAGATTCACCAGCCGTTCGCGCGCTGCGGGGTAACGTTCAACAATGTGGACACCTTTCACTGTTGGCAGCGGCATGTGAACAATGCCTTTAGTACGTACTAGAGATGGGCAAACTGAAACACGTAACTGTTTTGAAACAAATGAAACAGTACAATGTAATGTTCCGATACACTGTTTCGAAACAGTGAAACAGTTTGTGTTTTGTAATCTAATAAACCTACACATTTTATCATCTTGAATGTCTACTCTATAAGTATGTCCATATAAACACAAATTAGGTGCGAGAGCGCTAATCATATCGCAGAAAGCATGAAACTATCACTTAGGCGTCTTGGCAGTTTCGTATTTCCTGCAGAAAATGCGCTGCTTTCGTGTCGTGTGACTTTCATACGACAGAAGAACCACCACGAACGGAACTGGAGGTGGGAGCAAAGTGCAGAAACAACGGATATGCTACTAGGATTCCCATATTCTGTTAGTATGGGTAATATACCCATCCTGCTAATTCCCATTCACACAAAGGGAATCATTGTGGATAATAGGCACAGTGACTATAGACTCACAAATAACGCCAAATAATTCCAATAAATAACAAAATATAACAGAAAAAAAATTTTGTCTTTCAAGGTGTTCCGAACCGTTACTATTAATACACCATGCTTCCCAGCCCTTCCCGTTCACTATTACACTATCTTTTTTTTTAATCTCATTTTGTTCGCTTTTGTTCGCTGCATCTGCTCGGGGCGGACGTCGCAAGACATCCCTATAAGTTCGTTGTTCATCGATTAACTTAGTTTTTTTATTACAGAGGGCACCTAACCCTCTGACCGAACACGCTGAGCTACCGTGCCGGCTGTGTTTCGAATCGTTAATATAAATACACCATGTTTCCCAGCCCTTCCCGTTCACCATTATACTATCAGTGATACGTCAAACAGATTGCTTGCAATTATACCTACATCAAATTTATGCATATGTCTAATAACTGTCACTCTACGCCTTTTTTTTCAAAATGTTGTAGGCTTAATTGCGTTTCTTAATGTTATTACTGTACATGAACAGAAGCGTATGTTATAAAAAAGTGTAATTTAACTGAATGATTTTCACATATTTATTATTTGGAATGTGAATAGTATGCGTTGTTCTATTGTTTGGTTAGTGTTTATAAAGCAGATGTTACGCCATTTCGTAATAGGACAGTCAGCTAGAAACGAAACTTTATTTTCGGATATCTTAAGCTTCATGCTATTGCTTGTCAAAAAGATTTCGACACTCTTGAAAGTGTTTCATGAAGTGTTATGTTGTGTTTCAGTACCTGTGCCGAGCCCGAATCTCGTCCGACACAGAGCGGAATGAAACATCACTGTTTCGATACAATTAGTCCGTTCCAAGCACAAGTGGACTGAAACAGCCTTATTTTGAAACAACGATGCAGTTTCTGTGTCTGGCTCGAGATCGAATCTGGTTCAAAAGTGGTTCAAATGGCTCTGAGCACTATGGGACTTAACATCTATGGTCATCAGTCCCCTAGAACTTAGAACTACTTAAACGTAACTAACCTAAGGACATCACACAACACCCAGTCATCACGAGGCAGAGAAAATCCCTGACCCCGCCGGGAATCGAAGCCGGGAACCCGGGCGCGGGAAGCGAGAACGCTACCGCACGACCACGAGCTGCGGATGAATCTGGTCCGGTTGTCCGAGACAGGGGCGAAATGAAACACCACTGTTTCGAAACAGTGAACCACAGCCGTTCCGAAACACTGACACAGTTCCACGTATCGATACACTGTATCGAAACATAGAAACAGTGGCCAAGTCTAGTACGTACAGCAGTCTGGGTTTAGCGCTCTTTCTGCTACCATCTTAGTGCAACTTGTGATCACATATTATTCTAAACTTGTGTTCACACATTGGTTTTGTGTGTGTGTGTGTGTGTGTGTGTGTGTGTGTGTGTGTGTGTGCAAATTTTAATAATCTTCATAGAAATGTCCCCGAAGATAAAGTCGGAAGAGCCAGACCTTAAGAGAAAGAAAATGACCCTAGAAATGAAACGTAAAATCATTAAAAAACGCAAATGTGCTGATTTAGCGAGCACATACTACCGGGCTACATCAACTACTTACACTATCCTCAAGAACAAGGACAAGATTAAGGAGGCAGATGCTTCAAAGGGAGTGACAAGGGTATCTAAACAACGGTTTCGTATTCTCGACGGTGTCGAAAGACTGCTCTTTATATGGATAAACGGAAAGCGGTTGCTATGTGACACTATTAACGAGAACATCATTTGTGAGAAGGCGAGAATGATTTTCGTGACCTCGTTAAGAAGACGCCAGTATCATCAGCTGCCAAAGAAGTGTTTAAGAAAAGCTGTGGGTGGTTCGAGAAGATTAAGAGAATAACCAGCATCCACAGCGTTGCGAGGCACGCCGAAGTATCCAGCTCTGACACAAAGGCAGAAGAGAACTTCATCAGCAACTTCAAGATGCTCGTAGATTCTGATGGTCATCTGTCGCAACAGGTTATTAATTGGGACGAGACGAGTCTATTCTGGAAAAAGATGCTAAAGCGTGCCTGTGACAGAAGAGGAGAGTGCTTTTCCCGGTCACAAACCAATGAAAGACCGTCTCACACTGCTATTCTGTGGCAATGCAAGAGGCGATTTGAAAATTAAACAGCTGCTTGTTTACCATTCATAAACTTCACGAGCCTTCAAGAAGTGTGAAGTCCAAAAGAGCAGGTTAAATGTGCTGTGGAGGTCAAACAACAAGGCTTGGGTGACACGTGATCTTTTAGTGATTGGATTAATGAAGTGTTTGGTCTTTCTGTGACAAAAAATATTTTTTGAATGAATCTGTCATTCTATGTCTTTCTTGTTATGGACAACGCTCCTCCCCATTCTCCATGCCATCTGCTTGAACAATTTCAATTCATTAAAATCCCATTTATGACTCCCAACACCACTCCGTTACTCCAGCCAATTGACCAGCAAATTATTTCTAACTTCAGAAAGCTCTACACTAAAGCACTCTTTGAGCATTGCGTTGAATTGTCTGAAGCTACCAATCGCACTCCCAGAGAGTTTTGGAAATATCACTTCAACATCGTTGCCTGCGTCAAGATGATCGAAAAGGCGTGCGAAGGGATTAGCAAGAGAACTCCCACTTCTGCTGGGAAGTAATTTTGGCCGGCGTGCGTTGTCGAATGAGACTCTGAGGCACCTGAGTCAGTACCCGTGGAGCCTGTAGTCAACGAGATTGTGTCTTTGACCAAGAGCATGGGACTAGAAGTGGATAACAATATCTCGATGAGCTTGTGGAATATCACAGACAAGAAATGACCACCGAAGAACTCATGGAGTTGCAGTGTGTTTCCCAGCAGAAAGTTGTGGAGAAGGGATCTTCTTCTTCAGAGGAGGAGGAGGAAGCGGTAACAGCAAAGTAGCAATCTTCTAGTGCAATAAGAGAAATACTGAAAGCATGGGAATCGGTTGCATCATACATTGCTACAAATTTATTTGATGATAATGCTGTGTCGCATTTTCGCCAAGAGTTGAAGCGTCGTCTGAAACAAATGACTATAGGTAGCTTCCAAGTAAAAAAGAATTACTTATGTATCGTTAATTATAAAGTACATAACACTGCTTGTGTAATTTTCTTTGAATAAGTGGCATGAATAAGATAAAACTTTTAGTACTTTTTCCACATGGAATGCATTACCGCAATTTACATTAATTTATATGGGATAAATTGTTTCGTTTAACGATTGTTTCACACTACCAGTAAAATTCTGGAACGAATTATGCTCGTTAAGCGAGGTTGCACTGCTTATTGACCAGGTAGGGACTAGTTTTGCAAACTGCAAACGTACGAGTGCCTTAAACCACGACATGCGGCAAGAGGGACATTATTGTCTCAACAATGCTGTACGAACTCTTATGCCGTGTGTTTGTTGCACGTTCCTGTCGGGTTTTAAAGTAGCACTGATAGGTTTTCTTATTTTCTGTACCAATGCAAATTTTACGAAGAAAAATTACTCATTATTTACAAAATACGTGTTTAAAACCGAAAAATTTTAGCGCTGCTGCTATGTATAATTGATATTTCGGTTTTTTACTCGGTTATGGTAAAAAAAACACCTAAGGGAGCTGAAACAAATACCGAAAAATACAGTTTATTTAGAACTAAAATACCAGTATCGGTTTTAATCGATCGGTTTTTCCCATCTCTACTCTCCTCCCCTCCAAGGCACGCACTACATATTTTAGCTTCTTCCTCCTTCGTCACTGGACGGGGTGGGCAGCAGTTAAGTGACTCGACTCGCACACTGGAGGTTCAATGTTCAACTCCCTGACGGACCACCATGATTTAATTTCTCCATGGTGAATCCTGGGATAGTTCATTCTATGAAATAACGATCGATTTTGTTCCCCGTCGTTAGCAGGTTCGAAATGCAGTGTAATCACCCGGATGCCAATGGATAGCTTCACCGCCGGCTGCGGTGGTCTCGCTGTTCTAGGCGCTCAGTCCGGAACCGCGCGACTGCTACGGTCGCAGGTTCGAATCCTGCCTCGGGCATGGATGTGTGTGATGTCCTTAGGTTAGTTAGGTTTAAGTAGTTCTAAGTTCTAGAGGACTGATGACCTCTGAAGTTAAGTCCCATAGTGCTCAGAGCCATTTTGATAGCTTCACCGTCTTTGCCCTCTGCACACCTCTGCATTATCTGGAAGTAAATGAACGTTCTAGAGGATAGGTCAGTGCTCATGATGCTGATTCTTAGCACAGAACACGTACAACAATGTAAGGTGTACACTCGAATGATTCCATGTATGTCGCTCCAGAGCTATGGAGTGTTGTTTTAACGCGACAATATACTTTCTCGTCAACCCAACTTGAAACGACCATTTTTTATTGGTGGTAAACAGACAAAAAACAAAAGCCGGAAATATTACACGAAAGAATGTAAGGAATTCCTATAGCTGTCATCAAACTGTATCCGCTGCTTCGGCCGAGAGTCTTATTCTCCGGTGAGACGCTGTTGGGCAGTCTTACTCCACAGGTCCCACATTTGCTGTCTCTATTTGGGGTCCCTGCTCGCCCTCTGTTTCCAGTCGACTGAGATGTCAGCCACAGCTGTAGGAGGGAAAGCTGTCGGCGTCTGGCACTGCGCTCAAGATATACCTTACTTCCAAGGGCGCTACTTCCGTGGAAGCACTCATAAATCCGTGTCTCAGCGCAACTATGGGACAGAGAACACTTCATGACGTTGTTTTACGAAGTTTGAAAAGAAAGAAGATCGACGAATGTAATTCTGACTGAGTGATCCAGCTATTACGCGCAGCGAAAAATAGTTAAAGCTGTAATAATTTTTATTTTCTTCCTGTTAAAAAATATAATTCAGGTATTCGCTGTGGCAAAAGCCAAGTAGTTTTCGGTAAATTATTTCTGTGTTTGTTTTCTTTTTTGCGAGTACAATGCTCTACAGATATTTTCAGACATAAAAAGGAAGACTAATTTATTTTATAGATTCAAAATGTCACAAAAACAAAATGAGTTTCCTTTTCATTTCAGTTTTAAATATTTTTCCTGTATAACATACAAATATACACTCCTGGAAATGGAAAAAAGAACACATTGACACCGGTGTGTCAGACCCACCATACTTGCTCCGGACACTGCGAGAGGGCTGTACAAGCAATGATCACACGCACGGCACAGCGGACACACCAGGAACCGCGGAGTTGGCCGTCGAATGGCGCTAGCTGCGCAGCATTTGTGCACCGCCGCCGTCAGTGTCAGCCAGTTTGCCGTGGCATACGGAGCTCCATCGCAGTCTTTAACACTGGTAGCATGCCGCGACAGCGTGGACGTGAACCGTATGTGCAGTTGACGGACTTTGAGCGAGGGCGTATAGTGGGCATGCGGGAGGCCGGGTGGACGTACCGCCGAATTGCTCAACACGTGGGGCGTCAGGTCTCCACAGTACATCGATGTTGTCGCCAGTGGTCGGCGGAAGGTGCAAGTGCCCGTCGACCTGGGACCGGACCGCAGCGACGCACGGATGCACGCCAAGACCGTAGGATCCTACGCAGTGCCGTAGGGGACCGCACCGCCACTTCCCAGCAAATTAGGGACACTGTTGCTCCTGGGGTATCGGCGAGGACCATTCGCAACCGTCTCCATGAAGCTGGGCTACGGTCCCGCACACCGTTAGGCCGTCTTCCGCTCACGCCCCAACATCGTGCAGCCCGCCTCCAGTGGTGTCGCGACAGGCGTGAATGGAGGAACGAATGGAGACGTGTCGTCTTCAGCGATGAGAGTCGCTTCTGCCTTGGTGCCAATGATGGTCGTATGCGTGTTTGGCGCCGTGCAGGTGAGCGCCACAATCAGGACTGCATACGACCGAGGCACACAGGGCCAACACCCGGCATCATGGTGTGGGGAGCGATCTCCTACACTGGCCGTACACCACTGGTGATCGTCGAGGGGACACTGAATAGTGCACGGTACATCCAAACCGTCATCGAACCCATCGTTCTACCATTCCTAGACCGGCAAGGGAACTTGCTGTTCCAACAGGACAATGCACGTCCGCATGTATCCCGTGCCACCCAACGTGCTCTAGAAGGTGTAAGTCAACTACCCTGGCCAGCAAGATCTCCAGATCTGTCCCCCATTGAGCATGTTTGGGACTGGATGAAGCGTCGTCTCACGCGGTCTGCACGTCCAGCACGAACGCTGGTCCAACTGAGGCGCCAGGTGGAAATGGCATGGCAAGCCGTTCCACAGGACTACATCCAGCATCTCTACGATCGTCTCCATGGGAGAATAGCAGCCTGCATTGCTGCGAAAGGTGGATATACACTGTACTAGTGCCGACATTGTGCATGCTCTGTTGCCTGTGTCTATGTGCCTGTGGTTCTGTCAGTGTGATCATGTGATGTATCTGACCCCAGGAATGTGTCAATAAAGTTTCCCCTTCCTGGGACAATGAATTCACGGTGTTCTTATTTCAATTTCCAGGAGTGTAGTTAGGATGTAGCGAGACCTTACACCAGTCCATGTTGAAAAGTTGTGTTAAACCGCAACATCGTTTGATTTAAAATAAAATTATATTTTGCAGCGGTTCTCTCTGTAGGAATATAAATTTAATTATTATATTTCCTGTTACCAAAGACCAAAATAACTAATTAACGGTTTGCAGTAGCCAAACGGTAACAACATTTAATTACAACTATTTAAGCATCGAGTCAGTGCGTTTTCATAACAAGTTAAAATACTTTGGTTCATCTGAAACTTGGATTTGGAAGTTTGGTGATGTCTTGTCGAGAAAAGTAACTAAGGAGTTCAAGACATAAAATTTCTGTTGCGTAAAGTACTCCATAATAATTTTTTAGAAATGGATTTTTATCTACAGTCAGTTGTGTAGATATATACGTGCATCATACATACAATATTTATTCTTGACTGGTTTCGGTTAATTTAACCATCATCAATTCGAAGAAAAATTATAAGACGTTTCTTCCATTTGATAATGCATAAATTAACTAAAACCGGTCAAGATTAAATATTATATACACAGCTGATGGCAAAAAAAATTCATTTCTACAAATATCTCATAACTGTAACTAGTTACCTTGACAAATTTTTAATTTTTTTTTACTCAAGAATAAATGACGATAGTGTACATTGCGATTTCACTTTACAGGCACATTTATAGCTTACTAAGGAAAAATGGATGGAAGGACGGCTGTGTGAGAAACAAAAAAATACGGATAGTTGGCGAAGGAAATGGGAGACGATGCGGGCCTGAAAAGTTGAATTTTGCATCGGGCACCCACTAACCAAGTTGCGCCACTGCTTTCTTCACAGAAACTGTCAGGTTAAGCGGGTTCATCCATTTACAGTTTTCCTTGTTGGTTTTCAGAGCTGACTAGTTATGACAAGACATGAGTGGCTTGTCGTCAGGTCTCCAGCAACGCCTCGAGCACTATCTCTGAAGACTGCGTTGTGTATGAGCGAAAAATGGCAAGGCGAGCCAAGGAAAATGCTTGGCGCAAGGGTCGTTGTGACTTCTGAGGACTTTGGAATCTTTCACTGGGGCGTACGCAGCGTTCTATCGCTCATAGGGAACGCACTGTGCTCACTGTTCCCGCGGCTGCTAAGTTAGTTTTAGTAGCCTGCGTTTATCATTGAATATATGTGCGATTGTCGCTTATTGTAGTTGTCTTTGTAGAGGTCTGCTGCCATAATGCACTTAGACATAAAATGTTTCTGCCGAGGAAGAGTTAAGAGGGACGTTCAGTAAGTAATGCAGCACCATTTTTTTCTGAAAGCAGGTTGGTTTTATTCAGGTCTCCAATACAGCACATTACCCCTTACTCTTTTGGCTACAAAACTCTGTTTTTCATCATAATCTCCATTCAATGTGACGGCCTCAAGCCACATTACTGGGATGGCGTGTATGCCCACGTTGTACCACTCTACTGGTCGACGTCGGAGCCAACGTGTTGCTGCATCGGATAACCTCCTCATCATCCACCTACTGCTATCCACGGAGTGCATCCTTCATTGGCCCAAACAGTTACATGTCGGAAGGTGCAAGAGCCGAGCTGTAGGATGGATGAGGAAGAACAGCTCAATGAAGTTTTGGTAGCTCCTGACGAGTGTGCCTTAACTACCAAAAGAGACGTCCAGTTGAGCAGCGAGGTGTTTGATTGTAATCCGCCGATCACCTCGAATGAGAGTGTCCGCACTTTCCAACATTGCGGGAGATCGGACAGGTTTGCGGGACCTCGGAACGATGAGAGACGCCACGCCTAACGATTCGCAGAGCCTTTGTTTAGTGTCAGATCCCCGCAGACATTCTGCAAGCGCGTATGAATATCTCCGATACTCTGGTATCGGAACTTAATGACTGCTCTCTGCTTGTAATGCTCCTCCGTTATATGCACCATTTTGAGACTACGTAAGCACCGCTACCTACCGGAACTTCATTAAACTACAAGGGCTAAAGCAGGAACACACCACGATGTCCCAAAACAAATTCCACATTTTTTTCAACGAAAACTGTCCGAGAAAAAAATATTTGCGTTAGTTATTGAACGCCGCTCGTAGTGTGGCATAAAGACACTATCCGCAGACGTCAGCCGAGGAGATATACCGCTGGAGATTGACGCCAAGTAGGGCAGTGTTTCACGAGAGTTGGGGATGAGAAGAAGCTGGGGCAAGAGTAGAGGGCAGACTATTGCTGGACGTCTTGAATGAACGTTGGCGCGTGCGGTAGGGTTATGTGAAGAAATGATGAGGTAAATAAATTTTTGAGACACACTACTGGAGCCGAAGACTGTGCTGAATATTGAATATAAAAGCACTTGAACAAGTTTGTTTTTGACAGTGCAACAGCGTGAGAACATGTGGAGCCATAGTTGTATGGTAAGAGTTTGCTTATTAATATAACAGCGAAAAATTTAGGTTATAATGGGAAAGCTATTGTGTCTTTAGTTGTTACTAGTGGTCTGGCTAACTAAGAACCCTCCAAACGTTTAGCACATGAATAAAACATCAACACTTTCGCTTACAATATGTACAGTAAATGAAATATACAATACTTTCAAAAGTTTGAGTTGCGAGTTGCGAGTCTTTCGAGATCGCAAGGCAACACCCCGTGAGGGGTGCCTTAAGAAAACGCGCGTACGGTTACATTGGCACTCAGTCAGTGGAACCGAAGACTTTGTCCTATGGTGGCGTCCGTAGCGCCACTAAAGGAATACGGCGAGCAGTGTAGCGCCAGCCGTCTAGGAGTTGCGTCTTTTGCTGAGATGAGATGTGGGCAGCGTGACGCGTGCGGTCGACATAGATATCGTCGAAACCGCCAAAGGAACGAGTGTAGGCCTCTCTTACTTCAGTAAATCACTGGCCTACAAATTTACCACTGGAAAGGATCGATGCACTTCATGGTTGTTCAGTTTATCTTCAGGTAAAACGAAGAAAACGACTTGGAAACGCCAGTGTTCTTTGCATGTCGCAGAATCGCTAAGTTCTTTCCTTGCTGTCAGATTCCATTCGTAAACGCAGTCAGGTTCGACAAACAGTGACAGACATGCCAATTTCATTACACATAAACATTAACAGACACCGTTCCTCACAAGCGTCTTCTAGCCAAACTGCGTGAGTACGGAGTATCGCCTCAGTTGTGCGACTGGATTCGTGATTTCCTGTCGGAAAGGTCACAGTTCGTAGTAATAGACGGAATGTCACCGAGTAAAACAGAAGTAATATGCGGTGTTCCCCAAGGAAGTGTTATAGGTCCTCTATTGTTCCTGAACTATATTAACGACATGGGAGACACTCTGAGTAGCCGTCATAGATTGTTTGCAGATGATGCTGTCATTTACCGTCTTGTAAAGTCATCAGATGATCAAAACGTTTTGCAAAATTATTTAGATAAGATATTTGTATGGTGCGAAAAGTGGCAATTGACCCTGAATAAAGAAAAGTGTGAAGTTATTCACATGAGTACTAAAAGAAATCAGCTAAATTTCCATTACGCAATAAGTCACACAAATCTGAATGTTGTAAATTCAACTAAATACTTAGGGATTACAATTACAAATAACCTAAATTGGAACGATCACATAGATAATATTGTGGGTAGAGCAAACCAAAGACTGCGATTCACTGGCAGAACACTTAGAAGGTGCAACAGGTCTACTAAAGAGACTGCTTACACCACGCTTGTCCGCCCTATTCTGGAGTATTGTTGTGCGGTGTGGGATCCGCATCAGGTGGGACTGACGGATGACATCAAAAAGCACAAAGAACGGCAGCTAGTTTTGTATTATCGCGAAATTGGGGACATAGTGTCACAGACAAGATACGTGAATTGGGGTGGCAATCATTAAAACAAAGGCGTTTTTCGTTGCGACAGGATCTTCTCATGAACTTTCAATCACCAGTTTTCTCCTCCGATTGTGAAAACATTCTGTTGGCACCCACCTACAGAGGGAGAAATGATCATCACGATGAAATAAGAGAAATCAGGGCTCGCACAGAAAAACTTAAGTTCTCGTTTTTCCCGCGTGCCGTTCGAGAGTGGAACGGTAGAGAGACAGCTTGAAGGTGGTTCATTGAACCCTCTGCCAGACGCTTTGTTGTGAATAGCAGAGTAATCACGTAGATGTAGATGTAGATAACAGTATGCTGTCTGTACTTGGATTACTATATCCGAATAGTCATAACGAGAGGCCACGGTTAGTTAGCACTGATGTCATGTATTGTTCCAGTGCTTCGAGTCTTTATCAAGTAGGCATGTCAACAAACATGGAATTAATTCAGAGGCGCGCTACTAATGTCGCAGCAGATCGGTATAGCTCACACAAAAGTGGAACTGAAATGCGTGGAGAACTTAAATGGGATCCCTTGAAAGAAGGGCGACGTATTTTTTAAGACATATTCATTATTTTACTGTCAATTAGTGTCAATTTATTTCACACAATCATGATTTCTGCTTTATACCATTCTAAATAGCAAGTCGGTATGCCAAAAACGTCCGACACGTCTAAATCACAGTCATCGCCGAAATAAAAAGTATCTCGTCTTATAAACCGGTTGAAGTATTATTACGGGTATCAAAGATACATCATAAGACTGACACTGTGAAAAGCGATTAAACAGTAACAAGCTGTACTGCGTATTTCGCAGCCATTACATTGGTGTTACCTGTATTGGTCACCTCTATACATCAACTAACGTTGGATTTGAAGGGAAAAAATCATTCAAGACGACGTAGTTCTCGCGAGACTGGTGGGTAAATTTAGAGAATCTCTATTGGAAGATAACTGTGCGACCATTATACTGCCACTACTCGCCTAGAGAGGACGACAAAAAGATGAGAGAGTTTAGTGTGTTTACACTAGATCAGAGGAAGTCATTTTCACAAAAAAAAGAAAAAAATGGTTCAAATGGCTCTGAGCACTATGGGACTCAACATCTTAGGTCATAAGTCCCCTAGAATTTAGAACTAATTAAACCTAACTAACCTAAGGACATCACACACACCCACGCCCGAGGCAGGATTGGAACCTGCGACCGTAGCAGTCCCGCGGTTCCGGACTGCAGCGCCAGAACCGCACGGCCACCGCGGCCGGCTCATTTTCACATATCTCGATAGGCGAATGGAATAGGAAAGGACACTTATAATACTGGCACGATAATAGTAGATATGTCGATGTATATATGTAGAAGTTTGCTTCCGAAATTCTGATAATGGACCACGCCCAAATCGCGCTTCCACAGTTATTACGGGAGTGCTCTGTTGAATGTGTACAGTGTGTTCCAAAAGTAACGATATGTTTAATGTAGAAAGGGTGTACGTATACAACAAGCACATATGAGACAATAGAACTGATTGAGGCTCAAAGTGGCCACCCTGCATCTCAGCACGAAGAGATCGTTTTTTCGCCACAGCCACGAATACGTCCTGTAATTCATTTGGTGTGATGCTGTTAACTGCCTCCACAATCGAGATCACGCAGCTGATGTATCGTATTGCTTTTAACACTGTACACACGGGAAAATGCCTGAGGGAGTAAGGTCAGTTGAACACAGAGCCCACATACATGGTAATCCTCTACCGATGCCTCGCTGGGGGAACATGCAATTGATCTCGAACAATGAGAGCAAAACTGGGAGGAACACGTGTAAGACGTATGCTTTGCCAGCGATGGGCGAGGCATGACAGAATCTCTGACCAGAGAGTAGTTTGTCGTTAGTTGTTGCTTGTCGCTAGCCTGCGCATGTCTGCGCGAGTTGGTAGTAGTCTAGTGTAGTCTGCGTGAGTCGGCGGGAGTCGGCATGTGTCGGCTGTGTGCTCTGCTCGCGACTCTGGAGGATGAGTATTGTTGTAGAAGGTAAAGAAGCAGCCTTGCGCATATTTAATAATGTATGATAATTGTAATTTAATTTGTTCCAAAAAATGCCCCAGTAATAATTTTTATAATGTAAAGTAACTCTTTTAAAGAAAAGCATTCATTTCAATTTAAAGAATATTTCCAATGCATGATCATTCCTTCCAAGAATAAAAAAAATATATACGCCAGCACTGCACGAAGCTGTGTCGCAAAATATCTAATTAAGAGCAGATATAATTGCAGTTTTTATTGAGGTAAGAATTTTTGCTTTTTTTATTCAGAATACAGGGCCGAAGGGCAGCGCTGCTGTCCTCATAAAATTTATCAGGTTACTAAACTTTTTTATTATTTTTATGTTTAGGAATTTTCCTCCTGTTTCGAACTTGACATTAAATGAGAAAAGAATTTGGTGGGAACATTAAATGTGAATGCATTTCTGCACACAGACTATAAATGGGAGCCAATTTTGTTCAGAGGTTACAATATTTAAAATTCATTTAATTATTATTTCGTGGGGAGTTTACGCATGGTTCATATTTTAAATATAATCAATTCTTTGGGGAGGTTACACTAGGCTCATTTTCATTTTCAATTTTTAAAATTATATTTTTTTGTGGGGAGGTTACACACGTCCCGCTGGTATGCAACGGAATTCATAATTCCATCTCATTCCAATCGCGGTTGTAGGAGAAGTTCAAGTGTGTCAAGGTAACTGGTACCTGTTATCGTTTTGGTCTGCAAAAAAAGAATTGTCTATAAACTTAGTCTTGGTCATCCTTAGCCATACGTTCAGTTTTAGGGTGTTTTCCTCCCATTCTTGTAACTGGTGAGGGTTGTTGTTGGGCCGTATCTGGCACACATGAGTGAAATATGGTCTCGTCTGAACAGAGGAGGTTATCTAACAGGTTTCCATTTCCCACGACCTCCAAAATGTCAGTACAGAGTTCCATCCACGCTGCGACGTGTCAGACTGTGGACAGCTTCGTGTTTCATTCTTCTTCTTGGATTTGGCGAGCAGCAGTCAATTCAAGAGCGGATGGACCGCACTGTGTCAGCGTGCATCTCCTATTGCGACCTCGACACGCCACGTCTCCCGCAAGTGATGTAAGTTTCGCAACAAAACGGCGTACGAAATTCGTACAGGATAATAGGTGTTTTGTTTCAGATTAACTAATCAGTCTCTCTCGGCTATGACTGTACTCTTTGGGGTTTGTTCATTAATCTTTCAACGCAATCACCACCAATTTAATTTCGCTATCACTAGTCAGTTAATACGATTTGTTAGCCATTCGGCCTGTTCTAAGAGAACTTTTCCGGTCCTTTCCTTCCGAAGATCCATAATCACCACACGTTCAAGATAATTTTTGTTGTGGGTTGGCAGGAGAGCCAACACCGTATTATTAGAGGAAGCCGAAAGGTACGCGTTTTAGCTCACGCAGGCTGGCGTGAGGTCTGGAACAGGACAAGGAAATTAGACTTTAGAAAAACGGACGTAGCTGGTGGAATACTTAACTTTAATCCATAAATGATGAGCGTCGCTCTTGACTGTACATGACTCAGTATCAATAGTAACTAGTAATGGCGCCTTGCTAGGTCGTAGCAAATGACGTAGCTGAAGGCTATGCTAACTATCGTCTCGGCAAATGAGAGCGTATTTTGTCAGTGAACCATCGCTAGCAAAGTCGGTTGTACAACTGGGGCGAGTGCTAGGAAGTCTCTCTACACCTGCCGTGTGGCGGTGCTCGGTCTGCAATCACTGATAGTGGCGACACGCGGGTCCGACGTATACTAACAGACCGCGGCCAATTTAAAGGCTACCACCTAGCAACTGTGGTGTCTGGCGGTGACACCCCAATTTTCATTTGTTGTTTCGTCTAAATTGCACATTTTTAATTAGATTACATATTTCGATCGTCCGCCTCGATAGCTGAGTGGCACATCCGGAGAGTATCACAGTCGATCATCTGGGTCAAAGGTTGGACGATCGCGTACCTCTAAGGGGATGCTGCCAAGTCACGACTTGACTTTTGGTATTTCTTGCAGCAAGTCCACAATGAGGTTCATAGATGGTTACACAATCGGAAAACCTTTGCCAACTATCTTCAGGCAGTCTTCCTCGACCCCCCACGCAGTTGGGATGTGCCGGGTGGGTCGGTATGCACATTTGACAGCTGATAATGAACCTCACGCTTCTCTCACCACTCAATATGTACTGCACATACTATACCATGAAATGATCTACATGTTCCTTTAAACAGAGCGATCTTTATTGAAAATAAATAAATAAATAAATAAAACAACATACCTTTTCCTTTAAGTTTGTGATTTGTTATACAATGATTTTTTTTTGGGGGGGGGGGCAGAGGATGCACTTCATTTAGTGTTTGTGAACTGCCTAATTTTGTATCCAAATATAATTCCAATAAAAAAACTAGCTGAGTCGTCAGCGCTGTAAAAAAAAAAAAAATGTGGTCAGCGCGGGGGTCTGTCACGCCAAGGGGCCCAGGTTCGATTCCCGGCTGGGTTGGAGATTTTCTCCGCTCAGGGACTGCGTGTTGTGTTGTCCTCATTATCATTTCATCATCACCAGTAGAAGGCAACGGGAAATCACCACTGGAATCTCTTCCCTAGACGCTCATGCGGTGGACCTCTCTGACGAAGCTTCCAACATGACAAGACCTGCCGTAAGGCAGAACACAAAGTTTTATTTCGATCCCTCTCGATCACCTTCAGATGTAATTTCTTGCATCAGCAATCCGTGTTGTCTACTCAGAAGCACATACAATAAATGAGAATTAGCTTAAATATCAATGCAGTTGCTTAATCTGTCGACACGATTATGTCGGCTATCGTAACACATGTTCATACGTGTAAATGCACTCATCCTTCCGCAATGAGTATTTCATACCTGTTTCTTCTGAGCAATCACTGAATTTGTGACCAATAGCCGGCTGGGGTAGCCGAGCGGTTCTAGGCGCTACACTCTGGAACCGCGCGACCGCTCCGGTCGCAGGTTCGAATCCTGCCTCGGGCATGGATGTGTGTGATGTCCTTAGGTTAGTTAGGTTTAAGTAGTTCTAAGTTCTAGGGGACTGATGACCTTAGACGTTAAGTCCCATAGTGCTCAGAGACATTTGAACCATTTTTTTTGCGACGAATAAATACACGTAATTTGAACCATTGTTTCATTACGTTCATCCCAATCACTACTTAGTACCTATTATTAAGGTTTCATCAGTACGGTCTACTTCCGTTTCTTTGAGCACAGTTCCTTTGCATACACCTGGACCGTAGCGGAAGACTTAGACCTTGTGCGGGAATACTCAGTGCATGTCAGTGGCAAATCAGACTGACTAGAGCCTTAACCCCAGCGGTGCCTTGCAAGGCGGTATTATTTACTCCTACAGGTAACGCATTACCTGGATGCGATACGACATCTTCTTCAGCGTAAAACAAAGAATACCACAGACAGTGGATCGTAGACTGTTCAACTCAAGGCTCAGCCAACGAACGGAAGCGCATAGGTTCATTTCAGCAGCCGACTCAACGCCCCAGACTGCGTCGATAGATGTTGATGGTCGTCCAGGACGTTCCTCATTAAGACACTTCCTCTTTGTCTGAATTTGTTGCCAGCCAGGTACTGTTCCTTGTTGGTGTCTCCTTTATATATCCTCGACGGTTCAGCTCACGCACCTCCTGGAATGTTTTGCCACCAAGAGTCTCCAGGACACAATGGCTATGCTCTCTTCGACAGATAACATCTCAAAGATTGGCGAAAGAAGAATTGATTACATTAACGTTTTCATACAGAAACCAGATGGCAGTTATAAGAGTCGAGGAGCATGAAAGGGAAGCAGTGTTTGGGAAGGGAGTGAGACAGGGTTGTAGCCTATCCCCGATGTTATTCAATCTGTATATTGAGCAAGCAGTAAAGGAAACAAAAGAAAGATTCGGAGTAGGAATTAAAATCCATGGAGAAGAAATAAAAACTATGAGGTTCGCCGATGACATTGTAATTCTGTCAGAGACAGCAAGGGGCCTGGAAGAGCAGCTGAACGGAATTGACAGTGTCTTGAAAGGGGGATATAAGATGAACATCAACAAAAAGCAAAACGAAGATGATGGAATGTAGTCGAATTAAATCGCGTGATGCTGAAGATATTAGATTGGGAAATGAGACGCTTAAAGTAGTAAAGGAGTTTTGCTATTTGGGGAGCAAAATAACTGATGATGGTCGAAGTAGAGAGGATATAAAATGTAGACTAGCAATGGCGTGGAAAGCGTTTCTGAAGAAGAGAAATTTGGTGACATCGAGTATAGATTTAAGCGTCAGGAAGTCGTTTCTGAAAGTATTTGTATGGAGTGCAGCTGTGTATGGAAGCGAAACGTGAATGATAAATAGTTTAGGCAAAAAGAGAATAGAAGCTTTCGAAATATGGTGCTACAGAAGGATGCTGAAGATAAGATGGGTAGATCATATAACTAATGAGCAGGTATTGAATAGAATTGGGGAGAAGAGAAATTTGTGGCACAATTAGAGTAAAAGAAGGGTCGGTTGGTAGGACATGTTCTGAGGCATCAAGGGATCACCAATTTAGTATTGGAGGGCAGCGCAGAGGGTAAAAATCGTAGAGGGAGACCAAGAGATGAATGCACTAAACAGATTCAGAAGGATGTAGGTTGCAGTAGGTATGGGGAGGTGAAGAAGCTTGCACAGGATAGAATGGAGAGCTGCATCAAACCAGTCTCTGGACTGAAGACCACAACAACAACAACAACAACGTTTTCATGAAAAAGAAATCGCTACTTTTGTGACACCCTGTGATGGTAGTAGCCTTCTGTTTAACCTCGCAAATTAAACTAATTGTACCTTGTTACTCGGCAAAGTTAGTTGCCGCTATGGCCAGGTCTGTGTCTGTTTTGTGGAGAAACGGTTAGTTTCAGTAAAACCGTTCAATACACAAACAGTTCTGAAACGGCCGGCGACTTGTGGGTCGGCCTGTAGCGGTCGCGCGTTAATTGCCGTCGCAGTGGATGGGCAGCGCAGCGGCTGGGTGTGGCAGCAGCCAACGGCGGGGGTGCGGCAGGCGGAATCGGCAAGTGTGGCGCGCACAATGGCGGCTCTTCTCACCTCGGTCGCGCTGCTGTCTTTTGTCCTCTCAAATGTCATTGACTCGCCCTCACGAAACAGCGGCGCCGGAGACAAAAAAGCGCCAGAAGGGCAGCGCCGGGGGTGAGGAGGGGAGAGGGTGGGGCGCCGGCAGGGCGAAACAGGCGGAAAAGCGGCCGCCAGATAAGGCGGGGAGAGCAGCGCGCTGCAGATGAAGATGGGATGTAAAAACGCCGAGATTTATCGGGAGGCAGGCGTTTATATCAAAGCGGCGCGGCCGGCTATACGGTTTACATATGCATGAGTGGCCGATAGCCAATGGACGGCGCCCCGAGCCGGCGCTTCGTATGTGCCGCGCACCCCGGACAAATGCCGGCGGTCCGCGGCGCGCGTGACGCCTCGGGCCGAGATTACCTTCCGCGGCGTAGCCCAGCCGGGCCCCGTCCTCGCTACCAAACGACGTTTCTTTATTCCGCTTAAGACGCCCACTCCACTCCGGAACATCTTCTGCGTACGAATGATCAGTGTACTAGCAGAATCCCTACTGCACTGCTACACAAGACTACCGTAGACTACAATAAGTAAGCGGAGACTACGGTAGTTTTCCTAGTAGCTTTGGTCAATTAAGACGCCCACTCCACTCCAGAACATCTTCTGCGTACGAATGATCAGTGTACTCTCAGAATCCCTACTGCACTGCTACACAAGACTGTAGTTATAAAACTACCGTAGAGTACAGTAAGTAAGCGAAGACTACGGTAGTTTTCCTAGTAGCTTTGGTCAATTAAGACGCCCACTCCACTCCGGAACATTTTCTGCGTACGAATGATCAGTGTACCACCAGAATCCCTACTGCACAGCTGCACAAGACTATAGTTATAAAACTACCGTAGACTACAATAAGTAAGCGAAGACTACGGTAGTTTTCCCAGTAGCTTTGGTCAATTAAGACCCCACCCGTATTACCTGTACGTTAGGTGTGTTGAATGTCTATTGGGCGTTACTTCATAACGATCGCTTTCTTGACTTACGCGATCAATGTCTTACTAGGTTCCCCAAAAATCTGGAAACAGTGAACCGTCTAGAAATTGAGTGAGAATGTATAAGGGACTGAGTAACCAACAGAGCATTGTGCTCTACGTAGTTATCCTCCCGTTTGTTACCCGAGATTAAACAGCATTTACAGCAGAACTTACGCTGTCAGTTTTTCGTTTGTTTTATTTGAAAATCGCTGATTTCTAACGTGAAACAGAGGGATGTTTTAGTAAACATAAAGAAAACAATACATATTTATCATACGGCACTTACATCAAACATCGCTTCAATGCTTCATCGAACTTATATGAAACACTTTTCTGCTATTCATAAAAAACTTCCGCATTTACCAATATCAAGAGGAAACTGTTGCCTTTGATCATCATGAAGTACGTTCTATTCAGTAAATAATAATAATAATAATAATAATAATATACACATTTTCATGTATGTGCATGTAAATTGAACTGCTTCAAAAGTAATTGCATTGTTTACATAGAAGCGAGGAAGTTACGCGATCGAGTAATTTTTATTACTTACAAAATGCAATTTATATTCTTTAATGATACAAAATATGGTACACAATGTATTGTGTCTCACTGTTTAGAGGCACAAAACGCTTGGGTGCTTTCAGCTCGTTACCAAATGCATATCAGTAGGAGGCCGAGTTGATAGGAGCTGAAGGAGTTCAGGTTGCAATAATATGCGGTACGGCACACTGTTAGAGAAAAGGATTATTATTCAAGAAACACATAGTACAATGAAATTGCTTATCTTCAGTAGTTTGTAGGGCTGCAGCTGCGGCTATGAACTGACATTCTCGTAACATGGAATACCATGAACTAATACAACATATTCTCGGGGACTAAGCCTGATGGGGCCTCCTCAGAGAATCAATGCAAACATTACAGAACTGGCTGAGGGCCGATTATGGAAGTGCGTCTGCCTAGGTTGAAATCTAGCTAAGAAGTGAACGAGGCACACTCCAGTTCCGTCGAGCTGCACAGCCCGCTAGAGTGCGTTGTGCTCGGCAGACGACGGGCTGCCAACCTTGTGCGCGTTGTAGTAATATCTGTGGCAATGATACTACACAATGGACTAACACTAAGGGATGTGCGATTCTAATTACATGCAAAACAAGCAACGAAATAGAGTAATAAAACTAAAGTCGTCGGCTCCCAGTTTCTCTCTTACACATTAATTTTGTGTTTATTTCCTTACCAGTGCTACCAACGCTACCGGTAATCCTACCGTTTACTACATCATTTATGTAGGGTACCAAAACCACCGAATCGTAGTTTTGATAGACGACAATTCTACAAAAGACAAATGGTTCAAATGGCTCTGAGCACTATGGGACTTAACATCTATGGTCATCAATCCCCTAGAACTAAGAACTACTTAAACCTAACTAACCTAAGGACATCACACACATCAATGCCCGAGGCAGGATTCGAACCTGCGACCGTAGCGGTCACGCGGTTCCAGACTGAAGCGCCTAGAACCGCACGGCCACACCGGCCGGCTACAAAAGACACACACGGTGTTCAGAACCCTTTTAAAACGAGTGGTTGCTTCTCTCGGTTGTCTGCTCAACGTAGTGTGTAATATGGCAGACCAAGAAACATTGTATTGAAGCGGTCTATACCAAAACTTCATCCCGATCCACAGGTAGAGAATAGGAAAAATGTTTTGTAAATACTATTACCTCTGCAATTCTCAATTTTAATAGACCACGAATCTACATCTGTCAATAGCTTGCTGTTGGTTGCCATTATCTATATAGATTTTAAATTAGTCACCCGTCGCATATTCTGTCTGTATTCGTATGCTTACGCTAAGCACGTGAGGGTTTTTGATCATGTTTGCACTAATAGCTTAACTGATTCATGACGAAGGTTTATGTTTTTAATTTACTACCGCTAAATATTGTGAGTGTGTAATATATGTTCCATATTTACCTGGCGTTCGGAGTGACATCTTGTCAGAGTGATGGGAGCTACCAGTTCGTGAGCTGCAGAGGAGGCGGTTTCTGACGGAAAAAGCAGTAAAGTAAATAGCCGCTGCAACTCTAGAGAGCAGCGAAGCTCGATCAGTCTCTCTGTTGATCCTTGCGGTCTAGGAGTCAAAGGCGGGATTTAATCGCTGTCGGACCACGGATTTGTCTGCCTTCCAAGCTAGTATTCACATATCAGTGATGTGAAGATTCGTCAGGAACGACACGTGGTTCGAAATTCGGGTTAAAGTGTAGATGCTCTTTCTCCAGTTGGATGACTGGGGTAAGTTAGGGACATGCAAGTCACCGAAGTGGCGTCCAGTTGAAATGCTTGCACCAAACCACTGAGCCATACGAAATCATTATTACCAGATTCTGCACATCTATACATATCTTCTTCTACATGTATACATATTATAAAGTCCCTCGTCGTCAGTTTTGTAAAGGCCTCGTCACTACTGTTGTGGAGGCCGAGATTCCACTGTTGTTACGGAAGGCCGAGTCTGTGAGTTCGTGAAACGGCATATGGTGCAGTGCACCGCTATGACAATTTCTCCCTGCCATTATGACACAGCTATGACCCAGGGTCCGAAAACAGGATAGGAGAACGAAGGTTCTGCAAAACACTAACATACACTCCTGGAAATGGAAAAAAGAACACATTGACACCGGTGTGTCAGACCCACCATACTTGCTCCGGACACTGCGAGAGGGCTGTACAAGCAATGATCACACGCACGGCACAGCGGACACACCAGGAACCGCGGTGTTGGCCGTCGAATGGCGCTAGCTGCGCAGCATTTGTGCACCGCCGCCGTCAGTGTCAGCCAGTTTGCCGTGCCATACGGAGCTCCATCGCAGTCTTTAACACTGGTAGCATGCCGCGACAGCGTGGACGTGAACCGTATGTGCAGTTGACGGACTTTGAGCGAGGGCGTATAGTGGGCATGCGGGAGGCCGGGTGGACGTACCGCCGAATTGCTCAACACGTGGGGCGTGAGGTCTCCACAGTACATCGATGTTGTCGCCAGTGGTCGGCGGAAGGTGCACGTGCCCGTCGACCTGGGACCGGACCGCAGCGACGCACGGATGCACGCCAAGACCGTAGGATCCTACGCAGTGCCGTAGGGGACCGCACCGCCACTTCCCAGCAAATTAGGGACACTGTTGCTCCTGGGGTATCGGCGAGGACCATTCGCAACCGTCTCCATGAAGCTGGGCTACGGTCCCGCACACCGTTAGGCCGTCTTCCGCTCACGCCCCAACATCGTGCAGCCCGCCACCAGTGGTGTCGCGACAGGCGTGAATGGAGGGACGAATGGAGACGTGTCGTCTTCAGCGATGAGAGTCGCTTCTGCCTTGGTGCCAGTGATGGTCGTATGCGTGTTTGGCGCCGTGCAGGTGAGCGCCACAATCAGGACTGCATACGACCGAGGCACACAGGGCCAACACCCGGCATCATGGTGTGGGGAGCGATCTCCTACACTGGCCGTACACCACTGGTGATCGTCGAGGGGACACTGAATAGTGCACGGTACATCCAAACCGTCATCGAACCCATCGTTCTACCATTCCTAGACCGGCAAGGGAACTTGCTGTTCCAACAGGACAATGCACGTCCGCATGTATCCCGTGCCACCCAACGTGCTCTAGAAGGTGTAAGTCAACTACCCTGGCCAGCAAGATCTCCGGATCTGTCCCCCATTGAGCATGTTTGGGACTGGATGAAGCGGCGTCTCACGCGGTCTGCACGTCCAGCACGAACGCTGGTCCAACTGAGGCGCCAGGTGGAAATGGCATGGCAAGCCGTTCCACAGGACTACATCCAGCATCTCTACGATAGTCTCCATGGGAGAATAGCAGCCTGCATTGCTGCGAAAGGTGGATATACACTGTACTAGTGCCGACATTGTGCATGCTCTGTTGCCTGTGTCTATGTGCCTGTGGTTCTGTCAGTGTGATCATGTGATGTATCTGACCCCAGGAATATGTCAATAAAGTTTCCCCTTCCTGGGACAATGAATTCACGGTGTTCTTATTTCAATTTCCAGGAGTGTATTAGTAACAAAGTCACACAAATGAGTTAAGGGAGGTAGGACGTCAAACGGTCTGACTTGGAGCAGGAGAGGCACTATAGGACATTTTAATTTCCACTGTCTATACTTTTACAAATAAATTTATAAAACTTTTTCAGAATGACCAGGAAGGATTCGGGAATCACACCCATAGCAGTGGAAGTTCAAAAACGTAACAAAATAATTTTTTCTTGTATCTCAAATTTCACCAGTTTTTCACTTATTATTGGCTGCATTTGTTCCTATAGGTACACTTTTCTTCACAACTAGGAGAGATTTTTCGATAAATTTTGCACAGCATACGAACCATAGTTACAGGTGTGTGAAACTCTAGAATTTTACAAATCTATTAAAAACTGTGCTAAAAATTGAGATAATGAACTACAAAATTTGAGTTTTTTCTAAAAATGAAGTTTAAAATGTAACAGCTTATTCATTTTTTCATAAATTAAATAAAACTAGAGTTTCATACAACTGTAAGTATGGTTTGTATGCTGTGCAAAATTCATCGAAGAGTCTCTCCTACTTATGAAGAAGAGTGTACCTATAGCATCAAATTCTGCCAGTAACTGAACAAATGATGAAGTTTCACATGTAAAAAAAATTATTTTGTCATGTTTGTGAACTTCCATTGCTATGAGTGTGAATCTTGAATCCTTGCTGGTCATGCTGACAAAGTTTTATAAATTTATTTGTAAAAGTATAAATAGTGGAAATTAAAATGTCATGTGGTGCCTCTCCTGCTCCAAGTCGGCCCGTTTGACGTCCTACCCCCCTTAAGAGGTTTACTTATCTTTGTGACTAGTTGAATAATGAAATCTGCCACAATGCTTGTAATATAACACCAAAAAGGCCCTCAATGGCTAAAGGCAAGTAATCATAGGTAGACTTCACAGCACATAGCAAATGCAATTTACAACAACTGTCTATTCACTTCTGAGAGTTCTCTAAACGACGTTTCCTGTCTAAGTTCGCCCTGAACGGTGATCTATAACCAAGTGGGCGAGATCTGCTCTTCTGTCTTCCGAGTAGGCTTCTGTCCTTTGTCGTCCAGTCATTGGCGGATTGTGCTCGGCAGGTAATTGGCCGAGGTGAAGTCGGTATCTTCATTCTCAGCACCGCCCGTGGTGCAGGTGGAACTCGCGCAAGTGGTGAGTCTGTATGGCCCTGGCACTCGCTCGCATCTTTTCGCCTGTGGTGACTTTGGCCTGGCTGTGTCTTGTTCGGACAACACAGTAGTTACGGTAGAGATTTATACCATCGCTACGCGAGACAAGTCGTCCGGCTGGACATACTTAATGTTACCTGTGTGAAGTAGGGACGGCAAACTGCTTAACTTTATGTTTTTAGCAGCTTTTGTAGAACATTCTGAAAAGTCGGCATATTACTGGTTTTTTTAATAGCAATTTCAAACTGTGTATTCCGAAACGAATTGTTGTAAAACGTTTAAAACCTAACAAAGGATTTGCTAATAATAAAATTAAATGCGTAATTACAATATCAATCAAACTCATTCTGGCTTAATTGTTTCAGAAGCATATTTTGTAAATTTTCGAACTGAAAATATACAGGGTAATTCAAAAAGAATACCACAACTTTAGGAATTTAAAACTTTGCAACGACAAAAGGCAGAGCTAAGCATTATCTGTCGGCGAATTAAGGGAGCTATAAAGTTTCATTTAGTTGTATATTTGTTCGCTTGAGGCGCTGTTGACTACGCGTCAGCGTCAGTTGATGCTAAGATGGCGACCGCTCAACAGAAAGCTTTTTGTGTTATTGAGTACGGCAGAAGTGAATCGACGACAGTTGTTCAGCGTGCATTTCGAACGAAGTATGGTGTTAAACCTCCTGATAGGTGCTGTATTAAACGTTGGTATAAACAGTTTACAGAGAATGGGTGTTTGTGCAAAGGGAAAAGTTCTGGACGGCCGAGAACGAGTGATGAAAATGTAGCACACATCCAGCAAGCATTTGTTCGCAGCCCAGGAAAATCGACTCGCAGAGCCAGCAGAGAGCTGCAAATTCCACAATCAACTGTATGGAGAGTCCTACGAAAAAGGTTATTTATGAAACCTTATCGTCTGAAATTGGTTCAAGCACTGTCTGCAGCTGATAAGATTAAAAGAATCGATTTCTGTGATTTTATCCTTACTCAAATGGAAACAGATGAATCTGTCGTTTCAAAGATTGTGTTTAGTGATGAAGCAACTTTCCACACTAACGGGAAAGTCAACCGTCACAATGTCTGTACATATGGGCCATATGGGGCACTGAGAATCCGCAGGAAACAACTCGGTATGAACGTGACTCGCCTAAGGTGAACGTTTTCTGTGCCATTTCAGCCAATAAAGTTTTTGGTCCCTTTTTCTTCGAAGGTGCTACTGTAACTGGACTACAGTATCTGGAGATGTTAGAGAATTGGCTGTTCCCTCAGCTCGAACAAGAAGCACAACAATTCATATTTCAGCAGGATGGAGCGCCACCACATTGGCACTTATCTGTCCGTAACTACCTGAACGTCAACTACCCGAGGCGATGGATCGGCCGCCAGGCAGCCCGTGACAGAGCACTTCATCACTGGCCTCCAAGAAGCCCTGATCTTACCCCCTGCGATTTTTTCTTATGGGGGTATGTTAAGGATATGGTGTTTCGGCCACCTCTCCCAGCCACCATTGATGATTTGAAACGAGAAATAACAGCAGCTATCCAAACTGTTACGCCTGATATGCTACAGAGAGTGTGGAACGAGTTGGGAGTATCGGGTTGATATTGCTCGAGTGTCTGGAGGGGGCCATATTGAACATCTCTGAACTTGTTTTTGAGTGAAAAAAAACCTTTTTAAATACTCTTTGTAATGATGTATAACAGAAGGTTATATTATGTTTCTTTCATTAAATACACATTTTTAAAGTTGTGGTATTCTTTTTGAATCACCCTGTGTTTCTGCCGGAATTTTCTTTACGTGAAACATGTCAAAATATTTTGTAAATCTTAACTCTGTACCGGGAGTCCTGTAGAATTATAAATGTTAAGATCTCTTTTCTTAATCACGATAATAACAAAATATAATACTGTAATTGCTGTGTGTTGTAAATAGTCGGGCGCCTGAACCCACACTCAGTGTCTGTTAGCAGCAGTATGGAATCGATTTCTCGTCTTAAAATTAAATTTTGACATTTGTGGTAAGGACTTGTGGGACCGAACTGCCGAGGTCATCAGTCCCTAAGCTTACACACTACTTAATCTAACGTAAACTAACTTACGCTAAGGACGGCCCACACACCCATGCCAGAGGGAGGACTCGAATCTCCGACGGGGGCAGCCGCGCGGACCGTGACAAGGCGCCCCCATACCGCGCTTCTACCCCGCGCGGCTTTTCGTGTTAACAGATGACGTATTGTGAAAAGTTGTTTCAGTAATGTCAAAATGCGTACAAACCAGTCTTTCATATTTATTATACTGTATGAATGAGGTTCTACGTGTATGAACATCCAATCCAAGTGTCCGCACCGAAGTAATCATGATCATCACATTAACGACAAAGAACTCACAAGTAAATACCAGTATGACGATCTTCCACAACAATTTCTATCAGTAGCTGTAAAAAGCTTCATGTGTCATTTGAAGTAAATTACAAGTCAACTTCAACGTCATTGTTTTGTACCATTTGCAACGTATTGTTACTAGGTGAGTGTGCTGCAGCGTCCCTGATGTAATATTCTCGTACGAGGACTCTTGAGACTCGCCACGTGCGACAACTGGTTAGTCACTACACGCCGACGGCAAAACTGCTTGCCTGCTGAGTGCTATCTGCTGTTCAGTTTGACACCCATATTTGAATATTTAAGGATATTTGTTGTTTCACTGTATCACGGGCAGATCTGACTTATTCAAAGGCGCTTTAATAGCGCGTACATTTGTTTATGCCACAGTTACTGCTTTATTCTGCCTAATTGCACGTCTAATAATACACATGTTGGCCACAACATGTCTCAACATGTCTTCTTGGACGACAGCTTCCGCCTCCATCGTACACACCTTGTGAATGAGTTCTGTCAGGATAACGACATCGCTCGACTAGAGAGGCCAGCATGTTCTCCAGACATGAACCCTTTCGAACATGCCTGGAATATACTGAAAGGGGCTGTTTATGAACGATGTGACCTACCAACCTATCTGAGAGATCTACGCCGAATCGCCGTCGAGGAGTGGGACAATCTGGACCAACAGTGCCTTGATGAACTTGTGGATAGAATGCTACGACGAAAACAGGCATGCATAAATGCAAGAGGTCGTGCTACTGTATATTAGAGGTACTGGTGTGTACAGCAATTTGTACCACCACCTATGAAGGTCTCGCTGTATGGTGGTTCAATATGCAATGTGTGGCTTTCATGAGGAATAAAAAGGGCGGAAATGATTTTTATGTTGATCTCTATTCCAATTTACTGTACATGTTCCGGAACTCTTGGAACCGAGGTCATGCAATATTTTTTTTGTTGTTTGGATGAGTGTTACAGCATCTGTCGATACCTCGTACCTTAGACTCGCTTGGACAATTGATCTGCAAATGTAATCATTTCATGCACTCCACGCGCTGTTTCAACACTAATCTTGAGCGAATTGTAAGCCTCTAAAAGAGTGTGCTAACTTTTTCCCGGCAGTGCATATTCCGATTTAGCACTTGCAGACCATAGGAGACATAATAGTAAGGCCCAAATCAGAAACTGTAATTTCAGCTTTCGACAAGCTAACTATGGCTGTTATTAGCATAGGTTAGTGAGCCAAAGACGCTTTTAGTTCCTGTAAAAGAGACAAGGGCTGTTCTGATGGTGGGTGGCTGTACTAACACATACATAGGTTTATCACCTTTCATTGTTTTTTCCTTCCATTAACATGGTGCCCTAAGGTCATTGATCGGTGACGCTTGTCATCTGTTACAAAAGCAGTCTTAACACTGAAGACCAAACCGACAGCAACATATGTGAAAACAGTGATTACTTACATCTAGCACTCAGTGCAATCATACAGAAAGAAGACACATGGAAGACCGATACATCGAGGAAATGCATCATATTGCCAGTTAATAAACAATGTAATTTCGATGCTTGAATTGATATTATTCTAAGAAAACATTGATAGTTCCGACACATCGATGTATCGTTGCAATCTGTATTGAACATCTATATGTTTTAGTCTGTTAGAAATCATCATACAACTTTTTCAGTGTGCGCACCTCAGTCATAAATGTATTAAATGAATATGGTATTTTTCACTTGGACTGTGTTTATTTGAACTTCTTCTTCATTCCACAACTATGTTCGGAATTTTAAGCCATTGTCCAATGATGAGCTAGAAAAAGGTGCCATACGAGTAAAAGAGGCAGCGTATTCACATTATATGCTTTCGTTCATTTTAATTTCAAATTTTACTTTTCGTAATTGTTTGGTAAATAGTTATACATACGGTGAAAAATATACACTAACTGAAAGACGGCTGTGGAAGTCGAGTTTAATTATTGATCGATTCATATTAACTGATATTCACATACACATAGTACTGATGATTTGCTATATACTCGTTTCGTGAAACGAATGTACAGATCACAAAAGTCAATAACAATGACTCGATAACAAATACACATTTAAATTCTTCAGAGAAACTATTGTACTACCGTCGAAAACAAGTTTTCAGGTCGACTTTTGTGCTTTCGATAAGCTAATTTTAGACATCGTTTCTATCGATCGGCTCCCTTTCTCCCTTCCTCACCAGTTCCGTGGCTAATATCTTGTAATTTAAGTTCGTTGAGCTTGTTTGTCTGACTCGAGTGGTGAGAGAAGCAAAGGTTTCCTTGTGTAGTCTGTCCTGCGGTATCGATTCTGTTAGCTTTCAACAGAGGAGTCTTCTAGTTTTCTTTATCCGTGAATCAGAGAGCTTCCCTCTCTAGAACATTCAGGCGAGTTCTTTCTCGATGAATCAAGGTGGTCCTGCTTTTGAGCAACCGGCGTTTTGAACCGGCTGGTCACCAAACCTGTAAAAAAATAAAAGCGCTCTCTGGCGTCTATCCCTCGTCTAGCCACCTTAAAATTAGGAGACGTGCTCCAGATGCTGAAATGGTAAGATATGTCGCCCATTTAGAACATGGACTAAGATGATTATACTCTGGTTACTGTGGACACGTGTTACTTGAACAGGAGAAATTCAGGTTCTAGAATGTTCAGGGGCGTTTTCATTTCACTTCACTGAATCGAATTAGTTAATCTGCGAGAGAAACTTGTGGACAAGCACCTGGCTTCGTTCGCGAGGCTGCTACAATGTGCACTCAGCAAGTGGTCTCTAATTTGAGTAATTAGGTACAGTTTTTCTTGAATATTGCTTATCATGTTAATTCTGACAAAAGTTGCATCTCGATTCTGATTCATTTCTCAATGCCCTTGAAAGATCTTTAATTTGTCCTTGTGAACCATGTGTGAGGCATAATAATTAATGTGTGATTGCTCATGCGAGTTCACTGCCAGCAGCAAACATTCGAGTTTAGACATTTCTGTTACGCCATTTAGCTCGTGTAATACTGGAGTGTATGTGATACTTGAAGCATGATTGCGTGAGCAGCTTCAATACCATATGTCGATGGAAAACCTCTGCTTCGTAGATTGCGAATTTCTCCATAGTTCTTGAGGCGGAGGAATTATTGTTCTATGCCGGCTCTGAGTCGTGAGTGAATCAACTAGAATATTAATACAGGATTATCTTCCGTTTTCCAGTGCGAATAATTAGTGTTGAAATCATACTGTTTTCTTATGAGTGGCCGAGAGAAATATTTGAGACACACGACAGCTCAGATTCGACATGAGAAGGCCTCAGGGGGTGGCATAAGGGGCGTCAATGAAACCAGCCCTTATCTTTAGGTGTTGATTACCACAGAGTTCACCGTAGAAAACGGCAGTTTGCAGTGCGATGAGCAACAGTATGACGTTCTTGACAATGTTCGAGATCGCTGCCATCCCCTTGGCAGTTTAACCCGACTGTAAGGTTGGTTGGTTGTTTCGGGGAAGGAGACCAGTCAGCGAGGTCATCGGTCTCATCGGATTAGGGAAGGAAGGGGAAGGAAGTCGGCCGTGCCCTTTCAAAGGAACCATCCCGGCATTTGCCTGGAGCGATTTAGGGAAATCACGGAAAACCTAAATCAGGATGGCCGGACGCGGGATTGAACCGTCGTCCTCCCGAATGCGAGTCGACTGTAAGGACATTGTGGGGCTGCAACGCCACTGCACTGATCTGCCCTCTTTAAAGTGCAGTGCGACCGTAAGTTTTTCTCTGGTATAAAGCGTGGACGCACTAGGGACCGTTCAAAACCACTCGACGAAATGTGAATGTGATCCGAAGCAACTAAGGGTTTCGCGCTCTGCTGTGGCGTCACCGCGGGTTCGCCGGGAGCGGAGAGTGTGGAGGGGTGTGCTGTATTATCATCTACATCTACATCTACATCTACATGATTACTCTGCAATTCACATTTAATAGCTTGGCAGAGGGTTCATCGAACCACAATCATACTATCATACTCTGTTCGAGCTCTGATTTCTCTTATTTTATTTTGATGATCATTCCTACCTATGTCGGTTGGGCTCAACAAAATATTTTCGCATTCGGAAGAGAAAGTTGGTGACTCAAATTTCGTAAATAGATCTCGCCGCGACGAAAAACGTCTTTGCTTTAATGACTTCCATCCCAGCTCGCGTATCATATCTGCCACACTCTCTCGCCTGTTACGTGATAATACAAAACGAGCTGCCCTTTTTTGCACCCTTTCGATGTCCTCCGTCAATCCCACCTGGTAAGGATCGCACACCGCGCAGCAATATTCTAACACAGGACGAATGAGTGTAGTGTAAGCTGTCTCTTTAGTGGACTTGTTGCATCTCTAAGTGTTCTGCCAATGAAACGCAGCCTTTGGCTCGCCTTCCCCACAATATTATCTATGTTGTCTTTCCAACTGAAGTTGTTCGTAATTTTTACACCCAGGTACTTAGTTCAATTGACAGCCTTGAGAATTGTACTATTTATCCAGTAATCAAATTCCAACGGATTTCTTTTGGAACCCATGTGGATCACCTCACACTTTTCGTTATTTAGCGTCAACTGCCACCTGCCACACCATACAGCAATCTTTTTTAAATCGCTTTGCAACTGATACTGGTCTTCGGATGATCTTACTAGACGGTAAATTACAGCATCATCTGCGAACAACCTAAGAGAACTGCTCAGATTGTCACCCAGGTCATTTATATAGATCAGGAACAGCAGAGGTCTCAGGACTCTTCCCTGGGGAACACCTGACATCACTTCAGTTTTACTCGATGATTTGCCGTCTATTACTACGAACTGAGGCCTTCCTGACAGGAAATCACGAATCCAGTCGCACAACTGAGACGATACCCCATAGGCCCGCAGCTTGATTAGAAGTCGCTTGTGAGGAACGGTGTCAAAAGCTTTCCGGAAATCTAGAAATACGGAATCAACTTGAGGTCCCCTGTCGATAGTGGCCATTACTTCGTGCGAATAAAGAATGATGTTTTCTGAAACCATGCTGATTACGTATCAATAGATCGTTTCCTTCGAGGTGATTCATAATGTTTGAATACAATATATGCTCCAAAACCCTACTGCAAACCGACGTCAATGATATAGGTCTGTAGTTCGATGGATTACTCCTACTACCCTTCTTAAACACTGGTGCGACCTGCGCAATTTTCCAATCTGTAGGTACCGATCTATCGGTGAGCGAGCGGTTGTATATGATTGCTAAGTAGGGAGCTATTGTATCAGCGTAATCTGAAAGGAACCTAATTGGTATACAATCTGGACCTGAAGACTTGCCCGTATCAAGCGATTTGAGTTACTTCGCAACCCCTAAGGTATCTACTTCTAAAAAACTCATGCTAGCAGCTGTTCGTGTTTCAAATTGTGGAATATTCCATTCGTCTTCCCTGGTGAAGGAATTTCGGAAAACTGCGTTCAATAACTCCGCTTTAGCGGCACAGTCGTCGATAACAGTACCATCGGCACTGCGCAGCGAAGGTATTGACGCATCTTGCCGCTTGTGTACTTTACATACGACCAGAATTTCTTCGGATTTTCTACCAAATTTCGAGACAATGTTTCGTTGTGGAACCTATTAAAGGTATCTCGCATTGAAGTCCGTGCCAAATTTCGCGCGTCTGTAAATTTTAGCCAATCTTCGAAATTTCGCATTCTTCTGAACTTCGCATGCTTTTTCCGTTGCCTCTGCAACAGCGTTCGGACCTGTTTTGTGTACCACGGGGGATCAGTTCCATCTCTTACCAATTTATGAGGTATGAATCTCTCAATTGCTGTTGCTACTATATCTTTGAATTTGAGCCAAATTTCGTCTACATTTGCATAGTCATTTCGGAAGGAATGGAGATTGTCTCTTAGGAAAGCTTCTAGTGACACTTTCTCCACTTTTTTAAATAAAATTATTTTGCGTTTGTTTCTGGTGTATGAGGAAGAAACGGTATTGAGCCTAGCTACAACGACCTTGTGATCATTAATCCCTGTATCAGTCATGATGCTCTCTATTAGCTCTGGATTGTTTGTGGCTAAGAGGTCATGTACGTGAATAAAACGGCAAAGGGTTCGAAGGGTCCCTCTAAGACACCCTCGTACGGAAACACCCTCAGTAGCACCTAAGCATCTTTGCTGAGCACATTAAAAATGTACATGTCGGAAACTTCGACACCATTTCAGTCTCGCGGCTGCTCTAACGCCTAAGGAATAGGCAGCTCGTTCGACACCCCTTACCTGGGGTTTCAGTTAGGGGTATGTGCACTGTGAAATGAGCCCACGGTTTTTCCTGAAGTCTCGTGTTGGTTGGTTCAAATGGCTCTAAGCACTATGGGACAACATCTGAGGTCATGAGTGCCCTAGGCTAAGAACTACTTAAACCTAACTAACCTAAGGACATCCACACACATCCATGCCCGAGGCAGGATTCGAACCTGCGACGGTAGTAGCAGCGCGGTTCCGGACTGAAGCGCCTAGAACCGCTCGGCCACAGCGGCCGGCAAATGACGTGCACTTGGTTTTCCGTTTTGTAACGAAGTTTGCTTTGACTACGCATGTAATGAACGTTTTGATCACCCATTCGTGTTGGTAGTACTCATTAATGATCGCCAGCGAGCAGAGTACACAAGTAAGTGTGCACACTCTAGCAGTTGCTGTAAAGCGTCATGGTCATCGCGAACTACTCTCTTCGTCATGTCAGCGACACACATGAGCTGAGCCCTTCATACGATTTAAATGCCTTAGCGAGAACCGCTTATCATTTTATGCTTGCCATGAAGGGCAACAAAAAGGGGCATAGAATATGGACTACGTACCACTATTCTGTAACGGTTCCGTCGATGACAAGCAAAGGCGTCCCGCTATGAAATGAAATGGCACCCCACACCATCACTCTTAGTTGTGGGGGCCGTATGGCGGCCGATAGTAGGAGTGGTATCCCTCCACTGTCCGTGGCGCCTCCAGACAAGCCTCACATCTTCGCTGGTCAACAGAGTATGGAATCGCATCGACTGGAATTGTCTTCAGTGGTGCGTCCCACTTCAAACTGAGCCCCAGTGACCAGCAAAGACCTGTCTGGAGACTCCCCAGACGTTGGGGCGGGGGGGGGGGGGGATAATCATCCTGACTATCACCCTCAATATGGCTCAAAAATCAGGAGTGATTGTCTGGGATGCCATTTATTTTCATGGAAGGACCCCTTTGATTTTCATCCGCGGCACCTTTACAGCACAGCGTTACGTCGCCGATATTCTACGCCATGTTTTGTTGCCCTTCATGGCAAGCTACGCAGGCTTAGATTTCAGCAAGATAATGCCGCCGCCGCCCCCACCCCCCACGGACAGAGAGAGTTTCTAGTACTTGTCTTCGCCAAACCGAGCCTTGCCCAGCAAGGTCACCGGGTCTGTCCCCAGTTCAGAACGTTTGGAGCGCCATCAGCAGGTCACTCCACCCAGCTCGGGATTTTGACGACTTAACGCGCTAATAGGACAGAATTTGACACGATATCCCTCAGGAGAGCATCCAACAACTCCATCAATCAGTTCCAAACCGAACTTGCCTGCATAAGGGTCATAGGTAGAACAATGCTTTATTGACTTGTTCAATTCGTGAAGCTCATTCTCTTGAACAAATCACCCATTTTTTTTCTAAAATTGTAATCATTTGTTTGTCTGTGCATGTACAACAAATCTATAGCTTTCGTCCCATTCGGACATTTCCTTTGTGGTGCGTCAATTTTTTTTTATTTGTATATGTGTGTATGTGTGTGTGTGTGTGTGTGTGTGTGTGTGTGTGTGTTGGAGTCACGAATAGGTTTTCAGGGGACTGACACTTATTTTCCAAGTGACACATGTTCATTGTTTTAGTGCGTGGTCATGCTCTTGCTTTCTCATTTGTGTATGCATGTAGTAGTTTCCATTGCTCTAGTGAGAAATTATTGACTTTGAAAGCCTATATCTGTCGAGTTATTGGTCGTACTGACGTAACAAAAAAAATTGTTCAAAGGGCTCTGAGCACTATGGGACTTAACATCTGAGGTCATCAGTCCCCTAGAACTTAGAACTACTTAAACTTTAGATATAAAGATATCACACACATCCATACCTGAGGCAGGATTGGAGCCTGCGACCGTAGCGGCCGCACGGTTCCAGACTGAAGCGCCTAGAACCGCTCCGCCACAGCGGCCGACTAACGTAACATATTAATACGATATTTGGCAGACTCGTCAGTTGTCGCTTACAAGTTACTCTGGATATGCGTTTGTGCGTGGGCTTCAGCTGCCGTATTGCACCTTCCGCACCGCGTGATAGCCTTTACAAGGCAGTCGCTACCGCACAGTGGTTGTTCACTATGGAGTCAACTCGCGCACAGCACCGTCTGCGCCAGTACATGCCAAGTAATTTGGGGACACTCGACGAACATATTTTAAGGGGTGTAGGACGTCAAACGGACCTACTTGGAGCAGGAGAGGCACCACAGGATATTTTATTTTCTACTGTCTATACTTTTACAAATAAAATCATAATACTTTGTCAGCATGACCAGGAAGGATTCAGGATTCACACTCATAGCAGTGGAAGTGCAAAAACATAACAAAATAAATTTTTTTAGATATGAAATTTCATCATTTTTTCACTTACTGTTGACTGCATTTGTTGCTATAGGTACATTTTTCTTCACAAGTAAGAGAGATTCTTTGATGAATTTTGCGCAGCATGCAAACCATACTTACAGGCGTATGAAACTCTACAATTTTCCAAATCTATTAAAAACTGTGCTAAAAATTGGGATAATTAACTACAAAATTTGATTTTTTTCTAAACGTAAAGTTTAAAACGTAACAGCTCATTCATTTTTTCATAAAGTAAATAGATTCTAGAGTTTCAGATACCTGTAAGTATGGTTTGTATGCTGTGCAAAATTCATCGGACAGTCTCTCTTACTTATGAAGAAAAATGTACCTATAGCAACAAATGCAGCCAATAGTATGTGAAAAAATGATGAAATTTCACATTTAAAAAAAAATTATTTTGTTGTGTTTTTGAACTTCGACTGCTACAAGTGTGAATCCTGAATCCTTCCTGGTCATGCTGACGAAGTTTTATGAATTTACTTGTAAAAGTATAGACAGTGGAAATTAAAATGTCCTGTGGTGCCTCTCCTGCTCCAAGTTGGCCCGTTTGACGTCCTACCCCCGTTAAACCATTATCTCATGTACAATTAAACTAAGAGAATGGTCGACGAATTCATTCGAAGTGGCTGAAGAAAGCAGTGAAAAATCTGAGGAATGGTAGGTGGGAATGCGAACTGTTTAAGTTCTGCCAACTGCACTGTCGAACAGGACGTGTCTGTCCAGAGCTCGGGGTCCTACGGCCAGCTCGGAACGTGTCAGACCCCCAGATAAACCACGGACGGTGTGGCGCGGAGCCGAGGAATCCGTGTCTGTGAGAGGCGGGGCGAGGCGCGCTAATACCGCATTCCGGCCGTACGCGCTGCAGTAGCATTACGTGAGTGCCCGCGCCGGCCCGCATGCCAAGCAGCGACGCCGGAATTTAGATATAACGCTTAACGTGCCGTGTAAACATATCGCCGACGGGACGGGAATGTCATTGGGCGGGTGGGCGACGGTCGGCGGGCGCATTTCCGTGAGAAACCCGCGGGCCAGCGCTTAAGGGCGTCCAGTGCCGCCTCTTATTACCCTACCACTACACCGGCGGGCGGCGGCGCTCCGTGGAATACTAGTGGCACATCGGTCCGGCACCAGCGCCGTCTGATTCCTAATGGCTGCTTACTGCAAGGCCCTCCTATACATACTACACGGCCCGCACAATCAGGCTTAACCAGGTAATTGTGCTGCTAAAAAGGAAGACCTCGTGAGGACTTCTATTCAAAACTTTTGTCACATTTGATCAATATTGTGTCTCAAACAACTCTCAGTTGATGTGATCGTGACAAATGGTGATATCAGCGTACTACTAGCACAGTATTTCAACACATTACTGAACTTGAGCAAGTAGTAAAGGAAACAAAAGAAAAATTCGGAGTAGGTGTTAAAGTCCATGGAGAAGAAATAAAAACCTTGAGGTTCGCCAGTGACATTGTAATTCTGTCAGAGACAGCAAACGACTTGGAAGAGCAGTTGAACGGAATGGACAGTGTCTTGAAAGGAGGATATAAGACGAACATCAACAAATAGCAAAACGAGGATAACGGAATGTAGTCGAATTAAATCGCGTGATGCTGAAGGTATTAGATTAGGAAATGAGACGCTTAAAGTAGTAAAGAAGTTTTGCTATTTGGGGAGCAAAATAACTGATGATGGTCGAAGTAGAGAGGATATGAAATGTACACTGACAATGGCAAGGAAAGCGTTTCTGAAGAAGAGAAATTTGTTAACATCGAGTATAGATTTAAGTTTCAGGAAGTCGTTTCTGAAAGTATTTGTATGGAGTGTAGCCATGTATGGAAGCGAAACATGGACGGTACGTAGTTTCGACAAGAAGAGAATAGAAGCTTTCGAAATGTGGTGCTACAGAAGAATGCTGAAGATTAGGTGGGTAGATCACATAACTAATGAGGAAGTATTGAATAGAATTGGGGAGAAGAGGAGTTTGTGGCACAACTTGACCAGAAGAAAGGATCGGTTGGTAGGACATGTTCTGAGGCATCAAGGGATCACCAATTTAGTATTGGAGGGCAGCGTGGAGGGTAAAAATCGTAGAGGGAGACCAAGAGATGAATACACTAAGCAGATTCAGAAGGATGTAGGTTACGGTAGGTACTGGGAGATGAAGAAACTTGCACAGGATAGAACAGCATGGAGAGCTGCATCAAAGCAATCTCAGGACTGAAGACCACAACAACAGCAACACTGAACTTTCCAGAACCAACACAAATGTTTACATGTCCAAACAGAACCAGCATTACCAGCGAAGGCAGAACTGAAACCAGCTATTTAGTCCTGAAGAATAACAAGGCTGCAACGAGACTGATGTTAATAATTGCAGACCGATCTATCTCCTGCCAGAAACCTATAAATTTTTGTCCGACAGCCTGCCAAATATTATGTGAAAAACTCCACACGTGAAGAGTAAGCAGGAATCTACTCAGGGTGTTCAAGAACGGATGAGATACTAACTGTAAAAGTGAAACTTCTACATAGCCACAGACAAATTACCTGCAAACCACGTGTGTGCTTCGTCGCGGACTTCAAAAAAGCATATGATTCAATCGATTGTACAACATACACTCCTGGAAATGGAAAAAAGAACACATTGACACCGGTGTGTCAGACCCACCATACTTGCTCCGGACACTGCGAGAGGGCTGTACAAGCAATGATCACACGCACGGCACAGCGGACACACCAGGAACCGCGGTGTTGGCCGTCGAATGGCGCTAGCTGCGCAGCATTTGTGCACCGCCGCCGTCAGTGTCAGCCAGTTTGCCGTGGCATACGGAGCTCCATCGCAGTCTTTAACACTGGTAGCATGCCACGACAGCGTGGACGTGAACCGTATGCGCAGTTGACGGACTTTGAGCGAGGGCGTATAGTGGGCATGCGGGAGGCCGGGTGGACGTACCGCCGAATTGCTCAACACGTGGGGCGTGAGGTCTCCACAGTACATCGATGTTGTCGCCAGTGGTCGGCGGAAGGTGCACGTGCCCGTCGACCTGGGACCGGACCGCAGCGACGCACGGATGCACGCCAAGACCGTAGGATCGTACGCAGTGCCGTAGGGGACCGCACCGCCACTTCCCAGCAAATTAGGGACACTGTTGCTCCTGGGGTATCGGCAAGGACCATTCGCAACCGTCTCCATGAAGCTGGGCTACGGTCCCGCACACCGTTAGGCCGTCTTCCGCTCACGCCCCAACATCGTGCAGCCCGCCTCCAGTGGTGTCGCAACAGGCGTGAATGGAGGGACGAATGGAGACGTGTCGTCTTCAGCGATGAGAGTCGCTTCTGCCTTGGTGCCAATGATGGTCGTATGCGTGTTTGGCGCCGTGCAGGTGAGCACCACAATCAGGACTGCATACGACCGAGGCACACAGGGCCAACACCCGGCATCATGGTGTGGGGAGCGATCTCCTACACTGGCCGTACACCACTGGTGATCGTCGAGGGGACACTGAATAGTGCACGGTACATCCAAACCGTCATCGAACCCATCGTTCTACCATTCCTAGACCGGCAAGGGAACTTGCTGTTCCAACAGGACAATGCACGTCCGCATGTATCCCGTGCCACCCAACGTGCTCTAGAAGGTGTAAGTCAACTACCCTGGCCAGCAAGATCTCCGGATCTGTCCCCCATTGAGCATATTTGGGACTGGATGAAGCGTCGTCTCACGCGGTCTGCACGTCCAGCACGAACGCTGGTCCAACTGAGGCGCCAGGTGGAAATGACATGGCAAGCCGTTCCACAGGACTACATCCAGCATCTCTACGATTGTCTCCATGGGAGAATAGCAGCCTGCATTGCTGCGAAAGGTGGATATACACTGTACTAGTGCCGACATTGTGCATGCTCTGTTGCCTGTGTCTATGTGCCTGTGGTTCTGTCAGTGTGATCATGTGATGTATCTGACCCCAGGGATGTGTCAATAAAGTTTCCCCTTCCTGGGACAATGAATTCACGGTGTTCTTATTTCAATTTCCAGGAGTGTATTTGTATACGTTTTATGAATTTGGTACGTATACTAAGAGCATCTCTTTCATCAAGTAAACACTCTCCGACAAAGTCCAAGCTGAAATCCATGGGCAGACTTCAGATCATTTCTATATCAAAATTGGTGTGCGACAAGGGGACAGCCTATTATAAGTCGTAAGAGAACGGTGCACGGAGCTGTCCACGACAGACCATGGCATAAAGTTAGGGAAAGGCAGGGGAAACGAAATCTAGATCAGCTGTTTGGCATTCATTGGCAGCTTACCCATATTCTCCACAAATATAGGCACAGCATGCACTCAGATCGAAAACCTAAAGAAATGTGTAGGAAAACCGGACTGGACAACTCCTTCGGAAAGGCAGGATTCAGGACCAATAGAAAAGCTGCCATCCTCGACACTAAATCAGGCTGCATCAAACGGATTCAGAGATTTAACCACCTTGGTGAAATAATTTCCTAGAACATTACAGAAAAAGGGACAACTAAGGATCCGAATGTTAAACTGGATACAGCTTACACGACTGTCACTGAACTATACAGTACGAGACAGCTGAGACAGGTCACCTCAAATATATACAGAATGAATATATATAGCCGTGGTATTCGCCAACTTATAGCGGACAATTTGTCAATTTCTGACGTTTCCAAATAATTTTTATCGTTAATATTCGTCGAGTTACGACAGTGACTTCGTTTTTTCTTAATTGAACTATATACTTTTTTCTTTGCCATTTGAAAGAAACTTCTAAGAGAACTTCAGCGAAATAACATCTATGGGGCTCGATCAAATACTGTCAAGATAACAGCGCTGCAAGGCCATTGTCTCGCCGTCAGCATATGAGATTCTTCAAACATCTGCCCTATCATATCAAATGTAAGAATACACGTAACTCAAGTATGGTTCTTGTGTTTATTTGTGCACTTGAAGCCCATCAGTTTGTGCTTTGCTGTTATAGCAGTGAGATAGATTGCTCGTAAAGCTATTGAGACATTCACAATGAATACGGCCGGAGTGGCCGTGCGGTTCTAGGCGCTACAGTCTGGAATCGCGAGACCGCTACGGTCGCAGGTTCGAATCCAACCTCGGGCATGGATGTGTGTGATGTCCTTAGGTTAGTTAGGTTTAAGTGGTTCTAAGTTCTAGAGGACTGATGACCTCAGAAGTTGAGTCCCATAGTGCTCAGAGCCATTTTTGAACTTAATGGCGAATGTCGGCCAACTATCAGAGCAACCTTCGCACTTCATCCTCTTTACGTTTCGTTGCTTCTACAGAGTCATGGCACTGGCATCCAAAATTGTTTACAGTGCTGCAAATGTTATCTACGAAAAGTAAAGTGGCGTATCTATACAAAATTTTGTTTAAGGGAGAAGTATCGTTTAAAAACTATGGGCAAACAAATCTTTTACAAACCATGCTCAAGCGAGTCTTCGCGAAATGCAATTATCATCAACTGAAAATCCACGCCGAGTCAAAGGAATGGATAAAAACCGTTGCCATTGGTCTATCAACGATCAGTGCGTTATTTTCAACATCCGCATCATTGGTCCCTGTTTTATTGACGGGAATCGAAATACCCTCAAGTATCTCGATATCTTAAGATATGCTGCTGCCGCAGTTATTGCAAAACACCGTACTGGGCATAGAGCAATCAGTGTGGTACCGAGCTGACGGACGTCCCTCCCACTTCGTAAATGTAATGACAAACCCTCTAAGAGAATATTTACAGAGCATTGGAATGGCCGATAAGGAAAAGCAAAACAGTGTGCCCACTCACCAAACGTAACACATCTATACTTTTATCTGTGGCGAAAATTAAATTTGGTTCAAATGGCTCTAAGCACTATGGGACTTAACATCTGAGGTCATCAGTCCCCTAGACTTAGAACTACATACGAGGTGTGGCTAGAAAAAAACCGGACTAGTACTGGTGAAACAATAAAACGAATGCAATAAGGCTGAAAGTCGCGTGGCCTGTCACGTGACTCTCGCTCCGCCTACTGCTCGAGTTTCATCTGCCTCCTGCACTCAGTCTGCCCGTGGCGTCTGTTCTAAGTAGTTGACGTTTTGTCTGTGCGTCGGAAAATATTGAGTGTACAGAAAGAACAGCGTGTTAACATCAAATTTTGTTTCAAACTAGGAAAATCTGCAAGTGAAACGTTTGTAATGTTACAACAAGTGTACGGCGATGATTGTTTATCGCGAACACAAGTGTTTGAGTGGTTTAAACGATTTAAAGATGGCCGCGAAGACACCAGTGATGACACTCGCACTGGCAGACCATTGTCAGCAAAAACTGATGCAAACATTGAAAAAATCGGTAAACTTGTTCGACAAGATCGCCGTTTAACAATCAGAGTAGAGCAGCGATCTTGTCGAACAAGTTTACCGATTTTTTCAATGTTTGCATCAGTTTTTGCTGACAATGGTCTGCCAGTGCGAGTGTCATCACTGGTGTCTTTGCGGCCATCTTTAAATCGTTTAAACCACTCAAACACTTGTGTTCGCGATAAACAATCATCGCCGTACACTTGTTGTAACATTACAAACGTTTCACTTGCAGATTTTCCTAGTTTGAAACAAAATTTGATGTTAACACGCTGTTCTTTCTGTACACTCAACATTTTCCGATGCACAGACAAAAGTCAACTACTTAAAACAGACGCCATGGGCAGACTGAGTGCAGGAGGCAGATGAAACTCGAGCAGTAGGCGGAGCGAGTCACGTGACAGGCCACACGACTTTCAGCCTTATGGCATTCGTTTTATTGTTTCACCAGTACTAGTCCGGTTTTTTTCTAGCCACACCTCGTAAACCTAACTCACCTAAGGACATCACACATATCCATGCGCGAGGCAGGATTCGAACCTGCGACCGTAGCAGCTGCGCGGTTCCGGACTTAAGCGCCTAGAACCTCTCGACCACAACGGCCGGCGGCGAAAACTAAAACACAAGGTCAACTAGCAAACACTGACGACTCTCGAAGGCTTTAAAGGGGTCTGCTAAGGTTAACTCCAGATGAAACTCAACGTTCCCTATTGTTTCTTCAGAATAACTTCACAGTTTAGCAATGCTCAAAATCAATATTTTGAGCACTTGATATGACGGTGGTGATAATAAACACACGGGCTTTATCTGAGTTACGTGTTTGCTTACATTTGGTGTAAAAGGGCAGGCGTTTGTGCAACCTCTTCTTCTGACGGCGGGACAGTTGTTTGCGGTCGGCGGTTATATCTCGATACAATTTGAAAAAGCCCCACACATGTAATGCCGTTGAAGTTACTTTAGAAGCTTCTTTCACATGTCACAGAAAAAAGTGTATAGTTCCATTAGAAAAATGCAAAGTCAGTATCCTAATTCCACAACTATAATAAAGTGCCAAAGAAACTGGTACACCTGCCCAATATCGTGTAGGGCCCCAGCGAGCACGCAGAAGTGCCGCAACACGACTTGGAATTGACTCCACTAATGTATGAAGTAGTGCTGGAGGGAACTGACACCATAAATCCTGCAGGGCTGTCCATAAGACTATGAGAGGGTGGAGATCTCTTCTGAACAGCACGTTGCAAGTCATTCCAGTTATGCTCAATAATGTTCATGTCTGGGGAGTTTGGTGGCCAGCATAAGTGTTTAAACTCAGAAGAGTATTCCTGGAGCAACTCTGTAGCAATTCTGGACGTGTGGGGTGTCGCATGGTCCTGCTGGAATTGCCCAAGTCCGTCGGAATGCACAATGGACATGGATGGATGCAGGTGATCAACAGGATGCTTACGTACGTTCCACCTGTCAGAATCGTATCTAGACGTACCGGGAGTCTCATATCACCCCAACTACACACGTCCCACACCATTACAGAGCCTCCATCATCTTGAACGGTCCCCTGCTGAAATGCAGGGTCCATGGATTCGGGAAGTTGTCTCCATACCCGTACACGTCCATCCGCTAGATACAATTTGAAACGAGTTTCGTCCGACCTCACAACATTTTTCCAGTCGTCAACAGTGCATTGTCCGTGTTGACGGGCCCAGGCGAGGCGTAAAGCTTTGTGTCGTGCAGTCACCAAGGGTACAAGAGTGGGCTTTCGGCTCCGAAAGCCCATATCGCTGATGCTTTGTTACATGGTTCGCACGTTGACACTTGTTGACGGCCCAGCGTTGATATCTGCAGCAGTCTGCGGAAATGTTGCACTTTTGTCACGCTGAACGATTCTCTTCAGTCGTCGTTGGTCCTGATCATGCAGGATCTTTTTCCGGCCGCAACGATGTCAGAGATTTGATGTTTTACTGAATTCTTGAAATTCACGGTATACTCGTGAAATGGTCGTGCTGGAGAATACTCACTTCATCGCTACATCGGAGATTCTGTGTCCCATAGCTCGTGCGCTGACTATAACACCATGTTCAAGCTCTCTTAAATCTTGATAACCTGCCATTGTAGCCGCAGTAACCGATCTAACAACTGCACCAGATACTTGTTGACTTATACAGGAGTTGTCGACAGCAGGGGCGGATTCTGCCTGTTTACATATCTCTGTATTTGAATGCGCATGCCCACACCAGTTTCTTTGGCGTTTCAGTGTATAAAAATTACTAGCGAACGTCACGTAATTCGCCATATTGTCCGTCTTTGGCGTTTCAGTGTATAAAAATTACTAGCGAACGTCACGTCATTCGCCATATTGTCCGCTGTATCTTGGCGAAAACCGCACCTCAATCTACGTATTAATTTTGGCTGTATTTGGAGTGGCCTGTCTGAGCTGCCACACCTAGCGTAAGAAGAGAAATACTAGCAGAAACGCCAAAACCCGCCACTACATGACAATTACTAGGCCACTGGTACTTTATGCTGCAGAGACACCCATACTACGTCATAAATGTGTACGCAACACACTGGAGCGCAGTAAGTCATCACAGACATATTAGGACCAAGGAAGAAAATGACGGCGAGTGGAAGATCAGGTGAAATGTGGGAATGTATTATCACACTGAACCCCTGACTGGTGCCGTACAAAAACGATACGTGAATTTCTACGGCCGTACAAAATTCATGCACTCAAGCAGATTCACAAAGAAGGTACTGATGGAGTGTGTGAAACTCCGACCGAACCATGCACATATCAGATACGTTGACAAAATCAGAAGCGTAACCCAATGTTCCAATACAGTTGACACTCTACAGGACAGGACCACGTACAGAAGTAATACTGAGAATTGGGTGATAAACAGAGGAAACACATAAGTGACAGAAAAGAAGAATAAATGCTCCGAAGATCAGAGACAACAGGTAAGCCGGCGCACGGAAAATTGCTGGCAAAAGCGAAGATAACGGAAGCGTGGTCTGAAGTAGACAGTAGCATTGAAAAAATAGTTTATCGTTTTATCTGGAGGTTCGTAATTCCCGTTGTTCCAAAGAAGAAAGATGGGAATCTGTGATTCGTTGCATCATATAGTACATTATAGTATACTATTCCAACAACTGTCAAAAACTTATTATAATAACTATTAGTCGTTTCTGTGTTAAAATAAGTGTAGATAAGATCTCCCTATGAATCTGGTGCATGCAATAAAGAAACACTAATCCTTCCTGCCCCTTCTGCCATGACGATGGGCCGAAATATTTTCACCAGTCACCAGAAAAGATTGGATGCCACCTGGTGGCTTTGAGAGTACATTACGCGATAAGGAAAGCAGCAGAAGGGACGAGTGGGCAATCGTTCTAGCGACAGTACGGGCTGAAAATGAAAAAAAATCACTGACATAAGCGATTTTGACAAAGGGAATATCGTTGTGACACGGCACCTTGCAACGACCATCTCGGAAACGGCGAAACTGGTCGGTTGTTCTCGCGCTACTGTCGTGAGCATCCATGAAATTGGTTGAAGAACGGTGAAACCACGAGAAGGCGGCAACGTATAGGACATCGACGCCTCATCACAGGACGTGGAGGTCGGGGACTTTTCCGCTCTGTGTAGCAGGATAGGCGGCAATCTGACAACAGAGGACAACGCTGTTGCTGGCACAAGTGTTCCGAAGCAAACCGTTCAGCGTACATGTTGACCATAGGACTCTGTAGCAGACGACCCTCATGTCTTTCTACGTTAGTAGAACGACATCGTCAATTACGATTGCAGTGGGCGCGGAATCATCGAGACTGGATTGTGGGTGTCGCCTAGACAGATGAATCACGTTTCTTGTTACACCATCTCTATGGTCGAGTTCTGATACGTCATCATCCAGTCGAAAGGCTGCCGAAACATGCACCTCGCCAGTGGGGCCAACATTATGTTATAGTGGACATTCACCTGGTCTTACATGGAATCTGTGGTAGTAACCGAAAGCACCACGACACCTGTGGACAATGTGAATATTATTGTGGACTAACAGCATTCCTTAATGCTTAATGCCTTTCCCGGTGGAAATGACGCTTCCAGCGGGTTAACTATCCCTGTCACAAGGTCAAAATCACACTCCAGTGGTATGAGGAGCACGGTAGTAAATTCCGAGTGATATCTTGGCGGCCACGTTTGGCTGATCTAAACCCGGCTGAGCACACCTCTAACACTATCTAGAACCAGCTCTGCACCCACCTGTGTGATCTGTGCGTAGACATGTGCTGCCACATACTCCCAGAAACCTACCAAAGATTGTCAAATCCATGCCATGCAGCATCGCTGTTCTAAAGGTGGGCCATAAGGCTTTGAAGCAACTGGTCATAACTTCCTGCCTCATCTGCGTTTTTCATTATAGTATACTTCGTGAACAAATGACACGAAAGTCATACTGTTGTGACTATTAGTGATTTCTGCGTTTAGATAAAAGTTGATAGGAACTCCCTATAACATTGCACACACAATAATGAAGAAATAATATATTTTCCTTCTATGCATGCAGGTTGTCAGAACCGGTCTGGAAAGCTTATAAGGGTGCTGCTGGATAGTACAGCGGAACTTCACGATTTTCTGCTGGTGGAACTCGCACAATAACCCTGGGTTCGGTGTGGGGCGGCGGTGGGGTGAGTGGACTGCTGTAGCCTGCTGTGGTGTTTTGAACCACTGAGGGCTACGGCGGAGACGAAACCTCTCCATCTTTTCTAGGTCCCCGGTTCAATACAATACAATACAACAAGATCAACAAGAATATACACAGAGCATATCCTTTCATACAGGTTTATCTGTGAGCCAGCAGCCATGACCTGTTGCCGTCGTAGCTCGGTACTGCCTTACATTGTGACTTATGCTGTGTAACTATTGTTTTCGTAATATATTGTGTCAGGCTTATAAAGTCTTTTAATTTTATTGTATGATGCCCTCGTTTTTTGCATACTCTTTCCATCTTTTACCTTTTCTTACCTCGTGTTTCATTTTATTGTATATCAGGCCACCCACGTTGTGCTCATGAAATTATGTGATATAGACAAGTACGTTGACTGTAACTCGAGTATGTGCGTTTACGGGATGATGCAACACATCTGATTTGCCCCGCGCGCTACGCATTTGCGAGGTGAGCGGGAATAATAGTATAGACTAATCGCAAATACTGACATTTCGAGAAGATAATAAGCGTATTTACACAGGTGTACTCTACTGTCGATATACTCACAATATTGATACGTTTCCTAAATATAAATTTCCCTTCATTTTTATTTTTTCTGTTTACTTTTACAGGGTATTGAACGTTGGTATCTCTGTTTTTCACACATCCTGTCTAATAAACTTTACGATACGAACACTGTAAATATTTCTAGTGTCAAAATGACATACGATAAGCAATAAAAGATATTACACATTTTGTTACATTCATAAAAAACAAGTCGCCAATTGAAACTAAAGAAAAAAATCAAAAGTAATTCTTGAACGACAAACATTGAAAATGGTAATGGACGTGAGGATTCGTTGAAGCCTCACAGAAACCACGTAGCAAATTCCTTTGTTCCACTATTCTGCTTCAGACACACTGGTGGTAACCATATTTGACTTGTTAATCTAAATCACGATATATGCTCAAAAATGAAGTACGTTTACTCTTAGGTTTGTCTGTATTACTCTCTAAAAAGAATTTTATCGAATATCCGTTATGAAAGGAGTTTTATAAACTTCTAGTGAACTCGGAAATGTTTTGCAATTGCTAAATATGTATGGGAATTGAATATACGTCCTAATCTCTGTACATCACCTTTTCCTCTCCACCTCTGTACATCACCTCCTCCCACCTCTACCAATACAGCTTCTCCCCCCTCCCCCACATCTCCTCCTCCCACCATTATTGTCCATCTCCTCCTGCCCCCTTTCTATCACCATATCCTCCCCTCTTATCTCTGTCTGTCTCCTCTTTCCACTTCCCTAATCTTGATTATTGTTTATTGTCACTGCAAACAAAATCTCGATTGGTAAGTGGAGTTCCTTAAAATGAACGGACCTATAGCTTGGCATCACTGGTGTAGGGGACATGAGAAAGATCTCTACAGCCGCTGGAACTGTGAGGATAGTAGCTTGGATGACAGTATTTCGCATAGTTTTAATCTGAGAACAGATGGCATTACAAATTTAGCTATAAATACAACTTTCTTGTTTTCCGTTATAACCAGCTGCGAGCAAGAAAACAAAGCCGTATATTACTGTGTATATACAATCTTTGTGTAAACTTACACATGAGGACAAAGAATATATGTGGAAAAGGGAAATTGTCAGATTTTTTTTAACCTGTGCAGTCGTAGTTAAAACTGACTGCGAGAAAGAAAACGTAGGCACACATTATCACAACACAGCATGGGATTTTCTTTCTCGCAGTCGGGTTTAACAGAAATCCATATTTTTTTTGCTTAAAGAAATTCAGTGTATCATATAATCGTAAATTCAAGATCGGATGTAACAGTATTGTGAAAATTGATACCATGTAGCAGAGATGCTGAGTCTGAGATAGGCACAACAAAAAGACAAATATAGCTTTCAGCTACAAGGCCTCCGACAGAATTAGAGGGAAAACAGACAAATTCAGAGTATCGTGTTTAAATATTATTCCTCTTGCGTTGGGCGAACAAGATGAAGACTTAAAGTGAGGCTTTGCATGTAGCAATAGATAGGAGGAATATAGTAGACGAATCCAATTTTGTGGCACATTTAATTGCTATTGGCCATATCCCCCTCCCCCTCTCACCGGACATCACAATTAAAATTGATGCACAGGAGTGAAAGATGAGTATATCTCAATTTCTTTGAGGAGATAGAGATCCTTTGTAGTAAGACTTCGGTATATTGGTAACGACTTCAAGCAGTGACGTATCTTCATACTGTGGTGTGGAATATATATATATATATATATATATATATATATATATATATATATATATATATATATATAGAATACATACGTCCAAACTTTTATGAGCGCATTGGGGAAAAATTTGAAATAAATCGTTGAAGAGCTTCTCGAGATTTCCGCTAAAGACATTAATAGCGCATCGTGTAAAAAATTGACATAACTAGGTCAAAAACTGTTCGAGATTTTGTCATCAAATACTAGTGTAGATTTGATGCTGGAGTAGCGCGATATTTTTATTATCCCTTTTATAAAACATCATGAGCCAATCTTTCATAAAAGAGTTCCCAGAGAACTTTGATAGTGTAACATAGGTCTTACAGCAAAGAAAAATAGGCCGTCTGCAGATATCTTTTAAAGATGAATGTTACTTGATTTTTGACGCAGATTCAAATGTTTTAAAAGTGAACGTATTCTCAACTTGGTGATTTTTGCTAGTGTTTAAACTGACCCTACTTCTGAATATCATTCCTTTAAACCATCATTGAAATAAGATTCTATGCAAAATATAAAAAAATTTAGTTGCTCATTTCTCAACATTGTTTGAAATTTAGAACTGCGTTCCATATGTGGACATACTTCTATTTTTCAGTCACTTCAAAGACAATGTGATTAATAGATACGAATTTTAACATTTGCTATGTTGTTAGCACAAAGCATCAATGAGCACACTAAATGTGCTTACGGCAGACTTCAAAGGTACGCCTCTGCCATTGTACATGAATTTGTAATAAGGAAGAACGATAAGAAGTAGAACGATGAAAATTCTATAAAACGATGTGAACTGACGATAATTGTGATAAACAATGTCAGTTGACGGTGACTCCAGTAAGAATCATTTCATCTACCTCTGAGACGCAAATAAATCATACTGACACCTAGAGCAGTAAATAACAAAGCCGTAACATCGCTTGTTGTCACAGGAGAGAGGAACTCTTATGGAATACCGTAGCGCAAAAATTATGTGCTTGCAATGTCACACTGCTACCGTTAACGGCTGGAGACCCATTGTCACAGTAAAAAGTTATGTATGTTTCAGCTTGACCAAGTCATATTTTTTATATTTGTAGTGTTGAAATACGCGAAAAAACTAAAAGCAACTACTGTAAAATAAAATCTCATAGAAAGTAGACGCGTTTTCTGGGATATCCTATTGTGCATGTAATGTTGTAGTTTGATGAAAATCGAATTGTGGAAGAATAAAATGTGTTGGTGAATTACAATTTCACTTTTGGCTACATTATTTACTTTCGTCCTAAGTACGTTTGCTGTTCTAGATACACACGTTATCCCGCATCGTATTTGTAAATGTGGCCATTCGGATCCACGACTTGAACTACAGTTTCACATCAAAGGCTAGTTATTTCTGATTGTACAGTATCAGTAGAAATATGTACAACTAACTCTTGTCTGATCTCTGTTTTATGTTCTTTGGGGGGAAAAAAGCTACTGAGAACACGAAGAGGAGGGAAAGATAAAAGCGTCAATGTCAAGGAAGAAGAGCAATAGCGACCTTTGTGAAGAGTAGCCTCAGTCGAAACCACGCAAGTTCAAGATTTCCAATCTGTTTCACCAAGAGTGTTTATTCAGTAGCTTATTTGTAGTTTGGGTATAAAGAATTATTATCTGGAGCACGCGATATTAATTTTTGTAGTTTGCGAGCGCTAGTAATAGCAGCCTTGGCGAGTGCGCGCAGATATTGTTATGCTACACTAGGTTGTTTTGTGTAAGAGCCGGTTGGGAATGGTGAAGTGCCATTGCACTTGGCACTTGCACCAGAGGCGGTAATTCTTTGCCTTAGTAAAAAGTAATAATTATTTCAGTTTGTCCATGTAATTAGTTTGCATTAACAGCGATTGACAAAGCAGAGAAACTGTTTGTGTTGGCTTCCATCTTGTGTCAAGCACATCGTTGAAAGAAGCGAAGAAACAAAAAAGTAACTTATCTACTATATCACTGTAATGTTTCTAAGAGTCTCGAAAAGTTCTCGACCGATTTACTTCAATTTCTTTACACGATGTTCTAACAAACATTCGAACAGTCAGAAGTTATATGGTTTTTTTTTAAACAACACTGTACAGGTTTTCTGTTAAAAGTTAAAAGCGACTGCGAGAAAGAAAGTGCTGTTCTGAGCTGCGGTATGAAAACGTGCGGTTTCATTTTGCTTCTCGCGCTCAGTTTTAACTACTATAGTTTAAATTAAATGAGTTAATCTCGCTTGTAGCAATTGAGATTTGTGGCCACTTACAATTCATCATAAATATATTTTTCGCTAGATACTGATTTCTTTAAAAGCTGATTGTCAGGAAGAAATAAAAATTAACGCATTATTGTGTAGAAATTAATATTTAACATATATGGATAAATAACATACATGACAGGAAAGACCACTGGATGCAAAGAAATCTAGTTAATACGGGTTCTAAATGCAATACCTTAACAGCTATGAGCGCTTGTTCATCTTCGCTACTGTGACACACATCACTTGTACTAACTAGAATAAACGAGATTGTAGTGTTCTGTGTACGCGAATGTTAATTGGTGCAAGCGTTTCCTTACGCATCTACCAGATAATGACCATCAAGGAACAAAGAACAGAGTCGGCGTGGGATAACGGGTCGTGTGTGTGTGGCTCTAAGTTTTGGTGCGTCTACGCAGTTCCAATACCATCTTTGTGCTTTTCAGACCACATGTTTACTAGAGTTTTCTTGCTTCGAATGAATTTTCCTGTCATATCCCTGAATAAGGACCATTCTTTCTGCGACATTCTCTATGTGAGAGAAACAATTGTCTAACGAGTTCAGAACCTTGCTATCGTAGTTAAAAAATCGACTGTTAGAAAGAAAATGAAACCGCACATTTTCACAGCACAGATTTTTTTTTCGCAATCGATTTTCACAAAAAAGCTATACATTGTATTTTACAAAACTATAGAGCCTGATGGAAAACGTTGGGAGTATAATAAAAGGGTGATAATGGTTTTTATAGACATAGAAAAGGCGTATGACTCAGTGAACAGGAAAAGACTCTTGGAAGAAATGAAGAAGATAGGTATAGAAGATGGATACATTAATGTAATAAAGACACTGTAAGAGGACACAATTGTAGAATTAGAACACCACTGGGGAACTCTGAGTACTTCGAAATAAGACAAGGACTTAAAGGAAGTATTCATTCTCCTGCACTTTTTAATGTTGGGATAGAGGGAATGAATAGAGCAGTTAAAGATATAGCAAAGAAAAAGTTAAAAAGTAATTTTTGCGGATGCTATGGCAATATGGGGCGGTAAAGAAGTAGATGTACAGTTACGACTTGATACGTGGAAGGAAATAACGAAAAGGTTTGGATTAAAAATAAAGATAAGAGTGAAGTGATGGTATTTGGAAGAGACAAAGGGATCAACGGGAATATTACTTTGAATGGAGAACCCCTCAAAGTGGTGGACAGTTTCATTTATTTAGGGAGTGAAATATCTAGTGATAGAAGAATAACCAACGATATTAATAGGTTACAGAAGGGAGCCAATTTCTGCCAAACAATAAAACACCTGATTTGGAATATGAAGTTTCAGAAAAAGCTAAACTCTTTTCATGTAAGAGTTATTACTTCCCTGTTGTCACCTATGGAGGAGAAACACGGACAACGACAGAAAGGAAATGGAGGAGACTGCAAGCAGGGTAGATGAAATTTCTCAGAGTAGTTTAGGGAAAAACAAGAATGGACAGGGATGTAGATACTACACTCCTGGAAATGGAAAAAAGAACACATTGACACCGGTGTGTCAGACCCACCATACTTGCTCCAGACACTGCGAGAGGGCTGTACAAGCAATGATCACACGCACGGCACAGCGGACACACCAGGAACCGCGGTGTTGGCCGTCGAATGGCGCTAGCTGCGCAGCATTTGTGCACCGCCGCCGTCAATGTCAGCCAGTTTGCCGTGGCATACGGAGCTCCATCGCAGTCTTTAACACTGGTAGCATGCCGCAACAGCGTGGACGTGAACCGTATGTGCAGTTGACGGACTTTGAGCGAGGGCGTATAGTGGGCATGCGGGAGGCCGGGTGGACGTACCGCCGAATTGCTCAACACGTGGGGCGTGAGGTCTCCACAGTACATCGATGTTGTCGCCAGTGGTCGGCGGAAGGTGCACGTGCCCGTCGACCTGGGACCGGACCGCAGCGACGCACGGATGCACGCCAAGACCATAGGATCCTACGCAGTGCCGTAGGGGACCGCACCGCCACTTCCCAGCAAATTAGGGACACTGTTGCTCCTGGGGTATCGGCGAGGACCATTCGCAACCGTCTCCATGAAGCTGGGCTACGGGCCCGCACACCGTTAGGCCGTCTTCCGCTCACGCCCCAACATCGTGCAGCCCGCCTCCAGTGGTGTCGCGACAGGCGTGAATGGAGGGACGAATGGAGACGTGTCGTCTTCAGCGATGAGAGTCGCTTCTGCCTTGGTGCCAATGATGGTCGTATGCGTGTTTGGCGCCGTGCAGGTGAGCGCCACAATCAGGACTGCATACGACCGAGGCACACAGGGCCAACACCCGGCATCATGGTGTGGGGAGCGATCTCCTACACTGGCCGTACACCACTGGTGATCGTCGAGGGGACACTGAATAGTGCACGGTACATCCAAACCGTCATCGAACCCATCGTTCTACCATTCCTAGACCGGCAAGGGAACTTGCTGTTCCAACAGGACAATGCACGTCCGCATGTATCCCGTGCCACCCAACGTGCTCTAGAAGGTGTAAGTCAACTACCCTGGCCAGCAAGATCTCCGGATCTGTCCCCCATTGAGCATGTTTGGGACTGGATGAAGCGTCGTCTCACGCGGTCTGCACGTCCAGTACGAACGCTGGTCCAACTGAGGCGCCAGGTGGAAATGGCATGGCAAGCCGTTCCACAGGACTACATCCAGCATCTCTACGATCGTCTCCATGGGAGAATAGCAGCCTGCATTGCTGCGAAAGGTGGATATACACTGTACTAGTGCCGACATTGTGCATGCTCTGTTGCCTGTGTCTATGTGCCTGTGGTTCTGTCAGTGTGATCATGTGATGTATCTGACCCCAGGAATGTGTCAATAAAGTTTCCCCTTCCTGGGACAATGAATTCACGGTGTTCTTATTTCAATTTCCAGGAGTGTAGAAAGGACCTTAAACAAGAAAGTATGAGAGAAGAAATCGAAAAAAAGGGATTAAGATGGTACGGAGATGTTAAGAGGGTGCATGGGCAGAGACTTCCCAAAATTATGGAAGAACCAAAGATGGATGGTAAAAGACCCAGAGGGCGCCCAAGAACACGGTGACAAACGGGAGTGACAATATCTGTGGAAAGGAGGGGTGTGACTGGCAGCAAGTGGAGGAAGAAAAGTGGTGGGAGGACCGAGCCAAATGGAGAGGACTCGTCAGCACCGGCATTGGTTGGAGCGGGATCCGGATACAACAACATATAGCCAAAGTCCGTCCGAGTGTTTATAAGAGTATCGTGTTAAATTCTTAAGTAAATCGGTCAATAACTTTCCATTTCTTTTTGATTTACCCGCACTCATAAACGCGAAATCAACTCTGGTTTTAGTGAGTAAACCGCTCAACTAATGTCGGTGAAATTTGGTATGGAGACAGTTCGAACTGTGAGGAAGAACATACGCTACTTTGGAAAGTGTGTAGTGCAAAATATTTATTGATCTGAAGAACATTACGCGGAATTAGGGGAAAATATTTACTCTCTGGACAAACTGCTTACTCCTTGACTTTTGAACTTCATCATATTTGTAAAAATGATTTTATCTGTTGATATATTCTATATAATACGATTCATTTTAATGAGTGCAATGCTTATGCAATCCTCAACGTGTTTAATCCATACTTCTGTACTAATGTTACAATTGTGAAACTAGCTCTGTCAAGTTTTCACGACCAAACCTCAGAACCGATTTCGACTGAAATGTGATATGGGCATATCTTGAGCACTGAGGGAGAACATAGGTTAGTTTAGGAAGCGTGTAATTCAAGTTTTTTGTTGATTTGAAGAATGTTACGTGAATTATGCAAAATTGTTCGTTCTCTGAAAAAACTATAATTCTTTAACTTTTGTACCTTACTGTATTCGTGAAATTGATTGTATTGGTTGGTGTGTTCTACAAAATACTCATAGGTTCTACACAATAAATACAATGCTCATATACACGTCAATAAGTTTAATCCAAACTTCCATACTTACATTTTGAATGCAAAAGTAACTCTGTCTGTGCCGTTTCCACGACTAAAGCGCTAAGCTGGTGTCGATGAAATTTGATCTGCAACTTTGAGGAAATGTGTTATGAGAAGAACACCAAGTTACTTATACGGATACACACGTTTCAGGCAGACTGTAGTTTCTGGAAGAACGCTGATATTAATGAGGACACTGATTATCAATGACAAACAGCACGTTGTACTTATAGGAGCATTTTCATAACAAGCTTACTATTCTAAGAAAAGCCTAAGTTGATCAAAACTCGTTGAAACGTATTAGACTCAGTGCATCCCTTCAAATATTCATAAATTTGTTAAACATTGTCAATATTTCAGATGAGACAAATTGCAATGTAATTGTTTAGGCTTACATGCATTACAAAAGCAAAAATACCTAAGCTGTTTCTGGTTATGCTTGCTTTGGGACACGTTCCTTTCCTTGTATCTTCCGTCTACTGTACATAACATTACACCCAAACACGACGTGTGTATGGACCGTTTAGTCAAAAGTCTAAGATAACGTAGTTATATCAGTTCATTCCCATTTTATACGACTGTTTTATCAATAAATAAACAGCGGTTTACACGTCCTTTGCGGTGGTCGCTATATTTCCTTCTAAAGTACTGGGTTCTGTGAAACGCTTGATACTGCGTACGTTATTGCCAGTCTAGTAATATATGTCTGTGATTTATCTCTACTAATGCCACAGTCTAACATACTAGTCCCCACACTCCGTCTCGTTTTTGTTATCGACGACGGTAGTAGTGCCCCATGCAGCCAACACGCGACATTTCTCAATAAATATCGAATGGAAAATAGAAATGCCGTGTGGCTATGGCCTCCCGTCGGGCAGACCGTTCGCCTGGTGCAAGTCTTTCGAGTTGACGCCACTTCGGCGACTTGCGTGTCGATGGGGATGGAATGACCATCATAAGGACAACACAACACCGAGTCCCTGAGCGGAGAAAATATCCGACCCAGCCGGGAATAGAAACCGGGCCTTTAGGTATGACATTCCGTCGCGCTGACCACTCAGCTACCAGGGGCGGACAATATCGAATGAGTGTGAATGCTAACGCTTATATTGATTTGTAACTTAGTTTTTAAAGCAGATAACGTATGTAGTGCCATAAAAATAGACAACAACTAAAAAATTACATTTGTGATTATTTAGTTTCCTAGGGACTCGGGGAGATAAGGAAAGATGCATTACAGAACAGTTTACCTACGGTTCTCTTGTAACGCACAGATGTTTACTGAAATTTTGGAAATTTGTGGTAAAGTCCTACGGGACCAAACTGCTGAGGTCATCGGTCACTAGTCTTACACACTACTACTTAAACTAACTTACGCTAAGGACAACACACACACCCATCCCCGAGGGAGGACTCGAAGCTCCGATGGGGGGAGTCTCGCGAACCGTGACAGAACGTCCCCAGACCTCACGGCTACCCCGCGCTGCCGACGTTTACTGAACAATGTCGTTTTCCTTCAATAACAAAAAATTGCTAGTTATCGCCAGGGGACCTGGCTTTGTACAGAGAGGCGTCGTATATCTACTCAATTAAGCGGAGTTTTTTTTTCGTTACACTTTCAATCAACTAATGTATTGAATTTGGAACGTAGGAAACCTTTACTGGACTATAATACCTACATTATTCAACGTATCAAATAAGCTAACACAGCTGTAGCTTAAGGGTAAACCACACAGGGGTGATAATGAATCGCCAAATGCAGTGAAACTGTTTCCTACCACAGGAGAAACCAATTTCACAATTGTTGCTAAATCTGACCTACTAACGGCAGGAATCTTCAACACTATCGCTTTTGAAACAAAAGTAATTACATTTACAAAAATATTCGTACATTAGAAAGTCGAGAGAAGTGTTAGAAAGGGCGAACCATTGGACACCATAAAAAATGTTTAAGTGTAAAGGAAAGTGTCTATGATAATAACAACAGACAACGACAGAAATATTGGCTTCTCATGCACTGAAACTGTTTACATTGTCTTGCTTTCAGCAGAATAAGTTCAAAATGTATTTTTTCATGAGTGAGTTTTAGCTTATGCCGTTGAATCAGCGTGATTCGGCTGTTTTAGATGTATTTCACGATAATTCATGTCCCTTGGTAAATTACTATCGCACAGAACGAAAAAATATAACCACTATTCCGCATTTAGGTGGAAAATAATTAGAAACAAACATTATCCTAACGACGCGTGTAATTGTCTGCTTTCTCACCGCTTGGAGCGCTAGTGTCGCTCCAGCTGTCAAACGGTGGCAACTTTCGCACCAGAGACTGTCATGACTGTGTTTATTGCAATGTGCTATTGTTCTCCCATCATAAATATCGACATCATCTCTGGCAGCATATGGATGTTCCGTGACTTCGTAACTGCTAATTCGGTCAACTAAATGATGTGCCATACGGCCTACAGATAACTTCTAACGATGACAACAGAGAAAGCCGTCGAAAGCTTGAGTTTTCATAGAAATCGGGCTTGCAAGAAGTCCGTGCAACAATTGTCCAGTTTTAAAACATGTAAGTAGGCTGTTTAGGTTTTTGTGTTGGTAACGTCACGTAGCGCTCTGTATGAGAATCACTGGCTGTGCTGTGTGCAGTCTGTGGCTGGTTGGCATTGTTGGAATATTCGCTATCGTAATGATGGGCAGTTGGATGTGAACAGCGCGTAGCGTTGCGCAGTTGGAGGTGAGCCGCCAGCAGCGGTGGATGTGGGGAGAGAGATAGCAGAGTTTTGAGAGCGGATCATCTGGACGTGTGTCCATCAGAGAGAGTAAATTTGTAAGACTCGATGTCATGAACTGATATATTATGACTTATGAACACTATTAAGGTAAATACATTGTTTGTTCTTTATCAAATGGCTCTGAGCACTATGGGACTCAACATCTTAGGTCATAAGTCCCCTAGAACTTAGAACTACTTAAACCTAACTAACCTAAGGACATCACACACACCCATGCCCGAGGCAGGATTCGAACCTGCGACCGTAGCAGTCCCGCGGTTCCGGACGGCAGCGCCAGAACCGCTAGACCACCGCGGCCGGCTGTTCTTTATCAAAATCTTTCATTTGCTAACTATGTCTATCAGTAGTTAGTGACTTCAGTAGTTAGAATCTTTTATTTAGCTGGCAGTATTGGCACTCGCTGTATTGCAGTAATTCGAGTAACGAAGATTTTTGTGAGGTAAGTGATTCATGAAAGGTATAGGTTATTGTTAGTCACGGACATTCTTTTGTAGGATATATTGAAAGTCAGATTGCGTTGCGCTAAAAATATTGTGTTTCAGTTTAGTGTTGATCAGAATAAGTAAAGAGAGAAACGTCTGAGTATGTTCAGTTTTGCTCAGCTGTTTGAAAATCAAATAACGTAAGGGGTTTAACAGCACAATCATTCATAAATTTTTCTAAGGGGAGGTTCCAGTATCAACAGACAACGACAAAAATATTTGATTATGACGCATTGAAAGTGTTTATATTCTCTTGCTTTCAGGAGAGTAAGTTCCAAATGTAGACATAGTCGAAAGTATTTCTTCATGAATGCGTTTTAGCTTATGCAGTAAAATCAGCGTGATTCGGCTGTTTTTAAATGTATTTCGCAATACTTCATGTCCCTTGGTAACTTACTAGCGCACAGAACGAAAAAATATAACCACTATTCCGTTAATTAGGTAGAAAATAATTAAAAACAAACATTACCCTAACGACGCATCTAACTGTCTGCTTTCTCATTGCTTGGAGCGCATAGTGTCGTTTCAGCTGTCAAACGGTGGCAACTTTCTCACCAGAGACTGTCATAACTGTGTTTATTATACTGTGCTAATGTCCTTCCACCATACATATCGACATAATCTCTGGTAGCATATGGAAGTTCCGTGACTTCGTAACTGCTAATTCGGCCAACTAAATGAGATGCCATACGGCCTACAGATAACTTCTAACAATGGCAACAGAGAAAGCCGTCGAAAGCTTGAGTCTTCATAGAAATCGGGCTTGCAAGAAGTCCGTGCAACGATTATCCAGTTTTAAAACATGTAAGTAGGCTGTTTAGGTTTTTATGTTGGTAACGTCACGTAGCGCTCTGTTTGAAAATCACTGACTGTGCTGTTTGCAGTCTGTGGCTGGTTGGCATTATTGGAATATTCTCTATTGTAGTGTTGGGCCGTTGGATGTGAACAGTTCGGAGGTGAGCCGCCAGTAGTGGCGGATGTGGGAAGAGAGATGGCAGAGCTTTGAGAGCGGACGATCTGGACGTGTGTCCGTCAGAAAAACGAAATTTGTAAGGGTGGATGTCATGATAATGACTTTTGAACATTATTAAGGTAAATACATTGTTTGTTCTCTAGCAAAATCTTCCATTTGCTGACTTTGCCTATGAGTAGTTAGTGCCTTCAGTTGTTAGAATCCTTTATTTAGCTGGCAGTACTGGCGCTCGCTGTATTGTAGTAGTTCGAGTAACGAAGATTTTTGCCAGGTAAGTGATTCATGAAAAGTATAGGATATTGTTAGACACGGCCATTCTTTTGTAGGGATTATTGAAAGTCAGACTGCGTTGCGCTAAAAATATTGTGTATCAGTTTAATGATGATCAGAATAAGTAAAGAAAGAAATATCTGAGTACGTTCAGTTCTGCTCAGCTGTTTGAAAATCAAATAACGTAAGGGGTTTACCAGCGCAGTAATTCATAAATTTTACTAAGGGGATGTTTCAAATATTTCACGTTACGGTATTGGCTCTCCCGGCTATTTGAAGCGGAGTAAGACCACATCAGGAATCAGACGTCTGAGCTAGCCTGGCAGTCGCAAATTGCCCGCATCGGTCCCTCTTCCGACGAACGGGACGCCGGCAATTGGAGCCGTGCATATGCGCCCTCTGCCGGTTTAATTGCGTTATACCAATCGGGCGGATGCCTGTGCTGCCTCAAAAGGAGGGCGATAGCAGAAGACGGGAGCCCCAGCGGGGGGTGAGGGTCGAACGGGCGAAGCTGCCCGCGGGGTAAAATATTTAATTACGGGCGCAGGCGGGGAAATTGCGCATTGCGTTACCGCAGAACACGTAAGCCGCTGCTTGTCTCTGCGCACGAGAGGTACAAAAGGCTTCCGCCGTGGACTGACTGCCGGTATGTGTGTGTGCGTGTCGTTCTCCCCGCTTCCTCTCCGCCCTCTTCCTCTGTCCCTTTCCTATCGTCCGCTCGCCCCTATCGCTGTCCTTATCACCGGCGCGGGGGACCAGCGGTGCGAGAAACGTACCCTTTGTAGGCGGGGCCGGCGCACCAGTATTTGAATTAATTTCCAGTGATCATGATCGTGATTAGGCAGGCAAGTGCGACCACTCAAAGCCGGGCGAGCAGTGGTCCGCGGCGGCACAAAGGAGACTGCCCGCTCTTTGTGGCGGTCCCAGGGCCCGGTCCCGCTGGCCAAGTAAGTAATTATGGCGATGCGAGGCGAGCCGGAGCGGGCCGGCGGCAGCGCCAAACTATTTTGATTGTTCCTCCCGTGCCCGGCCGTAATTGCGTCCGTCGCGGTCCCGGAGCGCGCTACTGCTGCCTCCTGCGCTCTGGGTCAGCGGTCAGCGTCTGAGGCAAAGAGGAGGGACCGCGGCCGACGGACCGGCCGGCCGGCTTCTAATTAAAATATCGGATCGGAGCCAGCGGCTTCGCGCCAGTTCTCGTTCCGCAGAGCCAAATCGCTACTTATCTCGCTTGTTGTGACCTGGAGTCACTGCCAAGGCATCCGCAATAATGCAAGAGGATTTCATGCTATCCCTCCCTGACCTCTCCTCCCAAGTCCAATCTTTCGTAGTTGATTGACGACAGACACAGTGTCCCATTTATTTTTCTCACCCCCAATAACTTTTCGGCCAGGAGCAAAGCGAAAAAGAAATGTATCAAGAACTCCGGAAAAACTCCAAACAGCCAAGATCGCTAGTAATGTGTTTAGTAAGTGATCTGCATCTACATCTACATGATTACTCTGCAATTCACATTTAAGTGCTTGGCAGAGGCTTCATCGAACCACAATCATACTATCTCCCTACCATTCCACTCCCGAACAGCGCGCGGGAAAAACGAACACCTAAGCCTTTCTGTTCGAGCTCTGATTTCTCTTATTTTATTTTGATGATCATTCCTACCTATGTAGGTTGGGCTCAACAAAATATTTTCGCATTCGGAAGAGAAAGTTGGTGACTGAAATTTCGTAAATAGACCTCGCCGCGACGAAAAACGTCTTTCCTTTAAAGACTTCCATCCCAACTCGCGTATCATATCTGCCACACTCTCTCCCCTATTACGTGACAATACAAAACGAGCTGCCCTTTTTTGCACCCGTTCGATGTCCCCCGTCAATCCCACCTGGTAAGGATCCCACACCGCGCAGAAATATTCTAACAGAGGACGAACGAGTGTAGTGTAAGCTGTCTCTTTAGTGGACTTGTTGCATCTTCTAAGTGTCCTGCCAATGAAACGCAACCTTTGGCTCGCCTTCCCCACAATATTATCAATGTGGTCTTTCCAACTGAAGCTGTTCGTAATTTTAACACCCAGGTACTTAGTTGAATTGACAGCCTTGAGAATTGTACTATTTATCGAGTAATCGAATTCCAACGGATTTCTTTTGGAACTCCTGTGGATCACCTCACAATTTTCGTTATTTAGCGTCAACTGCAACCTGCAACACCATACAGCAATCTTTTCTAAGTCGCTTTGCAACAGATACTGGTCTTCGGATGACCTTACTAGACGGTAAATTACAGCATCATCTGCGAACAACCTAAGAGAACTGCTCAGATTGTCACCCAGGTCATTTATATAAATCAGGAACAGCAGAGGTCCCAGGACGCTTCCCTGGGGAACACCTGATATCACTTCAGTTTTACTCGATGATTTGCCGTCTATTACTACGAACTGCAACCTTCCTGACAGGAAATCACGAATCCAGTCGCACAACTGAGACGATACCCCATAGGCCCGCAGCTTAGTTAGAAGTCGTTTGTGAGAACGGTGTCAAAAGCTTCTGTTTTGGTAAGGCAATGTTACCATTTTCGGATCTTCAACATCAAGTTCATACATACTCTACCGGTGTCAAAAGCTTCTGTTTTGGTAAGGCAATGTTACCATTTTCGGATCTTCAACATCAAGTTCATACATACTCTACCATCTACACTTTGATCTTGTCATAAAACAAATGTATGTCTTAAGAATCTTGGAACACTGGATGTCGGCATGTCATAATTAAAATAACTACCTAGCAGTCTCTATTCAGCAGTGCTATGAGCATGAACACACGCAAGAGGCGTGTTTTGTATATACAGTTTTCAGTATTTTTGTAGAAGAGATAGGGGATCCACTATTAGAATAAGAATTTAGAGCCGGCCGGAGTGGCCGTGCGGTTCAGGCGCTACAGTCTGGAGCCGAGCGACCGCTACGGTCGCAGGTTCGAATCCTGCCTCGGGCATGGATGTGTGTGATGTCCTTAGGTTAGTTAGGTTTAATTAGTTCTAAGTTCTAGGCGATTGATAACCTCAGAAGCATAGTGCTCAGAGCCATTTGAACCATTTAAGAATTTAGAAGAGCTTTGGAGGACTTAGCCGCGCTGGATTAGCCGAGCGGTCTCAGGCGCTACAGTCATAGACTGTGCGGCTGGTACCGGCGGAGGTTCGAGTCCTCTCTCGGGCATGGGTGTGTGTGTTTGTCCTTAGGATAATTTAGGTTAAGTAGTGTGTGAGCTTAGGGACTGATGACCTTAGCAGTTAAGTCCCATAAGATTTCACATACATTTGAACATTTGGAGGACTTAATATGAAATATGGCAGAAGCGACAGGTAACATTCCCTCAGAATTTCTAAAATCATTGGGGGAAGTGGCAACACAACGAATTTTCACGTTGGTGTGTAGAATGTATGACTTTCGCTCAGTGAACCGTCTCCAGTTGAAGGCTTGCATCAGTGCATTGTCCATCAACGAAAGCAGGCAGTTTCTAATCAAAGGCTATGTGTGCTGTACATAATCTGTTTAGACTGGTCACTGCCTTTTTAAGTTTCTGGGGTCAGTATTGGCCTTCGACCAAGGGGAAGAGCGTCGCGGGCTGTTTCCCCACGTGGCTCTGTTCGTTTGAAGAGTATTCGCCAATACTCCATGTTCGCTGTTCGGATACTGTTTTGTGAAGTCGAAGAATAAATTTTGTGCTGTATTCTGTTGGTGAGAGGAATACTTCCTTGTGTGACGGAAGCCTATGCTCTTGTGCAGATTCTGCAAAATATAAGGAACTGAGTGAGACCATTAGAATTTGTTTGCTGCGATGAAGATTAGTTTCTGTGGCGAGGTTAATTTGGCACCGCTTAGTTACCATCATTCGGAGAGTAGGAATCGGGCCGCGCGCTTGCACGCAGCCAAATAGGAGCTCCTACGTTGCTTATACATAACTCACTAAAAACTGGTTATAGCACCATACATTACTTTCTTTCACCATGTGATATTGTAAATTAGTATGTAACCTCTGATGAAGCATGAAGACTACTTTTTCTCTCAGTAACTGTTGCAAAGACGATGTTGCTTCTGCTTGTAAATCTAAATCTTGCAATTGTAAGTTCAAATATCCCTGCGGGACCGTACAGTTATTTTCTTGTGTTCAATGATGATACACTATTGGTTCTTTCATTTCTCTCGCTTTCATTTTACCACACATCTTGTAGTTCTTTGTATTCCGCCACTTGAGTGTGCTACGTTGCTTGTCTGCCATCTCATAATTTACGGGAGCTTCACGGCCCGCATGTACTTTGACGGAGCTGCCAGTAAGCAATATCAGTAATAAGTAAGTCTTCTCTCCATGATAGATCGATAGGCCACGTGTGATGCTGTGCCGACTGCTGTTTTTAAGACACTGCAATGAAATCTCACTTACTGTAACAACGTTACGCAGAAAGTAGAGCCAGGATTTAAACTTCGCTCTGATAATTAACGATTTTCACCGTATACCAAATCCATGTTTAGACAAATGAGGAGAGAGAGCCTCAGTGGGCTACGAGCAGACAGAAAACGCATGTACACTGTAATCCATTGCCTTTACAAACCAAGTAGGCCCATTTTCTCTTCGTTGCACTAAATCTATTAAACTTTCAAGTCAGATCGCGTTTCCAGATCGTTTCTCGAGGGCATTACAACTATACGTTTAGCATACTTTAAAAGCATCATAATCTGATTATGACTGCTTTTTGGAGTAGTAAGTGCTTTAAACACACACACACGCACACACACACACGCGTAACACACACACACACACAAACACACACAGAGAGGGAGAGAGAGAGAGAGAGAGAGAGAGAGAGAGAGAGAGAGAGAGAGATTCAGACACACACCCTTGTACCTATATTGTACAATCCTGGAAATTGAAATAAGAACACCGTGAATTCATTGTCCCAGGAAGGGGAAACTTTATTGACACATTCCTGGGGTCAGATACATCACATGATCACACTGACAGAACCACAGGCACATAGACACAGGCAACAGAGCATGCACAATGTCGGCACTAGTACAGTGTACATCCACCTTTCGCAGCAATGCAGGCTGCTATTCTCCCATGGAGACGATCGTACAGATGCTGGATGTAGTCCTGTGGAACGGCTTGCCATGCCATTTCCACCTGGCGCCTCAGTTGGATCAGCGTTCGTGCTGGACGTGCAGACCGCGTGAGACGACGCTTCATCCAGTCCCAAACATGCTCAATGGGGGACAGATCCGGAGATCTTGCTGGCCAGGGTAGTTGACTTACACCTTCTAGAGCACGTTGGGTGGCACGGGATACATGCGGACGTGCATTGTCCTGTTGGAACAGCAAGTTCCCTTGCCGGTCTAGGAATGGTAGAACGATGGGTTCGATGACGGTTTGGATGTACCGTGCACTATTCAGTGTCCCCTCGACGATCACCAGTGGTGTACGGCCAGTGTAGGAGATCGCTCTCCACACCATGATGCCGGGTGTTGGCCCTGTGTGCCTCGGTCGTATGCAGTCCTGATTGTGGCGCTCACCTGCACGGCGCCAAACACGCATACGACCATCATTGGCACCAAGGCAGAAGCGACTCTCATCGCTGAAGACGACACGTCTCCATTCGTCCCTCCATTCACGCCTGTCGCGACACCACTGGAGGCGGGCTGCACGATGTTGGGGCGTGAGCGGAAGACGGCCTAACGGTGTGCGGGACCGTAGCCCAGCTTCATGGAGACGGTTGCGAATGGTCCTCGCCGATACCCCAGGAGCAACAGTGTCCCTAATTTGCTGGGAAGTGGCGGTGCGGTCCCCTACGGCACTGCGTAGGATCCTACGGTCTTGGCGTGCATCCGTGCGTCGCTGCGGTCCGGTCCCAGGTCGACGGGCACGTGCACCTTCCGCCGACCACTGGCGACAACATCGATGTACTGTGGAGACCTCACGCCCCACGTGTTGAGCAATTCGGCGGTACGTCCACCCGGCCTCCCGCATGCCCACTATACGCCCTCGCTCAAAGTCCGTCAACTGCACATACGGTTCACGTCCACGCTGTCGCGGCATGCTACCAGAGTTAAAGACTGCGATGGAGCTCCGTATGCCACGGCAAACTGGCTGACACTGACGGCGGCGGTGCACAAATGCTGCGCAGCTAGCGCCATTCGACGGCCAACACCGCGGTTCCTGATGTGTCCGCTGTGCCGTGCGTGTGATCATTGCTTGTACAGCCCTCTCGCGGTGTCCGAAGCAAGTATGGTGGGTCTGACACACCGGTGTCAATGTGTTCTTTTTTCCATTTCCAGGAGTGTAAATTAAAAAAATTATTGCAGCTGCTGCTCTGCTAAATTCTCCACAGATGAGTGTATTTCTTCCTCCGATGAAGCAAGGAGAGCGAGAAAACAGCCTAGCACAGACATAGCGGGAATTCCTCAAATGGTTCAAATGGCTCTAAGCACTAGGGGACTTGACATCTGAAGTCATCAGTCCCCTAGATTTAGAACTACTTAAACCTAACAATCCTAAGGAGTTCACATACATCCATGCCCGAGGCAGTATTCGAACCTGCAACCGTAGCAGCAGCGCAGTTCCGGACTGAAGCGCCTAGAACCGCTCGGCCACAGCGGCCGGCGGAATTCCTCAGAGAAAGAACTCCACTAGTATGAAATATAGGCCCAGAGGGAAAAAATTTCTGAGATTATATCAATGGAGCACAGCTCTGAAAAGTTTATGGGTAAACTGAAAAAGAAGAGAATCGAAGTGTTTCACGTTTGGTGTGTTAGGAGGATGCTGAAAATTACCTGTCCTCTAAAGACAAGAAATGTGGAGGTCTTCTACAGAATCGCCGAGGAAGGAAATATGTGGAAAATGTAAATGATCATATAGCATTACTAGCCGCGAGATCCCGTTTGGGGTTGTTAGGGAGCGTGTCAAAAAATGGTTCAAATGGCTCTGAGCGCTATGGGACTCAACTGCTGAGGTCATTAACTTTTGCCAGAAATATTGCATTTCTAATGATAATCCATCCCAAAAACCATGAACGTAAAACTTTGCAAAAAATTTTGTCGTTGTCAAGAAAAAGTTTAACTTTGAATTACGTAACTTCAGTCAAATTACTTAAAGAATAACGTCAGCAACTTATTATGAAAGCCCACCATATATATGTGGAAAATGTAAATGATCATATAGCATTACTAGCTGCGAGATCCCGTTTGGGGTTGTTAGGGAGCGTGTCAAAAAATGGTTCAAATGGCTCTGAGCGCTATGGGACTCAACTGCTGAGGTCATTAGTCCCCTAGAACTTAGAACTACTTAAACCTAACTAACCTAAGGACATCACACACATCCATGCCCGAGGCAGGATTCGAATCTGCGACCGTAGCGGTCGTGCGGTTCCAGACTGTAGCGCCAGAACCGCTCGGCCACCAGCGGCCGGGAGGGAGCGTGTCACAAATCTTTCTATGTGACGCCACTTCGGCGACTAGCGAGTCTTTGTGGTGAAGGTGAGGCTAAATGATCTCTGTTTAGAAGGGAGACTATGATAGGCCATGTGTTGAAACATAAAGGAATAACTTCCATGGTACCATAAGGAGCCGTAGATGGAAAAAACTATAGGGTACGACAGAGATTGGAATATATTCAAGAAATAATTGTGCTACTCCGAGATGAGGAGTTTGTCACATCAGATGAGGTCTCAGAAAAAAAAAATCAATTACATGTTGAACAATACTGAAACGTCAAGAAATAATATTGAAATAAACATATCGGCCCCTTAACTTAACAACAGATTAAAAACAGTCCGGAAGCGTACCTTTAAAAAGGCACGCTCACGTACACTGATGAGGCATAACATTATGACCACCTGTTTAATAACTTGTTTGTCCGTCTTTGGAACGTAATGCATCACTAATTCGGCGTATCACGGATCCGACAGATTGTTAGTAGGTTTGTGGAGTTATGAGACATTAGATGTCAACGCACAGGTCAGTAATTCGCGTAAATAAATGGCCGCTGATTTGCGTACGCGGTGATGGCGCCCGATAGCGACCCAGATGGGATTTGCAGGAGGCGAGTTTGGTCGCCGAGACGTCAGCAAGAGTTCATTATAATGCTCCTCAAACCACTGTAGCACGGTTCTGGCTCCGGGACACGGACAGTTATGCTGCTGAAATACGATATCGTCGTCGGGAAAGACATCAAGCATGAAGGGATGCTGGTGGTTTGCAGCTGTCAGCGTGTCTTCTACACTCCTGGAAATGGAAAAAAGAACACATTGACACCGGTGTGTCAGACCCACCATACTTGCTCCGGACACTGCGAGAGGGCTTTACAAGCAATGATCACACGCGCGGCACAGCGGACACACCAAGAACCGCGGTGTTGGCCGTCGAATGGCGCTAGCTGCGCAGCATTTGTGCACCGCTCCCGTCAGTGTCAGCCAGTTTGCCGTGGCATGCGGAGCTCCATCGCAGTCTTTAACACTGGTAGCATGCCGCGACAGCGTGGACGTGAACCGTATGTGCAGTTGACGGACTTTGAGCGAGGGCGTATAGTGGGCATGCGGGAGGCCGGGTGGACGTACCGCCGAATTGCTCAACACGTGGGGCGTGAAGTCTCCACAGTACATCGATGTTGTCGCCAGTGGTCGGCGGAAGGTGCACGTGCCCGTCGACCTGGGACCGGACCGCAGCGACGCACAGATGCACGCCAAGACCGTAGGATCCTACGCAGTGCCGTAGGGGACCGCACCGCCACTTCCCAGCAAATTAGGGACACTGTTGCTCCTGTGGTATCGGCGAGGACCATTCGCAACCGTCTCCATGAAGCTGGGCTACGGTCCCGCACACCGTTAGGCCGTCTTCCGCTCACGCCCCAACATTGTGCAGCCCGCCTCCAGTGGTGTCGCGACAGGCGTGAATGGAGGGACGAATGGAGACGTGTCGTCTTCAGCGATGAGAGTCGCTTCTGCCTTGGTGCCAATGATGGTCGTATGCGTGTTTGGCGCCGTGCAGGTGAGCGCCACAATCAGGACTGCATACGACCGAGGCACACAGGACCAACACCCGGCATCATGGTGTGGGGAGCGATCTCCTACACTGGCCGTACACCACTGGTGATCGTCGAGGGGACACTGAATAGTGCACGGTACATCCAACCCGTCATCGAACCCATCGTTCTACCATTCCTAGACCGGCAAGGGAACTTGCTGTTCCAACAGGACAGTGCACGTCCGCATGTATCCCGTGCCACCCAACGTGCTCTAGAAGGTGTAAGTCAACTACCCTGGCCAGCAAGATCTCCGGATCTGTCCCCCATTGAGCATGTTTGGGACTGGACGAAGCGTCGTCTCACGCGGTCTGCACGTCCAGCACGAACGCTGGTCCAACTGAGGCGCCAGGTGGAAATGGCATGGCAAGCCGTTCCACAGGACTACATCCAGCATCTCTACGATCGTCTCCATGGGAGAATAGCAGCCTGCATTGCTGCGAAAGGTGGATATACATTGTACTAGTACCGACATTGTGCATGCTCTGTTGCGTGTGTCTGTGTGCCTGTGGTTCTGTCAGTGTGATCATGTGATGTATCTGACCCCAGGAATGTGTCAATAAAGTTTCCCCTTCCTGGGACAATGAATTCCCGGTGTTCTTATTTCAATTTCCAGGAGTGTATTATTACCACAGGTCCGATGCAAGCGCAGGAAAATGTCTCCCATAGCATAATACTGCTCACGCCAGTATCATGCTACATGCACGTTATGACGGCATTTGTGGTGCAAAAATGTGATTCACCCGAAGAGCCATTGATCGACGGTCGAATCCTGATAGTCCCGAGCCCACTGCAATCTTAATTGACGATGTCGTTGGGTTAACATGTGAACACATACGGCGGTCTGCTGCGGAGCTCCATATTCAACAATGTACGATGAACAGTGTGCTCCGAAACACTTGTGCATGCATCAGCACTGTGCTCTTTCGGCGGAAATTTCGGAAATTTGTGGTAAGATCTTATGGAACCAAACTGCTGAGGTCATCGGTCCCTAAGCTTACACACTACTTAAACTAACTTACGCTAAGGACGACACACGCGCCTATGCCCGAGGAAGGACTGGACCGTGACAAGACGCTTCGGGCCGCGCGGCTACCCCGCGAGGCCTTTCGGTGGAGAAGCCACACATCACCATCTGTACTCCCTTACAGAACAGACAAGTCTCCGAACCCCACGTTCTGTAAAGAGCCGTGGACGTCCAACCATTTATCGCCGAGCCATTTATCGCCAAATGGTAGTTTCGCTGTCACGAGAGTAGCACCTGAACATTCGACCAACTCCGCCGATTTCAAGATACTCGTCCACAGGCTCTACGTAATAATAATCTGCCCTTTTACAAAGTCGCTTATCTCAATGGATTTCTCCGTTTGCAACCCATATCTTGGCCAGCGTGATCCTCCGTCCATCTCTACTCAGCTTACATACTTTTGTTACCGCGTTACGTGCCCGTAAGGCTATCGGACGACATGAAGCGTCGTGGTGGGCAGTGGTCATAATGCTTTGGTCTTCCTCTTTAATTTCTGATTTCCGCTCCCCAACCTCCGACTTCCTTCCATTAAGAGACTCCTTCCCTTAGTGACCTACTTTGTTTTAATGAAGACCTCAAACTTTTGCAAAGTGAATGGTTTCTTATTCTTAAGGAATTACTACTCTTTACGAGGTGCATTCAAGTTCTAAGGCCTCCGATTTTTTTCCTCCGGACTGGAAAGAGATAGAAACATGCGCTTCGTTTTAAAATGAGGCCGCGTTCGCTGTCAATACGTCTCAGAGATGGCAGCACCGTACGGCAGATGGAATTTTACCGCCAGCGGCGAGAATGAGAACTGTTTTAAATACTTAAAATGGCGACGTTTTCCTTACTTGCACAGCGCGCAATCATTCGTTTTCTGAATTTGCGTGATGTAAAACCAATTGCAATACATCGACAGTTGAAGGAGACATGTGGTGATGGAGTTATGGATGTGTCGAAAGTGCGTTCGTGGGTGCGACAGTTTAATCAAGGCAGAACATCGTGTGACAACAAACCGAAACAACCTCGAGCTCGCACAAGCCGGTCTGACGACATGATCGAGAAAGTGGAGAGAATTGTTTTGGGGGATCGCCGAATGACTGTTGAACAGATCGCCTCCAGAGTTGGCATTTCTGTAGGTTCTGTGCACACAGTCCTGCATGACGACCTGAAAATGCGAAAAGTGTCATCCAGGTGGGTGCCACGAATGCTGACGGATGACCACATGGCTGCCCGTGTGGCATGTTGCCAAGCAATGTTGACGTGCAACGACAGCATGAATGGGACTTTCTTTTCGTCGGTTGTGACAATGGATGAGACGTGGATGCCATTTTTCAATCCAGAAACAAAACGCCAGTCAGTTCAATGGAAGCACACAGATTCACCGCCACTAAAAAAATTTCGGGTAACTGCCAGTGCTGAAAAAATGATGGTGTCCATGTTCTGGGACAGCGAGGGCGTAATCCTTACCCATTGCGTTTCAAAGGGCACTACGGTAACAGGTGCATCCTACGAAAATGTTTTGAAGAACAAATTCCTTCCTGCACTGCAACAAAAACGTCCGGGAAGGGCTGCACGTGTGCTGTTTCACCAAGACAACGCACCCGCACGCAGAGCTAACGTTACGCAACAGTTTCTTCGTGATAGCAACTTTGAAGTGATTCCTCATGCTCCCTACTCACCTGACCTGGCTCCTAGTGACTTTTGGCTTTTTCCAACAATGAAAGACACTCTCCGTGGCCGCACGTTCACCAGCCGTGCTGCTATTGCCTCAACGATTTTCCAGTGGTCAAAACAGACTCCTAAAGAAGCCTTTGCCGCTGCCATGGAATCATGGCGTCAGCGTTGTGAAAAATGTGTACGTCTGCAGGGCGATTACGTCGAGAAGTAACGCCAGTTTCATCGATTTCGGGTGAGTAGTTAATTAGAAAAAAAATCGGAGGCCTTAGAACTTGAATGCACCTCGTATTTCTAATTGCTCATTATTATTCCGTAACAGCAGTAAAACTTGTATTTTTCCAAAGCGGGATACGACTTCATTAAAACAAAATAAATAGCTAGAGGAGCTAGTAATGGAAGGAAGTCGTGGTGAGGGGGAGAGAGAGCTGGGAGAATTCAAAAATTCAAGAAGAAGAGCAAAGCGCATATGTGAGTGTGTCCATCTAAAGGAGTGCTTTCAACTGTTTGAAATCTGCTTTTGATTTATGGGGCCGAAGCATTTATTTTAGTATTATTAACACATGGCTAGAGGAGCGAACCAATCATACATTTTGTTAGTTTGGCAGCTCCAGAACGTGATGAAATGGACGGCCGAATGAAGTGAAGTTCAAAATGACAATTTTGATCAGTTGGTGAACGAGGCCAGTGTTTTTGGCTCTATAATGAAATTTATTCTACTATCTTATGATTTCAACATAAGGATGCAGAAAATAGTTGAGGAAGAATGGGCGGAGGATTGGTGCCTTTCAATATTGTATAAGGGCAATGCAATCTGTAACTATAAACTCCCCCTGGTTTCGAAAGTTTCAGGTGTGCAAAATGTTGATAAATACTCTGATATGAAACAGTACCAGTCAAGGTTCCATACCTTCTCACTTACACCAGAATTATCTTTTCGGCGACTGTCTGAAGAAAGAAGGTGTATATCATGTTTTCTTTCCTGTAATTAGGTATGCAACAAAACAGCTTATTTCAGAACCTTGTGAAAAAGATGAAGGTACCATTTGCAACAACTGCTCCCGTAATATTATATCATAAAGATATTCAAAAACGTAAAGCAGTTTTTATTTTATTCTGAACAGTAAAGTATGCCTTTGAAATATGGCGTGCTGTCCAGGTTTAAACTCCCTAATTTGTTGAGTCCTTGGTTGTATACTGTTTTGTCCTCAGCTGATAGACTATCAAGGTTCTTTAGGCGTAAATTTTGTGCCAATTTGGATATTGTAAAATAAACTTAAATCTGTGTTAAAACTTGTTATATTGTAAGTTCTGTGTATACAGAGTGAACGTGAACTCCACCGACAAAATGTGGGAGGTTTTTCACGGATTTTTTTCTGAGTAATTCAGCTAGATCATTACAGAGTAATAATATAATCATAATTTATTCGGTTCATCACCCCGTTAGCTTTGTTTCTGTGGAAAATGCCAGTGTAACAGTGAAAAAGTAGGCAATATGCAGTCATAAAAACGTACAACACAAAACGCAAAGTAACACAATATCCCTCACATAGATACAGAAGAAGTGTCGAGTGGCTGCCGTAGCTGTGGGAATAGCTCAGCGTAGCGTCGTTGCATCGTTTCTTTATTGCTTTAAGTCAACCCGTGCTCGAAGTGCATTACGTCCATCGCTTCATCAGCAAATCTATTCATAATGCTGTGTTTCCGTGTTGATGTAGAGCTAACGCTACCGAAAAAAATATTGAAATTCAATACGTCTTTAATTAAGGAGATAGAAATGCAGTTTTTGTAGATAATTATTCATAAGGCAATGAAAAACATAACAACACTTTCTTTTGTTCCACGATTGTAAACATGGTGTTATTGTTGGCTTAACGGAAATGCGTGCTAAAGTGTTACTGGAAAACAGAGACTGTGAGTGAGGTATGATGATGTTGGAGGGCTGAATTTGGAACACCATCACTACCAAGGGAAACAATTGCAAGAATCTGAGATAAGTTTGACATCAGAGGAACAGTACAAGATTTGAAGAAGGGACATTGCGGAATAAAGAGATGTTCAGCAGACAATGAAAGGGTTGATGCAGTGGTCCAGGCATACACACAATTCCGAATAAATGTGCAAGGTAATGCTCTCATGAGACAGGGACCTGCAAATGCAGTATTCATAGAGTTCAGTGGGCTCAGAAATTGAGCCTTACTTTCCAAGACTTTTCCATGTTTTTCATAAGGATGATCCCAATAGGTGAAGTGAATTTTGTGAGTGGTTCGTTAACAGATGCGAAGAAGAGCAACATTTCCATGATCTAATTCTTTGGTCAGATGAAGTGACATTTAAACTTAATGGAACAATTAATTACCATAACTGCGTATACTGTGCCAGTGAGAACCCATACGCAACAGAAGAAAGACATGTTACTCTACAAAGAGTATGAGTCTATCGTGGTCTGTGTTCTGGAAGGTTAATTGGGCCGTATTACTTTGAAAACACTGTCACAGGTGACTCTTACTTCGAAATGTTGGATATGACAACTCCTGGTCTTAATGACTTTTTTAAAAAGGAAGATTATTGCTTTCAGCAGGGTGGTGCACCACATTACTTTCACATTGATGTGAGGGTATTTGTCAGTTGTACATTCCCTGCAAGATGGACAGGACAAAGAGGGAGTGTGGAGTTTCCAGCTTGATCCCCTGATTTAACTCCTCTAGACTTCTGTCTGTGGGTTACTCTCAAGAACGCAGTTTACACTGCAAGACCACAAACACTGGATGATGTTAGAGGGCAAATTGAGGAGGCCTGTGATGCTATTTCATTAGGAACAATACAGTTGGCATGTCGTTCTGTTCTTAGTCGATGGTGTATTGTGGCTGAAGGAAGCGATTTTGAATATTTACGACCTTCAGTTGGACCTTAAGGTACACCAAAAACATTGTATCGGTACTGTATTTCTATCTCTTTTAATGAAAGAGATATTCAGTTTCAAAGAGTGTATACATTTTGGGACACCCTGTATATCCAACTGTGCAATAATGATTGCAAGCGCGAGGGCGAAGAGTATAGTTGTTGTCAACATCAAGTCCGTGAGTGAATGGTACAAGTTTGTTAACAAACAAGACACACAGCACATACAGTTGAGATTTGAACTCTTGTGCAGATATTTACAGTACATTACAGATACAAAGATAAATGGTGGTAAGAAATGAAAGTGCAATTACTCTGCAACTAAGCACCGGAGGCCATGGATTCCTCACACCTAAGTACTCAGAAATTATCTCTGAACAACTTCTGAAATTTCGTCGTTTGATTTCAGGTTCACCCTGTAGATGTTTTTTATGTTTGTACCAGGTGTGTCAATTCTACTTGCAGCCAGCCTGCGGAGACACAACACTACATGTGCGCTGTAGCACAGTGGTTAAAGAGGACCAACTTGGGCTGGCAAGCTTCACGGGGTCCGTTTAACCTGCTGCATCTGACAACAGGCTGCACTGTCAGTCCAACGTGAGTAGCTACATGAACAAACCTAAATTTAAACTAACTGTGGAGAAATTATGAACTGGGGGTAATATATATCAGTCACGAAACAGGACTCAAGTCCAACAAGGGAAAAGTTTTCGTGTGTTTATGAGGCAGCTCCGAATTAATCGGTAGATGTCCCGCCACGCAAACTGTGTAAAAAGCTACAATACTCAGTCTGGAACCTCGAATATATTACGACACGTTTGTAAATATTACCAGCATAAATGTTTTGTAAGAGAACAAAGACACAGAGGCTGAGATATGTGTCGAAATGCGGACTAATGACTTGATTCCATTCAGCACTCTGCAGGCTTTCTAAACTGAAGCGAGCTTAGTATGAAAGAAAAGCTTCTTCTTTTAAACATATACTTAGGTTAACATAATACGTATGAAAAACAAATTTCGTGTTTGCTAAAATGCATTTGGGGAACTTTAAATGAACTTTTTTTGGCTGCTTAGAATAAATTCAACTAAACAGCAATACACATCCTGAACAAAAGTAATTAATATCGGTATAACTGGGTCATATTTCGCTGAATCACACTGAGGTTACAGAAACTACACATCCAAAACCTCATTTGAGGCGGCGTTGCAGTATAATAGACATAATCGTCTTGGGGTTGAAGCTCTTTTTTTTCCGTGCTTGCTTTAACAAAATAGTTCAAATGGCTCTGCGCACTATGGGACTTAACTTCTGGGTCATCAGTCTCCTAGAACTTAGAACTACTTAAACCTAACTAACCTAAGGACATCACACACATCCATGCCCGAGGCAGGATTCGAACCTGCGACCGTAGCAGTCTCGCGGTTCCAGACTGTAGCGCCTAGAACCGCACGGCCACTCCGGCCGGTTGCTTTAACAATATGTATGTTTTTGGATAGGGTCCGCCTTTAGCAAAACACAGTTTTGTTTTTTAAGCCAAACATGTTTCATTGCAGTTGCAGCATCTTCAGTGGGCTTTTATTTTTCATCTTTTTACCACATGGTGTGGTTTTTCTGATGTGTTGTGTTTCTACGGTGACTGTTTTGTTCCACAGTTTGTCATCTGCAACCATTTATACATTTCCTTTTTCTTCATCTTCATCACACTATAATTGAGTTCAAATGGTTCAAATGGCTCAGAGCACTGTGGGACTTAACATCTGAGGTCATCAGTCCCCTAGAACTTAGAACTACTTAAACCTAACTAACCTAAGGACATCACACACATCCATGCCCGAGGCAGGATTCGAACCTGCGACCGTAGCGGTCGCGCGGTTCCAGACTGAAGCGCCTAGAACCGCTCGGCCACACCGGCCGGCTATAATTGAGTTGCCACTGTCAGTGTCACTATGTTTGACAGCGATGAAGATGAAGAAAAAGGAAATGTCTACGTGGTTGCAGATGACAAACTGTGGAACAAAACAGTCACTGTAGAAACACAACACATCAGAAAAACCACACCATCTGGTAAAAAGATGAAAAATAAAAGCCCACTGAAGATGCTGCAACTGCAGTCAAACATGTTTGGCTTAAAAAACAAAACTGTGTTTTCTAAAGACGGACCCCATCCAAAAATATACATACCAAATAATGCCCCATTTTTTTTTCTCCGAAATAAAAAATATTAGAAATGTGACACTTTAGCTGCGAGTTATTTGAAGTGTCCCGCGTGTGTACGCAAAGTTTCAATTTCCTCCGACAGAGAGCGGTGGTGTAGGAATGTTCTAAAATGGCGTCTGCAGGTGACATCCGTCATAAACAACGTGCAGTGATTGAATTTCTCGTAGCAGAGGAAGAAACCGTGGGCAATATTCATAAACGCTTGTGCAAAGTCTACGGAACATCTGCAGTCGATAGGAGTACTGTTGGTCGCTGGGCACAGAGGGTGAAAGCATCAGAGGGCGGTGCTGCGGAGCTCCGAGATTTGCCGCGGTCGGGAAGGCCTCCCACGGCTGTCACGCCTGACATGTTGCAGCGGGCTGATGTTCTCATTCGACAGGATCGACGCATTACGACTCGACAATTGGCACTGGAGTTGTCAGTAAGCAAAGGAAGTGTGGATGTGATTATCAATCAGCTTGGATACTCAAAAGTGTGTGCATGATAACGCTCGTCCTCACACAAGTTTGAGGACTTGTGAACACATCGCGAAACTGGGTTGGATAGTGTTACCCCATCCACCCTACAGCCCCGATTTGGCTCCTTCAGACTTTCACTTGTTTGGGCCAATGAAGAATTTCATTCGTGGAAGACGTTTTGCCGATGACGAAGAAGTGATTCACGAAGTGACAACGTGGCTCCGTAGGCAGAGTACAGATTTTTACCGGCAGGGAATACACGCTCTTGTGTCTCGCTGGAAAAAGGCCGTCGAACTTGAAGGAGATTATGTGGAAAAATAAAGCAAGTAGACAAAACATCAGTCTTTCACATATGTAAATTTGATTGTTGTGGAATAAATACTTCTGGAGAAAAAAAATATGGGGCATTATTTACTGGGCAACCCTCGTACAATAGACATCTTCAGGTTTTTAGTGCAGGGCATCTCGACTTCCAGAGCTGGGTTTGCTTACAACAGAAATACACTCCTGGAAATGGAAAAAAAAACACATTGACAGCGGTGTGTCAGACCCACCATACTTGCTCCGGACACTGCGAGAGGGCTGTACAAGCAATGATCACACGCACGGCACAGCGGACACACCAGGAACCGCGGTGTTGGCCGTCGAATGGCGCTAGCTGCGCAGCATTTGTGCACCGCCGCCGTCAGTGTCAGCCAGTTTGCCGTGGCATACGAAGCTCCATCGCAGTCTTTAACACTGCTAGCATGCCGCGACAGCGTGGACGTGAACCGTATGTGCAGTTGACGGACTTTGAGCGAGGGCGTATAGTGGGCATGCGGGAGGCCGGGTGGACGTACCGCCGAATTGCTCAACACGTGGGGCGTGAGGTCTCCACAGTACATCGATGTTGTCGCCAGTGGTCGGCGGAAGGTGCACGTGCCCGTCGACCTGGGACCGGACCGCAGCGACGCACGGATGCACGCCAAGACCGTAGGATCCTACGCAGTGCCGTAGGGGACCGCACCGCCACTTCCCAGCAAATTAGGGACACTGTTGCTCCTGGGGTATCGGCGAGGACCATTCGCAACCGTCTCCATGAAGCTGGGCTACGGTCCCGCACACCGTTAGGCCGTCTTCCGCTCACGCCCCAACATCGTGCAGCCCGCCTCCAGTGGTGTCGCGACAGGCGTGAATGGAGGGACGAATGGAGACGTGTCGTCTTCAGCGATGAGAGTCGCTTCTGCCTTGGTGCCAATGATGGTCGTATGCGTGTTTGGCGCCGTGCAGGTGAACGCCACAATCAGGACTGCATACGACCGAGGCACACAGGGCCAACACCCGGCATCATGGTGTGGGGAGCGATCTCCTACACTGGCCGTACACCACTGGTGATTGTCGAGGGGACACTGAATAGTGCACGGTACATCCAAACCGTCATCGAACCCATCGTTCTACCATTCCTAGACCGGCAAGGGAACTTGCTGTTCCAACAGGACAATGCACGTCCGCATGTATCCCGTGCCACCCAACGTGCTCTAGAAGGTGTAAGTCAACTACCCTGGCCAGCAAGATCTCCGGATCTGTCCCCCATTGAGCATGTTTGGGACTGGATGAAGCGTCGTCTCACGCGGTCTGCACGTCCAGCACGAACGCTGGTCCAACTGAGGCGCCAGGTGGAAATGGCATGGCAAGCCGTTCCACAGGACTACATCCAGCATCTCTACGATCGTCTCCATGGGAGAATAGCAGCCTGCATTGCTGCGAAAGGTGGATATACACTGTACTAGTGCCGACATTGTGCATGCTCTGTTGCCTGTGTCTATGTGCCTGTGGTTCTGTCAGTGTGATCATGTGATGTATCTGACCCCAGGAATGTGTCAATAAAGTTTCCCCTTCCTGGGACAATGAATTCACGGTGTTCTTATTTCAATTTCCAGGAGTGTATGTATTAGAAGTGACCTGATGATGGTTCGAATTGAGAGTAGTCACACTAGTCGAAACTGAGTTTAGTTGGAAAGAAGACTTCATATTGAAATCAATAAGCGGGAAATACGTCGAAAGGGAACAAGAGGACGAATAAAATCCACCATTTTCTGGCCTACAATGACCAAAATTAATATGTATTGCACTGAGCCTTGCTTGTGATAATCGGGTAAAAATGGCTTTCCATCTAATTCCAAATCCTACTCATAACATTACAATGAAAGCGTACAGAATAGACTGTAACGCAGCATATCACAGCGGGAAGACGGGTAAGACAACAAGACTTCTGTAGCCTTCTTGGGTTTGGCAGTAAAGCAGCCTGCACGTTCTCTCTGATAACGAGAGGCAGCTTGCCTGCCTGGCTGCAGGTATGCATGGACAGGTTAAAAGCGAAATGTGTACACCTCTGGTTGTTGGCAGCTGTTGGCAGCACGGCTCAACAAAACCGTACTCAGTTCTTTTAAAAAATGAAATAGTCCACTCTTAATACCGTGGCACAAAGTAAAAGTAATTTGCGAGGTATGGACACGGACAGAGTAAAAATGTCCGTCTTTCGGGACGTTGGACAGCGGCTGGAGAGGTGACGGAGAACCACGTAAAACTTTGGCGTGCGGCCGAGCGGCCCCGGTAAATGGCGACCACTTCCCTCGGCGTTGAGTGTACGAGTGAGCAGAAGACAGATTATGGAGTAAATTGAATTTCGATCGTTTCCCGGCAGTCCCGTATATTCGAATATAGCTTAGCCCGGGCCGCAAGGCGCGCCGGCGTGTTTGGCGGGGATGGCAGGCGCAGGAACTCCCCCCCTCCCCTCCCCCCGTCAACCACCTCCACCACCAACACCACCACCCTTGCACTCCTCACCCAGCTGAAACGACGCGCCGGCCCGATCGCTTTCAGCGCAGTGGATAAACCGCACCGACAGCGCTACTCATTTTCAGCTGGAGCTCTCCCGCAATGCAGCACAGACTCGAATACCTGTGTGAAATCCTATGGGACTTAACTGCTAAGGTCATCACTCCCTAAGCTTACACACTACTTAACCTAAATTATCCTAATGACAAACACACACACCCATGCCCGAGGGAGGACTCGAATCTCCGCCGGGACTAGCCACGCAGTCCATGACTGCAGCGCCTTAGACCGCTCGCTCAAATACCTGACAAGGGAAATTCTTTCCTCTTAATAATTAATGCCTTAACACTGGGTCGAATGATAATTTTACCTTACCGGCGAAATTGGGGCCTTAAGGCTCTGCGTTAAATTTAAACAGGCACCTGTCTATAATTTTTTTCTTTATATGTAACGATATAGAGTCACTAAAAATATAGTTTCGATAACGGAAATCAGAAATTGCTTCTTTAAGTTGGTATGGTGCGATAGAATTATGATAACTATTCGTTCGAAAAGTTATATCGAGAACTTAAGATACTCAGAAGAATGACTGGTAATATGCCTACGTAAAATCGAAAGAATATGGTGTATTTTACGCACCTCATTCCGAGCGGCGTAGTGTAGTAGTTAGCACAATGGACTCGCATTCGGAAGGACGACGGTTCAAAACCGCGTCCGGCCATCGTGATTTAGGTTTTCTGTGATTTCCCCAACTCCCTTAACGCAAATGTCGGGGTGCTTCTTTCGACAGGCCACGGCCGCTTTCCATCTCTATCCTTCCCTCATCACCGAGCGAGGTGGCGCAGTGGTCAGCACACTGGACTCTCATTCGAGAGGACGACGGTTCAATCCCGCGTCCGGCCCTCCTGATTTAGGTTTTCCGTGATTTCCCTAAATCGCTCCAGGCTCCTTTGAAATCCTTCCCCGTTCTTCCCTAATCCGATGAGACTTATGACCTCGCAGTTTGGTCTCTCCCCCCAGTAAAACTCAAACTTCCCTCATCCGAGCTTGTGCTCCGTCCATCATGACCTCGTTATCGATGTGACGTTAAACTCTAATATCCTCCTCCTCTTCCTTCACATTCCTCTTCAAGCGGACGACCTGTAGATGTTATGCACTTTAAAATACGAAAGACGCTTGAAAATTGAAACGGGTTAATCGAAACCAACAAAGCAAAATTGGCTCTGTTCACTATGGGACTTAACGTCTACTTAAACCTAACTAACCTAAGGACATCACACACATCCATGCCCGAGGCAGGATTCGAACTTGCGATCGTAGCGGTGGCGCTGTTCCAGACTGAAGCGCCTAGAACCGCTCGGCCACACCGGCCGGCCAAAGCAAAATATTTGCTGATAAGATACAATGAGCTGTAAGATCTGGTCACTGAAACATACAGCTTTAAAGGATAAAATTGTTAAATATTTCTGGAAGAAACAGTGAAAGCACAACGTGATGTAAATAACAAGACTGATAAGAGAAATACGTGCGGAACCTCAACTGAACGCGACTTCGTTATCGAAGTGGGTTAGTTCCGTCGCGTCAAAACCGACAGAGGACGGCTGTTTACGCACTCACCTATGGCGTGGCTGCTAGGCAGCACACAACGTAAACATTCTGTTATTACCACCGTAAGATTTCAAATAGGGAATCCTTAGTACGAAAATCTGTCATGAAGAAAGCACTGCCATACGGCTACGAATGACCCACGATTGCAGAAATAGTCATTTAGTTTCGTGAAAACATCAATTTAAAACAGACATCCAAGGCTTTGAATATGATTTCGTGTCTCGAACTGTTTATCTAAATTCGTATGCTAAGGAAACATGTTTAAGAATCTTGAAACGCACCGAAGAATCGTCCAACTTTATACTGGGGAGGGAACCATGCAAATAATGACCAGTGTAGCACAACTGACAGCTAAGAGCAGGTTTAGGCGCTGCAGTCCAAAACCGCGCGACTGCTACGGTCGCAGGTTCGAATCCTGCCTCGGGCATGGATGTGTGTGATGTCCTTAGGTTAGTTAGGTTTAAGTAGTTCTAAGTTCTAGGGGACTGATGACCTCAGATGTTAAGTCCCATAGTGCTCAGAGCCATTTGAACCATTTGAAGCTAAGAGCAAGGCACCTCCAATGAAGTCAACAGAGGTAACAACCAGCGGGACAATCACAGGCAGGAGCACACTGTTACGGCGAGCCAGCCGATCGAGATAAACAATGCATACCAATAACCAGCTCAACATGACAGATCACAGGAACGCGAACTGATAAAGGGAGACTGGAATAACAATGGCTGAACACAGATAGCAAGATATACAACGGCCACACTTAATGACTGCTTTACGAAGCAACATCGCAACTGAAACCAACGATTCTCAAGAACCAAGCGAGAAGTCTGATACAGGTTTTATGGAATTGAAGGCTATACACACAGCTGGTTTGAATCATACTTAACGAACAGAAAGCAAAAAGTTGTTTTGAATAATACAAATAACGTTGGGAGAGTGGTAAAGTCTAGTGAATGGGGAGTTACCACAGAGGGAGTCCCACAGGGTTCAATTTTAGGTCCTCTGCTGTTACTTGTTGATGTGAATGGTGTCCGACGTAACGTTCAACAAGCAGAACTAGTTCTTTTTGCAGATGAGACGAGTGTTATAATAAATCCCATTCCAGAAAAAGCAGCTGAAGATATTGTTAAGGGTGTCTTTCAAAGAATGATTAAGTGGTTCTCAGACAAACGCCTCTCCCTTACTTTTGAAAAAACTCACTATATCCAGTTCTGTACACCGAATAGTGCCATACCGACCATTCATGTAGCATATAAACAGGGCTCAGTTAAGAGAGTAGATTCCTCCAAATTTTTGGGTGTTCATATTGATGACAACTTGAACTGGAAGACACATATTACTGAGCTTCTCAAACAACTAAGCTCAGCCGGCCGGGGCGGCCGAGCGGTTCTAGGTGCTACAGTCTGGAACCGCGCGACCGCTACGGTCGCAGGTTGGAATCCTGCCTCGGGCATGGTTGTGTGTGATGTCATTAGGTTAGTTAGGTTTAAGTAGTTCTAAGTTCTAGGGGACTGATGACCTCAGTAGTTAAGTCCCATAGTGCTCAGAGCCATTTGAACCATTTGAACTAAGCTCAGCTTCTTTCGCTCTTCGTATAATCGCCAGTCTTGGTAATAAACAGATCAGCCTCTTAACGTACTTTGCATATTTCCACTCAGTAATGTCTCATGGAATAGTTTTCTGGGGTAACTCACCACTTATACATGAAGTATTCATTGCACAAAAGAGAGTAGTGAGAATAATTATTGGTGTTCACCCAAGGACGTCATGTAGGCACCTATTCAAGGAGTTAGGTATTTTAACTGCACCATCAGAGTACATAATTCGCTAATGAAATTCGTTATAAATAATCCATCTCAATTCGCGAAGAACAGTGATGTTCATACGTACAACACTAGAGGAAAAAATGATCTTTCCTATTCATTACTGAAGCTGCCAGTTGCTCAAAAAGGAGTACACTATTCAGCAACAAAAATCTTTGTTCATTTGCCCAACAACGTAAAGTGTCTGGCAGGTAGCAGATCAAGTTTTAACTCTAGCTTAAAATCATTTCTTATGGACTACTCCTTCTATTCCATGGACGAGTTTCTGTTTGAGAACTGGTAAAAAAACAATTGTACCTCTGAATGTAGCTGCATGTGTAGAACTAAAAATTTCAGCAATATATATATATATATATATATATATATATATATATATATATATATATATATATTGTAATCTGACTTGTTCCATATCATATCGATTAAATAATCGTGGAAATGATCTACGGAACATGACATAACTAAACTCAAAAGGAAAGACATTTCAGTCTACCTGTTGAAATACAACCAGACATGATGCGAAATAAGACTGCACCATATGGCACGGCGCCACAAGTAAACAATGAGAAGTGGAACACAAACACGTATTTCAATGTAGACCACAGTACAGCAGCCGTAAATAATAGAAATATTCCGTCATATACAGCTCCGAAGCACTGCTCATGTATGACTGTCAACGCCGTACATTTGGTGTTTGCAGCTCAGCAGACTATAAAACAGAGTGCCCACAGTTCAATGGTGCCAATCTAGGACTCGTCCCACGACAAACCAGGTTAACTAAGGACTGGCGGTGACCCCACAATATTCGCCGCAAAAATTATGCAGAGGCAAATTATGGATGCCAGCCAAGCTGTATGAACCGTGGAAACAATGACCAACGACACAGTACCAAAGTGTAGCACAACTGAGAGTCAAGATCAGGGCACCTCCAGTGAAGTCAGCAGGGGTACCAACTAGCAGAACAGTCATAGGCAGGAACAAATTGTTGCGGGGAGCCAGCAGATGGAGACGAACGACGCAAATCAACAACCGCTCCAACATAGCAGATCACAGGAACACGGTCAGATAAAGGGAGATCAGAATAAAACGTAAGGAATGGCTGAATACAGCAAGATATTCAATGGCCACAGTTAATGACTCCTTCACGAAGCAGCATCACAATTGAAACCAACAAGTCCCAAGAACGAACCGAGAACCTTGACACTGAAACGGAGAAACATTCAACGAAAACCAACAAAACCAGACGCAGAACGCATAAAAAAATCTGAAGAGGCGGTACAGGACTTGAAAGGAAAACTAAACAGATCAGGAAAATATTGAGAAAAGAACGTTTCACACCTCATCAACAACGACATAGAAAATCACAGATGTCCCAAGGAGGCGCGAATGTCTAAATAGAAAATGAAAGACGAGATCCAATGAAACCAGTGCTAATCACGAACTCTGAGCCGGCTGTGAACATTAGACGTTGGGTAGATGAACCCGAGGAACGTGCTAACACGTAGACAGAATGAGGCATTATGATAAAATAATAACAGTAAATAGAAACCGAATACAATCGAAGATGAAAATAAGAAGCTTCAGACAATACAAATGTGAATTAGATGTTGACATCGTCGTAGTACAGGAAGTAGTCACATATAACCGGGAGTGACGTAATTACCAACATAAGGAGTGAAGGCGAAACAGTTCTTCTATATGTAGTTATATGTAGACAAAGTATTTAATATAAGAACACAAACACTACTCGAATCAGGAAGAGGAATAGCCATAAGAACTTAGGATCCTTTAGTCATTAACATTTGCGGTCCCAAAATGTTCAAATGTGTGTGAAATCTTAGGGGACTTAACCGCTAAGGTCATCAGTCCCTAAGCTTACACACTACTTACCCTAAATAATCCTAAGGACAAACACACACACCCATGCCCGAGGGAGGACTCGAACCTCCGCCGGGACCAGCTGCAAAGTCCATGACTGCAGCCCCCTAGACCGCTCGGCTAATCCCGCGCGCTTGCAGTCCCACGTCGCAGGCAGAGGAGCGAATTTTTCAAATCAAAAGTGAAAATTTATTTGCGCGATCTTACAGCAAAATTATCATCGGAGGCGATGTGAATTGTATATTAAACAACTTGGATGAAAGACTCAATTTTAATTTTTGCCAAGAACTCCAGTCATTAATAGACGGATTCAAATTAGGGATATCTGGATATCCGTTCATTCCAACACCACCTCTTTCTTTTATATCATCAACACCACTTCGTCCGCCCCCGGTAGCTTAATGGTCAGCGTGACGGGACGGTCAATCCTCTGGGCCCGGGTTCGATTCCGAGCTGGGTCGGGGAATTTTCTCCGCCCAGGGACTAGGTGTTGTGTTGTCATCATCATCCTATCATCCTCATCGACTGCAGGTCGCCGAAATGCCGTCAAATTGAAGTCCGGTACCCGGCGAACGGTCTGCCCGACGCGGGGCCCTAGCCATACGATTAAATTTTAAAAAATCAACACCACTAAAAGCAGAACAGACAGAATGTATATAAACAACGATGCCAAACATTATGTCATGGACAAAGAAACATGACCAATCAGTTTACCCCATCATACCAAGACCTGTACAACACAAAACGTTTCCAGGGAGTGAAGTGAGGCAGATAAACGCAGACCTCCTAACCACCCAAAAATCCAGGCAATGGTTGAAAACCTCTGGAAAAAAAGTCTGCGCATGCAACGAAAATATACAAAACTAGTGACTTGCTGGACGCAATATACCAAACAACGAATGAAAAAATGTCTCATTCAGTTTGAGAAGGGCTTGTTGGCGGAATAAAACACTAGAATATTATCTCACGCTTCTACAGGAGTTTCATAACAACACAGAGCGTTTACCAACCAACATATCAAGAATTAAGCACATTACATCAAAAACTGCCACCGTTACCAGGCAATCTATAGAGGGCGCCAGAATCAGATCACGCAGCCGAAGTGATACAACGAATGAAACTCAATATACCACATCGCAAGGGAAACGAGAAGGACCAAACAAAAGAAAATCTAGAAGTTAGCAGACGACTGACGCAATATGTATGACACATAAAATTCGATTAAAGCCTACATCGTAAAACATCTCACCAATATGTGCCCCAAAACCGGAGCAAATAAGAACACCCAAGAAACATTTTTATCAGACAAAATCAGCATGAATCGGAAAGTAATAGAAGCAATATTAGAAAGAATAACGCCATTGAAATTGCAAACAATAATTAAGTATTCAGCGAAACAGAAAGCAGCAGATTTGCGTGGGGTCTGAGCTCGTCCCATAAATGTTCTTTCATGGTGGAAATTAACAGAAGCACGCGCCGTTTGTGGATGAGAATTTCCGTCTTGAAGGATGGCACCAGGGTACAATCTGATGAGACGTAACACGCGGGGACGCTGCAGGTCTGTGACACACCTACGGGCCGTCAAATTTCCCTGAAAAGCTATCAGACGTGCCCTGAAAAGACATCGGATGGCTCCCCATGACATGTCCAGAGGTGTAACCTGTCTGTCTTTGTAAAATGAGACCTGAATGAGCCCATTCCTACCGTTTCAAGTTCTGGTTATCTAGTTTCACGGTAGAAGGTGGCTTTCTCCGTATTCCTACACTGTGTTCTTTAAATATGTGATCCAACACTCGTAAGTTATGTACCCCGTCAGATCTGAAAAAATAGTAATACACCTGAAAAAACAGTAACATGGTAAGAAGAGTAATGCACTCTGGTAGCCATTCTAAGCGTCATAGGTCACTGTAATTACGACCATTTACATACCCGCTGATGGTATGTTTGTGTTCAATATAGCATCTCACATCAAACCATTCCTTTCAGGTACTTAACTTTTTCGTCATTCGATGTAAAACACCATCTGCTAAAATACCACCGAAACAGCGACTGGTAACAGTTAACTTGTTGTTTCATACTACTCTAAATCAATCATCAAGAATAATTAAGAAATTTCCAGACTGCAAGATGTAACTGCAAAATTTTGTGTGCATTATGAGTATGAATTTATTGACATAAAAGTTTTCTCAGACTTCAAGAAGAATATAATAATTGCAATCCCAAATAAATCAGGTGCTGACAGATGTGAAAATCACCGAACAATCAGTTTAATAAGTCTCGGATGCAAAATACTAACGCGAATTCCTTACAGACGAATGGAAAAACTGGTAAAAGCCGACCTCGGGGAAGATCAGTTTGGATTCCGTAGAAATATTGGAATACGTGAGGCAATAACGACCCTACAACTTATCTTAGAAGCTAGATTAAGGAAAGGCAAACTTGCGTTTCTAGCATTTGTAGACTTAGAGAAAGCTTTTGACAATGTTGACTGGAATACTCTCCTTCAAATTCTGAAGGTGGTAGGGGTAAAATATAGGGAGCGAAAGGCTATTTATAACTTGTACAGAAACCAGATGGCAGTTATAAGAGTCGAGGGACATGAAAGAGAAGCAGTGGTTGGGAAGGGAGTGAGACAGGGTTGTAGCCTATCCCCAGTGTTATTCAATCTGTATATTGAGCAAGCAGTAAAGGAAACAAAAGAAAAATGCGGAGTAGGTATTAAAATCCACAGAGAAGAAATAAAAACTTTGAGGTTCGCGATGACATCGCAATTCTGTCAGAGACAGCAAACGACCTGGAAGAGCAGTTCAACGGAATGGACAGTGTCTTGAAAGGAGGATATAAGATGAACATCAACAAAAGCAAAACGAGGATAATGGAATGTAGTCGAATTAAGTCGGGTGATGCCGAGGGAATTAGATTAGGAAGTGAGACACTTAAAGTAGTAAAGGAGTTTTGCTATTTGGGGAGCAAAATAACTGATAATGGTCGAAGTAGAGAGGATATAAAATGGCAATGGCAAGGAAAGCGTTTCTGAAGTAGAGAAATTTGTTAACATCGAGTATAGATTTAAGTGTCAGGAAGTCGTTTCTGAAAGTATTTGTATGGAGCTGAGCCATGTATGGAAGTGAAACATGGACGATAAATAGTTTGGACAAGAAGAGAATAGAAGCTTTCGAAATGTGGTGCTACAGAAGAATGCTGAAGATTAGATGGGTAGATCATATAACTAATGAGGAGGTATTGAATAGAATTGGGGAGAAGAAGTTTGTGGCACAACTTGACTAGAAGAAGGGATCGGTTGGTAGGACATGTTCTGAGACATCAAGGGATCACCAATTTAGTATTGGAGGGCAGCGTGGAGGGTAAAAATCGTAGAGGGAGACCAAGAGATGAATACACTAAACAGATTCAGAAGGATGTAGGTTGCAGTAAGTACTGGGAGATGAAGAAGCTTGCACAGGATAGAGTAGTATGGAGAGCTGCATCAAACCAGTCTCAGGACTGAAGACCACAACAACAACAACAACAACAACAAAAGTTTTCTCTGAAATACGTCACAAGTCTGTACTAATACAGCACGCCATTTCCAGCTCAGGCATTATAAGGCAACGGCTTGCATATAATATAACCTAAATGCTTTGTATTCGGGTAAATTAGCTGGCGTATTCCCTGGCTACCATATATCATTGCTACAGCTGGTCTGTTAGGAGCTGTACGTGATTAATATTTGGCTGCTAAATGAATTTTTGTTGCTTTTGTGCTCAAAATGGCATGTGGGCGTTAGTAAAATTTCTTTAGTTTTTGTACTGGAAAACTATCTGGTATGAAAATGAAATGTCGGTGGCGAGGGCCTCCCGGTGGGTAGACCTGATCGCCTGGTGCAAGTCTTTTGAGGTGGCGCCACTTCGGCGACGTGTGCGTCAAATCTGGTCTGATATGCTATTTATAGACACTGTTGTGGTCTCTAATACCGTCTGCTTACCATTTCTATGTAACAGCTTATCATAACAGGTAGTTTTCCAATTTAAAAACTAATGAAATTTTAAAGAGGCACACAGGCCGTTTTAAGCGTAAAACTAAAACAACTATCTATTTAGCAGCCAAAACTAATCAAGTGTAAACAGTGGTGAGGGAAAGTCATGGGTACGCGATATCCACATACAGAGATGGCGGTAGTATTGTGTACACAAGGTATAAGTAGGCAGTGAATTGCTGCAGCTGTTATTTATACTCACGTAATTCATTTGAAAAGGTTTCCGACGTGATTGAGGGGGAACGACGAGAATTAACAGACTTTGAACGCGGAAAAATAGCTGGAGCCACACGCATGGGATTTTCCACTGCGGATACCCCTAGGGAATTCAATATTTCGAGATCGACAGTGTCAAGAGTGTGCCGTGGATACCAGATTTCAGGCGTTACCTTTCATTATGGACGAAGCGGTAGTCGACGGCCTCTCTTAGCGAGCGGGAGTAGCGGTGTTTGCGTAGAATTGTCAATGCTGACAGACAAGCAATACTGTCTCAAATAACGGTAGGAATCAATGTGAGAAGTATGACGAATGTATCCATTAGGATAGTGCGTAGTGCGTCGTAATTTGTCATTAATAGGCTATGGCAGCAGACGACCGACGCGAGTGCTTTTGCTATCATCACGACATCGCTTGTAGACACTCTCCTGGGTTCGTGACCCTGTCAATTGGACACTAGAAGCCTGGAAAATCGTTGCCTGGTCAGATGTGTCACAATTTTAGTTGGTAAGAGCGTATGGCAGGGTTCGAGTATGGCACAGACGCCACGAAGCCATGGAAAGTTGTCAACTAGGACTATGCAAGCTGGTGGTGGCTCCATAAAGAAGTCAGCTGTGTTTATGTGGAATAGACGAGATTTTCCGCTGCAAGTGGACTGATCATTGACTGGAAATGGTTATTTCAGGCTACTTGGAGACCATTTGCAGCCGTTCATGGGCTTCATTTTCCCAAACAAAAATGGAATTTTGTGGATGACAATGCGCCATTCCAATGGGCTACGGTTTTTTGCGATTGGTTTGAACAACATTCTCAACGATTAGTACGAATGGTCTGGCCAGAAAGGTAGGCCGACGTGGATCCCATCGAGCATTTTGGAACGTAATCGAATGGTCATTTAGTGCACAAAACCCTCCATCGGTAACACTTTCACAATTATAGACGGCTAGAGAGGCAACATGGCTCAATATTTCTGCAGGGGACTTCCAACGACTTGTTGAGGCCATGCCAGGTCGAGTTGCTGCACTAAGCCAGGAAAAAGTAGCTGTGACACGATATTAGGAGGTGTAAAAATGGTCCAAATGGCTCTGAGCACTATGGGACTTAACTTCTGAGGTCATCAGTCGCCTAGAACTTAGAACTACTTAAACCTAACTAACCTAAGGACATTACACACATCCACGCCCGAGGCAGGATTTGAACCTGCGACGGTAGCGATCGCTCGGCTCCAGACTGTAGCGCCTAGAACCGCACGGCCACTCCGGCAGGCTAGGAGGTGTACCACGACATTTCTTATTAAGTGCAGTTCAGAAGAGACCAGCTGAAGGAATGGCAAGGCTCAAACGAGGCAAACACCAGTCCTTTTACCTGAATAGGCAGGACGTTACAGTCCAGGAAAAAAAAGTAATTACAGACGTTGCCTTAACATCTCCGGGTTGCAGATTACATGCTGTTTTTATATAGACTTGTGGCTGATTTCGTTTGACAGCCAATGTGACAAAGAGTGAAGTCAACTGAGATATATCATTTAAACAACCATAAAAAACTCTCTGATGTTAACATATTTACATTCCTAAAACTAAAACTAAACTCCTCCCGAACACGCCATGAAGGCCCAACGGCACCGACCGGCCGCCATGTCATCCTCAGGCCAAGGCGTCACTGGATGCGGATATGGAGGGGCAAGTGGTCAGCACATCGCTCTCCCGGCCGTATTTCAGTTTCCGAAACCGAAGCCGCTACTTCTCCATCAAGTAGCTCCTCTGTTTGCCTCACAAGGGCTGAGTGCACCCCGCTTGCCTACAGCGCTCGGCAGACCGGATGGTCACCCGTCCAAGTGCTATTTATATTCCTAATCCATGTAAAATATTGTGTGTCTGTCTTTTAGAAGCAATAATACGAAAAGCCCACTAAGTACGTGAAAAATGTTTGGGAAATAAAACAAAACCGTGTTCTTGCATGAATTCAGATATTTTCAGATCGTTATTACGTGTAACAAGAATTAAGAAACAGCGAGTAGCAAGCAAATGGATGAATTAACTGCAATGGAAAGTTCACTCTGCAAGTAGGTTTAGATGCCTGTGTCCCGATGTGATGCAAACCGCTTCCGAGCGATAGCTCCGTTTGTAGGGAAATTTTTTCAGCTAATATCCTCGCGCAGCAATTGGTAAACTTTCGAATTCCGCTTTCACTATAGGAAGGATACGGCCCTAGAGTCTCATTCGTTTCCGTTTTTATCTCGCAGGAAGGGGTTTTATGAAAGACGCCAAGACAGGAGCGGAAGCACGGACGGCAGCCGACCGGCGCACGCATGTGTGTGTGTGTGTGTGTGTGTGTGTGTGTGTGTGTGTGTGCCTGCGGGGGTCGTTCCGGCGGCCGCGCGGCTGTTGCGGTGGAGCGACGGAGAGGGGGAGGAGCGGGGGCGGCGGCGGCGGGGTTTTAGCGTCGCGCTGACCCCGCCGGCCAACTTAGGGCTTTTTTCTCCCTTCGTCCCCGCGCCCGCGTTCTGCTGCTTTTTCCCTCCAGAACCATTTAGCTCCACCTCGGCCTCCCCTCATAATAATCGCCGTGATGGGAGCAAAATTCCCCGCTATTTCTACTTTCGGAGGCTCAGCGCTTTACACTCGCTGCCGATAGAAAGTCGACCGCCGGCGCCGACGTGACCCCCGTGGCGGCGCCGCACGGCCTCCGGGGTCGCACTTTGCGATTCAGATACCGCGGGCGGCGGCAATTACAGCCGAGAGTCGGCGCTGCTGTTCTCCTTGGTGCCAGAGGCGACGCGCCGCCTCTCGCTACCAGCAAATGGCTCCGCGAATGCCAATGGCAGTTTCGTGTAAGTCTCTCCAGTGCCTTCCAACAAACCTTTCCTATTAGTACAGCTTAAGACATAAGCCCTAAGCATGTTTCGATTCCACAGACCGAACGTGAGGAGAGGGGCTAGTGTAATTGGTTAATACAAACCATACAAAAATGCACGGAAGTATGTTTTTTAACACAAACCTACGTTTTTTTTTAATGGAACCCCGTTAGTATTGTTAGCACATCTGAACATATAATCAAATACGTAATCAGTGCCGTTTGTTGCGTTGTAAAATGTTAATTATATCCGGAGATATTGTAACCTAAAGTTGACGCTTGAGTACCACTCCTCCGCTGTTCGATCGTGTGTATCGGAGAGCACCGAATTACGTAGGGATCCAAAGGGAACGGTGATGTACCTTAGGTACAGAAGAGACTGGAACAGCACATTACGTCCACATGCTAACACCTTTTTATTGGTATTTTTCACTGACGCACATGTACTTTACCATGAGGGGCGAGGTACACGTACACACGTGGTTTCCGTTTTCAATTACGAAGTGAAATAGAGTGTGTCCCGACATGTCAGGCCAATAGATGATCAATGTGGTGGCCATCATTTGCTGCACACAATTGCATTACACCAGATGTACTGCGGCGTGTGCGACATTCATTATGCCAGAGATTGCAGGTCCATCACCGTTCCCTTTGGATCCCTACGTAATTCGGTGCTCTCCGATACACACGATCGAACAGCGGAGGAGTGGTACTCAAGCGTCAACTTTAGGTTACAATATCTCCGGATGTAATTAACATTTTACAATGCAACAAACGACACTGATTACATATTTGTTTACATGTTCAGATGTGCTAACAAAACTAACGGGGTTCCATTTCAAAAACGTAGGTTTGTGTTAAAAAACATTCTTCCGTGCCTTTTTTTATTGTTTGTATTAACCAATTACACTAGCCCCTCTCCTCACGTTCGGTCTGTAGAATCGGTTCGTCAGTATTTGATGTGGTTTACGAAACATATCCAGCGGTAATGTTAGGTGACTCACCCTATATATATATATATATATATGAGTGTGTGTGTTTGTGTGTGTATATCAGGCGAGACGGTCAAGAACCTCTTCACTGCACATACACACCAAGCTCTAACTCTTACAGGAATCAGTGAAATTACGCGGATAATAACGACAATCGGCAAGGGACACGCCGGCCGTTGTGGCCAAGCGGTTCCAGGCGCTTCAGTCCGGAACCGCCCTCCTGCTACGGTCGCAGGTTCGAATCCTGCCTCGGGCATGGATGTGTGTGGTGTCCTCGGGCATGGATGTGCGTGGTGTCTTTAGGTTTAAGTAGTTCTAAGTCTAGGAGACTGATGACCTCAGATGTTAAGTCTCATAGTGCTTGGAGCCATTTGAAGCAAGGGGCACTACATTGCTGGTGTGTGGATTTGTGGAGAATTTGGGTCTGACGGAAGGTGTGTTAGGAAAGCCCGTGCAGCTATAGTGACCACCGGTTCTAGATGGCTCAGTGGACGCCGGCAAAGTACCTCAGCGCGTTCGTTCAGAGAGCTGGCTGCTCTGAGTATGTGCCTGGTCCGCGGGAGAGATGCGCTGATCCTCTGGATTACGAGTGGTGCAGCCTATATAAAAGAACGCGGAGACGCTCTCGGAAGAAATACGCTTGGTGTTGTTACAAGAATTCGAAAGTATGTTGAAATTGGAGAAGGACACGGGTTCAGATCCCAGTCCAGCACAAATTTTGAAATTTCCACACTGATTTCAATCAATGCCCACTCGCAGCCAATGTCTGTAATTCCTCTGTGTCTTAAGAATAGTACATGTTTTAGGAGGTGGGTGCAGAGACCAATTCGAATAAGCCATTCCAAGTAACATGGGTCCAGTTTCAGAAATACATTTGTTTGGATGCAATCCGGAAAAATAGTAACAGTAAGTGAGGTGATTTGTATAAATTCCTCCTCCGACTTCAACATAGTTTCGAATTCTTGTAACAACACCAAGCGTAGTTCCTCCGATAGCGTCTCGTCGTTCTTTTATATAGGCTGTACCACTCATAATCCGGACGATCAGCTCATCCCTCCTGTTTATATTTTCTTTGAAGACTTTGTTTTTCAATCACCAACATAGGAAAAAATGAAAGGCGTAAAATCTGGGAACATTTGTAACAAAGGAAGGGAACCATTTTTGCGTTTTTCATCTTCTGGGAAATGTTAAGTATAGATGATGTCACAACTAGTTGGGTGTGTGGAGGCCCAGTCAGGCTGGAAGAATGGTGTCGGGTGTGATGATGTGCTAACACAACAGGCTGTAACGTAACTTTCCTTGGTGGCAGGTAACAGGGAGAGAAAAATTTAATTTCATATAAAATACGTTGCGCATGATTATGAGTTCGCCTCGGAAAAGACGCAAATGTGATTGCACAATGTGGTTAGCAATTTTACACACATCATAATAGGTTTAATCTTTTTAGAATACTCAGTCACTGTTGTTTTGGATTTGTATACCATCTCCGGTTATATTCCTTAGAAGTATCACGCCCTGGTGACTTGCGAGCATCATAATTGTTTGAAGACTGATCAGCCGTAAAAATACCATTTTGACTGACGTAAAAGGTGGTGACGAACATTAGATGGTACTCCTTGAAATACATCTGAAGGTTCGACTTGCGGAATATAAAATACTTAAGCGAAAGTACGCTATAGGTAATCAGTCGCTTTGTCTTCAAAAAATGTGAGCGCAGTTTCTCAATACATCCATCTGTAAAATATTCTCAACACATCCATCTGTAAAATATAAATTCACTAATAAATTCAGTATTGTGATATCAAAAAGTTATCTACAATGACTGGCAGGCACCTAATATTTACGAATGAAAGCATTATTAGTTCATAATAGTACATAACATGAGATTCGGCAACATTATTTCTTGCAACATCAGCGGCAAAGAAAGAAGTAAGTCTCAAGAAGAGGAAGTCTCCGCTTCCTCAAATAGTTTATAGTAACTTGAAAGTTCTTCACATAATTTTTTTTATAAGATGCATTTTAAGGCCCATACAATTGACAGTCTATTATGTCACACCGCACATTTATGGAGAAGCGTTCTCGAAAATGTCTCTCCACTAAGGCATGAGGGGTTTCGTCAGAGCACCGTTACGAGTTGAGTTACTGAAACAGCCACGAGTTAAAGTGACTTCATTACTAAACATTATCAATAGGGTTAGTCGGTGACATACGCGACAGAGTGAAGTGAAGCAACTGGGTATACAATAGCTCCATTTTATTTTTTTATGGATCACCTAATCTGAACAAGCTTTAGGAAAAGTTAAAGGATCTTGAAATCCATGTAAAAACTAAGACTAACAGTTATTTATGCGATATAATGATTGACATAAATCACAATGAAATTGAAAGGGAACAAAGTTCGATACAGCTCCAGTCAATTTACAAAATGACGCTAACACTGTGGAGGTACAAAAAAGTGTGGATAACTGTGCGGAGTAAGCGCAGCGGGATCTGCTTGATTCGGCAACTCGAGAAATCACAGCTAACGTTACAACTAGAAGCCACAAATTATAACCAAATTAAGTAACACAAGATGCGTCGAAAAGTAAATAGGCAACGAGCTGCACGTCATATGGATAACGCTACCCCAATTGCGACACTTACATTCCCCTAAACAGGTAGCGTGCGCCAATCAGCACCAGAGGGCAGCCAGAGAAGACCCTTTCTGCGACGCCCTGGAACAGAATAACCGAAATCATATGGTGCAATATAATGATAAATTTGGCAACCAGTGAAATTTCGGGCAAGAGTTCAATGCGGTACTTTCCGAAGAAGTGCTACTGCCGGATAGAAGAGCAGAGAATGTAGCAAAGGCTTTTGAGGTAAAGGGGAATATGCCCATACATCCTAATGTCCATGCAGCAGACTATTTTGCTGATTCTCGTGTAATGGCAAGAGGCGATGCAGTGGTTCAGATCATCGAGTGTAACAACACTGGAGATAGTGTTCCAGCGGAGTGAACCCAGACAGGAACCTCTACGGGAGAGCTGCTATTCATAGCCAGAAAGGCACACGTCCATTTGTGTGTGAAATGCATTCTGACAAATATATCGTCATTAGATAGAGGAAAGCGGAGGGTCAAAAAATTGAAAATCCTCTCTTCATCACCAGTGAAGAATGGTCTCAAACAGAAACAGAAGGATAAGGACGAGAAGTAAAACGGCAGAAAGTAGAGAAAGAGAAAACGGTATCTTTTGCAACAGAAAAAGTACCGTTGTCCAAAACTGAAATTTCTCATCACGCCTCAAATACAGATATAGCAAAAGAGATCATTTGTCACTGGAGCGAATGTGGTTTTCTTGATGACTGAATACAGTGTGATAAATGTAAGGACTGATGGCAGGCGACTGAATAGATTATGAAAGAGTAGGATGTTATGCAATAAAGAAGAAGTTTGCTGAAAACACGTGAATGACGATCCACATTTGGAGTTCCCTAAGGCTGTAAATATTGTGATGACGAATACAACACTAGCCAGCTCAGTTGAAAGGGAGTGGACACCTCTAACAATGGCAACCACGTAAGCCGGGTAGACAAACATACGTGCAAGGAAGTTAACTACAGGGAAATCTTGGATAACACAAGAAACACTTCAACTGATCGACGAAAGAATGACGTGCAGGATTGTTCAGGAAAACGCCAGGAACACAACAAAAGGCGAAATGTCCGCAGAAAAAATGTGAAGAAAAAGAAAGAGAAATGGTAGTCTGAAGAAAGATTCAAAATACAGAAAAATCAAAACAATTTACAGTGAAATTAAAGGCAAAGGTGACAACACTAAAAGTTACAGAGAAATTCCAGTGTCAAACGCAGAGAAGAGAGCGGACAGGTGGAAAAAGTACGTTGAAGGCCTCTTACAGGGGAAGTAACTGTCTGATGATGTGGTAGAAGAATAATTTGGAGTCGATATTAATGACACAGGCGATCCAGTAGTACAGCCAGTGTTTAATAGAGCTTTAGGAGCCATTGATCAAAATAAATCGGAAGGCACGGATAACATGCCTTCGGAATTTCTGAAATCATTGGAGGAAATGGCAACGAAACGACATTCAAGTTGATGTGTAGAATATACGAGACTGGAGATGTGCCACCTGACTTCCGGAACATAACCCACACAATTCTGAATATAGAACAGGCGAAAACTGTCGTAGAATCAGCTTAACAGCTCAAGCATAAAAGTTGCTGACAAGGATTTATACAGAAGAAAGGAAAAGAAAATTGAGAATCTGTTACGTGACGAGCAGTTTGGCTTTAGGAAAGGTGAAGTTTCTAGAGAAGCATTTCTAACGTTATGCTTGGTAATGGGTGTAAGTTTTCCGAAAAGATCGAAACATCTTCATAGGATTTGTCGACCTAGACAAAGTGTGACAATGTAAAATGTTTCAACATTTTCTGACAAATACGTGTAAGCTGTACGGAAAGACGGGTAATATATAATATGTATGAGAACCCAGAAGGAACAATAAGGTAGGAAGACAAAAAACGAAGTGCTCAGATCAAAAAAGGTGTAAAATGAGGTTGCGATCATTATCTCTACTGTTCAATCTGTACGTCGAAGAACCAATGATGGAAATAAACTATAGGATGAGGAGTGTTGTTAAAATTAAAGGTTGAAGAAATACTAACCTTATATTCGATGATGACATTGCTATCCTCTGTGGAAGCGAGAAAGAATTGTAGGATATCCTGAACGAAATGAACAATCTACTGAGCATGGAACATTGACTGAGACTAAACCACAGAAAGGCGAAAATGATGAAGAATAACAGAAACGAGATTATTGACAATCTAAACATCAAAATTGGGAATCTCGAAGTAGACGAAGTGAAGGAATTCTTCTACCGTGAGGGCAAAATGACATGTGGCTGATGAAGCAAGAAGGACATAGAAAGCAGACTATTACAGGCAGACGAGATTCCTGCCAGATAGGAGTCTATCAGAATGAAACATTGGCCTTAATATGAGGAAGAAATTCTTGAGAATGCACGTCTGTAGCACATCATTGTATGGGAACGAACCATAGACTGTGGGTAAACCGCAAAAGAAGAGAAGCTATACTTGGTAATATAGAATGACGTTGAAAATTAGGTGGACTGATAATATATGAAATGGGAAGATTCTCCACAGAATCAGTGAAAATAGAAATATGTAGAAAACACTGGCAAGAAAAAGATATAGAATGGTAGAACACATGCTAAGTCATCAGGGAATAGCTTCTGTGGTACTTGAGGGAACAGTAGTGGGTAAAACTGTCTGCAGGGGTAGACCGAGATCGGAACACATCCAACAAATAATTGAGGACGTAGGATGTAAGTGCTACTCTGAGATGAAGAGGTTGGCACAGGAAAAAAAGCCGTGGCAGGCTGCATCAAACCAGGTGACTGATGCACTCCAAAAAACGGATCTTATCTATGAGTTTAAGAGTACGCGGTTAACGCTTTTTTACTCTGGCTCTTGTTGTGTCTGCCTTAAGAGTAAAAATGAATTTATTTTTGCAATGATTAATGTATAGGAGCTTAAATGATAGGTTGTTGTACAAACAGCAAGATTAGAATAAAATACGAAGTAGCTATCCTCATTTTCCCTTAGTTGCCATCTCTCATCTGAAAAATCTCTCATGTGTGTGACTCATTTCACTTATACCAAGGATTTGATGATATGAAACATGCCAAGTTGCCCCGTGGTTCGAAGATCACGTTAACCTGTTGGTCCCCTGCAAGCTGTCAGTTCGAATGGTCGGAAAGAGGTAAATGTACACCGTCTCCAATAGGACAAGGCGTAGTAAAGCATTGTGGTGTCCAAACAAACCTTACGGCCGACCAAAAGGTTTACATATTTTTATGATTTTGACGGAAATCGCAACTTTGCTAGCGTTGGATGAGATTTTTTTTCTCTTTCCTATTTCGAATTTGCAGCGTCACCTTGAAATTATTATTCTATGAGTAGAAATATATTTTGCGAATGCTTTTAGCTGTGTTTCCCAACTCGTTGAATACATTTAATTTAACGATATGACTCTACAATTTCAGATCATTATCTCAAAAAAATGTATTCATAATCATTTAAATAATGTAAAAAGGTGTATTGTGGATATATTAATCAAATATTCTTACATTTTAGGTTTAAGAGTAATTTATCTTCAGAATTATATTAGATGTTAAGAACAAGTATTCCACATTTTGAGAGGTGGCGATATGGACTCAAACAAGGAAAAAAATGTGCAACATACATGGACTCTGAAATGCATGCCTTATGAGATATGAGCACTCGCTCATCTTCGCTATTGTCAAACACCTCTTCCACTGTAAACTCTTTGCCGTTGCGAACGACCTACAGAATGCAGTAAACAAATGAGTAAACAATAGAGAATACATTATCCTGTTACTGTCAAACAGCAGAGCTTCTGATGTGCTCTGCTTGCTATTACGACGACCTGCACTTGTGAACCATCGTTAAAGGAGGTGCTCAGTGTGGCGTCTATACACACACAGAAAGGCGTGCTCTGTTCGGCGTGTTGGGGAATCGCGCATCTTCTGAAAAGCTCCGCCGCGTGGGATTAGCCGATCCGTCTGAGGCGCTACAATCATGGACTGTGTGGCTGATCCCGGTGGAGGTTCGAGTCCACCCTCGGGCACGGTGGTTCAAATGGCTCTGAGCACTATGGGACTTAACATCTGAGGTCATCAGTCACCTAGAACTTAGAACTAATTAAACCTAACTAACCTAAGGACATCACACACATCCATGCCCGATGTAGGATTCGAACCTGCGACCGTAGCGGTAGCGCGGCTCCAGACTGAATTGCCTAGAACCGCTCGGCCACTCCGGCCGGCCCCTCGGGCATGGGTGTGTTTGTTTGTCCTTAGGATAATTTAGGTTAAGTAGTGTGTAAGCTTAGGGACTGATGACCTTAGCAGTTAAGTCCCATAAGATTTCACGCACATTTGAACATTTTTTTAAAAGTATAATTTCGTTATTTGCTGTCCTTCCCGGTTTTTGTGTTTTACTGGCCAACAATGTACATCTACTGTTTGAGGAACTGTCTCATGCATTCAATCCAGACTTTATAGGTAGGTTTGAGTAGTTAGGTGTCAGACCATGCGTAAGTACAGTTTTCCCACAAACAACGTTATTAGATTGGCCTCCTACAAAATCAATCAAAAATCTTAATACAGAATTTCTTGAAAAACAGGTCTCAACATTTAACAACAGAACAGCTCAGTTCACGTGTTATACGAGGCTGTTCTGTTACTAAGATCCGATCAGTAGCGAAATGGAATCCACAGTGAAAATCTGTTGAAGCTTTTCACTGATGTGTTCGGCATTGTCTCGAGTATGGCTGTCGATCGTGTCACGTCGCTCTTTTCATTTCCGAGCACACAGTGAGCACAGAAAGCCACCTAGAGCAATAGTGTCTCCTTACTGCTGCAAGGTTTTGCCTGATTTCATACAACCCCACATATCATACCTGTCGTGCATTTCCTTCTTGATGACAATTCTCGGCTGCACTCCGCAGGGGCAATGAGGACATCCTTGCAGCATTATCGACAGGAAGTGTTTTTATCAACCAATGTTCAGCCCAAAACTGCCTCCCTCTATGTTCATCTCTACTTACATGAACCGCTGGCTATGAAGACACATTCTGGCACAGACAAACGACTGCAGGCCACCGTAGAGAAGTGGCGGAAAGCACAGTCGGCTGCCATCTATAACGAGGCTGTTGGAAAGTTGGTACAACGCTACGACAGATGTCTACATCGGAGCAGCGCCTATCTAGAGAAATAGCTGGAAGGCGTAGTTAGCTACTGCAAATAACAGATTTTTAATTTTCACTGTTGTTTCCATTTCGCGGCCGATCGGATGCTACCTTCCTAAAAGCGCTCATGCGACTCTCCCCAAGTATTATAACTCGCTGAAAGACTTCGCCTGATTTCGTGCAATCCACGTTACGTAGTTGTCATGCATATCTTTCTTTATGACAATTCTCGGCCCCACACAGCTGATTTTCATCTCTGCTCACGTGAACCGCTGACTATGAAGATACTATTTTGGCATAGACACCGAGTTGCAAACCAGCATGGAGAATTGGCGGAAAGCACGAGCGGCTGCCTTCTATGACGAGGGTAAAGTTGTTACAACGCTACGACAAGTGTCTCAGTCGGAAAGGCGACTACTTAGAGAAGTAGCTGGAAGATATAGCTAACTGTTGCAAACAAAACATTTTTTATTTTCACTGTGGTTTCCATTTCGCGGCTGATCGGATTTCGTACAATATTTGTAATTTTAATAAGTAATGAAGGCGTTGGGATGACTAGTAGAATTAATTAAATAATTTCTGTTTCAACACAATTAAAAATTATATACTTCTAAAATAATTAGGTTCACAGGCATTGACGTAACAATCCCAGTGTAGGCTTGGAATAGCAATAGCAATAAGTCAGGATAACATATGATGCAGAACTATAACAGAGAGAGAGAGAGAAACACAATTTCAAATGGCATTTACATGATTAAATAACAATTTAGGCAACCAGTAAGGTTTGGCTATAGAAACACATTAATAACCAAAGGCTTAATATGCCAGAAATACTCTGAACTGTATATAATGGTTGCAGCAGAATATAAATAAAAGGTAGCTGTGATTCATTGCTGTTAAAACTATGTTCTGCTTTGGCACTCCCTCGGCTATCAAAATAATTTAAGGAATAAACGATGGTTATTAAACGCCCCGGGCTGAGGTAATAAATACGGTACTCAACAGCTAGCACCCAACCCACGGGACTATAAGGTGACTGTCATCACTCTCAATAATGTTTACAGGCTACTGATAATCTTGGCAAGCACAAAAGATGAAGGTTCAGTGCCAATTTTCGAGTGAGATCCGAAGCGATGATGGCAAAAAGTTTAACATAACGTTCTCACCGAATAATTTTTCTCTGTGATCGTATTGGAGTAATGTATTCACAGCCCTCGATGTCATGTGCCATACTTAGACTAAGTTCCTTCTCAAGACGCTTCACCAAGTTAGCAGCGAGACCTGGACTGCAGGAAACGCACAGGAAGTAGAAAGGCGCCAACAAGAACTTTCTCACACCCGGCCAAAACATAGAGTAATGTGGCACTGTACGAAGCCTAGCACATCGCCATTGATACTGCCACATCTCGCACCAGCACACGACTTGCTTGACGAGTTCGATCGATCCACCTAAGTCAGCGTTGGCCGGCTGCTCCCTGAGAGTGCGGGAAAAAACACTTTCTCGCCAATGAAGGCAAGATACATTGAAATACACTATCGATATCGCACATTCGCACGGGTCATTAATGACTTACTTTCTTCGAGTCTGTGAAGTTTATGTGTTTATTTATACTACTTGACCTAAGATTTTCATTTAATATACTGAATTTTTATGTGTCATGTACCAAAGACTGATGATGTCGAATGAAGTCAAAGAAATGGACTGTGTTATTAGAACTTTAGCGTAAATGTTTAAGTGTTGTCCAGAATTATCAGTGACCTCTGATAGGATTTTTGTCCTGTGTAGTTACATGATACAGTCACATTAATGTGTCCACCTGTCAAAAGCCTGAATAACCACCTTTTGCAGCGGAGACGCGCAGTAAGAGAGTCAATGACGTTCTGGAAGATATTGACAGGTATGTGGAGCCACGCCGATCCCAGTTACATGGCAAGCTGCGCCGGGTTTCTAGACTGAGGATACGTGGCGCGAACACCGCGGCTCCCGGCTGAGATGGTCCCACAGACGTCGGTTGGGTTTCAATCTGGTGAGTTTGGTGGCCTAGGGAGTACGGTAAACTCATTCTGGTGCTCTTCGAACTATGAACGCCAACTGCCAGCTGTGTGATGCGTTGCATAGTCCTGCTGGTGTGTGCTATTGTGCAGAGGAAACGACAGACTCCGTGTGAGGGTGGACATGGTCCCCAAAAATAGAAGTATGCCTTTGTTCCTTACTGATCACCCGGGGAATGCCAAGAAAACAATCCCCAAGACATAATGTTCCCTTCCCCGGCCTGGACCCTTCCGACGAAAGTTGCAGAGCTGTACACTTCAACGGCCATCTATGCGGTGGATCATACAACGGGATCATTTCAAAGGCCACATGTCGCCCGCCACACAGTGGATGTTCAGTTGCTGTATTGACGTGCAAATTCCAACGTTCGTCGCCAATGAAGAGCAATCAAAGGCCACATGTCGCCCGCCACACAGTGGATGTTCAGTTGCTGTATTGACGTGCAAATTGCAACGGTCGTCGCCAATGAACAGCAATCACGCGCTTCGTTACAGGATCATTTAGTAAGCGCGAAAGCGTTACAGAGATGATAGATAGGCTCCAGTGGAAGACTCTGCAGGAGAGACGCTCAGTATTTCGGTACGGGCTTTTGTTGAAGTTTCGAGAACATACCTTCACCAAGGAGTCAAGCAGTATATTGCTCCCTCCTACGTATATCTCGCGAAGAGACCATGAGGATAAAATCAGAGAGATTAGAGCCCACACAGAGGCATACCGACAATCCTCCTTTCCACGAACAATACGAGACTGGAATAGAAGGGAGAACCGATAGAGGTACTCAAGGTACCCTCCGCCACACACCGTCAGGTGGCTTGCGGAGTATGGATATAGATGTAGGTGAATCACCATAGGTGCATGAAACAGGTGCCTGCTGAGGAGGCTCGTACGCAGCAACATTCGCTGAACTGTAGTTGACGAACGTCTGTTTATAGTCCAATCCGTTCAGCTGGGTGGTCAGTTGCTCAACAGTTGCACGTCTATTCACTCGTAGACACCTACGCAGCCATCGTTCGCCCTTGTTATCTGTGTCCCATGGTGCACCACGGTTACCTCGGCACCAGTTTCGGATAGTGCCATTTTGCCATGCACGGTATACACTCCTGGAAATTGAAATAAGAACACCGTGAATTCATTGTCCCAGGAAGGGGAAACTTTATTGACACATTCCTGGGGTCAGATACATCACATGATCACACTGACAGAACCACAGGCACATAGACACAGGCAACAGAGCATGCACAGTGTCGGCACTAGTACAGTGTATATCCACCTTTCGCAGCAATGCAGGCTGCTATTCTCCTATGGAGACGATCGTAGAGATGCTGGATGTAGTCCTGTGGAACGGCTTGCCATGCCATTTCCACCTGGCGCCTCAGTTGGACCAGCGTTCGTGCTGGACGTGCAGACCGCGTGAGACGACGCTTCATCCAGTCCCAAACATGCTCAATGGGGGACAGATCCGGAGATCTTGCTGGCCAGGGTGGTTGACTTACACCTTCTAGAGCACGTTGGGTGGCACGGGATACATGCGGACGTGCATTGTCCTGTTGGAACAGCAAGTTCCCTTGCCGGTCTAGGAATGGTAGAACGATGGGTTCGATGACGGTTTGGATGTACCGTGCACTATTCAGTGTCCCCTCGACGATCACCAGTGGTGTACGGCCAGTGTAGGAGATCGCTCCCCACACCATGATGCCGAGTGTTGGCTCTGTGTGCCTCGCTCGCATGCAGTCCTGATTGTGGCGCTCACCTGCACGGCGCCAAACACGCATACGACCATCATTGGCACCAAGGCAGAAGCGACTCTCATCGCTGAAGACGACACGTCTCCATTCGTCCCTCCATTCACGCCTGTCGCGACACCACTGTAGGCGGGCTGCACGATGTTGGGGCGTGAGCGGAAGACGGCCTAACGGTGTGCGGGACCGCAGCCCAGCTTCATGGAGACGGTTGCGAATGGTCCTCGCCGATACCCCAGGAGCAACAGTGTCCCTAATTTGCTGGGAAGGGGCGGTGCGGTGCCCTACGGCACTGCGTAGGATCCTACGGTCTTGGCGTGCATCCGTGCGTCGCTGCGGTCCGGTCCCAGGTCGACGGGCACGTGCACCTTCCGCCGACCACTGGCGACAACATCGATGTACTGTGGAGACCTCACGCCCCACGTGTTGAGCAATTCGGCGGTACGTCCACCCGGCCTCCCGCATGCCCACTATACGCCCTCGCTCAAAGTCCGTCAACTGCACATACGGTTCACGTCCACGCTGTCGCGGCATGCTACCAGTGTTAAAGACTGCGATGGAGTTCCGTATGCCACGGCAAACTGGCTGACACTGACGGCGGCTGTGCAGAAATGCTGCGCAGCTAGCGCCATTCGACGGCCAACACCGCGGTTCCTGGTGTGTCCGCTGTGCCGTGCGTGTGATCATTGCTTGTACAGCCCTCTCGCAGTGTCCGGAGCAAGTATGGTGGGTCTGACACACCGGTGTCAATGTGTTCTTTTTTCCATTTCCAGGAGTGTACTTTAGTCATGGTGGCACGGGAACAGTTTTCAAACATAGCCGTTTCTGCCGGCCAGTGTGGCCGAGCGGTTGTAGGCGCTTCAGTCTGGAATCACGCGACCGCTACGATCACAGGTTCGAATCCTGCCTAGGGCATGGATGTGCGTGATGTCCTTAGGTTAGTTAGGTTTAAGTAGTCCTAAGTTCTAGGGGACTGATGACCTCAGATGTTAAATCCCATAGTGCATAGACTCATTTGAACCATTTAGCCGTTCCGGAAACGCTTCCACCCTTGGCCCGAAAGCTGCGTACCCCCCAATACGGTTTACTTGAACTCCGCGGCTGGTGCTGCTACCTGCCTACTGTGAATGATTATTGCATGTTGACGTGGTCGCATTAATGTGACTGGACCGTGTACAAATATGACAAACTGCCTACTGTGAATGATTATTGCATGTTGACGTCGAACATGGCACGGTCGCATTAATGTGACTGGACCGTGAATAAAATATGACGAGCAAAGAGAAAGAAGAAGAAGAAGATCCTTGCTGGTCCTGAGCGGTCGGTGGCACAAATCGACGCGTTTAGCGGCGGACAGCGGTCGCTGCCCCAACAGGCGTGTCCCGGGCGGTCACCCCCGGGGCCGGTGAGCCGTGAGTGTACGGCCGCGGGCACATATGCTCGTCAGCAGAGTCGTGCCGAGTGCCGGCAGGAGAGCGCGGCAACGGCCCAGGGCAATTACTTTGCTGCCTTGCGGGGCTGCTGTCATTAAGAGCGGCCGCTCCCCACGTCCTGACGCGACAACGCCTCCCCTCACGCCGCAGCCGCAGCCCGACGGCCCGGGCCGCGTGCCGCCGGCTCCACCCTCGCCGTCCGCTCACAAGCTTGTTTGGGGCTTAATTGCTCGCGTCCACAGCCTTCAGCCAAGGCGGAACGGGCGCCTCTCAGAATGTCGTACTCATTTGTAAGCGACGCTCCGGTAACAACAGGTGGGAAAGCAGCTAAAACAGGAGTTGAACGAAAGTAGTACCAATACCCAGCCGTTAATGTGTAGGACCATGTCCAGCATCGACAGTTTTCCTTGCTCGTTCCTGATTTTATCCATTATATAAAACAGGGTGATACAGCTGCCCCTACCGATAGGTTGTATGCAGCCCCCAGTGCTTTCAAAAATCACGAACGAGATTGTCATATTTCTCGCTTATTACATGCAAAATATTAGTCCTACAGAAAAAAATGAACAGAACCTTCTTGCAGGGAATTTAATGTAGGAAATTTTATACTGGGATACTTTTTCAGTGTAGGCTAGGATTTTCGAGTTATTCAAGAAAAACGCATGGAAGGTCACTTTTGTATGTTTTTCTCGAATAATACGAAAACTACAGCCTCTCGGAAAAACATATCCCCATACAAAACTTAACTACGCTACTTGTCATTAAAATTGCTACACCACGAAGATCAAGTGCTACAGACGCGAAATTTAACCGACATGTAGAAGATGCAAATGATTACAGACCATTCACACAAGGTTCACGCCGGTAGCGACACTTACAACGTGCTGACATGGGGAAAGTTTCCAACCGATGTTAGCAGAATATGGAATCGGTGGGTTCAGGAGGGTAACACGGAACGCCGTGCTGGATCCCAACGTTCTCGTATCACTAGCAGTCGAGATGACAGACGTCCGCATGGTTGTAACGGATCCTGCAGCCACGTCTCGATCCCTGAGTCAACAGATGAGGACGTTTGCAAGACAACAACCATCTGCCCGAACAGTTCGACGACGTTTGCAGCAGCATGGACTATCAGCTCGCAGACCATGGCTGCTGTTACCCTTGACGCTGCATCACAGACAGGAGCGCCTGCGATGGTGCAGTCAACGACGAACCTAGGTGCACGAATGGCAAAACGTCATTTTTTTCGGATGAATCCAGGTTCTGTTTACAGCATCATGATGGTCGCATCCGTGTTTGGCAACATCGCGGTGAACGCACATTGGAAGCGTGTATTCGTCATCACCATACTGGCGTATCAGCCGGCGTGCTGGTATGGGGTGCCATTGATTACACGTCTCGGTCACCTCTTGTTCGCATTGATGGCACTTTCAACAGTGGACGTTACATTTCAGATGTGTTACGACCCGGCGCCCTAACCTTCATTCGATCCCTGCGAAACCCTACATTTCAGCAGGATAAGGCACGACCGCATGTTGCAGGTCCTGTACGGGCCTTTATGCACACAGAAAATGTTCGACTTCTGCCCTGGCCAGCACATTCTCCAGATCTCTCACCAATTGAAAACGTCTCGTCAGTGGTGGCCGTGCAACTGGCTCGTTAGAATGCGCCAGTTACTACTCTTGATGAACTGTGGTATCGTGTTGAAGCTGCATGGGCAGCTGTACCTGTACACGCCATCCAAGTTCTGTTCGACTCAATGCCCAAACGTGTCAAGGCCGTTATTACGGCCAGAGGTGGTGGTTCTGGATACTGATTTCTCAGGATCTATGCACCCAAATTGCATGAAAATTTAATCACATGTCAGTTCTAGTATAATATATTTGTCCAATGAATACCCGTTTATCATCTGCATGTATTCTAGGTGTAGCAATTTTAATGGCCAGTAGTGTATTAAACAGGGTGTTTAGCTGCCCCTACCGATAGGTTTTATGCAGCCCGCAGTGCTTTCAAAAATCACGAGCGAGATTGTCATATTTCTCGCTTTCTACGTGCAAAATATTAGTCCTACAGAAAAAATGAACAAGACCTTCTTCTAGGGAGTTTAATGTAGGAAATTTTACACTGGGATACGTTTTCGACGGAGGCTCGAATTTTCGAGTTATTCAAGAAAAACGCTTTGAAGGTCGCTTTTGTATGTTTTTCTTGAATAATTCGAAAACTACAGCATCTCGCAAAAACATATCCCCGTACAAAATTTAACTACATTAAATTCCCAACAAAGAGATCTTTTTCATCTTTTCAGGAGGACTAATAATTGTTTGTAGCGAGTGATATAAAAATCTCGTACATGAAATTTAAACGCATTTTGGGATGTACAAAACCCATAGGCAGGGGCAGCTGAATCACAGTGTATATTACTAACGCTTTCAGTGTTCTACATCTACATCTACATTTATACTCCGCAAGCCACCCAACGGTGTGTGGCGGAGGGCACTTTACGTGCCACTGTCATTATCTCCCTTTCCTGTTCCAGTCGCGTATGGTTCGCGGGAAGAACGACTGTCTGAAAGCCTCTGTGCGCGCTCTAATCTCTCTAATTTTACATTCGTGATCTCCTCGGGAGGTATAAGTAGGGGGAAGCAATATATTCGATACCTCATCCAGAAACGCACCCTCTCGAAACCTGGCGAGCAAGCTACACCGCGATGCAGAGCGCCTCTCTTGCAGAGTCTGCCACTTGAGTTTGTTAAACATCTCCGTAACGCTATCACGGTTACCAAATAACCCTGTGACGAAACGCGCCGCTCTTCTTTGGATCTTCTCTATCTCCTCCGTCAACCCGATCTGGTTCGGATCCCACACTGATGAGCAATACTCAAGTATAGGTCGAACGAGTGTTTTGTAAGCCACCTCCTTTGTTGATGGACTACATTTTCTAAGGACTCTCCCAATGAATCTCAACCTGGTACCCGCCTTACCAACAATTAATTTTATATGATCATTCCACTTCAAATCGTTCCGCACGCATACTCCCAGATATTTTACAGAAGTAACTGCTACCAGTGTTTGTTCCGCTATCATATAATCATACAATAAAGGATCCTTCTTTCTATGTATTCGCAATACATTACATTTGTCTATGTTAAGGGTCAGTTGCCACTCCCTGCACCAAGTGCCTATCCGCTGCAGATCTTCCTGCATTTCGCTACAATTTTCAATTGCTGCAACTTCTCTGTATACTACAGCATCATCCGCGAAAAGCCGCATGGAACTTCCGACACTATCTACTAGGTCATTTATATATATTGTGAAAAGCAATGGTCCCATAACACTCCCCTGTGGCACGCCAGAGGTTACTTTAACGTCTGTAGATGTCTCTCCATTGAGAACAACATGCTGTGTTCTGTTTGCTAAAAACTCTTCAATCCAGCCACACAGCTGGTCTGATATTCCGTAGGCTCTTACTTTGTTTATCAGACGACAGTGCGGAACTGTATCGAACGCCTTCCGGAAGTCAAGGAAAATGGCATCTACCTGGGAGCCTGTATCTAATATTTTCTGGGTTTCATGAACAAATAATGCGAGTTGGGTTTCACACGATCGCTGTTTCCGGAATCCATGTTGATTCCTACATAGTAGATTCTGAGTTTCCAAAAACGACATGATACTCGAGCAAAAGACATGTTCTAAAATTCTACAACAGATCGACGTCAGAGAGATAGGTCTATAGTTTTGCGCATCTGCTCGACGACCCTTCTTGAAGACTGGGACTACCTGTGCTCTTTTCCAATCATTTGGAACCTTCTGTTCCTCTAGAGACTTGCGGTACACGGCTGTTAGAAGGGGGGCAAGTTCTTTCGCGTACTCTGTGTAGAATCGAATTGGTATCCCGTCAGGTCCAGTGGACTTTCCTCTGTTGAGTGATTCCAGTTGCTTTTCTATTCCTTGGACACTTATTTCAATGTCAGCCATTTTTTCGTTGGTGCGAGGATTTAGAGAAGGAACTGCAGTGCGGTCTTTCTCTGTGAAACAGCTTTGGAAAAAGGTGTTTAGTATTTCAGCTTTACGCTTGTCATCCTCTGTTTCAATGCCATCATCATCCCAGAGTGTCTGGACATGATGTTTCGAGCCACTTACTGATTTAACGTAAGACCAGAACTTCCTAGGATTTTCTGTCAAGTCGGTACCTAGTATTTTACTTTCGAATTCACTGAACGCTTCACGCATAGCCCTCCTTACGCTAACTTTGACATCGTTTAGCTTCTGTTTGTCTGAGAGGTTTTGGCTGCGTTTAAACTTGGAGTGAAGCTCTCTTTGCTTTCGCAGTAGTTTCCTAACTTTGTTGTTGTACCACGGTGGGTTTTTCCCGTCCCTCACAGTTTTGCTCGGCACGTACCTGTCTAAAACGCATTTAACGATTGCCTTGAACTTTTTCCATAAACACTCAACATTGTCAGTGTCGGAACAGAAATTTTCGTTTTGATCTGTTAGGTAGTCTGAAATCTGCCTTCTATTACTCTTGCTAAACAGATAAACCTTCCTCCCTTTTTTTTATATTCCTATTAACTTCCATATTCAGGGATGCTGCAACGGCCTTATGATCACTGATTCCCTGTTCTGCACTTACAGAGTCGAAAAGTTCGGGTCTGTTTGTTATCAGTAGGTCCAAGATGTTATCTCCACGAGTCGGTTCTCTGTTTAATTGCTCGAGGTAATTTTCGGATAGTGCACTCAGTATAATGTCACTCGATGCTCTGTCCCTACCACCCGTCCTAAACATCTGAGTGTCCCAGTCTATATCTGGTAAATTGAAATCTCCACCTAAGACCATAACATGCTGAGAAAATTTATGTGAAATGTATTCCAAATTTTCTCTCAGTTGTTCTGCCACTAATTCTGCTGAGTCGGGGGGTCGGTAAAAGGAGCCAATTATTAACCTTGCTCGGTTGTTGAGTGTAACCTCCACCCATAATAATTCACAGGAACTATCCACTTCTACTTCACTACAGGATAAACTACTACTAACAGCGACGAACACTCCGCCACCGGTTGCATGCAATCTATCCTTTCTAAACACCGTCTGTGCCTTTGTAAAAATTTCGGCAGAATTTATCTCTGGCTTCAGCCAGCTTTCTGTACCTATAACGATTTCAGCTTCGGTGCTTTCTATCAGCGCTTGAAGTTCCGGTACTTTACCAACGCAGCTTCGACAGTTTACAATTACAATACCGATTGCTGCTTGGTCCCCGCATGTCCTGACTTTGCCCCGCACCCGTTGAGGCTGTTGCCCTTTCTGCACTTGCCCGAGGCCATCTAACCTAAAAAACCGCCCAGCCCACGCCACACAACCCCTGCTACCCGTGTAGCCGCTTGTTGCGTGTAGTGGACTCCTGACCTATCCAGCGGAACCCGAAACCCCACCACCCTATGGCGCAAGTCGAGGAATCTGCAGCCCACATGGTCGCAGAACCGTCTCAACCTCTGATTCAGACCCTCCACTCGGCTCTGTACCAAAGGTCCGCAGTCAGTCCTGTCGACGATGCTGCAGATGGTGAGCTCTGCTTTCATCCCGCTAGCGAGACTGGCAGTCTTCACCAAATCAGATAGCCGCCGGAAGCCAGAGAGGATTTCCTCCGATCCATAGCGACACACATCATTGGTGCCGACATGAGCGACCACCTGCAGATGGGTGCACCCTGTACCCTTCATGGCATCCGGAAGGACCCTTTCCACATCTGGAATGACTCCCCCCGGTATGCACACGGAGTGCACTTTGGTTTTCTTCCCCTCCCTTGCTGCCATATCCCTAAGGGGCCCCATTACGCGCCTGACGTTGGAGCTCCCAACTACCAGTAAGCCCACCCTCTGCGACTGCCCGGATCTTGCAGACTGAGGGGCAACCTCTGGAACAGGACAAGCAGCCATGTCAGGCTGAAGATCAGTATCAGCCTGAGACAGAGCCTGAAACCGGTTCGTCAGACAAACTGGAGAGGCCTTCCGTTCAGCCCTCCGGAATGTCTTTCGCCCCCTGCCACACCTTGAGACGACCTCCCACTCTACCACAGGTGAGGGATCAGCCTCAATGCGGGCAGTATCCCGGGCAACCACAGTCGTAGTCCGATCGGGGGATGCGTGGGACGAGCTGGCCGTCCCCGACAAACCCCCATCCGGACCCCCACAGTGATGCCCATTGGCAACAGCCTCAAGCTGTGTGACCGAAGCCAACACTGCCTGAAGCTGGGAGCGAAGGGATGCCAACTCAGCCTGCATCCGAACACAGCAGTTGCAGTCCCTATCCATGCTAAAAACTGTGCGAAGAACGTCTGAACTAATCTACAGAGAGCGCAAACAAAACGACACAAAATTGAAGCGGTTATTAAAATACAAGATTGCCTAGTAAATGCAGTAATGCTGCCACTTGTGCACTGCTGACACACTGCTCGGCGGCGGAAGGAGACTACGCGATTTAACACTATTCGAGTACTAAAACGTGATGCTACAACTCTCAAATACTATAATACGCCCGAAATTTATGAATTAAACAATGCAAGTACCAAAAACACGCAAAGAAATTAAGAATTAAACTATGTAACAAATGAGTGAGTTAGGAGTATACGACTTGCTGCTGCAGCTGCTTATCCAACGGCGGCAGGGAGCACACTGACTGTGACCAACCGACATTGGCCGTCCAAAACAAAAACAGTTGACAGTCGACTACGCGAATTTACACTATTCAGGTACTAAAACGCGATGCTACAACTCTCAAATACTATAATACGCCCGAAATTTATGAATTAAACAATGCAAGTACCAAAAACACGCAAAGAAATTAAGAATTAAACTATGTAACAAATGAGTGAGCTAGGAGTATACGACTTGCTGCTGCAGCTGCTTATCCAACGGCGGCAGGGAGCACACTGAAGGTTTAACCTCTGTTCTGAAACGCACTGTATGTGATCTGAGAAGTCTAATTGTGTCAGACACACAGCCATCCCCCTCACTATAAGGCATTAAAAAGTTTCACATACTCCCACAGGAGGTTGTGTTGGTCAAAACTACAAGAAAGTGCTTATAATCCGTGCAGAAACCAGAAACCAATACCTTTCGAGATATGAGCCAATCTTTCCTCCCATTCCTATCTCTCTGTTACATGGAAGTATGCACTATGTGCCAAGCTGCATATAGTTAGCACGCATGCTGGCACGTCCTTCAGCCCTTCGTCACAGTGAATCACACACTCTTCGCACATTGTCTATGAATTGGACATACAGCAATGCTTTTAATTGTCCTCATGGCCAGAAATCCACTGAATTCAGGTCCGGTGAACGGGAAGGCCATGCTACCAGAACTCCTCGACCAACTCATCGCCGATGAAACGTTGCAGACAGGTACTATCGCACAATCCGAAGAACATGTAGTGCTGCCCCGTTGTGGATAAACCACAGTCGTTGTCTTTGTGCTAGATTAACGTTCTCCAGTAGCGCTGGTAATTCTTCACTCAGATATCAGTGATACTTAGCATTTCTTAATCTGTTAGGCAAAGCTTATGTCTCTAGGTGTATATCACCGCCAACTCTTGCCCATACATTGACCCTGAAGCTATCCTGATGCCTCCACAACCGCTCGAGAATTTGCAACTGTCCACATGTGAGTATTGTGGTGATTTCGTAAGCCATCTCTTGTAAATCCTTCCTCATCTGTAATAAAACGCAGGCTGTGAACTTCAACTCTTCAGCAATCTGTTTTTGAAGCCACTGACAGAACTGTAATCGGGTACGATGGTCTGTTGGCCGAAACCTGCACGCGTTGCATGTGATACAGATAAAACAACTCCTGGTGCGAAATTGACCACGCAGGAGTATGGTTGATACCTGCAACAGTTACAATTCCTCGCACACTTGTTGCAGGATCATCTTTCACATTTCGCAATGCCTCCTCCTCCAATTACGGCGTACGTACAGTGCGAGGCTTACCCATGCGCGCTATGGATGTCGTTCGCATACAGGTCAGGGCCTGGCGATTACTGCCATCGATTAACACAACATCTTGGGATACCTGCCATTTTCCTCGAGAAATAGCACTCCTTCACTCACTGTTCGCAGTAAAGTTTGTTCACACTGCATGGAATCACTAATCATGTCCTGCTAAAGCAATGCATTGGCAGGACGACTTCAACTGACTGATGGAGTAGATCGTTATATTGATATGACTGGTATCAGCTCCACCATCGGTGTCCTGCAAATTAAACCATTCAGACATGCCCAGTGAACTTCAACTGTAAGATGGCCTACACTGCCGAATACTACAAATTACCTGTCACAAGTAAAACGGCCATATCTCGACTGGTGTTGGTTTCCGGACATGAGATTATGGGAAATTTTTTTCTAGCTTTGACCAATACTTTCAGTTGAACGAATATGTGAGACTTTCTGTACACACACTTCCAAGGTTCTCGCGTGTACTGCCGAATGCAATCGTCGAAGGTGGACGATATTTCGGCGAGCAACCATTCCGTCATCTTCGACGACTGCATCCGGCTTTGAAGTAAAATCGACTAAATACCTACCAAGCAAAGGCCACATATCTCAAAATTGGATGCAGAATCTGAAATTTCATAAAAATATCGGGCGTTCGGGTTCTAAATAACTTGCTCGAAAAGTTTTAATGTTCAGCTAATTAGGCTTTATTGCCTCCAAAAAATGTTGTAAGTAGCTATCAAGTGCGAATTTACTGTCAACCTATTACTGGTGTAAATTGGTTATTGTTTTACCTAAAAAATATCGCAGGAAAACAGGCAAAAGTTCACGAGTACGACCCGAAAAATTTTCACGTCCTATACAGCCATTGACCCACAGCTATTCGCGATTTACTACGTCAAGTGATCTTCTTATAAAGAAGTGCTCGGCCAAACGTTCCTGTATGTCACGAAACACGCCAGGCGGATTTTTATGCACGATGAGAAAGATCACACGCAAATAATTTCCAAAGTAAGTCACTTGCAATTTCCAAACTTTCTCCATAGCGTTAAAAACTGTGGTCACATCATAAATGCGATATAAGATCCGATAGAATGTAAGGTTTCTTTCGTCTTAGAAAAAATTCGCGTGCAGCGGTTCCACGTTGATCCGTATAATAAGACGATTCATGAGCGAGTCCCAGAGACACAGAAGCGTTGCACGAAGCATTACACAAAGCGCGGTAAATGCTTAACTCCTACTGGCTGATGGTTTAGGCAGCCAATCGAAAGAGCTCCAGCCCTAAAATACTCGGGGTAATCCCTAAGTTGTCCAATACAATCACAGAAAGAATTTCGCAAAAGGAATACTGTATTTACGAAAGCAAATAAAAGGAAGAACAGTTTACCCCCAAAAGTGAAATACTAATTGATTTAATACCTAACTTCTCTTCTGGCTGGTTTTATACAAAATCATGCCTACTAGGACATAGGAAATACGTCACATGCTTCATGGTTGCAGAGAAACTTTCCCACGCATAATTTATATCAGTTTGTAATAAAAATAAAACATCCACAACTTACGTATGTCCTCCATACACTCTCCCCCCTCTCAACAGGGCCCACACTACAAAACAGCATTAAATAATAATTTTCCAAGTGGTTACTATTGCGTCAGCCGCAATTTTAATGAGACCAAAGAAAAGTCTAGAAAAATAAGTTGTCTTAACTGAATCTTTTTAGTTATAGTTTCAACTGATACTGCTGATGAATACATTACAGTCTGCAGCTCAGTTTCATAACACCAGAAAAGTTGAGTTTTAGGTAAAAGTTTATATCACAAAAAGTACTAAAGATACGGAACTGCACTTTTTGCAGTATAGTTGTATTATTAATAAAGTACGTATATAGAATATGAGAAGATTTAGGAACCAGGTTTTAAATTGTAAGATGTTTCCAGGGGTAGATGTGGACTCTGCACACAATCTATTGGTTATGAACTGTAGATTAAAAATGAAGAAACTACAAAAAGGTGGGAATTTAAGGAGATGGGACCTGGATATACTGACAGAACCAGAGGTTGTAGAGATTTCAGGGAGAGCATAAGTGAACGACTGACAAGAATGGGGGAAAGAAATACAGTATAAGACGAATGTGTAGCTTTGAGAGATGAAGTAGTGAAGGCAGCAGAGGATCAAGTAAGTAAAAAGACGAGGGCTATTAGAAATCCTTGGGTAACAGAAGACATAACGAATTTAATTGATAAAAGGAGAAAATATAAAAACGCAGTAAATGAAGCAGGCAATAAGGAATAAAAACGTCTCAAAAATGAGATCTACAGGAAGTGCAAAATGGCTAAGCAGGGATGACTAAATGTAAGGATGTAGTGTAAGGATGTAGAGGCATATCTTACTAGGGGTAAGATAGATACTGCCTGTAGGAAAATTAAAGAGACCTTTGGAGAAAAGAGAACCACTTGTATGAATATCAAGAGCTCAGATGGAAACCCAGTTCTAAGCAAAGAAGGGAAAGCAGAAAGGTGGAAGAAGTATATATAGGGTGTATACAAGGGCAATGTTCTTGAGAATAATATTATGGAAATGGAAAAGGATGTAGATGAAGATGAAATGGGAGATATGATACTGCGTGAAGATTTTTACAGAGCACTGACAGACGTAAGTGGAAACAAGGCCCTGGGAGTAGACAACATTCCGTTAGAACTACTGACAGCCTTGGGAGAGCCAGCCCTGACAAAATTCTACCCTCTGTTGAGCAAGATGTATGAGACAGGTGAAATACACTCAGACTTCAAGAAGGATATAATAATTCCAATCTCAAAGAAAGCAGGTGTTCACAGATGTGAAAATTACCGAACTATCAGTTTAATAAGTCATGGCTGCAAAACACTAATGCGAATTCTTTACAGACGAATAGAAAACGGGTAGAAGCCGACCTCGGGGAAGATCAGTTTGGATTCCGTAGAAATGATGGAACACGTGAGGCAATACTGACCCTATGACTTATCTTAGAAGATAGATTAAGGAAAGGCAAACCTACGTTTCTAGAATTTGTAGACTTAGAGAAAGCTTTTGACAATGTTGACTGGAATACTCTCTTTCAAATTCTGAAGGTGGCAAGGGTAAATTACAGGGAGCGAAAGGCTATTTACAATTTGTCCAGTAACCAGATGGCGGTTATAAAAGTCGACGGCATGAAAGGGAAGCAGTGGTTGGGAAGGGAGTGAGACAGGGTTGTAGCCTATCCCCGATGTTATTCAGTCTGTACATTGAGCAAGCAGTAAAGGAAACCAAAGAAAAATTAGGAGTGGGTATAAAAATCCATGGAAAAGAAATAAAATGTTTGAGGTTCGCCGATGACATTGTAAGTCTGTCAGAGACTGTAAAGGACCTGGAAGAGCAGATGAACGGAACGGACAGGGCCTTGAAAGGAGGATATAAGATGAACATCAACAAAAGCAAAACGAGGATAATGGAATGTAGTCGAATTAAGTTGGGTGATGCTGAGGGAATTAGATTAGGAAATGAGACACTTAAAGTAGTAACGGAGTTTTGCTATTTGGGGAGCAAAATAACTGATGATGGCCGAAGTAGAGGGGATATAAAATGTAGACTAGCAGTGGCAAGGAAAGCGTTTCTGAAGAAGAGAAATTTGTTAACATCGAGTATAGATTTTAAGTGTCAGGAAATCGTTTCTGAAAGTATTTGCATGGAGTGTAGCCATGTATGGAAGTGAAACATGGACGATAAATAGTTTGAACAAGAAGAGAATAGAAGCTTTCGAAATGTGGTGCTACAGAAGAATACTGAAGATTAGATGGGTAGATCACATAACTAATGAGGAGGTATTGAACAGAATTGGGGAGAAGAGAAATTTGTGGCACAACTTGACTAGAAGAAGGGATCGGTTGGTAGGGCATATTCTGAGGCATCGAGGGATCACCAATTTAGTATTGGAGGACAGCGTGGAGGGTAAAAATCATAGACGGAGACCAAGAGATGAGAACATGAAGCAGACTGAGAAGGATGTAGGTTGCAGTAGGTACTGGGAGATGAAGAAGCTTGCACAGGAGAGAGTAGCATCGAGAGCTGCAACAAACCAGTCTTTGGACTGAAGGCTACAACAACAACAACAACAGTACTTCTTTAGATTCATGGGGAGTGTGCATAATGGATCATACGCACGCAATTGGCAAGCATGTGGCCCCAGCGGCCAGTTACAACTGCGCTGATGTGGGAACAAAAGAAACCGTGTTCTGCACCCAGCAAGACGCGCTTCAAAATCGCTTACTTCACAGCAATGTGGAAAGACTCGGGGTAATTTACTCTGTTATACCTCCTCCTCCTCCATCTTCTTGAGTGCGACAGGGTAACCGATGATAAAGCATTTTTTCAAAATCTCCCTGAATCATGAACGCACAATAATCCTCCGACTCCCTCCCCCTTCCCCTTGGTCCGCTCCACGCTACGTACTAAGTAGGTGTTTGTGTCATGTACTCCCTCCCTCGTAGGCACCGGAAAGTGTACAGACTTTGTCCTGGCCAGCTGACGTCGCGGTAGAAGCGAAATGACACCTAAAGAGTGAACCGCGTGGAGGCAGATGCGGCTGGACCCGCAGAGTGGGTTAAAGTGGAGTGCATCGCGGTGGGCGGGTGCCAGCAGAGGGCGATGCGGGTGGAGTGTATGAAAGGCGCAACACGTGAGCCGGCGGCGCTGCCGCGGCTGCAAATGACGCCGCGCCCGCCCGGCCTGCGATGAAGATAGATATTTGATGAGAGTAAATTGTGTTTTGCAATATCGCCGCTAGCAGTCGGCGCTCGCCCGCTCGCTATATTGAGCGCCGCCGGTGTCGGCCGGCCCGTGCTGGCTCCATACGCCGCTACACCGGCAGCCAGCAGCGGATGCGCCGCCGACAGATGTGCCTCTCTCTGCCTCTCCTTCAATATTCGCGGCGCGCCGCCTTTCCCAGCCCGCGCCCGCGGACACCAAATGAACGCCGGAGCAGCGCAAGTCTCCCACTTTGCGCAATATGTACCCGGCTGCAGATACAATGGCATTATTACAGCATACTTGAGTTTCTTCACGACCAGGTTGCGAAATATTGACGCACGGCACATCACAGACAGACAATCATTTTTTCTGAAGCAACTTCAGCATATCAGACAGTACACACTACTGGCCATTAAAATTGCTACACCAAGAAGAAATGCAGATGATCAACGGGTATTCATTGGACAAATATATTATACTAGAACTGACATGTGATTACATTTTCACGCAATTTGGGTGCATACATCCTGAGAAATCAGTACCCAGAACCATCACCTCTAGCCGTAATAACGGCCTTGATACTCCTGGGCACTGAGTCAGAGCTTGGATGGCGTGTACAGGTACAGCTACCCATTCAGCTTCAACACGATACCACAGTTCATCAAGAGTAGTGACTGGCGCATTCTAACGAGCCAGTTGCTCGGCCACCATTGACCAGACGTTTTCAATTGTTGAGAGATCTGGAGAATGTGCTAGCCAGGGCAACATTCGAACATTTTCTGTATCCAGAAAGGCCCGTACAGGACCTGCAACATGCGGTCGTGCATTATCCTGCTGAAACGTAGGATTTCGCAGGGATCGAATGAAGGGTAGAGCCACGGGTCGTAATACATCTGAAATGTAACGTCCACTGTTCAAACTGCCGTCAGTGCGAACAAGAGGTGACCGAGACGTGTAACCAATGGCACCCCATACCATCACGCCCGGTGATACACCAGTATGGCGATGACGAATACACGCTTCCAATGTGCGTTCACCGCGATGCCGCCAAACACGGATGCGACCACCATGATGCTGTAAACAGAACCTGGATTCATCCGAAAAAATGACGTTTTGCCATTCGTCCACCCAGGTTCGTCGTTGAGCACGTCATCGAAGGCGCTACTGTCTATGATGCAGCGTCAAGGGTAACGGCAGCCATGGTCTCTGAGCTGATAGTCCATGCTGATGCAAACGTCGTCGAACTGTTCGTGCAGATGGTTGTTGTCTTGCAAACGTCCACATCTGTTGACTCAGGGGTCGAGACGTGGCTGCACGATCCGTTACAGCCACGCGGATAACATGCCTGTCATCTCGACTGCTAGTGATACGAGGCCGTTGGGATCCAGCACAGCGTTACGTATTACCCTCCTGAACCCACCGATTCCATATTCTGCTCACAGTCACTGGATCTCGACCAACGCCAGCAGCAATGTCGCGATACGATAAACCGCAATCGCGATAGGCTCAATCCGACCTTTATCGAACTCGGAAACGTGATGGTACGCATTTGTTCTCCTTACACGAGGCATCACAACAACGTTTCACCAGATAACGCCGGTCAACTGCTGTTTGTAAATGAGAAATCGGTTGGAAACTTTCCTCATGTCAGCACGTTGTAGGTGTCACCACTGGCGCCAACCTTGTGTGAATGCTCTGAAAAGCCAATCATTTGCATATCAATGCATCTTCTTCCTGTCGGTTAAATTTCGCGTCTGTAGCACGTCACCTTCGTGGTGTAGCAATTTTAATGGCCAGTTGTGTATTTGCCATTCCCAGCAGAAATCACGCTAATACATTAGCTGATCAAAAGTATCCGGACGCCTATTAGTGCAGATTAATATAGGGTGCGTCCGCCCTTCACTACGGCTTAAACTCTGCTGGAGACACTTTCAGTGAGTTATCTGAATGTCTTCTTCAAGAGCTGAAACAGAAGTAGCTAGTGCTGTTGGACACTGGGGACTGGAGCGAAACAGCCGGCCACTATGGCCGAGCGGCTGTAGACGCTTCACTCTGGAACCGCGCACCCGCTACGGTCGCATGTTCGAATCCTGCCTCGGGCATGGATATGTGTGATGTCCTTAGGTTAGTTAGGTTTAAGTAGTTTCAAGTTCTAGGGGACTGATGACCTCATATGTTAAGTCCCATAGTGCTCAGAGCCATTTTGAACTGGAGCGAAGCCTACGTTCAGACTCATCCCATGGGGGTTCCACTGGGTTCAGGTTGGAACTCTGAGCCGGCCACTCCGTTACAGGAACGTAACTGTCCACAAACCATTGTCTGATAGATGCATTTGTATGACAAGTGTGCGTTGTCACTGCGGTACAGTCATCAACCCCCGACTGTTCCTCTACTGTAGGCAGTAAATAATGCTGTAAAATGTGTTCATTTCCTTACCGTTCTCTTAAGTTCAATAAGAGGAGCACACCCTAACCAGGAAAAAGGTCCCCATATCGTAACACCACCTCCTCCGTATTTCGCTATTGGGCCTACTCCCTATGGCAAGTAACATTCTCCAGGAATTCGCCGAACCCAAACCCTTCTCTCAGATTACCACAGGGTATAGCGTGACTCATCACTTTATAAAATGACTTTTATCTTAATAATATAATATTATATATGTGTTTCGAGAGAGAAGGAGATTGATTTTGATTGAGACTTTACTTTAAGTCGTAACTGGTACCTGAATTTTGGTTGCTGCCTCCTTAAATGGTCAGCTTCTGCACCAGTTGGTGGCGTATTATAATTTGGAGGGAGTTATTGTTTTTTAATATTTAAAGTACGACTCTGTTGGTATATTGGCCGTATTGCGGATAGCTTTGAGCCCAAGTTTTCGTAGCTTATCATATCTAACGGACCACTGTTGTAAGTAAATAAGATCAAACAGCATTTGTTCTATTGTACAAGAACATAATCCAAAATCTGTAATTAAGAAATTATGAGAGGTTGTTACGTATTGAATGAAAACTATAGAGAATGCATTTCTTTTCCTGTATTTCAGTGAACTTTGTACACTTACAATTCTGTCGATTGATAGACGGCGGCGACAATGAAGTTCACCTCCTTTTCCAAAAACAAGGTATTTCTATTCTTCACTTCCAGAAAATTTGTATACATAAATGTTTGGCAACTCTTACATATTGTATTGTACTGTATTGTATGTTAACCGGGGACCTAAAAACGATGGAGAGGCTCCGTCCCCGCCGCAGCCACAGTGGTCCACAACTCCACGACGACTACCGCAGTCCACTTCACCCCTCCGCAGCCCCACACCGAACCCAGGGTTATTGTGCGGTTCGGCCCCCGGTGGACCCCCCAGGGAACGTCTCACACCAGACGAGTGTAACCCCTATCTTTGTGTGGTAGAGTAATGGTGGTGTACGCGTACGTGGAGAACTTGTCTGCGCAGCAATCGCCGACATAATGTAACTGAGGCGGAGTACGGGGAACCAGCCCGCATTCGCCGAGGCAGATGGGAAACCTCCTAAAAACCATCTACAGACTGGCCGGTTCACCGGACCTCGACACATATCCGCCGGGCGGATTCGTGCTGGGGACCAGGCGCTCCTTCCCGCCCGGAAAGCCGTGCGTTAGACAGCACAGCCAACCGGGCGGGCACTCTTACACATACTTTACTCGGTTTTATCACTAAAATATCAATTTTCCTTAAATGTAACAATACGCTCTGAGTGACGGCCTAACAACACGTCCTCTTTCCACAAGATGCAGATTAACAGTCCTCTTTTTTAATAAATCAACTGTCTATTTTTTTTAGAGTCCATACTCCAAGATTCACAACTGCTATCGTGCTAAAGAGTTTCTTGCTGTCCATCTGCACTTCACTTCACTTCACTTTTTGAATCACATTTACATTTACGGTATTTACATACATTACTGAGCTTCTCAGAATAAAATCAGGCACAAATTAGTTTTAAAAAAAAAAGGACAGTGAGAGTCACATAACATTACAACTTCAAATCACTCGTTTCCAGTCATCCACTGTCCACTGGCATCGCTCTTTATTCGACCTCAAGCGCAGCTTAGTACTGACTATAAAAATGTGATGTTTACGAGGAACTGCTGGACTATTGTACCCTATGCTTTTAAACTCCCTACGCACTGACTCTGTACTGGCCGGAATGCTGCCAGCACTTCGGGACTCACGAGTGATGCCTTCCACTGATTTCGTGCGATGTTTTACAGCCACCACCCGCAATACTCCAAGGTCGTTGTACGTCACTACATGACGTCTGCCTGTCCTTGGTTTTGCTGTTGTTATTCCTTCTCGTTTCCACACCATAATCACATCACCAACAGTCGACTATGGTAGTTTCAGAAGCGTTTAAATGTCCCTCAGGTGACATCCATCGACTAGACCACGTTCTACGTGACTCAACTCTCCCGTCCGACCTATTCTGCTGATACTGATTATCTGATGACAATGCAATAGTCCCTGTCTCCTCCCGCATCTGGCCATCCTGATTTAGGTTTTCCGTGATTTCCCGAAATCGCTACAGGCAAATTCCGGGATGGTTCCTTTGAAAGGGCACGGCCGACTTCCTTCCCCATACTGATTCTCTGATGACAACGCAATAGTCCCTGTCTCCTCCCTCATCTGGCCATCCTGATTTAGGTTTTCCGTGATTTCCCGAAATCGCTACAGGCAAATTCCGGGATGGTTCCTTTGAAAGGGCACGGCCGACTTCCTTCCCCATCCTTCCCTAACACGATGAGACCGATAACCTCGCTGTTTGGTCTCTTTTCCCTAATCAGCCCAGCAGTGCCTGTCCCCTTTTGTACTGACTGGTCCGCCTCTCTTGACACCTGGTGGCCAACTTCGAGCTACACATCGGTGTTCGGATACTTTTGATCAGATATTATAGACTGTTGCGCTCTTATAGTCTTGGTAACGGTCTCACTTTGGCGAGGAACTTGACATATTCCTCATCCAATGATTAGAGCCCAGAGCGCTACCAAATTGAAGCGATATTGACTCCTACGTTGCCCAGCTGTTCAAAATAGCCCCAGAGTTATTCTATGCAGTTACGATCAGATGCCGTAGCTGGTTAGTCGAGGTGCAAAACGGTTCTTCAATGTTCCTCAGACCAGTAATGTATCCGTGCGGCTCTGTGAACACGACTGTTGTCATCCAGAACATACTCATCACGAACATGTATAACAAAGGGCAACTCTTCGTCTCCGAGAATGTTAAAATAAACATCCTCGTCCATGTTCGCGATAGCCTGAATGTGCGGGCTCAAGTGATGGTGCGAAAAGCACCCTCAAAACGTCACAGAAACACCTCCGTCCTGAAATTCACCCTTCACATACGCGCGAATTAAATGCCTTATTATGCCGTTGATGCAGTCAACGGCTTGCATCACATGCACAGGGGCAAACACCGACGTCTACATTTATACTCCGCAAGCCACCCAACGGTGTGTGGCGGAGGGCACTTGACGTGCCACCGTCATTATCTTCCTTTCCTGTTCCAATCGCGTATGGTTCGCGGGAAGAACGACTGCCGGTAAGCCTCCGTGCGCGCTCGAATCTCTCTGATTTTACATTCGTGATCTCCTCGGGAGGTATAAGTAGGGGGAAGCAATATATTCGATACCTCATCCAGAAACGCATCCTCTCGAAACCTGGACAGCAAGCTACACCGCGATGCAGAGCGCCTCTCTTGCGCAGTCTGCCACTTGAGTTTGCTAAACATCTCCGTAACGCTGTCACGCTTACCAAATAACCCTGTGACGAAATGCGCCG